>NC_080567.1:3062500-4295833 GCF_030253575.1 Rhododendron vialii
GCCATAGCCAACGGATATCCATCAGCCGGCGCTCACCGCCAAGGCGACAAGCTTACCTCTCAGCAAGGAGGCATCCCCCGAAAGGGACACCAATGCATCATGGAGGAAGATTACCGAAGGTACATTGCCGTAGCCAATTGAAAAGATCAATCGGCCGGCGCTCGCCACCCATCTCATTGAAATAGACGACCAGCTTACCTCTCAACAAGAAGGCATCCCCCAAAGGGAACACCAATGCGTCATCGAGGAAGAATTTTCGAGCAGCAACGAGCTTACCTCTCCGCAAGGGTGGGGCTTCCCCGAAGGGTTACAACACCAATGCATCATCAAGGAAGCTTTCCGACGGGACATTGCCATAGCCAATGTAGGACCACCGGCCAGCGCATGACGCCTAAACGACATGCTTACCCCTCAGCAAGAAGGCATTCCCTAAATGAACACCAATGCATCGTCGAGGAAGAATTTTTAAAACATAACTTTGCTTACCCCTCAGCATATAGGCAATCACCGAAGGACACGCCAATGCGTCATCAAGGAAGATTTTTGCGAATTCATTTTTTGATTTTTTGATGAACAATGAATTTAGAAAACATTTTGGCTTCACATAAAAGCATCTACAAACTTACCTCTCCGCAACGGTGTCCCTGCCCCTAAGGGTTTCAACACCAATGCATCATTAAGATAGTTTTTTCGAAGGGACAGGGCCGTTGCCAATGGACGAGATCCATCGGGTTTGTGCCATAGCAAATGGATATCCATCAGCCGGCGCTCACCGCCAAGGCGACAAGCTTACCTCTCAGCAAGGAGGCATCCCCCGAAAGGGACACCAATGCATCATGGAGGAAAATTACCAAAGGGACAGTGCCATAGCCAATGGAGAACCATCAACCGGCGCTCGGCGCCTAAGCGACAAGCTTCTCCCTCGACAAGGAGGCAACCCCTGGGCTACGCAACGTGGCATTAGGAATCAAAGACCATTAGCCAGTTTCGCTTTTCCGTGCGGGGACACCAATGCGTCATCGGGAATGGGCCATAGCCAACGGATATCCATCAGCCGGCGCTCACCGCCAAGGCGACGAGCTTACCTCTCAGCAAGGAGGCATCCCCCGAAAGGGACACTACGGATAATCATTACCATCGAAAAAGGGTGGCCTCAAGTTTGAGGCTCCCTCTCGTGGTGCATTCATGTCCATTATAATATAACTAGAATTAAACTCGGGTGGTTAAACCAAAACAGAGCAACCCGCTCTGATACCAATTGAAATTATGCGGAAGCGTTCAAACTACTCCTAGAGGGGGGTGAATAAAAGTTCTGATTTAAAAAATCACCAATTTTCTGATTTACAAATTAATATAGATGAACGGGTTGATTATCTCGATTAATCCAAACCAAAAATCAAGTAGTGTAGTAGAATAAAAATTGAGACAGGATACACACGATTTACATGGAAAAACTTAGGGTCCTAAATAACCCTAAGCCAAAACCACAGCCTAACACTACTGATTTATTCTATTAATCAAAAAGAAGTACAGATTGCGAAATAGTAAAAACCTTACCCAAGCCTTTACCTATTATCGCCAATCTCCGATGCTCCCCGAGTTTCTTCAAGATCCAATAGATGCACTACGGACTTCACGCCTGATCTCCGGATTCAACCGGCTCTGAATCAATCTCCAAAAGATTCGGCCACAGCAGCAAACGACACCAAGAATCACGAACAATGAATGAATGAATGATATGATGGGTAACGTGATCTAAACAACACAAATGGCGTTCGAAGATGCAAGAGGCAAGGACAAAACCCAAAACAGAATGCGGGTTGCCACACCAAAACAAAATCCTTAAAAATGCCGTGCACCCCCTTTGTTAACAAAAATAAAACTTGCCTCTGCCGAAAACCAAAAACTGTGCAGTGCAACCTTTTCTTTCTTTTATGAAAACCCTACTGTCTCTGTACTCTCTATCTTTTTTGACTCAGTAGGTCTATGTATATATGGACAGATGCAAAAAGA
The DNA here is from genome assembly GCF_030253575.1 of Rhododendron vialii. Classification (NCBI taxonomy): domain Eukaryota; kingdom Viridiplantae; phylum Streptophyta; class Magnoliopsida; order Ericales; family Ericaceae; genus Rhododendron; species Rhododendron vialii. The sequence continues at coordinate 3,064,514 of NC_080567.1, forward strand.
AAAACGTGATAGAAAATATGGGTTGATGCCTTAAACAAAAAAACCTCCTCGGAAAAAGCTCTACCCCTATAGATGATCAACGCCCTTTTTTATACTTGTATTTTCCCCTTCTAGGAAAGATCTTTTAATGATGCATAAATGGAAAGTAAAATGTCACTGTATTTTCAAAGAGGAAAACGTGAGATCTTTATTTTTATTCTCCGGAAAGAATCTCGTAACGATAATGATATATATATATATATATATATATATATATATATGTATGTATATCTACGGTAAACAGATTTTTCAGAGAGTTTTATAGGAAAGGGAAATGCACAGGAATAAAATTTCTTATCTTGGAAATAATATGCATGATGTGTTGTGTGATGCTTTTACCTTTCACACAATTGGATTGATGTCGCAACGGTCAACTTGGCGTAAATAATAGGAGAAGCATCGAGCGAGCAACTACCCTCTACTAACCTACCCATTACAATCAAACAAAGTCGACCAATGGAGGTTTTGGACAACCCTGGAAAGTGCCAAAAAAACTAACAGTTGGAATTCGGCAGCTTGGATGACTCATTTTATAGTTGCCTAACCAATACACCCAAAAATTGGAAGAGCCGTGACAATAATATAGAAGTGCCGTGGGCATAGGTATTGAGTCTGTTATGACTTCTTTCTTTTTTATAAATGACTTAGTTGAATTTTCTTTCTGTGTAAGTATCTTCATTTTTTGATGTGTCCCAAGTTACGCGATAAGTACTGAGAATAAAATCAATACATTTCCAATGATTCTAGGAGTTGAGATGCCTAAGGATAATCAAATAACAGTTGTAGTGCAGAATATGGAACTTGGCCCACTAATTGGTAAGCATTCTAACTACAAAAACTATTTGCACGACTTGCATATTTGTGTAGACCATATAAACTGCGATTTTTTCAGATGAAGAGATACATGTGTCTCCCATGTTTGAAATAGTTAGCCTATGTGAGAATGCAGTAGAAGCAAGTGACAAGCAAAATATTGAAATTGATCCATCAAATGCTATGTATTTATAGTAATAGTGACATGCATTATATAGATTAGACTCCAATACCAAAAAAAAAGAGAAGGTAATTGGAGTGTAGAAATTCATTTTTTATCTGAATTTTAAAAGATACATATATCCAACAAAATTAATCAAATTCAAATTGCTTTGCACATAGGGGTAGAAATTAACCTGCAGCCGCCACCCAAAATAGTTCAGTCGCAAAGAGATGCTCAAGGAGTAATTAGAGTGTCAAATATAAATAAGGACTCAACAGATGGTAAGCACTCTTAAGTAAAAAGTAACAATTAAAATGATATCGTTAATAGCAGTTTTGCTCTTTCATGTTTTGAAATGTCGATTCATTTTACGTTAAATGTTGACCGTGTGTAGGTGATATGATTGTCCATTATCCTCATTTTGTTGATTTTCATCCAAACAGACTTAAATGGAAAGTCAAAGCTCGATTGGTAAGAATGGTACAAGAGATTAATCGGCTTTCACCCCATGCAACGCTCACATTGGTTTTACTTGATGACCAGGTACTACAAAATTCTATTTAAGTCGATTAATGAATGGTGATATATTAACGTGTGTAATTTTTTATACTTTGGCGGTGTAGGGTGATGCTATGGAGGCTACTGTAAGGTACAAAGATGTAGACTATTTTAGAGAGTATCTTTATGAGGGAAGGGTCTACCTTTTTAATGGGGTGTATATTTTACTAGCTGATGATAAATATAATTTGGTACCGTATCACTTCAAAATGTCTTTCACTGATGATACCAGAGTAGAATACGCATTTATCAACTGTGATACAACCCCTCTTCATTGGGCTTACTGTATAAGGTTAAAAGACATCCATGATTTTGCCAACAACTATGTGCAATTGATAGGTATGTTGTTCTATGTCTATATTACTTACATAGTACACCTAGAAGATTGAGCAAATCATCGTCCACCAATTTTTAATTCCAACAAGTTAATTTTGTTGTTGTTATATGTATTATTCTTCAGATGTGGTTGAGTTGGTTGTTACTGTCACTGAATGTCGAAGTACTAAACAAGAAGAACCTATTGTTAGAGATGTGGTGTTGCTTGATAATCTACAATGTGAATTTAATCTCTATTCTATTGACACATTGATAACAGTATGACGTTTATTCGACTCACTTTGTGGAATGAATTTGCAATAAAAGATGGGATGCGTCTGCATGAAACTCTGCACCTTAATAATGTTTTGTTTGCTACAGGTTGAAGGTCAACTATTTTCATGGTAATACTACTCTTAACCTGTATGAACTTTTTTTTCTCCAAAAATACTAATCTAATGATTTTAATATTTTAACTTCTACGCCCGTACCTTAGCACCTGCATGAAGAGCAAATTATATGTTAAGTTGGATACTTTCAACACTTTACTCAAACTAATATGTTGATGCATACTCTACAATATAGAGTTGAGATGAGATGGGTATTATTAGCTCGATTAATGGTTCTAAAAAATTACGTGCTAATCTAGGTTTGCCGAAAACAAAAATGCACAGAAGTTGGTAGCATGGAATTGTACACATGAATTTTCGCTCCCACGGAAACTAATAATTTCAAATGCCAAGAGAATTCGAATAAACCAATTTGCGTTTTTACCCAATGTAAGATTTCCCCGTACATGATTGCATGGTTAATATTTTTTTTCATTGTATACCTATGCTTTGAATTTGTGAATTTTTTCGTAGGTACAATATTATTGCGTTATTGGCTATATCGAGAAAATATATGTTGACCACCTATGGATTGATTTATGCAAAACATGTTTTAAGCAAGTTTAAGATTAGTACGGCTAGTTTGTGTGTAATCAATGCGGACGAGAAGATGTCCAAACCGTAACCAGGTATTCGTTTTTTATAATGAGTACTATAACTTATATGTAACACAACCAAAACTGTAACGCCCCGAATTTTGGGTACGTTAAAAGGACATTTTATTGATAACATCAAATGGAGTCTGGCTCTTATTACAACAAAACTTCCACACGAGTTCAATAATTACACAAATGGAGGGGGATTCTAGGGTTCCTAACTACAGCTCCTCAGCTCTTCCATTCTTGCCAGCTCCTCAGCTCCAAAAGCCTCCACGGTGATCTGCTTACCCTGATCATCTACAAAATCTGACACATTATACCGGCGTCGCCACCCATATAATATGTCAGGGTCACCAAAAATGCAACACCGTGAGCTACGAAAGCTCAATAGAAAAATCCCATACCCGCTAACCCATACTTACAAACAATAGGAAATAACACATCAATTTCCACATGATATATATATACGCAGCTAACAATGACACATCCACATTCGTTAATCAACTTTCGTTGGTGTCCAAGAGTCTCGTGTTTCTCCTACGCGACTCATCGTAGACCGTGTCAACATTTTCATTTACAAAACAATCTTTCAAAAGCCATTTGTTTAACACAAAACATTTGCATTGGCTCCGTACCGCGGATAACCAAGCTACACACCCAACCCTTTTTTAAATTATTTGCATTGGCTCCGTACCACGGATAACCAAGCTACACACCCAACCTTGGTTCCGCCGCGCCGGGTTCCCATTGGCACACAAAAATATTTGCGTTGGCTCCGTACCGCGGATAACCAAGCTATACCTCACCATGGTTCTGCCGCTCCGGGTTCCCATGGGAACGCACACATTTCAAAACCCTCGGTTCCGCCGCTCCGGGTTCCCGAGTATCCCACAATGGTTCCGCCGCTCCGGGTTCCCAATTGGGGTTTTCGAAATCTAAAAACCTCGGTTCCGCCGCTCCGGGTTCCCGAGTATCCCCACAATAATTCCGCCGCTCCGGGTTCTCATTGGGTTTTTCAACACACACCACACAATGGGCTACCACGTCCGGCCACATTGTGGTTTTCACAATCCACGCAATGGGCTACCAAGTCCGGCCACATTACGAGTTTTCATACACACAACGGGCTACCAAGTCCGGCCACGTTGCGGTTTTCAAAATCCACACGATGGGCTACCACGTCCGGCCACATTGCGGTTTTCGAAAATTCAAAACCTTTTCAAAACACGTCTTTTACACACGCACACACACAACTCACATAATGCCACCCGAAATCGGTCATTATGTTGTTTCAAAATATTTCCTTCCTCGAAAAACATTTCCTTTCATTACTCACACCCTAGGTGTCATGTTTCTACTTTCTCGGTTCTCGTGTCTCATTTACATACAAAGACTCCACGGTAGGACAAACGTAAGCAAGAATCATTCTAACAAGATCATCCAATTCTATATTACTCATCACGCTCAATTACTACTTATAGCATAACGCCACATGTACGGACGCCCTTGGAGTGTATCACTTATGCTTATTCAAAGCACAACGCCACATGTACGGACGTCTTTGGAGTGAAATCACTTATGCTATATCACATCACAAGTAATACAAGCAATTCATATACGCATACTCATAACTATCTTAAAGATCAAAATACGAATACTTCTAATCAAACGATAAGTACGTAAGGATGAACTACATATAATTAGGAGTAGTAGATAGGGATAATCTACATTATACTTTCCAACATACGGTTCTACGTTATACGTTGAGTTAGTGGACGAGGGACTCTACATATACTTAGAGATAGTGGACAAGGGATTCTACATAAACTTAGAGATAGTGGACAAGGGATTCTACCTTACTTCTTGGCGGTAGTCGGCTACGGAAAGTACGTCGGTGGTCGGGCGGAGTAACTTCCTACGGTGGTCTCCGGTAGCTTCGAAAGAGAAAGGTTTCTCTCGAAACTTCTACTTGACTATTACTACTACTACTTTTGGATCGAGAGGGTGGTCGAGTGGCGGTTTAGTGGCGGCCTAGGTTGAGTTTCTTGAAGAACTCAAGAACACTCAAGAACAAAGAAGAACTAAAGAAAGAACAAGAATTTCTAGAGAGAAGTTGGAGCAAAGTGAGAAGGTGTGAGTTCAATGCTTGGAATGGGGTCCTATTTATAGAAAAACCTTGGCTCTCTCTCCTCTCTTCATGGCCGGCCCCCCTCTCTCTCTCTCTCTACCTCAAATTTTGACACATGGCATGCAATCTTTGAAAGATCAAAGTCTAACCCTAGGCTTGCATGGCTATTCTTAGTACTTTGGATGGGATTTTTGGAAGATATGTTGGAAAGGAGGAGACATAGGTACAAGATTTGGTTTTAAACAAGCATAGAAGTACAATGGAGGAAGGTTCTTAGCTAGGAAGGAAGATATCACCCATGGATTGAAAAGATGAGAAAGATCAAGGAAGTACAAACAAATATCTCCCTCCCTCTCTCCCATCTCTCTCTCTCGGCCCATCTCTCTCTCTCTCTCTCTCTCTCTCTCTCTCTCTCTCTCTCGGCAATCTCTCTCTCCCTCTCCCTAGTACACTTATATATATATATATAAAAACAAGAAAGAATAAGAAAGTACAAGATTTCCAAATTTAAAATCCTATTAAAGAAATACAATTAGGCACATGTTGATTAAATAAATAAACTAGGGTACTTTGTAATCTAGGTAGATCACACCTCCCATTAAACAAATCCAATTGGGTACAAAACCCCAATACAAAATAATATTAAGGGTACTTTAAGAATATTAGGCCTTAAAGGCTATTAAGGCTACTAAGTACTTTAATAATAAAATAATGAGTACTTTCATCACATGGGGTTTAAGAAAATATTATTTTAATGAACCCATGTACTTGTTGAAAGAATAACTCTATTACCCAATGGACAATAAATCTCCTAATTTTTATTATCCAATGGACAATAGCTACTAGGAAACTTTTATAATAAAATAATTAAAGTTGTCATTTTTAAAGCATGTGACAAAAGCCCTATATTTAAATATAGGTGTGGTACCAAGTACCCCAATTAAATAAAAAAGCTAGGATTCTTCCCATTAGTTTATAAAAGAGTACAAGTACAAGAAAATCTAGGGTTTAGATATACCCCAAAAGTTTAATGCATAAAAGTACATGGGAATCCAAATCTTGATTATTAAAATGCAACTTTGTACTTGGTAGAAAGATTTGGGTTATTACCCAATGAATAATAATTCCCCTAACGGTTATCGTCCAATGGATAATAAGGTACGAGTACTTTAAATCATAATTTAAGTCTTTTTAAAAGACTACATGTCCTTTTGAAATTTACCCATGTGTTTATATATATGTACTTAGCCAAATATAATAAAGGAAAAGCTTTTGTCCAATGGGTAAAGATTACCCTAACAATCATTGTCCAATGGACAATAGTTACTAAGGTACTTTTTATAGTAAAATATTCAAAAAGTACTTTTAAAGTAATTATAAAAGTCTACTTCCAAAAGATTATAGTACTTTGTTCCAATCTTTCAAAATCCTTTTAATATAAAGAATTGGGTTTCTATTATCCAATGGATAATAGTTCCCCTAACATTTATCGTCCAAAAGATAAAGAATAAAACCAAATCAATAAAAGGAATAATTAAACAATATCTAGTCTAGGGTTTGAAAAGGTTCAAAAGGTTCATCTAGTAACTAAGTAAGTTGGTTGCTTGGTTCCTCCAAGTAGTCGGTTAGAAACTAACCAAATTGGCCAAATAAGGTTTCTAGTCGAGAGTTTAACCAATGAAAAAAAAATCTAACTACGACGAAAATTAATAAGCAATCATATAGCCACACAAGAGAAAAATAAGTAATTCAAATAAAATTCAAATATTTAACGAAATTTTTATTAACCAAAATTCAGGGTCGTTACAAAAACGATTGAAATATTCGCATGCATTTTAGGTATAATGTCAAGATGGTCGTGAAAGATTCCACTGACTCAATGGAACTCTTGCTAGAGGATACGAATATAGAATTTATCTTATAATGTGTCGCATCTTGTCTTAAAAAATTAATGTTAAAGGTAAATACTTAAAAGTTAGATATAAATTACACTGTATAGAATTAAAATAATATTACAGTACCTTTATTTGCTTATTATTTTGCCAGGATAATGGGGTGCAAATGCTCAAAGACTATATTTCTCAATATTATGAGAGTTCATATGTGTTCATTATTCTTGCTCCAACAACTGGGAGTCTTGAATTTCGTTTTAAAAGTTGATTGGTCAGAAGAGTGTTGGCACCTTTCCAAAGGTAATAAACGATTACAAAGATTGTAGAGATGATAAGTTGTCCTTTTTTCTTCATTGTCATACCTAGATTATACATAAACCAGTCCATATTTTACGATGAGTTTAATAATTCTTAATCTTATTTATGTTGGAATGTCGAGGACTGACAAAGGAATAATGGGGTCGTCAATATAAGAGCTTTGTTAATAGATTGGAAATTACATAATGAATTTTATTTGTTAGGTTAAGTTTTACAAATATATATTCGATTTTATTACGTGTGTTGGGATATTTTTGACATGCTTGAATATTTTTCATCTCGATTTGACCTGCACATACACCGTATTTTACTTTGTTCCTGCCCATTTTTTTCAACATGTCCTCCCTTTGCTCATTGTTCTACCTGTAGCTTTAGTTGTCTTCAAAACGTGTTGCATCATGCCTTCAGGCACGGGTATTCACTAGTAGATATACATATTCAAGGTTACGTACAAAATTCTTAGGAAATACTGTATATACACACATATACATAGACACACACACACACACACTCCAGGTTCGCGTGTTAGGTTCTAAGTTCGGCTCACTTATTAAACGAGCCAAAAATTGAGGCTTATGTTTGGTTCGTTTAGTACCCGAATCGAATACGAACGACAAGCCTTCACCAATTCGAGCTTCGAACAGTTTACGAACAACTCAGTTCATTTGCATTTGCAGGCCTATGTCTGGCAGTCTGGGTGGAAAGTTATTTGCACAAATGGCCTTCTGGACAGGTGTGGGTGTGCTAAAAAGTATTCACATCCTGATTGGCGTAAAAAAAAGCCCAATCAAATTTAGACAGCATTGAGTAATATGACAGAAATAAAAGCAAAATAACTAATCAAGAAAAATAAGCAATGATCACTTTACAAAGAGAAGGGGATACAAAAGAGCAGCCTTCTCAATCACAAAAAAGATAAGAATAATACAATGACACCTCAAGAAAACTAGTCTCCAAAAACTGTGAAGAGTGAAGCAAGTGTATTTATTCTGTTGAAGGCGAAGACAATGAAAATTTTAAAAGGAAGCCAACCATGATTCCAATGAGTCCAACAAGAACTGAAAATTTGAAGGAGAAGCCAGCGTCGCTTTTCCGGTCCCTCCGTCTCTTAAGCATTTCCTGTTAAAAAATTAGAAAGCATAATGTGATAGACTTTAATGTCGGCACCTGCATCTAGAATACCACATTTTCTAGTGGTGGAAATCATGCAATTATTACTCACTAAGAGTTTGCAAGATTTCATCAATCCCATGCCATGACAATAGAAAACCATGCGAGAGCAAAGATCGAGTAACGACACTGTTCTAAAGGGATTCTATATGGTAAGTTGGATCAAAGGCAATCAAATATGTGATGCACAGTGTTATGGCTGCCCAGCGTACGGACCGAACCGCTCTAACCTGCCAAACCAACTGCCCGCGAAGCAAATCGAGGTATGTTACGGACGAATACAGATCCTAACATCACTAATATTGGCGGATCGATTCAGTTTTGGATTCGGTTTTAACCAACACTGCCCTTTGCAAAAAATTAAAAATAAATAAAAACTAAAACTAAAACTTTAAAAGTGAAATCCCCGGTTCCCTAACTCCTCATCTCAATCTCTATTCTCTCTCCGCCTCTCCCCTTGCTCCCTCCCTCTGTCGGTCCCTCCATTCTCCGCCTCTCTCCCTCCCTCTCTTCGACCACCTCCTCCACCTCCGGCGATGACAGAACCACACCTCCGGCTGAAACACTGCTAAGGTATCTGAGGGAACCTAGACAAGAAGCTTTAACTTCAAGTCCATAGAGAAGTGTTGGTTGTTGACTGTATATAGGACTTATAATCATAGAGAACTAATTTATTTAACAGATTTTACTCCTTCCATCCCAAACCCACACACAACCCATTTATACGTGAGCGAGGTGCTTTTTTGTTGTTTGGAAATTGTTTTTTTAAGTATTTGGGGATCAATAAACAGAGCAAGCCAAAAAAACAGAGCATGGCTTGTTGTTCGTTTCAGTTTTAGTCTATCAAAAAAATTCAAGCCCAAACCATCCAAGCTGCATGCGAACCGATTGAACCGGACAACACTCACGGACGGGTGTGGATGGAGAAAAAGACAAACCGCCACGAGCGGACCACCCAAAACCGATCCGTGGGCAGCCCTACACAGTGTTGGTTGGGGACACACGTCTAGGGGTATGACCTGTCAAACCATCCAAGGATATGCAAACTTGGCAAAATGAATCACATTTTGACTTATTTTGTAGGGGAGTGACGTTCTATATAAGTGGAGCGGAAATAAAAACAACCCTTTACTAATTTTTTTTTCTTCCTAATCATGAATAATTATATGTTAGTAATAAGAGTGACAATTGCTAAATATAGGGCTGATAAGTGTTGGACAAATATATGACTCATGTCCAGGTTTCGTGTGTCAACACGGTACTTGATTTTTTTGTTGAAAGTACATGTAACATAGTAAGTGAACCCGATCTGCATGTCATCCATTATAACTCAGCTAACTTTTAACATTTGATTAGAATGACATGTTCTGATCATCTCATAAATAGGTTCTCTTCCACAACACATATCATCAAATAATTGCATAGAAAACCACATAAAAGGTGGTAATTACTAGACCAAAACAGTCAACTAAGCACATTACGCATTTCTTTACCAAACTTCTTATACTGTGTTGAGGCTTCCTCCAGGTAGGTTGTGTTTGTGTTTAGTTCTGCATGTTTGGTGGATCCCTAGTACGTTCTCCTAGGGTTGCCATTTTAGTAGTCATTACCTCATCTCGACGTGTGTCTAAGTTAACATTAGTATAGAATTACAAAACCAAAACAATCATTGTGGCGAAAAAGAAAGCGAGCAAACTAACCAGTTCCTGTTGCAATTGTCGTGTTTGTTGCACAGCTGTATCCCTTTCATCTTTGAGATGCTGCAAAGCCTGAATCCGTAATGAATTTATTAGATTACCAATTGTCCTGAAAGCTTAAACGGTTAGGAAATGAGTCCAATAATGTATATCAAGTTACATGTCTAACACTCTCTTGCACGCAACCACACGGAGAGGCAACAAACCTGAACCAAATAGTTGTGCAAATAGACACAGAAAAGTGGGCCATAAGAGCATAATATGGGAACAAACACAGATAATTAACTCGAACCTAGGACCTCCAAGAACTAGACCTCTGATGGTTATATTAAATCACCAGTTGCCAAAAATTTTAAGTGGTTGGCAATGCCCCAACAACATATCCCAAGCAATCTAGCAACAATATTTGCAACTACTTATCAGAAAAAATAAGTGTTGATATAGGACTAATTAAAGAGGTGGCTAAATGAGAGTTCGACAAATTACCGCCTTTCAAACGAACCTTAAGGATACACTTCATGATATGAGAAAGAGAAGTATATGAGTAGCTTGAAGAACTTAGCATTTACTCTCTTAAGTAGGCTATAAGCAGGAAGATAGGAGTGCAGCAGGCAAGAAGCATTGTTGAGATACCCGAAAGACCGGAAGCAATGCATACAAACCTTATGCAGTCGCAAAGGCCATCCCAACCAATAAATGGGAAAGGACCAAAATACTACATCATTGACTCCAAATCTAACCCGCCTACCACAATTTAGAGTACATATCAATTTGTCAAAGACTTAAGCCATCTGTTAACAATGTTGAAAAATAGAAGAGAAAATGAAACCATTCATAGAACTTGAGCACTAACATGTCCCATAAAGAGGCTACCCACATCACAATGTTGAGGAGTTGCACATCTACCATCCCAACAAAATAGAGGAAATTATGACCTGGGAAGTTTGGAAAACTTTCTTCCATGCCATCAAGAAATTAAAAGTCGAATGGTTGCTCATTTGAAAACATTCTGGGCAAACTGTGCATATACACTAGTGCCATTACTAAAAAAAGACTGACAGAAACAAGCATTGAAATGGTATGAAAAGAGCTCTTCCATTGACAAAAACAAGTAGTAGAAAACAAAATCGTACAAAAATGTGCAAAATAACCCAAATTTAAACAAAAGAGCAATAGTAGAACTCACGGAATTGCTATCCAAATTTCGTTTGGAGTCCTTCGATGCTTCATCTTCTGAATTTCCTAAAGCTGCTTGAGGAGACAGATAGACAACCCTAAGCTTGCATTCCTCTACTACTTTTCCACTGTCCTTAGTAAACTGTGTGCAACAATGTCCATCATTTTGACAGGGAAACAATATTCATCGTTTATTTTTACTCCAAACCAATGTAAACAAGCCATAAAAATGAAGTCATTGTTCTCAAGAAAAGATTCTTACAGTATCTTGCAGAAGCTTATCGACCTCGGTATGTGAAGCCACAATGGTGCTCTGTAGCAGAAATTTATCTTTGGATTGCATGTCCGGAGGGTATTCTCTTTGAGCTTGAAGGGTGACTACATATACAGCAATTAGTCGAAACAAACATTAGAAATTTATTGTATCTTAATGACAGGAACTATATTGCCACAAAACAATGGCACACTTTCATGCAATCAGTCAAAGCCAGTAGGTATCATAAAAAGAGACCCTGATCTAGGAGATCACCTGGTACCCTTGCTCTAGACAACCATGCAACATGAACACTTCTCTTGCTCACTTTGGCATATGTGAGCATATCCTGAAGTCCTAAAGTTGCCTCAGTTCAGTGAATTTCATTTATTTCTTGGTAAAATAGTATAACTTGCCGTAAGTTTTATGAAAACTACAAAAACCTTTGACCGTCAAATAGGCTTAAGGGATAACCTAATTTTTGTATTTTGTGTTTCATGATTTCGTTCATTTTAATCGAACACAAAGGTATATATACAGCACATACAATACCCCCTTTTTGATTGGGGTGATATAGAGAAGTTTGTCCTAAGGTACTTTGGCACAAGTTAGTTTGGTTTACACACCATAATCATAGATGAGCCTTTATTCAATGGCCAGCCTTCCATGGTAGATTATCTATTACGAATAGGCTAGCATGTTGGGGGATTACAAAAGACAAGGACTGTGTTCTATGCCTCAGATTGAATCCCATAATCACCCATTCTTTTCTTTTTTTTTTGATCAACGAAAGTTCGTATTGTTAGGATAGTTACATTAGCACCTTGGAAGAGGAGTTGAACTCCTTACCTCCTTCCTCCTAGCACCAATTGCACCCTTTGATGCCATTCAGCCAAGGGCCTCTTGGCATAATCTTATTCTTTGAGTGCCTATTTTCAGGCCGTATGAAGATGGAAAATGAAACTGCTTGCGGTATATCAAACTATAAGGGAGACTCAACCATAGTCTCAGTCTACAAATTAGCCCTTGTTGCATCTTTGTATCATATACGGGGTGAAAGGAACTGCAGGGTTTTCTAGGAGAAGGACATGGATTCAAAAGGGCTTTCTAAGATGTTAGAGCTCACTTATGCTCTTGGAGAAATGATAACGCCCCGTGGAGAATAATCTAATTTGTGCTAGGTGGGAACTCACGTTCTGGAACTAATACTTGAGTAGCTCTAATCTTTGTTCACGTTGTACTTTGTTTACGAGTCTTTTTGCCCTGCTGGCCTCATTGTAGGTTTTTGAAGGATATACCCTTGATCTTGATTTGTGTGTTGGGTAACATACCTAGCTTCCCCACAATAAACATATAAATCCGGTTGACAATGTAGAGCCCACTTGAAGCAGGATTCGGATGGACAATATGAACATATTACCCTGCAAACATCCCCTTTCTTAACTAGCCTCCCATAGTCACATTCATAAGTTCCTTAATAATATATGCTAATACGATCACCATCACCCAACCAGAAGCACAACCCTACTAACTCATCTTGTGTGTTCTCCCATCTAGCACCACTCCGATCACCATGTACAACACACCCAGAAGTTCACTTAAATCATTGCAAACCTCCATAGTAGACCACTTCAACAAATCAGCTCTCTCTCTCTCTCTCTCTCTCTCTCTCTCTCTCTCTCTCTCTCACTCTGTATATATATATTTTTCAGTGCAGTTCCTTTCTATAGGCATGCTCATCACCAACTTGTATATCAACAACTGTGTGAATCTATATATGCCTCCACTGCTTTATTCCCTTTTGTAGCACAACACGACTATGCTCCTCTTTCTCTCCCTCTCCATTCATTTATTTACCCAAAACTTACGAAATTAAAAGGGAAAAAAGACTAAAGTAAAAGAAAAAAAAACTGTTAATAGTTTTTATGTTGGGGAAATTCCTGTAATACAAATGTTGATGGATGGAAACAAGCGTTTGTACATTATGTTCACTGTCCATATTCATTCCATCTACATGGAATATGAGTTTACACATTGCAACAATAAAAACTAACAACATAGCCAAAAGATTGTCACATAGTGATTAGTGATGTATAGCACCTCTTATGAAACACGAGTCCCATGGCTGTATAACACCAGTGTTTGGTCGTACAAAGTACTTCTTCGGCGAAGTGGTTTTGACCTAGAAAAGAAGATGACATAAGCTTATCAAAAAAGAAAAAACAAGAGGAATAAAAGATGTACATAATTTACAGAATTCCAAAGGAGCTTTATCAATACATGCTCAACAACAAGTGATTTTACATATGGGTTCAGTATAAGAAAAGAGTACCTTGAATGCAACACAGTGTTCAGTGTTGTTCGCAACTTTAAGATCACAATAACTCTGTTTCTCCAGCTCAACTGTTATACAAACAAATTATTAGAAGTCCATTGGAAGTTTCTAACCATGGATCAGAAAATACAACGTAACTGTTAGCATAAATGTGTATAAGTGCACAACTGGATGCACCCCAATATGCAGGCAGAGTAATATAACAAGTAAACTAAAGTTCGCTGTGGAACAAAGTCCACTTCAAGTACTTACTTTTACCCTATTGCAGCACATATACATATTTCAAATACCACAAGACAAAGCCTTTTGACTGAATTATTTGGCCCATACATGTGAGCTCCCCTTACCACAAATTCAAACTAATTGATCTATAAAATCTTATACCCATAAGTTCACTCCAGGTTCCCACCATATCCGAAATTCTTTGAGGTTGAACTGTTTGTCTCCCATATGACAGACGTTGCCGACCTACAAGGTTATTCTCACACCGCCTCTGCATTACCCTTAATTCCCATCAAACGTAATCGTTTTCATTATATCCTTTGTTGTGTGTGTGACACAGCCATTGCCTAACTACCAGCTAACTTATTCTCACCCCCATCTGAGTAGTATCACTTAACTTTCCATGCCCTTCCATGTTTCCCAAGTTGGCCAAATAAAATGAACCCATTGCTAAAAAGTATGGCATCACGATCAAGATAATTCATTTCTAGCTCGTATAAAGACATGCTACACATCCTCCTGGGATCTATTGAGTAACAATTCCTGAAACAAACTATGCTTCTTTTCATAAAACATCGCTCTCCTTTTGCATTAAGAAAATGCTTCAAAAATCTCACTGCTGCTATCATAGATAAATTTACAACAAATTTGAAGTGGTATAGTTCTCATGATGGCAATCCGGCTTCTATTTTTCTGCTAAAACCGCTTTGTGTGATAAACGAAGGTAGTTTTGGTTCACTGAAATCATTTTGACGAGGCATGGGATAGACATTCTTGGCCAAATTGGTGAAATACAATTATTGTAAGGTACTAAGGTCAAGTCAATTTCAACAAATGACACATCCGAATAGCTATTGATAGAATGACTATTATATTTTGCATTCATTTCGTTAAACCAAACACTGCCTAAATTACCAACCATGTCAACATTAACTCCTGGGCCATCATTTTCCAATCTACTGAGTAAATTTGGAAGAATCAAGTTGATTCTAAATAGAATTACGAACACCTTAAAACATGATTAACGTACTGAGAGAAAGAGATTGAGCGTACACTGAAAGTTGAGCTCGTCGGGATGAACAGAGATCAACTGGCCAGTACCAGTCATGGTGATCGATGATGACCGCACCAGATCTATACCTCCCGAAATAGTCTGTCAAACCCTAGTAGTGATGCAGAATTACCATCCACCAGAACAAGTATAATTAAGACAGAGTTAAAAGAATGAGAGAGAGAGAGAGAGAGAGAGAGAGAGAGAGAGAAGAAGAAGAAGAAGAAACAAAAGAAAGCACCTGAGAGAGAATTAAGGATGAAAGGTGGGTGGGAGAAATGGGAAGTGAGATGTGGGCAGGAGTGAAAAGCGAGAATGACCTGGTCGGTCCAGTTGGGCGTCCACTTGTCTTCAACGATGATGCACCAAGAGCCAGCCACAAAGATTGGGGTTCCGTCCGTATTTTGAGAGAGAGAGAAACTTTGTCAATCGGAGGGAGAGCAAATCTATCTATCTATTATAAAAATGTGCGTAAGCACCACAAGCCTCCAAACTCCCGTTCCTGATTTCTTGGATTTTTTATTTTATTTTTGTTTATAGAAAGAGAGAGAGAGAGGTGGATTGAGGGAGGGAGAGAGACGTGGGGAGAGGGCATGAATATAGAGAAAAAATTATTATATTCTTCTCGAGCATAGTCACATGATGTTCTATATTCATTTTTCACCACATATACACATTTGGAGCACAACCACATGCTGTCACCTGGTCCATAGACTCCATACTCATCATCCACCACACATACATTTTTTCAGTGCATAGAATATGAATAATGTTAGCGTGAAAAAATTGAATTATCTTTTTTATCAAATAATGTTATGCCCATACGTTTGATACGCGAGGCCAAAAAGCACCAATATGATTTTTTTGTCCCGTGCATCGAACAGGCATCAACTCTAACAGGCATCAACTAGCGTTGTATCCATTCGATATAGGGGTGAGCATGGTCTGGATTGGTTCGGTTTTATAATAAACCAAGAACCAAACAAATACTTGCAGATTATAAATTTAGGGAACCAAACCAATCCACAAGAGACATAGAACCAAATCAATCCAAACCATTAAAGTACGGTTTGGTTTCGATTTCAAACCACGATTTGTTTTGAATTAAACTATCATTTTCAAAAAATATTTTAAGTACTTAAAGTTACGAAGATAAATTAAAAGAAAACGTATATTGAAATCAATTCCATTTAACTATAAAAAGACACTAACATCAACCAACTAATTAAGAGCGGAATACCACAATTGCCTCAATTCTTGGTAGTGAATGAGTTATAGGAATAGAATTTAGAGAAATTTAGGAATTGGGCAATGTAAGTTGACTTGACCTGGTGATCCTATGTGCTTTTTGTGTATGATTATAAATTAATAATCATAGGAAATTGGGAATGAGTTGTGATATATAGAAGTTTAGTCTAAATTATCTTGGCAGAGAAGGAAAACTAAATATTGCGGTGAATTTAATAGGATCAATAAATTAGAAAAGTAGTTGACTAAGGCTCCTACATTTATTTGGTGAATCATAATTAAATTATGTGTATATATATGTATTATATGGTTTGGAACCATAACCGTGAACGTGAATCCACAAACCAAACCATATAACGCGGATTCTAATTTTCTTAAACCATGACCAAACCATACTACTGAAAACCCGAAGCAAACCTTTTGGTTTGGACTTGATTTGCGGTTTAACGGATTTTTTGCTCACTCCTAAATTTCCAAAAAAAATCAATGTCATTTTTTTAATCCGTGCATTGAACGAATACAAACGCTAGTATGACAAAAAAATAAAGTGAACGAATGATTTGATGATGTGAATCTATCTATGCTATATGTAACGACCCGGATTTTTGAACCAAATTTTTTTTTTTTTTCAAATAAAAAGATTTATTGTTATCCCAAACTTTATTAATTTCTTTTAACTAGTTAGTTCAATAATTATTATGTAACAAAATTTAATCGATTACATGTTAAAATTAACTTTAACCATCTAAATATTTGTAATGATATATGTATATGTAATGTAACGCCCCGAATTATGGGTACGTTAAATAAAACATTTTATTGAAATAAAAACTGAGTCTGGCTCTTTTATTACAACAAAAACATAAAAAAAAAGTATTTTTATTACAAACGGAAGGAAACTAAGGCTCCTAACTACAGCTCCGCTTGCTCTTCCATCACAGCTAGCTCCTCGGCTCCGAAGGCATCCAAGGTGTAAAGCTCGCCCTGCTCATCTATGAGATCTGACATATTATACCCGCGTCGCCACCGGTATAATATGCCAGGGTCACCAAAAAGGCAACACCGTGAGCCAAAAAGCTCAATAGAACTATCCAAACCCTCTAACCCTTAACTTATGAACGTAAGAACATAATAACAACAATTCCACTTAAATCATGCATTTAGTCCAACAAGTATTCAAGTCCACATTCCTTACTTGACTAACATTGTGTTCATTACTTAGACTCATCGTAGACCAAGTTATTACTTCTCTTTCCTTTTTACCCAAAAACTCCTTTTTAACTCACCCAACCTCGGTTCCGCCGCGCCGGGTTCCCATTGGCACACAACCGCATTGGCTCCGTACCGCGGATAACCAAGCACACACCCAACCTCGGTTCCGCCGCGCTGGGTTCCCGAGTATCCTCACAATGGTTCCGCCGCGCCGGGTTCCCATTGGCATACACACACACAACTCACATAATGCACCCAAAACCGGTCATTATGTAGTTTCAAAATATTTCTTCCCTCGGATACACATTTTTTATCTTCGTTAACACACCCTAGGTGCCATGTCTCTATTCTCTTGGTTTTCGTGTCACGTTACATATATAGACTCCGTGGTGTAGGACTTTCCACATAAACGAGCATTTATAAATTTCAAAAATGAATACAACAATATTATCCAACTCTTGACCACATAACATACTTGAATAACAATAACAACATCATGCATCTCATACATCCTTAAACAAAGATAACCTTATCTACATGAGCTTAATGATCAAAGTTACTTTCAAATGAACTTATTTTAGAGTTATGATACAAAACTACTTTATACTTAGGAATAGGGATAAGGAATTTCTACTGGGATGGAAGTTAAGGAAATCCTACCGTGCTTCTTGGCGGTAGTAGTCGGCTAAGAAGATTCGGTCGTCGGTTTTGGATTTCGGCGGCGTAACGGCGTCGGTTTGCTTCGAAAGGAAGAGAGTTGATCTTTTCTCTTCCTAGAAACAACTTTCTAACTAACTAAGCTACTTTAAAAGATCTAACGGTGGTTTTGGGAGGTGGTTTGGTGGTTTCTCTCAAGAACACTCAAGAACACAAGAAAACTAGAACTTTGAAAGCAAGAACTTTTGGAATTTCTAGAGAGAAGTGAGAGCAATTGTTGAAGGTGTGAGTTTAAGCTTGGAATGAGCTTCTATTTATAGGCAAGGGCTTCTCCTCTCCCTCTCTCAACCGAATCTCTCTCTTTCTCTCTACATCTTTGATTTCTTTCACTTGTCAAGCTTGATTGAAAGCTTGATGGGTGAAGTTAAGGCTTGGTTGGAAGATCAATGGCTAAATGGTAGGCTTGCATGGCTACTTTGGTCCTTGGATTTGATCTTTGGAAGATATGTTGGAAAGGGGGGAGACATGGGTACAAGATTCATGGTTTAAACAATTGGAATTGGTACAAAGGAGGACAATTGTCACACCCCACCCCGGCCCAGCACTCAAATGAGCCTAAACCGACGTGAGGGTGCAACATCAACCACCAACCCATTTCTATAACTCAAGTTTTAGCAACTAAATTATCCAACAACCATTTTATTGATAACGCAAAACTTAACGTTCTTACAAACACAGCGGAAGTCTTAAGAAAACATTAAACTATACAATAAACCAAATTTAAACATAGGCTGCAACTACATCCCTATCTACAAAATTTTGCCAAAACTAGTCCAGCCTTCCCGACGTGCTACCCTAAGCGAGCGTACAACCCCTCGACGATCAGCAGTGGATATCTACAACGCCTGCAAAACTGGATTCCAAAATGGAATCCAGGAGTGTTATGAGACATGGATGCAATTCCATATTAAAGGTACAGCTAAAAGATATATCTCAACCAGTCAAACAGTGAACCAAGTAATTAAAAGCAACATCGGGCACAAAGCCAATAATTTAAGGCATAAAGCCTTTTGGCATTAAGCCAATCACCGGGCACACAGCCAATAGTTTAAGGCATAAAGCCATATGGCATAAAGCCAATCACCGGGCACTAAGCCAACATTCAAGTTCAATTCAATATAGAATAACATCTATGAATCAAACACTCACCTTGTACTCCAAAAGAAAGTACAACTATGGTTTCGGTGCTCCTTGATTCACCGACTCGTCACCTATCCACAAGCCAAACATTTTAGTATAGAAATACTTTTAAGGCTTTAACAAATGCATTAACAATGTTCTGCATGAATTCAACTATTTAACGTATGCCGGACAAAAGTAAAATCACCAATTCATACCCAAAACCAAGAATTTCACAATTTCACACATTATCAACAGAACCACTGATCGATTTCTGACTATAGAATTCTATAGGTTTCAAAGAATACTACAAGACCACCACCACTAGCAAGAAGGCTTCTAGTACATCAATCTAGATATAAAATTTGCCCAAATTGGACTCCGAATGACTAAGATATGCTCCATTGAAATTACACATCTAAAACAGAAACTACAGACCCAGCAGAACAGTCTGCGATCGAATGCTCATTAAAAATCACACACTTAATCTTTTCCAATATTTCCAACGCCAAAACAACACCAACTGATCAAGGTTTAAGACTCAACAGCATCCATAGTCAGAAAGCATATTCAACTATGAGAAAATTGATTAAGAACACAGCTACAAAACCTGCCCAGAATTCCAGAATCACCAAAACCTGAACTTTAATTCAAAAACTGCTATAATCTAGAAAGAACCACGACACAACCCATACATATTCAGAAAGATATGCGAGTCTAGTTTCGGAATCAAGAAACGGTGCGTAAAACCGGTACCCGAGCAAGAAGTTATGCCCGTTTTTCCAACATGTGTCTGGGCTGTCTGCCCAGACGCGAATCTGACTGCAGCCCGGTTCAAGATTTTTATCTTTTTCCATACTATTCAGAAAATTCTGAAATTTTTACAGCATAAACTAAACTCACAGAGGCACCTACAGTAAAATTATCAGAAAATAACATGATCGGTATGTCAACAAGAAATATTCATCAAAAACAGGACAGATTCAATTCTGCTCAAAACACAGTTATGCATATTCATTTGTTATACACGAATTTAAGCAAAAAGGGAGTGAAAATTACCTACTGAATTGAGGTTTCAATCACTCTTCCACCTTCTTTCCACCGTCTCTCTCTCTCTCTCCCTCTCTCTCTCTCTCTCTCCACGTTGGAACAACTCCCTGATGGGTTTCCTTTCTGTTTTTTTTTTTCTTTCCCTTTTGATGACACACACACACACCACCTCACACAAACACACGGCACACATGCACCAATTTAAACAAAAAATTGCACTTTAGCCCTTAAGTTATTAAATATAACATTTAAGCACCTCAATTAAAAAGGATGTCACACCCTCCCCCTCTTAGGAAATTTCGTCCCCGAAATTACTTACCAAATTCAAACAAATGCGGATAGCTCTTTCGCATAGACTCCTCCGTCTCCCACGTAGCTTCCCGCTCTGAATGATTACGCCATTGGACTTTCACCAACGGTATTACTTTTGAACGAAGGACATGTTCCCCTCGCTCCAAAATCCGAATTGGTTCCTCCACATAGGTCAAGTTCTCCTTTAGTTCCATCGGTTCTGTATCATTTAGCACGTGTGTCGAATCTGGCACATACTTCCTCAACATCGAAACATGGAATACATCATGCAACCGTGCCAATTCCATCGGCAAAGCCAATCGATAAGCTGTTGCCCCTACTCTCCCAGTAATCTCATACGGCCCAATGTACCTCGGTGCCAATTTCTTCTTTCCTTTGAAGCGAACAACCCCTTTCCAAGGCGATACACGAATGAATACACGGTCACCCACCTCAAACTCCAAATCTCTTCTTCGTTTATCAGCATAGCTCTTTTGACGATCTTGGGCAATTTTTAAACGCTTCCTTATAATTTGAACTCCATCAACGGTTTGTTTAACCATTTCAGGACCTAGCCTCCGATCCTCACCTAATTGCTCCATTTGCTGAGCCAACATCTGTCTCTCACCAACATCGTTCCAACAAATTGGTGTTCTGCACCTCCTGCCATATAAAGCCTCATACGGTGGCATGCCAATGCTGCTGTGATAACTATTATTATAGGCAAACTCAATCAACGGCAAATATTCATCCCAGCTGCCCTTAAAATCAAGAACACACGCCCTCAGCATATCTTCCAAAGTCTGAATGGTCCGTTCAGATTGCCCATCAGTTTGAGGATGAAAAGCTGTACTAAATTTCAGTGAAGTACCCATAGCTCGTTGCAAACTCACCCAAAATCTAGACGTAAACTTCGGATCTCTGTCACTAACAATAGACAAAGGCGCTCCATGCAATCTAACGATCCCACTGACGTAAATTTGAGCATACTTATCTGTAGAGTATGTGGTCTTGACAGGTAGGAAATGAGCTGTCTTTGTCAATCGATCCACAATAACCCAAATCGAATCATAACCTCCCTTAGAACGCGGTAGCCCTGTCACAAAATCCATTGTTACATGTTCCCATTTCCACTCCGGTATAGGAAGATTCTGCAACAGACCCGCCGGTCTTTGATGTTCAACTTTCACTCGCTGACATGTCAAGCAACTAGCAACAAATTCTGCAATCTCCCTTTTCATGCCAACCCACCAATAAAACTCCCTCAAGTCACGATACAACTTCGTACTTCCTGGATGCATAGCATAAGCTGAGCTGTGCGCCTCCTCCAAAATTTCTCTTTTTAGAGCTGCATCATCTGGAACACACATTCTATGTCCATACAAAAGCATACCATCCTCTCGAATATTGTATCCGAAACTCTTACCTTTTACTACCTTCTTTCTGATTTCCTCCATATATGGATCGTCATATTGTCCATCCCGAATACGGTCCACAAATAAGGGCCGAACACTGAACTGTGCCAACAAAACATCATTGCTATTGAAAGAGAACTCCATACCCATTTGCTTCAGCTCAGTAAAATTTACAACCCTCGAACATTGGATACAAGCCATTCTCGCTGCTGTTTTCCGACTCAAAGCATCAGCAACCACATTCGCTTTCCCTGGATGGTAGTGAATAGAGCAATCATAATCTTTAATTAATTCCATCCACCTTCTTTGTCTCAAATTCAACTCCTTCTGCGTAAACAAATACTTAAGACTTTGATGATCAGAATAGATTTCGCAAGTCACTCCATACAAGTAATGCCTCCACAACTTAAGTGCAAAAACGACAGCTGCTAGCTCTAAATCGTGTGTAGGGTAATTATGTTCATGATTTTTCAACTGCCTCGAAGCAAAAGCAATAACCTTACCTCGTTGCATAAGAACACAACCCAAACCTTGATGAGAAGCATCAGTGTAGATCACCATGTCCTCGGTACCCATCGGAATAGTCAATACCGGTGCAGATACCAACCGAGACTTCAATTCTTGAAAACTATCTTCACATTCATTAGACCACACAAACTTTACATCTTTTCTAGTCAATTTGGTCATAGGCAAGGCAATAGAAGAAAAACCCTGAATAAACCTCCGATAATATCCTGCTAGACCAAGGAAACTTCGGATTTCAGAAACATTAGTCGGTCTTTCCCAATTCACTACTGCCTCCACTTTCTTTGGATCCACACAAATGCCATCTCTAGAGATCATATGTCCCAGAAATGCAACACTTTCAAGCCAAAATTCGCATTTGCTCAATTTACCATACAATTGCTTATCTCGTAAAGTCTGCAATGCAATTCTCAAATGTTGCTCATGATCTTCCTTAGTTCGAGAATAGATCAAAATATCGTCAATAAACACAATGACGAACAAATCTAGATACGGCTCAAACGCCCTATTCATGAGATCCATAAATACCGCTGGAGCATTAGTCACTCCGAAAGGCATAACAAGAAACTCATAATGGCCATACCTCGTTCGAAAAGCCGTTTTGGAGACATCACTATCCTTCACCTTAACCTGATGGTATCCCGATCTTAAATCAATTTTTGAAAAGACGGTCGCTCCCTGCAACTGATCAAACAAATCATCAATTCTTGGCAACGGATACTTATTCCGTATCGTCACCTTATTCAGCTGCCTGTAATCAATGCACATACGCATAGTACCATCTTTCTTCTTCACAAATAAAACCGGTGCACCCCATGGTGAGATACTTGATCGAATAAACCCTTTGTCAAGTAAATCTTTCAATTGAATTTTTAATTCTAGCAACTCAGCTGGTGCCATTCGATACGGTGGAATAGAAATAGGATTCGTTCCCGGTATCACGTCAATAGTAAATTCTACCTCCCTATCAAGCACAATTCCGGGTAATTCATCTGGAAAGACATCCGGAAACTCCATCACAATCGGTATATCTGATAACTCTAACGGTTTCTTCTCCGTGTCAACAACATAGGCCAAATACCCCTGACATCCCTTCCTTAACATACTAACAGCTTTAAGAGCAGATAACATACCAGTTACAGAAGTCTGTCTATCACCACAGAATTTAATTTCCGACTCACCCGGTATTTTAAAGACAACTTCTTTATTAAAGCAGTCTAAAGATGCATGATGTGTAGATAAGAAATCCATTCCTAGAATAACATCAAAATCAGACATTACTAGAGGAATCAAATCAACTTCTAGATTTCTATCACACATATTCACCACACACTTGGGAAAAGATACCCCAACTATCACCACTTCTCCAACGGGAGTAGATATCGCTAAAGCAGTGTCTAATAACACATAATGCTTTTTCAAATGCACACTAAACAAGTTCGACACAAAAGAATGCGTAGAACCAGGATCAATTAAAATTTGTGCATTAACACCACAAACCATTAAAGTACCTGTCACCACGTTTGGAGTTGCCTGGACATTTTGTCGTGTCATGGCGAACACTCTCCCCGGTGCTGTAGATCCACCTGTTCCACCACCCCGACCAACAGGCCTACCAACATTCATTCCACGGCCAACCGGAACACTGCCACTAGAAGATGCACCTGAAGCTTGTGGTTTCGTGCAATGAGTTGCAATATGCCCCATTTCCCCACATCTAAAACATTTAAACCCTTTCCCCGATTCCGGACAATCTCTCATGCGATGATTGGGCGACCCACACCGATAACACTTAAAAGGAGTTCCACGTCCACTTGAACTACTCCCCCTGCCAAAACTTGGCTTACTTGCCTCATAGCTTTGACTACCTTGCTGTTTTCCCTCACCCTGACCCTTCAAATGTTGAAATTCTCCTCCACCTCTATGAAAATCGCTTGATTTTCCCCCCTGGCTAGCCTGCCTCGCCTCAAATTTACCCTTTTTTGATTGTTCTCGCTTACTAAACAACTCTTCAACATCCTTGCCAATCATCTTTGTTGTTTCAATCAAATCCGCATAGTCTTTTTCTTTATAAATTGTCATTCTGGTTCGAACATTATCCTCCAACCCACCTCTGAACCGTCTACCCTTCTTTTCTTCAGTATTCACCATATCCGTAGCATAGGCTGAAAGAGCATTAAACTTGGCTTCATATTCGGCCACTGACATACTCCCCTGTTTAAGATTAATAAAATCTGCTTCCTGCTGGAAACGATACGTCTCAGGACAGTAACGATCATTAAAAGCCTTCACAAATCTAGCCCATGTGATTACTTGTGGCACTGGTGGCTGAATACCTGGTAATGGGGCTGACAACAACCTCTGACTTCCCTCCCACCATAATAAAGCTTGCCCTTTCAAGGTGAAGGTTGCTAAAGTCACCTTTTGTTCATCAGTTACTCCCATAGCTGTTAGAACTCTTTCAACCGTTTTCAACCAATCCTCCGCCTCTTGAGGTTTAAAAGTACCTTCAAACTCCGTTGGATACAGCTTCTTGAATTTCTCTAGTAATCCAACATTATGATTAACCGGAGGATTAACCGGAGGTGCAGCTTGTCGTTCAGCATACTGTGCCAAAGCCGCCAATAGTCTATCGATATCCCCAGCCCCTACCTGAACTCCTGCCGGTGCAGCCCTAGCAGCCGGATCTGCTTGCTCAGGATGGGAAGAGGCTTCTTCTTCCATTTTCCTTGCCTGTTGCAATTCAATTTGACAACAGCAACAACATACACTATTTTATCATGTTAGATAAACCAACACTAACTACTCGACAAAATATGATCGACTCCTAAATCCACTGCTAGATCGCCACTCGCTCAACGACTCTCAGAATCTAGATAAGCCTAGGCTCTGATACCAAGCTGTCTCACCCCACCCCGGCCCAGCACTCAAATGAGCCTAAACCGACGTGAGGGTGCAACATCAACCACCAACCCATTTCTATAACTCAAGTTTTAGCAACTAAATTATCCAACAACCATTTTATTGATAACGCAAAACTTAACGTTCTTACAAACACAGCGGAAGTCTTAAGAAAACATTAAACTATACAATAAACCAAATTTAAACATAGGCTGCAACTACATCCCTATCTACAAAATTTTGCCAAAACTAGTCCAGCCTTCCCGACGTGCTACCCTAAGCGAGCGTACAACCCCTCGACGATCAGCAGTGGATATCTACAACGCCTGCAAAACTGGATTCCAAAATGGAATCCAGGAGTGTTATGAGACATGGATGCAATTCCATATTAAAGGTACAGCTAAAAGATATATCTCAACCAGTCAAACAGTGAACCAAGTAATTAAAAGCAACACCGGGCACAAAGCCAATAATTTAAGGCATAAAGCCTTTTGGCATTAAGCCAATCACCGGGCACACAGCCAATAGTTTAAGGCATAAAGCCATATGGCATAAAGCCAATCACCGGGCACTAAGCCAACATTCAAGTTCAATTCAATATAGAATAACATCTATGAATCAAACACTCACCTTGTACTCCAAAAGAAAGTACAACTATGGTTTCGGTGCTCCTTGATTCACCGACTCGTCACCTATCCACAAGCCAAACATTTTAGTATAGAAATACTTTTAAGGCTTTAACAAATGCATTAACAATGTTCTGCATGAATTCAACTATTTAACGTATGCCGGACAAAAGTAAAATCACCAATTCATACCCAAAACCAAGAATTTCACAATTTCACACATTATCAACAGAACCACTGATCGATTTCTGACTATAGAATTCTATAGGTTTCAAAGAATACTACAAGACCACCACCACTAGCAAGAAGGCTTCTAGTACATCAATCTAGATATAAAATTTGCCCAAATTGGACTCCGAATGACTAAGATATGCTCCATTGAAATTACACATCTAAAACAGAAACTACAGACCCAGCAGAACAGTCTGCGATCGAATGCTCATTAAAAATCACACACTTAATCTTTTCCAATATTTCCAACGCCAAAACAACACCAACTGATCAAGGTTTAAGACTCAACAGCATCCATAGTCAGAAAGCATATTCAACTATGAGAAAATTGATTAAGAACACAGCTACAAAACCTGCCCAGAATTCCAGAATCACCAAAACCTGAACTTTAATTCAAAAACTGCTATAATCTAGAAAGAACCACGACACAACCCATACATATTCAGAAAGATATGCGAGTCTAGTTTCGGAATCAAGAAACGGTGCGTAAAACCGGTACCCGAGCAAGAAGTTATGCCCGTTTTTCCAACATGTGTCTGGGCTGTCTGCCCAGACGCGAATCTGACTGCAGCCCGGTTCAAGATTTTTATCTTTTTCCATACTATTCAGAAAATTCTGAAATTTTTACAGCATAAACTAAACTCACAGAGGCACCTACAGTAAAATTATCAGAAAATAACATGATCGGTATGTCAACAAGAAATATTCATCAAAAACAGGACAGATTCAATTCTGCTCAAAACACAGTTATGCATATTCATTTGTTATACACGAATTTAAGCAAAAAGGGAGTGAAAATTACCTACTGAATTGAGGTTTCAATCACTCTTCCACCTTCTTTCCACCGTCTCTCTCTCTCTCTCCCTCTCTCTCTCTCTCTCTCCACGTTGGAACAACTCCCTGATGGGTTTCCTTTCTGTTTTTTTTTTTCTTTCCCTTTTGATGACACACACACACACCACCTCACACAAACACACGGCACACATGCACCAATTTAAACAAAAAATTGCACTTTAGCCCTTAAGTTATTAAATATAACATTTAAGCACCTCAATTAAAAAGGATGTCACAACAATGGTGGTAGATATGGAAGATATACATCTTCCAAGTTTGAAAAGATGAAGAATCACCAAGTACAAGTCCCATCTTTCTTCTTCTTCCTTCTCTCTCTCTCCCTCTCCCTCTTTCTCTCTCTCGGCCTCTCTCTCTCTCTCCTCTCTCACGGCTCTCTCTCTCTCCTCTCTCCCTCTCCTATGTGCTAGCTATATACATATGTATATATATGTACAATCATGTAAGAATACAAATAAACAATAGGTACTTTTGTACAAAAGGGCAATTTAGTCTTTTAAGGGTCAAGATTCACCCTTTAAACCAATACAAAAGGTACCGTACTTAATTAATAAAGTAATGTACTTTTGTACTCCCGGGAATCTTAACAAAATTTTAGTTTAATGGGATAAGTACCTTGTTTGAAAGATGAGCCTATTACCCAATGGTTAATAGAATCCCTAACGGTTATTATCCAAGGGATAATAAGATACGGGTACTTTAAATACTAAACTAAGTTTTTGGAAAAGACTACATGTCCTTTTTTGAAAATACACATGTGATATATATATATGTACTTACCAAATAAAAGAAGAAAAGGTTTTTGTCCAATGGATAAAGATTACCCTAATGGTTATTGTCCAATGGTCCATAGTTACTTGGGTACTTTTATTAGAAAAAAATAATCAAAAGTACTTTTCAAATGTCATTTCTTTAAAAGATCAAAGTACTTGTTCAAATCTTTCAAAATCCTTTTAATATAAAGAAATGGGTTTCTATTATCCAATGGATAATAGTTCCCCTAACATTTATCGTCCAATGGATAAAGAATAAAACCAAAACAATAAAAGAAAAGAAAAATAATTAAACAATTCTAGTCTAGGGTTCAAAAGGTTCAAGATGGGCAAAATGGTCCATCTACGGTTAGGAAAACGTAACTAGGTGACTTCCTAGTTTGGTTACTCCATCAAGCCGGTTAGAAGCTAACTAGGCTTGCTAAGTAGGGCTTGAAAGTCAAGAAACGATCCTTGAGGGTCCAAAGTGCGATTAGGGTTTCTAGTCGAGAAATACGATGATAAGGCGATCGATTGTTTAAATACAAACCACAAGGAATCAAATAAGAAAATCAACGAGCAATTAAGAGAAATTAAGAAATTTCAAATAACAACGAGATTTTTATTGAACGAAAAATCGGAGTTGTTACATGTAAATATAGCAATAGTTTGTTTCCTGAAAATGAGGGATTATGCTCCATCTCTCATCTCCCGAATCTCTCTCTCTCTCTCTCTCTCTCTCTCTCTCTCTCTCTCTCTCTCTCTCTCTCCATTCGGCACCCTCCCACAATTACATACACATGCATCTATATACATATTAAATTTGAAAACCCATAAAACATGACTCATGCTTCCTTTCTTTTCAGCATTTCTCTCTTTCTCATCTCTCTCCGATTATCTCTCTCACTTCCCTCCACCACCTCTACCTTTATGCTCCCACTACTCCCACTTTTATCTCTACAAAACCATCCACCCCCACTTCCTCTTTATTCTCGGCAGAGAAAGAGGGATAACCACCACTAGCCTTATTTATTTCTTCTCCTTCGTCCATATCTTCCAGCAAACCTATATGCCAATTTCCATTATTGATTTCTTTTTCTTTTTTTTAAACTCCTTTGGCAAAGAAATTGCTTCTCCTTCCCCATACTTACCACTACTTACAAGCACAACCATTAAGCACCATTTCCACCTACTGAACACCACCGTACCAATCCATTCCAGTTTCCTTTTTTTTTTTTTCCGGCTCCATTGTAGCTCTAAAAATAGCCCATTCTAGCCCAAAAAATAGTCCCAAAATCAACCTTATTTTGGCTCTGAAATAACCCGAACACAGCACCGTTTCAACTTCAAAACAGCCCACTTCAACCCAGAAAAAAAAAACTACAATACCATCAGAAAAATAGTCCCGAATCGGCCACTCGAGGTCCCCCGTTCCCGTTGTCTTCTCCGATTTTTCCGAAACTGTCCGAACCCGTTAACCGCTGTTTCGGCCGGAACCGAGGTATGATAATCTTTCTACTACCTCTCCCTAAGTATATTCAATCCTTAAATGATGATTTTAATGAGTTAGAACAGAAGAAATCGGTTCACGGATCAAAACCCAGTGATCCGAAGTTTTGCTCTGTTTTTTTTCGAAAGAGCACTGTTCATGAACGTTGAAATTTTAAAAAAAGGGTACTGAAATTGCTGTTAGCCCCTCATGCTTACGTTGATTCCAGAATTAACCCTAAACTATGTATTGTTTCATGTTTACCCTACTTGTCACACTTTGATAATTAAAAATCTTGAATGTGTGTTATGACTCATTTATCCTGGTTAACTATTAATGAACATAGATGATTATGAAAAGTTTAAGCAACCCAAAGGGGCATCGGCCTAATCATAATTAAAATATTATGTCTTTACTTACTCGCACAATATTATTTGATATGTACTTTTATCTCATTGAAATGTATCATGCTATGAAATGAGCTGTTATTAACTGTATCATGTTGTACGTGCTAGAATGGACTTAGGTTCATTGGGTGGTTACGAGTAGTGATTCACGTAGACGATGTTAAGTAAATGGAAATTGGTAAAGTGTTGGAAGTGTGATTGTGTGGATTGTGATTTGAGCCATGGTGATGGCAAGGGTAACCAATGGGGCCCTGTGTTAAAATGGGTAACCAACGGGGCCCAGTGTTGAGAAATGTTGTGATGCAATGTATAATGCGTCATGGGAAAATTTGCTTCTTTGTTCAAGAGGAAATAGGTCCCATGAGACGGTTATAGTTAGTAGTAGGTGATGTGCGACCCTAATGTACGATGCGTCATGGGATGACTCGATCGTCCTGTTATGGTCTTAAGTGAGAACATACTAGGTACATAACTTAGGTGTGCTCACCTAGGGCCCTGGTGCAGGACAAACAAGAGGAAGGGTGGATCCATGAGACGGTTGTAGTTAGTGGATGTGGGAGGAAAGGATCTTGTGGAGAAGATCCTTAGATTTCATATAAGTTAATGGATAGTAAAGAAAATGATGATGTGTTATTATTCTGTACCTTCTGTGTATTATCAATTGTTATATTGTTGAACTGTTAATTGTAGAGTAAGGGGTTGGTAGGATTGAGATTATTCTACTGGGTGAATTGTCACTCACGGATACGTTTGTATCCTGGTAAATCGGTTGCTTTGGCGATCAATTTGCCAGAGGATGCAGGGTTAAATAATGGAGCTATTTGAGACAGGAGGAATACCAAGAGCAGAGACTGAGTATTCTTGGAATCTGTATCAAGACTAGAGTCGCTCTGAAGATGTTTAAATAGAAATGTTAGATTCTTTTTGTATTTATTTTTAATGTAAATTTTGTATAACGACAAATATGGGCCTAGTAGTTTATAAAATTCAGTGTATTTTAAGGTTAATACTTCTGAAATTCCTTGGAAAATCGGGGCGTTACACTATATACTCCATCTCTCCCTTTTCAAGTGTCATGCTTCGTAACTCCAACTTATTAATGATACGTCATTTATATTATATAACAGATCAATTTTTTGTCTACCCATACAAACATAAGCGCCTCTCCAGCCGTCGGATCGAAATTACAATAGGTTACAGCCGTTGGATTGAATCATTGATTCCAACCTATTTCTTATGCCTGTCTACCTATCGGTTTTCCTCTTCTCTACGTTCAAAATCTAATACCTCTCTTCATCCATAGTTACGCGCTCTCTTTCTCTCTCTCTCTCTCCCCCAGAACCCACTCCTGGGCGCATAAAGAAACACTCGCTTCATCAGTTCATCGTCGATTGATCGCCTCTCTTTAGTCAAAGTTCTGTATCTGCCTCTGTGTTTTTGCCTCTGTGTTTTTGGTAATTCCTTTTACATTGTTCGGTTCGTGGTTTAGTTTTAGTTTTAGTTTTGTTTTCAATCATTATCCTATTTCTTTCTCCAATCATTACCCTATTTTTTCAATTATTACTTTCCCATCTCTCTCTATCTCTCTCCAATCATTACTCCTATCTTCAATCATTACTCTATTTCTCTCTCCACCCACTACCAAAACTAAACTAAACTAAACTCTCAACCAAACACAACCTTTATGTTTTCTTGTCTTTCTTTTTTTTTGGATTCAATATGGGCCCGTTTATATGAGTTGTTTATTTGCCTCCTGATCTCCTTTGGAAGGTGAATAAAGTTAGATTGTCGAAGCACTTCGAGACCTTTTCAAGAGGCACAAAGCAAGGGTGGGCTATGCTGAACTTAATTTGAGAGTTCTTTGATCAGTGCTTTTGTAACGCCCCCAATTTTGGGAACGTTAGATAGACAATTTTATTGAAAACTTAAATAGAGTCTGGCACAATATTACATCATAACCTTACAAAAGTACTTTTATTCAAATAAGGGAGGGAACTAGGGTTCCTATCTACTGCTCCGCTTCCTCCTCCATCCTAGCTAGCTCTTCGGCTCCAAAGGCTTCCAAGGTGTAGAGTTCACCCTGTTCATCTATAAGATCTAACACATTATACCGGCGTCGCCACCAATATAATATGTCAAGGTCACCAAAGGTAACACCATGAGCTACAAAGGCTCAATAGATTAACCCATACCTACTAACCCTTAACTTACAAGTAATAGACCAACGATTCCCACATAAGACATGCCAATGTAATAAGACAGTTAACAATATCACATTCACATTCGCTATTCAAACTAACGTTGGTGTCCAAGATTTCGGAGTTTCTCCTACGCGACTCGTCGTGGACCGTGTCATCGTTTTCACTTTTCTTTTTCCAAATCAACATTTTCCAAAATAGTTTTTAACACACCCATCCTCAGTTCCGCCGCTCCGGGTTCACGAGTATCCGCACAATGGTTCCGCCGCTCCGGGTTCCCATTGGCACACAATTGCATTGGCACCTCTCCGCGGTAACCAAGCCATACACCCTACCTCGGTTCTGCCGCTCCGGGTTCCCGGGTGTCCGCACAATGGTTCCGCCGCTCCGGGTTTCCATTGGCACACACATACACCCCCAACTCACATAATGCCACCAAAATTGGTCATTATGTAGTTTCAAAATATTTCCTTCTTTGAACACTTTTTCCTTGTTAACCACACCCTAGGTGCCATGTTCCTAACTTTCTTGATTTTTGTGTCTCGTTTTCATGCAATGACTCCGCGGTAGGACTTTCCACACAAGTAAATCATACAACATTCATTGAAATCTTGAAACTAAACTAGCAAGATCATCCAACTCTATATTATTTAGCATGTTCAAATCACAACTTAAAGCATAACGCCACATGTACGGACGCCCTTGGAGTGAAAAATCACTTATGCTTTATCATGCATCTCAAACATTATAGGTGACAGATAATCTTATATACTTAGAGTTAGAGTGCAAGAATAATCTACTTTTCAAGATACGGTTCTATACTATACGTAGAGTTAGTAGACTAGGGACTCTACCTTTCTTCTTAGCGGTAGGGTGGCTATGAAAAGTACGTCAGTGGTCGGGGCGGAGTAACTTCCTACGGAACGCTTATGGTAGCTTCGAAAGAGAAAGATTTCTCTCGAAACTAAGTCTTGACTATTACTACTACAACTTTTGGATCGAGAGGGTGGTCGGGTGGCGGTTTAGTGGCGGCCTTGGATGAGTTTCTTGAAGAACACAAGAAGAACTTCAAGAACAAAAAGAACAAAGGAAGAATACAAGTTTTTCTAGAGAGAGAAGTTGCTAGGTGAAGGTGTGAGTTGAATGGCAAGAATGGAATGCTATTTATAGCAAAAGTCCTGGCTATTACCCAATGAATAAAATTTACCCTAGCAATTATTATCCAATGGGTAAAGATTTTCCTAGAAAAATAATAGGCCAAAAGGTACAAGGTACTAGATTTTCAAATCAAATATCCCATTAAAGTAATCTAATTATGCACATGTTCTTATTAAAATATTGGATTTTGTACTTGGACAAATCTAGGGTATTTATATAATATGATATATATGTACTCATGTCCACATAGTTAAATATATAGGTAGGTACTAAGTATCCAATAAAATGTAAGGCTAGGATTCTCTTATTAATAAAATTCACAAGGTACTAGTACTAATTTATTTATTATAGTACCTAGCAATCTAGGATTTGGATACACCCCTTTTTTTTATGCAAATAAGCACATGGAAAATCTAAGAAAATGATTTATTTAATGAACCCTAGTACTTGTTGAAAGATTTATCCTATTATCCAATGGATAATAAATCCCCTAGTATTTATTGACCAATGGACAAAAGTAATAAAGAAATTTTCATAATTAAATAACCAAAATGTCCTTTTAAACATGTATAAAAATCTATATTTAACTATATAATAGTACTTAACCAAATCTAGCAATGAATATCTTTAATAGAAAATTTAGGGTTTCAATTGTCCAATGGATAAAAGTTTTTCTAACTTTTATTGACCAATGGAAAAAAGGTAATATGTACTTGAATAATATTTTAAATAACCAAATGTCCTTTAGTCATGTGACTATGAGTACTTTATCAAATCTAGTACAAAATATTTTTGATGGAAAATCTAGGTAGTAAATCCATGGTACATTTATATACATATATAATCACATGGTGGATCTAGGAAAATATTTATTTAGTCCATCTTAGTACTTGCTAGTAAGACTACTTTATTATCCAATGGGTAATATCTACCCTAGTAGTCATTGACCAATGGTTAAAGAAGTAAAGTAATATATATACTTGAATGATATATACATATACTTTTAGGCATGTGTATATAAGACTATATATAACTATATATATGTACCTTTAACAAAATCTAGAATAATACCTTAGGTGAAAAAATCTAGTTTTCATATTGTCCAATGGACAAAAGTTTTCCTAACTTTTATTGTCCAATGGGTAAAGAAAATAACTAAAATAATAAAAGAAAATATAAAATGATTTTCTTGTCCAGGGTTGGAAAGGTTCACAAGGCTCAAAGATGGTCAAAAAGGTCCATCTAGGGTTAGGGAATTGTAACTAGGTGAATTGGTAGTTTGGTTTCTCCAACTGGCCGGTTAGAAGCTAACTAGACATGCTAAGTAGGGTTTCTAGCCAAGAAATATGATTTTAAAGATTTTATTTCACTTACTAGGAAAATATACAAGTGTTTTTACAAGCATACTTGTCTTTAGAAAAGGACCATATTGTCCGGGGTTAAAAGATTCAATTTTTGTAAGACTCAAATCTAATTATGACGGATTATTAGAAATTAAAAAGGAATTTTAAAAGTAATACCAAATAATTTAAAATAAAATTCAAATATTTAACGAAATTTTTATTTACCGAAAATCAAGGCCGTTACAGCTTTGATTTCGCTGCATCCTCCCTCTCTCTGGGGCAAGAATCCTCCCATCCTCAATTGACTAGGGTTTTTAAAAATTGGGGATTTGTTGAAGCCCATCCTCAATTTCGCACTATACTAGGGTTTCTCAAAATTCGGGATTTGTTGAAGTTTTCCTAAGGAGTAATTATGTGGGCCTATGTTGAACTTATACTGCTAATGCAACCAACCAACCAGCTTTGGGGTTTTATTTTCTTCAGCTAATGCTGTTTTTTTAATGCTAATGCAAATATTAATTATACAGTTTAGTTGCTGGAAACCTGATGAAAATGTTTCAGCCTTTTGATTGGTTTGATTGGGTTCTTCGTGTCATGGCCTGTGTATAGCCAATCAGTTCTTCATGTCATGGCCTCTTGGTTTATACATTAAAATTTTTGATTCAGCCTTTTGATTGGTTTGGTTGGGTTCTTCGTGTCATGGCCTTGTGTATAGCCAATTAGTTCTTCGATGACGAGACGCTAGTTCCTTATATGATTGACATATGATTTGACTATCAATAAATCACAAGAACAATCTGTGAAATTCGTAGGAGTTGATTTGCGTACCCTAGCGTTTGGTTATGGTCAACTATATGTGACGTTATCCATGTGCACATCTTTTGATCGTATAAGCGTCCTTCTTTCCAAAGATGAATTGGATTCCACGAGAAACATTATTTATCCCGAAGTGTTGTTATAAACTATGCAATAGCAAACTCACTACTTTGGATGAGGGTATGTTGTTTAAAGTAAATTTATCTATTTTAGTAGGTAACTTTTCAAATGATTTACACTATTTATGTTTACTTTTACAGGATTGGTTTGAAAATGCAATGGAGTTGAGGAGGATTAACACAAATAAATTGCTTCAATGGCATCCGCACGATAGTGGTTGACCCGTGCGCGCTGGTTCATCTCTGACCTGTGGGTGGCCTTTGTATGGTTAACTTGGCTTATGCCATTGTTTTTATCCCCACACTGTTTTATGGGGTGTGCTATTCTTTTAGTGGCTTTCAAGACCTTTCAATCGTTTGTAATTGTATATTATTCTGCCATTTGACCAGTGGCGGAGGCATATGAGGCCCAGTGGGGGACACAGGCCCCCACTGGATGGATTTGTTTTCTGTTTTTTTTTTTTGCATTTGTAAAAAAAAACCTTAGAAGTTTTAGTGTATCACGTTCGAAAAAAGAAAAATTATTGAGGACATCACCAGATGGTATCTCAATATGTTCTTTTCCAACACATATTCGTGTGAGACTCAAGAATAAATATTATGAATCCAATATAAATATGTGATGGAGAAGGGTGTTGGGGCACAACCTAGTAAGGTCCCTTAATCACTAAATTACTCATAAGGAAGCCTCCATTCACTGAACATTCGCCTCCAAACCACCACGTGTTCAAGGAATTATAAGTATGGATTATTGTCTTATCAGAAAATGCAAATCAAGCGACGCTTCTTTTCGCCCTTTCCCTTATTTCTTTATTTTTCTTCTTAAACCTTTTAATAAGACCTCTCTCTTTTGTATTTGAAGATGATTCATTTAGACCACTAGGGAACTTATAAATTTATCTGCAAGATATGATATTTTTATTTTTTTTCTTGTTATTTTAATATTATCTAATAGCTAAACACTTTTTAAATAGAAATAAGTCTTGAATAAATAGTGCAAAAGAAAAATCAAGGCATGTTAAGTCGTAAAAAGGAGATAGATAATTTTCTGTTTTTCACAATAAAGTCGCATGTATGAATTGTGCCCCCATTGGTGCGATTTTCTGGCTACGCCACTGCATTTGACTGCGTGGTTTTGTCCTGGGTGTGCACTGGTTCTTCTAGAGCCCAGAGGGATGAAAGTGGGAGATGTGGGTTTAAGTCTATTCGCGTGCACAAGTAATGGATTGGCGCGCGTAGGTCGAATCTGCATGTCGTGACTTGATTAGTGCATGCTGGTCTCTTCCTGGGCATGTCGCTCCAAAATAGTGGCTTCCAATCTGTTTAAATCCCACAGAAGTCTGCTTTTGTCCTATTCTAACTATTTCAATAAAGCGAGTATGCCATCTATCACATCCTGCAAACTTGTTATAATTTTAAACCCCTTAAATTGTTCCCTTGCCCTAAATGGCTAAAAGTTGATTAATGAAATAGAATCGCAAATGCGTTACAAATGTCCGAGTAGAGACCGATCTCTGGATTGGGCGAGAGGGGTGCCTTAAAAACCTTCCCCTCTCGTAACCTGTCTCTCGAACCTAAGATATTCTGGTGACAATGGACCAGAAATAAGCCATTTTCAAATCAAATATAAAGTAACGTTTCAAGTTTGGTTCCTTCGGTGGCAAACCTTCAAACCCAAGTGGCGACTCTGAATTGAGCAATGCGCATGCCAAAAAGGAGCACACCCATCTGTCCACGACGATTTTGGGGCGTGTGCCCACAGTGGCGACTCTACTGGGGACTTTCTGCATTGGTCTGTACTTAGAGTTTAATACACTTGAGAACAATCCTTCAAAAGTTTGCCAAAATAGTGAGCTTCGTGCTGCTAAAGAATGGATTGGTGATTAAATAGGATCCTCGTATTCGACCAATCCTGACTGGGACTTTTCCGATTGTTCGCTTGTGTAGTTTTTTCCAAGTATCGATTAATAAAGTGAGCCACATTTTAAAAGGCATTTGCAAACATTGTGATTCTATTTCATTAATCAAACTTCTGGCATCTTCACTTGCATCAATGTTGGCTAGCCGTGTTGGCATGTTTTGGGTAACCGGCATAGTTTATTGAAGCTTGGGGTTCTCGAATGCCCAACAACCTTGGACGATGATAAGTCATTCTACTATGTGACCGTTGCTCTATGCTACGTGTTGCAGCAAGAGGTATATCTTGGCTTTACTTTAAGGAACCCCTCTCAAACCAAAACCGGCCTTCGCATATACAAAGCATTAGAACACTCCAAACTAAGATAGGTACCCACAGGGTAAGATTATTTGCATCTAACCCCCATATATTGTCTATGTGTTACCGCTTTTCCTATCGCATGCACTGTACATACATATCGTTCTGCGTAAGAGCATGTTTTTGGGCGACTTCTAGGTTGTCTCTCTTTCGAGTATGTCTTATGCTTACTCGTTAGACCCGATGAAGAGTCGTGCATCTCGATGCACATTGTCTTGCTTCAAAGTCCTTAGATCAACGAGACTTTAGGAAATCAAGACTTTCTAAGTCCTTGTCTAGTGCCCAATCAAGGTTTCAAATAGAAAACAAGGAACAACAAAGATCGATGCGTGGTACTAAACACAATCAAGGTTAAAAGTGCACTGTCACTTACACCGCCTTGGCTAATAGTGCGTCGCCGCTCACGCCATCAAGGTTATGGTGCCACGTCATCTATGCCGAGTTGTTCTGACTCCAAAGTTGAAACTTCAAAAATGGAATAGTCAAAGGCTTAGTCTATTTTGACATCTCTCAGTGTTAGTTGATCTAAACAAAGGACACATTGTTGAAAAGAATTCTGAGGATTTTGGTAGCATCTGAACATCACGAGATAGACTTGTCTTTAGTGGTAGAGTCTAGGTGGACACCACAGACGACGACGTGTACATTGAATTTTTCTATTCTTTTTAAATAAACTACTGCAGGTACGCCACTAAGCTTTCAATTACTTTCTATCTAGTTCTAAGCCATTGCATCGAGCAAGAAAGTACTGAAAGGAAGAGCCAAACCTACTTAGGAACGTCCACTGGGTCCATACAGAAGAAGACTTGCAAGGCTTTCACCTCAGTCAGTCACAACAGAAGCATTGGCAGATTTATCGACAAGGGCATAATCGCCTCTTTCTTCTCCGTCTTCATCAACATCATCAACTCCCTCTCAAGCATTCATCATGGCCGACGCTCCACAACACCAAGCCGCTATTCTGGCAAACCTTGAACATAACATGGGCATCATGCAACAAAGGGCTGATCAGGCTAATGCCGCTATGACCAACTTGCGCACGCTGATAAACGAGCAACTTCCGCCGAGAGTTAAGGTGGAGATACCCAATCCTGAGCTCAGAATTCAAATCCCTAACCCTGAAGTGGCTATCCCTAATCCTAAAATGGTTGCTCTGATAGCCAAAATGGCCAAGCTCGAGGAGGCTGTCTCCAAATCTGAGAAATTGGGGGCTAGTGGCATTGACATGGACTGACTTTGCCTCTTTTCAAATGCTAAACTTCTCGAAAGGTTCAAAATGTCGGACTTCTCTAGGTTCGATGGGACTGGCGATCTGAAAACTCATCTGTTGGGTTACCATGCAGCCATGAAGCTGCATGGGGTCGAAAATGATGCTATGGCCCAAATGTTCCCTCAAACCCTCTATGGCCTTGCCTTTCAATGATTTCTCTCTCTCGACAACTCCAAAAGAAGATCTTGGGAGGATATTAGGGTAGCCTTCGTTGCACAATATAACTACAACTCTCAACTCAAAATGACAACTCGAGAGTTGGAGTCTATCAAGATGGAATCAAAGGAGTCCTTTGCTGATTTTGTCAATATATGGAGGGTCAAGGCCGCTCTAATGATTGATCACCCGAGCAAGAGCGATCAGATTCATATCATCTCCTGTAACCTTCAACCTGATTATGCCAAGAATCTCGTGCTGGTTCAAGCATCCGCCAACTTTGAGATTTTCTTCGAGTCTAGT
The DNA here is from genome assembly GCF_030253575.1 of Rhododendron vialii. Classification (NCBI taxonomy): domain Eukaryota; kingdom Viridiplantae; phylum Streptophyta; class Magnoliopsida; order Ericales; family Ericaceae; genus Rhododendron; species Rhododendron vialii. Next base: position 3,104,105 of record NC_080567.1, read on the forward strand.
TTGGCCATTGAGGAGGCGTTGCTAACTCGAATTTTGCCAAGAGGAGAGTCCTCTTCTTCCTCTACTCAAAAAGCATAGCCCCGTGCCTATTCTGGGAGTAGCACCGTGTTGTTTGGTAGTAGCAACTACGCCAACGTGGCCACAAGCAGGAATAATGCCTCTGCTTCTAACTCCAACTGCGCTATGGCCGTCAATCAAGTCCAAGCTCCACAAAACAACCAACCTCGAGCCCAACCTCAGAATTTTGCCATCTTCGAGGCATCTCTGTCCTCTGTGATGGAGAAACTTGTCAAGTCTGGCCATCTCAAGCCCTTGACCCCAACTCCTCTACCCAAAAATCCCCTTCCTAGCCACAACCCTAATCTTTTCTGTACCTACCACCAAATGCCTGGCCATCTCATAGATTATTGCTATCGCTTTTGTCATGCGATTCAAGATTTGATAGATAATGGCACTGTTCAAACCCCACCTCCCTCAAAGCCTAATGTCATTTCTAATTCCATGCCTCAACACAATTCTAGCTCACAAATTGGCCAGATTTCTCTTACCTCCAGTCAAATCAACCCAAGCTCCACTATATTCAACCATACCCACTATATCATCCCTGAAAGCCAACCTAAGCCGATCGTAACCATCCCGTTTGAACCTGACATCAACATGATGGCCGTAGGATGGAGAATGGAAGACAAGGCCGAGGAATGGAAGGAACTAGCCAACAAGTGGATCAAGTCGCACGCTTTGGGTTTCCCTGAATACCCCCAAGTCGATCAAGCATGGATAGACCATTGGATGGAGGGATGAAATGAGGCACAAACGGATCCTATAGATGACATCTCTTTGTTCATGCTCTACCACCAACCTGAACTTGCAGATCCTGAGAGGAAGAGGAAGTGTATGTGTGGGATCCACAACCCGATGCTTGGCAGATAGCATTGGGACTTAACCCCAACTTGGTTCAAAATGACGTCGTAGATCACTACTGGGACTGTTATGAAGAAGGGGAGCTCATTCACTATGAGCACTGCCTGCTTGGTTGTATACTCCTCCACCTTCTGACAATGGGTGCTATTTCAAATGTTGTCGATGACTATATCTACGAGTCCAATCCCTTTCTCAACATTGTCTCTGAAGAATAAATGTGCCCTATTGTTCCTGTTCCTGACAATTGTAGCGTCATGGTGTTGCAAACTGCACCAACTGTTGATTTGTGGGATGTTGATGAGGTTGTCGACATTGGCGTTGGCAATGAAATCTAGACCGTCAACCATGCCTTGGTTGATGGAGGCCTTTCGGACGTGCCTTTTGTTACTAATCCTGGAATGGCATTTGAAGACACTGCAACTCAAGACCCTGCTTTCTGGGAGGGACTGATTATGGAAGATCTGGCAAAGGACATAGCTCTGGGTAGTTTGGGACAAGGTGTGTCACCAATGGTAGTTGCGGTCGACAAAGGAAAATGCAAGCTTAGGGAAGTTCCTGCAGACCTCTGGGATAAGGTTAAAGATTTTCAAGGGGTGCCTTCTCTTTGGGAAGTTGCCAATGTCATGAGGAGTGGCCGAGTTTTTCAACCTGCTAATCTGCAAACTAGGAGCTTGTCCAACTCTCTTATTCAAAGGCCCAATATTCCTATCATTCAAAGGAATACTCCTCCTGCTATTCCAAATGGCCCCCTCTGAGGCTGACTTGATTCAAAAGCAACTCGAGCGGATTCCTACTACGATCTCTATTTGGGGGTTAATATGTGCCTCTCATGAGCACCATCAAAAGTTGTCTACTACCCTCTCTTGTCTCAAGGTACCTACGGACATCTCTCCCGAGGCCATGATTGCCCTCATCCTGCCAATTCTATCGAAGCACTCTGTCACCTTCACTGAGAAGGACCTCCCTATGGAAGGAGTCATGCACAACTGCCTATTGCACATAATTGTCAAGTGCTGAGGACACTAGGTGCCAACCGTTCTCATATACAATGGCTCTGCGATCAACGTCTGCCCTCTAAGGGTTGCTTACCGCTTGGGTCTCACCAAAAAGGATCTTGTGCCGTCTAATCTTGCGATCAAAACCTACGATAGCACTCGCCGTGTGGTGGAGGGGACTTTTTTGCTCAAACTCGATGCTAAGGGTTTTGAGATGGAAGTGGAATTCCACGTTGTCGACATTCCCGCTTCCTTCAACCTGCTGCTAGGTAGGCCTTGGCTCCATAGGGTAGACATCAAGGCTGTGCCTTCTCGTCTCCTTCAAAAGGTCATACAGGGACTCACCTCTGGCATGCTTACAATCTGCGGGGATTCTAGGATTCATGTGCACTCTGAGGATGGAGCACTAATTCGGGGGATCATGCACGGAGAGGAAGATGCTAGCTTTCGGGGTTTCTCCTTTGACACCTCTGGCTCGGTCCTTACGATTAGCATGGATGACGACTTCACCATTAGCTCAATTGCCCCCGAGATAATGAGGAAGATGTCATACCTGCCTGGTTTGGGACTGAGAATCAATCAACAAGGGGTCACTGAGTTCCCTGACTTTCCCTCAAACAATCATTGCTTTGGCTTGGGGTATGTTCCTTCTGCTGAGGATACCAAGAACGGAAAGGTCAAGGGAAAGCCTCGAACCCTTCAAGGTAATGCTAACAATTACTTTGTGTGCGAAGGAGGAGGGCCTATCTGGGGCAAGTCGAACCACTTTAGGATCTAAAAACTTGTGCTTGGCTGCCTGGTTTCGAGGTCTTCGCTGCTAACACCTGGTCTGATAGCGAGGAGGAACTGGCCAAAGAGGAATTCAAGAGGAAGCTTACTCAAGTCAAGGAAAAGACTGACTGGCTGAGGACTTTCGATCAAGGGAGCTTGGAGCTGCTGTTCTCCAAAGTGGGTTTGGTCAAAGATGTTAAGGACGCTGAAGTGCTGATGCTTGCGCTCGACACTCTCGTGGATCCTACTACCTCTCTCATAGTGGAAGCCAAGGCTAGCCTTAAAAATTACATTTTGAAACCAAGCCTAACTTGCATTGATGACACTTCTGAGTCTAGCATAGAGTCTGTCGAGTCTAAGTCTAGCTCTGAGTCGAAGTTTGTGCCTCTTGGCCCTCCACGTCGTAGCTTTTACTTTTTGAGTCTGCTGTACTTGGTAACCCTAAAGGGTTTTATGAAATGCATGATCCTACTTTTGAGTACTTTGCTGACTTCTATATAAACTGCGTCGATTCTGATGATGAATGGACATATTTCGATGGGAACATTCCCAGGAATTACGTTCCCTCATCGAAAGGGACGACGAAAGGCATGCTTAGCCTCTAAAAGAAGAAGTAATTTCTATAAACTTGAAAGACGAGGATGACCCCCATATGATGCAAATAGGTTCTGTAATGACTCGGAATTTTAATAAATAAAAATTTCGTTATATATTGGAATTTCTTTTTACTTGGTACTACTTTTAAAAATTTATTTTTAATCCCTACAATCCGTCATAATTAGATTTAAGCCCTTTAAAATTATATTTCTTGACTAGAAATCCTACGTGGCAAGTAGAATTAGTTTTCAACCGATTAGTTGGAGAAACCAAACTACCAATTCACCTAGTTACAATTTCCTAACCCTAGATGGACCTTTTTGACCATCTTTGAGCCTTGTGAACCACTCCCAACCCTAATTGAACCATTAGACTATTAGGGGTAATCATTATATCCACGACTAGTCATTTCAAGGCCATACCTATAATCATTTCCTCTCTACCCATTGGATAATAATTGTTAGGGAAATTTTTATCCCTTGGATAATGGACATTAGAATTTGCCAATGAATATGTGATTTGACAAGACAAATCATGAACCATAGGAAGCCATCATTTTGCTTCCAAAAGAAGCAAACTTAGCCTTGCCATGTATGCAACCCTAAGACTAATAGCCTTAAACCTAAATTGCCCACCAAAGTTACTTTTCTAGATTCTCTAAATACATATATATATGCATATATATATACCTCATAGCCTATTAAAACAAGCCTATATACTTAGATATACACTTTCTAGGAAAAAGTGTTAACCATTGGACAATGCATTACACTTGAAAGCCCTCCATAATCTTTCCTCCTTTTCCTAGACTTAAGACTACCCAGTCCTAAACTATTTAGTCTTACTCATACTTATATATAGACACCTGGTACAAGAGAGAGAGAGAGAAGGAGAGAGAGGCCGAGAGAGAGAAGGGGAGAGAGAGAGAAAGAGAGGCCGAAAGATAGGGAGAGAGGAGTGAGGTGTGTGTTGTGTTTTGGGCACTTACACAAGCTACCTTTTTTAGACAACCTCACACTCAACCCAAGTACAACTTTACAACCCAGAATTGGAGAGAGAGAGGGCCGGCCAAGAGAGGGAGGGAGAGAGCCCAATGTTTTGCTATAAATAGGATCCCTCACTTGCCATTCAACTCATGCCTTCCATCCTTCAACTTCTCTCTATAGAAATCTTGTGTTCTTACCTTGTTCTTGCCTTGTTCTTCATTGTTCTTGAGTTGTTCAAGAAACTAATCCTAGGCCGCCACTAAACCACCACTCGACCACTCTTTTGATCCAAAAGTATAGTAGCTTAGTCAAGATCCAATTTTGAGAGAAACCTTCTCTTTCGAAACTATCGGAAGCTTACCGTAGGAAGTTACGCCATCCGATAGCCAACTCACTTTCCGTAGCCGCCCTACCGCCAAAGAAGAACGGTAGAATCTTCTTATCCCCTATCTCTAAGTATATGTAGAATATTTCTACTCTTTACCCTAAGTATAATCGAAGTTTGTATATTGTTTGTATAATTTGAAAAGCATGAAGAAAGATAGCTAGTATACTTATTTTGCTAAAGGATATATGAGCATGTTGAATAATCGACCTTTACTTTAATAAACATATGTTGTTTTGAACTTCCCACAAAGGAAGAAAGAACGGATTTTGAAAGATAGAAATTTAACGTTTGATTAGAAGTATTCATATTTTGATCTTTAGGATGATTATGAGTATGTATACATGAATTGTTTGTATTACTTGTTGTGTGATAAAGCATAAGTGATTTTCACTCCAAAGGCGTCCGTAGATTTGGCGTTATGCTTTAAGTGGTGATTGAGCATGATTAGTAATATAGAGTTGGATGATCTTGATAGTTTAGTTTCAAGTTTATAATGAATGATTTATGATTACGTATGTGAAAAGTCCTACCACAGAGTCGTTGCATGAAAACGAGACACCGAAGTCGAAAAAGTAGAAACATGACACCTAGGGTGTGGTTAATGGAAAGATGTGATTTGAAAATGACAAATGTTTTGTAAACCACAATGTGGCCGGACATGGTAGCCCATTGTGTGGTGTGTGTGTGTGTGTGCCAATGGGAACCCGGCATAGCGGAACCATTGTGAGGATATACTTGGGAGATCGGTGCGGCAGAACCGAGGTTGGGTGTGCGGCTTGGTTAGCCGCGGAGAGAAGCCAATGCAAAATTTTGTGTGCCAATGGGAACCCGGCACGGTGGAACCATTGTGAGGATACTCGGGAGACCGACGAGGCGGAACCGAGGTTGGGTGTGTAAAATGGCGATTTTGGAAATGTTGATTTGGTTAATGAAAGGTGAAACTAGTGACACGGTCTACGAAATGACGCGTAGGAGAAACTCAGAAATCATGGACACCAACGATAATGAATAGTGAATGTGGATGTGTCATTGTTAACTGTTTGTTTGATATGCATGTACTATGTGGAAATCGTTAGTGTTATGATCTAATGTGTGTAAGTTAAAGGGTAGTGGATATGGATTATTCTATTGAGCTCCTGTAGCTCATGGTGTTACCTTTGATAACCCTGACATATTATACTGGGGGTGATGCTGGTATAATGTGTCAGACTTGGTAGATGAACAGGGTGAGCTGTAGACCTTGGAGGCTTTCGGAGCTGGCTAGGATGGAGGAGCAGGCTGAGCAGTAGATAGGAACCCTAGTTCCCCCTCCTTTTCTTGAATAAAAGTACTCTTGTGAGAGTTTTGATGTAATAATGAGCCAGACTCTATTTAGATTTTCAATAAAATTGTCTATTTAACATTCCCAAAATTAGGGGCATTATAGGTTCAACATTGTCCCTGGAGGATCGTAGTGAATTGGTCGACTTGCTCGAGGAATTCATCGATGTCTTTGCATGGTCTCATCAAGACATGCCTGACATTGATCCTAAAATAGTGGAGCATCGAATCCCTCTACTATCGGGTGACAAGCCTGTCAAACAGAAGCTCAGAAGGATGAGGCCGGACTGGGTGCAGAAGATCAAGGAGGAGGTCACCAAGTAGATTGACGCAGGTTTCTTGATGGTCTCTCACTACACTAAATGGGTCGCCAACATTGTGCCTTTTCCTAAGAAGGATAGAAAAATCCGAGTTTGTGTCAATTTCAGGGACTTGAACAAGGCAAGCCCCAAAGACAATTTTCCCTTGCCACACATTGATGTGTTTGTGGATAATACAGCAGGGCATGCCTTGCTTTCGTTCATGGACAGATTCTCGGGTTATAACCAAATTCTTATGGTGCTAGAGGACCACATCAAGACAATGTTTGTCACTGAGTGGGTTACCTTTTGCTATCTAGTTATACCGTTTGGGTTGAAGAACGCTAGCTGCACTTATCAACGGGCTGCCACGACCATATTGCATGACATGATTCACAAAGAGGTCAAGGTCTATGTTGATGACGTGATTGTTAAGGCAAAAGAGCGAAAGGATCACATTCTTGCACTTAGGAAGTTCTTTGAGAGACTCCGTAAGTACCGAAAGCGTCCCAATCCGCAAAAGTGCACGTTTGGGGTTACAGTAGGCAAGATGTTAGGGTTCATGATCATTGCTAAAGGGATTGAGGTGGATCCGTCTAAAATCAAGGCAATTCTCGAGATGCAGCCACTATAGTCTAAAAAGGGAGTACTGAGCTTTCTGGGGAAGATTCAGTTCATCAGCCGATTCATCACCAAGTTGACCTTAACTTGCGAGCCGATGTTTCATCTACTCAAGAAGGATGTCCCGTTCGAGTGGATAGACAAGTGTCAAGTAGCTTTCAAATCTATTCAAGGGTATCTATAGAACCTGCCAGTTTTGATGTCGCTGGTACCAGGACAACCTTTGATCTTGTACTTGTCTATCACCCCATCGTCCATGGGATATTTGCTAGCGCAAGAAGGAGATGCTGGAGTCGAGAAAGCTATCTACTATTTGAGCAAGAAAATGGTGGGATGTGAGGAGTGCTATACTCCTTTGGAAAAGACGTGTTGGACACTTGTTTGGGCCTTCAAAAATCTGCGGCACTACATGCATGCTGGCTTGTATAGTGAGACTGATTTCTTGAATGAATGCTCTCAAGTATCTATTTGAGAAACTTGCGCTCACTCAGAAGCTAGCACGTTGGCTGCTTTTGCTGGTGGAGTTCGATTTTCAATACGTCACAAGGAAATCAGTGAAAGGACGTGCGATAGCGGAATTCTTGGACGATCACTCATCGATGGACCTAAGGATGTGGATTTCAACTTCCTTGACGAGGATGTGTTAACGGTGGTCGAGGAGGTTTGAATGCTCTATTTCGATGGAGCTGCTAACCAGAAAGGATTTGGGATTGGAGTGTTGCTGATTACATGTAGTGGTTCTCATATTCCGCTTGCTTTCAAGTTAAACTTCGAAGTCACGAATAATCAAGCTGAGTATGAGGCCTGCACCATTGGCATGGAGGCTACTATTGTACTTGGTGTCGAAAAGCTCGAGGTCATTGGAGACTCCAATCTGGTAGTCTTTCAAGCCAATGGAGACTGGAAAATCCGCGAGAAAAAGCTGAAGGCATATCACCAAGATTTGGAAGAACTAATTCCTTGTTTCAACAAGGTGACCTTCACCCACATTCCGCGTTTGAAGAATCATTTGCCGACACCTTGGCAACTTTAGCTTCAATGATCGAGCTTTCGGTAGGCGTCAAGTTGCGACCAATTGTGACCGAACAGAGGGACTTGCCCGCATATGAGTACATCAACGCCATTGATGATGGCCTACCGTAGTATCATTTCATATGGAATTTTGTGGAACATGAAGAGTATCCAGCCGAAGCCACAAAGAAGGATCGAATTGCTCTAAGGAGATTGGCCGCCCAATACATCATCTGTGGAGAGAAGACATACCGAAGGTCTCACTGTGGAATGCACAAGCTGTGTGCTAACGATGCTGAGGTGTGTAGACACCCCAATTTGGCCTAACGATTATTTCAAGTCCCACCTTGGGGACCATCCCGATGATGAATGGCTATATGTGATCGCTGATTGACTTCTCGTAAACCCGTGGACTTTTGGTGAGTACTTTTAACCACTTAAAGGACCCAATTCAGAGCCAAATAGCCTTTCAGATAGAAATACAACATCTTAGGAAAATACATCTGTCAGCCGTAATATTGATCTCTCGGCCTCCACTTCATTCTTTCACCCGTGAAACATGTTATTTGAAAATTTCCCCAAGAGATTGATCCCTCGCCCACGAGAGCCATTCTTCAGCCGCCTGATCGATCCTTTGGCCGCTAGATCGTCCTTTTCCAAATTCTGGAATGTTCTGTTAATCGTTTGATCCGATGCTCAAAACCCTAGCAGCCAAATTCTGATTCTTTCAGGCTACGAAAGGAGATTCTGAGAAGAGATCTTGTGCTCATATAATTTCTATTAATTCGTGCATTATGATTGGTTGGAGTGATGTTATCCGGAGCCTATATAAAGGGCCTTTAGGGTTCCGAAATTAGATATACAATCCACCTTCTCTAGCCACGAAATTCTGCAGAAATACTCTCTTATACCTCCTCTCTAAAAGCCCTAATATCCCGATGACAGCCATACCCCGAGCAATCAAACCCCAAAGTACAAACCCTTACCCTAGGGTTTTCGAGAAGGAAATCAGTCAATCACCCTCAATCTGAAGCAATCAAGCAACTGAGGGATCAAGGTGGTGAGGCCCAGCTGGGGCCTATGGTTTGATTTAGTTTTCAATTATTGCATTTTATTCATAGTATCTTAAGTTTCTGATTAACTATTCGTTTGGGTGTGAGGAAGAACATCGGTTGGGACATCGTTCACGCGGCCGATACATCAATCCAGAAGGATTCCTCAGCCATGACATCTATTCATTGGCCGAGGGATCCATTCTCTAGGACAGCCTGTTTGTTCTCTGCTTATTTTTGATGCATGCTTTCATTACTGTCTGGGCTCACCTTATTCACTGATTAAGGCTAATAATCAGATTACATGTTTAGAATTAAATAAAGCAAGTATTAATCATATGTTGAACAATTATGGGCCAGTCCCACGACTGGGCAAAGAGGGGTGCCTAACACCTTCCCCTTATTGTACTCTTGGCTCCCTACCCAGAATCTCTATCTATTTTTCCTAGTTTTATAAACTAGGTGGCAACTCTATTTTGATGATAACCGTTATCGTGTGTTGATGTTCCTAGCCATGGGAACATCCAGGATCTTGGTTTATGAAGTGGAACCAAACAAACTTGATCAATATGTATGGCGATGCCCCATTTGGGAGGTGTCTACAGTTTTTGGCAACTCCGCTGGGGACTTGAGAGCCATAACCAGAAAGTTCGACATAAGATTAATACTTGTTTTATCTAATTCTTGTATCATATGCATTGAGCGGGCAACCTCATTGAATTCACCTAATATCCCGGCATGTCATGGGCTATGTTAGGGGTTCCAGCAAACTCCACGGTCACTTGTACCTAGTGGTATATCAAAGAGGGAATCACTCGATCGCTGCCTATGATGGGCTGGGGAAAGGACTAGTGCCCTTTGACAACGGAGGACCCTTGAGACTACCCAAACCATATATGTGCTAGAGAGCCATAGAACTTATCAATATAAGACAGGAACCTACAGGCTAGGAACCTACTTTCATTTGTTTGTAAAAGTTCTTCCTCACACCTTGTATAAATTGTTGTTGTAACATTTCTTTCTATGTAGAAGAGTTAGGATTTTCAGTCCAAATCCTAACCCTATACAGGTAAGCACTGACTCGCAGGTATTCTATTTTTAAAGCAGGAGCGATAGGTAGATTAAAGAAGCAACCACAACCAATTTTATATTCTTACAACACCCAAAGCTATGCCAAGCAGAAGTCTTTGCAACCATCCTCGCCTGTCATCCTCGCCTGTCAAAACACCTCCACCCTAACGGTCTCAATCACTTTTTGGGTCTTCACGATCATCCTCTTAGCAAACCCGATTGTCTGCCAATCCTCGAAGTTCACCAAGCTCTCATCCCACTCCTATTTCAAAAGTGTCAAACAACGATACCACCATTGCCAAGCTCCAAGCTCAAATTGCCACTTCGCTAGCTGAGAAAGCGCAAGAGACGCTAAGGACAAGGAAGACGAGGAGGAAGATGAGAATCCTCTAAAAGTGGTAACAACAGAAAATCCCGAGCTGGCCATACAAGTCAAAGAAATCAAGCATGCTTTGGCCCATTCACAAGGGGACCAAATTCTAGATTTTGAAGGACTTTGCCTCTTCCTAGACTCTCAACTGCCTGAAAGATTCAAGATGCCAAACATCGAGAAGTTCAAAGGGATACGTAGGCAACCTCTCCTCGAGGTTCGGTCTCAATCAATCAACTTGATCCATGGTTGACGTTTTGGTGCATCGCAAAGGTCGAGAACAAGACAAGCTTCATTGGGGAGTTAAAAGGGGGAAACCCTTCGTCTTTCAATTTCATCACAAACTACTTTCTATTACACATGAGTTGAGCATAAAGCCTTAAAACATTTGAGGCATAAAAAAAATAGAACAAAATGCTTGCGAGGCCTAATGGCTCACAGCTTATACTAAGTACAATGAAGTCTACTCGGAAGTCAATCCATGTTTTGTCTTGCTCTAACTTCTCCTCTTAGCCATCTTCAATAACGGATCTTGAGCCTGCTGTCAAAATCTTGATCTACTCCTATGAGCTCTATATTACCCCAACGCCTTTGGTACCCACTGAGTGTCTGCGCATTGAAGTTGGGAAGGCGGAAGTTCTTGACACCAACATAATTTCTCCTTTGGCTAATGCTTAGTTGGTGGAGGATGCACTCGGGAATATAGAAGGTGAACCTCGTCAATCCGGCAATCACCATCCTATCAAACCCCGCAGAGTGTGTGGCCATGTTAGGCAGATCTAACCAAGGGCACCTCCAAACAACCTCATCAGGTAGTAGGTGGTTCAAAAACTCATATCAGCCCTCCAAATTCATCTCGGGGAACTTCATTAGTCGCTATTGGATTCGCTTCATGAATCTATTCCAGCATACCCAAGGAGCATCAAACATCCAACCTTGTCAAGAAGCCATTGCTACATTAGCAAAAGACAAGTAAGAGGCCACACAAGACTTGAGCGAAAAAACAAGGAACTAGGAGCAGCCTTAACCGAGTGTCGAGGTAAAATGAGAAAGTGCAAAAACCGAAAAAAGGTGAGCTGAGTGAGTTTACCTGTAGTAAAAGTGGGATGCTGCTAAACGTGTCTGTTTGGCCAATACTTATCACATCCAAACCCATCAGTGTCTTTGTAAGAACAAGGGGTACCACGTTCCTACGAGTCCACATTTGAGCAGCAACGCTCACCAGAAGAGGGCTAACCCGTCTATCGGCTGGGACTAGTAAGTAGGCAACTAGCAAACAGGTCGACAAAGCAAAGTGGCACCGGGCTTGCACTGCATCGTTCTCTAGGTCGCCGTCAAGACTGTACATCTCAATTAGGCGCATGGTGTTGATTTAGCCGTGATGGACCAAGGTATCCGCCATTCCCTTGGAAATGTTGAGCGAAGTCATCAGCAGTGCAGGCATGCTCACTTGATAGGGAGGAACAACGAGCACATGAGATGCAAAGCTCCGGAGGTAGGCTTGGAACTCCTCGACGATGGGACACATCCCATCACCACCAAATCGAAAGACGTGGACGTCGGGATCCCAGAACTGGAGAGCAGCTCTTAGGAGCTCGGGGCGGAGCCTCACATGTTGTAGGTAGCTGAATGAGGCAAGACCATGCGACTGGAAGTTCACCCAGTCGACAGTCACAAACCGTGATAACCAAGGCTCGATCAATGCCGGGAGTGGGTTTTCCATCGAGAATGCTAGCGAAGCTCTAAGTTTGGAAGTGGAAATGTGATTACAATGCTGCTATGGCACATCAAATTTATAAGAAAAAACCACAAAATATCAATCTCGATTCGCATGTCGTAGTTAAAGGCCATGCCTTGGTTGCTCACCACCTGGCATGCAAGGACACTCTAGTCTACTGCCCTAAAAACATGTTCAAACCATGTGAAATGGTGACAAGGTTCCATTTCCCTCCAAAAGGAGACTTGTCAAATAAAGGCACATGCAGCTGCATTGAAGATGCGCGCGCTGGTTCACGGCGTCGCGCGCTGCTGCAATTCCAACAGGAGACAATAGCAGTCAGCTATTGCCTCCAACTTGTCATTTTTAGTTCTAAGGCTAGTTTTGCACTTCTGTCAATTCAAGCAAGTCACAAAGGGAATATAAGACTGAGTCAAAGCATCAGATCCAGAATGTCGCGCGTAACGAAGATTTTGGATCCCCGATGGCGTATTTCAAGTTCAAATCAAGATTTTGATGGTTCGAATTTCATTCTAGGGACTTTTGCAAAGTTTTGTCATGCCATGCAGGTCACATGGACCTAATCCGACTGTGCGGGGGTGTCGGTTTCAGTCCGGAACTTATACGAGTCATCTTTTGCGTCTTTGTCCAATTTTGCGATATTTTTCAAGTTTTTCGGTTTATTTCTCATTTCGGGATGCTTTTCTCGATTTTGTCGATTCATACAGGTCATTGTACATCTATTTGACCTTACGCAAGTGTCAGTTTCGCCTGTCTAGGGATATTTTGAGTTTTGGCCTATTAATGCCCAAGATTTCATTATTTTTCAGGTGTCTAAGAGTTTGTGTCATATCCTCGGACATTTCTTCCTTTTTCATTCGAGCTAGACAAGTCTATATATGCGTTTGTTGGTTGACTCAATTCAATTGTCAATGCAAGTTGGATATTAGTGGTTGGTTTATACTTTCTTTTATCAATTTTTCCCAAAGAGAGCCAATAAACCAGAAAATGCAACTTTTATATGCTACTACTAACAATATCCATAGAACAACGATAGAATATCACGTGCAACAAGGCACACTGGCCCAAAAGCAAAAGTATATCTATGGGGCACATCCGTCCAAGAGTCAAAAGGAGCATGCAGGTCCAATGCTACTAGTACTAAAGTCTATCTACGTGGATGCACAGGCCATAATCAAAAGACAGAAAAGTAATAAGGCTTAGTGGTAGTCCTCAGTCGTCGAACTCGTCATCGTCGTCGTCCTCCTCCTCGTCGCGTTCGTTGCGGCGCTCTGTTGAGTTGATCTGGTACCTAGGGCCGTCGGCGGTGTCATCGGAGCCGCTGCTGCTAATAGAGCGCTCCTCATCCTCCTCGTCCTCACTCTCACTCTCAAAAATCCAAGGCTCTGCTACCTTCCTCTTCTTCTGAGCCGGCTCCAATTGATGTGGTCTCTCCCTCAACCTCCTCTAGAAGTTCTCCTCTTTCTCCTCGACACAAGCTGCGCTCTCTGTAGCTCTCTGCGCACTTCCAGTCGCTGGTCGTGTGGTGCTCGTGTGTCTCTGAGTTGTGGCTGGAGTGGCAGAGGTACTCGGTGTAGCTCTTGTGGTTGTTTGAGGTAGCGCTCGTGTCATCTTCCTCTTAGGTGCCGCCCTACTCTGCACTTGCATTGTCAATTTATACATTCATTTAATATACATTGTGCATATTGTATATGTCAAATGTTGAAAGTAGGAACTATCTATCAAGTGTCGAAAGCAAGTCTATCAAGTATTGAAAGGCATGAATTGAACAAGTTTCTGGGATTATACCTAAGGGCTCATCAAGTCCGGTACAAGAGCTGGAGCCGCTGCTCTGAGGTACTGCAACTGCAAGGGAAGGCCGCTCGCTGCCTTTCAGATCTCGTTCTCCATTGCAAGCATTAGGTGCACAGCCTCCCTTGCCCACTCCACTGGCACCTGAAATAGATTTTGGAAGTCAGAATACAGTTCAAGTATAATGCAAAGGAATTAAATGGCGCGAATGGAAGCTATATCTTACCGGACCGGTCATCGGCTTAGGCTCTGCCCTGGCCGAGGTAAGTAGGGACTTCCTCTCACGACGCAACCTCTCCTCTACCTAGGGCGAGCAGGCTCTCCCCTCTGCCTGGCGGCTGCTGCACGCCTCTCCTCTCTGGCCTCAAGGGCCTGGCCCAACTCTTGTCCAAAGTCCATCACCCTCAACGGCCCTGCTAAGTATTGCCTCTGGTTGTCACGCCTTGGATTTCAACATAATGATAATAGTATTTCCAATAAAAGTCCATCGCAATAATACATCATAATACCCTGTAGACACCCCAATCTGACTTCCCGATCGTTTTACTTTGTTCTTCGGTTTCTTGATTCCCCGATGATGAGTCAGGTCGAAACAGTCCCGAGAACTTGGAATGGCTTGAGTTTGGCATGTGAGGAACCCATCCTTAGCCCTAAAACCTTTAATCAGAACCTAGACCCTGGTCTGAATGTCGCGCGACAATCTAGGACCCTCGCGCGATGGTTCGTCTGCCAGGTGGTGGTCAAAGTCAAAGCTTTGACCATTGACCATCGCGGGGTTGGCTGGACCCTCGCGCGATGGTCTCACTCCATCGCGCGATGGTCAACACCTGTCATTTTCACCCAGATTGCGTGGTGGTCAGGGGGCTACAGGCCTATCTGACCCCGTTTTCTCGGCTGAACAGCGTTCTGGGGGGGCTCCCCTTGCACCACCTCACCCCCCATTCTCCCATCACCTTTGCCACCCACTCCTCCACTAAGCATTTGTAACCAGCATTGTTGGCTGGTTACAAGGGCTTGGTTAGCCATCCACTAACCCCTTCTTTTCTATTAATACCCCCCCCCCCCATGCTTCCTTGCAAAGGGTTACAAAAAAAGCTCTCACCAAGAAAGAAGAAGAAAAACTCAAGCACAAACACTTCACACAACTCAAACCCACATAATCACCCTCCAAATCTCACCATCTCATCATTCAAGCCATCTCCAAGACACTAAAAGCAAAGGTATAATATCTTTCTGCTCACTGTTCGATCCCCTGAGGGGGGCTGGCAGGGTCAAGGCTGGTAATCGATACCAGTTCTGGCCCTAAAGCCGGCAGAGTTTCAAGGGCTGTTGGCTGGGAAACCCTCGCGCGATGGTCCCGTATCCTCGCGCGACGATTCTGTCTGCGTGAGAATGGACCACGTGGGGAAGGGACCCTGGTCTTTAAGTTTATTATTGTGCATATAGCTCTTTTAAAAGTCTTTAAAGGAGATTTAGCCCACTGCTTTGCTGTTTTGCACGTTGAAAATCATTGTTAGGCTTAGTTTATATCACCTCTTGGTTTGGAATGCTTTTGGGATGCTCCTGAACATGTCTCAGAGCCCTAAGTATGCAAAGCAATTCCTGGAAATCCAGTCAGAACAATCGCGCGTCTGTCTCATTCTGTCGCGCGATGGTTCTCTCTCTCCCAGGGACCGCCCTTGCATGAGCAGCCTGGCCTTGGCCTTTGTTTAGACACCCCCACTGTTTAGGGGTTGCATTTTCATAATATTTCTATCTGTTGGCTGTAATATTGTTTACTTTCAAGTACCCATAAACTGCTTGGTTTGCACCTGGGTGAGCACTGGTCCTTCCAGAGCCCAGAAGGGAATGAAATTCAAACCATTGGTGAAACATGAATACTCGCGCGAGTGTATGGGAATGTCGCGCGACGGTTTGCTTGCATGCGGATGAACTCACGCATGCAAGCTGGCTGTTTCTTCGTGTCAAACTCATACACAGCGCTGTCTTGATGTATGGTCAATGTTTTGAACTTCGTTCTATTTATTACTCGTCATCTCGCTCATGCATGCTATCCATCACATCCTGCAAACTGTTACAGTTTTAATCCCCGATTAACTGTTCCCCCGCCCTAATTGGCTAAAAATTGATTAATGAAACAGAATCGCAAACAAACATTTTTCGCAAATGCCTAAGTAGAGACCGATCTCCGGATTGGGCGAGAGGGGTGCCATAAAACCCTTCCCCTCTCGTAACCTGGCTCCCGAACCCAGATATGGTTATGACGGACTAGTTCCTTAACTCTTTCAAATCAAACAGCGCAGCAAGTGCTTCGAAATACGGTTCCTTGGGTGTCGGACCTTCAAAACCCGAGTGGCGACTCTGTATTTTGCGAGCGCTTGCTTTCCCCGCTCGCGCTCCCTCGACCCGGGCCCCTTGCCTCGCGTCTCGGAATTCGGAAATTCCGAAAACGGGCACGCATGCCCACAGTGGCGACTCCGCTGGGGAATCGAACCAATATTGGTCTATGTTTAGGTTTCAATACACTTGAGGAACAATCCCGCAAAAGTTTGTCAAAACGGTGAGCTTCGCGCTGCCGAAGGTTGGAATGGTGATTTAACGGGACCTCGTGTCCGGCCAATCCAATCTGGGACTTTTCCGATTGTTCTCTCGTGTAGTTTCTTCTAAGCATTGATTAAATAAAGTGAGCCAAATTTGAAAAAGGCGTTTGCGAATTTGCGATTCTATTTTCATTAATCAACTTCTTTAGCATCTTCATTTGCATCGATGTGGGATAAAGCCTCGTTGGATCGTTTTGGCAATCCGGCACGGTTTACCGGAGCTCGGGGACCCCGAACGACCAACAACCTTCGACGATGATGAGTCATTCTACCGTTTGACTGTTGCTCTGCGATTACGCGGGCAGTGGGAGGTATATCTTGGCTTTAGTCCGAGGAACCCGTTACAAGCCAAAACCAGCCTTTTTGCATATACAAAGCACTAGAACTCTCCAAACTAGGACAGGTACCTGCAGGGTAGGATCTACTTGCATCTAACCCCCATATACTGTCTATGTGTTACTGCTTTTCCTATCGCATGCACTGTACATACATACCGTTTTGCGTAGGGGCATGTTTAGGGCGGCTTCTAGGTTGTCTCTCTTTCGAGTCTGTCTTATGTTTATTAGGACGCTGCTAGGTCCGATGAAGAGTCATGCATCTTCGCGGTGCATGTTGTCAGATTTTCAAAAGTCCTAGGATCAACAAGACTTCGGGAAATCGAAACTTTCTAAGTCCTTGTCCATGTCCCGATTGAAGTCTCAAACAGAAAACAAGGAACGACGAAGAGAATGCTGTGATGCTCACACCACCCTGGTTATCATGCGCAGCACGTACACCGCTCAGGCTATGGCACTGTGTTGCCTACGCCGCCCCGGTTAAGGTATCACGTCATTCACCCCGAGTTATTCCATGTTCAAAGTTGGAACTTCAAGAGCGAAAAAAATCAAAGGCTTAGACTATTTTCGACATCTCTTAGTATTATTCGACCCAAACGAGGATACACTCTCGAAAAGAAATCCGAGGATTTTAGCAGCGTCCGAACATCATGAGACAGACCCGTCTGTAGTCTTAGAGTCTAAGGGTGACACTGACGACGATGGCTGCATTATCACTTTAAAGTCTTTTGCTTAGAGTAAGGTTGCTGCAGGGCCCTTATCGAACCTTTTCTTACAGCAAAGCAGAGCAGAATTCTAAACCATTGCGCCGCCAAGGAAAGTATCAAGGCAGAAAGCCAAACCCACTTGGGAACGTCTGCATCAGAATTCCGTTCAAAGGCTAGTCAGGTTGCAAGCTCAGTCAGTCACAACGGAAGACTCTCCGGGCTCTCTTTTGGCCGCTTTACGATCAGGATCACCGTCAGTTCTCCAGGAAATTGAATCTCCGGCGTTACCAACCTCCCCGTCCTCGTCAAGTTCATCCGGGACCTCCATCATGGCAGATCATCCGCAACCACTGAGTCTCGAAACCATGCTCATGAACATCCAGAACAGCATCGCCACCATGCAGCAAAGGGGTGCTCAGACTGATGCAAATCTCGCTAGGCTCAATGACCTTATCAACACTCGTCTTCCACCAGCTGCAGAAGTGGGAGGCGAGGTCGATGAGGACGACCACGCAGAACAGGTCTTTGTTGAAGACCCTAACCATGCGGGGCGGATCATAATTCAGCCCAACCCAAGAGAGGCTCACCCGGAGGTTGCGAATCTGAATCTCGCTGTGGCAAGACCCGTTCTGGATCCTAACATGACTGCTCTCATGGCAAAGATCGTCAAGCTAGAGGAATCTGTGTCCAAGTCTGAAAAGATCAGCGCTGGGGGAATTGATTTAGATCGCCTCTGCTTGTATCCTAATGCTAAGCTCCCCGACAAGTTCAAAATGCCTGATCTCGCCAAGTTTGATGGAAGTGGCGACCCGAAGACTCATCTCTATGGCTACCATGCCGCCATGAAACTCTTGGCTGTTGAACCCGAAGCCATGTCCCAGCTCTTCCCTCAGACTCTCTCAGGACCTGCCTTTCACTGGTTTTTGTCGCTCGACATTGCTAAAAGGAGGACGTGGGAAGACATCGGTGCTGCGTTTATTTCGCAGTATAGTTACAACTCCCAGCTCAAGATGACAACCCGAGAGCTTGAGTCCACGAAAATGGAGGTTAAGGAATCCTTCGCAGATTTTGTCAAAAGATGGAGGACGAAGGCTGCTCAGATGACCGATCGCCCGAGTGAGAGAGATCAGCTTCGAATCATCTCTCGCAATCTTCAGCCTGATTACGCTAGGCATTTGGTTCTTGTCCAAGCCTCCTCGAACTTTGATACTTTCTTCGAATCTGGGTTGGCCATCGAGGATGCGCTACAAAGCGGGATTCTGTCAAGAGGGGAGTCTTCTAACCCTTCGAAACCAAAGCCTCGGGTTTACTCAGGAAACACCAATGCGTTGTTTGGCAGTGGGACATCTTCCAACACAGCAACTAGCGGCACTAATGCTTCCTCTTCCAATACAACCAATCGCGTCGCTGAGATTAACCAAGTGCAAACCCCACAAAATAACCAGCCCCGCGGTCAGTCCCGCAGTTTCTCCGCGTTCGAAGCTCCACTGTCATCCGTCATGGAGAAGTTAATCCAGTCAGGGCATCTGAAGCCCCTTGACCCGACTCCTTTGCCTAAGAACCCTTCACCCAACTTCAAAGCTAACCTTTACTGTGCCTACCACCAAGGGGTTGGACATCTTACGGACTCCTGTTTCCGCCTCCGACATGCGATCCAGGATCTCATAGATGAAGGAACTCTCCATGCTCCACCTCCACCAACCCAAAAACCAAACATCCTCTCCAACTCCCTGCCAAAGCACAATGCTGCTCCCCGCATCAACCAAATATCCATCAGCTCTACTCATATCAACCCTAGCTCCACTATATTCAACCCCACTGACCATATAACCTCAACAAACCAACCCAGGCCGGTCGTGCCTATCCCTTCTCAGCCCGAAGCCGAGATTTCCTACATCCATCTTGAAGAAGGACAGTCGTCTAATCCCGATGTGCCTCTCGCACGCTTGCAGAATGGGGCGTTTGTGTTCAACGCCTCCATCAGCGAGCTGTTTCACCAGTCCATTCCTGCCGTGCAGCTCAACTCTGCTTCTTCCTTGGACAGCCCGTATTTTGATGTGACGGATCCAAACTCCTCTCCGAATTTGATAAGCCGCTTTAGGTCTGCCGTCCCTTTTCTACCGGAACAGCAGGTTGATATGCAAGCAGTAGGATGGGCTATCGCTGATAATGATGATTATGCGGCCCCCATAATCAATGAATGGACGGAGCTAGAGTTAGACGGTTTCCCCCAGAACCCCGAATATGTCCCATTTAACCATGCTTGGTATGACGCCTGGATGGCTAATTACGAGGCAGGCATGCTTGACCCTTTGGATGGATTCTCTTTGAACATGCTTTTTCAACAGCCTGAGCCCGTTCTGCCTGAGGAGGAGTACTATTGGGATCCCGAGCCCGCGTGGCAGTTTCCATTAGAATTCGACCTTAATCCTCCTCAAGGATATGCTCTGCCCGATCATGAGATTCAATTCATAGA
The DNA here is from genome assembly GCF_030253575.1 of Rhododendron vialii. Classification (NCBI taxonomy): domain Eukaryota; kingdom Viridiplantae; phylum Streptophyta; class Magnoliopsida; order Ericales; family Ericaceae; genus Rhododendron; species Rhododendron vialii. Next base: position 3,124,154 of record NC_080567.1, read on the forward strand.
AGAAGGTTTCGTTCAGGAGGAAACTCGCGTCTTGGGGGAATGCTTTCTCCCTTCTACTCTTGACAGGCTGGTGGGCTCTGTAACCAACACTGAGTACGATCCTACATTCTACATCATTAGCGAGGAGCTCTCGCGCCCCGCACCGCCTTATCCGACCGAGGAAGATCACAGCGTTATGGTTACGGACCTTGTTCCGCCAGCAGATCTCTGGGATGTAGATGATGTGGTTAATATCCAAGTTGGGTCTGAGGTTTGGACTGTCAACCGCTCTCTTGCCGAAAGGGGACTCTGGGACGTCCCGTTTATTGCTAACACGGAGCCTGTTGGGGAGGCTGTAGCTGTTAAGGAGCCAGATTTTTGGGAGTCGCTGCTGTGGAATGATTTAGCTCAAGACCTCGATCTAGGCATGGAAGCACCTGTAGCCCCACTGCCTTCTGACAAAGGAAAACGCAAATTGGGGGAGGTCCCTGCTGATCTTTGGGATGACCGTCAAGATCTTCAGGCGATACCCTCTTCAGAGAACGTTCACAACGTTACGAGGAGTGGACGAATCTTTCAGCCTTCCAATCTTCAGGCTGGGAGCTCGTCCAATCCTTCTAACAAAAGGAACGAACCTTCTGCGTTCTCAAGGTCCGCACCGTTTGAGGCACCTCCCAGCTCCCCGAATGAGGACTTGATTCAGAGGCAGCTGGAGCGGATTCCTGCTGCTATATCACTCTGGGGGCTAATCTGTTCCTCCCGCGAGCATCGTCAGAAGTTTTGCCATACTCTCTCTCGCCTTGAGATTCAACCTGATGTCACGCCTGAAGCTATGATATCCATAATTCTCCCGCCTACTTCGAAGCGCACTGTGGTCTTCACCGACAAGGATCTACCGATTGAAGGGGTTGATCACAATCGCCCCTTGCACATCACTGTTAAGTGTAAGGGACTCTGGATTCCAACTGTTCTGATCGACAACAGATCGGCGATCAATGTTTGCCCGTTGAGAGTGGCTTACCGCTTGGGACTAACCAAGAAAGACTTTGCACCTTCCAATCTGGCTATTAAGGCATACGACAGCACTCGTCGCGTGGTCGAGGGCACGCTCGTGCTCAAACTTGACGCTGAGGGATTTGAGATGGATGTTGAGTTCCATGTGGTCGACATCCCCGCCACCTTTAATCTTCTGCTGGGAAGGCCGTGGCTTCACCGATCTGACATCATGGCTGTACCGTCTACTCTTCACCAAAAGGTTATGTTGGGACTGCCTACTGGAACTTTGACTATTTGCGGGGACTCGGGCATTCGCCCGCTTAAGGAAGATGGCACACCTGTTCTGGGGATTGCACACGGCGAGGAAGACGTTGATCTCGGGGGTTTCTCTTTCGACACTTCTGGTTCGGTTTTGGCTATCAACGTGGATGGGGACTTCATCATAAGCTCTGTTGCTTTAGACATCATGAGGAGGATGTCCTATCTGCCTGGTCTTGGCCTTGGGATTCACCAACAAGGGATCCCGGAGTTCCCTGCCTTTCCTTCCTGTGAGGGCCGCTTTGGTCTGGGGTACTCTTCCTCTACCAAGGATATGCCAAAAGAAGGAAATGCACGGGAAAACCTCGATCTCTCTATGGTGAACCCGACAGCTACTTTGTGCGCGAAGTGGGGAATGACGTCTACACCGGACAGCCTGAGCCTTTTATCGATTCAGTCACTGGGGATTTGCTGCCTGGGTTTGAGGTTTTCGCTGATGACACTTGGTCCTCTAGTGATGAAGAGCCAGCAAGGGCGGAGTTCAAAAGGAAGCTTAGCCAGCCTAAGCTAAAGACTGATTGGCTGGTGTCTTTTGATCAAGGGAGCTTGGAGCAGCTATTTTATGAGTTCTCCCAGGTGGGTTTGGCCAAGGAAGCTGAAGAGGCCGAGGTGTTCATGCTCGGTTCCGACGATCTCAAGGATCCCCTCTCCCTCATCACGAAGCAAAGGGTAGTCTTAAAAATTGCATTTTCAAACCACGCCTTACTTGCATTGATGATGTATCAGAGTCTGACACTGAGTCTGTTGAGTCCTCTGAGTCTAAGTCTAGCTCTGAGTCGGAGTTTGAGCCTCTTGGCCCTCCACGTCATGGCTTTTACTTTGAGTTTGATTCCCTTGTACTTGGCGACCCTGCAGGGTCTTATGAAATGAAGGAATCCTCTTCTGACTACTTGAATGATCTTTATATAAACTGTGTCGACCCCGACGATGAAGGGATAGATTTCGATGGGGACATTCCCAAGGAAATCCGTGCCCTCATCGAAAGGGAAGACGAAAGGCATGCTCAGCCGTTAAAAGAAGAAATAGTCTTAATAAACTTGAAAGACGAGAATGATCCCCGAATGGTTCAAGTGGGCTCCACTTTATCTCCAGAGGAACATCACGATTTCAAAGAGCTGCTCTCAGAATTCAGCGACATCTTCGCGTGGTCTCATCAAGACATGCCCGGCATCGACCCAGAGATAGTGGAGCATCGAATCCCCTTGCTACCGAATGCCAAACCTGTGAAGCAGAAGTTGAGGCGGATGAGGCCAGATTGGGTGCAGAGGATCAAGGAAGAGGTCACTAAGCAGATCGATGCCGGTTTTCTCATGGTTTCTCAGTACCCTACGTGGGTTGCCAACATTGTTCCAGTTCCTAAAAAGAATGGGCAAATTTGAGTGTGCGTGGACTTCAGGGATTTGAACAAGGCGAGCCCCAAGGACGATTTTCCTCTGCCTCATATCGATGTACTGGTTGATAATACGGCGGGCCATGCCCTGCTTTCGTTCATGGATGGTTTCTCCGGATATAACCAGATTCTTATGGCGCCCGAAGACCGTGAGAAGACGACTTTCATCACTGAATGGGGGACTTATTGTTACTTGGTCATGCCGTTTGGTTTGAAAAATGCCGGTCCCACCTACCAGAGAGCCGCTACGACCATTCTGCACGACATGATGCACAAAGAAGTTGAGGTCTACGTGGACGACATGATTGCTAAGTCAAAAACTCGGGAAGGGCATGTTCCTGTATTGAGGAAGTTTTTCGAGAGGCTCCGAAAGTTCCACATGCGTCTCAATCCACAGAAATGCACCTTTGGGGTCACAGCAGGTAAGATGCTCGGTTTCATGATCACTTCGCGTGGGATTGAGGTCGACCCATCCAAGATCAAAGCGGTGCTTGAAATGAAGCCACCAGAAACTGAAAAGGGAGTGCGAAGCTTTTTGGGGAAGGTTCAGTTCATCAGCAGATTCATCGCCAAGTTAACCTTAACTTGCGAGCCGATGTTTCGTCTACTCAAGAAGGACACCCCGTTTGTATGGTCGGACAGATGTCAGGCGGCCTTCATGTCCATTCAGAACTATCTGCAAAACCCGCCTGTCTTAATGCCACCGGTGCCTGGAAAGCCCTTGATTCTATACTTATCTGTGAGTTCTACATCCATGGGATGCTTGCTAGCTCAAGAGGGTGACCAGGGAGTTGAGAAGGCCATTTATTACTTGAGTAAGAAAATGGTTGGGTCTGAAGAGCGCTACACCGCCCTGGAGAAAACGTGTTGGGCTTTGGTTTGGGCTTCTAAGAAGTTGAGACACTACATGCTGGCTTACCCAGTGAAATTGATTTCTCGGATGGATCCACTCAAGTATCTGTTTGAGAAACCGGCTCTCATTGGTAAGTTAGCACGCTGGTTGCTCCTTCTGGCAGAATTCGACCTCGAATATGTCACGAGGAAGTCGGTAAAGGGGCGAGCTATCGCTGAGTTTTTGGCTGATCACCCTGTGGATGGACCGGAAGATGCGGATTTCGTGTTCCCAGATGAGGAGGTGCTAGCAGTTATCGAGGACGTCTGGACTCTGTACTTCGATGGGGCAGCCAATCAGAAAGGATTTGGGATCGGGGTCTTGCTAATCGCCCCCGATGGTTCTCATATTCCGCTTGCATTCAAACTTAACTTCGATGTTACAAACAACCAAGCTGAATACGAGGCCTGTATCGTGGGTATGGAGGCTGCACTCACGCTCGGCGTTGAACGACTCGAAGTCATCGGGGACTCCAATCTCGTTGTATCTCAAGCCAATGGGAACTGGAAGGTGCGTGAAGAGGGGTTGAAACCTTATCATCAGGATTTGGAGGGGCTAATTCCTCGCTTTAACAAAGTGACTTTCACCCACATCACCCGTTTGAAGAACCAGTTTGCCGATGCCCTCGCGACTTTGGCTTCCATGGTCGAACTACCCTTCGGAGTCAAACTCCGCCCAGTCTTAATTGAACAACGGGACCGCCCCGCTTATCAATATGTCAACGCCATCGATGATGTCGATGATGGCCTACCCTGGTACCATGACGTATGGAATTTCGTCGAGAATGGCACATATCCGGCTGAGGCCTCTAAGAAGGATCAGACTGCATTGCGAAGAATAGCCGCCCAGTACATCATTTGCGGGGGAAAGTTATATAGGAGGTCTCATTGCGGAATGCACAAGCTCTGTGTCAACGAGGCCGAGGCTGTTAGAATCATGGAGGAAATCCACGAGGGGGTCTGTGGCCCACACATGAGCGGCGTCATGCTGGCTAGGAAAATCTTGCGCCAAGGCTATTTCTGGTCTACTATGGAATCTCAGTGTGTAGATTATGTGCGGCGATGTCACAAATGCCAAATTCATGCTAATCTAATGCATGTTCCACCCTCTAACCTATTTGGCATGGCTTCGCCTTGGCCTTTCTCTGTATGGGGCATCGACGTCATCGGTATGGTTAGACCGTCTGCATCAAATGGCCATAGATTCATCCTCGTGGCGATAGATTATTTTACCAAATGGGTGGAGGCCGAATCTTATAAGACCCTAACCGCGGTTCAAGTCGCTCACTTCATCAGGAAAAACATCATCTACCGATATGGGGTTCCGCAAGCGTTCGTATCAGACAACGGGAGTCATTTCAAAGGCAGGGTTCTAGAGCTCTTTGAAGAATTCAAGATCCAAGTCCATCACTCAACGGTCTATCGTCCCCAAACAAACGGTGCGGTTGAAGCGGCCAACAAAAACGTCGAGACAATCATCAAGAAGTCTGCAGAGTCCGCCAGGGACTGGCACGAGCAACTGCCTTTAGCTCTTTGGGGTTATCGAACGTTGATTCGAACATCAACGGGGGCAACCCCTTATTCTTTGGTCTACGGGATGGAAGCAGTTCTCCCTATAGAGCTTGAGGTACCATCTTTGAGGATCATGGTAGAATCGGAACTCTCAGAATCTGAATGGCTCAGTGGGAGATTTGTTGAACTCATGCTTTTCGATTAAAGGAGGCTTCGGGCCCTGTATCATGTTCAGGGGTATCAGCGGAGAATCGCCCGGGCATTCAACAAAAAAGTGAAGTCTAGAGACTTGGTCGAAGGGGACATGGTTACGAAAGAGATTCGGGCACCAGTTTTTGACCCCCGTGGCAAATTTCGACCCAAGCGTTCCGGACCTTACATCATCAAGACCATTCTTTCTGGGGGAGCAGCTCAGCTCATTGATCTTGACGGCAACGAATTCAGCTCTCTGGTTAACCTGGATCAACTCAAACGATACTATCCCTGAGAGAAGCTCGTTGGGCCGAAAACCACAAGGGTGGGCGGTTCCAAGCAAAAATTAGAGCAAGCCTGCTAGACCGAAAACCTGAGAAGGCGGTTTAGGCAAAAATAAATAGGCATCAATCAAAGCTCGCTAGGCTGAAAACCCGAAGTGGCAGCACTAGGCAAAATTTAGAGCGCAAAAGGAGAGTTAAAATACTCGAGTGAACCTTGGCCTGAACTACGTGCTGACCTGATTCCCTGAAAGGGGATACGTAGGCAATCTCTCTGTGAGATTCGGTCACAATCCATCAACTTGATCCACGGTTTCCCATTACCAGGGGTTGGCGCGATACTTGGTTGACACGGCGGTTCAACACTTGGATCAAAAGGGGACAACTCTCGAACCTTCATTTTTATTCAAATTATAACTTCTATTACACAGGCTGAGCAGTCTTAAAAAGATTAAAGCATAAAAACAGAACAAAGTGCACGAGGCCTTAACAGGCTCATGGTTTATTCTAGATCATCAGGATTCGTCAGAAGTCAATTGTTGTTTTGCCTGCTTGCGATTTCCCTTCTTAGCCATGTTTGATATCGGTGCGTAAGTTCCGTGCTGAAGTCTGGGTCAGCTCCTCCGAGTTGCCGCAGGCCCCAGTCGTGCTCATACCCTCTCAGATTCTGGGTAGTGAAAGCGGGGACTTGGAAACCTTCGGTCCCAGCTCGGTGGAGTCCTTGGCTCATTCCTAGTTGACGAAGGATGCGTCCGGGGATGTAGAATGTGAAAGCAGTCAGCCCAGCTATCACTACCCTCTCGAATCCTGCAGAACTCAGCGCCATGTCTGGAATGTTTAAAGCTTCATGCCGCCATATGATCTCGTTCGGCCGCATTTCCCTCATAAATGCGCACCATTGATTCACAGACATTTCCGGATAGATCATACCCCGCTGGTGCATTCGGCCGGGCAGATGAGGCCAATTTGCTTTCGGTGCTGTGAGCAATCCTAATTTGTCAGATAGCCAGAGCTGCATGAGTGGAAAAACAAGTGAGAAGCCACATAAAGCTTGAGAGAAAAGACAAGTAAGGAGCTTTGATATAGCCTTAGCTGAGAGATGAGGTAAAAACAGAACGTGTGAAAGCCAGAAAAAGGAGAGCTGAGTGAGAATTAAGCTAACTTGCAGTAGTAGTGGACTACCGCCGAACACGTCTGTTTGGCCTAAAGAAACCAAATCCAAACCTATGAGTGTCTCTGCCAAAACCAGTGGTACCACATTTCTCCGAGCACCCATTTGAGCGGCGACGCTCACCAACATGGGGTTGACTCGCCCATTTGGAGATACCAGTAAATAAGCAGCCAGCACGCCAATTGCCAGGGCAAATCGACGTCGAGCCTGCGCGGCTATATTCTCTACGTCCCCTTCTGGCCCATACCACTCCATTAGGCGCATGATGTTGATTTGCCCTCCAGTTAGCAAACTTTCGGCCGCCCCTCTAGTAATATCAAGACTTGACTGTAATAGCTTTGGCATGCTCTTCCTATAAGGCGGCACGACAATCACGCTCGAGGCGACTCCTTGGAGGTATGCTTGGAATTCCTCCACGGTTGGGCACAGCTCGTCAACCCCAAACCTGAACACGTGAACCTCTGGGTCCCAGAATTGTAGGGCTGCCCTCAGAAGCTCTGGACGGACCATCACATTGCGAAGGAAATGGAATGCGGCCAGCCCGTGAAACCAGAATGACAGCCAATCTCCAGCAACAAAGGCCATAAGCCAAGGGCTAATCAAGGCCGGAAGATTATTTGCCATTCTGCTTCTCGTGGGACTCTCAAACTGTGGGAGGAATGCCTTTCATTTGCAGAATATTGGCCTCTTTATAGGCAGAATGCATAGAGTGTCGTCCCTTTCCAGTGCAAACATCCATGCCATGTGGCATTTTCTTCTTCAAAGTGAGGGCACCTCTGCACTGCCCCCCCCCCCCCCCCCTCTGAAGTACTCTGAGCAGTTAAAGGTTGATGACGAGGCTTGGACGTCCAAAAATCTGAGATGGTCAAATAAAGGTGGCCTGGCACGGCCCAACCATCGCGCGATGATCTCAGTCCATCGCGCGACAAAGCACCATCCACTCCATCGCGCGACATTTTCAAATCCTCGCGCGATGGTTCAGTCTTCATTTTGACAGATTTCACCAGCTACTGTCCAATTTTGGTCGCATCCTATTCCAAGGGTACTTTTGCAACTTTTGTGGTTCTGGCAAGTCAATGTGAGCATATGCAACCATATCCAAGCATCGGATTCGAGTTATCACGTTTAACGAGGTTTTTTGAACCCTCGGTGGCTCGTTTCAAGGCCAAATGTGTGTTTCGGAAGGTCGAAACTCGTTCCGGAGGGTCGTGTCCTTTTCTCTCAGGCCGTATAAGTCATGGTGACCTGTTGTGATTGTACGGAGGTGTCGGTTTCGGTCCGGGACATAATAGAGTCTTGTTTTCCCATCTCGTGTCCCTTTTGTGTCCTTCGTAAGGTTTTTGGGCAATTTTGCGTTTCGGGAGGTGTTCCTCGAGTCCGTCGGCTCTCTTGAGTCATTTTGTGTATTCATGACCTCACGGAAGCGTCCCTTTTATACGAGTTCGGGTATTTTGGGTTTTGGCTTTTAAATATCCAATATTTCGTATCCTCGTATCCTAACCGTATCCTGGGGTTCATTTTCGTTTTTCTCTGAAATTAGTTCTGTCCGCATGTATGTGTGCGTTTGTGAACAGTCTCGGTACATTATCAATGCAAGCATGGTATTAGTGGCAAGCGTTTATTTATTCTAAGATCATTGCAAGAGTAAAATGAACTGAAAATGCAAATTTTATAGCTAATCCATATCTATCCATATCGAAACAAGGAATACTACTGTGCGTGCGGCGCTTCGGCCGGTCAAAAGTCATCATGTCAGCTCGGGCACACTCGCCCATCAAATCAAAAAGGCGCACAGGCCCCAAAAACATGTATCAAGTATCAACTAAGGCACTCTGGCCTTCCATCTATCTACGCGGGCACGCAGGCCCAAAAGCAAAAATCAAAGATGCGGAGAGACAAGTGAGGCTTCTTAGTAGCCCTCAGTCCTCCCCGAACCAGTCACCATCCCCGTCGTCGTCGTCGTCGTCGTCTCCCTCTCTAGGATCCTGTCTAAAACCAGGGTCATCGGCTGAGTCGTCTGAACCACTGCTGTCAGGCGCCTCCTCGTCCTCCTCTTCTTCTTCTCCCTCCTCTTCCTCTTCTTCCTCAGAATCCTCGGGCAGGATCAGCCGCTTCTTGCGGACCGGCTCATCTTGCGAGGGCCTCTGGCGCATCTTCAATTGATACCTCTCCTCTGCGCGCGCCACGGCCTCTCGGGCCGCCTCCTCACTCGCGACGGGTGGCTGTACGCCCCGCGTCTGTGGTCTAGTAGTAGGTGGAGGAGCGGGAGTCCTGCTTGCTGGCTTCTTCTGCGGAGGCTCTCTCGCGCTCTTCCTCCTAGGAGCCGCCTGTCCCTGTGTCTGCATTGTAAAAATTTTGCACATTTAGTATACATTCTATATGTTGTATGTTTGCAAGCAGGTACAATCTATTTCAAAGTTGACGGCAATTAAAGTACACTATGTATCGAGCAAAGCATGCATATGTCAAGTATCGAATGCAGGAATGTATCGTTTCTCTGAAGGGTATATACCTGAGATCTCTGAGCTGCCGGTGATGGATAGCGCAAGTCCAAAGGCAGGCCACTTGCCGCCCGCCTTATCACGTTCTCCAGTGCAAGCATGCGCCGAACGGCCTCGTTCGCCCACTCATTGGGCACCTGCAAGAATAACTTGAGCATAAGTAATAGGGCAATATTTCAAGGCTTTATGGAAGTACAATAATGAAGGGTATGATGCCTTACCGACACAGTGACGGGCGCTGGCTCAACTCTGGCAGGAACTAGGTGTAGCTCGGCCGGATTGCCCTGAGAATCCACCACAGCTATACGCCATGTCAACTCTGGTGGCCCACCTCTCACAGGTCCACTCGGACCCCGCCTCGCGCGACTCTCGCCACTGCTCTGCCTCGCAGCGACGGCCCTCCTCTCCTCAGCAGCTCCCCGGGCCTGACTCCGGACCTCCCTGAACTCTCGTACTCTCAACGGCCCCGCCAAGCGCTCTCTCTGGTAAACTGCATAGTCCATGCCGGGACGCAGGTAGCGTGTCAAATCGGTGTCAGGCCGCGTGAAGATCTCCAGCTCGGCCAACGTGTACTCCCCTGTGTGTGAGGCCCGTGGTGGAAGCGGTCCGGGCACCTGGAACCCTGCGTGGCCAAGCGACTGGCGTGTCACTCGGTCACCCAAGTACCACTGCCAACCAAAAGCTGACTCCAGCAGGACTCTGCTCGCCGTCACGGCCCTGCTCCTGGCCAAGTACTCGGGCTCTGACTCTGCCACTTTCCAAGGATCCCACTCTACCTGCGCAAGCAAGCAACGCAAACGTCGGTCAGCGACAGCATTAAAGCAATAAAAGGGACTCATATTTAAAATTGATGAAGTTGTGACATACCTGTGAGGGTCGGAGCTCGTCTAGGTATACCCTGAAGCCGTTCAGGTCGCCTCGCCCTCTTTTCTCTCCCATATTCTTCTTGCTCCAGATATGAGCACGTGGGAGGATCCCCAGGTCCAGGCTCTTTGTCACTGGACGGCACATGTTCAGAACTTCGTAGGCCCAGAGCTGCACAGTTGTCAAGGTTCAAATCATTATTACAATGCAGGAATATTTTTGAGCAGTTTAAGTATTCAAAAAGATAAGCGCATATTGGAAATGTACTTTACTCAATAATGATCATACCTCCCAAATCCGCCAGTATCCAGCTGTGCTCATCTCGGTCCTCGACGAGTCTCCCATGAAACCATAGGCCGCGCCAAGCGCAGCTCCTCCCCAGTCAAAACGTGAGGCCGTCCTCAGATCCCTCAGTGCAGGCAAGTACGATAGGTGGACCTTGCTGCGCCTGTTCGGATACAGGGTGGCGCCAAAAAGATACAACAGGTATGCCCGGGCCATCTGCTCCGCCTCCTGCTCCGTCGCCACCTCCTTTGCAAGGTATCTCGTAAACTGGCCATATCTCGCCATCCCCTCCTCAACCTTGGGCACCTCTCCCAAGAACCACTCCAGGGCCGCCTCGTCCTCCTGAATGCCCGAGTCAAACGGGATAGGGTCACCTCCAACCCTCAAACCGGTAAGCGCCGCAAAGTCAGTAGGCGTCACTGTCATCTCCCCGAGCGGTAGGTGGAAAGTGTTGGTGGTATCTCTCCATCTCTCTGCAAGCGCAACCAAGACCGCGTGGTCGTTTCTGGCCCGAGTCAAGGTCTGTATGAACTCCCCAAAGCCTGCCATATCCACCAATTGCCTCACCCTCTCCGGCAAGCCCTGGTACAACGCCAAGGAGCTACAGGCGCCTCCGAAACCCCGGATGTCCCTCTGTCTCGCTCTCTCCTGCATTAGACACGGAAACAAGCAACAGGAAATATATCAGCATGTGAGGCTTTCATTCTCAAGTTCTAGGTAATCAATACAACTTGGCAATAGATGGTTGGTTCAAGTTATTATGTCTCATGCATGGCATTCAACGTGAAACTATAGTGTCACTATTCGTATCTACTTCAAAGGATCATCCTATGTTTCTCGGTACGTAAGCAACATGCGTTGTATTAAAATGGCGATCACAAAAGTAAATGAGGGATTTTCAGAAATTTACCTCAGCCCAGCTGCTTGAAATGTGGGTGTCGGGGTCTCTCAGAACGAGCTCGGGGTCGTACTCCGCTTGCCGTGGCTTGTATGCCGCAAATCCTGACGGTACAAACAGGTGTGGAACTGGTGACCTATACCCCTCTGCTGAAAACGGAGCACGAGTCAAGCTCTCCGCCTCTGACACTGCGGTCACTCTGGGTCCCTCCCCCCTCCCCCCTCGCTCCAACCCGCTCCTCGGCCTCCGCGTCCCTCAAAACCTCCTCCTCACCGGCTCTCGCCCTCTCGGCCCTCGCCGTAGTCTCTGAAGCGGCTATTTCTCGCTCTCGCTCCTCTCGAGCCTCCAAAACGGCGGCCCCAATCATGGGATCCTCTTCCAGAAGCCGGGCTAATCTCTCGTCACTCAGGAACTCCGCAGGATCCTGTCTCGTGATTGGCCTGTGGCCCGATGACGTGGCCCCCGGCCGAAACAGTACCTCCTCCTCAGGAATCTCTGTGGCTTCCTCCTCCTCGGCCGCCACGCCCTTACCCTTCGCCGGATCCCTTGGCGGAGTCTCGCTTGGCCCATCGCCACCATCCTCGGCACCTCCACTTCCTACACCCTCGGAACTGCTACCAACCACCACCGAACCACTCACGGCCTCGCTCGGGTCCAATTGCACGACCCCAGCCCTCACGGCCCCGATCTCAACTGTCGCGCGACGGTCTGACTGCGTCGCGCGATGATTGCCGTCGCCAACCGCCTCCTGCTCGTGACTCCGTTCGCCATCACCGCCGCCCGCTACCTCTGCACTGGTGTCTACAACAACCCCCGATGCCGGCCGATCCTCTGTTTCGACCACCATTGGTCTTCCCTCGTCCTCCGGACGATCAACTACTTCCCCACTGCCCCGAGTAACGTCGTGATCAGCCATGGATGATGATACACACGTGGGTTTGCTTGGTTTTGGGACGGAATCAAGGGTTGGAGAGGAAGAGTTTGAGAGAGAATAGTGTTGGAGGGAGTTCGAAACTGCTGTGAGCGGTTTTCGAACGTCCCCGTCGGTTGTATGGAAGAAAGCAGGTCCGGGTCGGGTCTGGGCTCTTAGCAGACCCAGGCCTGAACAAAGAACCCTCGCGCGATGGTATGACTATGTCGCGCGATGGTTTGGTTGGGCCTCCCGGCCCAATGCAGCTTCTGGACAAGCCCGATCCTGCTTATCCGTCTGTTCAAAGCACACGGGTTTTCGCCTAGGCCCCACAACGATTTTGAGGATTATCACGAGTCAATGTCTTTTTAAAATCCGAAACACATTGATATATCCCCAGCAGTGGTCTGCCCGAACCAAAATCAGCGACGATCCATCCGTCCAATTATCAATCAGCGACGATCCATCCGTCCAATTGTCAATCAGCGACGATCCATCCGTCCAACTTTCAATCAGCGACGATCTATCCGTCCAATTATCAATCAGCGACGGTCCATCCGTCCAATTGTCAATCAGCGACGATCCATCCGTCCAATTGTCAATCAGCGACGATCCATCCGTCCAATTATCAATCAGCGACGATCCATCCGTCCAATTATCAATCAGCGACGGTCCATCCGTCCAATTATCAATCAGCGACGGTCCATCCGTCCAATTATCAATCAGCGACGATCCATTGTCAATCAGCGACGATCCATCCGTCCAATTGTCAATCAGCGACGATCCATCCGTCCAATTATCAATCAGCGACGATCCATCCGTCCAATTATCAATCAGCGACGGTCCATCCGTCCAATTATCAATCAGCGACGGTCCATCCGTCCAATTATCAATCAGCGACGGTCCATCCGTCCAATTATCAATCAGCGACGGTCCATCCGTCCAATTATCAATCAGCGACGATCCATCCGTCCAATTATCAATCAGCGACGATCCATCCGTCCAACTTTCAATCAGCGACGATCCATCCGTCCAATTGTCAATCAGCGAAGATCCATCCGTCCAATTATCAATCAGCGACGATCCATCCGTCCAATTGTCAATCAGCGACGATCCATCCGTCCAATTATCAATCAGCGACGATCCATCCGTCCAATTATCAATCAGCGACGGTCCATCCGTCCAATTATCAATCAGCGACGGTCCATCCGTCCAATTCTCAATCAGCGACGATCCATCCGTCCAATTGTCAATCAGCGACGATCCATCCGTCCAATTATCAATCAGCGACGATCCATCCGTCCAACTTTCAATCAGCGACGATCCATCCGTCAATTGTCAATCAGCGACGATCCATCCGTCCAATTATCAATCAGCGACGATCCATCCGTCCAATTTCAATCAGCAACGATCCATCCGTCCAAATTCGGATCAGCAATCAATCTGCTCACCGATCCATTGGTGCACGGTATTTGTATATACTTGCTAGCACTTTTCGTTTAAATCGGCTTTTGGGTGGATTGGATGGGTGTCTAGAAATCTTTGACGTTACCCGTACCAGCCAATGGTGCTCCGCGTGCCGTCAAAGAGGGACTACTGTAGACACCCCAATCTGACTTCCCGATCGTTTTACTTTGTTCTTCGGTTTCTTGATTCCCCAATGATGAGTCAGGTCGAAACAGTCCCGAGAACTTGGAATGGCTTGAGTTTTGCATGTGAGGAACCCATCCTTAGCCCTAAAACCTTTAATCAGAACCTAGACCCTGGTCTGAATGTCGCGCGACAATCTAGGACCCTCGCGCGATGGTTCGTCTGCCAGGTGGTGGTCAAAGTCAAAGCTTTGACCATTGACCATCGCGGGGTTGGCTGGACCCTCGCGCGATGGTCTCACTCCATCGCGCGATGGTCAACACCTGTCATTTTCACCCAGATTGCGTGGTGGTCAGGGGGCTACAGGCCTATCTGACCCCGTTTTCTCGGCTGAACAGCGTTCTGGGGGGGCTCCCCTTGCACCACCTCACCCCCCATTCTCCCATCACCTTTGCCACCCACTCCTCCACCAAGCATTTGTAACCAGCATTGTTGGCTGGTTACAAGGGCTTGGTTAGCCATCCACTAACCCCTTCTTTTCTATTAATACCCCCCCCCCCCCCCATGCTTCCTTGCAAAGGGTTACAAAAAAAGCTCTCACCAAGAAAGAAGAAGAAAAACTCAAGCACAAACACTTCACACAACTCAAACCCACATAATCACCCTCCAAATCTCACCATCTCATCATTCAAGCCATCTCCAAGACACTCAAAGCAAATGTATAATATCTTTCTGCTCACTGTTCGATCCCCTGAGGGGGGCTGGCAGGGTCAAGGCTGGTAATCGATACCAGTTTTGGCCCTAAAGCAGGCAGAGTTTCAAGGGCTGTTGGCTGGGAAACCCTCGCGCGATGGTCCCGTATCCTCGCGCGACGATTCTGTCTGCGTGAGAATGGACCACGTGGGGAAGGGACCCTGGTCTTTAAGTTTATTATTGTGCATATAGCTCTTTTAAAAGTCTTTAAAGGAGATTTAGCCCACTGCTTTGCTGTTTTGAACATTGAAAATCATTGTTAGGCTTAGTTTATATCACCTCTTAGTTTGGAATGCTTTTGGGATGCTCCTGAACATGTCTCAGAGCCCTAAGTATGCAAAGCAATTCCTGGAAATCCAGTCAGAACAATCGCGCGTCTGTCTCATTCTGTCGCGCGATGGTTCTCTCTCTCCCAGGGACCGCCCTTGCATGAGCAGCCTGGCCTTGGCCTTTGTTTAGACACCCCCACTGTTTAGGGGTTGCATTTTCATAATATTTCTATCTGTTGGCTGTAATATTGTTTACTTTCAAGTACCCATAAACTGCTTGGTTTGCACCTGGGTGAGCACTGGTCCTTCCAGAGCCCAGAAGGGAATGAAATTCAAGCCATTGGTGAAACATGAATACTCGCGCGAGTGTATGGGAATGTCGCGCGACGGTTTGCTTGCATGCGGATGAACTCACGCATGCAAGCTGGCTGTTTCTTCGTGTCAAACTCATACACAGCGCTGTCTTGATGTATGGTCAATGTTTTGAACTTCGTTCTATTTATTACTCGTCATCTCGCTCATGCATGCTATCCATCACATCCTGCAAACTATTACAGTTTTAATCCCCGATTAACTGTTCCCCCGCCCTAATTGGCTAAAAATTGATTAATGAAACAGAATCGCAAACAAACATTTTTCGCAAATGCCTAAGTAGAGACCGATCTCCGGATTGGGCGAGAGGGGTGCCATAAAACCCTTCCCCTCTCGTAACCTGGCTCCCGAACCCAGATATGGTTATGACGGACTAGTTCCTTAACTCTTTCAAATCAAACAGCGCAGCAAGTGCTTCGAAATACGGTTCCTTGGGTGTCGGACCTTCAAAACCCGAGTGGCGACTCTGTATTTTGCGAGCGCTTGCTTTCCCCGCTCGCGCTCCCTCGACCCGGGCCCCTTGCCTCGCGTCTCGGAATCCGGAAATTTCGAAAACGGGCACGCATGCCCACATACCCCAAAATATTTCCCATAATTCATCCGAGAGAAAAATCAAGTTTAAACGGAGTTACATTATTGGCACCTCGGCCCAATTTCAAGAATTAGTCAAAAGATGATAAGTTTAGCAATTACATGATTACCAAAGTCAAATGAGTTCAAATGAAGTTACAATTACATCTTTTCGAAAGGGAGCATACAAAAGATGCTAGAACAACTCCTCGATGTCGGCTTTCAAAAGATATGATGTCAAACATGCACTCCAAAATCAATGCCCTTGCAGTGTACTTGAAAATGATGATAGGTTGAGCTGCACTAGCCCAGTAGAGACTACTCTGCTCAAGCTATAAGCAAATGAGATGATCAATACACCGAGAGGAACATGATACTTTAAAACCAACTCCATTCAACTACAAGTAGCTTAATGACCTCCAAAGTTCACCATATTCACTAAGTTATGTGTTTGAATCTCATTACCAGGCATTCGGGACACCGTGTGTGCCATATTCATTCCGCCATCACACCCTATGGTGGATCCGTGGCTTCTTGTGCACTTCCAAGCATTCGGGACCCCGTGCGTCCCATTTCCGGCATCACACCTCATGGTGGATCCGTGGCTTTCTTCGTATCATTCTTTCATTGTCAATTATGTTTACCCCTTCACAATTCTCACTAACTTCATGCTCAACATGCAATAACTCTAATACAACCGTGTCCACAAGCTACAAGTGTTCTCAACATAAATCTAATGCAAAAACAACAAATGGATACCATACTCATAGAAATGAACATGTTTCTATCATCCCACAATGGCCCAAGGAATTAGAGAGATCAATGAACCATTTGGGATACCAACAATCAAGTCTAGAAGTGATTCAAAGGTTTTTAAAGAGTGTTAGAATTGATTGGGGTTCAAACGAGCACGAAATGAACAACGCGACACAAAACTGTCCATAAAAGGGGGAGGTATCGATACATGGCAGCTGGCAGATCCAGAGAAGGCTCGGATATTGATACCCCCAAGATGGGTATCAATACCCCCAAGATGGGTATCGATACCCCCAAGATGGGTATCGATACCACAGAGTTTTTTAGCGATTTTTAGACTTTCAAATGGTGAAATCCAACAATAAACAAGTCATAGCACGATCCAAGTACATAATCAACTCATAAATGCATAAAGAGAGCAAGAAAACCCTACCACAATGAACAAAAATGAATATCCATGCCCAATCAATTGAGCCCTAGAACTTGAAATTCGAATTCCTCCATCCATCCATTCATCCAACAAACCTCAACTCAAAGCTCAAACAACTTTGAAACCAAAAAACCAAAGATATAACACCTTTGAACTACATTCTGTTATGATTCTTGAGGGGGCTGGCAGGGTCAAGGCTGGTAATCAATACCAAGTCCTGACCTTAAAGCTAACAAGGTTTCAAAAACTGTGTTGCAGGTGACCAGCATGCGCCGGTCCATCGCACGCGCGCACCACTATGTGGCTGCGCGCGCAGATCTTGTGCTGGGAGTGGAACCTTGTTATTTCGTGTTCTCCTTTGTATATTGATCACTGCAAGCATGCTAAAAAATAATTTACTGCTTCCCTTAGTTAAAATTGCTAATTTTATTTCAATACTCATATCTGCTGCTATGGAGTACCCCTGGGGTCTTTCTGAACATGTCCCAGAACCATGTAGAACCAAGCATTGGTTTGTTGACTCAAACCTATGTGCAGCAGTGGTCTACTCGCGCGCGCAGGTTTAGTCTCGACCAGTGGCTGGCCTTTGCATGGGTAATTGGCTTTTGAGCCCTATTTTCTCCCCTCACACTATTTATGGGGTGTTTTATTCATTTTGAGGCTTTGTAGCCCTTTCAAACTGTCCATAACTGCCTATCAACTACCATATGAACTGCTTGGTTTGTCTTGGGTGTGCACTAGTCCTTCCAGAGCCTAAAGGGTTGAAAATAAGAACTGTGGGTTTGAACCTACTGTCGCGCGCTGGTCTTGTTGTAGTGCGCGCAGGTTGGGTTAGCATGCGGTGACTTGATCAGTGCATGCTGATTTCCTCCTGCGAATGACACTCCAAAATAATGGCCTTCTAGTCTGTTTAAACTCCCACAGGAGTCTGTTTTCATCCTATTCTAACTGTTTCAATAAGCGAGCATGGCAAACTTGTTACAGTTTTAATCCCCTTAAACTGTTCCCCCGCCTTAACTGGGTAAAAATTAATTAATGAGAGAGAATCGCAAATGTTTTACAAATGCCTGAGTAGAGACCGATCTTCGGATTAGGCGAGAGGTGCTTGAAAACCCTTCCCCTCTCGTAACCTAGCTCCCGAACCTCAGATATCAAGGTGACGATGGAACAGTCTACAAGCCTTTTGAAATTAAACAACGTGGCAAACGTTTCAAGTTCGGTTCTTATGGTGGTGGACCTTCAAACCCAAGTGGCGACTCTGAATTGAGCATTTCGCCGCGCTTTCCAAAAAAAGGGGCACACCCGCTTATTGCGATCGATTTTCGGGGCGTGTGTCCATAGTGGCGACTCTATTGGAGACTTTCTTCGTTAGTCTATACTTGAAAATTAATACACTCGTATCCGACCAATCGGACTGAGACTTTTCCAATTGCTCGCTGGAGTAGTTTTCTCCAAGTATTGATTAATAGTGAGCCACATTTTAAAAGGCATTTTTGCAAACGTTGCGATTCTCTCTCATTACTCAATCTTTTAGCATTTTCATGTGCATTAATGATGTTGGCTAGCCGCGTTGAGATGTTTTGAGTAACCGACATGGTTTACCGGAGCCCAGGGTCCTTGAATGCCCAACAACCTTGGATGATGATAAGTCATTTTGCCATCCGACCGTTGCTTTGCGATTATGCGGATAATGGGAGGTATATCTTGGCTTTAGTTTGAGGAACCATCTCGAACTAAAACCGGCCTTTGCATATACAAAGAACTAGAACTCACATTCAATCGTTCTGCGTAGGAGCATGTTTAGGGTAGCTTTAAGGGAGTCAGTCTTTCTTTTGAGTATGTCTCATGCTTGTAAGGATGCATGCTGGACCCAATGAAGAGTCGTGCATCTCGATGTTGCATGTTATCAATTTCAAAGTCCTTGGATCAACGAGACTTTGGGAAATCAAGACTTTCTAAGTCCTTGTCTAATGCCCGATCGAGGTTTCAAACAGAAAATAAGGAACAACAGAGAGAATGCCGTGATACTTACACCACCCAGGTTAAGTGCTAATCACTTACACTGATCAAGCTCCAGCACTGTGTCGCCAAAGCCGCCCCGGTTCCAGTATCACATCATCTACACCGAGTTGTTCTGACTCCAAAAGTTGAAACTTCAAGAGCGGAATAGTCAAAGTCTTAGACTATTTTGACATCTCTTAGTGTTAGTCGATTCAAACAAGGATACATTATCAAAAAAATTCTGAGGATTCTGGCAGCATCCGAACATCAAGAGACATACTCGTCTTTAGCAATAGAGTCGAGGCTCCTCTGTTCCGTATCTAGCCTTAAAGTATGCTGGTATCTAAGTTCTAGCAACCTCCTTGCATTGTCTCGGATGGTCTTTGATAAGGAGATTGGCTCTGATCCTAACAAACGGGATTTAACCTACTTGACACGACTTACCTATGGTTGTTGGAGCCCTTGGTACAAGCATGTCCCGAGTGAGATTTGGGGCTATGGTTGGTCTTGTAGAGTCTAGTTTGATACTAACGACAACGTGTACATTGCTTTCTTTCAAATAAACTGTTGCAGGGACACTTTCTGAGCCTCCAATTACTTTACTGTCTAGCTTTGAACCATTACACCGTCAAAGAAATTACCGAAAACAAGAGCCAAACCTGCTTGGGAACGTCCATGGGTCCGTACAGAAGAAGACTTGCTAGGCTTACTCCTCAATCAGTTGCAACGGAAGCTCTGGCAGTTTCACCGTCAAAGGCAGATTCACCGCCGTCTACACTGCACGAGACACCTCCATCCTCTCCTTCCTCGACGTCATTAACTACCTCTCAAGCATTTGTCATGGCCGTGTAGACACCCCAGTTTGGCCTAATGATTATTTCAAGTCCCACCTTGGGGACCATCCCGATGATGAATGGATACAGTGATTGCTGATTGACTTCTCGTGAACCCATTGACTTATGGTGAGTACTTTTAGCCACTTAGAGGACCCAATCCAGAGCCAAATAGCCTTTCAGACAGAAATACAGTATCCTAGGAAAATCTATCATTCGGCCATAACATTGATCTCATGGCCTCAACATCATTCTTTCACCCGTGAAACATGTTGCTTGAAAATCTCCCTGAGAGATCGATTCCTCGGCAGCCAGATCTATTCTTCAGCCGCCCAATCCATCCTTCGGCCGCCAGATCAATTGCTCGGCTGCTAGATCATCTATTTTTCAGATTCTGGAATGTTCTGTCATACGTTTGATCCGATCACCAAAACCCTAGCAGCCAAATTCTGATGCGTTCGGGCTACGTAAAGAGATTACCATGAAGAGTTAGAGTTGCCCTACACTTCCAATTTTAATCGTGCATTGTGATTGGTTGGAGTGAGTCACCCCCATGCCTATATAAAGAGGCCTTAGGGTTTCAAAATTAATATGTTCATACACCCTCTCAGGCCACGAAACTTTGCCAATATACTCTCTCATATCCCATCTACAAAAGCCCTAACCTCCCGAAGGCAGTTGCGATCCGACGATCAAACCCCAAAGTACAAACCCTATCAAGGCAGTGAGGCCTAGGGGCCTTTGGTTCGTTTTATTTTCAATTTATGCATGCTAATTGTAGCATTTTAATTCTTTGTTAATTATTTAGTTTGCTGTGAGGAAGAACATCAGCTGGATCTTCGATCCATCGGCCGGTAAATTGAACCAGGAGGGTCTCTAGGCCGTGACATCCATTCACCGGCTGCGAGATCCATCTCCTTGGGACATCTTGTTTTATTTTGTCCTTCTGATGCATGCTTTCAATTATCGTATTGGCTCACCTTATCAACTATTAAAGGCTAAAAATAGACTATGTGTTAGAATCAAATAAAGTAAGTATTAATCATATGTCGAACAATTATGGGCCAGTCTCACGACTGAGCAAAGAGGGATGCCTAACACCTTCCCCTCATTGTACTTTTGGCTCCCGCACCCGGAACCTCTATCTGTTTTTCCTAGTTTTCATAAACTAGGTGGCGACTCTATTTTGATGATAATCGATATCGTGTGGCTATGTTCCTAGCCATGGGAATATCCACGATCTTGGTTTATGAAGCAAACAACCAAACAAGTAACCAATGATGATCAATCTGTATGGCAACGCCCCGTTTGGGAGGTGTCTACAGTTTTTGGCGACTCTGCTGGGGACTTGAGAGCCATAACTAGAAAGTTTGACATAGGATTAACACTTGCTTTATCTAATTATTTTATCATTTGCATCGAGCGGGCAACCTCGTTGAGTTCACCTAATATCCCAGCATGTCACGGGCTATGTTAGGGGTTCCAACAAACTCCACATTCACATGTACCTAGTGGTATATCAAAAAAGGGAATCACCCGATTACCGCCTATGATGGGCTGGTGAAAGGACTAGTGCCCTTTTGACAACGGAGCACCCTTAAGACTACCCAAACCTTTCATGTGTTAGAAAACCATAGAACATATCAAAATAAGATAGAAACCTGCAGGCTAGGAACCTATTTGCATTTGTTTGTAAAAGTTGTTCCTCACACCCATTGTACATGTGTATGTTATAAAGTTCTCTTTTGCAGGTTAAACCTTAGGGACTTTTGAAATCAAGAAGGAAGGGGTAAGCTAAACCAACCTAACTAAAAAATTTTCAAGTGAGAATGGCTACATCACTGTTCACGTTCGATTCACACTTTCAAATTGTCACCAACCTGTTTGGCCCATTCTATCCTACTGCCCAGATTTTTTACCCTTCCAAGTACATCACTTATGTGGATCAACCAAAGCCTACGGTGATTATCTCTGAGGATAACCACATCATGTTCACAAGAACAACCGACGATGAAGAGAAAGAGGACATAATTGAAGTAGAAGGGCTTCGCAGGGTCCTAATCTATTTCTGTGACCCTTATGCACCTACTGACGACTACTAGCCAATAGACGAGGTCGACAACCTTGAGGTTGAAGAAGCAAGAGAAGAAGAGTCTGTTGACAATGATCCACTAGACGAAATATCACTAAACCTACTCTTTGATGAGGGGGTTACTAACAATGAAATAAGGGTGATCCACCCCATCATAGATAGGTTTGGCAACCGGTGGGGATTTGTTGGGACACGGACAATCGACAACAACGATGAAGTAGAAATCGAAGCTAAACTAGAAGAAGCAACAATAGTGGCAAACCAAATGGCCCTCCAAGACTTGCAGGGTGACAATAATGAAAGTGCGAATCAAGATGACAGTGAAGTGCTGATGATCAACCTTGGTGAGGAAAAAGATTGCTCTGAGCTGATTGTGGATACTACAAAAGGGGCTTACCCAAATTGGACCGTGGAACACACTTTAACATACAAAGTAAAAAATGCTGACTCCGATCTTAGTTCCGATTCTGATTCCGACTCCGAGTCAACCCAATCTGAGTCTAGCTTTTCATCTTTTCAAACAACCGAGTCTAGCAAGGAAAGCCTGGTCAAAGCAGCAAGGCATGATATCTATTTTGAATTCGATTCTGAAATGTCTCTTGACAATTTTAGCAATGAGAAGGAAGATTTAAAGTATTTCGCTTTGCCTATGATTAACTGTGTGGATTCTGACAATACAATTTTTGAGGAAGAAATTCCAAAAGAAATTCTAGAATTATCCAGAAAGAAGAAGAGAGGCACGCCAAACCTTTTTCTAAGGAAATAATCACAGCAAACGTAGGCTCTGAAAACGAGCCCAAATTGGTTAAAATTGGTGCAACACTATCTTCTCAAGAGAGTAAAAAACTAATCCTTTTGCTAAAAGAATACAAAGATGTTTTTGCCTGGTCTTACGAGGACATGCCTGGAATAGACCCCGAAATTGTTTAGCACAAAATTGCCCTCCATCCTAATGCAAAACCAGTTAAACAAAAGCTAAAACGTATGCGCCCTAATTGGGTCTTCAAGATAAAAGAAGTCACTAAGCAAATCAACGCTGGTTTTCTCATAGTCACCAAATATCCTCAGTGGGTAGCTAACATCGTTCCAGTACCAAAGAAGACTGGGGGGATCAGGGTCTGTGTAGATTTCTGAGATCTCAACAAGGCCAGTCCAAAGGATGACTTTCCATTACCGCACATAGACGAACGGGTGGACAAGACCGCATGACATGCACTGCTATCTTTTATGGATGGATTTTTTTGGATATAATCAGATTCTGATGTCTCCTGAAAATAGTGAGAAGACCACCTTCACTACGCCATGGGGAACCTACTACCACCGAGTGATGCCATTCGGGTTGAAGAACGCTAAAGCCACTTACCAAAGGATGGCAACAACACTACTGCACGACATGATGCACAAAGAAGTGGAGGTATATGTTGATGATATGATAGTCAAATCAAAGGAAAGAGAAGGACACTGTGAAGCACTTCAAAAGTTCTTTGAGAGGATTAGGCAATACAAGCTACGTCTTAATCCTCAAACATGCACTTTTGGGGTAACCGCTGGAAAGATGCTAGGATTTCTTATCACTCAAAGAGGAATCGAAGTAGACCCTTCCAAGATACAAGATATCAAGGAAATATCACCACTAAGGATAGAGAAGGAGGTAAGGAGCTTTCTGGGAAAAGTGCAATTCATCAGTAGGTTCATCTCCAAACTCACAGCCACCTGCGAACCTCTCTTCAAGCTTTTGAATAAAGATACGGATTTCAAGTGGAGCCAAGACTACCAACAAGCATTTGAAGCAATCAAAGAATACCTTTAGAATCCAACTGTGTTATCACCACCCATCCCTGGAAAACCATTGATTCTGTACCTCTCGGTAACAGACACATCCATTGGATGTATGCTAGCGCAAGAAAACGATGCCAAAGTAGAGTGTGCCATATACTACCTTAGCAAAAAGATGATGGACTATGAAACAAGGTACACTCCCTTGGAGAAAACCTACTGGGGGCTAGTATGGGTCATGAAGAAACTAAGGCATTACCTGTTACAACATCCGATAGTCCTGGTTTCTCGTTTAGACCCAATCAAATATCTTTTCAAGAAGCCAGCACTTATTGGAAAGCTGGCTGGATGGTTGTTGTTGCTAGCAGAGTTTGACCTCAAATACATGACAAGGAAATCAGTGAAAGGAAGGGCTATAGTAGAATTTTTGGCAGATCATCCTATGACAAAGGTTGAGGCAAAAGACTTCATGTTTCCAGACGAAGACATCTTATGTCTCCTAGACGACACCTGGCAGCTTTACTTTGATGGAGCATCGAACCAATGTGGATATGGCATAGGGGTATTGCTAGTTTTCCCAAATGACGCTCATATCCCTCTATCATATAAACTGAGGTTTGTAGTCACCAACAACTAAGCTGAGTACGAAGCCTGCATTGTAGGAATGGAGGCGGCCCTAGAACTAGAGGCAAAAAGGGAGGAAGTCATTGGAGATTCAAACCTAGTGGTGTTCCAAGTAAGAGGAGACTGGAAGGTCAAAGAAGATACGCTGAAACTATACCACTCTGTGCTGGAAGCTTTAATTCCACAATTCGACTCTGTTATCTTCACACACACTCCACGAGTGAGTAATAGGTTTGTAGATGCACTAGCGACATTGGCCTCTATGGTCGAGATACCCCTGGGATTCACAATGTGGCCTCTCATGATCGAGCAAAAGATCAGACTAGCATGCGAATGCGCTTTCGTTGAAGAATGTGAGGACGATGGAAAACCATGGTACGAAGATGTGAAGAAATTCCTGGAAGAGGGAGAGTATCCCTCCGAAGCCACCTCGAAGTACAAGATGGCCCTACGAAAATTTGCATTCCGATTTGTAGTTTGTGGTGGAGCACTGTAACGAAAAGCAAACCTAGGCCCCAATCAACTTTGTGTCACAACAGAAGAAAGCCAAAAGGTGATGAAGAAAATACACGAGGGAATTTGTGGGCCGCACATGAGTGGGGCAACAATGTCAAAGAAGATCCTACGTCAAGGATATCACTGGACTATGATGGAGGCCGACTGTGCTGACTATGTTCGTCGATGCTACAAGTGCCAAACTCACACTGATCGCTTGCGCATTCCTCCTACGGAATTATATAGCATGACATCCCCTTGGCCATTCTCCACCTGGGGAATAGACGTCATCGGGAGTATAAATCCGAAAGGAAAATACAAGCACCAGTTTATCCTAGTGGCCATTGACTACTTTACTAAGTGGGTAGAAGCAGCTTCTTATGCTACCCTCAAAGCTACTCGTGTAGCCAAGTTCATCCGCACCAACATCATCTATCGATATGGTGTACCTCATGAGTTCATTTGCAATAACGAATCTCACTTCAAAAGGGCAACGAAGAAGCTTTTCGCTGAATTTGGCATACAGAATCATTGATCATCTACATATCTACCTCAAACCAATGGAGCAATTGAGGCCGCAAACAAAAACATCAAAAAGATTCTATGGATGACTACCGACATCTACACAGACTAGCCAGAAATGTTACCCCTGGCACTATGGGGTTATTAAACAACTGAAAGGACTTCAACTGGGGCTACCTCCTATTCTCTAGTCTACAGGATGGAAGCTGTCTTGCCTGTTGAATTGGAACTACCCTCACTAAGGGTTTTGGCTGAGATTGAAATGATCGAAGAGGATTGGGTTCAGAACCGCTACGATGAGCTAACATTACTGGATGAAAGATGGCTGAGGGAGTTATACCATGTACAAGGGTATCAAGGCCGCATTGCATGAGCATTCAACAAAAAGGTGAAGCTGAGAGACATCAAGGTGGCAGATATGGTACTCAAAGCAATCCGTCGCCATATTTCAGACCCGAGAGGCAAGTTTAAACCAAACTGGGGAGGACCCTACTTTGTCAAACGCATACTATCTGGACGAGCAGCATACATTGCAGACTTAGATGGGATGGAATTCGCGACACCAGTCAATATCGACAAGCTGAGGAAGTATTACCCTTGAGAGACGCTTTGGGCCGAAAACCACAAGGGTGGGCGGACCCAAGCAAAAATTAGAGCAAGCCAGCTAGGTCGAAAACCCGCAAGGGTGGCTTAGAGAAAAACAAAGCCATAAATAAAGAGCTCACTAGACTGAAAACCCGCAAGGGTAGTTTTAGGCAAAATCAAGAGCATAAAAGGAAAGGAAAATACCCGAGTGAACCCCAACCAAAAAAAAAAACAACAACAAACAAAATCTTTTGGAACTATGTTTATGGCTTGATTCCCTCCATGGGATATGTAGGCAGTCTCCAGATTGAGATTCGGCCATTGCTATCACTATTACTTCCAAATAAAGCAACCAATTTTTATTATTTCCTAAAGAAAAAATGAAGAGCAAGCTTCAACAATTCTTGATCTATGAAAGCTAGAATCAAACAAAGAACAAAAAAAAAGCATAAGCAATATGTCAATCTCTAGGTCTTCCTTTTCCTTTCACTCTTGTCTTCTAAAAGGTTTTTCTCCAACCAACGCTTATACAAACCTGATAGCTTGTCAGCACAGTTCTCAGTAACATCTTGCATCACCCTATTTGGCCATAGGCGAAGCACATTGCGACAAAAATTAGCATCATGGATTTTGGAAGTTGCATACTCAAGGTCACCCAAGACTTTGGCTTGTTCAGCCCCAGAGTGTCTTTGAAAACGAGCAGGAAAGTAGAAGTTGACTTGAGTAATACCAATCACCGCAATGCCAAAAATGGTTCATTGTGCTTACAATCATGCTTTCAATGCCATACCAGGGGCAAACCCATTGAATTCGATCACCCTTGCGAGTATCCATCCATGCCTTCCAAGCAACCTCAGTTGGAAACTGTTTGGTTACATGACGCTCCGTGCAATGATTTGAACTATAGGGAAGCCGCTCTGGCGCATCCCACACCCTCAATTTCTCAAAAAGCCATTTCTATAGGAAACAAGGGAAAATTGCGAGCTGTGAGAACATGCGAGTCAAAAACAAAGGAGTGATGAGCAGAAAGATAATTTGGCAATAAACAAGTAAAGAGCGAACCTGTAGTAACAAAGGACTGCTTGAGAACTGAGCTGTTGGATTACCCTTCACTGCATCAAGACCTATGAAGGTCTCTACCAATACTAAACCAGCAAAACCTATACGGTTTCCAATCTGTTGGGTGAAATCAAGCAGCATAGAATCAGCATGGCCAGAGGAGGGGCCGAGCAAGTAATAGTGAAGAAGACAGACACATAGCGCATGAAAGCACGCTTTCTGTTGAGGAACTCGGCGATGAGCTTTAGCTGTACCAAAACACTGAATAAGCTGTAGGGTTTCCAACCTTCCATTTACCACAAAGAACCTGACTTCGTGTTTCTGAACTTGGAACAGAGCCTTCAAAAGGTCGCCATGGTTAAATAGAGGGTTAGGGATAATGAGACCTTCTCTATCCGAATGATCCATAATGGCTGCAAACTCCTTGAAGGTAGGACACAATTCTTTTGTTCTAAATCGAAAAACGTGAAGAACATGATCCCATAAGCTAGTGGCTGCACGAAGAAAAGCAAAATTCACCGAAATTTGGGAAAGGGAGAAGAGGAAATCCATACCAAAAGACCTAAAGAGTAAACGGTCAAGGCCATTGAAGGAATCCAACCACTGATCAAGAACTGGTTGTAGAACGCGTACTTATAGGCTAGGTCGAATCCCAGTCCAAATTTGAATTGGATTCTAAAATCCACGTTAACCAAGTCGGTCTCTTGGCCGGCACTTCGATATAATGGCCATAGGATCGATTCCCCAGCCCATGAAAATCAAGGCTGACTCAAAGTCAACCCCAGGAAGATGAATCAATCCCTCAGCCGCTTGATCAATATCTCAGCCGCCAGAATGGCTGTTTTACAAAAGAGTTCCATGGTTCTGCTCAATTTGTTGAGATGCAATTTTCATAATAAGCAAAACGGCCCAAATGCAGCATGCACAATCACATATCAGAGCAAAAAAATTTGTTTCATATAACAAAAGCTTTTTACATCACAAGGTGAATCATCCCACATTTCCTAAACAAACTATACATCGGTTTCCTGTCAGACTAACCTATGTAGGAAGAAAAACAGAAAAGAAAACAAGAAGGAGAAGAGGATGCCGAATTCTCTGGTGGTCCAAACACCAGAGACCAGCTGCAAAAAAGAAGAGGACACCCCCAGGGTGAGGTATGCCAGAGAAGTACTACAGTGCAGAAGAGACACCAAATGGCTCAAAAGAATCACCACATGGCCCAGAAAAATCATCATACCGCGTACAAGCGCCACTCCAGGAGTTCCGCATCACGGAAGTAAGCCCCCCATGCGAGGGTCCCTAATCAAGCAACAAGACAAGATCAAGAACAACGCAGACTCCCTCCGCAATCGCTGACCACACATCACCCATGGCCCGGACCTGATGGGAATGAAGGATAGAAGAAGTGAAGAGGCTCTGGGTGGAGATTTTTGGTAGAATGGAACGAAGAGAGAAAGGAGAGAAATGGAAATAAAACGCCAAGGTCGCGGCCTTTTATAAAGCTCTGGAAACCAAGCGATTAAACTGCTGAGATTTTGATCCTTCGGCCAAGGTATCCATTATTCGGCCGCTAGATCTATTTCCTAGCCCCTTAATCAATCTCCAACAACAGCTTCAGATTTTGCTTAGTGCACCAATTCAAGCAATTATGAAATTCTGGGTCTGTGACCAACAGAAACAATGATGGAATTAACCTTGGGGGCATGCCCGGGCACGAAGAATGTTATACACAAGCTTTCTCCATAGTGTTAAGCTTACCAGTTATTAATCATTTAAACTTTCACTCAGGCTCTACGCTCAAGTTACTGCACTCCAAAGCAAACAGCTCCATCAAAGCTACTCAAACAAACTCCACCGTCCCAAAAGCAAATCCATGCTCACCAAGCTTAGTAGCACCGCGTGCTTCATGACTCCGTGCTCACTATCTCGCCATCCCAGCAGCTTTGTGCTCAAGTAGCCTCGTACTTGCTCACCATCATCAAAGCTACTCCATCTTCACAACCCCATAACCCCTGGCCACCTAAAAGTCTAGCAGCATTCATCAGGATTTTTAGCCGCTCCACATCCCTCCGCTTTATCAACTCCATCATCACCATCAGCAGCTCTAAGCTTGCCTAGCAGCTCCGAGATCGCCATCTCAATAACTCCTTAGTGGTACCCACTACTATCAAGTCACTCGATAACTCCATGTTCATCTGTCTAATAGCTCTATACTCCCAACAACACAACAACCCAGTGCCTAAGTTACTCTATAGCACCATACTCCTTGCACCATCAATAGCTTTACGCTTACTCAGTAGCTCTATGATCAACTACTTCAGCAGCTCTACGCTTGCTACTAGTTCACCATCTTGATAGCTCTAGCTCAACAGCTCTATGCTCATTCAACAGCCTCGTGCTTAAGTCTCGCAGCAGTAGCTCTACACTCACTGTTGTAACGAACGCTATGAATGCAAACTAAGAACGAGAAATTGAAAACTAAACAAGAAATCACAAAGACACAAGATATATGTGGTTCCCCAAGATGGGTACATCCACGGGCGAAGAGAGAGAGGATTCACTAACCAACGTGAAGAAGAGATACAAAGAGCCGGCTATAATCCGTAACTCTAGAAAGGCCACAATCTGAAAGCCCAAAAGATAATTCCTAGAAGTCCCCCAAAAGCCCTATTTATAATAGGCTACAAAAACGGGAACAACATAATTAACCAATGTGGGACTAAAGAATACAAGGCATTCCCAACAATTCTCCACCTTGACTTGAATTCCACTGAACCAAATCACCAAATATAGCTATCCCCTTCTAACCTCTCACTCGCCAAATGCCCCCGAGGGGCGATCAACTACAAATACCAAGCAAGCCCGAGCAATGCTTGAACTTGGCAACCGGAACCGGTTTAGTCAACATATCTGCTGGGTTATCTGCCGTATCCACTTTCTTCACCTCAACTTGCTTCTGTGAGATGATATCCTGAACAAAATGATACCTGACATCGATATGCTTGGTCCTCTCATGATACATTAGATTTTTAGTCAAATGTATAGCACTCTGCGAATCACAAAATACTGAACTCACACCCTGTGCAAGACCAAGCTCACAAAGCAAACCTCTAATCCACAATGCCTCCTTCACAGCTTTAGCAATGGCCATATACTCCGCTTCTGTTGTAGACAGCGCGACTGTAGCCTGTAAAGTAGCTTTCCAACTAATGGCACTTCCGGACAGAGTAAAGACATAACCTGTCAGAGACCTCCTCTTATCATGGTCACTGGCAAAATCTGAATCAATATAACCAATAGCATGATCACCAGAATTGGCAACCCCAAATAATAAACCAACACCTGCAGTTCCGCACAAATACCATAGTATCCATTTCATAGCCTCCCAATGTGCCTTTCTTGGACGCCCCATATAACGACTAACGACACTAACTGCATGTGAAATATCAGGATGAGTACATACCATAGCATACATAAGGCTCCCAACTGCGCACGAATATGGAACCTGAGACATATACTTCTCCTCATCCTCCGACTGTGGTGACAACTCAGCTGAAAGTGTAAGTGTGCTGCCAAAGGAGTACTGACTGGCTTCGAGTTCTGCATGGCAAAGCACTCAAGCACTTTAAGAACATAAGACTTTTGATTCAAAAATAATTTTCCAGCTACTCGATCTCTGCAAATCTCCATACCCAAAATACATTTTGCCGCACCCAAATCTTTCATCTCAAATTCACCACCTAACTGTTGTTTCAACCTGTTGATTTCTGACACACTCTTGGCAGCAATAAGCATATCATCAACATACAACAGTAGATAAACAAATGAACCATCTGGAAGTTTTTGAAAATATACACAACTGTCATACTCACTTCTTGAATATGACTGGCTTATCATAAAAGTATCAAACCGCTTATACCACTGCCTAAGGGATTGCTTGAGGCCATACAAAGATTTACGAAGTAAACAAACGTGATCCTTCTTACCAGAAACAACAAATCCCTTAGGCTGACGCATATAAATCTGTTCCTGAAGCTCGCCGTGGAAAAACGCAGTTTTGACATCAAGTTGCTCTAACTTAAGATCATAACATGCAACAATAGCAAGTAAAGTACGAATGGAACTATGTTTTACAACTGGTGAAAATACCTCATTGGAGTCAACACCCTCCTTCTGGCTGTATCCTTTTGCCACTAGCCAAGCTTTGAACCGAGAGTCTTCTACCCCTGAAATACCTGGTTTGCGCTTGAAGACCCACTTGCACCCCACAATCCTCTTATCTTTTAGCTGTTCTACTAACTCCCATGTCTGATTCTTCTGAAGAGACTCAATCTCCTCATTCATAGCAACAAATCACTGTGTAAACTCAGCACTCAAAACAGCTTCTGTATAGCTTGAAGGCTCCTCATACTCAACTATTTCATTAACTGATAAAGCATAGGCCACAATCTCAAAATAAGCCGAATACCTTTCAGGAGGCCGAATTCCCTCATTGGCCTATCTTTAGCAATAGTGCGTGGTTGCTCAACTAACGCATCAACCTCTATGTCTGAACTCTTGAACTCCTCTTCAATTGGCTTCTCAATATGCTCTTCCCTGAGTCAGAAGATTCACCCAAAAACTCCACCTGCTTTGGAACACTATGTTCCTGAACTGTATCATCAACCTGCTTAGACCCCTTAATCAAATAATTTTCATCAAAAGTCACATCCCTACTGATCAAAAACTTCAAATCATCAGAGCACCATAACCTGTACCCTTTGACACCTGCTGCATAACCCAAGAAAATACACTTCTTGGCCCGTGGCTCCAATTTACCTTCATTCACGTGAGCGTAAGCTGGACACCCAAAAACACGCAACACAGAATAATCAGCCGGATGACCTGACCATACCTCAAACGGAGTCTTACACTCAATAGCAGTCGACGGAGGCCTATTCACCAAATATCATGTTGTGGAAACGGCTTCAGCCCAAAATTCTTTGCCCAATCCGGAATTGGACAACATACAACATGCCTTCTCCAAAAGAGTCCTGTTCATTCGTTCAGCCACACCATTTTGCTGAGGGGTTTTTCTCACTGTGTGATACCTCACAATGCCCTCATCACTGCAAAATCTATCAAACTCGCCAAGACAAAACTCCATACCATTATCAGTTCTCAAACGTTTTATTTTCTTACCAGTCTGATTCTCAATCAAAGTTTTAAACTGTTTGAATGTATTAAAGGCGTCACTCTTATGTTTCAACATATACACCCAAACCTTACGAGAGAAATCATCGATAATACTCATAAAATATCGAAAAGCACCTTTAGAAGTTACCTCTGCGGGACCCCAAAGATCCGAGTGAAAATAATCCACTGTACATTTGGTGCGATGAACAGCTGTACTGAATTTTACCCTGCATTGCTTGCCACAGACACAATGCTCACAGAAATCCAGCTTCTCAATTTTCTGGCCATATAGCAAACCCTGTTTGCTCAAAACTGTCATCCCCCTCTCGCTCATATGCCCAAGGCGCATATGCCACAAACGAGTCAAGTCTGAATCTGAAACCTTGGATGAAGCAACCGTTGCCGCATCACCTATAACTGTACTGCCCTGGAGTGTATAGAGGTTATCACGCTTCTGACCCTTCATCAGTACTAATGCACCCCTTGAGACTTTCAAAACTCCACCTTCACCGAGGAATACCGAGGAATTTGCAATCATGAGAATCAAGAGCACCCAGGGATATAAGATTTTTCTTCAAATCCAGAACATGTCGAACCTCAGATAAAGTCCTAACAATACCGTCATGCATCCTAAGCTGAATCGTTCTAGAACCAATAGTCTTACAGGCCATGTTGTTGCCCATCAAAACTGTACCACCATTGACTGCCTCATAAGTAGAAAACCACTCTCTATGCAGACACATGTGGTATGAACATCCAGAATCTAGAACTGTAACGCCCCGAATTTTGGGTACGTTAAAAGGACATTTTATTCATAAAATCAAATGGAGTCTGGCTCGTTATTACAACAAAACTCTCTCAAGAGTTCAATATTTACATAAACGGAGGGGGATTCTAGGGTTCCTAACTACAGCTCCTCAGCTCCTCTATTCTTGCCAGCTCCTCAGCTCCAAAGCCTCCACGGTGATCTGCTAACCCTGATTATCTACAAAATCTGACACATTATACCAGCGTCGCCACCGATATAATATGTCAGGGTCACCAAAAAGGCAACACCGTGAGCTACAAAGCTCAGCAGAGTAATCCCATACCCGCTACCCCATAACTTATAAACAAAACTATAATACAACATCAATTTCCACATGATAAGTATAAACACAGTTTTAATCAATGACACATCCACATTCATTAATCATCTATCGTTGGTGTCCAAGAGTTTCGTGTTTCTCCTACGTGACTCATCGTAGACTGTGTCAACAATTTCATTTACAAAACAGTCTTTCAAAAATCATTTGCATTGGCTCCGTACCGCGGATAACCAAGCTACACACCCAACCTTTTAAAATCATTTGCATTGGCTCCGTATCGCGGATAGCCAAGCTACACACCCAACCTTGGTTCCGCCGCGCCGGGTTCCCAAGTATCCTCACAATGGTTCCGCCGCGCCGGGTTCCCATTGGCACACAAAAATATTTGCATTGGCTCCGTACCGCGGATAACCAAGCATACACACCCAACCTTGGTTCCGCCACGCCGGGTTCCCAAGTATCCTCACAATGGTTCCGCCGCGCCGGGTTCCCATTGGCACACGAATATATTTGCATTGGCTCCGTACTGCGGATAACCAAGCATACACACCCAACCTTGGTTCCGCCGCGCCGGGTTCCCAAGTATCCTCACAATGGTTCCGCCGCGCCGGGTTCTCATTGGCACACAAAAATTTTTGCATTGGCTCCGTACCGTGGATAACCAAGCTACACACCCAACCTCGGTTCCGCCGCGCCGGTCTCCCGAGTATCCTCACAATGGTTCCGCCGCGCCGGGTTCCCATTGGCACACAACCTCACAATGGTTCCGTTTTTCCCGGATCCCATTGGAACACACACCACACAATGGCTACCACGTCCGGCCACATTGTGGTTTTCACAATCCACGCAATGGGCTACGAAGTCCGGCCACATTACGAGTTTTCAACGGGCTACCAAGTCCGGCCACGTTGCGGTTTTCAAAAATTCAAAACCTTTTCAAAACACATCTTTTACACACGCACACAACTCACATAATGCTACCCAAAACCGGTCATTATGTTGTTTCAAAAATATTTCCTTCCTCGGAAAACATTTCTTTTAATTAACCACACCCTAGGTGTCATGTTTACATACAAAGACCCCGCGGTAGGACAAACGTAAGCAAGAATCATCCTAACAAGATCATCCAATTCTATATTACTGATCACGCTCAATTACTACTTATAGCATAACGCCACATATACGGACGCCTTTGGAGTGTATCACTTATGCTTTATTCAAAGCACTACGCCACATGTACGGACGTCTTTGGAGTGAAATCACTTATGCTTTATCACATACCACAAATAATACAAGCAACTTATATATACATACTCATAATCATCTTAAAGATCGAAATACAATATTTCTAAACAAACGATAAGTACGTAAATAAAGATAACCTACTTTATACTTAGGGAAGTGAGTAGAGGTATTCTACCTTACTTCTTGGCGGTAGTCGGCTACGGAAGGTACGTCGGTGGTCGGGCGGAGTAACTTCCTACTGTGGTCTCCGGTAGCTTCGAAAGAGAAAGGTTTCTCTCGAAACTTCTACTTGACTATTACTACTACTACTTTTGGATCGAGAGGGTGGTCGAGTGGCGGTCTAGTGGCGGCTTAGGTTGAGTTTCTTGAAGAACTCAAGAACAACTCAAGAACAAAGAAAGAACTAACAAGAACAAAGAAAGAACAAGATTTTTCTAGAGAGAGAAGTTGCTAGGTGAAGGTGTGAGTTGAAATGGCATGGGAATGGTTCTATTTATAGGCAAAACTTTGGGCTCTCCCTCTCTCTCTATGGCCGGCCCTCTCTCTCTCTATATCTCTCATGGATTTTGCTCCATTAAGTCATCAAATCACCTCACATGACAAGCCATGCCTTGTCCAATCCAAATCTTAGGTGTAAGGCTATGTAATCAACTAAGATCTTAGGCTTTTTAGGTGAATCTAGGTAATTATAATCTAGGTTTAGCTTGTAGTCAAGGTCTAAGGCTAATAAAGGCTAGGATTGTGTCATAAAGGTCCATCATAGGTTGTCATTAGGCAAAATAGACTTAGGCCTAATAAGGTAGCTTGCAAGGCTAGGTTTAGTCCTTGGATTTGATCTTTGGGAGATTTGTTGGAAGAAAGGGGACTATGGTACAAGATTTGGTCATAAAACAAATATGGAAGTACAAATGGGGAGTTAAGTTTGGTTAGGGGAAAGATTCTCCCATGGACTTGAAAGGATGAGGAAGGATCATGGAAGGATGAAGAAGATCATGTCAAGTACCACAAAATCTCTCTCTCTCTCCTCTCTCGGCTCTCTCTCTCGGCCTCTCTCTCCTCTCTCTCTCTCTCGGCCCCTCTCTCCCTCTCTCTCTCTCAAGTACACACACACACACATATATATATACAAATGCAAGAAAGAATAAGAAAGGTACAAAGTACAAGATTTCCAAAATCAAATACCTATTTAAAGAAATCCAATTAGGCACATGCCCCTTTAAATAAATAAACTAGGGTACTTTGTAATCTAGGTAGATCACACCTCCCATTAAACAAATCCAATTGGGTACAAAACCCCAATAAAATAATAAAAGGGTACTTAAGAAAATCTTAGGCTTTAAAGGCTACTAAGTACTTTTATAATAAAATAACATGTACTTTATCACATGGGGTTTAAGAAAAAATATTATTTTAATGAACCCATGTACTTGCTTGGAAGAATAACTCTTTTACCCAATGGATAATAAATACCCTAACTTTTATTATCCAATGGACAATAATAACTAGGGAACTTTTTATAATAAAATAATCAAAAAGTACTTTAAAGCAATTATAAAAGTCTATTCAAGTACTTTTGCTCAAAACCCTTTTAATATAAAGAATTGGGTTTCTATTATCCAATGGATAATAGTTCCCCTAACTTTTATTGTCCAAAGGACAAAGAATAAAACCAAATTAATAAAAGGAAATAAATAAGTAATTTTCTAGGGTTGAAAAGGTTGACTAGTCAAATCAACTTTATTGGAAGGTTCCCTAGTCACATCGGTACTTTATTTGGTCAAAAGACTTTATTACCCAAGGGTTACTAACTTCCCTAGCGGTTATTACCCAATGGATAATAATTTCCCTAACGGTTAATAACCATTGGACAAAAGAGTACAAGTACCATTTATTTTAAAATAAGATTTTGAAAAACTACATGTACTTTTATAATAAAAAGTTTATTATCCAATGGACAAAAATTACCCTTGTGGTTATCAACCAATGGATAATGGAGGGGTGGGAGAATCCCCAATAAACAAAGAATAAATGTACTTTGCACATGTGTTTATAAACCCATTAAAATACTATATCCTTGTACTTATCAAAATATTTTAAAGGAAAGCCTATTGTCCAATGGACAAAGATTACCCTAACCATTATGGACCAATGGGTAAAAGCAAAAGGTTCAAAAGGTCCAAAAGGTTCATCTAGTAACTAGGTAAGTCGGTTGCTTGGTTCCTCCAAGTAGTCGGTTGGAAATTAACTAAATTGGTCACGTAGGTTTTTCTAGTCAAGAGTTTAACCAAGGACCAAAATCTAACTACGGCGAATATTAACAAGAAATCATATAACACTCAAGAGAAAATAAGTAATTAAAATAAAATTCAAATATTTAACGAAATTTTTATTGACCAAAATTCAGGGTCGTTACAAGAACCCACTCGGTATTAGAGTGAGAATCGCCATCTGTAACTGATAACACATTATCTGACTCATCTGAACTTTCAGCAATTACTTTACCCCATTTCTGGTCTTCTTTTTCCTTCTCCTTGAGTTTTAAACAGTCACTTTTCCAGTGCCTGGGTTTCTTGCAATAATTGCACTTTCCCTTCTTCTTACCTGATGACCTGGATCTTCCCCTATTACTCGACTCCACCTTTTCTGTTGTTCTTCCCCTAACAAACAAACCCTCCGCATGCGCATCACCCTCACCTGACACTTTTTTCCTCAATTCTTTCGAATATAGGCTGGCCTTAACATCCTCCATAGATATCATGTCTTTGCCATACAATAGGGTTGTAACAAAGTGCTCATACAAAAGTGGTAAAGAACATAGCAAAATTAGGGCTTGGTCCTCATCCTCAATTTTACTATCAATATTTTTCAGATCCATAATAATACGATTGAACTCGTCTAAATGATCCTTAACAGGTATACCTTCTCGCATACGAAACGTATAGAGACGTTGTTTGAGATATAACCTGTTGGTGAGCGACTTCGTCATATATATGCCTTCCAACTTCAGCCAAATTCCTGCTGTTGAAGTTTCTTTTTCCACCTCGCGAAGAACATCATCTGCCAGACTCAACTGAATAGAACTCAGAGCTTTGGCATCCGTATCATCCCAATCTTCCTCTTTAATTCCAGAACTAGTCTTGCCTGACAAAGCCTTGTGCAATCCTTGTTGGGTTAACAAAGCCTTCATCTTTACTCTCCAAAGACTGAAACTACTGCTCTGCCCATCAGACTTCGCAATCTCGAATTTAGCCGCCATAGCCACAATCGGAAACGAAACCCTAGTTTTTGCAACCTAAGGCTCTGATACCAGTTTGTTGTAACGAGCGCTATGAATGCAAACTAAGAACGAGAAATTGAAAACTAAACAAGAAATCACAAAGACACAAGATATACGTGGTTCCCCAAGATGGGTACGTCCACGGGCGAGGAGAGAGAGGATTCACTAACCAACGTGAAGAAGAGATACAAAGAGCCGGCTATAATCCGTAACTCTAGAAAGGCCACAATCTGAAAGCCCAAAAGATAATTCCTAGAAGTCCCCCAAAAGCCCTATTTATAATAGGCTACAAAAACAGGAACAACATAATTAACCAATGTGGGACTAAAGAATACAAGGCATTCCCAACACCCACTATCTCATACTTCAAGCGGCTCTATGCTTATAACCATTCAATGGCCTCGTGCTCTCTATCCCGCTTCAGCAGCTTCGCCTACTTAGCAACCATCTTAACAGTTTCACTACCTCCTAGCAGCTCACTCAACAGCTCTATGCTCACTATTAGCAGCTCCATGATCAAGTTACTCAGCGGCTCTACGCCTGTGCTCACTACCATTCTAGTAAGTTCTACACCTCGAGCTCTGTAGCCTCGTATTCAGCAGCCTCGCGCTCGCCATCTCATTCACCCAGTGGCTCTATGCCCAAGTCCACTATCACAGCGGCTCTACGCCCACTATTTAGCGGCTCTATGCCCACTCACTCAGCGGCTCTATGCCCATACTCACTATCGCTTAGCAGCTCTAAGCTCACTCAACAGCTCTATACTCACCAATCGCTCAGCGGCTCTACGCCCATGCTTACCCTGACCATTATCTCAGCAGCTCTACACTGGTAATCACTCCGTGCCCGCTAATCAACAGCTCTAAGCTCATTATCAGCAGCTCCAAGCCCATTATCTCAATAGGCTCCACGCCACAATCAATAAGATATCATCTATTCTCAAGCTCTGCTTTTGAATGCTCAAAATCCAAGATTTTGAATGCTCGAAGCTCTTCGAATGCCCAACCACTCTGTACTGGATGCTCAAGTTCTGTACTTGAATGCTCAAGCTGTACGGTTGAATGCCCAACCACTGCGTATTGGATGCTTAAAGCCTATACTTTGAATGCTTGGATTCTACCATCTGAATACTCGAGCTCTACGCTCTGAATGCTCAAGTCTAGAACTTGAAAGAAGCTCTATGCTTAAAACAAACACACACGCACGGGCCTGTGCACATATTGCATTGTTCACATCGAGTCTGCATCAATTACATCACCGTATCCATTATCATATCTAACCATCACCATCATATACATACTATATTTTGCATCCCTCTTCTCACTCATGAAACAGGTAAATCCTATAATCAACCGGCTTCACGCCTCGATTTTATTGATTAGTCCAGTACCTCGATCCTCTGGCTCTATGCCAAAATTTATGATAGGAAAGCTTTGTGCACAGACCTTCAAACTGCAACTGGCTCTATGCCTTGGTTCTATCAAGCTCCAAGCTCCAAACATCCTAGGCTCTCGCCATATGATTGCAACTGGCTCCACGCCTCGGTTTTATCACCTCAAGCCCAAAACTTCGACTCCTCAGGCTCTCGCCTTATGATTATAACCGGCTCTGTGCCTCGATTTTCTCATCTCAAGCTCCACGCTCCAGTTACTGGCCTTGTGCTCCCCATATCTTAAAAACCGGCATTCGATTGTCTCCAGGAGATGGTTTGGATTCCACCCAATTACATCTATTCCATCAACCTCATTTGTAAGGATAGGCTACTCTACTGAGCTCTCCTTAGTCAAAGTAAGGATGATCAAGAAAAGTAAATGACTCACCCGTTGTGTATTGATCTACCACAAAATTCTGAAGATGCTCTCCGCAAAAATTTCCCCGGCAGCTCTGTGCTCCTTCAACTACTCTCCGCCAAAATCCTAGTATTGCCCAGGTACGTTGCACTACGGCTTTTAAAGCCCGAAGGTATGTCTTCTATTCTCAATCCTCCAAAATTTTTATTTTTCTTTATTGCCCCGAACTATGGTTGGTCTTAATTTCCCTTGTGGAATACGTAGGAAGCCTGCCGACCCGACCATAACTAAAACCTTTTTCCAAAACCCTTGGAATAGTGATTGGACCAAGTTGAGTTGCTTTTACAGCTTTCACTCTTACTTAAACATGTCTCGCGATCCGTCAAAGTTCAGTCAAAGAGGGGCATCTGTAGACACCCCAATTTGGCCTAACGATTATTTCAAGTCCCACCTTGGGGACCATTCCGATGATGAATGGATACAGTGATTGCTGATTGACTTCTCGTGAACCCATGGACTTATGGTGAGTACTTTTAGCCACTTAGAGGACCCAATCCAGAGCCAAATAGCCTTTCAGATAGAAATACAGTATCCTAGGAAAATCTATCTTTCGGCCATAACATTGATCTCACGGCCTTAACATCATTCTTTCACTTGTGAAACATGTTGCTCGAAAATCTCCCTGAGAGATCAATTCTCGGTAGCCAGATCTATTCTTGCCGCCTAATCCATCCTTTGGCCGCCAGATCAATTGCTCAGCTGCCAGATCGTCTATTTGCCAAATTCTGGAATGTTCTGTTATATGTTTGATCCGATCACCAAAACCCTAGCAACCAAATTCCGATGCGTTTAGGCTACATAAATAGATTACCATGAATAGTTAGAGTTGCCTTACACTTCCAATCTCAATCGTCCATTGTGATTAGTTGGAGTGAGTCAACCCCATGCCTATATAAAGAGGCCTTAGGGTTCCAAAATCAATATGTTCATACACCCTCTCAGGCCATGAAACTCTACAAATATACTCTCTCATATCCCATCTACAAAAGCCCTAACCTCCCGAAGGCAGCCGCGATTAAACCCCGAAGGACGAACCCTAACCCTATGGTTTTCGAGAAGCA
Organism: Rhododendron vialii; assembly: GCF_030253575.1. Classification (NCBI taxonomy): domain Eukaryota; kingdom Viridiplantae; phylum Streptophyta; class Magnoliopsida; order Ericales; family Ericaceae; genus Rhododendron; species Rhododendron vialii. Next base: position 3,164,768 of record NC_080567.1, read on the forward strand.
AATCAGTCAATCCCCCATAATCCGAAGCAATCAAGCCACTGAGGGATCAAGGCGGTGAGGCCCAGGGGCCTTTGTTTTGTTTTATTTTCAGTTTATGCATGCTAATCGTAGTGTTTTAGTTCTTTGTTAATTATTTAGTTTGGTGTTTGGAAGAACATCGGCTGGATCTTCAATCCATCGATCGGTACATTGAACCAGGAGGGTCTCTCGGCCGTGACATCCATTCACCGGCCGCGAGATCCATCTCTGTGGGACATCTTGTTTTATTCTGTCCTTTTGATGCATGCTTTCAACTATTGTACTGGCTCACCTTATCAACTATTAAAGGCTAAAATAGACTATGTGTTAGAATCAAATAAAGGAAGCTTAATCATATGTCGAACAATTATGGGCTAGTCTCATGATTGGGCAAAGAGGGGTGTCTAACACCTTCCCCTCATTGTACTTTTGGCTCCCGTACCCGAAATCTATATCTGTTTTTCCTAGTTTTCATAAACTAGGTGGCGACTCTGTTTTGATGATAATTGCTATCGTGGGGCGATGTTCCTAGCCATGGGAATATCCACGATCTTGGTTTATGAAGCAAACAACCAAACAAGTAACCAACGATGATCAATCTATATGGCGACGCCCCGTTTGGGAGGTGTCCACAGGCCGATGCTCCTCAAGACCAAGCCGCTATACTGGCAGGCCTCCAGGATAACATGGGCATCATGCAGCAAAGGGCTGATCAGGCTGAGGCTTCTATGGCCAACTTGCAAGCACTGATAAATGAGCGACTCTCGCCGAGAGCTAAGCCAAGAGCTGAGGAGGAGAGAGCCAATCCCGAGCTCGAAGTTTAAATTGCTCACCCTAAAGCAGTTGTTCAAAATCTTGAAATGGCTGCTCTGATAGCCAAGATGGCCAAGCTCGAGGAGACTGTCTCCAAATCTGAAAAACTAGGGGCTAGCAGGTTTGGACATGGACCGGGTTTGCCTTTTTCCGAATGCCAAGCTACCCAAAAGGTTTAAAATGCCAGACTTCTCCAAGTTCGATGGGACTGGTGACCCGAAGACTCATCTGTTGGGTTATCATGTTGCTATGAAGTTGTTTGGGGTCGAGGATGATGTGATGGTCCAGATGTTACCTCAAACGCTCTCTGGCCCGGCTTTTCAATGGTTTCTGTCTTTCGACGTCTCCAAAAGAAGGACTTGGGAAGACATAGGGGCTGCCTTTGTCTTGCAGTACAATTACAACTCTCAACTTGAGATGACCACTCGAGAGTTGGAGTCTACAAATATGGAAGCAAAGAAGTCCTTTGTTGATTTTATAAAAAGGTGGATGGGCAAGGCCGCCCTAATGACTGATTGCCTGAGAGAGAGGGATCAGATTCGCATCATTTCCAAAAATCTGCAACTCGACTATGCCAGGCATCTCGTGTTGGTTCAAGCATCTGCAAACTTTGAGACTTTCTTTGAGTCTGGTTTGGCCATTGAAGATGCACTGCAAAGTGAAATTCTGCATAAGGGAGAGCCCTCCTCAAAGAAAGCGAAGTTGCGTCTTTGTTCTAGAAATAGTAGCGCATTGTTTGGTAACAACAACTACTCCAATACAACTACAAGTGGGAGCGATGCTCCAGCTTTCAACTCCAATTATACTGCCAATATCAACCAAGTTCAAAATGCTCAAAATAGCCGACACCGAACCCAACGTCGGAACTTCTTTGCCTTTGAGGCGTCTTTGTCTGCTGTGATGGAGAAGCTTTTCCAATCTGAGCATTTCAAGCCTTTGACCCCAACTTCCTTACCCAAGGTCCTACCTGCCAACTACAATGCTAGCCACTTCTGTGCCTTCCATCAAATGCATGGCCATCTCACTGATAGCTGCTTATGTCTCTGACATGAGATTCAAGATCTCATTGATAATGACACTATTCAAATGCCGCCAAAGCCCAACGTCATCTCCAACTCCTTGCCTCAACACAAGTTTGACCCTCTGGTTGGTCAGATATCTGTCACCTCCTCTCAAATCAACCCAAGCTCCACCATATTGAACCCTAGCCACTATATCGTCCCTTAAAACTGACGCAAACCAACTGTGTCTATCCTGTCTGAACCCGAGGTTAGCATGATGGCCGTAGGTTGTAGAGTAGAAGATGGGGCTGAAAGCTGGAGAGCACTAGCTGATAATTTGATCGATCAAGCAAGGGAGCGGACTGACGGGCTGAGGTCCATTGATCAAGGGAGCACCGAGTAGATTTGGTCGAAGAAGCTAAGGAAGCTGAAGTGATGTTGCTTGGGCCTTACATCCTCTAGATCCTACCTCTCTATGAGGAAGCCATAGGTAACTATAAAAGTTGCATTTTCAAATCGTGTTTATTTTGCATTGACACTTTTGAGCCTGAGAGTGACACAATGTCTGTTAGGTCTGTCTAAGTCTAGCTCTGAGTCGGAGTTTGTGCCTCTTGACCCTCCATGTCGTACCATCTATTTTCAATTCGTGTCTTTTGCTATACTTGGCAACCCCGAGGGGCTTTCTTTTTGAATGAACTATTTTGCTTCTAAGTACTTCGCTGGCTTTTACATAAACTGTGTCCACCCTGACGATGAAGGGATAGATTTCAATGGGAATGTTCCCAAGGAAATGCATTCCCTCGCCGAAAGGGAAGACAAAAGGCATGCTCAGCCTATAATTGAAATAGTAGTTTCAATTAAACTTGAAATATGAGGGAGAACCCCTGCAATTCTTTGACAAATTCAAGATTCAAATGCATCAATTCAACAGTCTACCATCCACAGGAAAAACGGGGTAGTTAAGGCAACTGAAGCGCTCTGGATCCTTCATTATTAAAGCCATCTTGTCTGGAGGAGCAACCAAGATCACCGATTGCAACGGCAATGGATTCTCTACCATAGTCAACCAGGATCAATTCAAAATGTTACTATCCTTGAGAAAGGCTTGTTGGGCTGCAAAACCACAAGGGTGGGTGGTTCTAAGCAAAAGTTAGAGTAGCTTGCTAGATCGAGAACCTGTGAAGGCGGTCTAGGAAAAAATGATTAGGCAATTATCGAAAGCTTGCTAGACCGAAGACCTGAATGGGCGGTACCAGGCAAAAGTTAGAGTGTAAAAGGAGAAGTAAATACTCGAGAGTAACCTTGGCCTGAACTACGTTTTAACCTGATTCTCCAAAATGGGATACGTTGGCAGTCTCTTTTTGAATCTCAGTCACAATCTAGCAGCTAGATCACAGGTTTACAGCTTTGGTGCACTGCAATGGTCTCCTGAATGGGATACGTAGTCAAACTTCACAATCTATCAATTTGATCCAAGGCTTTTGTAACACCCCGAATTTTGGGTACGTTAAATAGACAATTTTATTGGAACTTCAAAATAGAGTCTGGCTCATTATTACATCACAACCTCCATAAGACTACTTTCATTACAAAAGGGATGGAAACTAGGGTTCCTAACTATAGCTCCACCTGTTCCTCCATTCTAGCCAGCTCTTCAGCTCCAAAAGCTTCCAAGGTGTAGAGTTCACCCTGTTCATCTATGAGGTCTGACACATTATACCAGCGTCGCCACCAATATAATATGTTAGGGTCACCAAAGGTAACACCGTGAGCTACAAAAGCTCAATAGAATAATCCATACCCACTAACCCTTAACTTACAAGCAGAAGATCATAGTTTGACAATTTCCACATAGTACTTGCATATCTAACAAATAGTTAACAATGACACATCCACATTCAATATCCAAACTAACGTTGGTGTTCATGATTTTTCTAAGTTTCTCCTACGCGACTTCTCGTAGACTGTGTCACCATTTTTATACCAAATCAACATTTTCAAAATTCGTCTTTAACACACCCAACCTCGGTTCCGCCGTTTTGCTCTCTCGAGTATCCTCACAATGGTTCCGTCGCATCGGGTTCCCATTGGCACACAAAAAACATTGAATTTGGCATTGGCTCTTTTCCACGGATAACCAATTCACAATTCAAAACCCTCGGTTCCACCACTCCGGGTTCCCGAGTATCCTCACAATGGTTCTGCCGGTCTGGTTCCCATGTGGGTTTTCAAAAATCATTAAACCAATTGCGTTGGCTCCTCTCCGCAGATAACCAAACCATAATTCATCCCTAGGCTCCGCCGCTCTGGGTTCCCGAGTATACCACAATGGTTCCGCCACTCCGGGTTCCCATTGGGTTTTTTGAAAATAGTTTACACACGCACTCCTCACAATGGGCTACCAAGTCCTGCCACATTGCAGTTTCCAAAACATTTCTCTTTTGCAAATCACATTACTCCATTAACCACACCCTAGGTGTCATGTTTCTACTTTCTCGATTTCTGTGTCTTGTTTTCATGCAACGACTCCGCGGTAGGACTTTTCACATACGTAATCATAAATCATTCATTGTAATCTTGAAACTAAACTAGCAAGATCATCCAACTCTATATTATTAATCATGCTCAAATCACCACTTAAAGCATAACGCCACATGTACGGACGCCTTTGGAGTGAAAATCACTTATGTTTTATCACACAACAAGTAATACAAACAATTCATGTATACATGATCATAATCATCCTAAAGATCAAAATACGAATACTTCTATCAAATGATAAAGTCTTATCTTTCAAAATCCGTTCTTTCCTCATTTGTGGGAAGTTCAAAACAACATATGTTTATTGGAGTAAAAGCTGGTTATTCCACATGTTCATATCTCCATTAGCAAAAATAAGATTATTAACTAACATGCATTTCAAACATACAAGTAATATACTACTTCTAGTTATACTTAGAGAAGTAAGTAAGGGTAATCTACGTATACTTAGAGATAACGAGGACGGAAAAATCTACCATTCTTCTTGGCGGTGGGTACGGCTACGGAAAAGTAAGTCGGCTATCGGACGGAGTGACTTCCTACGGTGAGCTTCCGGTAGCTTCGAAAGAGAAACGTTTCTCTCGAAACTAGATCTTGACTAAAACTACTAATTTTTTGGATCGAAAGGGTGGTCGAGTGGTGGTTTGGTGGCAGCCTAGGCTGAGTTTCTTGAAGAACTTCAAGAAAAACTCAAGAACACTAAGAACAAGAAGAACAAGGAACAAATGCAAGGATTCTAGAGAGAGAAGTTAAAGGATGGAAGGTGTGAGTTGAATGGTAAGTGAGAGGTACTATTTATAGCAAAAATCTTGCCTTCCATTGGCAAGACTAACTTCTATTATCCAAGGGATAAATTTTTCCCTAGCAATTATTGTCCAATGGGTAAAGGGGTAATTATGATAGGTATGGCCTTGAAATGACAAATCATGAAGGGTTTTTGGTCTTGTCTTGTCCTAGGATGGCTTGCTTGCAAGAAAGGACAAAATAAATTCTAGAAATGGGTTGTCATGTTGTACTTAGGTTGAGTGTGAGAAGGGCTAAAAGGGTAGCTTGTAAAAGTGCCCAAAACACAAGCACAGACTTCACTCCTCCCTCTCTCTCCCATTTGGCCTCTCTCCCTTTCTCCTCTCTCTCTCTCTCTTTGTCTCTTCCTCTCTCTCTCTAGTACCAAGTATGTATGTGTATATATATATATATATGTACATCTAGGAAAATCTAGGAAAGTAAGTCTAGGAGGGGAATTTGGTTCAAGGCTATTCTTCCTAGGCTTGCATGCATGAACTCCTACAAAAATCTAGGAATACTATTCATGGAAGCAAAATGATGGGATTTGGTTTTGACTTGTCTAGTCAAATCTATGTGTACTTCTTGGATTTTGGGAAGACTTATTTCTATTACCCAAAGGATAAAATTTTCCCTAACAATTATTATCCAAGGGTAAAGGAATAATAATGATAAGTAAGGCTTGAAAAGACTAGACATGAAGTGTAATGATTACCTCCCTAGGTCTAAAAGGTTCAACTAGGGTTGGAGGGCTTCATAAGGCTCAAAGATGGTCAAAAGGTTCATCTAAGATTAGGAGAATGTAACTAGGTGAATTGGTAGTTAGGTTTCTCCAACTAATCGGTTGGAAGCTAATCCTACTTGCCATGTAGGATTTCTAGCCAAGAAATATAATTTTAGGATTTTATTTAACTTGCTAAGAAAATATACAAGTGCTTCTACAAGCATACTTGTCTTTAGAAAAGGACTAAATTGTCCGGGATGAAAAGATATAGTTTTATAAATCTCAAATCTAATTATGACGGATTATTAGAAATAAAAATGGAATTTTAAAAGAAATCCAAGTAATTAAAATAAAATTTAAATATTTAACGAAATTTTTATTTACCAAAAATCAGGGTCATTACAGCTTTGGTGCATCGTCGTGGTCGCGAATAAGTCAAGTTTCATCTGTTTAGAAGGGGGAAAGCCCTTCGTCTTTCAATCTTATTTGAAGCTACTATTTCAATTTCAAAGCTGAGCAAAAGCCTTAAAATATTTGAACCATCAAAAATAGGACGAAATGCTTACGAGGCCTAGTGGGTCCATAGCTTATTCTAAGTTCAGCAAAGTTTGGTGTGAACAGGTGCAGTAGTAGTAGTATTTGTTTTGTGTATGCCTGTGTACTGAAGCCCTATTTCCAATTGGCTTCATTGTTCTTCTTCTCTGCCTAAAATCCGGAGTATTGCTCGGGCATATCCTGCCCATTCTCCGCCTCGCAAATTGTATCACAAAAGTCATTGCAAAGGCCCAATGGCCGAAGAACCTGTTATCCGTACTTTGCGTGAATATCTCAATCCAGACCAAGGTCCTCAAGTATCGCCTATAGTTATTCCGACTCCTACTGCTGGGAATGCATTTGATTTCAAAGCTGAGTATCTAAGGGTGGTTCCAGAATTTTGGGGGCGAGAATTGGAGGATCCGTATTCTCATATCCATGAATTTGAGTCTGTTCTGCATTCCTTCGTCCATGCTCAGAATCAACTCGATCAGGCTCGCCTCAAGTTGTTTCTGTTCACTTTGAAGGATAAGGTGAAACAATGGCTTAATTCTCTAAAGCCTCGGTCATTGCGTAACTGGGGAGAGGTTCAAGATGCTTTCATGACCAAGTTCTTTCTGGTGAGCCAAACAAAGTTGCTTATGGATCAGATTCAGAACTTTAAGCAAAAGGATGGAGAGACTTTTCACAAGTATTGGGAACGGTATAACGACTTACTCATGGCGGTTCCTCATCACAACTTTCCTTTGTATCTGCAAGTCAATTACTTCTACATGGGGTGTTCTCAAGAGAGTAAGCAACTTGTAGACACAATGGGTGGTGGTGACTTTATGGGAAAAACACCTGAGGATGCTTGGGATTATTATGAGTCATTAACAGAGAAAACGCAAACATGGCAATTCACGGATCTTGGAGAGTGGGCAATGCACAATCAAGGTTCTACCGGTTTGGGAAATTCTCTATTGTTGAGCAAAGTGCTTTTGAAACTCGCTTGGAGGAAATTTCTCGGAAGCTCGATAAGTATGAATTGAAGAGTGCTCAATCTCAGGAGGTGAAAGTAGTACATCAAGTGGAAGAGGTGTGTGTCATATGCGAAATGGTGGGCCATTCTACCGAGGCATGTCCCAATATTCCTGCTCTCAAGAATGTGATTAATGGGATTGCTTCGGAGGAGGTACATGCAGTGCAACGTTTTGATCCCTTTTCTCAATCTTACAATCTGGAGACAAGACAACATCCAGCCTTCCGATGGAATCAATCAAATGATGCAGGTTCTTCTTAAGTTCCACCTCCCGCTCCACAGTTACCATGGAAGCAACCTCAAAATGTTTTCCGTTTTCCTCAAGCACAAGGTTCGCCATGTTTTGTTCCATCCGAGCCCTTTCCAAACTCAGGCCAATTTCAGCAATAGCCCCCGAAAATGTTCATTGGAGGATCAACTGAATATGTTCTTGCAAGGGCAAACAATCTTCAATGAACAATGAACTCAAATGATGGGTGACATCAGGAACCAGTTGGGCAAGTTGACAACTACGGTGGGTCTGTTACTGCAAAAGAAGGGGAAGTTTCCTACGCAACCTCAATCTAATCTGCATACTACTTCTAATCCGCCTAATGCGCTTTCTCAAGGTCTTCTCTTTGCTAGCTCTTCAGTGACTTTCCCCGAGCAAGCAAAGGCTATTATTTCTCTTCGAAGTGGCAAGACGGTGGATAATCAAGTGGTGATGCCTCTGGAACCTACCTTGTTACCCCCTCCTATCGATTGTTCAATTCCAACATCAACCCTTGGGGAATCTCCCAAGGAGGCAAACAAGGAGACTCTAGAAGGAAAGGATAAAGGCAAAGAGAAGGAGAGTGTACCGGATCCTAAAGTTATTCCAACACTGGCACAGTACCCTAATCGTTTGAAGGCCTTGGCGAAACTGAATTTCAATGTGGAGTTGCATGAATTATTCAATCAAGTGAAGATCAATATCCCTCTCATGGATGCGGTCAAGCAAATTCCTTTGTATGCTAAATTTCTTAATGATCTATGCACTCGGAAGCGGAAGCTTAATGTTCAAAAGAAGATGTTTCTTACTAAGCAAGTGAGTTCTATCTTACAAACGAATATCGCGCCGAAGTACAAGGATCCGGGGAGCCCTACTATTGAAGTAGCTATTGGAGTAAGGCGTATCGAACAAGCCTTACTCGATCTTGGTGCTAGTGTAAATCTACTACCATATTCCGTATATCAAGAACTTGGGTTATGGGAGATGAAGCCTACTCGCGTCACACTCCAATTGGCCGATCAGAGAGTTCGTGTACCAAGAGGGATAGTGGAAGATGTTTTGGTGCAAGTTGATCAATTTATCTATCTGGTGGATTTCATGATTCTCGATACGAATCCAAATGACTCTTTTACTGCTTCTACTCCGGTGATTCTTGGGAGACCTTTTCTAGCCATGGCAGATGCGGTCATCAACTGTTGGAATGGACTTCTCAATATGACATTCGGTAACATGAAGATGGAGGTCAATGTTTTTAATGTGGGTATTCAAATGGGGATGACGAGAACGTGAATGAAGTGAGCCTTATTGACACTCTTGTAGAAGAACACGTGGACAAGTTGCTCTATAGTGATCCTTTGGAAGTTGCTCTTATGGCCAAAGAGGCCAAATTTCTTGACTCTTTTGAAGTGAATTATTTGTATTCATTGCTCAATGAGGAGGATGAAGCTTGTGCTATTAGTTCTTGGACTCCAAAGTTTGAAGAATTTGAAGAGCTTCCCCTAATAGAGAAGAAGGTTCTTCCATCTAGCGTTGAGCCACCGAAATTGGAGTTGAAACCCTTGCCCCACACTTTGAAGTATGTTTTCCTTGGAGATAATGAAACCTATCATGTGGTTATTTCCTCCTCTCTTAGGAATCAGCAAGAGATGGAGTTGATCAATCTATTGAGGAGACACATGAAGGCTATAGGGTGGACCATTGCTGACATTAAAGGGATCGACGCTACGCTTTGTTCTTATCATATCGCCTTGAAGGATAATGTCAAGCTGTCCCGACAACCCTAATGCCACTTGAACCCTATTATGAAGGATGTAGTACGTGCAGAAGTCTTAAAGCTGCTAGATGTGGGAATCATTTACCCCATTGCTGATAGTAAATGTGTGAGCCCGATTCAAGTTGTACCAAAGAAATCCAGGGTTACAGTTGTACGCAATGAGGAGAACGAGCTCGTGCCAACACTTGTTCAGACAAGTTGGCGGGTTTGTATTGATTATCAAAAACTCAATGCAAACACAAGGAAGGATCATTTCCCCTTGCCGTTTATCGAAAAGATCTTGGAAAGAATAGCCGGGCACGCATTCTACCATTTCTTGGATGGATATTCCAGGTATAATCAGATCGAAGTTGCTCTAGAGGACCAAGAGAAGACGATATTCACTTGCCCATCTGGAACTTTCGCTTATCATCGTATGCCGTTCGGTTTGTGCAATGCACCGGGGACTTTTTTCAAGATGCATGATGGTGATCTTTAGTGATATGGTTAAGAAGACAGTAGAGGTTTTCATGGATGATTTCTCTATATTTGGCGACTCGTTCAAGTCATGCTTGGCCAATCTAGAGAAAGTGTTGACAAGATATGAAGAGAAAAACTTGGTGCTGAACTTGAAAAAATGTCATTTCATGGTCACTCAGGGTATTGTTCTGGGTCACATCATTTCTTCTGATAGTATCGCGGTAGATAAGGCAAGATCGACCTCATTTCCAATCTCCCGACTCCAAAGTGCGTGAAGGATGTCCGTTCATTTCTCGGGCATGCCGGATTCTATCATCGTTTCATCAAGGATTTTAGCGCTATCTCTCGGCCCCTATGCCAACTTCTTGCCAAAGACGTTCCATTCGAGTGGACCCCCCTTGTGAGCAAGCTTTTACTAGGTTAAAGGCCAGTTTTACCACTCCTCCGATTGTGCAACAGCCAGATTGGAGCCTACCATTTGAGCTTATGTGTGATGCAAGTGATTATGCTGTGGGTGTTGTGTTGGGACAAAGGAAGGACAAGCGTCCGTATGTGATTCACTATGCAAGTCAGGCATTGAATGATGCGTAAATGAATTACACTACGGCAGAGAAGGAATTATTGGCGGTGGTGTTTGCTCTTGACAAGTTCCGATCTTACTTAATCGGTGGTGGTCCTATTATCATTTATACGAACCACTCTGATCTCAAGTATCTCCTCACAAAGCAAGATACCAAAGCCCGGTTGATAAGGTGGATTATACTTCTCCAAGAATTCAACTTAACCATCAAGGATAAGAAGGGTGTTGAGAAGGTGGTAGCTGACCACTTATCGAGATTACAGTTTGAGGATCCTACTTCGAGTCTCCCCATTATAGACACGTTTCCAGATGAACAATTGCTGACCATTTCGAGTACCCCATGGTATACCGATATTATAAACTATTTGGTGACGGGATTGACTTCGGCTCATTGGAATACCCAAGAAAGGAGCCGTTTTCTAGCTGAGGTGAAAAGGTTCTCCTTTGATGATCCATATCTTTTTAAGTATTGCGCAGACCAACTTGTTTGTCATTGTGTTCCAGATTCCAAGCAACAAAGCATAATCGAGTTTTGCCATACGGAGGCTTGTGGTGGCCATTTCTCATTCCAAAAGATCGCCGCTAAGATCTTGCAATGCGGGTTTTATTGGCCAAATTTGTACAAGCACACTTTTGGCTTTTGCCGAGGTTGTGCTCGGTTCCAACTTTTAGGGTGTGTTACTCAACGGAATGAGATGCCTCTAACCTCTATCTTGATCATTGAAGTTTTTGATTGCTGGGGCATCGACTTCATGGGCCCTTTTCCTTCGTCCTTCGGGTACCTCTGCATTTTGTTGACGGTTGACTACGTCTCCAAATGGGTAGAGGCAATTTCGACGCGCATTAACGATCATTCAGTTGTGGTCGAATTTCTGAGGGACAACATTCTATCAAGATTTGGGATGCCGAGGGCTATAATCAGTGACCAAGGGTCTCACTTTTTGTAACCGGTCCATTGCCACTTTGATGAGGAAGTACTCCATTATTCATAAGGTTTCAATGGCCTGCCATCCTCAAACAAATGGTCAAGCGGAGCTAGCGAATCGGGAAATTAAGAATATCTTGGAGAAGACGGTTAACCCTACCCGTAAGGATTATTCAACTTGTTTGGTCAACGCCTTGTGGGTTTACCGTACTGCGTACAAGACAATTTTGGGTCTATCTCCCTACTGACTCGTCTATGGAGAAGCTTGCCATTTGCCGGTGGAACTTGAACACAACGCATATTGGGCGATCAAGAAGCTCAATTTCAGTATGCCTCTTGCCGGTGCCCACCGGAAGCTCCAATTGACAGAACTCGAGGAGATGAGGTATGATGCTTATGACCACTCTGGTGCTTATAAGTCTAAAATCAAAGCCAGCCATGATAAAAAGACTGTGATTAAAAACTTTGAACCCGGTCAAAAAGTGTCATTGTATAACTCTCATTTGCATCTTCACCCCGATAAATTGCACTCACGCTGGGCCGGTCCTTATGTTGTTAAAACTATTTTCCCTCATGGGGCGATAGAAGTAGAGAGCATGAGTAACAGTTCTTCTTTTAAGGTGAATGGTCAAAGGCTTAAGCCTTTCCTTGGAAGCTTCGAAATAGGAGAGCCCGATGAGGATTTGGTCAATCCTGTTTACACAGATGACCCTGTCGAATAGATTGTGTTAACTTAATTTGCATGGAGAGCAAAAGCGTAACTGCTTAACTTAACTGTTTGTCAGACCCGGCCCTCGGGTAGGGGGCACCCACTATTGACTTGGGTATATAAAGCTTCGCACGCCGCTATTAAAATAAGGATTGTGTGCCCAGCTCCGGTTCGAAGGGCAAAAATTAATATCAGTGACATAGGACTTTAATTAGTTCTTCTGATAGGAGTAATTCATAGTGAAACACTCACGTCTTCTAGATTAGCCCCAACGGCGGCGGTATAGATCCTTAGGTTAGGCCTTGATATTCTCATGCTATCACGCTTGGCTCTATCTTGTTGCTTGCCTGGTTATGATCTTAGGGGACGCTGGACTTCATTGTTTGGCAGAGTCTAGCTGTGACTTGGACGCTCCGACTTCTGATATTAAATCTGTATATATTGTACATACTGCTTTCTTTCTTGTTTCATCATGTTTTGCCATGTTTTGTTACGTTTTATTGTGTTTTGCTTTCAATAAAGTCTTGGAGATTATTCACATGTAAAAGATTTCACCAATGTGTTAGTATAAAAAAGGCTTTAATTAGTTCTTCTTGGTAATAGTTTGTTGTTAATGATCCATGCTCTCCGAATATGCCCCTATCAGTGGCAACTTAGGTCTATGGGTGAGATTTGATATTTCCTTGAGTGCACGCTAGGTTGTATCTTTTCTTGCTTTGTTTTGATCGTAGGGGACGCCAGACTTAACTGTTTGGCGAGGTCAAGGGGTAAATTTTATAACAGGCGCTAGCATAACAAATCTCAACGATCTAGCAGCCAACCGTTTCTTACCCCACCGATAGGAAATGGGAAGAAAAGTATGAATCGTTTGATCCCGTGATGATCAGGTGGTGTTTCTGTCATTTGTTTTACATGTCTTTGTGTTTTCTATATGTTTTCTTTATTTTATGTCTTTTATGTTTCGTTTGGTTTGAAGCCGGATAACACGAGCCGGCGGTTCTAATGTCATTTGTCTTGTGGAAGGTCGTTCTCTTAAGTCTTCTGCAGGGTTAACATGCTACCACACCACCCTTGGTAGTTTGGGCCTAAAACCAGGGTGAGTGAGGCATTCAGGAGCCCTAAGCATGGGTGCAGCTAAGAGCCGCTGTTGTTAGTCTGATAAAGCCTTGGATATGATCCTGTGTGACTAGCTATGGTTTCAGGTTGGAAGAACCGAAGGAGTGAACCCTGGAAGCATCAAATTTGGCCGGAGCAAGACATTGGCATCAAATCCTCCAACTTGGTCGAGGTATTTAGGGGTTGACATTCCCCTTGGAAGATACATTCGCTCACTTTCCTCTCTTCGCTCTTGTTCTTCATGCTATGAGGGCATAGCATTGCTTTAAGTTGGGGGGAGGGGTTAGCTATGTGCTATTTGTTTCATTTGTGTGGAAAATTTGAAAAATCCAAAAACAATTGAAAATTGAAAAACCAAAAAAAAAATTGAGAAAATTCAAAAAATTTAAAAATAAATAAAGCTTTTTACTTGCAATCCTTCTTTTTGTCATTGTTTTTAGTTCTTTTCATGACTTGTTGCATGCTTAATAATTGTTAGTTGGCAAGAGTTTGGTGCAATTTTAAGAATTTTTGTGCTTCTCAACTTGCATGCATGGTAAAGATTGAACGGTCTAGGTGTTGAGTATAGTTTTTGAGCAAGTTTTGCCCATATCCCCATCATTCAATAAACATGTTCGTAGTGTATGTGAATAATTGCATGTCCATGTCTAATTGTGTGTGATGTCGACGTTGAATCATTTTGGAATCCATGGCGCACTTAGGAAAGGACGTAAGGCATTCTTTGCATGATCATACCACATATGTGTCACCTCGTCCTGCTTTGCATCCTATTCTTTTTCTGTTCTTTGCTTTAACCTAGGCGACCTATTGTTTGGAGGGTTGTTGGGATGAGTGTTCAATGTTCAAAGGTGTGTCTGAGGTGTGTTGAATGAGTATTTAGAAGTTTAGGGGTTTGAAATGAAGAAGGGTAAAAGTTTTGAGTTAGCAGCTTTAATATCGATAGTCTCATGTCAGATGGGGTACCGGTACTGAGGAGATTAGAGAGATCGTAGTCAAGCAGTTTGGTACCAATAGGAGGTTATCAAAGGTATCGGTACTGACCACTCTACAGAAACAGATTAGTCCAGATTCCAGTGCACGATCAAACCACCCCTCATCTCCCAAGTCTGAACCTTCCTCTCACTAAAACTTCATTGTTCCTCCAAAATACCAAACCCTAAACCTCAAATTACCCACTCAAACCTCCATGTTCCTCCCCAAATCATTCATATCCTTCATATCCCTCAAGAAACTCCAAGTTTTTCCCCACCAATTTCAAGGTTACAAGCAAAAAATGGGGTAAACCCTTTCCCCCTTTCAAATCTAAAATTTCCACTTTTTCCCAAAAAATTCCAAAATTCCTTCCTATTTTTCACATATATATCCACCCTCCACCATATTTTACCCCTACATTCCCTTTTTCCATCCAAAAATCAAAAATCTCAAAAACCCTATCCAAATATCCAAAAATTCCAAAATTAAAAAAAAATGAAAACCCCAAACCATTAGCCTACAATGCCGAGAATCAAACAGACCGCACACTAGGCTACCTCTTCTCAACCAGTAATTGAGGAGGAGGATGATTTTTATGGCCGAAATGGAGGAGGAAAATCAGCCCGGGAAAGCTTCGGGATCTTGGGGTCTGAAGAGGAGAAGAACTCCGCAAGAAATTGTAGTGGACAAAAGGAAAACTTGGGAATCAAGCATGGACACCAGGAAATTCAAAAATGAGCGGCAAGCGGATGCCAAGGCATTGCCCGATGATCACTTTGGCCTCCGCTACATCAATCATAAAGGTTTGAAATTCTGGACTGAGAGATTAGTTGGTTATAATAGAAATGCAATTATTGAGTTTTATAAGTTCATGCAAATTCCTGAAGGTGAATGGGAAAATGATCCTGCTGTGAAAATTACTTCAAGGGTGGGGGCCATAGACATTGAAATTGCCCCTGATGATATTGCTAAGTATCTGAAAATCCAATGCTCCCTTCCCGAGTCTGTGAATTACCCAAGGAAAGATGAGATGATTGATTTGCAAGTTGTGAATGAGGCCCTTTATCGAGACCCTGCAAAGGCTTCAATGCCCCATGTGCCTGGTAATTTCAAAGCTAGTTACAGGTTTTTGAATAAAGTGATTCATTTCAATCTTTATCCTCGAGGCACGGAACACAAACCTTCAAGGAAAGTGGAGAGATTTTGTATGCTTTCACGGCAGTTGACCTTGTGGTAGATTGGGCCATGTTCATTTTTACTCAATTACATGATTTCAGGGCTAACACATTGATTACTGCAAGTATGCCTTTTCCTTGTATAATTACGAGCTTGTGTAGGGAAAAAGGAGTTAGGGGGGCAACATACGATAAATTGGAAGAACTTTCTTCGGGGCCAATTGTAACGCCCCTAATTTTGGGAACATTAAATAGACAATTTCATTGAAAAAAACTAAATAGAGTCTGGCTCAATATTACATCATAATCCTTAAACAAGTAATTTTATTCAAATAAGGGAGGGAACTAGGGTTCCTAACTACTGCTCCGCCTGTTCCTCCATCCTGGCCAGCTCCTCAGCTCCAAAGGCTTCCAAGGTGTAGAGTTCACCCTGTTCATCTATAAGATCTGACACATTATACCAGTGTCGCCACCAATATAATATGTCAGGGTCACCAAAGGTAACACCGTGAGCTACAAAAGCTCAATAGAGTAACCCATACCCACTAACCTTTAACTTACAAACAAACGATTATAAATTCAATGATTTCCGCATAGTTCATACGTATTCAACAAAATAGTTAACAATGACCCATCCACATTCATTATCCAAACTAACGTTGGTGTCCATGATTTTTTGAGTTTCTCTTATGCGACTCCTCATAGATCGTGTCACCATTTTCCACATTTCATAACCATATCAACATTTCCAAAATCGTTTTAACACACTCAACCTCGGTTCTGCCATTTCGGTCTCCCGAGTATCCTCACAATGGTTCCACCGCACCGGGTTCCCATTGGCACACTTTGCATTGGCTCCTCTCCGCGGATAATCATGCCACACACCCAACCTCGGTTCCGCCGTTCCGGTCTCCCGAGTATCCTCACAATGGTTCCGCCACACCGGGTTTCCCTTGGCACACAAAAACACACACCACATAATGGGCTACCACGTTCGGCCACATTGCGGTTTCCAAAATATTTCACCTTTTCAAAACACACATTTTCATTAACCACACCCTAGGTGCCGTGTCTCTACTTTCTCGATTTTTGTGTCTCATTTTCATGCAACAACTCCGCGGTAGGACATTTCACATACGTACTCATAATTCATTCATTGTAATCTTGAAACTAAACTAGCAAGATCATTCAACTCTATATTACAAATCATGCTCAAAACCATTCTAAAGATCAAATTACGAATGCTTCTAATCAAACGTTAAATACTTATCTTTCAAAATCCGTTCTTTCTTCCTTTGTGGGAAGTTCTAAACAACATATGTTTATTGAAGTAAAAGTTTATTATTCAACATGTTCATACTACCATTAGCAAAATGAGTTTGTTAACCATCATGCATTCTAAACATTATAAGCGATAGATAACCTTATCTACTTAAAAATATTTCATGTTATTCTTTGAACTAAAGAGTAAAGACATCCTATTTTTCAACATACGAATCTACGCTATACGTTGAGTTAGGGGACAAGGGATTCTACCTCTCTTCTTGGCGGTTGGTCGGTTTTGAGAATAGGTCATCGGTTTTTCGAATCGGCGGCGTAATGGCTCCGAAGTGCTTCGAAAGGAAGAGAGTTGGATTTTCTCTTCCTAGAAACAACTGTGCTAACTAAACTAGGCTACTTTAAAGATCTAGAGGTGGTTTGGTGGTATCTCTCAAGAACTTCAAGAACTTAAAGAAACTTGAACTTTGGAACTTAGAATTTCTAGAGAGAAGTTGGAGCAAGGAGTGAAGGTGAGAAATGACTTGGGTGAGCTTGCTATTTATAGGCCAAGGCTCTCCTCTCTCCCTCCCCCACCCGAAATCTCTCTCTCTCTCTCTATCTTTGATTTTTTTCACTTGTCAAGCTTGATTGAAAGCTTGATAGGTTAGGTTAAGGGTTGCTTGTACATCTCCCACCTAGTTCTAGGCTTGCATGGCTAGATTTAGTACTTCTAGGGTTGGTTTGGAAAGATCTTGTGGAAGAAAGTAGGGTTTGTACAAAATTTAGTGATTAAAAGAACATATAAGGACAATGGGAGATAGATTTTGCTTGGAGAAGTGTATAACCATAGATTGGAAGGGTGTAAGAAGATTATGGAAGATCAAGACAAGGTACACTTCAAATCTCTCCCTTACTTTTCTCTATCTTCTCTCTCTCTCTCCCTCTCTCGGCTACTCTCTCTCTCTCTCTCTCTCTCTCTCTCTCTCTCTAGTACTAGGTGTGAGTATATATATGTATGACCAAGCATATATATAAATAAAGAAGTACATAATGTACTATGTAATCTACTAAGATTTCCAAGTATCCAATAAAAAATTATAAGGTCAAGATTTCCTAATAAACTAATCTAATAAGCGCATGTTCCTATTACATTATTATATTAGAGTACTTTAGTACACATATCTATATATAACAATATCTTTAGAAAATCTAGGGCTATAGATTTATAAGGTACATATACATTGTAACAACCCTGATTTTCGGTAAATAAAAATTTCGTTAAATATTTGAATTTTATTTTAATTACTTGGATTTGCTTTTAAAATTCCTTTTTAATTTCTAATAATCTGTCATAATTAGATTTGAGACTTATAAAATTATATCTCTTTGCACCGGACAATCTAGTCATTTTCTAAAGATATGTACGCTTGTAGAAGCACTTGTATATTTTCCTTGTAAATGAAATAAATCTTAAAATTATATTTCTTGGCTAGAAATCCTACATGGCAAGTAGAATTAATTTCCAACCGATTAGTTAGAGAAACCTAACTACCAATTCATATAGTTACTTTCTCCTAGCCCTATCTTTGAACCTTTGCCCATTGGACAATAAAAGTTAGGGAAACTTTTATCCATTAGACAATAGGAAACCTAGATTTTCCACCTAAGGTACCATTCTAGATTTATTAAAGTACATGTATAAGATTATATAGTCCTATGTACTTCATAGATTATTATAAGCATAGTCATCTCAAGTATTATTCTAGTATATAATACCTCACTCCTTTAACCATTGCTCAATACATGCTAGGGTAAACTTTACCCCTTGGATAATAAGTTAGTCTTACTAACTAGTACTAGGATTTATTAAATAAATCACTTCCTAGATTTTCCTATGTGTTTATATGCATTAAAGATATGTGAATATCTAATTTCCTAGATTTTTAAGTACACTTATAATTCATTACATCAGTACAGAGGATCGGGAAAGAACTAACCTTATTATTAGAGGGAAAGAGAGTGCAAATATTACAAGGGGGAGAGAGAGACCGAGAGCTTGGTTTTTACAGAGAGAGAGGGCAAAACCAAAAACCTACCTAAACAAAAGCAGACGCGTCCTTTATATAGAGGACTCTACAGGAAAAGAAATTATTACAATACAACTGTACAACTGTGGAAAAAATTGACAGACCAACTTTTCCACCGAAATTTACTCTATTATTGAGTAACTTTGAAAATACTCCATTATTGAGCTTTCAATACACTTCATTATTTTGCTTTTACGCTAAGCAACCATTATTGGTCCCGCTTTTCTTTTCCTTTACGGGTTTGGGTGGTCACAATTTCCACCATGCTGTCCCAAAAGTCACCCAATGTGGGCTCATGTTGATCTTCTTCATAAGGGTCTTGAGATTCGCCAGCAAGACAAGTAAAAGGATTGCTGTCAGCCTCATTGCTGGTGGCTGATGTCATGGATGCATCATCGGAAGCTTGATTGACCGACTGTAAAAATTGATCCTTCATATAATCCATTGTTTTAATAACAATTTCTTCATCAGAAAGGGATGGATTTTTGGCCCTTATTTGAGCAGAAATTTCCAAAAACGGATTCTTGATTGAGGGTTTTTCCCTCTGCTGAACCTGCTTGGCTAGCTCTTGATTTTTCAATTTTATTATAGATAGCTGCTCTTCAATTTGGAGCCCTTTCCACCATTTGTGTTGGTAGAATCGTTCTAGAATTGGAAAGCCAAAATTATCTTTGGCAACCTGAATATCCCATCTCCAGATCCATGGGATTCCGCAACATGACATGGCTTGAAGGAATAATTTTCCTTTTGGAATATTGGGTCCCCATAATTGAGACTGAAGATTCATGAAGGACTCCATATCCTCTTGTAAATCTTGTGGAAGATAATCCGGATGAGGCCCAAATTTATTCCACCAAGATTTGAACCAATTTGGAAAATCATTTTGTCCAACAGATTTTGGACATATCTTGAAAAACCAAGAATGTTTCTTCTTGGGATTTTGATAATAAAAAGCTTTGGTCCAAGCTTCAATATAATCCCAATAATTATATTGAATTGTGGAAGTTATATTGTCCTTTTTCATAGTCAGAATTCTTGACTTTTGTGGGTGAATTCCCCATCTGTGGACTGGAATAACCATCTTTATTATGGCTTTGCTATAACTGATTGGACCATTCTTTTGATCCACTTTTTCGAAGGTGTGGCTAAATTCCACTGATCCTGTTTGAATTAGCATTTGTTCATAGCAAGGACGATATTTCCCTTCAGGAACTGGATATCCCATTATATCCATGTATCGGGACTTAATTTCCCAAGGATCATTGAATTGCTCATCCTGAGATTCCAGGATCATAATTGTCTCAGTTAATTCTGAGGTTCTGAAGATTTCTTCAGTTTGAACTACCTCCGCCATTGAAGGTGATGATGGTGAGGCGAAATTGGCCTCTTGCAGAGATGGATATTGCAATCTCTGAGCCTTCAAGTAGGCTTCTACTTCTGCTTGGGTCACCTTTGGACGACCCCTGCCTCGAGGAGAATTTCCTCGACCACGCCCTCTATCCGGTGGTCTGTTCATTCTGCAAAATTAAGCAGTAGACAATAATATTAGCTCCGATTGAAGCCTGTCAATTGTCAACTGGAGAAATTCCATATCCCAGTCTTCATCATCATCAGTTCCATATTTTTGATAATGTCTCAATAATGCCTCTCTGGTATGAACCCATCGTAGGACATTACTACGAGTATGAGGCCATTTTAAAATTGTCATTTCAACATGGGAGTTGAAAACAGCTCTTTGCAATTTCAGATATTGCAATAATATTGTTCTTTGTAAAACAAAATTATTATGATTCATCCCTGCAAAAATTCACGTGTAAGGAAATCAGGTAGAGAATTATTTTCTCCCTTAATGTATTCAATTTCAAAATCGAAAGCAGATAATTCAGATTGCCAACGAGCAAAAATTTGCTTTGAAGCAAGATTTTTAATATCCTGTTTCAAGACTTGTTTAGCTGCACTGCAATCAACTCTGATTAAAAATTGTTGATTGAGTAAATCATCTTGAAATTTATTTATACATTTGACAATTGAAAGAATTTCTTTCTTTATTGTACTATAATTGGTTTGAGCATTTTTAAACAAACCAGAAGTAAATCTTACTAATTCTTCTTTATTAGAATTAGTATTATATTGTTTCAAGATACCTCCGTATCCTAAATTCGAGGCATCTGTCTCTACAATTTTCCTCCAATCAGGATTAGCTATTGCTAGACAAGGCAATTGCTTTGCTTTTAATTTAATTTTTCGAACAGCTCTAGTATGCTGTTCAGACCAAGGAGGAGGATTCTTCTTAAGTCTATCGTATAATGGTGCAGAATCCTGAGCCAATTCTTTATAATAGT
Source organism: Rhododendron vialii (assembly GCF_030253575.1). Taxonomy (NCBI): domain Eukaryota; kingdom Viridiplantae; phylum Streptophyta; class Magnoliopsida; order Ericales; family Ericaceae; genus Rhododendron; species Rhododendron vialii. The sequence continues at coordinate 3,185,852 of NC_080567.1, forward strand.
CTCCTATATAATTGAGACTTCCTAAAAATCTTTGCAATTGGGTTTTATCCCTAATTTCATCTGGGAATTTAGAAGCAAATTCTATACTTCTATCAATGGGAATAATTTTTCCCTGGTGAATATTGTGTCCTAAGAACCTGACCTTAGTCTGGAATAATTTCATCTTAGGAGCAGAAACTACCAAACCATTTCTTTTAATCACATCTTTAAAAATTCTAAGATGCTTAACATGTTGATCTATGTTCTCTGAAAATATTAGAACATCATCAATATAACATATTGCAAAATCAGCATGGGGATAAAAAATATCATTCATAATGTTTTGAAATTCTGAAGGTGCATTCTTCAGACCAAAAGGCATAACATTCCATTCGAAATGACCAAATGGAACAGCAAATGCAGTCTTATACCGATCAGATTCCTGTATTTGAATCTGCCAATAACCTGATTTTAAATCAAATTTAGAAAAAATGACTGCTTTATTCAGTCGATCCAGCAAGTCTTTTTTATTAGGAATAGGATACCTAATCCACATTAAGACTTCATTTAATGGTTTATAATTAATAACTAATCTAGGAACACCTCGTTCCTTTTCAGCGTTTTTATTAACGTAAAAAGCTGTACAACTCCAAGGAGAATAGCTTTTTCTGATTAATTTCTTTTGAAATAAACTGTCAATCTCATTTTGACATAATTTCAAATATTCTTGTTTCATTTGAGAAGGTCTAGCCTTTGTAGGAATTCTTTTCTCATTAAAATCCTTCTCATAAGGTAATGAAACCACATGCTGTTTCCTATCCCAGAAAGCATTTGGGATATCACTACAAATTTCTTTTTTAAAACTCTCTTCTATTTGAGAGATTTTCTCTTTTAAAAAGGGTTTTTGAAGAACCTCTTCAATATTCATTATTTGAATCTCTTTTTTGAGAAAATTTATTTGTTTATCTTTATGAGAAATTTTTCTCATTATATCATTGATTTCTTTGTAAACAGGTGGAGATACAAATTCAAAAAATATCTCATGACCATCAATATGAGCAAATATTCCATCTGTGCTAGTCTTCATGGGAAGCAACATTGATAAAAAAGGAGTTCCCAGAATTAACTCCTGTTGAAGATTCCGAATACATAGAAAAGTTGTTTCTAAACAAACTCCCTTATTACAAATGTAAACATTATTGAGTTTGTATTTAATTATCATTTTTTCTCCACTAGCATTAGTGAGACTTTGAGAAGTTTTCTCAAAATATTGGGTTGGAACAATTCCTTCTTGGATACAATTCATATCCGCACCACTGTCAACCAAGGCTGTAATATTGTTGATAGTGTATTCTTTATGAATGACCAAATTAACCTTAATGTGCCATTTTTGATACACCACATTATTTACAGAATTTAAATAGGCCAAATCATCAACTTTGCTTGATTCGCCTCTATTCTCTAAGACAACCAATCTTGTCTTCATGTCATAAAATTCTTGAGCAGCTTTGCTCTGAAAAGTTTTTAATGACCGAATCTCGGCCTTTAGAGTATTTATTTCACTCTTAAGATCAGGAATTGTAACAGGTCTAAAATTATCTACCTGTTCTAGACGATCAAGAATAACCTTTAAACTATAATTTTCATTAGGAAGCTGGGGTTTTTCTTCCTCTTCTTCCTTCATTGAAGATATACAAGTTTCTATTACTTTCATCTTAAGCTGGGGATCATCAATTTGATCGATAACTTCTAGAAGACCCTGCTGTTTCTCAGTTAGAACATTCACACTGAGACCATTCATTTCTACTATAGCCTTCCAATAATCATCAGAAGTAGAACATTCAATACCATTGCAATTGCAATTATCAGTGATCTCCTCCTCTTCTGAAGTGGAAGAAGTATCTTCATTCTCAGACAGATCATTAATTTGATCTTCAGAATCAGAATCACTAGAATCAATTAGAATTTTGTAAAGGGTCTGTTTTAACCCTTCATCCAATTGAAGTTCTTCTAATTTCTTTTTGGTCTTGCATTTGTTTGCATAATGACCTATTCTGCCACATTTATAACATTTGGCAGAGACCTTCTTTTTCCCCTCATTTTTCTGCTTTCTAGCAGCCTTTCTAGGATTTTTTGAGCTTGATGGCTCATCCCTATCCTTATGTTTCTTTTTTCCATATTTCTTTTTGGAATACTTTCGAGTAGCCTTATTACTACTCTTATTTTTATGAGGTTTAGAATACTGGGGAAGATCATAACCAAATTGGTCACAAAATTGTCCTAACTCCTGTTTACCTGTTAGGTTTTGCTTTTTTAATTGATTATGCAACTTTATGTCATTACACAAAGTTAATCCTTCCTGAATAATTATGGCTATAAGCTGGCCATAAGTGTATCTATTATAATCAATTGGTAGACCATTATTTTGGTCACGTAATTTCTTCCTAATTTTCTCCGCAAAGAAATAAGGTAAACCATCAACAAATTTTGACTTCCAATGCTCACTATTAGCATCAATTCTCTGCATAACTTTAGCTAGAAACACATCTTTATACCAACGAAAATGAGTTAACGTTGGACATTTTAAATTTTGAAGTAGCTCTCTACTCCTCTCTCGTTGGTTATCCCAATGACCAACAAAATGTAATATAATCGACTGGACAAGAGTGTAAACAGCATCTTGCTTTATTTCGCCAGTCTCAGTCGTTTTTATAGCATTTAAAATTTCTTGCCTTTGGTCTGTGGTTAAAATATTATCCCACCAACCTTTAAGCATACCAGTGAATCCAACTGTGATCCAACCGGCGACTTCCTTATCTTTATTATTATTATTAGTACAAATTGTGCTATACATCATCATTTGATGTGCAACACCAAAAATTTGATATTCAGTCATACCATCTATGTTCCATTCATAGATAGTCCTGCCACTATAAGACATCTGTTTTTGAAAACCAGATTCTTCATAAAGCATATCCTGTGGAGTAGGTCGAGGATAATAATACCTATCAGCTCCACTATAAGGAAAGTTTTTGGGATATTGAATTTTATTAATAGTCTCATGTTGAGACTGAAGAAAAGAATTTTCTAATTCTACCACATCCTGAGGAGATATCTCCTGGTCGTGATCATCCGAGATAGCATTAAGGGTTAAACCTTTAAATCTCGTTTGTAATTCTTTTAGTAAATCAGAATTTTTATTAGGGTTTGTAAGATTAAACCCAGTTATTGGCAATGGTGGCCGGATATTAGATGGTGAAATCTCATCCTCTTTATTTCCGGTCTTAGGGCTTATAAGTCTAATATCTTCTCTTGTTTGAGCTATCTGCTCTTCCATTCTGACCAATTGGTCTCCAATGGTATTAAGACAAGCATTAGTATGATTATTCTGCTTATAAATTTTACCATTTGGATCTGTGTTAGTAGGCCTAACAAAAGCAGCAGTTTCCAAAGGTGGATCAGACTCAGAATTGCCCTCAATAGACAAAGGTATAGTTGGAGGATGAACTGCCCGAATAACAGTCCCTGTCATAGACCTCCAATTCCTATGATAATCCTGTATAACATTTATGGATCTATCACATTCAAGCCAATACCTTCCATAAAACCATCGTGTGAAAGGTATAATTTTTTGTTGACTTTCCAGGCAATCATAAAATTCACTCTTGAATTTTTGTAATTGACTAGAATTATATTTATTGAAATACCAACTCCTAAACTCTTGATATTTTGGGAGTTGAAATTCTGCATTAATTTCTTTTCTAAGCTCAGGTCCTATTATCATTATTAAGACTAAACGCCATTTCACTAGCAGTAGGTGATTCTACTGTGTTGTTTTGGTGAGTATAAACACCATGAGGTATTTGGTTTTGGGACAACCTTATCCCAATCAAATTCTCATCCTCCACGGGATGATGAGACTCTGGAATCTCAGATGTCGAATGTCGACTAGTTGCTGGTATGCTAACTCTATAAGGAGTTTGATTATTTCGAGAACTCAAACTTCTCGCATAACTTCCAGCCTGTGAGTTTCTAAAATTTAAGAAAACAGTGCCATCATTATCTTGAACAATTTGTTCAATCGTATTACTAATGGGTCTAGGTGGAACCGCATTAGGCATAGTCCAGTTATCAGGGAAGGTAATTTCTTCCCAATTAATCAACCTATTAGTTGCAACATTTGATGTTAACATATTAGATTCAACTAAAGTAGTTCTATCTGTGGGTCGCATCATTCGTACCCTGGGATTCATTGTATTCATAACTTTGTAATAAATTCTATAAATTACAGCAATAACTTCGGATCCAGGTAGGAAATCATAACCCCTAGTCTGGATTCTACAATTTAAAGCTTCTCCTATATTCCTATCCGTAAGAGATAAAGATAAATCAGGGAAAGCATTAAAATAAACAGGACCATGACTTAAGCTGGTCTCAATTGCCCCAATAATTGAGGATCTCCAATTATTACACCTTCCATCACGCAAAGTGACTTGTAAACAGGTGTCCATTCCTAGCAATGTTAAAGGTTTAAGGGCAATTTGCACTAAACCTATATGAACATACTTATAATTTTGCATGTGTGCAAGCAGATCAGTGCGATCCATAAGATTAATTATCTTATCATTCAATTCTAGGCTTTCTGTTCTTTCAACAGTTTTAATTGCCATACTACTTTTTAATTCAAACATTCCATGTCTATATATAACAGAATGACGAACTGGAGGAATTGTCCAGTGATTTAATTGTTCTTGCACATTAGCATATTCTACTAATTCAGAATTTTTAATTCTATCATTATCAGAACGAAATAGCCTTCTCATATTGAGATGGGTGTGTTAGTGCTTACATACTCCATTATAACATAATTCAGCCTTTTTTTTTTTTTTTTTTTTTTTTTTTAAATGAAAGGAAACATTCCTGATAGCACGTCTGTCAACGATTTACCGGAGCAATAGGCCAAATCACCCTTCCCGGGTCCTCATGGCCGGACAAATCCGAACGCGACTTGGGTGACGTCCCACTACCTTGAATGTTATCTCACATTTAAGTTTTCACAAAATGATTATAAAACATTTTATTTGAAGTAAAGGCTTCATCATGATATCATGGCTTATGCTTGCACTAACACCTAAATTTAAGCCATAGTGGCTCTGATACCAAAGATGTAATGAAATGAAATCAGTACAGAGGATCGGGAAAGAACTAACCTTATTATTAGAGGGAAAGAGAGTGCAAATATTACAAGGGGGAGAGAGAGACCGAGAGCTTGGTTTTTACAGAGAGAGAGGGCAAAACCAAAAACCTACCTAAACAAAAGCAGACGCGTCCTTTATATAGAGGACTCTACAGGAAAAGAAATTATTACAATACAACTGTACAACTGTGGAAAAAATTGACAGACCAACTTTTCCACCGAAATTTACTCTATTATTGAGTAACTTTGAAAATACTCCATTATTGAGCTTTCAATACACTTCATTATTTTGCTTTTACGCTAAGCAACCATAATAAGAAATTATGACTTGAAAATCTAGGTAGATCACATAGTACCTATGTACTTTTATCTATATATACTTGGTCATACTCATACATATTTATATAATAGACATTGTACAAGAGAGAGAGAGAGAGAGAGAGAGAGAGAGAGAGAGAGAGATTGCCGAGAGAGGGGGGAGAGAGAGAAAGAGAAAGAGAGAGGGAGAGAGGGAGAGATTGGATTGTACCTTACCTTGATCTTCCGTCCTTTCAATCTATGATTATATATTTCTCCAAGCCAAATCTATCTTCCAATGTCCTTTTATGTTCTTTTAATCACCAAATCTTGTACAACCCTTCGTTTCCTCCACCAATCTTTCCAAAATCAAATCCAAAGTACCAAATCTAGCCATGCAAGCCTAGAACTAGGTGGGAGATGTGCAAGCAACCCTTGACCTAACCCATCAAGCTTCCAATCAAGCATGAAAGGTGAGAAAAAGATGAGATATATATATAGAGAGAGAGAGAGATTCGGGTGAGAGAGGGAGGGAGGAGAGCCTTGGCCTATAAATAGCAAGCCATTCTAATCTTAAACTCACACCTTCATTCCTTGCTCCAACTTCTCTCTAGAAATTCTAAGCTTTCTAAGTACCAAAGTTCAAAGTTCTTAAGTTTCTTGAAGTTCTTGAGAGATACCACCAAACCACCCCTGGATCTTTAAAGTAGCCTAGTTTAGTTAGCAAAGTTGTTTCTAGGAGGAGAAAATCCATCTCTCTTCCTTTCGAAACTGTAACGCCCCGGATTTTGGGTACGTTAAAAAAAACATTTTATTCATAAAATCAAATGGAGTCTGGCTCGTTATTACAATAAAACTCCCACAAGAGTTCAATATTTACACAAATGGAGGGGGTTCTAGGGTTCCTAACTACAGCTCCTCCTGATCCTCCATTCTTGCCAGCTCCTCAGCTCCAAAAGCCTCCACGGTGATCTGCTTACCCTGATCATCTACAAAATCTGACACATTATACCGGCGTCGCCACCCATATAATATGTCAGGGTCACCAAAGGGTAACACCGTGAGCTACAATAGCTCAGCAGGACAATCTCATACCCGCTAACCCATAACTTACGATAATAGGTTATGATAAAAACATCAATTTCCACATGATACATATATACACAGATACAAAAGACAATGTCAAAAACACATCCACAATCGTTATTCGAACTATCGTAGGTGTCCATGATTCTCTTTGTTTCTCCTACGCGACTCATCGTAGATTGTGTCAGCATTTTCCACATTTCATAAACGTATCACCTTTTCAAAAACTCGTTTTTAACACACCCAACCTCGGTTCCGCCATTCCGGGTTCCCGAGTATCCTCACAATGGTTCCGCCGTCCCGGGTTCCCATTGGCACACATTGCATTGGCTCCATACCGCGGATAACCAAGCACACACCCAACCTCGGTTCCGCCGTTCCGGTCTCCCGAGTATCCTCACAATGGTTCCGCCATCCCGGGTTCCCATTGGCACACAATTGCATTGGCTCCGTACCGCGGATAATCAAGCTATACCTCACCATGGTTCCGCTGCTCCGGATTCCCATGGGAACGCACACAACCTCACAATGGTTCCGTTTTTCCCGGATCCCCATTGGAACACACACAAAAACACACACCACACAATGGGCAAGTCCGGCCACATTGCGGTTTCCAAAACATTTTAAAAATCGTTCGTTTAACTCACCCAACCTCGGTTCCGCCGTTCCGGTCTCCCGAGTATCCTCACAATGGTTCCGCCGTCCCGGGTTCCCATTGGCACACAAAACACACACCACACAATGGGCAAGTCCGGCCACATTGCGGTTTCCAAAACATTTCAAAAATCGTTCGTTTAACTCACCCAACCTCGGTTCCGCCGTTCCGGTCTCCCGAGTATCCTCACAATGGTTCCGCCGTCCCGGGTTCCCATTGGCACACAACACACACACATAATGCCACACAAAACTGGTCATTATGTAGTTTCAAAATATTTTCTTCCTCGAAAAACATTTCCTTTCATTAACCACGCCCTAAGTGTCATGTTTCTACTTCTTCGGTTCTCGTGTCACGTTATCATGCATAGACTCCGCGGTAGGACAAAAGTAAGCATGAAACATACTAACAAGATCATCCAATTCTATATTACTTATCACGCTCAATCACCACTTATAGCATAACGCCACATGTACGAACGCCCTTGGAGTGTATCACTTATGCTTTATTCAAAGCACAACGCCACATGTACGGACGCCTTTGGAGTGAAATCACTTATGCTTTATCACACCACAAATAATACAAGCAACTCATATACACATACTCATATCCATCTTACATATCAAAAATACAAATACTTCGAGATAAATAAGTAAGGATGCACTACCGTTCTTTCGTAACAATTCAAAACAACAACGTTATACTTGAGTAAGTAAGTAAATAGGAAGTAAGTAAGGATTTCCTTACATATACTTAGAGATAGTGGACAAGGGATTCTACATATACTTAGAGATAGAGGACAAGGGTTTCTACCTTACTTCTTGGCGGTAGTCGGCTACGGAAAGTTAGTCGGCGGTCGGATGGAGTAACTTCCTACGGTATGCCTTCGGGAGCTTCGAAAGAGAATGGTTTCTCTCGAAACTTCTTCTTGACTAATACTACTCTACTTTATGGATCGAAGGGTGGTCGGGTGGCGGTTTAGTGGCGGCCTAGGATGAGTTTCTTGAAGAACTCAAGAACAACTCAAGAACATGAAGAACAAAGAAAGAACAAAGGAATTCTAGAGAGAGAAGTTGGAGATTGGAAAGGTGTGAGTTGAATGCTTGGAATGGCTTGCTATTTAAAGGCAAAACTCTCCCTCTCCCTCCATCATGGCCGGCCCTCTCTCTCTCTATATCTCCCATGGATTTGCTCCATCAACTTACATCAAAGCATGTCATGCTTTGTCAAATCCAAATCTTTAGGCATAAGGCTATAAAATCAAGTAAGATCTTAGGCTTTTTAGGTGAATCTAGGTAATTACAACCTAGGTCTAGCTTGTAGTCAAAATTCTAGGCTAATAAAGGCTAGGATAATGGCCCATCATAGGTTGTCATTAGGCAAAATAGACTTAGGCCTATTTAAGTAGCTTGCATGGCTAGGATTTGTCCTTGGATGGGATTATGGAAGATTTGTTGGAAGAAAGGAGACAATGGTACAAGATTTGGTCTCTAAAAAAATCATGGAAGTACAAAGGAGAGTTAAGTTTGGCTAGGAGAAAGATTCACCCATGGATTTGAAAGATGTAGGAAAGATCATGGAAGGTACAATCAAATTTCCTCTCTCTTTCCTCCTTTCTCTCTCTCCTCTCTCCCTCCTCTCTCTCGGCACCTCTCTCTCTCTCTCTCTCTCTCTCTCTCTCCCCTAGTACACTATATATATATATATATATATATAACAAGAAAGAATAAGTCAAAAGTACCAAAGTACTAGATTTTCTAAATCTAAAATCCCATTAAAGAAATCCAATTAGGCACATGTCCCTTTAAATAAATAAACTAGTGTACTAATGTAATCTAGGAAGATCAACTCCCTAATAAATAAATCCAATTGGGTACAAAATCCCAATATAAAATAATAAAAGAGTACTTAGGAGAATCTTAGGCCTTAAAGGCTATTAAGGCTAATAAGTACTTTACTAATAAAATATATGTACTTTATCACATGGGCAATTTAGGAAAATGACTAGTTTAATAAGCCCATGTACTAGTTGAAAGAATAACTCTTTTACCCAATGGATAATAAATCCTCTATCATTTATTGTCCAATGGACAATAGCTACTAGAAAACTTTTATAATAAAATAATCAAAGTTGTCCTTTTTAAAGCATGTGACAAAAGCCCTATATTTAAATATAGGTGTGGTACCAAGTACCTCAATTAAATAAAAAGGCTAGGATTCTCCCCATTAGTTTATAGTAGAGTACAAGTACTAGGAAATCTAGGGTTTAGATATACCCCAATAGTTTAATGCATAGAATCACATGGGAAATCCATACTTGATTATTTAAATAGAACCTTGTACCTTGTTAGAAGATTAGGGCTATTACCCAATGGATAATAATTCCCCTTGTGGTTAAAGACCAATGGATAAAAGAAGTACAAGTACTTTTGTACTTAAAATAAGGTTTTGAAAAGACTACATGTACTTTAGTCACATATTATAATGAAAAGCTTATTGTCCAATGGACAAAAATTACCCTAACCATTATGGACCAAAGGGTAAAGGCAAAAGTTTCAAAAGGATCAAAAGGTCCAAAAGGTTCATCTAGTAACTAGGTGAGTTGGTTGCTCGGTTCCTCCAAGTAGTCGGTTAGAAACTAACTAAATTGGTCAAGTAGGGTTTCTAGTCGAGACCGAAATCTAACTACGACAAAAATTAATAAGAAATCATATAGCCACTCAAGAGAAAATAAGTAATTCAAATAAAATTCAAATATTTAACGAAATTTTTATTGACCAAAATTCAGGGGCGTTACAGAAACACTTCGGAGCCGTTACGCCGCCGATTCTCAAAACCAATGATCAACTCTCAAAACCGACCAACCGCCAAGAAGTAAGGTAGAGTCCCTTGTCCACTAACTCAACGTATAGCGTAGAACCGTATGTGGAAAATAGGACGTCCTTACTCTTTAGTTCAAGGTATAAAATGAAATATTTTTAAGTAGATAAGGTTATCTATAGTTTATAATGTTTAGTATGCATGATGGTTAACAAACTCGTTTTCTAATGGTGGTATGAACGTGTTAAATAATGAACTTTTACTTCAATAAACATGTGTTGTTTTGAACTTCCCACAAAAGAAGAAAGAACGATTTTCGAAGGATAAGACTTTATCGTTTGATAGAAGTATTTGTAATTTGATATTTAGGATGGTTATGATCATGCATACATGAATTGCTTGTATTGCTTGTCTTGTTGTAAAGCATAAGTGATTATCACTCCAAGGGCGTCCGTACGTGTGGCGTTATGCTTTACGTGATGATTTGAGCATGATTTGTAATATAGAGTTGGATAATCTTGCTAGTTTAGTTTCAAGATTACCATGAATGAATTATGAGTACGTATGTGAAATGTCCTACCGCGGAATCGTTGCATGAAAATGAGACACAAAAATCGACAAAGTAGAGACATGGCACCTAGGGTGTGGTTAGTGAAAAGGCGTGTTTTGAAAAGGTGAAATGTTTTGAAAACCGCAATGTGGCCGGATGTGGTAGCCCATTGTGTGGTGTGTGTTTTGTGTACCAATGGGAACCCGGTGCGGTGGAACCATTGTGAGGATACTCGTGAGACCGGAATGGCGGAACCGAGGTTAGGTGTGTGGCTTGGTTATCCGCGGAGAGGAGCCAATGCAAAGTGTGCCAATGGGAACCCGATGCGGCGGAACCATTGTGAGGATACTCGGGAGACCAGAACGGCGGAACCGAGGTTGGGTGTGTTAAAACGATCACTACAAGAAAATTTGCATTGGGTGACGAATGAAAATTGTCGTAAATTGTATGTTTTTCGTCTCAAATAATATAGGTGACGAAAAAAAATTTGTCGACTAAAGGTTGACGAGGATTCCTACCTGGTGACGAAATCTCTTTTTCGTCATCTGTAGTGCCTTTTGGTGACGAAAAATTTCGTCACAGAAAAATGACTTGGTGACAAAATTTTCTTCGTCACCTATTGTGCTTTTTTGATGACAAAAATTTTCGTCACAAATTATTCCCTTTGGCTCGTCAAAGGTGACCCATCGGTGACGAAATTTTTCGTCGCGAAAGACATTCTTATATGTAAAAAAAATCTCACTTTCTTGCTCCTGCGGGGTTTCGAACCCGAGTCTCCTAAATTTTGCACGCAAGCTTTAACCAACTACACCACGCAAACTTTTCAGCATATGTTTGAAATATCTAATATATAACACATACATTGAACATTAAAATATATTTTGAATGGCATTTTGAACTATTAAACATTAAAATTAGCAATTTTAATAAACATGAAAGTCGTAGCTCTTTATGTTATTGTTCAAACCCAATTTAAATTATCTCAATCGGAGTTCTGAGCAAAGAGTTATGCCCGAAATATATTTGGTGACAAAGCGTAATTCATAAATTTCGTCACCGAAGGATAAATTTTTTGTCACTGAAAACGTAAAAAGAAGACGAAAATATTTTTTGTCGCCAAATTGGTTCATTTGGCGACAAAATATTTTTTCCGTCACCGAATAGTTATCTTTGGCGACAAAAAATAATTTCATCTCCTTTTTTACTCTTTTGGCGACGAAAATTTTATTTCGTCGCCAAATAGGAGCCTTTGGTGACAAAAATATCTTTTTCGTCACTAAATAGTTATAATTGGTGACAAAATAATTTCGTCAAGGAAGTTATCAAAACAGTGACGAATTTATTTTTTTGTCGCCAAATATACTCATTTAGCGACGAAATTAAATTTTGTCGTCACTTTTTCGTCACTAAACATACTTTTTCTTGTAGTGGATTTTGGAAACGTTGATATGGTTATGAAATGTGAAAAATGGTGACATGGTCTACGAGGAGTCGCGTAGGAGAAACTCGTAAAATAATGGACACCAACGTTAGTTTGGATAATGAATGTGGATGTATCATTGTTGACTGTTTTGTCGAATATGTATGAACTATGTGGAAATCATTGAAATTATGATCGTTTGTTCGTAAGTTTAAAGGTTAGAGGGTATGAGTTATTCTATTGAGCTTTTGTAGCTCACGGTGTTACCTTTGGTGACCCTGGCATATTATAGTGGTGGCGATGCTGGTATAATGTGTCAGATCTTATAGATGAACAGGGTGAACTCTACACCTTGGAAGCCTTTGGAGCCGAAGAGCTGGCCAAGATGGAGGAACAGGCGGAGCAGTAGATAGGAACCCTAGTTCCCTCCCTTATTTGAATAAAAGTACTTGTTTTAGGATTATGATATAATATTGAGCCAGACTCCATTTAATTTTTAATGAAATTATCCTTTTAACGTTCCCAAAATTAGGGGCGTTACATACATATATATATATATATTTTTTTTTAAGGATATAATCACATGAAAAATCTAGGAAGTGATTATTTAATAAAATCCTAGTACTTGTTGGTAGACTAACCTTATTATCCAAGGGGTAGAGTTTACCCTCGCATGTATTGACCAATGGTTAAAGGGGTGAGGTAATATATTTTAGAATAATACCTTAAAGGAGTAAAGTCCTTTAAGCAAGCTTATATAAATCTATGAAGTACATAAGTGTATATATAATCTTATATATGTACTTCAATAAATCTAGAATGGTACCTTAGGTGGAAAATCTAGGTTTTCTAGTGTCCATGGATAAAAGTTTCCCTAACTTTTATTGTCCAATGGGTAAAGGTTAAAAGATAGGGTTAGGAGAAAGTAACTAGATGAATTGGTAGTTAGGTTTCCTCAACTAATTGGTTAGAAGCTAACTATACTTGCCAAGTAGGGCTTTTAATCAAGAAACGAATTTTAAAGGGCTAAAATCTAATTATGACTGATTATAGGAATTAAAAAGAAATATTAAAAGCAATATTATGAAATTAAAAAGAAATGAAGAAATTTAAATGAAATTTTTTATTCATTAAAAATTAAAGTCGTTACACCAATTGACGATAGTTTTGATGAAAAGAGCTTGTCCCAAACTCATGCTGCAAAAGAAAAGCAAGTGGAGGCCGGGGATTATTTGACCACTATGCCGTCGAAGAAGGCAAAACTGGTGTCTTGGATCAAGAAGCTATTTTGCCAGGGGGTTGCAATTATAAAGTGTCAAAGGAAGGAAAAGATTGAGAGGAGGAAGATCATGAGGGAACAGGAAAGATAGGCGAGAGAATTGGCATGGCAAACATCACTCTTAGAGCAACAGTATGGGGTGAAGTATGTCCCCGAACCAATTGATGAAGGAGATATGAGTGATGACTTTGCGGGGTATGCTAGTGAGGAGTTGGCCGATTGAGATGATGGCTTGGTGAGATGGTGATGTGGTAGCGAGTCGGTGGTTAGAAATTCTCCTTACTTGGTCGGGGTCTAGGTTGGTTGACATACCAACCACTCTATCTTTCATTTTGTTGCATTTCATTAGTAGTTAGTTTATGCACTTCACATTAGTAGTTGGTGGTTATTGGTTTGGCCGTTGACTCGGTTGATTTTTCAGTGTTGGCGGCAGTCAATCGGGTAGATATCCAAGCTAGTAAATGACCGTCACCCATTTGGCTAACCCTTTTTATTGTAACCAAGGTCATTAGAAGCTAAACAAGTCCTTAGTTGATCTTATGCGTGCCTGGATTCCTTTATGATTAACTGTCTAATATTTGCATAGTTAGTATTATGGCATGTTTTCCCTTCGTTATCCAAATATCATCTGCTAGTTTTCAATTATGTTAATAAAGTGCTCTCCTTGTTTGAGGCATGGTAGTTATTGTTCGCTTTTGCCTTTTGTCAAGCACTTTTTCGTGGGATATGGTTACTAGTGTGAATTCGCAAGCTTTATGTCCCGTATCCTCCCTTTGTTCAAGGACACAAATCCTTTTTAGCTTGCTCTTAACTTGCTTGATACTTAGCTATTTAGTTGGATGCTAAAGCTGTGAATTGTAGAAATGAAATAAAAAGCCAGATTGTTGAACTCTTGTTAGTTGGTAGTTTTGAGCATGTTTTGAGTTATGACAGCGGAAGGATTGTATAGTTGCTAGTTTTCAAATTTTCTGCAGTTCGTTTGCTAGGGACTAGCAAAGTTCAAGTTGGGGGGTGTGATAAGTACCCGATATTGCCAAATAGGGTGCGCTAAGTCTCCAGTTTATTTTAATTATGTCGTTAATTTAGTTGTTTTTACTTATTTTTGCACGTAGGGTATGTTAGTTCTGTTTTGTAGAAAAATCGCTCAATAAAGAAGTTTTAAAGCCTAAAGCGTATCAAACACATTCAATGACTCAAAGATGTTCAAGAACGGAGTCACCGGGACCCCAAACGCCAAAGCTATGAAGGCCCGGAGGTGACCCGACAGCATGAAAAGGCAATACAAGGATCAAAAGAGCAGTACTGAAGAAGAGGCTCGATGTCGGTACCAACCCATACATGGTATCGGTACAGAGATGATCAAGAGAAGCCTGTTAACAGCTTCAGTACTGATACCACCTTATCTAAGGTATCGGTACCGAGTGGTCCAACGGTAGCAGATAGCAAGCTCAGTATCGGTACCACCTCATCCAAAGTATCGGTACCGAAGGCCTTTGGAGAGCATTTTCAAGGCTTCTTTGGGAATATTCTGTACGCAAATGGAGCTTGTATAAATGGTGTGATGTCACCAAATCCAAACAAGTAGATTTTATTGCATTTCTAGATCTAGAATAGGATTTGAATTACTTTCCGAATTGTTCTTGGTGTTCTTCATTTTTCCAGCACTTAAACTTTAATTTTCTGCCTTAAGTAAAATAGTTTTGCTATTTTCACCTTCATTAAAGTTGTAGCTACGCTTCCGATCTATCATAATCTCTAGTTTATTTCCAGTTTCGTTGATTCAATATGTTAGCTAGATTGCTTCTATCTCTCGAGATATGAATGAGTTTTTTTTCAAGGCTAGGTCATGGGATGACTAGCAACTCATGGCTTGAGTCAAATTTGCTTTTTTCATCATAAAGTTTGAATCTTTGGTTTGAAAATCAATGTGTAGTTCAGATATGTTTGTCAAATTGCTAAGGTCTTAACCTCCTTGATCATGTGTAGGCAAGAGCAAGCCTACTTGCCACTAGGGGTGTCAAATGGGCGGGTTTGGGCCAAAATGGGTAAATTGTAAGTGGGTTGGGTCTTTAATGGGTCATTGACCTATTTAGACCTATTAATATGAGTCTAATTACCCATACCCAACCCAACCCATTTATTTAAAAGCAAACCCGACCCGCCCATTAACCCAATTACATATTATATACTAAAATGACAAAAATACATATGTACACTAAAATTACCATACTATCCCTCCACTACAAAAATGACCAAATTACCCCTGTACACTTAATTACCATATTAGTCGCTCTTAATTACTGAATCGCAGCGTATCCAAGTGGCTTATTTTTTTGTCGTTATTCAAAAAAAATTCGCATTTGTTAGTTTTTTGTCAAATTTTTTAGGTGAGGGTGGCGGCGTTGTGGTGGTGTTGGCGGCGGTTGTGGTGGTGGCATGGCGGTGGTGGCGTGGTAGGGCGTGATGGTGGCGGTGGTGGTGGTGGTGGCACTGGTAGAGGCCATAGACGATGTCGGCTTGGGTGGAGCTGGGGACGGAGATCTTGAACTCGTTGAAGTTGGAGGAGGCTGAGTTGACTAGGGAGGTGAGGAGCGAGTTGATGTTGGACTCGTAGGTCGTGCCTTGGCCGTATTTTTGCTGGGAGCAGCCGCCGTAGAGGAAGGATTGGGTGGAAGGGGTTGATGGGTGTGGGAGGGTAGAGATGGTGAGGAAGAAAGTTAGGAGAGAGGGGAGAGAGAGAGGGGGTGAATGGACATGGTGTTTTTAGGTCTAGTTGTAGAGAGAGAGAGAGAGAGAGAGAAGCAGAGGAAAGGAAGAGAGGGACTTCTGGAGGGTAATGGAGAATTTTTCATGGGTTACTTTCATGCCCATTGGGTCATTTAAGTTGACCCAATTGATGCCCAATTAAGACCCAACTAATAATGGGTTAGTTGGGTTTGGACCCATTCTTACCCAACTAATAAATGGGCTGGGTTGGGTCTATTTAGTTGATGGGTTTGGGTTTGTTAATGGGTCTGGGTTCAATTTGCCACCCCTACTTGCCACCATGATGCTTGGAGCTCAGTCGCTCGAGTTGTTTGCCAAATAAATTCTAGAGCTAGCTTGGTAACCGAACCATGTATCTTCTGGGTTGAGAAGCTTAATTGAGTATGTCAAACAAAGTAAAAGGATGAGAAGAGTGATTTGATTTGAGTCGTGAGTGTTAGGAATCTCCTAGACCTAGCCTGCCTTTTATTCTAGTTAATTCGCTGTTTAATTTAGCCTTTTAATTTCCGCCGCATAAAGTAAAATAAAGTTGGCTGTCTAAATGCCGAAAACCTTGCTTACATCTACAAATCCATCCAAGCCGTATTAATTATCCCTTGGGTACGATCCCGGTCTTCTCAAATGACGTATTTACCCTACGCTTGGGGTGATCATATTTCGATATATTGACGGACGAAGCACTGCCACGTGGTGGCGCGCGCGTGCGATGGATCGGCTCATGCTGGTCACCTGCAACACGGCTTTTGAAACCTTGCTAGTTTTAGGGACAGGACTTGGTATTGGTTACCAGCCTTGACCCTACCAGCCCCCCTTAGGGATCAGAACAGAATGCAAATCAAAGGCCTTATACCTTTGGTTTTTTGGTTTGAAAGGTGTTTGAGCTTTGAGTTGAGGTTTGTTGGATGAATGGATGGATGGATGTATGTAGTGCTGCTTGTCAATGGCTTTCTTACACAAGAAAGAGATGAACAAGAAACTTGGGTTAGAGCTTTGTGCTTGGAGCTTTTCAACTTGGTAACCCTTTGCTTGGGTGAGAGAGGGAAGTATATATAGAGGATGGGGTGCGAGAGAGGAGTTCATCCAGTCAAAGGGGCTCACTTTGCTTCCCTCTCATTGGATGAGTGGGAAAAGGTGAAACAAAAAGGTTAAAGGTTGTCCCCTGGCGAAGACTGCTCCTTGGATAATACAGAGCCTTCTTTCGGTCCCAAAATCTCGTTTGATCATGGTTGAATAAAGGAGATGGGATAGGGTTAAACTATCAGGTGTGGGTCCAAGCAACACCATGCTGGTCAACGGTCATAACAGACCGATGACAAACACATGGCACTTGGACCAGCGCACGCTGGTTTCGGACCAATGCGTGTATGTTGGTTTTTTCTCTGGCTAGGTTAGGTTCAAAAGGGTGTCAAACACTCAAAGCTCAAACATACTAACATTCTCGGGGTGTTCTTAATCTGTTTCATCATCAGGGAATCAAAAATTGAAAATAAACTAATCTAAAAAGTCCAAATTGGGGTGTCTACAGTAGCCCCTCTTTGACGGAACTTGGAGCACTAGGTAACGTCAAAGATTTCTAGACACCCCTACAAGGCTATCCAGAATAAAGCAAGCTAGAACTGTTGACATATATAGAATACCGATTGATGAACAGACGAGGATGAGCAGACCATCGTTGGGGTGGTATGAGAGATTCCTATCGTCTCTCAAGCTATTAAAGATGACCTTGCAAGTGCCAGGGATGTTGTGAGACCAGCTGGGGGAAAGAGCAGCAAAACCAAGGAGATTATCGCCTCCTCCTTTGGCAAAACAAATTGAAGTTAGGGAGATTTCCATCACCTCCACTAACACAGGTAACAACTCAGCAAAAGATTTTCATCGCCTCCTTCGGAAGTTAGGGAAATTTCTATCGCCTCCGGTAACACAGGTAACAACTCCGCAGAAGATTTTCATCGCTTCCTTCGGAAACTCCTCAACTTTGATTGGATTTGCCAATGCCTCAACATTGACGATGGAACGTGTAACAACTCCGCTTTTTAGTAAATAAAAATCTCATTTTAATATATTTCTTATTCTTGAATTACGTTATAGTTTTCCTTTTAGCTTTAATAATCCGTCATAAATAGATTTGAGACTTATAAAATTATATCTTTTCACACCGGGCAATCTAGTCCTTTTCCAAAAGACAAGTATGCTTGTAGAAGTACTTGTACGTTTTCCTAGCGAGTTAAATAAAATCTTTAAATTATATTTCTTGGTTAGAAATCCCACTTGGCAAGTAGAACTAGTTTCCAACTGATTAGTTAGAGAAACTTAAGTACTAATTCAACCAAGTTACATTCTCCTAACCCTAGATGAACCTTATGAACCTTTCCAACCCTACTTGAACCTTTTGGATCAAAGGAAGTCATCATTAGGCTACCAAAAGCAATAATCATCATGCTTGTCATGCTTGTCATGCAAACCTAAGGACCACAGCCTTAAACCTAATTACCCACCAAAGTTACTTTCCTATATTCTTCTCTAGGGGTGTGTGTGTGTGTGTGTGTATATATATATATATATATATATAGGTATATATACATAATAGCGTACCCTAATCATGACCATGTACATATATGCACTTTCTATGAAAATATTACCCAATGGACAATGTTCTTGTCATTGGAAGCCACCTTTTATCATTACCCTTTCCTCCTAGGCCTAATAGGACTAATTAGTACCTAAGTATTCTTAGCTATGTATGTATATATATAGGCATGTACCCTTTCTAGGGGAAGTATTGACCATTGGGTATTGTCTAGCACTTGAAAGCCTTGACTATCATCATTACTCTTCCTAAACTCTTAAAGCTACACCTAAGCATGATTAGTCTTACACACACATATATATATTTCTATATATACATAAATACATACATAGTACAAGAGAGAGAGAGAAAGAGAGAGAGAGAGAGAGAGAGAGAGAGAGAGAGAGAGAGAGAGAGAGAGAGAGAGAGGAAGAGAGAGAGGCCGAGAGAGGGAGGGGGAGAGAGAGAGAGAGAAGTGTGTGTGTGTGTGTGTGTGTGTGTGTGCATGTGCCAAATTTCTCCTAGGAAGCTATGCTTTCTTACACCATCTTTAGCCCATTCTTACACACAAACTAGCACTACTTGACAATCCCATCCTAGACTACTTCAAGCACAATCTAGCCTTTAATCATCCTAGAACCTAGCTCTTAATTACCCTAGATTTTGACTATAACCTAGACCTAGGAATGACTAAACATGGAAGGCTAACCTCTTAGACTTATAAGTCTTGCATCGTAGACTATAATTACCTAGGATTTACTTATAAGCCTTAGAAAATCTCCATGATACCTAGTCTTACACCTAAGTTGGAAAAGACAAGTCATGGCATGCTTGGAAGGTTTGATTGGACAAGACAATGGAGCAAATCCATGAGAGATAGAGAGAGAGAAGGAGGCCGGCCAAGAGGGGAGAGAGGGAGCCAAGTTTTTGCTATAAATAGGACCCCCCTCATGCCATTCAACCCACACCATCCATCCTTCAACTTCTCTCTCTAGAAATCCTTGTGTTCTTGCTTTGTTCTTGCTTGTTCTTCATTTGTTCTTGAGTTCTTCAAGAAACTCATCTAAGGTCGGCACTAAACCACCACTCGACCACCCTCTCGATCCAAAAAGTTTAGTAGTTTAGCCAAAAACTAGTTTCGAGAGAAACCTTTCTCTTTCGAAACTTCTGGAAGCTTACCGTAGGAAGTCACTGCGTTCGATCGCCGACTTACTTTTTCCATAGCCGCCCTACCGCTAAGAAGAACGGTAGAGTCCCTTGTCCACTATCCCAAAGTATAAAGTAAAATCGTATGTTTGAAATGAAAGTAGATTTTCCTTTACTCATTAATCCTAAATATAGAAAATTTGTATGATCATGTAGATTATCCTTTCACTCTAACTCTAAGTATAAGTAGATTCTCCCATACTTACTATCTCTAAATATAGAAATGTGTATATTGTTTGTATGTGGAAATGCATGAGAACTTGAAAGGTGTTTATTAAAGTTTTGAAAAGGAAGGGGAGTATGTTGAATATATCGACTTTATTTTCTGGAAAAGCATGTGTTGTTTTGAACTTCCCTAAGAGGAAGAAAGAACGGATTTTTGAAATATAAACTTGATGGCAAAGTATTCGTATTTTAGGATGGTTATGAACATATATACGTGATTACTTGTATTACTTGTTATTGTGTGATAAAGCGTAAGTGGTTTTCCACTCCAAAGGTGTCCGTCCATATGACACTATGCTTTATAATGTGTGCTAAATGTTTGAGCATGACTACGTGATAATATGAGCATGATAAGTAATATAGAGTTGGATGATCTTTCTGGTTTAGTTTTAAGATTTCAATGAATGATTTATGTGTGTGTACGTGGAAAGTCCTACCGCGGAGTCCATGCATGTAACGGACACAGAAATTGAGAAATGAGAAACATTACACCTAGGGTGTGTTAAAGACAAGGTGTGGTTTGAAACCGCAATGTGGCCGGACTTGCCCATTGTGTGGTGTGTGTATGTTTTTCGAAAACCCAATGGGAACCCAAACCAGCGGAACCATTGTGGTATACTCGGGAACTCGGAATGGCGGAACCGAGGGATGAATTGTGGTTTGGTTATCCGCGGAGAGGAGCCAACGCAATTGTTTTAATGATTTTCGAAAACCCAAATGGGAACTCGGACCGGCGGAACCATTGTGCGATTCTCGGGAACCCGGAACGATAGAATCGAGGGTTTTGAATTGTGGACTGGTTATCTGTAGAGAGGAGCCAATGCCAAATTCCATGTTTTTGAGTGTCAATGGAAACCCAGAACGACAGAACCATTGTGAGGATACTCGGGAACCCGGAGCGGCGGAACCGAGGTTGGGTGTGTAAAAAAAATGATTTTGGAAATGTTGATTTGAAAAAAGAAAAGTGAAAATGATGACACGGTCTACGAAAACGTTGCTTAGGAGAAACTCGGATTACACAGACACTAATGCCAGTTGAACAGCGAATGTGAATGTGTCATTGTTAAGTGCTTTATTGAATATCCATGTGCTATTTGAAACTCCTTGGTGGCATATTATCTTTATGACCTATTGTTTGTGCTTTTTGGGTTAGTGGGTATGGGATTATTCTGCTGAGCCTTTGTAGCTCATGGTGTTATTGTTGTAACCTTGACATATTATACTGGGGGCGACGCCGGTATAATGTGTTAAACCTTGTAGATGAGCAGGGTGAACTCTACACCGTGGAGGCTTTCGGAGCCGAGGAGCTGGCTAGGATGGAGGAGCAGGCAGAACAGTAGGAACCCTAGTTCCCCTCCCTGTGAATAAATGTAGTTTTGTGAGAATTATGCTGTGATAATAAGCCAGACTCTATTTAGATTTTCAATAAAATTGCCTATTTAACGTTCCCAAAATTCGGGGCATTACAGAACGCCTCAACGCTGATTTGATTTTGCCAATGCCTCAACGTGCTTTTGAATTGCCAATGCCTCAACACCAATGGTAGAATGCCTCAACGTGCTTTTGAATTGCCAATGCCTCAACACTGAACGTAGAACGCCTCAACGTTGATTTGATTTTGCCAATGCCTCAACACTGATGGGAGAACTCCTCAATGTGCTTTTGAATTGACTTGATGCAATTTCCTGCATATAGAATATGCAACGATAATGTATGCTAAACACATACGTACAAATTGAAAATGCAAGCGTATAGAAGGGCGGCTCCTAGGGAAGGGACGACACAAACGACGACCAGGACAATTTTGATGATTGAAGGCTACCATTGAGCCATACTAGTGCTTTACTACTTCAAGTTGAGATTCGGGCTTGCACTCCCAAGTAGATAACTTTTGAGCAGGTCAAAGCACCCTTTGACTTGCTTGATTTGCTTTTGCGTTGGGCCAATGTATCCCTCTGTACTTAATGTCTTGTTGTTTTCACTACGGATGCCGTAGCGGCACTGTAAATGCTGCATTACCTTCGGTTCATTGACCCTCTATGAAATCATTCAAAAGAGAGTACAAACCAACCACTAATATCCAAGTTATATTGACGAGCGAATTGAGTTGACACATAAACACATGCACACGTATAGACTTGCCTAGCTCGGGCGATAAAGGAAGAAGAGTCCCAAGATATGACACAGACTCTTAGACACATGGAAGATAACGAAATTTTGGGCATTAACAAGCCAAAACCCAGAATATTCCTAGACAGGTGAAACTGACGCTCACGTACGGTCAAATATGTACAAAGATCTTTACGAACAAACAAAATCGAGAAGAAAGCCCCAGAATGGGAAACAGATTGAAAAACTCAAAAAATGCCACAACGATGGAAAAAAAGACGCAAAGGGATGACTCATATAAGTCTCGGATTGAAACCGACACCCTCGTATAGTGACATTAGGCCCATATAACCTATATGGTATGAGAAAATTTGGCAAACACTATAGAACAACTTTCAAGGCATTGAGACCTTGATTTGAACTTGAAATACCCCCTCGGGAGTCCAAAATCTTTGTTAGGCGTGATGCCCCTGATTCGATGCTTCAACACAGTGACATACATAGTGACTTGCTGGAATTGATAGAAGTGCAAAGACACATTTAGAATTGAAGACGGACCCTTGAAACTAGAGGCTGCCTATTGCTGTCTGCTATAAGAATTGAAGTAGTGCGTGCAAGTTTGAGACCAACGCGTATCACTTTAAACAAGCGCTTGTGAACCTCAAACTAACACGCATGATTACAAGTCTGTTGCAGCTGCTCACACCAGACTTCGCTGAACTTAGAATAAGCTATGGACAGACGGACCACTGGCCTTTGCATGGGTAACTGGCTTTTGAGCCCTGTTTCCTCCCCCACACTGTTTAAGGGGTGTTTTATTTATTTGGAGGCTTTGTAGCCCTTTCACACTATCCATTACTGCCTATCAACTGCCATATGAACTGCTTGGTTTGCCCTGGGTGTGCATAGGTCCTTCAAGAGCCCAGAGGATTGAAAATAAGAACTATGAGTTTGAACCTACAGGTGAGCGTAGGTCTTGTGGTAGCGTGCGCAGGTTGGGTTAGCATGTAGTGACTTGATCAGTGTATGCTAATTTCTTCTTGCGAACGATACTCCAAAATAGTGGCCTTCCATTCTATTTAAACTCCCACAGAATGTCTATTTGGGAAGGATTTTAAAATGTGGTTCACTTTTATTAATCGATACCTGGAGAAAACTACTCAAGCAAACAATCAAAAAAGTCTCAGTCCGGATTGGTTGGATACGAGGATCCTGTTAAATCACCATTCCATTCTTCAATTGCGCGAAGCTTACTGTTTTTACAAACTTTTGAAGGATTGTTCTCAAGTGTATTAATTTTCAAGTATAGACTAATGAAGATAGTCCCCAGCAGAGTCGACACTGTGGGCACACGCCCCAAAAATTGATTGCGATAAGCGAGTGCGCCCCTTTTTTTTGAAAGCGCGGCGAAATGCTCAATTCAAAGTCGCCACTTGGGTTTGAAGGTCCGCCACCCAAGGAACCGAACTTGAAACGTTTGCCACATTATTTGGTTAGAAAAGGCTTGTAGACTAGTCCATCGTCACCTTGATATCTAAGGTTCAGGAGCTAGGTTACGAGAGGGGAAGGGTTTTAAGGCACCCCTTTCGCCCAATCCAGAGATCGGTCTCTGCTCAAGCATTTGTAAAACATTTGCGATTTTGTCTCATTAATCAATTTTTAGCCAGTTATGGCGGGGGAACAGTTTAAGGGGATTAAAACTGTAACAGGTTTGCAGGATGTGATAGATGGCATGCTCGCTTATTGCAACAGTTAGTATAGGTTTCATGTGCGAGTTTAAACAGACTGGAAGGCAACTGTTTTGAAGTGTCATTCGTAGGAAGAAATCAGCATGCACTGATCAAGTCACTGCATGCTAACCCAACCTGTGTGCGCTACAACAAGACCTTTGCGCGCTAGGAGGTTCAAACCCACAACTCTTATTTTCAAGCCTCTGGGCTCGGGAATGACCAGTGCACACCCAGGACAAACCAAGTAGTTCATATGGTAGTTGATAGGTAGTTATGGACAGTTTGAAAGGGCTACAAAGCCTCAAAATGAATAAAACACCCCATAAATAGTATGGGGAGGAAACAGGGCTCAAAAACCAGTTTACCCACACAAAGGCCAGCCACTGGTCGAGACTGAACCTGCACGCACAAGTAGACCACTTTTGCACATAGGTTTAAGTCAACAAACCAGTGCTAGGTTCTACATGTTTCTGAATTCTGGGACATGACCAGAAAGACCCCAGGGGTATTCCATAGCAGCAGATATGAGTATTGAAATAAAACTAGCAGTTTTAACTAAGGAAAGTAGTAAATTGGGTTTTAGCATGCTTGTAGTGATAAATATACAAAAGAGAACATGAAATAGCAGGGTTCCAGTCCCCGAGCAAGACCTGCGTGCGCAGTCGCATATTGGCGCGCGCGTGCGATGGACTGGCGTGCGCTGGTCACCTGCCACAAAATTTTTGAAACCTTGCTAGCTTTAGGGCTAGGACTTGGTATTGATTGCCAGCCTTGACCCTTCCAGCCCCCCTCAGTGATCAGAACATAATGTAGTTCAAAGGTGTTATACCTTTGATTTTTTGTTTTGAAAGGTGTTTAAGCTTTGAGTTGAGGTTTGTTGGATGAATGGATGGATGGATGTATGTAGTGCTACTTGTCAATGGCTTTCTTACATAAGAAAGAGATGAACAAGAAACTTGGGTTAGAGCTTTGTGCTTGGAGCTTTTCAACTTGGTAACCCTTTGCTTGGGTGAGAGATGGAAGTACATATAGAGGATGGGGTGAGAGAGAGGAGTTCAGCCAGTCAAAGGGGCTGGCTTTGCTTCCTGTAGACACCTCCCAAATGGTGCATCACCATACAAATTGATCATCATTTATTTGTTTGGTTGTTTGCTTTATAAACCAAGATCGTGGATATTCCCATGGCTAGGAATATTGCCACACGATAGCGGTTATAATCAAAACAGAGTCACCACCTAGTTTATAAAAACCAGGAAAAACAAATAGAGATTCCAGGTACGAGAGCCAAAAGTACAATAAAAAGAAGATGTTAAGCACCCCTTTTTGCCCAGTTGTGAGACTGGCCCATAGTTGTTCAACATACAATTAATACATGCTTTATCTAAATCTAAACACATAGCCTATTTTTAGCCTTTAAACAGTTGATATGGTGAGCTAGCACGATAATTGAAACATGCATCAAAATAAATAGAAAAGTTAAACTGTTCCAGGAAAATAGATCCCTCGGCCGGTGAATGGATATCACGACCGAAGGATCCCACTGGATTTATGTATCGGCCGAGGGATTGATTCCCCAGCTGATGTTCTTCCTCACACCAGACTAAATGATTAACAAAAGATCAAAACACTATAATTAATGCATAAAAGCATAAAAGAACCAAACCATAGGTCTCTGGGCCTCAACACCTTGATCCCTCAGTTGCGTGATTGCTTCGAATTAAGGATTGATTCCCTAGGGTTAGGGTTTGTATTTTGGGGGTTTGATCGTCGAATTGCGGCTGCCTTTGGGATGTTAGGGTCTTTGTAGAGGAGATGTGGGAGAGTGTTTTTGCAGAGATTCGTGGCTAGAGAGGGTTGATTGTGATATGAATTGTATTGTGGTGCCTTATCAAAACCCTAAGTGCCTCTTTATATAGGCAATTGGTGACTCACTTCGGCCAATCAAATGGCATGAATCAATAAAGCAGTATAGGGTTAGAAGATCTCTAGACAAATCTGCTTTCGTAGCCCGAACGCATCAGAAAAAGGCTGCTAAGGTTTTGGTGATCGGATCAAACAATTGATAGAACATTCCAAAATCTGGAAAATAAATGATCTAGCAGCCGAGCAAAGGATCTAGCGGCCGAGTGATAGATGTGGTGGCCGAAGAATCGATCTGGCTACCGAGGAATCAATCTCTCAGGGAGATTTTCAAACAACATGTTTCACGGGTGAAAGAATGATGTTGAGGCCGTGAGATCAATGTTACTGCCGAAAGATGGATTTTCCTAAGATGTTGTATTTCTGTCTGAAAGGCTATATGGCTCTGAATTGGGTCCTCTAAGTGGCTAAAAGTACTCACCAAAAGTCCACAGGTTTGCAAGAAGTCAATCAGCAATCACTGTATCCATTCATCATCGGGATGGTCCCCAAGGTGGGACTTGAAATAATTGTTAGGCCAAATTGGGTTGTCTACAGATGCCCCTCTTTGATTGAACTTAGACGAATTGCGACACATGTTTAAGTAAGAGTCAAAGCTGTAAAATGACTTCAATTTGGTTGAACCACTATTCCCAGGTCTTTTCGAAAAAGGTTTTAGTTATGGTCGGGCAGGAAGCTGCCTACGTATTCCACAAGGAAAATTCAGACCAATCATAGTTTAGGGCAATAAAGAAAAATAAAATTTTAGTGGGTTAAGAAAAGAAGACATTCCTTTGGGCTTTAAAAGCCCTAGTGCAACGTACCTGGGCTATGCCAGGATTTTGGCGGAGAGTAGTTGAAGGAGCACGGAGCTGCTGGGGGAATTTTTGCGGAGAGCTTCTTCAGTACTTTGGGGTAGATCAATACACATCGGGTGAGTCATTTGCTTTTCTTGATCATCCTTACTTTGACTGAGGGGAGCTCAGTAGGGTAGCCTATCCTTGCGAATGAACTTGATGGAATTGATGTAATTGTGGTGGAATCCAAACCATATTCTAGAGATGATCGGATGCCAATTTTGAGATATGGGGGCACAAGGCCAGTAACTAGGGCGTGGAGCTTTGAGATGAGAGAACCGAGGTGCGGAACCGGTTGTAGTCATAAAGCAAGAGCCTAAGGGTCAGAGCTTTAAGCTTAAGGAGGAAGAATCGAGGCGTAGAGCCGGTTGCAATCTGAAGGTCTGTGTACGAAGCTTTCCCATCATAAATTTTGGTGTAGAGCCAGAGGATCGAGGCACTGGACCAATCAATAAAACTGAGGCGCAGAGCCGGTTGATTGCATGTTTGACCTGTTTCATGAGTGAGAAAGATCCAAACATGTATATGTGTGATGATGGTGGTTAGGTATGAACAGATATGATGATGCAGACTTGATGATGACAATGGTGATGCAATTTATGCTTATGTGCACAGGCCCGTGCGTGTGTGTTTGTTTTAAGCATAAAGCTTCTTTCAAATTTAGGACTTAAGCATTTAGAGCGTAGAGTGTAAAGCATTCTGAGGTTAGAATCCGAGCATTCAAAGTACAGGCTTTGAGCATCTAGTATGCAGTGGTTGGGCATTCAAGCGTAGAGCTTGAGCATTCAAGTGTTGGAACTTTGAGCATTCAAGCATAGAGCTTCAAAACAGATGATATCTTTTTGATGTTACGGCATAGAGCCATTTGAGATAGTGGGCGTAGAGCCGCTGAGTTTTGCTTGATGGTGGGACATTGAGCCATTGAGATGGTGAGCATGGGCGTAGAGCCATTGGATAGCTTGATGTATGGGTTGTTATGAGGCATGAAGCAATTTGCTGGCATAGAGCTGCTAAACTTGTGGGCGTAGAGCCGCTGAGCAATTTGATAGTAGTGGGTATGATGGCGAGCTTAGAGCTGCTGAATGGTAGTGAGTACGGGAGTAGAGCCGCTGAGTGATCTGGAGTTGCTAATGGTAAGTTCATGGGCATTAAAACCGCTGAGTGAATAAGCGTAGAGCTACTTGGGTGATTATGACGGTGTGCATGGAGCTGCTAAGTGGTGGAGTTGCTGAGTGACAGAGACAAGTGAGTGGCCATAAAGTTGCTGTGATAGTGAGAATAAGCATTAGGCTGCAAGAAATGGTAACGAGTACAGAGCTATTGAGATGGCTTAAGCATGGAGCTGATGATAGTAAACGTGGAGCTGGAGATGGTGAGTACGTAACTGCTATTGAGATGGTGATGAGTGCCAGTTTAGTGATAATGAGCATGGAGCTGCGGAGCTTGAAATAATGAGTTTGTGAGCATAGAGCTGCTGATGGAGCGCAGGATGTGATGGTTATCGTACTTCCTGAGTACAACAATTAGGGCATGGAGCCTGAGTATGAGGTATCGAGGATCTTTGGGAGCAAGAGTTCGGAGTTCAATAATCCTTGATGGTCAAGTGACCGGTAATTGTAAGCTGGTTGCTATAGAGAGGGCTTCGGAAAAGGCTTTAACTAGTTCGGACCACATTGTATTTGCTCGGGAGTGCCCCCAAGGCTATTCTGTTGGTCGAGGACCCAAAATTCTGTAATGGCTTGAAATGGTGTACCGAGGAAAGTCTAATGCTGCTGTGGGAAATGAATTGGAGGGCCAGGAAATATATTTCATGGCCGAAGGATCGATGTCTCGGCCATGAGAATGCCAAAAGTCGAAAAATCGATTTAAGTTTGGTTTAATCGATTTCATGGGCCATTTTTTCTTTTCTCTTCCTCTTCTCTTCTCTCGTCTGAAACCTCTCGGTCCCTTTTCTCCAACTGCCGTTGCCGTTGCTCTCCACCACTGTCACTCTCGGCCGCCGTGGTTCTTGGCCACCCCTCCGCTGCAATCTTTCCTCTTCTTCTCGCCGTATTCCTTTTCCTTCGACTACGATGGCCACGCCACCTTTGTCCTCTTCTATTGATGTTCCACCTTCCGTTGCAGGTTCCTCCTAGCATCCTCCATGCAGGTGCAACCAACCTTCTTCTGATGAGGAGGCGATTGAGGAGCCCAGTTCGTTTGATGCTGTTACCGACGTTCTCCCTTCGCATAGGTTGAGTTTCTGTGGATTTTTGCAGTATCATCCTCCTGTTGGTGGTCCAGAGGCTTAGGCAGTTTGTAGAGAGCCTGAGTAGCACTTGAGTGTTCTCAATGTTCCGGTAAGCTTTCTAAATCTCTTGAAAAATAAAAAGTTTACTTTTGTTAATTCGCAGTTAAATTTGCATAATCAAAATAATTTTTTATTTGTGAGATGAAATCCCTTTCAGCTAGGAGCATGAACGAGAAGGACCCGTGGTAGGATGAAAATTGTTTTGTTTTAAAGAGAGTAAAATAATCTAGCCCCCTATTTAGGCAATGCATGCTTTTTAAATGTCAACTTGATGCCCCTAGCTTTTCATTTGTTTATGCAATCATGAGATTAACTCCCTTTTCGTTTTTTATGGAACTTTGCAGAGAAATAGTAGATTGGAGGCTCGTGGTGGAGGCAGGGAAGTGCATAAGTGGTTCTTGAAACTGCCAGACCAGGCTCGGGAGTTGGTGCGTGCTGCAAGTATTGAGGCGTTTGCTTTGGGCCTCAACCTTCCGAAGATTGATTGGTCGCTGATGACCTCGCTAGTTGAAAGGTGGTGGGATACCACCAATACATTCCATCTCCCCTCTACCAGTGAGATGACGATCACACCGGGCGACTTCTCTTTGCTCACTGGTCTTCGAGTAGGTGGAGCTCCTCCTCGGATTGACCCTCAGCTTTGGCGGCGAGAGGGAGCTTTGGAGTGGTTTCTGGCAAGGTGCCTCCTCTTCACTCACGTGATCATCTTGACGACTCTTGGCAAAGCAAGACTTTCATGAAGGCCGATATTTTGAATCAGGTGAGCTTAAGCAGCTAACACGAACCTTCCTCCTCTACCTCCTTAGGCAAACATTGTTTGTCAACAAAGATAGTTCGGTGCATACACAATTTCTGGCCCCTTTGCGGTACTTGGAGGCCGTTTGGGAGTTTGATTGGGGAGCATCTGCTTTGGCTACTTTGTATGGCAACCTTGGAGCTTGTTCGCGGGACAAGAGTTTCATCCTTGGCGGTCAGTACCGAGTGCTTGAAGTATTTCCTTCTTCCCTTTGCTTCTCCTTTCTCGTTTTGATTTCTCTTGATACTGAATCTGTTTTGTTAATCCATTTTTCAGCTTTGGGCTTTCGAGCATCTACTCCAGTTTCTGACTGACACCAGACATGAGGATGCAAACTGTGTTCCTTGCTACGAGCGATGGTTGGCGGGGCAACGGAAGCCACGGTCACCTGTTTTGAGCCTTCCTAACTGGCGATGGGTTTTGGACCAGTTGAAGGTCAACCAGGTACCTCTCTTTTCTCCTTGTCTTTAGATTTCCATATCCTTATGTTGTGGCTGATTTAACCTTGTTTTCCAGGTACGGTTTGACCCTTGGGGTGGTGTTCCATAGGACGCCCCTCTTGCGCGTTCTAGAGTTCTAGACCATACTCGTAGCTTGCTCGAGGGCCCCTTTTACCGAGCTTGGTATCTAGGAGATCGGGTGGCTAGCTAGTTGCACCCACATGCTGAGGCTCTTTAGTTTGTCCCTTCTCCACCTCCAATGTCGATGAGATCCACTTCCTCAATGTCTAAGGAAGACTTGAGGAACGCTCGGATTAGAGACTGGGTGGGTTTGCTTCTTCAGGCAGGTGATTACATGGAGTATTGCCGCCTTTTCTTGACTCCGCATACTATTCCTTCTGTTGCTCCTGTTTGGCCACAGGCCCCCACTTTTGTCTCCTTCCATTCTGTTGATGGAAAGGGGGAGCGCTTGGCGCTCACCCCTTGCTCGACTCAGCTTTATACTCTGCCAGTTGGAGCTTTGCAGGTATGGTTCCACCTCAAGTTCCTCCTTGCTTCATCGTTGTGTCCTGTGTTGTAATGTTTGATTATCCCACAAGTGCCTGCTAAGATAGTGCAAGAATGGTTCCATGCTTATCAGAGTGCGGAGGCTTTGGTTCGGAGGCAACGCCGTCGAATCCTCAAGGTATGGTTTTCCCATATGTCCCTTTGCTTTGTACCCTTTCTTGAATCTAAATGCTTATATTCTCTTCCTTGCAGCTTGAGGCTAAGCGAGTACCGGCTAGAGAGGATATGGGGACTAGAGAGCAATCCCCGTCTTCGTCTCAGAGATTGTCTCAGAGGCGCTGTCATGACTAGCCTTCAGGATTTTCTCTTTTCCTTCCTGTTCATAGTTAGTAAAAAGACAAGCAAAAATTGAATTTACGTAGTGAAAGCAACCACAGTGAAGATTTTGAAATCAAGTTTTTTGTTCATGAAATGAAAAAATGCCCCTAAACGTTTTGAGATTGCATGCGAAAGTAAGAACATGGCTTTTTGAACAAGTATTTGCTTTTTTCCTAGAAAAACAACCAGAGTTTTGAAAACATATAGTAATCTGTGTGAAATGAAATACCGGCCGAGGAATTGATTACACGGCTGAAGAATGGATATGGCAGCCAATATATCCATCCTTCGGCCGTTACTTCTATTCTTCAAAGGAAGCTAGATTTTGTTTTAGCCAAGTGGCATCCTCTTTTCCCTTCCTTCTTATGCTTGGTTTTGATTATACCCTACTTTTTTGTCATGTCTTATAGCCTTATTGCCATATTTGACGATCTTTGAGATATCTTGCTTATTGTGTCAACGACTCTTAAGTCAAAGGTGATGAACGATAGTTCTTGTGTCTTTTGCTATTGTCAATTCCTTGAGAAAAGCATACTCATCTTTTGCGAGCTCAATACGCAGGGTTAGCTATGCCTATTATTGAGTACAAATCTCTTGATGTTTTTCCTTCTCTCCAAATGTTTGGGCCGCATCTCAATGTGAGATTGCCTACGTATCCCAATTAGGGAATCAGGTCTTTTACAACCTTTAAGGGTTGGGTTTCCACTCTTGGTTTTTCTTCTCACGTGCTCTAAATTTTGCCTAGGTTACCTGATGGAGGTTGAGTCCCTGGTGAGCCTTTCTTCAAATGCCTTAACTTTTGCCTAGGTTGTGCCTTTGTAGTTTCTTGTCCTAGTAGGCTTTGCTCTTACTTTTGCTTGGGTTCTTTTGATTACCCAACAAGCATTTCTCACAAGAGGACTTCTATTTTTCTTGGAGAGGAATTTGGTGGAGATATTTTCTTTTGAATCTTCTTCGTGTTTCTACTTTCATGATGGGCAAGCTAACTCTCAGTGTTCTTGCGGAGATAGCGTCTTCTTTCTAAGTTTTGACAAGAGCCTAGTTTCTTAAGCAACTAAAGTTCATCCCTACTTTTTTTTTCTATCAGCAACACAAAGAACTTGATTTCTTAAATTTTCTCTTGTTTAGCAAAGAGACTGTAGTATATAGCAATCGCAATTTGAGAACCAAATCATTAAGGATACATAAAATAGGAATTCATTTAGAAGAAATAAAATGCCCAAACTGGGGCCCAAAACATGTCCTGGCTTGATTTAGAAAACAAAATCAATGTTTAATGTTCTTTGCCATGTTATGACTTCTCAGTTACTGTAGCATTTTGGGGTTGTCTTCTTCTTCTCTGCCTTTCATAATTTTATACTCTTTTCCACCCACTTTTTTTTTTTGCCAAACAGAGCCTTTGAATTGGGTCCGTCTTCAAAGCTTGCACGGTGGCTACATCTTTGGGACATGAGCAGTCCCCAAATAGAAATGTCAGCCTGGGTCTACAGCACTTCTTCTTCGTTCTTGTTGATTCTACAATCATAAGAGAGATCAGTTACTTCCACTTGGTTAAATAGTGATGCTAAGGAGACTTCATCAAGCGGATTATCATATTCTCCTTCCATTTCCTTAAAGTCACTTTCCCCTGTTTTGTATGGATTTGTGTATATGAAGTATGGATTTGTGTATATGAAGTTTAGATCTTCTTCTTCTTCTTCTATCCATTGACTACAGTCACATTTCTCGTAGGAATTGACCCATGGCTGTATCTGGAACTCTTCCACTTCTTCAATAAGGTTGATTCTTTCCCAGACAACGGGAGGCGTTGCAATTTTAGGACGATTGATGGGTACCACCATTTGGGCAGGCTCGAAGTAGGCGTGCCTTCTCATCATTGTAGACACTCCAATTTGGCCTAATGATTATTGCAAGTCCAACCTTGGGGACCATCCCGATGATGAATGGATATAGTGATTGCTTATCAACTTCTCATAAACCCATGGACTTTTGGTGAGTACTTTTAGCCATTTAGAGGACCCAATTCAGAGCCATATAGCCTTTCAGACGGAAATACAATATCCTAGGAAAATTCATCTTCCGGCCGTAACATTGACCTCATGGCCTAAACTTCATTCTTTCACCCGTGAAACATGTTGCTTGAAAATCTCCCTGAGAGATTGATTCCTCGGCAGCTAGATCGATTCTTCGGCCGCCTAATCTATCCTTCAGCCACCAGATCCATTGCTCGGCCGCCAGATCGTCTATTTTCCAAATTTTGGAATGTTCTGTCATACGTTTGATCCGATCACCAAAACCCTAGCAGCCTTTTTCCGATGCGTTCGGGCTACGAAGTAGATTTCATCTAGAGATCTAATTTACCCTATATTCCTTATTGATTCACGCCATTTGATTGGCCGGAGAGAGTCACCAATTGCCTATATAAAGACGCACTTAGGGTTCCAAAAATAAGAACCACAAAAACACACAATTCACATCATCAACCACCCTCTCTGCACAAATACTCTCTCATATCCCCACTACAAAAGCCCTAACCTTCCGAAGGCAGCTGCGATCCATCGATCAAACTCTAAAGTACAAACCCTAACCCTAGGGTTTTTCGAGAAGCAAATTAGTCAATCCCCTCTAATACAAAGCAATCAAGCAACTGAGGGATCAAGGTGGTGAGACCCAGGGGCCTATTGTAACGCCCCTAATTTTGGGTATGTTAAATAGACAATTTTATTGGAACTTCAAAATAGAGTCTGACCCATTATTACATCACAACCTCCATAAGAGTACTTTCATTACAAAAGGGAGGGAAACTAGGGTTCCTAACTATAGCTCCGCCTGCTCCTCCATTCTAGCCAGCTCTCCAGCTCCAAAAGCTTCCAAGTAGTAGAGTTTACCCTGTTCATCTATAAGGTCTGACACATTATACCAGCGTCGCCACCAATATAATATGTCAGGGTCACCAAAGGTAACACTGTGAGCTACAAAAGCTCAATAGAATAATCCATACCCACTAACCCTTAACTTACTAGCAGAAGATCATAGTTTGACAACTTCCACATAGTACTTGCATATCTAACAAAAAGTTAACAATGACACATCCACATTCAATATCCAAACTATCGTTGGTGTTCATGATTTTTCTGAGTTTCTCCTATGCGACTTCTCGTAGACCGTGTCACCATTTTTATACCAAATCAACATTTTCAAAATCGTCATTTTAACACACCCAACCTCGGTTCCGCCGTTCCGGTCTCCTGAGTATCCTCACAATGGTTCCGCCGCACCGGGTTCCCATTGGCACA
The DNA here is from genome assembly GCF_030253575.1 of Rhododendron vialii. NCBI lineage: Eukaryota > Viridiplantae > Streptophyta > Magnoliopsida > Ericales > Ericaceae > Rhododendron > Rhododendron vialii. Next base: position 3,220,200 of record NC_080567.1, read on the forward strand.
CAAAAACATTGAATTTGGCATTGGCTCCTCTCCACGGATAACCAATCCACAATTCAAAACCCTCGGTTCCACCGCTTCGGGTTCCTAAGTATCCCACAATGGTTCTGCCGGTCCGGGTTCCCATGTGGGTTTTCAAAAATCATTAAACCAATTGCGTTGGCTCCTCTCCGCAGATAATAAACCACAATTCATCCCTCAGTTCCGCTGCTCTGGGTTCCCGAGTATACCACAATGGTTCCGCTGCTCCGGGTTCCCATTGGGTTTTTTCGAAAATAGATTACACACGCACTCCTCACAATGGGCTACCAAGTCCGGCCACATTGCAGTTTCCAAAACATTTCTCTTTTGCAAATCACATTATTCCATTAACCACACCTTAGGTGTCATGTTTCTACTTTCTCGGTTTCTGTGTCTCGTTTTCATGCAAGGACTCCTTGGTAGGACTTTTCACATATGTAATCATAAATCATTCATTGTAATCTTGAAACTAAACTAGCAAGATCATCCAACTCTATATTACTAATTACGCTTAAATCACCACTTAAAGCATAACGCCACATGTACGGACGCCTTTGGAGTGAAAATCACTTATGTTTTATCACACAACAAGTAATACAAAAAATTCATGTATACATGCTCATAATCATCCTAAAGATCAAAATACGAATACTTCTATCAAATGATAAAGTCTTATCTTTCAAAATCTGTTCTTTCCTCCTTTGTGGGAAGTTCAAAACAACATATGTTTATTGGAGTAAAAGCTGGTTATTCCACATGTTCATATCTCCATTAGCAAAAATAAGATTATTAACTAACATGCATTTCAAACGTACAAGTAATATACTACTTTTAGTTATACTTAGAGAAGTAAATAAGGATAATCTACGTATACTTTAGAGATAATGAGGACGGAAAAATCTACCGTTCTTCTTGGCGGTAGGGCGGCTACGCAAAAGTAAGTACGTCGGCTAACAAATGGTGTGACTTCCCACAGTAAGCTTACGGTAGTTTCGAAAGAGAAAGGTTTCTCTCGAAACTAGTTCTTGACTAAAACTACTAATTTTTTTGGATCGAAAGGGTGGTCGAGTGGTGGTTTGGTGGCGACCTAGGTTGAGTTTCTTGAAGAACTTCAAGAAAAACTCAAGAACACTAAAAACAAGAAGAACAAAGAACAAATGCAAGGATTCTAGAGAGAGAAGTTGAAGGATGGAAGGTGTGAGTTGAATGGTAAGTGAGGGGTGCTATTTATAGCAAAAATCTTGGCTTCCATTGGCAAGACTAACTTCTATTATCAAAAGGGATAAATTTTTCCCTAGCAATTATTGTCCAATGGGTAAAGGGGCAATTATGATAGGTATGGCCTTGAAGGGACAAATTATGAAGGGTTTTTGGTCTTGTCTTGTCCTAGGATGGCTTGCTTGCAAGAAAGAACAAAATAAAATCTAGAAATGGGTTGTCATGTTGTACTTAGGTTGAGTGTGAGGGTGGCTAAAAGGTTTAGCTTGTGTAAGTGTATCAAAACACAATCACACACTTCACTCCCTCTCTCCCATTTTCGGCCTCTCTCTCTCTCTCTCTCTCTTACTATGTATATAAATATGCCTATGTATATGTATATAAGTACACTTTAAGTACCAAGCAGTACTAATAGGTCTAGCTTACTAGGTCTAGGAAAAGAGTGAGGGTTATGGGCTTTCAAGTGACAACTCAATGAAAAGAAAATAGGTTTACTGTAACGCCCCGAATTTTGGGTACGTTAAATAAACATTTTATTGATAAAACCAAATGGAGTCTGGCTCGTTATTACAACAAAACTCCCACAATAGTTCAATATTTACACAAATGAAGGGGGTTCTAGGGTTCCTAACTACAGCTCCACCTGCTCCTCCATCCTAGCCAGCTCCAAAAGCCTCCAAGGTGTACTGTTCATCTTGATAATCTACAAGGTCTAACACATTATACCAGCATCGCCACCGATATAATATGTCAGGGTCACCAAAAAGGCAACACCGTGAGCTACAAAAGCTCAGCAGAAAAATCCCATACCCGCTAACCCATATCTTACAAACAACAGGCTATATAATCATCGATTTCCACATGATACATGTATACACAGCTAACAACGACACATACATATTCGTTAATCAACTATCGTTGGTATCCAAGATTTTTCTGAGTTTCTCCTACGCGACTCGTCGTAGACCGTGTCATCATTTTCATATACCGTTTATCATTTCCGAAATCATTTTTCAACACACCCAACCTCGGTTCCGCCGTTCCGGGTTCCCGAGTATCCTCACAATGGTTCCGCCGTCCCGGGTTCCCATTGGCACACATTAGCATTGGCTCCGTACCGTGGATAACCAAGCCACAATTCAAAACCCTCGGTTCCGCCGCTTCGGGTTCCCGAGTATCCCACAATGGTTCCGCCGCTCCGGGTTCCCATTTGTGGTTTTTGAAAAACTAAACCCTCGGTTCCGCCGCTCCGGGTTCCCGAGTATCCCCACAATGATTCCGCCGCTCCGGGTTCTCATTGGGTTTTTCACAAATCTTACTTTTACACACGCACACACACAACTCACATTATGCAACCAAAACCGGTCATAATGTAGTTTCAAAATATTTTCCTTTCTCGGAAAACATTTCCTTTCATTAATCACACCCTAGGTGCCATGTTTCTACTTTCTCAATTCTCGTGTCTCGTTACATGCAAAGACTCCGCGGTAGGACAAAAATAAGCATGAATCATTCTAACAAGATCATCCAATTCTATATTACTTATCACGCTCAATCACCACTTATAGCATAACGCCACATGTACGGACGCCCTTGGAGTGTATCACTTATGCTTATTCAAAGCACAACGCCACATGTATGGACGCCCTTGGAGTGAAATCACTTATGCTTTATCACACCACAAGTAATACAAGCAATTCATATATGCATACTCATAATCATCTTAAAGATCAAAATACAAATACTTCTAAACAAACAATAAGTTCTATCTTTCGAAATCCATTAAGGATAATCTACTTTCTAACATATGGTTCTATACGTAGAGTTAGGGGGCAAGGGGTTCTACATATTCTTAGAGATAGGGGACAAGGGATTCTACTTATACGTTGAGTTAGTGGACAAAGAATTCTACATATACGTAGAGATAGGGGACAAGGGATTCTACCTTACTTCTTGGCGGTAGTGATGACTACGAAAGGCAAGTCGGCTATCGGACGGAGTAACCTCCTACGGAATGCTCCCGGTAGCTTCGAAAGAGAAGGGTCTCTCTCGAAACTTCTTCTTGACTAACACTACTCTACTTTATGGATTGAAGGGTGGTCGGGTGGCGGTTTAGTGGCGGCTTTGGATGAGTTTCTTGAAGAACTCAAGAACAACTCAAGAACATGAAGAACAAAGAAAGAACAAAGGAATTCTAGAGAGAGAAGTTGAAGATTGGAAAGGTGTGAGTTGAATGGCATGGGAATGGCTCTATTTATAGCCAAAACTTTGGCTATTACCCAATGGGTAAAATTTTCCCTAACAATTATTGTCCAATGGGTAAAAGGCCATGATTGACTAGATTTGTACTATGGATGTGATTTGGAAAGATTTTGGTGGAAGAAAATCTAAGGTGACTTGTACAACAAATCTCCCTCTCTCTCTCCTCTCTCTCTCTCTCTCTCTCTCTCTCTCTCGCAAAAGTACACACACACACACACACACACATATATATATATATATATATGTACTACAATGCAAGAATACAAATAAAATATAGGTACTTTTGTACAAAAGATCAAAGGTAGTCTTAAAAGGTTAAGATTTCCCCATTAAACTAATAAATTTGGCACATGTGTACTAAGGCAATTAAATACTCAACCAAGTACCTACATCTATGTATACTTAGGTACTAAGCAATCTTGGGAGATCATCTCCCCAATAAATTAATCCAATTGGGTACAAAACTCCATTATAAAATAATATAAGAGTACTTAGGAAAACTTAGGTCTTAAGGCTACTAAGTACTTTTATAATAAAATAATATGTACTTCATCACATGGGGTTTAAGAAAAAAGACTAGTTTAATAACCCATGTACTTGGTTGAAAGAACAACCTATTATCCAATGGATAATAAATCCCCTAACTTTTATTATCCATTGGACAATAGTTACTAGGGAAACTTTTCTAATAAAATAATTCAAAACGTCCTTTTAAGCAATTTATAATAGTACTTTGTTCAAATCTTTCATTAAATCTTTTTAATATAAAGAATTGGGTTTCTATTATCCAATGGATAATAATTCCCCTAACTTTTATTGTCCAATGGACAAAAGTTAAAAGGAAATTTTTATACTAAAATAATCAAAGTTGTCCTTTAAAGCATGACAAAAACCCTATATTTAAATATAGGTGTGGTACCAAGTACCCCAATTAAATAAAAAGGCTAGAATTCTCCCTATTAAAATAATAATAAAGTACAAGTACTATTTATTCAATAAAGTACTTTGGAAAATCTAGGGTTTAGATATACCCCAATATTTTAATGCATAAAAGTACACGGGAATCCAAATCTTGATTATTAAAATAAAACCTTGTACTTGGTAGGAAGATTGGAGCTATTACCCAATGGGTAATAAATTCCCTAGCGGTTAATAACCAAAGGATAAAAGAAGTACAAATACTTTTTATCTTTAAAATAAGATCTTGAAAGACTACATGTACTTTTAGTCAAATATTATAATGAAAAGCTTATTATCCAATGGACAAAAATTACCCTAACAATATGGACCAGTGGGTAAAGGCAAAAGGTTCAAAAGGTCCAAAAGGTTCATCTAGTAACTAGGTGAGTTGGTTGCTCGGTTCCTCCAAGTAGTTGGTTAGAAACTAACTAAATTGGTCAAGTAGGGTTTCTAGTCGAGAGTTTAACCAATGACCAAAATCTAACTACGACGAAAATTAACAAGAAATCATATAGCCACTCAAGAGAAAATAAGTAATTCAAATAAAATTCAAATATTTAACGAAATTTTTACTGACCAAAAATCAGGGTTGTTACATTTACTCTTTTGGAAGCAATATGATGGGATTTGGTTTTGACTTGACTAGTCAAATTTAGGTGTACTTCTTGGATTTTTTTTTTTTTGGCAAGACTTATTTCTATTATCCAATGGGTAAAGGAATAATAATGATAAGTAAGGCTTGAAAAGACTAGATATGAAGTGTAATAATTACCTCCCCAGGACTAAAAGGTTCAACTAGGGTTGGAGGGGTTCATAAGGCTTAAAGATGGTCAAAAAGGTTCATCTAAGGTTAGGTGAATTGGTAGTTAGGTTTCTCCAACTAATCGGTTGGAAGCAAATCCTACTTGCCAAGTAGGATTTCTAGCCAAGAAATATAATTTTAGGATTTTATTTAACTTGCTAAGATAATATACAAGTGCTTCTACAAGCATACTTGTCTTTAGAAAATGACTAAATTGTCCGGGATGAAAAGATATAATTTTATAAATCTCAAATCTAATTAAGACGGATTATTAGAAATAAAAATGAAATTTTAAAAGAAATCCAAGTAATTAAAATAAAATTTAAATATTTAACAAAAATTTTATTTACCGAAAATCAGGGTCGTTACAAACTATCTCCCTTAAAATAATTTCATCCTCGAAATTAGGTGTACACTTGGATTCGAATAAGCGAGGGTAATACTTCTCGTGCGGCCGAAGTTGTCGAGATCCGTAGGCTACAACTTTTCCATTCTGCATCAGCATGCATCCCAAGTCGTCTCTTGATGCCTTGCCGTAGACCGTATAATCAACACCCCGCTCAAGAATGATAAGTATCGGTGCACTGGTCAATCTCCTTTTCAATTCCTTAAAGGATTTCTCACAGGCTTTATTCCAATCCAGCTTCACTCCTTTCTGAGTCAGTCTGGTCATTGGTTTGGCTATGGTTGAAAAATCTTGTTCATGAGACACAAAAATACTGCTGGAGCGTTAGTCAGCCCGAATGGCATTACTCCAAACTTGTAGTGTCCGTATCTAGTACGAAAGACTATCTTGGCGATATCATCATCCCAGATCCTTATCTGATGATACCATGATGTTAATCGAATTAAGCCTCATCACTTGCTTAACAAGACAGGGTTGAAGTTGCTTCAGTCGTCGAACAATTTGCCTCGTTGTAGGCCTTTGATAGAGTTTCTACCGTAAGCGCCAACGTCAAATACAAAACTTCTACCAAATCACCATGCGGACCCGTTTCCCACAAACTTTTCCTTAGCACGTCCCTGTCGAATCAGCATGGGGCTTCCCCATCTAATGATATTAAACCCATTTCTAAAACTAAGAAACAATGGATCCACTTGAGCAGAATAACCTCATAATCGTAAGGCATAAGTACTCCATCCTCATTTCAAGGGGAAATCAGCAAGCAATCCTTACGATACTCTACAAACTCGGATATTATTAGCAAAGGCACTGAAAGAACCTTTGCACTCATGGGAAAATAAGCCTTTGGCAGCGTCGATTTCTGGCGGTAATTTCAGATGTACGGCTGCTTCCAATTCAGTACTGCTTCGACCCTACTTTCGCTCACCTTGATTCCGTCCTTGGATACCACGTGCCCCCAAGAACTTAACCACTTCTAGCCCGCACTCGCATTTACTTGCCTTGGCATAAAGTTGGCTATCTCGGAGTACTTGTAGTACTATCAGAAAGGGGTCCTTCATGCTCCTCCTTATTGGAAGAGTATATCCAAATATCATCAATGAACACCACTACAAATTTATCTAAGTAGGGTTGAAAAATTCTTGTTCATGAGACACATGAATACTGTTGGAGCGTTAATTAGTCCGAACGGCAATACTACAAACTCGTAGTGCCCGTATCTGGTGTGAAAGGCTATCTTGGCGATATCCTTATCTCTGATCCTTAGCTGATGATAGCCTGATCGGAGATCAATTTTTAGAGAAGCAGGTTGCTCTTCTTAATTGATCAAATTGGTCATCGATCCTAGGCAACGGGTATCGGTTCTTGACTATGACTTGGTTTAACTTCCTATAGTCAATACACAGTCGAAGTGTTTCTTCTTTCTTCTTCACAAACAAGGCCGGTGCTCCCCATGGTGACGTACTTTGCCTGATGAATCCTTTGTCCAATAGCTCCATCAATTGGGTCTTTGAGCTCTTTTAGCTCGACAGGGGCCATACGGTTTGGTGCTGTTCCCGGTTGGAGTTCTATAGAGAAGTCTATTTCTCTTTGAGGTGGTAAGCCAGGAAGTTCTTCAGGGAAAACATTGGCGTACTCGCCAACGATGTGTAGTAATCCCACTTCCATTCTATCGGCTTCTTCCAATTGGAGTCTAGCTAGCCGTCCAAACAATTGATTCTGCCACCTCGATCTTTTCGTCGTCGAACTCGTCGTTTCTCTATCCCCCTTAAAATAGAAACGAGTCCCTTCTGGTGAATAAGTTATCACCGTCTTCTGATGGCAGTCGATGACCGCTTGATGTGCTGATAGCCAGTCCATTCCCAGGATAACATCAAAATTCGCCATGTCGATCACTCTAAGATCGCAGTTTAGGCGCAGGTTGGCTACTCCTAGTTCGCACCCTTTACATACTAGACTAACAGCTATACTCCCCCCAAACGGTGACGTTACTTTCATACTCGTAATTAGGGGTTCTGTTTCTAGTCCTAGTGCAGTTACGTAGGCAGTAGATATAAATGAATGCGATGCTCCCGAGTCAAACAAAGTTTGCACGCAAATACTATAATAGTAGCGTACCTTGGATCACAGAGGGATCCTACTCTTGTTCTTCAGTCTACAGTGCAAAGATAAGCCCTCCAATGCCTTGCTGGGTTCCCATGGGCTACTTTCCTTTGTTTTGCTGCTGCAATGGGCCTCCACGGTTTTGTTTCACAAAACCTGTCTCTCCAAAGCTCCCATTCCTTTCCCTTTGAAGTTGGGGGCAGTCGCACTTATAGTGACCCATAGCCTGGCAGTTGAAACACTGAACTGTCGCTATGTCTTGACCACCTCTCTTTGGTTCGCCACTTCCAGGGATAGCAATCCTCCAGGGTTGGTTGTTTTGAGGTGGGTTAGAGGGTTTGTTGGGGTAGGGTCCATGGTTGTTGTTGGGTGGTTGGGTTCGGATTGGTCCGCCAGTGCTGCTTGTCGCCTTCCTCCATCGGGTTTTAAAGTCCATCTCCTCACTCTCTAGCCGAAGAGCACACTTCACCACTTCGGCATAGGTGGTAAAAGCTTGAGCCACCATAGCCCTTCGAGCAGTCGTTCGTCCCCACTCAAATCTCCTTGCCTTCTTGTCTTCGGTTGGTATGGAGGTTAGGGCATAACGGGATAGTTCCTCGTAGATGGTGAACACGCGCCACGGATTAGGATACGATAACGAAATTTTTATTTACCAAAAATCAGGGTCGTTACACCTATGGTTTGGTTTATTTCATGTCTTTATATATTAATCGTAGCATTTTTATTTTCTGCTAATCATTTAGTCTGGTGTGAGGAAGAACATCGGCTGAGGCATCAATCCCTCGGCCAATATATCAATCCAGTGGGATCTCTCAGCCGTGACATCCATTCACCGACTGAGAGATCCATTTCCCTAGGACAGCCTGTTTTGTCGTGCTTATTTCTGATGCATGTTTCAATTACTGTTCTTGTCACGTCCTCGATTTTAAACATAATTATAAATGATTTACATAATAAAAAAATACTCACAAATATCCGTACGGTACCCAAAAGATTACTGTGTTCTCATTCCCTTAATTACGCTTCCAAGTTCACACGGTTCCAAAATATTACAATATCAGCTCGACGGCCCCAAATTATCATAAGTAGCGAAGTTCGAAAGAGAATTAGTGGTTACAATATTCCAAGTCAAAAGAATTACAATTTAAGTTACAAATACATCTTTCAAAATAAATTTACAAAGATGAATAAGTAACTCCTTCGATTAGCTTTCAAAAATAATGTCCACACTCCAAGCACGCCAAGCAATGCAAGCTATGGTTCCGGGTTAGCACCTGAAAATAATATAAGGCTTGAGCTACACTAGCCCAGTAGAAAAGTCTACGCAAACTCTATATGCAAATGAGCGAGACGAATGAACGAATGATGGAAAAATCAAGACAACGGAGGAAGCACAATTATCATGAATGAGTGTCCCAAAATCTCCGATCTTTCTTTTATTCAACCCATAAACCATACCCGTTCAGTTTATGTCTCAACATGTCATGTCGTTTGTGTGTCTGAGCCGAAGCTCCTGCCAGGCTAATTTTGGGACCCTGATATCCCTTGCCAAGCACGCACCTTAAAGGTTAGGCCTTGAGTAATTATTTTGAGCATTAGCTCCTGCCAGGCTAATTATGGGACCCTGATATCCTCTGCCAGGCACCCACCCGTCGATGGGCCCCGAATGTTCACGCGTCATTCACAAGTTCAAGTGTATCGTTCATACAAATGTCGTGCAAGAAGCCCATTCTTATCATTCCCTAGCTTTACCATTTCGTACAAATTCAAAGTACATCAAATTGCACAAGACAGGTGGTCTCATCTAATTTCTTGTTATATGCATTTAAGTGATTAAATATGCCCATGGAAAAGTCAAAGCCTAAAGAAAAAATGGGCAACAAGCAACGAGGGAATTTTGGAGTTTAACAGATGGCCTACCGGTAGGGAAATTGGGGCTACCGGTAGAAACCTCAAACAGTGGAAACAAAACTTGGTTCACAAAGAATTCTACCGGTAGGTGGAAAATTGGTACCGGTAGAGTTCAAGAAAAAAGAAGAAAAATTGTAATCCTACCGGTAGGGACCAAATCCTACCGGTACAAACTCAAAACACTGAGCACACATTTTTACGGTAACAAAGTTCTACCGGTAGAGGAAAATATCCTACCGGTAGGAATCCGGAATTTGGCGATTTTTCATCAGATGACAGATTTTGATCCAAACCAAACAACAACCAATACAAGCTCAAATAAGACATAGGAACATCCAAATAACATATAAAGAGAGGTAGAATTCCCTACCTCGAGTATCCGAACCAAAATCGAAGAGATGGAGCAAGCCCTAGATTCCAGAATCCCAAACCAAGCAAAAATACACCAAACCGGGCTCTATTTAGTGCAATACGAGCCCAAATACGCACGTGGAAGATGGAGGTGAGGGTGATTGTCGTGGGTTTTGAGTGATTGGGTGAGTTTTTGGGTGAAAGAGAGAGAGAGATCGAGAGAGAGAAACAAGAGAGAGCCGAGAGATGAGATGGGAATGGAAATAAAAAAAAAAAAGAAAAACATTTCCCAGGAGATATACACGACACACACACACACACACACACATGCACTAATTACACTAAGACCCAAGATTCTTATATTCTTGCACATTGGACCACCTCAATCACATTCTTGTCATTTTCATCTCTTTTCCTTCTTCTTTTTCTTTTATTAACATTAAAATAAATAAGAAAATTTACGGGTCTCTACAGTTCTGGCTCACCTTATCAATTGCTAAAGGATAAAAATCAAATTGCGTCTTAGAATTAAATAAAGGTTCGCCAAAAACTTATATAATAATGCTCAATTTGGTCGAACCAATATTCCAAGGGTTTTTTGAAAAATATTTTAGTTATGGTCAAGCCGGGAGGCTGCCTACGTATTCCGCAAGGGAAATTCAAACCAACCGTAGTTTAGGGGCAAAAAAGAAAAATAAAAAGTTTAAAGGGTTAGAAACTGTAAAGACCCGTAAATTTCTTTATTTAATTTTAATGTTAGTAATTGAGAAGAAATGGTGAAAATGATGTGAATATGAGTGTGGTGGTTAAATGTGCAAGACTTGAAAGTCATGGGTGTTAGTGTAATTTGGTGTGTGTGCGTGTATATGTGTGTGCCAGGGGAAAACTTTTCCCATTTTCCTCCTCCCTCTCACTTTCGACACTCTCCCTCACTCTCGGCTCTCTCACTCCCTCTCACCATCTCTCAAAAACTCACCTCCAAACTCAAAACCCACAACAATCAACCTCAACACCATCTTCTACTTGCGTATCGGAGCTCGTATCTCGTTGGATAGAGCTTGGTTTAGTGTATTTTGTTCGGTTTGAATTTCGAAAGCTAGGACTTGCTCAATCTCTTTGGTTTCGGCTTGGATACTCGAGGTAGGGAATTCTACCTCTCTTTATATGTTTTATAAGTGATTTGGTGCTTGTAATGTCGTGTTTAAGCTTGGATCGAAATCTACAATTTTTGTCAAAAATCATCTGAAACGTACTTCCCCTACCGGTAGGACGAGTGAGAAATTCTTCATAACAAGCTCAAACATACTGTAGCAGCTCAAAAGCTGCTCAAAACCTACATTCCCTTTTCCTTCTACCAATAGGCCAAGTTCAAGATTCTTACGTTCAAAATGTTGGCCTTTCTGTTTCAAGTTTCTATCAGTAGGAACTTTCACCTACCGGTAGGTCAACTGTCGAATTCTTCTCTTCTACCGGTAGGACTCATGCACTACCGGTAAGCACAGTGTCTATGAGCTTCTGTCACGCCCTCGATTTTCAACATGAATAATAATAATTTTAAATAATAGAAATTCTCGCGATAATAAAAATAATACCCCAAAAGATATTACAACTCCCAAATTTAGATAAACCTGATTAACAATTACAACATTCCAAAAAATAAACGATAAAGTGCAATACGGTTTCTTTTACAATGGTGCTAGAACAACTCTTGAAAATAGCTTTTGACCGCGATGTCCACATGCACTCCAAACATTCCATGCCTGTGCCTTTGTGTTGTACCTGAAATGATAATAGGTTTGAGCAAACACGCGCCCAGTAGAGATCTCTATGCTCAAACTATATGGAAATGTGATGAATCATGCACCATGAATGAGTGAGTATAGACTGACACGCCCAAAGCATGAACGATTACCAACGAGCTGCACGCTTTGATAAAAGGATTCTAAACTTCACCGAAACGTCACTAACCGTTTACTCCTCAGACTAGATACATCAATGAATCCACGCCAACCCACCTTAGTCTACAACCAATTTTAAATCATTTTATTATTCTTCGTACGATACTACAATCTTTCTCGTGTCTACAGTCATCATTGTTAAATCCCTTCATTACAAAATCTTTCCTTTTAATCAAATATTTCCCATCAATAATCACTAGGGTCACCTCGGGTCTAGTTCCCTCGAGCGTAAGGTCACCCCGAGTCTATTCCCTCAATAATAATAATCAGTGGGGTCACCTCGGGTCTAGTTCCCTAGAGCTCAGGGTCACCCCGAGTCTATTCCCTCAACAATAATAATCAGTTGGGTCACCTCGGGTCTAGTTCCCTCAAGCGCAGGGTCACCCCGAGTCTATTCCCTCAATAACGACCACTTGGATCACTTCTCACACTTTTCATACTCGTCATCGTTTCATAGTCAATTTCATCATCACTCTATCGGTTGTACCACAAAACTTCGATTAACCATTACGTAATTCCACAAATATACATGTTCATGCCTTTTCATTAGTTTACAAATCCGCATCCTACATAACGTACCAAGCCCATATACATATAATCCTACAATACTCTATCCATTTGTTATCCACATTCATTCCACTTCTTCTTCACAAACATCAAATCATTCAATCGAATCCAAAAGCCATTTAATCAGTCACATGGCATTACGAGGCCAACAATTTACCATATCGCATATAAGTAATTACATACCTCAAAGTAACCTGCCAACCCATAGTAGCTATATGACATACGACCGGCCTGTATTGACACTTAAACCTTAAATGACGACGCCATTGGGAGCTAATAGTTCAACGAATCAAGAGGATAAGAGTTCCTATTAAACATGCTCACGTCTACCCATAATACTCACTGCGGCACCTCAGATAGCCTACGGTACTCTAAACTAGATTTAAGGGAAATGTCCCATCTACAACAAACCTAAGATGACACTTAACGATTGTTTAGAGAGTGGAATTGATCAACGAACTATCAAAGGACGAGCAACCAAGCTTAGAGATGGTTTAAAGGTGTTTTAGAGGTATTAAAAGTGATCGGGGGTCAAAAAGATGGAGTTAGAACAAAGTTGAAAAACTGTCTCTAAGCCAAAGGTATCGATACCTAGCCAAACGGTATCGATACCATTTGACCAAGAGGCATTCCAGACACAAGGGTATTGATACCTAGGACAAATGGTATCGATAACAAGTGATTTTCTAGGTTTTGAACCACAAAGGTATCAATACCTAACCAAATTGTATCGATACCAGACCAGTTCGAGCAGATTTTCTGCAGATTTTCGAAACTATTCCCAACAATCAAACCAACAATTTCAAGCACGATCAAAGCACAAATTCAACTCATAGGCATATAGAAGGAGTAAGAAATCCCTACCTCGAAGTCGGAGAACAAACATGCGAAGAGATCGGGCCACACGAACCCTTGAACTCAAACTTTGAAATACGCCCAAAATACTTCTTTCCGAGCCAAACCGGACAAGCAACGAACTCAATAGCATGTGAGGAAGAGAGAGAGAAGGTTGGGTTCTTTGGGTTTTGAGCTTTGGTGGTGGAATGAGTGAGAGAGAGTGAGAAGCAGAGAGAGAGAGAGAGAGAGAGAGAGAGTCGGACGGGAGGGAGAGAGGGAGAGGAGGACTTTTTAGCCCCTACACACATTCTCACCCTATATATACTAACTTATACACTAATCACACTTGCACCTTGTCTACTTCAAATCCCTTCATTTGAACCCCAAATCATATAAACACATATTTCATATTTTCCACAATTTCTAATATTAGTAAACCTTTAAAAAAAATCAAAAAATACGGGTCTCTACAGCTTCTTTCCTTGCGTTCTTCCAAGTCACTTTTTGGAGCCTTTCATCTACTCTATTGGGTTCGTTTGCGCATTCTTTCAAGCGTTTGGAGAAAATACCTATTTCATACATAAAATCGTGTCCAATGGACTTGAATCAACTTATTGAGTTAATTGTCATGGAAACTAGGATCAACGGATTGACGTTAATGGATTACGGATATAATGTGATATGTTACCACCTAAAACGAACTGAAAACCACAGTGAGCAATTGATGCGTGGGGTATGGATTTAACTTGAAGTGAAAGGTTAGTAGATTGCCTAAAGGAGAATTACTGACGGTTTAAGAACAGGCGAATAATACAATGGCATAAAGGGTAGCTATTCAATGTAACGAGAGACATGTATTGTAAAGGTTGATATCTTTTGAATATGAAGCTAGGAACCAAATGTGTGATTTGGACATACGGGGTCCCGAGAACCCGGAATGAAAATCGGATATACGGGGTCCCAAGAACCCGGAATGAGAAATGGATGTACAGGGTCATGATCACCCGGAATGTAGACTGGGTATACGGGGTCTTAATGCCCAGAATGTCTTTAGATGGATCTCGTGATGTGACGAGGTGAAGGGTTTCTTGTGTGCCTATCTAGGACCCATAGGGACCATATGAGATGCTAAGCGGTTGGAATGTAACCATATGTGGTGGATGTGTGAAGATCGAAAGTTGAGTAAAAAGGAATTCAAAAGACAATGATAAGTTGATTGACAAGAGTGAAGTGTTCGTTTAAGTTCTTAATTTCTAATATAATGCCTGTGTCTTATCTATGCTCCTTTGTTATCCGAAAGTTTATGTTTCATCGGCGTTTTTCATTTCATTTGCATATAAGGTTTGCGTAGATTTTTCTACTGGGCTAGTGTAGCTCAAACCTTACATTATTTTCAGGTGCTAACCCAGAATAGTAGCTTGCATGCCTGGGGTGTGGACACCCCTTTTTGAAAGTTAACCAAAGGAGTTACTTATTTATCTTTGTAAAATTTTCTTTGAAAGATGTATTTGTAATTTAAGTTATAATCCTTTTGACTATGGAATATTTGTAAACTCTCAACTCTCATGACATCTGATACTTTTGTTAATTTGGGGCCATTGCACCGATGATGTAATATTTGGTAATCTAATGGAGTTGGAATTATGATTATGGGAATGGAAATATTGTAATCTTTTGGGTATCGTACGGATTAATGTGAGGGTTTTTATTACAAAAATCATTTACATTTATGTTGAAAATCGAGGGCGTGACAACTTGGTATCAGAGCATAGGTTTAGAACATTGAGAAACCGTGGGAAGATGTTAATCTTATGGGTTCAAAATATCACCGTTTTTCATGTGACATGTGTGTGCTTGCATGACTAACATTTGTAGAACTATGTGGCATTGTATTTCCATTGACGTAGAATGTTGTAGATTTGTTGACCCGGGGGAAAATTGGAGACTTGACCTCAGTGATGTTATTGTTGTTAACTATTTTCTGCCTTATATTCTTGTAGCATGATGCCTCTGAAGCGTGAGAATAACCTTGCTAGGGAGATTGTAGCGGCACTTGCAGAGTCAAACCTTCTAAATCCAGCACTTAGGACTAACACGAATGATCGTGCTATGGAAGCAATGCGAGAGTTTAGCTGTAGGAACCCACCGACGTTCGATGGGGCTAGTAGTGACCCTCTGGTAGCCGATCACTAGCTAGCACAAATCCGCAATGTAATGCCCCGATTTTTGGGAACATTAATTTAATAAATTTTCCACATTTATTAAATAGAAAGAAACATAAAATCATTACAAGACAAATTATCCCCAAATTTGTGTTACACTTATTTAAATAGATAAGGGAGGGGTACTAGGGTAACTTCTACTCCTCTGGATGTCCATCTTCTTCTGCATTATTCTGCTCAGCACTGAACTTTTCCAAATTATAAAATCCCCCATGTTCATCTCTAAACTCTGGCATAAGATGCCAAGGTCACAAAAGTAACACCGTGAGCAATTAAGCCCAATAGCTAACTCTTACCCCTATGTCCCATACACTAACAAAAATAACATATAACAATTTATCAAAAACAAAATTGAGCATCACAAAAATAATCAAAGGTGTCGGTGTCTTTCAGAGTTATCGCAGCGTATCGTAAACCGTGTCATCATTTTTCAAGTATCGATTCCATTTTCCGTTTTATTTTCTCGAGCACTGGTTCCGCTGACCATCTTACAGGACCTACCGGACTCCTAGGCTAAGTTCAGATTTTGCCACCCAAAAGCACTGATTCCGCTGACCGTCTCTTTCAGGACCTGCCGGGTTCTCAGCCTTTAATCATTTCTCATTTCATAATGCATACACGGCACTAGTTCCGCTGACCATCCTTTCAGGACCTACCGGGCTCCTAGGCCACACACGCACACCCGAGCCATGATTCCGCCGACCATTCTTTCAGGACCTACCGGGCTCTCATGCTCACACACACACACTTGAGCCATGATTCCGCTAACCATCTTCGCTGGATCTACCGGGTTCTCATGCTCACACAATCATCAACTTTTACATTTCATTTTCTCATTTCTTTTCGTATTCCATTTCTCGTTTCTCGTGTTTCGTACACATGCATCATTTCACGCGTTCACATTATTCTTTCAAAGCTTGCTAAAGTTATGCGGTAAAATAGATTTCTAATTTCATGCGATTCTAATTTCTTTAACATCAAATACTATAACGACACATAATAAAGGAGTAGCACATTGTTGGTAAACACACTTGGTATTTTAAAACTAAAGTTAATCACGTACACCAGTTGGTTTTTCAAATTTCCATTACCTATTTTTTAAGTCATGCTTTTCTTAGTAAAAATCAATAAATGACAGTAAACCAACTGTTCTAGCCACATAATACCATTTCTAAATTTCCAGGTAACTTTTCATTTTTTGTATGCATAACAACCGATTTCTTTATAATTAACAAAGATCATAATTATCATAGTCTAACACCAACATTTTGAATTCCAATCATCCGAAAATTTAGCTATGATAACTTAGATTAACATTTTCAATTTTTCCAACAAACTAATCTGCTGGTAATTAAAAAAATCTATATTTTTTTTATAGAACAATACTTTTTAAAATCAAACGAACATGTAGCACTACTATATTTAGGGGAGTAGACAAGAGGTTTCTACCGTTCTTCTTGGAGGTAGAGCGGCTACGGAGTAACGTCATTTTGGCTTGACCGAAGAATAAAAATAAAGTACTTTTCTTTTTCCGGAAACACAATACTTCTAGAAATTTTAAAAATCGAGGTCAAAGGGTGATTTTGAGTGGTGTAGGAAAGGCGGCAAGGTGGTGGTAGAATTGAACTAATTTCCTCCTCCTTTTCTATTTCTAGCCAAAACCTCTCTCTCTTTTGCTCTCCAAACTCATACTAATGAAGCATGTGAGAAGTGGATGATTGGTGGTGTGTGTGTGCTTATGAATGTGAAAGGGCATGCCTATTTATACTAGTGAAGGAAGAATCTAGATCATATCAAATCAAATAAAATCTAGATCATAATCTTATCTTATATAATCTTGTAATATCTAAACATAATCTTATATAATCCTATAAAATCGAACAATATCTAATAGAATCCAATCCAATCTTATCCTAATCATATCTAACAAAATCCAATCTAATCTTATCCTAATCATATCTAATAAAATCCAATCAAATCTTAATATATCTTATAAAATCTAGGGTTATCTAGGAAAAATCTATATCAAATCTCTCTCTCAATCTCCTACAATAAACTCCTTAGATTTGAGGGAATCACAATCTTAGATTGTATATCATATCTAGATTTTTTTTTCTAGGATCCTAACTAGATTTTGGATATCCTAGCTAGTTTTTCTAGGATTACTTAAGATAACAATTATGACTCTCTCCTAATTTATACACTATGATTATACTTGGATATCAATCTCTCCCACTTGCTAGGATTTGAAAAAAATAAAATAAAATCTAGGTTAGGGTTTGCATGTACATATATATCCATATAGCTTTACATATTTACTCAATAGGGTTTTAGTATTTTCTTTTAAATAATATATAAAAAAATCGAGTCATTTATTAAAGAATACCAAATTAACATCTAAATGAAAGAATTTCAATTAAAATATTTAATTTTTTTATTATAAAAATTTGGGTTGTTACACGTAAACTCTTCAGAGTTCTCAAGATTACGGAAGATGACTTGCGAGTGAATATCGTGGTTGTCCAACTTACCGGAGGGGAAAATGAGTGGTGGGAGTCTGTCTTGGAATCGAGGAAAGATGTGAGGAGAGTGGCCAGGACCGCAGCTCAAGCGAATGAGCCGGATGTAGAAAACTTGACTTGGGTTGAGTTCGAGGAACTTTTCAAAAACTAATATTTTTCGAAAACATATCGCGAGCAGTTAAGGAACCAATTTGAGAGGTTAGAGCAAGAGAATATGACTATGTCCAAGTATGCTCGGAGATTTCAATCTTTATCACGATTTGCACCAGAATTGATGGCGACGGAGGAAAGGAAGTGTAGGCGCTTTGAGAAGGGGTTGCATTCATCTGTCAAGCCGTAAGTAGCAAGTCAACATATTGGGAAGTTTTCTGAGATTGTCGAGTGTGCGAGGAGTGCGGAGATTCCGATAGGTACGCAAGGAAATGTGGAAGTGTGGGAACCTAGGCAACCAACCGCTAGTGTAAGCTTGCCTTCGGGGAGTTCTGGGAGCCAAGGGAGGAAGAGACAAAGGGAACCATCACAACCGTCACAAGTTCAACAAAGTTCTGAGCCGTTTGTTGCTTCGGGTCATACGGAGCTTCATTCAAGTCACAAATTGTGTGTCACAGGTGTGGTTAGCCAGGTCATTTCCATGCTCAATGTTCACAACAACAGAAGTCTTGTTTCATTTGCGATGAGATTGACCATCTTGCAAGAAAGTGTCCTCAGAGAACAAGAGAGTATAGTGAGTTGGGTTCAGTGCAACGGCCGAGGCCTGGACAGAGTTATATTCGGCAACAATTGCAGTTTCCCCAGTTTACTTCGGGTCAAGGGTCACGTGTTGAGCAAGGGTGAGTCATGCCACTTCTTAAAATTCGGAGATCCCAGTTGCATGCGGTACATTTCTCTTATTTAATTCCCTCATTAGGATTTTTCTCGATTCGAGAACATCTCATCCATCCATATTTGCATCTTTTGTTGTGATTTGAGATTAAGCCCCAAAGATTTTAGTCTACTTATATCTATTGAGTAACACCCCTAGATAGTGTTTGTGAGGTTGTGAGTAAGTCATTCTCAACTGTTGTTTTGTCATTGACGTTCTTATTTTGCATATGGTGAGGATTGATTTGATTTTGGAAGGGATTGGTTGCATCGGTGTTAGTTGGTAATATTCCGAGCGTGATCTCGTGAAAGCTATTTCTTTTATTACCATATTTTGTTGGCCTAATTGAAATTTGGTTAGAGTTGTATCTTAATTAATTTTCCATGAAGTCCGTCGTACTGTTAGCCTATGATAGTTTGTGACATTTAAGTTAATTATCACACAATCTATTCCTAGCTTTTCTTGGGAGTATTCGAAATTATGTGGCAAGGCACCCCTCCTAATACATTTGCTATTGCTATTGGTAACTGTTTCATGTATTCAATTCAATGTTTTATTCTTACATTATTCTGCTTGAGATAAGTTTTCATTGGTCGGTTGAGATCCCTCTGTTGCGACTATCAATTTGTTTGTCCGTCACTGTGATTCTGCGCAAGTTATTGTGTTAACCGAAGGAGTAAACCCTGGAAGCATCTAATCTGACTGGAGCAAGACATTGACATCAAATCCTCCAACTTGGTCGATGTATTTAGGGGTTGACATTCCCCTTGGATTGTACATTCGCTCATTTTCCTCTCTCCGCTCTTGTTCTTCATGCTATGAGGGCATAGCATCGCTTTAAGTTGGGGGGAGGGGGTTAGCTATGTGCTATTTGTTTCATTTTTGTGAAAATTTTGAAAAATTCAAAAACAATTGAAAATTAAAAATCCAAAAAAAATGAGAAAATTCAAAAATTTTAAAATAAATAAAAGTTTTTACTTACAATCCTTCTTTTTGTCATAGATTTTTAGCTCTTTTCATGACTTGTTGCATGCTCAATAATTTTTAGTTGGCAAGAGTTCGTTACAATACTAAGAATTTTTGTTCTTCTCAATTTGCATGCTCTGTTAGAAATTGAACGGTTTAGATGTTGAGTATAGTTTTTTTTTTTGAGCAAGCTTTGGCCCATATCCCCATCTTTTCAATAAAAATGCTTGTATTTAGGTGAATAATCGCATGTCCATTTCTAATTGCGTTTAATGTCGATCGTCAATTATTTTGGAATCCAAGGCGCACTTAGGAAAGGATACAAGGCATTCTTTGCATGATCATACCACATATGAGTCACCTCGTCCTACTTTGTATCTTGTTATTTTCCCGTTCTTTACTTAACCTAGGCGACCGATTGTTTGGAGGGTTGTTGGGTTGTATATTCAATGTTTCAAAGGTGTTTTGGGGGTGTTGGATAAATCTTTGGAAGCTCTGGGGTTCAAAGTGAAGAAATACAAGAGTTTGGAGTTATTGGCTTCGGTATCAGTAGATCAAAATTAAAGCTATCGGTACCGAGACGGTTCAAAGGGATCAACATAAGCAATTCGGCATCGATTGGAAGTGAAAACATCTATCGGTACCGAACAGGTTTTTCAAGTCAAAGGTAATAGGATCGGCATCATTGGAATGCAGTATTGTCTATCGGTACCAATGGGTTTCAGTGCAGATCAGTCAAGAGCTCAATCGATACAGAGAACTCTTCCTTCATCTCCCAAACCCAATTCTCTCTCTTTCTCTTCTCCTCCATTAAACCACCAAAAACCCAAACCCTAAACCTCCAATCAACCCCAAAATCCTCCATATTTCCACTGAAAATCACCAAATACCCCATCTCCTTCAAGAATACTCAACTTTTCTCCAATTATTTCAAGGATTTCCACGAAAAATGAGGTAAACCCACTTCCCCTTTCAAAATTCAATTTTTTTTTTCATTTCTCCCTCAAAAATCCGAAATTTCTTCCCATCTTCCACTCATATACCCACTTCCCACCATAAATCTTACCCTTCATTTCATTTTTCCACCAAAAATCAAAACCCTAGAAAAAACCTACCCTAAATCCGAAAATACCCAAAAATACCCAAAAATCCTTTCAACCTACAATGCCGAGAATCAAACAGACTACGCACCGTGCTACCACTTCTCAGCCGGAAAATGAGGAGGAGGAGGATTTTGTGACTGAATTAAGGGAGGAAGAGGAAAATCAGTTTGGGGGAGCTTCAGAATCACAGAGTCGAAAGAGGAGGAGAACTCCACAAGAAATGGCGGCGGATAAATAGAAAAATTGGGAAGCAAGCATGCACAAACGGAAATTCAAGAACGAACAGCAAGTGGATGCCGAAGCTTTGGGAAAGGAACATCGGGGCCTCCACATTGTCATGCGAAAAGGTTTGACTTTCTGGACGGAGAAATTAGAAAGTTACAATAAAAAGTTAGTTGTTGATTTTTACAAGAAGTTGAAAGTACCTGTGGGTGAATGGGAGAATGATCCCAATGCTACTATTACTTCTAGGGTTGCAGGGGTAGACATTGTGATCACACCTAATGATATAGCTCGTTACTTGAAATTCACTCGCCCGACTCCCAAATCAATTACCTATCCGATTAAAGGCATGCAAATTGATTTAGGGGTTATTAATAAAGAGCTGTATTTGGACTCGACTGAGGCTGAAATCCCCCATGTGCTTGGAAAATTCAAGGGAACTTACAGATTTTTGAATAAATTGATCCACTATAATGTTTTATTTGAGAGGAACGGTGTAACGACCCTGATTTTCGGTAAATAAAAATTTCGTTAAAATATTTAAATTTTATTTTAATTACTTAAATTTCTTTAAAAATTCCGTTATTGTTTCTAATAATCTGTCATAATTAGATTTGAGATTTATAAAATTATAACTTTTCATCCCGGACAATTTAGTTCTTTTCTAAAGACAAGTGTGCTTATAAAAGCACTTGTATATTTTCCTAACGAGTTAAATAAAATCTTTAAATTTTATTTCTTGGCTAGAAATCCTACTTAGCTAGTAGAATTAGTATCCAACCAATTGGTTAGAGAAACCTAGTTACCATTTAACCTAGTTACATTATCTTAACCTTAGATGAATCTTTTTTACCATCTTTGAGCCTTATGAACCCCTTCAACCCTTATGAACCTTCTAGGCCTAGGAAGGTCATCATCATGCTTACTTGGTCAAGTCACTTTCCTAGAAAGTGCTTTGTCCTTTCTCTCCATTGAAAGATCACTTTCAAAAGAATATTCCTTCCAAGAATATATTCCTTCCCATCATTTCTCTCTTTGCCCATTGGACAATAGTTGTTAGGGTAAATTTTGTCCTTTTGAGTAATAGGAGAAGGACTTGCCATAATGAGAACCTAGATTTGATTAGACATATCAAAGTCATACCTATCATCATTATCCCTTGGTTAATAAACGCTAAAAAAATATTATCCCTTGGATAATAGCAACTAGACTTGCCATTATGTATATATATTTGACAAGACAAGTCATAAAGGAATTTTGGACCATAGGAAGCCATTAATTTGCTTCTAATATATTTGTAAGTATTCATACATACACATCTATCTATGCTCCACTAATTTCTTTGTTCTATGTAAAAAAGAGAGTATAATACTTGTTTATCCTTGTATTGAACGGGATGGACACTTGTATGACCCATATATGCATATTGTCACATGTGTCGTGTGTGCATATACACATGTGGGACTTTTGTCAAACATGTCAAACAAGAGCACTCCAATTGCAGATTTATCCGAGTCAGCCAACAAGAATTCTCGAAACCACATCCAAATCGTCCCATGCAGAGTTGCTGCTGTCCCGGATGAGGGGGCCCCGCTCCGGTCTCGTTCCGATGATCGGAAATATTCACTTCGTATAGCTCGTCGAGTTGAACAAATATGTAAAAAAATCAGCTCGATCGGATATCATTAAGTGCCTAATCGAAATCTTTTTGTCTTGAAAAGAATGGATCCGAAACACTGGATCAAATCTACTAGAATCCATTATTGGCAAGTTATATGTGTTCCGATCAAGCACTTAATGATATCCGATCAAACTGATTTTTTGCATACTTGTTCAACTCGATGAGCTCTACGAAGTGAACGTTTCCAATCGTCGGACCAAGACTGGAACGAGGCCCTCTCGACCGGGACAGCAGCCCCCCAAGCCCTCCCATGCATGTTATGTAGTACGCCAGTCTAGTTGGATCCTCACCTTTTGCTTTTTAATTCTTCTCCCCTATATAATATTTTCGCCAACAGATATAAACCAATAAATAAGTTAAAGGATGAAGCTTCCACATCAATGATAAAGAAATTGTGTTGTTCTTATCCATCTCTCTCTCTCTCTCTCTCTCTCTAAAAACCCACACTCTCGTCCTTTTCACTCCATCCCTCTAACCTTTCCATGTCGCCTTATAGACTAAAGGGGCAACTAAGCATTATCTTTCAGTATTCATGTCCTGATCCTTTTCGATTCAAAGAAAGGAAAAAGAAACAATATTTTTCTAGGACCCATCTTCATTTGTATGTACATATTACAAGAAGTAGATGAAAATTAGGCATAAAAAATGGACGATGAGGAAAATGATAGAAATGGAATCATGCAAAATGATGCTTGCAGAATCAAAGTCCCTGTCATTTTCAGAAGCATTATGAACTGGAGAGCAGTAATTAATTTGACGTGGAAAGTTCATTAGCTCAGATGCCTAGGATCATTCTGAACTGGAGAGTAGTAATTAAATTTGAAGTGGAAAGTTCATTAGCTCAGATGCCTAGGATCATTCGATATTTTTTGTTCTCTTGTTTCCTCCTAAATTTGGTCTTTTTGTTAAACGTATTTTCTTGAATGTCAACTTCACAGATTCTGCAAGTCGAGTTTCAGTACGAAGTTATGTTGGTGATATTACAAAGGTTCAATGGACAAATTAACAGGCTGAGTCGCGGAAATCTCACTCTCTTTAAGGAGGTTCAAGCCCTCTACGGTAAAAAACTGGTGCAGTAGATAATCTCTGACTTGTCCCCTCCAGGATATAACAGCCCGATAATTTATCATATGGTTCAAACCTACTCTGCACAAGTAGGAGAACCCAAAGCTCTACAAAAGAATACCCTTACACTTTGCCCAAAACTCTCACAAAGATGGAAGGGAGAATTGAGTATGGAAGGCTAAGTATTTTGGAGGGTCTTAGTCTTGCTATTGGTTTTCTTAGCTTTTATTGCTTCACTCAAGCAAGCCTTATATAGGCAAGAAAGAATCCATATCATATCTTTCCCATTAATGACCAAATCTTCTTGGATATGGATAGATATCGAAAGATATGCTCTAAATTTGGATAGATATCGAAAGATATGCTCTAGATTTGGATAGATACGAAAGATATGGATAGATACAAAAATATGTTCCCGATTCTTTCTAGATTTGCTAGATATCTTCTTAGATTTTCTAGATTTGCTAGATCCTCCTTGATTCTTCTAGATATGTTTCTAGATATCCAAACAAACGCTAAGATAAGAGCCTCTGACTCAGATATACATGTGACTTGTAAAATCTAGCACCAAAGATGTACAGAAATTTAATATTAAAATAATAAATTTACAACATTCCCCCACCTATTTTAATATTAAATGAGACTCCTGGGCAAAGAGGGATATTATGCATCATGAAGGTTTGCTCTGCATTGAACCTTCACTTAGTGAAAACAGTAATCTCTACTCCAGAGTCAATAGTGGTCTCCGACTTGAACTATGACTGCTTAGGGGAAATAAAAAATACTGCCCACACATAATAATCCAGGTATTGACATGAGTTTTAATAGCCAGCACATTATGGCCTTGTGCTAATCCTAGTTTTCATGAGCGTCTTTGAGAACAAAGCCTAATTCTCATAGGAAGCGGCCCCACCTCCACGCTCACATAGGTGAAATCTGTCAAGGGTGCTCCTGTAATTCTAACACCCCACTCATAAGAGCTACAAAATTTCATTAAGAGTTTCTTAAAAAACTCAACCTCTACAACAATACAGGATAAATGCACTCACACCATAGGGATGGACTTAATCAAACATTTCAGTGCATTTCTAAACGACCACCATATGATTCGTTCTTCCCATTGAACCCAGTTACAGGATCTCTGGTCCCTGGGTTGGGTATATCCTCATACGTGGCTCATGAATTTAATGGCTTTAGCCCCATCTCCCTCGATGTATTCCAGACTCTTTCTCTTGCCAAGGCCTTGGTTAATGGATCTGCAAGATTATCACATGACCTCACATAAGTCACATTTATGATGCCATTACTCAAATAAGATCTCACAGTACTATGTTTTCTTCTGATAGGTCTGGATTTACCGTTGTAATAACGGTTTTGTACTCTACCAATCGCAGCGGTGCTGTCACAATGAATTAACACGGGAGGAATTGGTTTTTCCCAAAATGGGATTTCATTTAATAAATCTCTCACCCAATTAGCCTCCTCACTCGCTGATGCTAATGCTACTAGCTCAACCTCCATAGTAGAATTAGCAATAATAGATTGCTTTTTCGATTTCCAGCATATAGCACCACCACCCAAATTAAAAATATATCCGGTGGTAGAGAGTGAATCACTTGACAAAGTATTCCAATCGGCATCACTATAAGCTTCAAGTACTGCAGGATACTTTTTGTAAAACAAGCCATAATTTTTGGTACCAGATAAATATCTCATTATTCGCTCAATGGCTAGCCAGTGTTCTCTACTCGGCTTGCTAGTATACCTACTCAGTACTCCTACTGCATAAGCAATGTCAGGTCGAGTACAGTCAGTAGCATAACGTAAACTCCCTATTATGCTAGCATATCCTTTTTGATCAACAATATCCTTGTCATTTTTAACAAGAAATAAATGCACATGAGGATCAAAAGGAGTAAGAACATGCTTGCAATTATCAAAATGGTATTTTTTCAGAATTTTCTCAGTATAGTGCGACTGATCGAGAAAAATACCATCACATATTTTTGTAATTTTCATCCCCAAAATTACGTTAGCCTCACCAAGATCTTTCATATCAAAATGGCTACTAAGCATATTTTTAGTTTCATTAATAACATGCACATTAGAGCCAAAGATCAGTAAATCATCCACATATAGGCTAACAATGACATGTGAATTTTCACAAGATTTATAATAGATGCACTTATCACACTCATTTATCTTATAACTATTTTCAATCATGCAGGAATCAATTTTCTCATGCCACTGTTTAGGCGCCTGCTTTAAGCCATATAGGGATTTAGTCAACTTACACACTTTGCTTTCTTGACCGGGCTCCACAAAGCCTTCGGGTTGATCCATGTAAATTTCCTCATCTAGGTCTCCATTTAAAAAAGCTATTTTCACATCCATTTGATGAATTTTTAAATCATGAATTTGCAGCGACTACAATTAACAATCTAATGGATGCTACTCTAGTAACCGGAGAAAATGTATCAAAAAAGTCAAGATCAGCTTGTTGCTTAAAACCTTTTGCAACAAGTCTTGCTTTATATTTATCAATTGAACCATCCGGTTTAAGCTTTTTACGTAGGACCCATTTA
The DNA here is from genome assembly GCF_030253575.1 of Rhododendron vialii. Classification (NCBI taxonomy): domain Eukaryota; kingdom Viridiplantae; phylum Streptophyta; class Magnoliopsida; order Ericales; family Ericaceae; genus Rhododendron; species Rhododendron vialii. The sequence goes on from NC_080567.1 coordinate 3,246,818, forward strand.
CACCCAATAGTTTTACAACCCGGTGGTTAATCGACTAGTTTCCAAGTTTTATTGGACATTAGTGATTCCATCTCATCATTAACAGCATCTTTCCAAAAAACAGCGTCAGGTGATGTCAAAGCCTCTTGTAAATTAAGTGGAGTATCCTCTACATTAAAAATAAGATAGTCAGGGCCAAAATCTTTTTTCAGCTCTAGCTCTTTTACTCCTTCTAGGTTCAAATTCAAAATTCTCTTGATTTTGAGACCTAGGAGTTGAAGAACTAGGCTCAGGTAAAACCAATTCTCTAGATTCTTGACCCCCACCATTTTTAAGTTTAAAAGGGAATTTTTCTTCATGAAAAATTGCATCACCTGATTCAAAGATAATTTTATTTTCCATATCAAAAAATTTATAGGCTGTACTATTTTTTGCATATCTAAGAAAAGCACAAGTGATAGCTCTAATACCCAGTTTGGGTCTTTTAGGATCTGAAAGCCTCACCAAGGCCAAACAACCCCAAACTCTCAAATATCCCAAATTTGGCTTATGACCTTTCCACAACTCAAAAGGCGTAAGTTTAGTCTTTTTGTGTGGCACTCTATTTATCACATGACAAGCCGTTAAAACTGCTTCTCCCCAGCGATTTGAGGGAGCGCTTGCTTCAATAAGCATGGCATTGGTCAAGTCAATTAATGTTCTATTTTTTCTTTCAGCCACACCATTAGACTCAGGCGAATACTGTGGAGTAACTTCATGGATAATTCCCAAGGACTGAACAAAAGAGTTAAATCCAAAAGATTCATACTCACGGCCTCTATCACTTCTAATTCTTTTAATCTTTCTACCGAATTGATTTTCAACTTCTTGGAGGAATTCTTTAAATTTGTCAAGTGCATCACTTTTATGTTTCACACAATATACATAAGTATATTTTGAATAATCATCAATAAAAGTGATAAAATATCTATTTCCTCCACGAGTTAAAATTCCTTCGAACTCACATAAATCCGTATGGATTAGTTCTAACAATTCGGTATTTCTTTGAACACTTTTATGAGGCCTCCTTGTGATTTTTGCTTTACTGCATGTTTCACATTTCTCAAAATCTTTTTTCAGTCTGGGAATTAATCCTAAATTACTCATGATTCCTACATATTTACTGTTTACATGACATAGTCTAGCATGCCAAAAATTTAAGGAAGACAACATGTAAACAGAAACAGTATCTGGTTTATTATTCTCAATGTTTAGTTTGAACATTCCATCACATGCATATCCCTTACCCACAAATACTCCTTTTTTAGTAATTACAAACTGATCAGATTCCATAGTCTGCTTAAAGCCAGATTTGTTGAGTAGATAATTGGACATCAAATTCTTTCTCATAGACGGTGTGTAAAGCACATCTTTCAGAGTTAGCACACGTCCAGAGGTAAGCTTCAAATCAACCTCGCCACTCCCAAGCACCTTGGTAGTACTAGAGTCACCAAGCATCACAATTTTTTCTTCTGCAAAGGGAGTATAAGTTTTGAACCAATTTTTATCATAGCAGACATGCCTGTTGGCACCAGAGTCTGCCCACCACCCTTCCACACATTGAACCATATATATGTCGGTAATCATAGCCACAAAAGGCTCCTCGGCAACATTAGCCTGTGGAGCATTCTGTATTTTTCGAAACTTGCAAAATCGAGCAATATGCCCACTCTTGCCACAGACAAAGCACCCTCCAGTTTGTTGTGCATGTGAAGGGGGTCCTTGGTTCCAATTATTTTTTCTCATTTGCATTTCACCGCGAGATTTACCCTTATTTTTGAAGTTTTTCTTATTTGGCTTTAAATAAACGTTCTTTGGAAACTGACCTCTGGGTAAGTTATTTTTTGCGGAAACTAAATTTACCTTAATGGTGGAATGTCCGTTACCTTCGTGAGTCATAAGTGCATCTTGGCCTCTAGCCTCCTCCTCCACTCAAATGCGGGTAATCAAAGTCTCCAGGGTCGTCTCCTTTTGCTTGTGGCGCATTGATTTCTGGAACTCCCTCCACAAATGTGGTAATTTGTCAATAATGCTTGCCACAAGATTGTCCCCAATTTTGATGCCTTCAGACCGTACCTCCGCCACAATCATTTGGAAATCTTGCACTTGCTCCACAACAGATTTACCATCTATCATCTGATAACGGAAAAAACGGCTAGCTGCATATTTCTTTGCACCTGCCACCTCAGTATCATATTTGCTCTGCAAGGCTTTCCAAATTTTCTTTGCAGTGGAGTAAGTAGTATCATAATAATCATAAAATTGATCTACAAGGCAATTTAAAAGATAATACCGACAATTATACTCATCTGCATTATACTGCTCAACTTGTTCAAGATGAGCATATTTTTCATCATCGGTCATCCCATCAGTGGAGACTTTGTTAGGATCCTTCTCAGTTAGGATGTAGGCCACCTTGAGGAGACTAAGATAGAAGAGCACCTTGCCTTTCCATCGCTTGAAGTGAGCTCCCTTGAACTTGAAGGGCTTGTTGAGATCTTCGATATTTTCATTAGGTTTCTCAGCTGTTTGGTCCATTTTTGAATTCTCCTTAAAATTGTTGGTGATATTACAAAGGTTCAATGGACAAATTAACAGGCTGAGTCGCGAAAATCTCGCTCTCTTTAAGGAGATTCAAGCCCTCTACGGTAACAAGCCGGTGCAGTAGATAATCTCTGACTTGTTCCCTCCAGGATATAACAGCCCGATAATTTATCATATGATTCAAACCTACTCTGCACAAGTAGGAGAACCCAAAGCTCTACAAAAGAATACCCTTACACTTTGCCCAAAACTCTCACAAAGATGGAAGGGAGAATTGAGTATGAAAGGCCTTTGGAGGGTCTTAGTCTTGCTATTGGTTTTCTTAGCTTTTATTGCTTCACTCAAGCAAGCCTTATATAGGCAAGAAAGAATCCATATCATATATTTCTCATTAATGACCAAATCTACTTGGATATGGATAGATATCGAAAGATATGCTCTAGATTTGGATAGATACAAAAGATATGGATAGATACAAAAGACATGCTCCCGATTCTTTCTAGATTTGCTAGATATCTTCTTAGATTTTCTAGATTTGCTAGATCCTCCTTGATTCTTCTAGATATGTTTCTAGATATCCAAACAAACGCTAAGATAAAAGCCTCTCACACAGATATACATGTGACTTGTAAAAATCTAGCACCAAAGATATACAAAAATTTAATATTAAAATAATAAATATACAACAAGTTACAATATAAACAATTTTTCAGAAAATATACTAGACGACTAAGAGAGCGATGCTTGCTTGTTCAAACAGTTCGTTTAAATCATTTATTCCCAAAACCAAGGTTGGTTTTGTTGTAATCCCAAGTATTCAAGCTTATTGCTTACATTATGGAATCACAATAGAACATGAATAAAGAAACTCTTCTGAGATTCAGGGAAAAGCTCAGTGCCAAAACATCTCCCTCAAAGGCCAAACTTCTACCTTGTTCCCCTTTAAATGGTTAATTCTCATCGGGACCAAATAGCACAAAGAGACAACAATCATCAAGCTAAAGAAGATGTGGAGTCCAATCAATGTTTAATCCTTTTTCGCCCCCAAAAATCCAAGAGTCCAAATAGTGCATAATCGAACCAAACCAAACCAAACCGAACCAAACCAAAGCCTTGCCTCAGAACAATAATTGCAGGAGGACAAGTACATATACTGTCCAGGATCTCCACTCCCATAGTATCAGTAGATCAAGTAATTTTTGAAGGCAGATGGTTTCTCCTTGTGTATGTTGCATGAAGAGCCGATCAAAAACAATATGTATTGCGTGAAGATGCAAACTACTGATGCAAATTGGAATGACAATAAACTCTGCAGGCAAATAAAAAAATACAAAGAGAAGGAAAAAGCTTAACCAACTGCAACGGCATAATAATGATCACGGGAGGACAAGAGAACGAGGTTCCAAAGGAAATAATAGTGCAGCTATAGCCCATAATGAGGTCATGAGTACTATATAGAACAAAAGCCAAACCATTCCCATCATATTATGGTATACAAAAAAGTCAACTCTGGCATCGGCAAAATTGAGGCAACAAATTACATCAAAGAAAGAGGAAGATACGGGCGCGCGCACACCCACATTTATATCAGAGGGTATTTTCCACATGTAAGGAAAAAAAAACGTTAAGAGAAATAATAAAGTACAGCCAAGAGGGAGAGAAGGAAAGATACACTGCATTATTCAGAATGCACTTGAACTGTAGCTATATTACCAACATGTAAATTGATGCCTTCCATCGAACTGCTGATCCATAGTAAATTGCACCATTAAAAGGTACCCCCTCCATCCCATAAAGTTTGGCACTTTCATTATTCCAGCCCTATGAAAAAATTAACTATAATTTTTAATCCGTAATGTTTTTTATAAGCAATATGGATCTTGTTTGATAGATTTTAATTTGTTCTATTAAACAAAATTCAAAAATTTGCCTAAAACATTATGGATTGAAAGATACATGCAATTTAAAAATGGCACGCATTCCTGAAAATGCCAAACTTTATGGGACGGAGGGAGTAAATCAAGAAATAATCCACAAATTGTTTACCTAGAGAGCCCAACAAACTCACAGAATTTGAATGGCTAAATCAAAGTGCCACTGACCACAATGAGAAACTAAACCAAACGGCCAGAGTTAAAATACATATTGATCAAGGAAGAAAGAACAAAATACAACTGAAAGGTAGAAAAAAGGCACCTAAGACTAAAAGATGAAATAGTTTAGCATGTAACGTAAAGTACCTTTCTCACATCATATTTGTGAAAGGTGAACCTTAGTAGTATATGATAGCTTGGGGGAACTATGAACTCAAAACTGCATCGTCAGATCATTACCTCCCAAAACAGGACACGAATCACCAACATAAAGTCGATGAAAGGAACTCCCACCACCACAATCAGGTGGCCCAATGGCAGCTAGGAACTCCAGCATCATGGCTTGTGGATCTTGAAGCCAAACACTCTTGGAACATAACTTTGAGACACCCTTTGTGGCTTGAGGTGCCCATAAGTCATCAAGAACAGGTTAGGAAACGTGCTTCCAAAATAGGCACCATCAATGTCTAGATAAAAGTTAAAGAAACAATTACTAGTAGAGCATGAAAAGCACGTGACACAAAAGTGACAGTAGCTAATGGTCAATACTCCGTCGTTGCATCCAATGACATCCAATTCAATAACATCTCTTGTGAAAATCCATGCTACAAGTCTTTTGACTCTCAAATAATTGGGAACTACATTGACTTAACTAGGGAACTGATTCATAAACAGCCAATATAGAGACTAAAGTTCATAGCGAGTCCCAATAGTAATTGTGTGAGAAGAAATTGGAGAAAGTAAAAAATCTAAGTGATCCTTCAAGTAGATGAAGAACTTCTCCGAAGTGTTGTTTCACTTTTAATAACTACTATTATAAATTTATGCTTGCAATTTTTGTTCATAGGTCAGATCATTTAGTCGTTATTCTACTTGACATAATCAATTTTCATTCATAGCTCAGATGATCTAGTCGTTATTCTTCACCTGACTAATTGCCATCTCAGGAGAAAGGGGACTAGATATTCATTCAATCACAATAGCATATCATAAAGACACTTTACACCAACTATTTTGTCATCAGATGTGCAGAAAGTAATGCATGTGTAATGCATTCTGATCATATTAGTTGTCCCTTTGTAGCACACCATATCCTTTTCATTTATACAATTTAAGCAAGGATACTGTTTTGGTATCTGGATCGAGGGCTATATATATCTTCACACTTGGGACAGTAAATTTTCACAGTACTTTGCCGAGGGATGTCTGATTGACCAAAGGGGAGGCAGGGTTGTCCGCTGCAATACACTCTTGGGCAACGTCCAAACTCAGCATTCTTGTACTTCTCAAGCTGTCAAAGAATTCGTTAGCCGATCGTCATAACAGCTAACTGAAACATAGAACTGGCAAAATAAAATTTCAATCCAAGCCCCAGTGCTCACCATCGCAGCCATTCCTTTGCTTGTTAGTATGTATCGCACATGAATTAGGCCATAAAGCATCTCCGCTGCTGATTCTACTAATTCATTCTGTTCCTCTGTAAAAGTATCCCCTACATAATTCCAGTTAATCAAATTTACTCATTGGAAAGATTCAACTGGAGTGGTCAACAATTTTCAAAAGTTGTTTACAAGAAGATGCATCAGAATATGTCAAAGCAAATAGGTTCACATTGTCAGATTAAACAAATTCAAATCTTCAACATAGCTCCACAAATACGTGTATAGAATCGTAAAACAATTCGTTATTTTTTTAGGGGCTCTATCACTAATAGGAACCCATCAAAATCTATTTTTACAGTACTGAAAAATTGCCTTGGCCTTTCTAAAAAGGAAGAGGCTACTTGACCAAGGTATTGTTTCTCTACTGTATTTTGATTAAAAAGTGGCACATCGACTATTTCAAGAATTCTTAATGCCCTAAGTCAATTTAATTTCTAATGCCACCAATCAGTGGATTATCCGAAGGCCTATGGAGTAATTAGTAAACTTTACAAATGAGCATTCCTTCCATTTTTTAAACCCCCTTTAGAAACCTCTCTACATCACATTAAATCAACACAGAATTCCAGTACCATAATTCATAACTAAAAATTGGTTTCAGTTCTCACCCATCCTTCTACCCTTTTTCATCTTTAGGGATAATCAAACGGAGATTACCTGTGGTGTATGACTCTAACAGAGATCTCTGCAGAGATTTCTGAAATTACAACGCCCTTTGCTGATAATCTCCCAGATACCGTGAACAGAAAACAAAAAGTAGGATATATGTACAACATACTCACGTAGATGTTGGACATTACTACGAGATAGAGTGGGCTGACAGGTTAGGGTCCTTCAATTGCAGCATTGATTTAAGTGATTATGCTGGTGGATTGTGTAGCGAAATGGCAAGAAAGGAAAATTTGACGAAATATTGTCCTGGTATAGACAAATGCATACATAGACATACATATATAAGCCCAATTGCATAATGACAATATCAGTGAGTGCCCCTGTTTTGAGAATGCTCAAAACCTACATTGCAGTTACATGTAAATGTACTTTGAGTTGTCTCAGATTCAAAGCATATCAACATGCAACTTCATCTCGGGAAATATATGAGACCAGAAATAAATTAAAAAGCTCTGATTCTTGCATCTAATTTCGACAGTGTCAATGAAGTAACCACTTAGGTCATCCTGTCACTAGTTAAAATAAAACATACAGAAGTTTTGCTATACAGAGATTCGAGTTTGTTGAACTCATGACATTTTGTAAGCATCTCCCCAGGCTACATAACGGTGCCCTCAGCCACATTATTTTTACAAAGGGCCCCACTCTCCAGCTCCAAATTCATGAATCTAGAATTTACCACAAGTTTGTGCTAAATTCAAGGTTTTATTCCGGCCACTCTGCAAATTGACTAATTGAAGGGTGTATACCTTACGTATCGACTAGCTTATGTAATAGGGCCAATAAGTGGTCTAATTAATCGAACACATGTGGTATATGGTAAGTGTTAGAAGTGTTTATTAGAATAAGTGGGTTTATCCTACATCGTCTATCTAATGTATATGTAACTCTATAGAGTAATATAAATGTGTGTGTTAGGGTGATTACTACTCTACACACTTTCTCTATTCTTCCAAGCAACATGGTATCATAGCCAAACCCCAACCCACCATAGATCCTAACCCTAACAGCCTCACCCACCTCTGTTACATTCGTAAACAGTGTCAAGCGGTTGTGAACAGTACCCGCTGGAAACCCTAGCCCTAAAACCTCATCTCCTTGCCTGATATTACATCGCCAGCCATAACCTAGCCACCAACGGCGACTGTCGACCCTCGCCCAGCCGCCGGCTCTCGCCCAGCCTCCGGTGATCCTCACCGGCCATCAGCAGTCACCAGCGACCCTCGCCTGAACTTCTACGACCACTGTATGACCCCGAAAACCCTAAATCAACCCTTTAAAACCCTCGAAATCCTTGAAAAAATAATTAAAAACTTCTTACCCAGTTGAAATCAGTCCCTTTGGGTACTCGAACAGCCTTCTCGGCTACCAACCAGTTCTCGTCAGCCATCGTTGGACATCGAGTAGCCTGTTCAAGTGTTTTCGTGCCCTTAAAAGCCCTCGAAACCACATATTCAGATCTTACCAGTGCTTGTCGGTATTGTTGCAGTGGCTGTTCGTCTCTCCTTTTCTGGTTCTGTGATCCTTTGGTATGATCTGAATTAATGCATTCATATGGTATTGTTTACATATTGGACTGCTCATAGTGTTGGTATGTGATATTGTCACTGGTTTTCTGCTATACTTGTTGGGTCGTGATAATTAATATGGGCAGTGCCAAGTTTCTGTTGGTGGTGGTGCTCTAAGTGGTGCTAGCTTGTTTCTCTTATTTAGTTGGGTTTGAAGCTGTGTGGTCATTTATTGTTTGGGTTGCCACTCCATTGCTCGATAAAATGTCTGAGAAGAATTCTGATTCTAGTTCTAGTACTGGTTCTGGCTCTAGTTCTACTGTTGTTGGTCGTTTTTCGAGTGGTTCTCGGACTCGCAATAGGTGCCCTATTACCTCCACACCATTAAATGGGGGCAATTATGTTCTTTGGGCTAAAGCTGTTGAGGTGTATTATATGGGTGATTCCGAGGACTCCTATTTGACTGCTGAGCCTCCTGCTGCTGATGGATCCACATATAGGGCATGGAAAGCGGTTGATGCTCGTATTCGTTTAGAGCTATGGAATAGTATGACTGAACATGTTGCCAGTACACTAATGTTTTGTGATACAGCTAAAGAGGTGTAGACACAGGCAAAAGAACTGTATTCAAGTGTAGACAATCTCCGTCGCACCCATGACCTTCATTCTTTAATATATCTCAGGGTGATGATTCTTTTGAGGATTATGATGCTAAATTTCAAAGCATTTGTAATGACATGGATATTTGTGAGTCTCTTACTGCTGATATTCAGATTCTCCGGCGCCAGCATGACCGTATGAGGGTTACTTGTTTTTTATCCGGTGCATCATCGAACTTTTGTCTTGTGGGTAATCAGATTTTGGGAACTCGTGACTTACCTCCTCTCAGCGAGGTTTTCAGTCATCTCCGTCATTCCTCGTCTATTTCTGCACCAACTTCTAACCGTTCTGCTTTTGACTTCCGATGTTTCTGATAGCTTTGTGTTCTTAGTCAGTCGTGGCCGTGGTCATGGGTTTAGAGGTCATGGCCGAGATTTTAAGATGAGTGGCCATGGTTCTGGTGGCTGTACGGATACTATTATTGGTGGTCGTAGTCGTACATTTAGTCATGGCGGCCGCATGATAGGGGGAGGCCGCGGTCGTGGCTGTGGTGCTCGGTTGTGTACTTATTGTGGGGGACCAATCATTGGATGGACACATGTTATGAGTTGTATGGTTTTCCTCATGCTCATCAGGCCGCTGTCTCCGAGGATACTGGAGAGTTTACTCAATCTTCTGCCGATACTCAATCTTCTGCCAATAGTATAGTTATTTCAGTTGATGAGAACCAGCGCAGCGCTGCTTCTCATCATTTTAGACTGTTCTTGTCATTTCAGACTGCGATAGGATCCTCCACTGCTACGCTCGCTCAGACCGGTCCATCTATTGCTTGTGTTGCCTCCTCATCTTCCTCTCCTTGGTTTATTGACTCGGGAGCTACTGCTTTCCTTTGTGATCGACAGCCAGTTAGTAGATCATCTCATGTTACCTTAGTTGATGGGTCTACCACTGCTGTTACTGGTTTGGGTTCAATTCCTGTCTCTTCTCAAGACAGGGAGGAAGATTGGTGGGGGCATTGAGCGAGGTGGCCGATATTACTTGACTGTTCCTCAACCTGTTGCCCTTCAGACATCAGAGTCTCCATATCAGCAGCACTATCGTCTTGATCATCCCTCTCTTCAGAGTTTGAAGCATCTTGTGCCCTCGTGTCGTTCCATTAATAAGTTGGTTTGTGAAGTCTATGAGTTTAGTAAATACCGTCGAGTCACTTTTTACCCTAGGGTTGAGCGTCATGTGTCGCGTCCTTTTTCAGTTAGTTTATTCAGACATTTGGGAGCCTATTCATGTGCATAGTATTTCTGGTTTTCAGTATTATGTAATTTTTGTGGATGATTTTTCTCGTATCACACATGTTTATCTAATGAAAGAGAGATCTGAATTGAAATATGTTTTTAAATCATTTTACATGGAGGTTAAGAATCTGTTTGATATCTGCATTAAGATATTTCATTCAGATAATGCCCGTGAATATTTTCATAGTACACTTTCTCAAATTTTTGATGATCATAGCATTATTCACCAATCGTCGTGCTCTTGAACTCCACAACAAAATAGAATTGCTGATTGCTAAGCGCAAGATTCGGCACTTGTCTGAGGTTATGCATGCCTTATTATTTCAAATGCAGGTTCCTAAGTCATATCAGAGTGACGTCGTCCTCACTGCATGTTACTTAGTCAACCGCATGCCCTCTACGGTCCTCGGTGGTCAGGTTCCCCATACGATCTTATTTCCCGATCGGCCTCTCCGTTCATTACCCCCTCGAATTTTTGGTGCACATGTCCATGTTCTTGACCATGATAGGAGTAAACTTGATCCACGGTCTTTTAGGTGTATCTTTCTGGGATACTCACACACCCAGAAAGGGTATCGTTGTTATTCTCCTACTTTACGTCGTCACTTTGCCTATGTTGATGTCACGTTCAATGAGTCCTAGCCATATTACTCGGATCCGGTTACTACCAATGATCTCCTTACACTTGAGTCTGTGTTACCTATGGCTGTTCCAACTGGCACTGTTCCTCAAAAACATTTGCAGGTATATGTTCGGCGTTCCAACGCACCAGGACCAACCCAGCCTCCACCTACAGAACCCTCCCAGCTAGCCAAACCACCTTCGCCAGAACCGCCATCTTCCACCTCCCCCCACTAGATCCGTCTGCTCCTCGATATCCGACTCGTGAAAATTGCCACCCACCGGTAAAATATGGTTTTTCTAATCTCTAGCACTTCTCATCATCTTTCTCGGGTTATCTCATATGATCATCTCTCTCCATCTCTTTGTGCTTTCACTACTACTATCTCCTCCATTTTTGTTCCTCACACTGTTCATGAGGCATTATCCCGGTCTAGGTGGCGGAAAGTTATGGAGGATGAAATCTCTCTTCATAATAATGGCACATGGGAGTTGGTTACTCTTCCTGCTGGTCAAACTATTGTCGGCTGTTGTTGAGTCTATACTATCAAGTATCTTCCTGATGGCACTGTTGAGCTTCACAAAACTTGCCTGGTTGCCAAAGGCTACACCCAGACTTATGGTGTTGATTATTCAGGAACCTTCTCTCCCGTTGCCAGGCTTGGTTTTGTGCGGATTCTTATTTCTCTTGCCGCCCATCTTGGTTGGCCGTTGTTCCAGCTCGATGTCGAAAATGCCTTTCTCCATGGCAATCTCTAGGAGGAAGTCTACATGGAGCAAACACCTGGGTTTGTTGCTCAGGGGGAGCGGCATAAGATATGTCATCTTCGCAAAGCACTCTATGGACTTAAGCAATCTCCTAGAGCGTGGTTTAGCAAGTTTAGTGATGCCGTTATGAGATCTGACATGCGTTGAAGACAGTCAGACCACTCTGTGTTCTCTCTTATGTCGGCTCGAGGGAAAGTATTGCTCATTGTCTATGTAGATGACATTATTACTGGAGATGATCAGAAAGGGATTGATGAGTTGAAACAGTTTTTACATAGTTCCACACTAAAGACTCTAAGCTGCGATATTTTTTGGGTATTAAGGTAGCGAGGTCCAAGGATGGGATCAGTTTGTCTAAGAGAAAATATGTGTTGGATATTCTAAGAGGGGTTCTTTGGGAGCTAAACCTGTGGAGACTCCAATGGATCCTAATGTCAAACTTTGCATTGATCGGGGGAGGTATTTCCTCATCCAGACCGGTATCGTTGCTTGGTTGGTAAGTTGAATTATCTTACCAACACACATCCTGATATCATTTGCTGTTAGTTTGGTGAGTCAGTTTGTGTCTGCTCCTCGTCTTCCACATTGGGAAGCTTGTATTCGCATTGTCAAGTATTTAAGGCTCATCCTGGACGCGGTTTGTTTTACCATTCTAATGGTCATTTTCGTATTGAGGCATTTACGGATGCAGATTGGGCAGGGTCACTGTACGTTTGTTGGTGGCAACCTAGTTACCTAGAAGTGTTAGAAGCAAACTGTTGTTGCAAGGTCTAGTGCAAAAGCAGAGTACTGTGCTATGGCTCATACTACATGTGAGATTGTTTGGCTGAGATCATTTCTTGAGGAGCTGGGATTTCGGGTACAGTTACCTATTCCTATGTATTATGATAATCAAGCAGCGATACATATTGCCGCAAACCCGGTGTTTCATGAGAGAACTAAACATATTGAAGTAAATTGTCACATCGTTCAAGAGAAGATTGACAGTGGTGTATTGGTTACGCCCTTTGTGTCCACAGGAGCTCAGATAGCAGATATTTTTACCAAATCACTGTTTAAACCTCATTTAGAATTTTTATGTAACAAGCTGAGATTTTGTGATATCTATTCTCCAGCTTGAGGGGGAGTGTTAGAAGTGTTTATTAGAATAAGTGGGTTTATCCCACATCATCTATCTAATGTATATGCAACTCTCCAGAGTAATATAGATATATGTGTGTTAGGGTGATTACTACTCTACACACTTTCTCTATTCTTCCAAACAACAGTAAGAAAAACAAAACTGAAGCTGCCATTTGATACACAGACCAAGTCTAAAAGTCTCAAGGGAGCTCAGAGATATTGCTTTTGTCAACATATAGCTTAGCTACATGACAGATACCATGAACCAAAAGGGAATACACACATCCCACATATAAGCTCAGGTCAATGTCGTCTCTGGTTATTTGTTGGAGTAAGCCTATATATAAGCTGATCTATATATGAACGCGTAAAGAACTTCGTGTGGATGATCCCTGTCATGGCGGGGTATGGTCAACTTGCTGTTTTTGCCCCCTCAAGACCTAAAACAACCTGAATTAGACAGCACTATAAGAGATATGACATGATTTGTTTTGGCCTTAATGGATTCTTTGAAAGTAGACAAAAGGACCTAACCCCAGCCCCTCTTCCTTCCCTTAAGCTCACTGTCTCTGACCACCCTAAATCCAATCAAAGCTCAAAGTGCTTTACTTGCCACTTTAGTGGATAAGGTTTTTCTTGCTTCCCGAAGAAGCTCTTCATATCTAAAAGGTATCCAACAATGACTGGATTTTCGAACTTCACGCAATATGCCACATTATCTGCACACGAAAACCATGATAAATTATCTAATTCTAACAATCATAGTGTTAAGCTCACCAAATATGAGCCGACGTGGTATAGGAGTGCATTGACGGTTAAATAAAAGAAAATCAAACTCTGGTTACCAAAAAATTAGGAGCACTACAACGTCGTAATAATAAGCACTGATACTTGGACATCATTAGCAATGCCATGGAAAATTTTGTGAAGTACATGAGGTTTGTGAATGGAGATGGAAGAACTTTCAACAAAGGAGGCTTGAGCGTGTTTCCTTGAATCAGCATTTGGAGTCCCCACCTTAGTAGCAGGATCCTTCGAAAATGGGTGCGCTCCCTAGATGGGAGCTCAAATCGGCGCTCCCAAGATGGGAGCTCGCTCCTTGCTAAGATGGGAGCTTGCGCCGTTAAGGCAGTTATTCACTAACTTTTAAGGGAATTATGCCATTGATGAAATAAGCATACGAGAATCATATTATTCAAGAAGTTTTGCAAATTGAGAACATATATAACTTCCGATAATGAGAAAATTTTCAGTATCACTTTTCCTTTAATGGTTAAGTATTTAAAGATATTTTATGTACATATTTTATATAATCTATATACACTCCTTAGGGGCTCCCAACCTTAGGAGCTTCTAAGTGCCTCCGCACCCCGCCCCCGCTTCGTGCTACTAAGGTCCCCACGGAAGGGTCATTTTTTTTTCGAACAGATTCTTATTCTCTACAATTTGGGTGGGGGGGGGGACACATAAGCATATACATACATGTATATACATAGTGATCGGCAATGAAGAAAATGAAGAAAAACAGTTGGATATTGACAACTTTCTTGCCGCTTGTGTCGGATGGCAGTGGAATCAGTGAGCATCTTTTGCTTCACTGCAACTTTATTAGAGATTCGTGTTGCTTGTTTTTTCCCATTTTCAGAATGAGTTGGGTTATACCAGCATCAGTGCTTCAGCTGTATGACAGTTGGACAGTGGATACATGGGCAACCCGGATTAGGAGAAAGAGTAACTGAATTACTTTTTGAGGATGTAGAGACCGGCTTATAGAATTGAGGTTGCTATCAACCAATTAATGCGTTTTCCTTTTCTCTTGGTGATTTTAGCCAGAATTGTAAACGAGATAGCCTCTGTACCTTAATGGTGCTTGTCCATATCATTACTTCATCAATCCAAAAGGAAAATGCTTTACTAACCTTTTTCCCTGTCACAAACAAGAATCGCCATTTTCCATATGAAGCTGAAATAATATGATCCATGGTACCTTACTTGATTGGAAAAACATTCAACTTTGAAAATCTTTTTCACAGCATCCGGGGGGGGGCCGCGGTTGTAGGAAGGAACCCAAGAACTAGGGGTGAGCACGGGTCGGGTTTGGTCAGGTGCACCCTCAACCCATCAACTGAACTAACATCATTGGGTAGCCATTTCTTTCAATTGAGCTCAACCGAAACTCCCATTGAAACTGTCAGATCTCGGGTCTAAGTTTGACAAGTCGGAAGCGGGTGGCTTGGTGGATTGAGACAAGGTGCAAAGCTCTTCCTCCCCTCTTCTTTTGATCTTCATCGGTAGCAATGGTCCTTTCTTTCAATTGGAGTTCTGTCGTCGTCGGTGATACACCACAGTTGAACCACTTTGTTTTGAACGCGAAGATTCTTAGAAGGGAATATCAAAGGTGAACTATAATTTTTTTGAGAAAATATTAACTACCTCAGAGAGAGAGAGAGAGAGTCATAAACAGGAAGAGTGAAATGGGAATTAAGAGCAATGGAGCTGGGGTTTTGTTTGGTTCTATAACATGGGCAGCGAGGAAAGAGGGAGACGAAAATGGCCTAATGTTCATCTTGAAAATGGTAAACGTCTCTCTAGAAAGGCTCAAAAGAGGGAGCGAAAGCAAAATGCAGCAGAGAGAGGGAGAGAGAGATGAATATGTTTATCTTGGAATCTAAAAAGGATATGAGTAAATGGTCTTCGGTTCTCGAGAAAAGGACTGTGCATGCGTGAAAGGGTTATTGATTTGCAGATTCCTGCACACCCCTATAAGAACCCCTAACACATTGCACTCGTGGTTATGGTAGCATTGAACTACCGAAACAAGATTTGAAAGAATAGTAAATTCACAACTGATTCCCCTATCTAAGCAAGGATAACTTCACTTACTAAAATATCCTTAGTTCAGAAACACAAATCATAGACATGAGAATATACATAGCAACACAATTGAGGGATAAACATAGCAACAGAATTGACAATCGTGGTAACAAAAAAATAAACCAAAGCAAGCACATAAAAGAAAAGAAAGCTTACCATGAGAGGATTCAACATCCAGTATCAAATCGAGCGCATAATCATAATAAGGAACTTGGCTGCTTAACCCACATAGGTTAAAATCATCCTGAATGTAATCATCATCAACTTCACAAAAGAACTCATTCCCACGCAGATTACAGAACCATGCAATCCAAGATGTATCATCCCCCTCTGAACCACTCACATCTGACTCCTCACTGTCTGTTTCAGATTCCTCTGCAATCAACAATCCGACCAATCCATACGGCAGATTAGGATAGACAAACCAAGCAAAACAAAAAAGGAAGAAAGACTGCTACGCTTGCACATTACAGGAAACATCGAACAGCTTACAAATTTGAAAAGATCTCAATAGCTATCAACTACTCATTAACTTTAGTACCCTAGGTAAGACAAACATATTGTGAACAGACACAACCAACCAAAATCAATCAAATTTTACTGGAGAGCACTTGCTTCCAATGACCATTACATATGAAAAAGAACCAATTCTTGATAAGGCAATTCCCTCAGCTAGTGTGTCATAGTTAGCAGGTACATCAGCCAGGCTTTCACCATTCTGTAGCATTCCAGTGGATGAACAAACCCAACCACATCTCAGTATCTTATATTTAAGTTATTATTAAAAGCCTAAAAGATAATGGTAAAAAAACCTCCTGGAGCATATCCCTGTGTCCATGTCGTGTCCATATACGTGCTTCTTAGGCCACCACATCATGGTTTTCCATTATCTGTAGCCATCTTTTTCAAGCTCTTGTGGCGGGTGAAGATCTCACAAGATGCTTTGCATGGGTCACAGCCAATTCTAGTCGCTAGATCATGCGTGAGGTAGTTCTTCTCACGAGGTTTGAAAGATAGGCAATCACCTTGCGATATGCATTGATACCCATTTGATCTCATGAAGAGATCAGTAAAGTAAATAAATCGAAACTAGAATTGTAAAAACCCGATTGTCATTTCCAATTCAGAATTCAGATAGCATTTTTTTCCTTTCTTTGATTAACATAAATGTTTTATATCCACGTAGAAACGTATCTATGCATTTTGCTATTAATGATACGGTGTGCATAGGATCTCTTTAAATGATGCCCACATGGCCCATAGGCAAACACTTGCTTCTATGCCACGAATGTGGATAGGAGTCCCGCCGTCATGCATAAATCTTAAATCATGCAATCAACCATATTGTGATTATGACAACTCACTAGTAAAACAATAGTTCAAGATTCGTTACAGAAAAGTGAATGGTGGTTTCTATACATAAAAACCTCACTTCTTTCCTCCTAGATTTCTATCACCATTCTCAATAGTGAAGCAACAAATCTACACTCTTAAATTCAAAGCAACAATAACTCAAGCACAACTGTTACAAGAAGAAGCCAACTTATAGGGGGTAACCCCAACCGCCAATTGCTTTTCTAATAAATTACTTGATATCTTCTGACGATTCTTTACTCTAGTACAAACGCTTGTATAAAGATGAATATGTAGCCCTAGAATATTGTAGAGAGAAAATACCTGTCGTTATTCTAGGGTTTGAGTCTGAGAGAGTAAATAGGGGGAGAGAAAACAGAGATGACATATAATAACTATAACAACCTTTAAAAGGTTGACAAAGGTTAGTTGAACCCCTTTCCAATGTAAAGCTTTTGTCATTCATTGAATCTATTCCTATCAATTACCCAATGAATCACATAAAATGTATGATTCAAATCCCAAACTTCATGCTATTTTGTCCGATTCTATCAACTGTGATAATGACAAAAGTCATTAAACAATAACAATAATAAGCAATACCTTCTCAAAAATAATCTCACGTGCCTACATGGAGTATAACTTCTTTTCTAGGATAAAAGTGCCCTCCTACAATCTTAAAATTTACATAGCGATCAGCATTATCAAATTTCTTTTTATTTCAATCAAGATCCTGTCATAGATCACCAAGCTTTTGAATCAACTTACTTGAAAACCAAGGATCCCAACTCATGAAACCCTTCTGTTTTGACTTAAAAAATATTTCTAATATAACCTATAGGCTATAGGTGAAGTTCTCGTATGCTTCGAAATCTAAAATTCCATTGTTAATATAATCTGATAATTCCGATCTTTTTGAATTCATGCTCAAAGATTTTGGGTTCAAACCTTTTCTCTTCTTTGGGGTCCAAATGATTATTTAACTCAATAGGATTGCAACAGTTAGGGCTACAGCAATGTAATATTAGAGCAGCCAAAAAGTATTCCACAGCAGGTGATGGGCTTCTCCAATATGTATACATACACGCATATGTATGTACACTATTGTTCCAGTACCAGGAGACAATCATCAATTTCTAATTACCAAAGTCAGCAAGATTGAAGGTTCGATTTCTAGATGTGTTCCAATTTTTGTTGGGGCTTCAGGGTGGGTTCAATTTTTGCAAGGTCTAGATTGGAGTTCCAGGCGACACATTTGAGTTGCGTTAGAGCTTTTAATTCGCCAAAAAATATTCAATTCCTCGTAGGGGCTCATATTTGCAGTGGCACAGACACATTTGTTTATTCTTTGGAGATTTTAGAAATCTTTCAATATTAGGCATGTCAATATATTACTCCCTCCGTCCCTAAATAAAAACATATGCCTTTTAAAATATGTATTTTTTTGTTAAAATATTCAAAAAAAAATCACAACTTAAAAAAATTCATTGATATCTATTGATTTGTTTAAAAAATTTGATTCTTTTTACGAAAAATGCATCGTTTTGAAGGCCTAGGTTTGAGCGCCGGACAATTGTTTAGGGCGGAGGGAGTATATACACAAAATGCAATGTGCTAATAATTGAAGGTCATGGGACATAGCCGCACAGAGCAAAAGACAGAGGATGCAAGTGAAGTTTGCCCTATGAATTACCTCAAGTTTGAGAGGAAGAAAGCACACTAAACTAATGTACATGTTCATAGTCGCAGATAAGTTTTATGCTCACAATATATACTAAATTGTTGCAACTAACTAAAACTCAAAAGGGACGTTGTCGAAGATCCAAACCGCAATTATAAATATTGCTTTAATACAGCTGTGAAAACTTAAAGACAGATCATAACAGACACTCAACATTGTAACTTGACAACCATAAGTACATACACACGCTCTTTATGTAGATGTGGGTGGTATTGGATAGATGTTTGTCAAAGTTACCATTTTAGTGTACTTAATGATCTTTCATTAAGTTTTCACAATGGTATTAAGTTTTCATAATGGTATTGAAGCTCAATTTAGTAATTATGATTTTGATCTTTAACTAGTTCCCTTCAAATTCTAGAAAGTCGCAAGAATTTGATAAATATTAGTCACTACTTACAATACATTGTACTATGAAACATGCTCGCTTGGATCACAATCAACAGTCTAGAGTGCTTTGTTAAATATTAGTCACTACTTACAATACATTGTACTATGAAACATGCTCGCTTGGATCACAATCAATCTAGAGTGCTTTGTTTATATCATGCTAGAGATAATTAGTATGGCTATCTGCCAATTACAAGTGTATTTGTTTTTTGTTTTTTTTGGTAGCTTAAGATTTTATTAAGAGTTTGTTTTGGCTCTTCGGAAATAAAACTTTTGAGAGATACACCCTGGAGTTGCATTACACTGATCACCATGAAAGAGAGATAGGTTAAAATTAGGTTGACAAATGTAGGTTATCCAATAAAACTAAGTTGTTTCCTTCTATTGTGTCATTTAAACATTGATCATGTTGTTCTGCATGCTATAGTTTCTCAGTGCATTTTTTACTTATATTTGAACACCCTGCACGAGGAATGTAGACCTTCCATAGAACCAAGTACCAACCCTAAGTTCAAGCCCCAAAGTAATTTGGATGTACAGCGATTTATTTTTACTCGATGTTATCAGACATGAAGCAGCCATTTTGATGTGCACATTAGTTGATTTCCTTGTGAAATTAGCATTAACTCAGTCCAATAAACTGTATGAGATTTTGCAATTATTTTTCTCTTACATTAGTAATGACCTGAGATGAGCGTGAAGAGGTTACAGTATCCGTTTTCTTTCTTGCAAAATAGATCTGATACTCTTAAAGTTCTCAACTATTACCACTGCAATAGTAGAAAGATGTTTTTCGCTACCTAGAAAAATGCATAGACGAACGGCAGATCTGTGGAACAATGATCGGTAGGTTACATCTGTTCTCATCTATATAAGGAGAGCACTAAATGGTGTGGCCTTTCTCTTGAGGCTGGCTCATACTTTTGATTTCAATCCACAAGTTTCAACTGCTAACATATGTAAATAGTTAGCATAATTGCCCCTCAGTACTTACTTTTAGTGCATAACCACTCTCCCACCCCTTCCCCTGAGAAAGATATGGGCATACTGGAAAACAAAATGCATTTGAATACAGAAAGAATGAGATTATGAAGGAGAGCTCTAAGAAGTAAGAACAAGAAAGAACTATTTGCTCGCAGACTTCTATGATGGATGTATTCATTTTGCAAGTTAACATGGGCATTCATAATTTCTTCTCTTCTGCTATGTTTCTCCTGTAAGACTTGATCTCAATTGTTAGTCAAATGTTATGCCATATGCAAATTCTTCATTTAAGAATTTCTCTGCACCAGGATAAAGATTTATGTATAGGCAATTCGGATATTGTTGTTTTCATTTGTTGACGCCAAACATCACTACAATATATTTTGCACACCCATCACGTGTGTCCTGATTCTAGTACATATAAATAGACGTACCAAAAATAGCATACACAACAAGGCTATTATGTACCGACTTCAAAATGAAAAAACGTCAAGGACAGCCGTTATAAATAGTTCATTTTTGTGTTTTTTTTGGTCAAAAAGTTGGAACCACCACATTTGAATTCCTTTTTACATGTGACGGCTTCAATAGAGCTGATAAAAATAGCTTCGCTAATGAATACACGAACAAAAATCATGGAACCACCATTGACTAGACCCGTCGTATATGTGAGGGGTCCATCAATTAGTTTATAGTAATCTTGAGCATCGTAAATGCATGCAGTTGTGAAAAAATAGTTGTAATGATTTCTGTTTTGGGAAAGTCTATTAACACAACACTTTGCACAACAATATGCACAACACAATTATGTGGCACCATATCATCGGGCAATGTAAAATGCCATCTCATCCATTGCCCAATAATGGAGTGCCACCTTAGCATGTTGTGCATACTGACGCGCAAAGTGTTGTATTAGTAGCATCAACAATGCTACAACCACACACAAACACTTACACACACTCACAAAGGGGTGAGCCTCACCCCCTTTGTGAGTGTGTGTAAGTGTTTGTGTGTGGTTGTAAAGTTATTGTTAGTAGCATACCTCATACCTTTATAGTGTTTACCTCACTGGGGATAATAGGATAACTTAATAGAATTAATTAAAACCGTTTCTCATGTTAGAATACCAGTGTACTCCTCACCATTACAACACAAAACATTTAAACAGTAATACATGAACCATATCACAATAATTGGATTCAGTTCAACAATTCGTGAAACACTAAACAGAGATCATCAGGCATGCTCAAAAAATCATGACTTCACCACCACAACACACGCTTCGTCATAAAAATAAAATTAAAAAATGCGCATTAAGAGAGACGGGAACGAACCATCGGAGCCTTTGGTTTCGGCCAAATCAGGAGGTGGCTTGCCACCAGATAACGTGGATTGAGCAGACAAGCGATCCTTCTCCTTTCCGTTCAAAGCCCTAGAAGTAGACGGTGAGGATCGCTCCAAGTGCTTATCAAGGGCATCGTTGATACGCTTTCGATCGACTTGACCCATCTCCGGCCTCGATCCACCGCCTCCTCTGTCTCTATACATTCTTCTCTCTCTCTTTCCTCCCTCTCTCTCTGTATATATATGTATACGTATGTGTGTAAGTATGTACAAACAAAACAAAAACCCTAGATGTCAGAATGCTCGCATACACGTGAACAAAATTAAGATTTTTGAGCCGATAAGAGTGATGTATGTGCTTACGGAGAGAGAGAAATTAGGGTTTTGAAGGTGAGGGCACGAAGCAGCTAACCCATGCTCTTTCTCTCTCTCTCTCTCTCTCTCTCTCTCTCTCTCAAGATTTTTGTTCTAGAGATCTGATTGGAAAACGATAAGGAAAGAGGGGCGTCCGGGGGAGGGGAGAGAGAGAGATTAAAAGGGTGCGCCGTGAACCGTTGGGGTCGACATTAACGACGGGAGGTAGATCGGTTTACAAGTTAAGAGGGGAAATGTACTGTGTGTTTCTCGGAGTTCTGTTGGGTGGAGCATCGGCACGCGTGGCTGCATGGAGTGTATCGTGGCCCCCTGTTGCATTAACTAGAACTAGAATCCTTTGTATGCAAAATGCATAATTAGGAAAAAAAACCTCTTCTCAACAAAAAAACCAATTTTGCTATCTGTAGGGACCCAAATCCCGACCGACATCCCGATCTGACATGGAAGGTAAGGGTCCCACTGCTCCCTTCCGTTCAAAGTTCAACTGCGCGAGAAAGAAAACCTTTTGATTTCAAAAAAAATTGGGGAATACGGATACGAAGTATTATTACTCTCTCTCCTGCTCTCTTCCTCCAGAATCAGTCCAGCACCCAACTCCATCGGAGCTTCTCAAATACGCCGGCCCACCACCACGCCGTCGACGCCACACCTCTCTCTCTCACACACACATCACCGATCCACTACCACTGGAGCCCCAGTACCACGCCGCCCCCTCTCTACCACCAATCTACCGCTTCTGTGTTAGGGTTCGTCTCTCTCCCTCTCTCCCTCTCTCTCTCTCTCCACTACTACAATCAAGCAGAGAGTTCTTGGGCTTTTTTTCCTTTTCAATTTGGTGAAAGGAACAAATCTCACCTATGAACAAATTTCACCTATCCACTGTTTGTTGAAATGCCCAACGTAAAAGTCAGTTTCTAAAAGTGTTTGTTTGCACAAATTGGATTCATCACTCTCTCGTAATAACATTGAGAGTAGAAAAATAAGAAACAAGAGCAAATGATAATTTGCTATGTTTGGGAGCACATCGAAATACGTTGAAATAGATTAGTTTGAAACGAATTTGCAACTAGTATAATCATTTAGAGTTGGTGCTTGCAATTTATAATCGCTTAGAGTTGGTGCTCACATTTCATAATACAATACTTCGAATTTGATCCTGGTTCTGTCATTGCTATTTTTTTTGGTGTAATGCAATTTTTGAGTGCTATATTTGTCCCAAGGTTTGCTTCATTGAACAAGCTTTGTCCATATCTGTGTCATGTTGTGTTGTGTCTTAATCACTTTTCGTATGAATCATGGACTAATGTTGTAGATGAATCTGCTGCTTTTGAGCCTATGATGTTGCTACTTTTTTGACAAAAGCATAAGGAGATGACAGTTGTGGTTTCTCTTTGGGATGTAGCATTTTTTGGAGTTGAAAACACTATTTTATAGGTTCTGTTGTGCAGATCATCTATGCGAGAACCTAAATTATGACACATTGGTTGCGTTTGAACCACATTTGCCTTACAAAAATGGACATTATGTTCACAGCATCACATTTGTACTGTCTATTTTTGCAAGAAAAATGTGATCCAACATGTTTTTCCTTTTTCTATTTTTGATGTTTATCTCTCGATGGATTTTGGAAAATTACCACATTCATAACCTGCTTCCTCCGATTTCAAATTTTCATGGGCTCGTTACCAACATTCTTGAATAACTCATGCATGCTTTTGGTACTCCATAGACATATGTTGGGAGGTTGAAGAGAGCGTCAAAATGGTTCGAAACTGAGATGAGAGATCTCTTCTAAAGGAAGGGTTTTCCTACGTTGTGCCTTTGCATGTATGTAACTTCCAACTCTGGGCCAAAATGGCCTCCATTGCAGATGGTAGAAATCGAGGACCTGGGAACCCAAGTTGACTGTACTATAGTCACTATAGTCTGTAGCTAAGAAACAAACATAAATGTGTTCATTCAAATAAGAAGTTTAAAGTCTCGTTAAGACATATCAACCCTAGGACATAGCAGGACAAGATTGATACAGAACAATCACTGGTGCCTATTATAGGGGTGCACTGGATGCTCTATAATAGCGGCTGAATGTATACTTTTTTTGATAGAGAATTTGCATATCCTTATGTGCCTAATTATACCAGTCTGACATTAGAGTTATCTAGTTTGATTCGGCAATCTGACTTTTGTTTGTTAACTTTCTAACTAAATGAATTGTATGTCTCTGATGCAGCGATTATCAATGAACCAATGTACCTGAGGCACAAGACGGATGCAGCGATTGATGATGGATGACTTAGGCAATGCAACAAAATTACTTGTCTTTGTTTAAAAATTTGGATAGAGTTGGGAAATCAGTCTTTAGATAGTTGCATGCGTTTGTAAAGTTGCTTCCGTATGTAGTTAGGAATAACAGTCAGTGTGGGATGTATTTGAATTCTTTTATTATTGATTTGGTTGGAATTGTTCTATGTTCTGTAAAAGAGTTACGATTCAATACAAGTATTAATATTTCATTGGCAATAAACAGTGTACAATTTTAGTTTTTCGCTGCAATTGATTCTTTTCATGCGAGGGCAATACTTTCTTGTAGTGTATGATGTTGGGTATAAGTGTGTTTGGTAGCCAAAAAAGTTTAATTACCTTAATATGATGAGGTCTTAAGGAGCCTCTCAATGAGTTTTCTGTCAATGATGCTATTGTGAATAGCCAAGACACGAAACTGAGACTATACGCCGACACGACACAATACAAGTATATGACATGACACGATACGGATACGCTGACATAACACGGATACATGTACAGGACACGACACGATACGGATGCGCCGATATAGTACGGATACACCACGACCCGTTGGTGGATACAGGTACCAAAATACGACACGATGCGGATACGCCGACACAACATGGATACACCGCGACATGACACGATGCAGGTATAGGACACGACACGATACGGATACGCCGATACAGTACGGATACACCGCGACACGTTGGTGGATACAAGTACCAAAATACGACACGATACGGATACGCCGAGACAACATGGATAGACCGCGACGCGACACGATACGGATACACTAACACAACATAGACACATCGACACGACAAGCATAAGAGTTCAATTTCATACTAGAGATTCCAACTGAATTTGCTCAGTCATTGATTGCGCGTTCTCTCTCTGCAACAACTTTAATTTGCTCAATCATGAGTATGGACTTGAATTCAGGATCCATGAATATGGAAAACCCAAGCAAACTCAATACAATCAAGTTTGACTATGCAAAAAGGCGTGAATCAAATTTACACAATAAACAAATTTGGAGAAATCAAAATACATTGATATGAACAAATTTACATAATTGGAACTAATGCACTAGAGTTTTTACACTAAATTTGACTAATAACTTTCGACTCATGCTTTTGCCATCTCCTCTCGCTTTTGCCAAAAACATCAAAAGCAGATTCATCTACAGCATTAGCCCATGCTTCAATGAAGCAAAGCTTGGGGCATATACAGCACCAAAAAACTGCATTCCACTAACAAAATACAGCAATTACAAAACCAAAAAACTACAATTACAACACCAAAAAGATGCAAAAGCGGCAACATGATATTTCACAAAAGTGGCAGCTAGTCAATTGTTTCACATCCTTCATTTGTTTCATGTCCTGTATCTCAAAAGCATCATTCCGTCCCTGAAATTCTCAACATGCACAGAAAAAGAAAGACAACAAGAAACAAAGTAAGCCAAATCAAAACATGGAGAGAGAGAGAGAGTCCTTGTCAAACTTATAAATTGATAAAAGTAGGAAGTCATAGAGCGAAACTTATTATAATCATGTTCCAAATCATATGGAGATTCATTAAGGTGATCATAGCTCCACGTACCAAGATATCCTACACTTGCTTGAGATGGCTGAAATCATAACCAATTGAAATTATTGTAACATGAAAAAAATTACAAATTGAAAAGACTCGATGTAGTGCAATTGAAGTCATACTTACAGTAACATTTTCACTCTCTTGCATGACAATCTCGTGAAATCCCATAGCATGAGGGTTGACTTCCATATCCTAAAGCGGAATAAAGTCAAATTCTAAATCATACAAACCAATGAGCATAATTATGTGAAACATCGAAAGGAATGCATAATGATTGGTATACCAATGTACTCTTTGCATTGGCACGACTACATTGGACCCTTTTGTTTGATTTCCTAACAATTTGCTCAGTCATTGATTGTTTCCTCTTCATTGGCAGTCGCCCTCTTTGAGGCCCTACACTTGGATCACCCACGGTATTTGATTTATCTTGGAAACTTTTCGAACCATTTTGTACATCTCCAACCATAGGCATGTTGCTTTGACACTCCTCATCGTAAAAGTTATTCTCTGCTTTAATTTCTCGCAACCTAGCCGCCATCCTATCTGTCTTGGAAATGGAATACATGGCAATGTCGGCGGCCTCATTAAATAACTTCAACAAACTATTATAGCGAGCGAATTCGGGTTTGCACTCCCAATTAACATAACTCACCTTAATTTTTTTATGACTCCTCACCAAGTTTTTCATCCATCGTAGAAGAATATATTTATCGGGCACTACTTCAAGCTTCTTTTTTGACCAAACCATGATCATATGCGAGCACACCATTCCCTTACTCTCGAACAACCGGCAATTGCAATTATTTTCTGCTGACTCCTCGTTAAAATGAACAAGGAAAGTGCAAGTTTTAAATTTTTTTTTCTTTCCAACTAGGATGTCTTGTTCAATGTGGAACTGTGAAATACCATTTACTTCTGGTCCAATAGTCAAATTGCACCCAATCGTTTGGCCTACTTGCTCTTGAAACTGCTTGCATTTTTCAATTGTGTATGCTTGCTGAAATTGGTCCTCAAAACCATAAGGGGACACTTTCTGAATTTGAAAGTTTAAGGAATGGGCATCTGCCTCTTCTTCTTTCTGCACCTTCTTACCCAAGGCATTCTCATATTGTCCCACAAACTCCTTCAAGGTGGTATTGGAATGGACGTAGCCATCAAAGAAGGCATTAATGCTCTCGCTTCGTTGGGTTGTGACATCCCCGCCCAAAAGGTATCCTTAACAAATGCCGGTATCCATCGATGCCTCTCCTCGTACAATCCAGCTAGCCAATCATTGCCCTATAAATTAAATTGTTTGATGAGATCTGCCCAATTTTGTTCAAAGTCCACCAGATACAAGGAATCATAAACAACACTTTTGAGAGATGTTTTTATCGCCTTATACTGTTTGCAACTCTTCAACTTGTCACGAATTTTTTTCATGATATGCCACAAACACCAACGATGTCATGCATTTGGAAAGACTTCACTTATCGCGTTTTACATTGCCCTACATTGGTCTATGATGATGGCGTCAGGGTAGGAACCATGCATGCAAGAAAGCCAAGTCTCAAACAACCAAACAAATGAAGTGGTGTCCTCCCGTGACACCAAACCACATCCAAACAAAATCGATTGTCCATGATGGTTGACCCCTACAAATTGTGCGAAAGGCATATTGTATTTGTTAACAAGGTAAGTCGTGTCAAAGGTGACCACATCGCCAAATTCTTTACACAACTCTCTACTATACGCATCAACCCAAAAGACATTCCGTAATCGGTCATTTTCATCAAGATCAATGGCATAAAAGAAGTCACTATTATCTTCTTGCATTTTGACAAAGTACTTATGCATTGCTTCGGCATCCCCTTCTTTGAGCCGTAAACGCCTTTCTTTATCCTTGAAATTCCTAGCATCCTTATCTATCCATGGTAGATTATTAGGCCCCCCTGCCTCGATTACACATGAGGCAATGGTTTTATTCATTGTGATTCTAGCTGTCGTGTGTAATTCAATTATCCTCTTTGAATGGGGTGGGATATTCCGGTAGCACCGAAGATACTTCACTTTTTCTGGACCCATTTCATGGTTATGGTTCAGTTCAATCGAATTCAACATCCACTTCTCGTCAACTTGCAAAGAGATATTCATATGGGCTTTACAACCTGTTTTTGGCGTTGGATGGGATTTAATGGGGTTCAAACCCGTTGGCCTAGCATTTCTAGCCCGATGACAACCATAAGTTATATTCGACTTTACCTTGTTAAGCTTCTTAGAGGTTGTTGTGATTGCACCGAAACCTTTTGCTTTCACATAAGTAGCATAACATTCCTGGGCTTCGTATTCAGATTCAAATATTGTTCCAAACTTAGGTTCCAATACCACCTCCAAATTTTGAGTTTCCTCCAAATTCTGATCTTGTATTTCCATGATTCTACAAATAAGAAATACAAGACTTAAGAATATACACACATAACTATGTTTAAAAAAGAATTGAACTAGTCCACATGTACAATGCACTGAAACATTAAACAATCATACAATTAAAGAATAATAAATTGGTATGTGTAAAAAACAAAAAACCTAGTTTTTTCGTATGTGTACATTAGTTAAAGTGTTGAAATTAATTTCTTGTTGTCTTTTTATTTTATTTGGTCCAAGTTCAATGTTTGTAATTGGGCTTAAGTATTATTGTGAGTTGGGCTAGTACCTTTTGTCTTGTTATGGGGCCTAATGTTAGGATGAAGCCCAAGTCCATGTTATGTATTACCCTAAGTATTTAAAGGGAAGAGGAATGAAAAAAACAAGTAGTTGCAGCTAACAATTGTGCTGCCCCTTTTTCTGTTCCAGAGCCTACTCTCTCTCCTCCCCAGTGTTTCTTATTCCCTGCGGCTGCTGCTGCTATATTTTGGTCAGCCCCTTTGCACCCATTTTCTTTATTCTTCCTCCTCTAAAATTGAAGGATAGGCTAGGGAATAGCCAACAGAAAGAATCAAATGTAGATTAGTGGAGAGGGAAATGAGAGATACCTGTGAGAGGGAAGAGATGGAGGTGGTGTGTCGGTGGTGGTAGTGGCGGGTTTGCAGTTGCCTGTTGGTGGTGGTGCGACGAAAGGAGAGTGGGTGAAATGGAGGAGAGAGAAGAGAGGAGATAGTGGTAGTGTGGTGCATCGGTGGAAGTCGAGAGAATCTTGGTGTGAGTCGCGGGACGAGTCATGGTGCGGCGTCGGCGGAGGTGGGCTGGTCAATCGATGGGGGCTCCGGTGGTGGTGGCCCGGCGTTATCTGGGAGCTCAGGTGGTGGTCAATCAGTGGTGGGCTGGTGTATGTGAGAAGCTCTTGGGTGCTGGCTCGTTTTTTGGAGGGAGGGAGGAATAGAGAACCAGACACTTTCCCAAATTTTTTTGAAATGAGAAGGATTTTTTTCTCGCGCGTTTGAACGGAACCAGTGGGACCCTAACCTTCCACATCAGATAGGGATGTCGATCGGGATTTGGGTCCCTACTGATAGCAAAATTGCAAAAAAAAAATCAAGACCCATGTAATTCTCAAATTCAAAATATCTACAAAATAATACTCTTACTATAAAGTTAAAGATTATGTTAATTTTTCCTATTAAACATTATATACTCAATAAAAATATTTCCATTTTCAGAGTTGTCTTACATATTGGAGTAGCATTTTCAAAACTAAATTCAAACAAAATTGAAAAGAAAAAAATTATATTCAATCTATTCAATTTTACAAAAAAATTGTGTTCTTTTTTTTTATTTTATATATAGATGGATGTCGTGATACGGAAGGATTTGTCGTTACTAAATCTAAGTAAACAAGTAGCACTACACAGAGTTCAATGAAAAAATAGGATTTTAGTCGATAACAATTGATTGGAACACCACAAGGCTTGATTTTTGTATTTTATATCGATGCATTTCTGCAGAGTATGGTTGAAATTGAATATTCATGTACCAAAAAACAATTGATAAATTTATCAGTGCTAGTAAAATAGAATTTAACATTTCGATAAATATATCAAAATTATATTTAAATGGATGAAAACTTGTTCATAGCAGAACATTTACCAACTTAAAAATTATTTCTAATTATGTTCAAATTTGATAATTTTTGCTCTTAAAATATATTTTGAATGACAAATTTAGCAAAATCCAAATATGGTTGTTTAGTTGATTGTTAGTCAAAGAGAGAAAGAGAGAGAGAGAGAGAGAGAGAGAGAGAGAGAGTTGATTGTTAGTCAGGGACTTTGAGAGAGAGAGAGAGAGAGAGAGAGAGTTGATTGTTAGTCAGGGACTTTGAGAGAGAGAGAGAGAGAGAGAGAGAGAGAGAGAGAGAGAGAGAGAGAGAGAGAGAGTTATTTCCTACCATCTGTCTAGTTCAATTTACATGGGCATTAATCCCTACTCAGGTCAAAATATGAATGATCAAAGCAAGGTCAAAATATGATCCAATAGGAGATGCCAAAGATGAGGTGGCATCTCCAATGGTCATGTCACGCCCTGGATTTTCAACATAATTATAAATGAATTTCATAGATAAAATCTCACAATAACCCTATGATACCCCAAAAGAGTTTAACATTTCCACTTCCATAATTGAACCTCCACATCCAAGAGTTTTAAAAAGTTTACATCTTTGGCTCCCAGGCCCAAATTAATATAAGTACAAAGTATTGAAAGAGTTAAGGATTGCAATATGTCATAATCAAAGATTTACAATTAAAGTTACAAATAAATCTTCCAAAAGTTGAATTACAAAGATGGATAAGTAACTTCTCAAAGCTTTCAAAAGTATTTTCCACATCCAAGCACTCCAAGCATGCAAGCTACTGTCCCAGGTTAGTACCTAAAAATTATAATAGGTTTGAGCTATACTAGCCTAGTAGAAAACTCTACACTAACATTATATGCAAATGAAATGCTAAGATGATCTCATCATGATAGAAACAAGAACAAGGACGATAGGATAATCAACAATCATGGCTCAATAATCTCGAAACAACAACTTAACGATCATTGTTTAACTCAAACTAGAACCATTTTCATCTGTCATGTGTCCAACGTCTTTTTCCTCATAAGTGTCATGAGCCGAAGCTCCTGTTGGGCCAATTAAGGGATCCCGATACCCCCTGTCAGGCACCGTAACCATTGGTAGGTCCTAAATGTAACCAATACGAGCTTTTGCTCCTGCAGGACCAATTAAGGGATCTCGATACCCCCTACCAGGTAACCACCCGTCGATGGGTCCTAAATGTTCTCGTTGTATCAATAAATGTTCAAGCATCTCATACTCTCGCAATATGTCATTCCAATTCAATCATAGTTCATGCCATAATCAGCGTAAAATTTCTACCGAACAAGGGCAAGAGATGCAAAGATATTCCACAAACTCAACGAATACTATTAATCATGTTATGGGGTGATTTGGAGGTGTTTAGAACAAGTTAGAAGTGATTAGGGGTCAAAACGATGAAGTTTGAAACAAATGCAGCAAAACTGTCCCTAAGCAACTGGTATCGATATTAGTCAAAATGGTATCTGTAAGGGTTTGATTTAGGAGGGACCTTGACCTGAGTTAGTATTCCTCCTCTGCTGCTCTGTTCCTCCGCCTCTGAACCTACAACAAGTCACTAAGGCTGGAATAGCCTAGTGACCCTCCGACGATCAAGTTAGATGTAAGGAGAGATGTTTTAGGTCTAGGGTTAGGGAAAGATGGCATACCTCTCAAAGATGAGTCTCCCTTTATATTTATAGACCTAGGTTTACTTGGGCTCCAAGCTAGCGCGTGAAGGATACGCTCGGGTAACCTCCTCGGGTGACATCACAGATGACGCACCGGATAAGGCGGTTACGGAGCACATGGCCAGACCTGGCCTCGATGAACCTTTGCGCCACGTGTCGCACTTGGTCCCCTCTTGCTATGCTACATCCTTTCCAGATATCATAACAGAATGCACACTTCGGTATTTAACCGAAGTGTAAACAGGAGGCTTGGCACCGAGCGAGTGAATGGAAGGATATACACTTGCCCACCTGTATGATCCTATAGATCGTGCCGATATGAGGCCTCGGTTACTGATGATCCGGTTAGATTACCGAATCCACGACCGAAGCCCACACAGTATCGATACCAGAGTGCTAAGAAACACTTCAGATGCGAGGGTATCGATCGATACCTTGCAAAATGGTATCGATACCAGATCAGTTCGAACAGATTTCTCTGCAAATTTCAAGGGTTCAACTGCAACAACAACAACTACAACAACCATAGGCATGATTCAAGGAAAACACTTATTTTACATATATTGAGAGGTAGAATCTCTACCTCGAGTCTTGAGAACAAAACCCACGAAAGATACGAGCCCTAGCTTTCTGAAAACCTTGATTCGATCGGAACCAATGTTATCAATACCGTTCCGTACCGGCCGATACATCCCGAATTTGTGAGATTCCAGTATCATAAGCCTTCAATACCGTTCTGATCTAAATACCGGGCCTTATCAGTCGGTACCGGCTAATCGGGACGATCTCGGCCGAGATGGGCTTACTAGAGATTTCGTCCGGTATTTTGCAAACAGAACCTAGAAGAAGATTCAAGCCACCGTCTGTATACCAAACACATCGGCCGATCGGAACCTTAGAGAACGAGAGAGAGAAGATTGATCGGAGAGAAAAGAGAGGAATCGCTTCTCCGAAAACCCTGTCGTCATTTCTCCGGCTACTCTGTCGTAGTTTCTTTTTCTTTTTCTTCTTCCCTTCTACTTTTTTCGAGTATAAAGAAATGGATATGGTACTATATATATGTATATGTACGAGGAGAGAGAGAGAGAGAGAGAGAGAGAGAGAGAGAGAGAGAGCTCTTGGGGAGAGTATTTTGACTCTCGATCCTCCCACTTTCACAGCTGTCTTTCTTTATGACAGAACAAATCACAGCCCTTGATATTTTCATAGCTGTAGGGAAAACAATTTTGTTTATACTATAATTATAGTATATATGTAATTGAAAGCTATATTGTTGATTATTAAAAGTAAATGTTTTAAGTGATTTTTTTTTTAAAATTCCAATAGTCTACTAGGACTTAACGACTTAAAGTAACGGAAAAAATAAGGTTATAACTATATGTACATAGTACTTTTTATTTTTAACGATAAATCCGAAACGGTACCCGGTAATATACCGGTACCGGTACGTACCGTTCCAGTGACAAATTCGGTACCATGTCTGCAACGGTATTCAGAACATTGATCGGAACACACCACACCGAGCTCTAATTGACGAAGAGCAAGCCCAAAATCACGCTTAGAATGACGAATGGATGTTAGTTTGTGAGGATTTTGAGTTGTTTGGGTGGGATTTTGGATGAGGGTGAGAGTGAGAGAGGGAGAGAGAGAGAGAGGCGTAGGGAGAAAGAGAGAGGGGTGTGTGTGATACTCTTATACCCTCCTATATATACACTCAAATATACAAATCATACAAACACCCACATTTTTCGATTTCTTGCACATCAAACCTTCAAACATATTTTTTATATAATATCATCAATTATCCTTCATGAAACGATTAAACTTTATTAAAAGAAATTACAGGTCTCTATAGGTCACTTTTGACGTAAATGGACAATCCAATAAATATGTCTTCATTCATGCCAAAGCTGAGATGATTTTGCCTCCCACTCCCATGCCGATTTTGACGACTACCTCTCGACCTGCCAATTTTTAAAAACTTACATTTGGAAGTAAAAAACTTACTATTGAAGTTCAAAAAAGAATTCTGCCATTTGTGTTTTTTTCCCCCTTTAAGTTTGAGGTCTATTTTTTTGACGTAAGGGTTGGAGACGGGGAGCTTGATGTCAAATTGGAGATGTCACAACGCCACAGAGTTGATATATTTTTGAATTTATCATATCATCTATATAATAAAATAGGACTGATTTTGAATCCAAAAGACAACCAACGATCCAAATTTATACCCTCACATAAATCTCCACCCTTCATTTTGTTGAAATCTCTTCTTGGTATATTAGTTTCTAAAAGGAATGATTTTTTGAGTGATTTTATTTGATTGGTAATTTTTATATTTCCCCTTATAGTTATACTCTTGATTTACTCTCATTAAGGCATTGTATTCAAAACCACCTATTTAGGCTTTTTTTTTTTATCGGCACCTATTAAGGCATTTTTTAAATGAAGAGCAATGGTCTCTAAAATGAATGATTTTTTTAGTGATTTTATTTGATTGGTAATTTTTTTATTTTCTCTTATAGCTATACTCTTGATTTACTCCCATTAAGGCATTGTATTAAAAACCACCCATTAAGGCATTGATTTTTTTTTTTGATCGGCACCCATTAAGGCATTTTTCAAATGAAGAGAAAAATCATAACTTTTGTACGAATTCACCGAAACCAAAACTAGCCAACATTCATTTTCCTATTTCTAGGCTGTGAAACATACATCACAGAATCACTGAAAATAAAATTTTATATACATCGTTCATATGATTTTCACATTCTTCTTTTATACTTTCTCTACCTCTCTCCTCCTCCTCCTCCTCCTCCTCTCTCTCTCTCTCTCTCTCTCTCTCTCTCTCTCTCTCTCTCTCTCGGGAAGTTTTTTTTTTTATCAGTCGCTCTTGGGAAGTTCAATACCACCAAAATCTACTTCACCGAAATCACCGAGGTGAGTTCTTCCATCATTCTTCCATTATTTTCTGTATATTTGCTACCCATTTCCTTTTCATTAAGATTATAATATTTACTCTTTTTTAAGAGTATGGCGTTTATTCTCTGTTTTTTGTTACATGTGTTTTCTCTATCATTGAAAAATGCGAAAGAATTATGTGCCGCTCCTTTCGATTCTATTCTTCTTTTATGTGTTTAAAAATTGTGGAGCCCCTTTCGATACTATTCTTCTTTTATGTGTTTAAAAATTGTGAAGCCTCTGAAATAAAATTGGATGTTAACCAAACACACCACAAATTGGAGTTTTGGATTTTTTTTTTTGTCACTCATTTAATATTATGGGTTTCTATATATATCTTTAAAACGTTTTCTGTTGTTATTCCCATGATAACTTTTGACTATTACTCTCTTTCAAATTTCAGATAACTTCTTAGGACTTTAACTAATCATGGACAATCTAAGCATCTATGGCCATGTGAGTTGAACCGTTTCATTTTATACCTTGGTCATAATAATCAAATTAATTGTTTCCTATGCTGTCACGCCCTCGATTTTCAACATAAATAAATAATCTCTTCCAATTATTGATTCTCGCATAATATAGAAATACCCAAAAGAGAGTTCCCAAATGATCATTTACAAACCAAGTCCCCAAATTTAAAGATTTACAACATTGGCATTACGGCCCCAAATCTTATAGCTAGTTAAAGAGAGTAAATTTAGAGCTTACATAATATTTGAAGTTAAAAGAGTTCAAACAAATTTACAATTTGTTTCCTTCAAGAGATCGAGCAAAAGATGATTGAACCACTTCCCAAAGACGGCTTTCAAAAGACATGAAATCAAGCATGCACACCATGCACTCCGCATCATGATCCTTGTCACGCCCTCGATTTTCAACATAATTAAACAATACATTTTCAATAAATAGTCTCGCTTAACATATACGTTACCCAAAAGAGTTTCCCACCTGTTTAATTTACAAACAGATCCTTAAGTTTAGATAGTTACAACTTTAGTCAAAATGAAAATTCAGGAGTAGTTAGTTACAAGACCGTCTTTTACAAAATGAGATCCACACAACGATGATGAAATACAATGATGTCAGCTTCCAAAGTCTGTCACTGCCAAGCACACAATGCATGCAATCTTTTGCCCAGTGTCTGGACCTGAAAAGAAAGATTTGGTTGAGCTTCACTAGCCCAGTAGAAAATTCTAAGCTCACGCTATATGTAATTTGAATGAATCATACACCGAGAATGAATGAGTATTGACAGATACGCCTATAGTACGAGTGACTACCAACAAGCTGCAAATTATCGTCTAAGGGTCCTAGACTTCACACATATGTCACTAGCCATTTACTTCTTCAACTAAATACATTAATAAACTCACGTCGTCCCACATTTATCTATTATCAATTCAAAAACATCTTATTATTCGTCGTACAGTACAACGATTGTTCTCGTGTCCACATTGATCTTCATCAAATCCCTTTATTGCAAAACCTATCTTTTCCTTTAATCTGGTATTTCTCATCAAAAATCACTAGGGTCACCTCGGGTTTAGTTCCCTCGAGCGCAGGGTCACCCCGAGTCTTTTCCCTCAATAATAATAATCAGTTGGGGTCGCCTCGGGTCTAGTTCCCTTGAGCGTAGGGTCACCCCGAGTCTTTTCCAGCAATAATAATAATCAGTTGGGTCACCTCGGGTCTAGTTCCCTCGAGCGCAGGGTCACCCCGAGTCTTTTCCCGCAATAATAATAATCAGTTGGGTCACCTTGGGTCTAGTTCCCTCGAGCGCAGGGTCACCCCGAGTCTTTTCCCTCAATAACGACCACTTGGGTCACCTTTCAAACTTTTCACAATCGACATCATTTCATAATCAATTTCGTCATCCCTTCGACGGTTATACCACTGAATTTTAATTAATCATTACGTGACTCCACAAATGAACATGTTCATGCCTTTTCATTAGTTTACCCATTCGCATCTGACATAGCATACTAAGCCCGTACATATAATTCTACCATACTTTATCCGTTAGTTTCTACACTTGAACCCCATAGGGAGAGTGTCGAAAGGATTAAAAGATTTGACGAGTCATGAGGGCACAAGTTATTTTATCATCTCAAACACTTCTTTCTCACATCAATTTTCACTTCAAGCATTCTAAACAATCTACCAATCCACCACGTTGATTACATTTCAAACCGTTCCAAACTGTCATCCATATCAAGACTCCGACTAATCAATTAATGCACGCCTTTTCCTTTGAGCATTCCACACTCCCACACGTCCTCACCGTACCTCTAAGTACATCCCCCATACCTTCACAAGTCACATATTAACCCACGACTAGACTCTGCGATGCCCGGTTATCTAGTTTCTATACTCGGAGTCCATAAAAGCATGTACTAAAGGAATCTAAGAACTTTACGAGTCGAGGGAGAACGGATTGCAATACTACTCATCGGATCCCTAGACATGTTCACTCTAGTCCATTGGATACCACTCTAAGTGAGAAACGAGTAATACTTTCCAAAACACTTGGAAGGATGCAAAAACAAACTCATTAGAGTCGATGAAAGGCTTCAAAATAGGAGTTGGAAGATATAGGGAAGCAGCTGAAAGATACTGCAGCAGCTCAATCTCCTATCGGTAGGTGAACGAGTCCTACCGGTAGAAACTAGAAACAGAAAGGCCAACATCTAGCTCAATCTCCTACCGGTAGGTGAACGAGTCCTACCGGTAGAAACTAGAAACAGAAAGGCCAACATCTGAACGAAACCACTTGACCTACCGGTAGGTGAAAAGTTCCTACCGGTAGAAGCACTTGACCTACCGGTAGGTGAGAAGTTCCTACCGGTAGCAATTTGAAATAGAGAGACCATGATTTTGAACGTAAGAATTCTAATGCTTGGCCTACCGGTAGGAGAAAAGATTCTAATGCTTGGCCTACCGGTAGGAGAAAAGTTC
This sequence comes from Rhododendron vialii, assembly GCF_030253575.1. NCBI lineage: Eukaryota > Viridiplantae > Streptophyta > Magnoliopsida > Ericales > Ericaceae > Rhododendron > Rhododendron vialii. The sequence continues at coordinate 3,284,102 of NC_080567.1, forward strand.
CTACCGGTAGGTGAATGAACTTCTGAGTAGCTTTTGAGCTGCTGCTGTACGTTTGAGCTAGTTGATGAAAGATTTCATACTTGTCCTACCGGTAGGTGAAAAGTTCCTACCGGTAGGGGGAGTGTTTCTCAGGAGATTTCTGACAGTAAAATGTAAATTTTGATCCAAGCTCAAATTCAACATTACAAGCACGATTCCAAGCACGAAATCACTCATAAAACATATAAAGAGAGGTAAAATTCCCTACCTCGAGTCGAGAAGCGAAATCCACGCAAGTTGAGCAAGCCCTAGCTCTCTAAACTTCGAAATCAACCGAATACTCCTCCTCTGAACAAGACCCATGAGATTCAAAGTTGGAATCGCGTATAAAAGCCAAAATAGAGGTGGGTTTGTATGGGTTTTGTACCAATTTGGTGGGCTTTTGGTAGAGAGGTCGGGAGAGAGAAATGAGGGCCGGAGAGAGATGAGAGAATTAGAGAGAGAGACAGCCGAGAGAGAATGAGAAGGGGAAAGTGTTTCCTGGGAATAATAGAGGTGGGAGAAATAATCCCATGCCCTCATACCACACACTCACACATGCACCTCTCATCTATTTACTCTTATGCTCTCACATTAATTCGTTTTACCCCCAAAATAAACAACTACGACATTCTCTCGCGTGAAATCCGTATTCTAATATTTTACAAAATCCCTAAATAATTAAAAAAATTAATACGAGTCTCTACAATCCTTGAGATGTACTTGAAAATGATAGATTGAGCTACACTAGCCCAGTAAAGAATTCTATACTCAAGCTATATGTAAATGCGATGAAACATGCAAAGGGAATGAATGATTTTCAATAAATGAACAAGAGATACAAAGGGGCACCATAATGAACTGATGAACAACGGCTATGGAATTCAATACGTCTTAGAGATATCCCTAACCATTCGTACCGCAACTAGGAGTAGCTTTATGCATAAATCAATCTAATCAACCCAATACCGTTTCTCAAATCATTTTAAGATTTCTCGAATGACTGCCACCTTTATTTTCCTCATTTCTTACCATTTACCATCAAGCCTCTTTTATAAAAAGAAAACATTTCCTTTTGGTTGCCAAAATAACTTTGAGAAAACTCTCGACCTTCACGGGTCAAGCTTCGTTGATTCGATTGAATACTGGAATCCCTTGATTTGTGCCCAAATACCGAAACCGTTGATTCGCTTAGGAATACCAGAGGATTTTTCATAAAAATCCTTTTTCCAAAACCAAATTCCTTTCTTTTCAAAACTTTGATAAAATCGATCTTTTATTCCTTTGTTCGATAGTTACCATCTCAAGCAATAAACAACTCAAACAACAACACGAACTTCTATAACCAATCATAACTTCCTTCATCATGCGAGACATTCAACCGTATAACCACACCTTGCGTTACAGTGAATTTTCTCCACCTAGGTTTCCGCATTACCATACCTTACGTTGCAGGCTCTCTAGAGTCTCTGCATTACCACACCTTGCGTTGCAGGACCCTCAATTCAAAATTATCAACTTACACATACGCGCACACATTACCAATCCACATACAAGAAGACAACGTTCCTAAGGTCACATTCTTTCATTCATCATCACACAAGGTATGACAAACTCATAAACACGTCCCCTTATACATAAATAAATACCTTAAGCTCACGTTATTCCTCTAAGTCTATCACGATATCCCACGTCATGCATTGAACCCACTAATGACTTTACAATGCACCACCCATTAGGTTCTATCCTAAAATTTCGTAGAACGAGCACCAAAGGAAGTTTGAAAGATCAACAAGATGAATGAGGAGGATACAAATTACTCTATTACCGTTTAGACTATTTGACAGGCCCTTATCAACCAACTATGCACCCTACGATATACTTTACGGCCTACGATATTCAATAATGATTCCATAGTACGTTTCTCAATTTACCAATCATTCGTCATGTTATAACGCTTAACAAGACTATATCGATCATTAAGATATGCCACAACATCTACTTCAATCAACTAAAAGCGTAAATAATATATGAGTATCCTAATCATTTAATTTTACACTTTTTCTAAGTTACGACGAGAGCTCAAAGAGATCGATCAGTCAATGAAACTTTCGAGGTACAAACAATTGAGTTTAGAAGCGATTCAAAGGTGTTTAGAGAGTGTTAAAAGTGATCGGGATTCAAATGAGCATGAGAAGAGCAAAACGTGTCACAACTGTCCAAAAAACAAGGGGGTATCAATACCCCAAAATGAGGTATCGATACCTGGACTGTTGCTGTCCAGAAAAGGCTGGGGCATCAATACCTCGGAATATTTCAGCGAATTTTCAGACTTCGAAAGGTAATGCCCCAACAACAACAATGAATCAGGGCACAATCTAAGCACACAATCAACTCATAAACATATAGAGAGAGTAAGAAATCCCAACCTCAAGCTTACAAGGCCGAAACCCAAGATCTACTAGCGAGCCCTAGCTTTAAAACTCGAAATCCTCCATGAATACTCCTCTCCAAGTGCTATCCAACAAATCACGAGCTTGAAATCACGTTTAGGAGGTGGAACAAAGGTTGATAACCATGGGTTTTGAGTTTTGGGGTGAAGTTTTGTGTGATGGAGCAAGAGAGAGAGAGAGAGAGAGAGAGAGAGAGAGAGAGAGAGGGCCGAAGGAGAGAGAGAGAGACAGCTGGAGAGAGAGAGATGAGGGAGATTTTTGATCTCCTACAACACACACCCCATTTATACTAGCACCCAACTCAATTACACTTACACTCCCTCAAACGACAATCCTATCATTTAAGCCCCAAATTAAATAAACTCACAATTTTCCCATTTATTTGGTATTCTAGCATTTATAAAACCTTTAAACCATTTTCGAATAATACGGGTCTCTACATATGCATTCAGTGAATTCTTCCTTTTCTTATGTAGCTCGATGGTGACTTGCAGAAAATGTAAGAACTGTTTACTCAATTGCATTGCTTAATTTGAATTTATATATTTGATTCATATTTGCTTTGTTTTATTTTTTCAGTACAAAGGTTACGTGTCTTCGAGAAAAAAAATGTAATTGTGTTGATTCATGATGAGCAAGAAGTTAATCGTAATTTTATGCATGGGGTATGCCTACTAATGCCATTATTACTTTACTCCCTATGTACTGTAAGGGGTCAACGAATTGATAAAATGGATGTGGTGCCATACAATACATAACTTTCGAGAAAATATAATTCTCAAATCAATGTGGAAGTTTGTCCTGGAATAAGATCTTTAAAGTATTGAGAGACGAATAAACGAGATCTAGAATTAAGGTAACTATTATTAGTCACCAAGTTGTACAAGGGATTCTTGCTCATTAATTATTTTTTAGGTTGTTATTTATGTTTCTAATTGTGCCTTTTGGATGAAGCAGATATGCGTTGGTACAAAAACTCTTGGGAGGCAGATGGTGTAAGACCCGTAATTTCATTTAATAAAGTTAAATTGTTTCGTAAATGATAATTGCGAATATTATTTGGATAATTGTTTGAAGGGTTCAATGTGTAAGAGTTTGAAAGATTTGGGTGAATGGGTAATATGCATTTGTGTGAATATATAAGGGAGGAGTGTGAGAAATACACTCACACCCCTCATTCTCCTCTCGGTTCTCTCTTTCTCTCTCTTACACTCTCACCAAATTTCACCCAAAACAACCCAAAAACCCACACAAACTAGCCTTCAATCCTTCATTCTTTCGCGTAGTAGAGCTCGCTTCTCGTTGGTTTGAGCTCGATGGAGGCGTATCCCATCCGGTTTCAAGATTTGGGCCTAGGGCTTGGAGGATTCTTTGGTTTTGTTCTTCAATCCTTGAGGTAGGGAGTTCTAACTTTCAATATATGTTTATGACTTGTTTCTATTGCTTGATTTGTGCCATTGATTGTGGTTATTGTTGTTGTTGTTGAGAAACCCAAGAAAATTTGCAGAAAATCTGCTCGAACAGCCTTCGTTATCGATACCTTAGCCTTTGTTATCGATACCTTTGTGTTCCAAAACCCAGAAAATCACTTGTTATCGATACCATTTGCCATTGTTATCGATACCATTGCGTCTGAAACCATTTTTGACCAAATGGTATCGATACCTTTGTGTTAAGTATCGATACCTGTTGCTTATCTCCAGCTTTTACTGTTTTGCTTCATTTTCACCGTTTTGGTTTCCATTCACTTCTAACCCATTCAAACACTTCCCGAATGATCCCTAACTTGATTACTTGTATTCGAAGACCTCGTCAAACATTTCCCATGACTCTAAAGCTCGTTTGGACATGATTTCACGAAAACCGCTTCATGTATCAAAGTTGGGTTTGAATGGTATAAACGTGATGGAAGAAGGATTTTGAAAAAAATAGGGACACATTGAGAACATTTCAGGACTCATCGACGGGTGAGTGCCTGACAGAGGACTTCGGGGTTCTTTAACAAGCCAGACAGGAGCTATATGCTCATAATGAACACTTCAGGACCCCCCCATTGGGTAAGGTGCCTGGCAGAGGACTTTGGGGTTCTTTAACAAGCCTGGCAAGAGCTTCGGCTCAGACACAAGACAATGCAAAATCAGATTTCACGATAAACAAGGGAAGGACACGATACGATTGGGCTTTATTGAGATTGAAACCTTATGGGAACTTTGAAATGCATTCGTTTGATATCATTCTCATACGTTGGCGTTGTTGCATATTGCCCCATCGTTTGATCATCTATACGTTTCATTTGCATACATTGCTATATTAGAGCTTTCTACTGGGCTATTGTAGCTCAAACCTTACATTATCTTTCAGGTACTAACCCCGGGCAGTAGCATCATGATTGGAGTGCATGGAAATGGATATTTTTTTGAAAGCTAACATTGAAGGGTTATTTAGCCATCTTTGTAAATCTATTTTTGGAAGATGTCTTTGTAACACTATTTGTAAATCTTTTGACTAAGGAATATTGTAAGTTCTTAACTCCCTTTTGACATTCGGTGATTATGACGATTTTGGCCTCGGAGCCAAAGAGGTAACCTCATGGAAACATTAACCTAATTTGGGGTATCGTACGGATAATTGTGAGGTTTTATTTATGAAAATCCTTTATCATTATGTTTAAAATCGAGGGTATGACAACTTGGTATCAGAGCATAGGTTTAGAACACCTAGAGACCGTGGGGAGGCATTCCATCTCATGGGTTCAAAAATGTCGCGCCTTCTAACATAACTTGTGCATGCTTGTGTGACTAACATTTATGTGACTACTTGGTATTGCATTTTTATAACTGTAGAGTGGCGTGGAGTTGTTAACCCGTGTTGGGAGGTGAGGCTTGACCTCATGGTAATAGTGTTGTGATTAATAGTCTTCTTTCTTATATCATGTAGTAAAATGCCTCCAAAGACGCGTGGTAGACGAAGTGGGGTCTGAAATCGGGGTGGTCGTGGCCATGGGGTGCCACCAGAGGATGAAGTTAGTCAGCATGGGGAGAACCCAGGTGGAAATTCGGGGGCTGGGGCCGGTCGAGGTGCGGGGATACCGCCCAATCAAACTCAGTTTGCTTGGGATCTCGTCGCAGCACTTACAGTTGCAAATCTTTTGAACCAAGCTCCTAGGGAGAACATCGAGGATTGCGCTATGGTAGCGATGAGGGAGTTTAGCCATAGGAACCCTCTGGTGTTTGAAGGGACTAGTAGCGACCCATTGGTAGCCGACCACTGGCTAGCTCAGATCCGTAAACTCTTTAAAGCTCTAAATATCACTGAGGATAACATCAGAGTAGGTATCGTGGTTGTTCAATTAGTTGGGGAAGCTGGTGAATGGTGGGAATCTGTCCTGGAAAGTAGGAAGGATGTAAGAAAGGCGGCAAGAACCGCGGCTCAAGTGAACGAACCAGACATTGAGACCTTGACATGGGCTGAGTTTGAAGCACTCTTTGAGGAGCAGTATTTTTCGGAAATGTCATGCGAGAATTTGAAGCTGGAACAAGGTAACATGACTGTCTCGGAATACGTGCAAAAATTTCAGTCTTTGTCTCGTTTCGCTCCAGAGTTGGTGGCGATGGAGGAGAGGAAGTGTCAACGGTTTGAGACGGGGTTGCATAACACCGTAAGAAGAATGGTGATGGTCCAACGCAAGATGAAATTTTTGGAAGTTGTGGAGTGTGCAAGGAGCATTGAGATTCCGAAGGAAGCTCAACGAAATACCAGGGCTTAGGAGCCAAGGCAACCAATGGGGAGTTTGAGTTCTTCCTCTGGCAGTTTTGGGAGCCAAGGGCGGAAAAGACAGAGGGAACCATCTCAGGAACCATCAAACCAACCTAGCTTTAAGGTGCCTTCTTCTTTGGGAACTTGGGGTGCTTCGTCTAGACCACCGGCCGTGTGCTACACGTGTAATCAACCTGGGCATATCCGTGCTTAGTGTCCGCAGCTTCTTAAGGCATGTTATAATTGTGGTAAGATAGATCACTTCGCTTGGAGTTGCCCTCAAGGGGCAGGAGCTCGTAGTGAGTCGGGCTCGGTGCAGCAACCAGGGGTAGGGCGTGGTGTTGGTCAGTAGTCTTTCAGGGGTACTCAGAGGCAACAGCAGCCTCATTTTCGCCAAACATCGTCAGTTCAGAGTTCTAGGGTTGACCGGGGGTGAGTTCGTCCGCACCTTCTTAAGGTTCCGGTCAAGGAGGAGGTTTTGTATAGGGTCAGGGTACCCAGGGGCATGTTTTCAACATCAACACCAATGCTTCGCCTTCTGTCTCCCAGGCTCCAGAAACATCGGTTGTAAGGGGTACTTTTCTTCTGTTCAACTCTTTTGCTAGAGTACTCTTTGATTCTGGAGCATCGCATTCTTTCATTGCTGCGTCATTTATGTGTGCATTGGAATTGGACACCGAAAATCTTGATTCGCCTTTGTTTGTTGAGACACCATTAGGGGGGAGGTCATCTCTAAGTCATATCTGTAAGGGGTGCGAGCTTGTTATTTGTGACCACCGCTTCGTCTTTGACTTTATTGTTCTGAATATGTTGGGGTTCGACCTCATTCTTGGAATGGATTGGTTGTCTACATTCCACGCTGCAATCGATTGTTTTAAGTGTCGTGTTCGCATATGTCCGCCTGAGGGTGTTTGTTTCGAATTCCATGGGGAGCGTCGAGAACCATTAGAACCGTATTTGTGTGGGTCTCGGGAAATGGAGTCGGTTTATGCTATGTTAGCAAGCTTGACGTTAGATGAGGATATGTCTATGCGTGGGGAGTTACCCATGGTTGTTCGCGAGTTTCCCGATGTATTTCCGAAAGAGTTACCCGGTTTGCCTCCCGAGAGAGAAATCGAGTTCACGGTAGACTTGCTTCCAAGCACCGCTCCTATTTCAATTCCTCCTTATCGCTTTGCACCCGCGGAACTTAGAGAGTTGAAAGTTCAGCTGCAGGAGTTAGAAATTTTGGGGTTTATTCGCCCTGGCACATCACCATGGGGAGCATCGGCTTTGTTTGCCCAAAAGAAGGATGGTTCACTTCGTTTGTGCATCGATTATCGTAAGCTCAATCGTGTGACCGTTAAGAATAAGTATCCCATGCCAAGAATCGATGACTTATTTGATCAACTCCGAGGTGCCACCTGCTTTTCCAAAATCGATTTGAGGTCCGGTTATTCCGTAGAGAGGATATTCCCAAAACCGCTTTCTGTACTCGCTATGGTCATTACGAAGTCGTTGTGATGCCATTCGATTTGACTAACGCTCTAGCTACTTTTATGGACCTAATGAACCGCATCTTTCGTGCCTACCTCGATCATTTTGTGGTTGTATTCGTTGACGACATTCTCGTTTATTCATCCACGGAAGAGGAACACCGAATTCATCTTACCATCGTTCTTGAACTCTAGAGGGAACATCGTTTATACGCCAGCTTAGTAAGTGCAAGTTTTGGTTACCCGAGGTTAAGTTTCTTGGTCATGTGGTTTCGAAAGGTGGGGTATCTGTTGATCCAGGGAAGATAGAGTCCATTATGAACTGGTAACGGCCGAAGAACGTGTTTGAAATCCGAAGCTTTTTGGGTTTGGCCGGATACTACCGTCGTTTTGTTCTTGACTTTTCTCGTCTAGCGGTGCCGATGACCAGACTAACGCGTAAGGGGACTCATTTCGTTTGGAGTGACTCATGTGAAACAGCTTTTGAAGAATTGAAGAAGCGATTGACTACCGCACCGATTTTGATCGTGCCTGAACGTGGAGTTGGCTACTCCATGTATTGCGATGCGTCAATAGAAGGATTGGGATGCGTATTGATGCAAACGGGGCAAGTGGTAGCATATGGTTCGAGGCAATTAAAGACTCATGAACGAAACTATCCAACCCATGACTTAGAACTCGTGGCCGTCATTTTTGCCTTGAAGAGTTGGCGTCATTATCTCTATGGTGAGAAATTTGAAGTTTTCTCTGACCATAAGAGTTTAAAGTATCTCTTTTCTCAAAAGGAGCTTAACTTGCGTCAACATCGTTGGATGGAACACTTAGGAGATTATGACTTTGAATTACACTATCATCCAGGTAAGGCGAATGTTGTGGCAGATGCATTGAGTAGAAAACCGACACATTTAGCGAGCCTAGCCATGCGTGAGTGGAAGATGGTGAACGATTTAGGTCATTATGCTTCGCACTTTGAGGAGGTTCAGGAAGGGGTCACGTTATGCAACTTGACTGTGCAATCAGCTTTATCGACTCGAGTAATTGAGGCTCAACAGTACGATGAAGAAGTGGAGGAACTTCGTACAAAATTCCTTAGCGGTGATGCTCAAGACAGGTGGATGATTCATGCCGACCAAAGTTTACGTTATCAAGGAAAGTTGTTCGTACCCATTTCGTGTCGGGAGGAAATCCTATGAGAATTCCATCATTCACCGTTAGCCGTCCATCCGGGAGGAATGAAAATGTACCATGACATGCGTAGGCAATTTTGGTGGTCAGGGATGAGGAGGGATGTTGTGATTTTTGTGTCCAAATGTCTTACGTGTCAACAAGTAAAGGCCGAACATCAACGACATGAGGGAGAACTACAACCGTTACCAGTGGCCGAGTGGAAATGGGAAAATGTAACGATGGATTTTGTTACGGGTTTGCCAAGATCGCCAAGGGGACATGATGCCATTTGGGTTATCGTGGACCGTTTTACCAAAACCGCCCACTTTTTATCTATCCATGTTACCGATTCCGTGGAGATGCTTAGTCATTTGTATATTCGAGAGATCATTCGACTCCATGGGATTCCCGTATCCATTGTGTCCGATTGAGATCCAAGATTTACTGCACGTTTTTGGCAAAGTTTACAGGTCGCTTTGGGCACGAATCTCTTGTTTAGCACCGCCTATCATCCGCAAACCGATGGTCAATCTGAACGAACGATTCAGATTCTGAAAGATATGCTTCGAGCTTGTGTCATGGATTTTCGGGGTAATTGGGAAAACCATTTACCATTAGTTGAATTCGCGTACAACAATAGCTATCAATCGAGTATCGAGATGGCTCCGTATGAAGCACTATATGGGAGATCGTGTCGCTCACCTGTATGTTGGACCGAATTGGGAGAAGCTACATTGGCGGGGCCGGACATGATCAAAGAGACTACCGAGAACATGAGAACGGTTCGCCAACGACTTTTAGAGGCTCAAAAGAGAACAACCGAACAGGTCAAGGTGATTCGCCAAAGGTTGCTAACTGCTCAAAGCCGACAAAAGAGCTATGTTGATCGTCGTCGTCGCCCATTATCATTCGAAGTGGGAGATCATGTGTTTCTCAAAGTATTGCCACGTCGAGGCTTATCACGTTTTGGAAAGAAGGGAAAGCTTTCACCACGTTATATCGGTCCATTTGACATTATCGAGAAAATTGGGGAGGTTGCATACCGTTTAGCTTTGCTGCCAAGATTATCGAATGTGCAAGATGTGTTTCACGTATCCATGTTGAGGAAGTATGAACCCGATCCGTCTCATGTGTTAGAATGGTCCGAACTCAAATTGGAAGCCGACGCATCATACGGGGAAGAACCGATACGTATCCTTGATACGCGTGATCAAGTGTTGAGGGGTAAGTCGATACCACTAGTGCGAGTGTTGTGGAAGAGTCAGGGTAGCGAGGAATCGACTTGGGAACGAGAAGACGAGGTTAGGGAGAAGTACCCACATTTATTTCTGGAATGAATTGATGTGAGTGTTTAATATCGAAGTTCTATGTTATTTGACTTATTGCATATCTATGTGGTGCATGATCTAGATAAGTATGGTTACTTAAATTTTGAGGGCGAAATTTCTTTAAGGATGGTAGGGTGTAAAGACCCGTAATTTCATTTAATAAAGTTAAATTGTTTCATAAATGATAATTACGAATATTATTTGGATAATTGTTTGAAGGGTTCAATGTGTAAGAGTTTGAAAGATTTGGGTGAATGGGTAATATGCATTTGTGTGAGTATATAAGGGAGGAGTGAGAAATACACTCACACCCCTCATTCTCCTCTCCCGATCTCCCTTCTCTCCTCTCGGTTCTCTCTCTCTCTAACACTCTCACCAAATTTCACCCAAAACAACCCAAAAACCCACACAAACTAGCCTTCAATCCTTCATTCTTTCGCGTAGTGGAGCTCGCTTCTCGTTGGTTTGAGTTCGGTGGAGGCGTATCCCATCCTGTTTCAAGATTTGGGCCTAGGGCTTGGAGGATTCTTTGGTTTTGTTCTTCAATCCTTGAGGTAGGGAGTTCTAACTTTCAATATATGTTTATGACTTGTTTCTATTGCTTGATTTGTGCCATTGATTGTGGTTATTGTTGTTGATGTTGTTGTTGTTGAGAAACCCAAGAAAATTTGCAGAAAATCTGCTCGAACGGCCTTCGTTATCGATACCTTAGCCTTTGTTATCGATACCTTTGTGTTCCAAAACCCAGAAAATCACTTGTTATCGATACCATTTGCCATTGTTATCGATACCCTTGCATTTGGAACTATTTTTGACCAAATGGTATCGATACTTTTGTGTTAGGTATCGATACCTATTGCTTATCTCTAGCTTTTACTGTTTTACTTTATTTTTTACCGTTTTGGTTTTCAGTCACTTCTAACCCATTCAAACACTTCCCGAATGATCCCTAACTTGATTACTTTTATTCGAAGACCTCGTCGAACATTTCCCATGACTCTAAAGCTCGTTTTGACATGATTTCACGAAAACCGCTTCATGTATCAAAGTTGGGTTTGAATGGTATAAACGTGATGGAAGAAGATTTTGAAAAAAATAGTCGACGGGTGAGTGCCTGACAGAGGACTTCGGGGTTCTTTAACAAGCCCGGCATGAGCTATATGCTCATAATGAACACTTCAGGACCCCCCCCCATTGGGTAAGGTGCCTAGCAGAGGACTTCGAGGTTCTTTAACGAGCCCGGCAAGAGCTTCGGCTCAGACACAAGACAATGTGAAATCAGATTTCACGAAAAACAAGGGAAGGACACGATACGATTGGGCTTTATTGAGATTGAAACCTTATGGGAACTTTGAAATGCATTCGTTTGATATCATTCTCATACGTTGGCGTTGTTGCATATTGCCCCATCGTTTGATCATCTATACGTTTCATTTGCATACATTGCTAGATTAGAGCTTTCTACTGGGCTAGTGTAGCTCAAACCTTACATTATCTTTCAGGTACTAACCCCGGGCAATAACATCATGATTGGAGTGCATGGAAGTGGATATTCTTTTGAAAGCTAACATTGAAGGGTTATTTAGCCATCTTTGTAAATCTATTTTTGGAAGATGTCTTTGTAACACTATTTGTAAAACTATTTGTAAATCTTTTGACTAAGGAATATTGTAAGTTCTTAACTCCATTTTGACATTCGGTGATTATGACGATTTGGGCCTCGGAGCCAAAGAGGTAACCTCATGGAAACATTAACCTATTTTGGGGTATCGTACGGATAATTGTGAGGTTTTATTTATGAAAATCCTTTATCATTATGTTTAAAATCGAGGGTGTGACAGATGGAGAGACAAATTTCAAGACAATAAGACCTATGTTGAACACCTTTTTTCCCCTACATTTGTTTATCCGATTTGACTTTATATAGATTTTTAGATTTTTTATGCATGTTAAAATTGGATTCTATGAATGCAACATGGTATTGGTTTTGAGTTTTATGGTTTGGAAAAATATAGTTCAGTGTGTATCCTATCAATGTGATTAACTCGATATATGTGATTGAGATTATCATTGGTAGTGATGTACACAAAGGTAGGGGCTTAACAACTTTTTGTTGCGGAGTGCTGTAGGCATAGGTAATTAGCATATCAAAGTTTTGCAATAACAAAAATATATTGCATCGAGACTAACATTTTACCTATAGTGTAGCATGTGGTTTGATGAGTTGTACTTGGGTTGTGACTGAGTGTTCAATTGATTTTAGGTTGAGTATTCATTTTATTTTTGGGCTAGGTGTTCCAAACTACTAGAATTGGGTGTTCATATATATTTTGGTTGGGTATTCAAAGAAAGGCTAATCAAAAAACATTTAAGCAAAAATATTTTTTTGGGTGTTTATGTGACCATTTTTCTTAAGCTATACAGCTGTCTCTATCAATGGATATGTTGCGTTATTGTTTGTCGCATAGTTGAATTTGTTGGACAGGGGTTGGTATATTGCATGCAAGTTTAGTATTAATTTGCGTGTGCTGACTGTTTGAGCTATATATTGCATGTGAGTTTAGTACTATTTGTTTTCGTGTGCTGATTGTTCAAACCGTGCCTTCAGGCACGACTCCAAATTGATGCCTGTGCCTGAACTGTGGTACACTTAAATTTTTGACCTGCTTAAATATTTTTTGCATCTCGATTTGACCTACGCATATACCATATTTTACTTTGTTCCTACCCATTTTTTTCAAAATGTCTTCCATTTGCTCATTGTTTGACCCGTAACTTTAGTTGTCTTCAAAATGTATTGTGCCGTACCTTTAGGCACGAGCATTTGCTAGTTGGTTTATAGTTTATACCTTCACCAATTATATTTTGTACTATATTCTAAGCACATCCCATGTGTTGTCTGTGCATTTACTTTAGTTGGTGATGTTAAACAATGGGTTCTCTAAAAAACAAAGAAAGGGTGCTCGTCTAAGTGAGATGGGCTGGTTATGTTTACTACAGAAATAAATGGAGAATAAACTGAAATTAAGTGAGAAAATCCACTTTTTAAATACTTTAGGTGGGTATCATACACTTTTTTATTTGCCACGTGAAGGTTAGTTCCATCGGATATCGTAAGTGCTTGATTGATTCATTTAATTTGTGGATCAAAATTCTCCCTCTGGAATTCGAAACGAAAGATTAGATGAATTGGCCGAGTATGTTTGTGCTAATTGCTCACGCTGAAAATTAAAAAAATACTCTTCTACAAAATAAATGTCTCTGAAATTTCATATACATGTGTCCTATGGTGGAATCCACGCATGGAATTTGAGTGCCCCGTAATTAGTATGATGGGCGCAATCAACCACTACATTCTTCTGCTCAAGGACAACGAATACTTTTGTTTTTTATATTTTGTCTTGAACATGCTTAGCAGCTTCTCAACACATCATTAAACCAAATGGAATTGCAGGCATATTGTATTAGGCATATGCACACCATTTGAACCTTCCTAATTTCAGCAAATCAGACCCTACTTATGGCATAGTCCTCTTATTGTTGCCTTCCAACTTGTCATAGGAATTTCTCCAATGATGCAAATGAAGAATCAGAATCAACCCTGGAGGGTTCTTCTATTCATCATCGGATTGCATATTGGAAGCCAAATGGTTAGAACACAAATACATGAAGAAGCCTGTCACTTTCACATAAAAGAAGATCATACCAAGTGCAAAGGCTCTCAGTTGCAGCCAAAGTTTATGTATAATTACACACCCTAGAGAACATCAGAAACTAAAATGTTTAGTAACAACAAGATTAGGATGCTACCTATTCAGGCTAAACATCATCAAAGTACTTCTCTTCAGCATCCTGACTAGCCTCCCTCTGCCAGTGGTCATCCAAAGTTTCATCCTCGTCAATTTTTGAGTAATCTAAATGCTGATGATCTTCCCCTACTTTTCCTACATGATGTAGGTGAATTGGTCCATTCGATCTTGCATCTCCTCTGCAGATAAAGTTGCACCCTCAGAGTGCCTCTCTGTGGTTGATTGGTCATTATCGGAGGCGTTGTGATTATCGGAAGGAATCTAAATAATTGAAATCAAGAAGATTAGAATACCAAGATAAATAACTAAAGTTACCGAACTATGCACATGTTATGACAAAGATAACAATACAAAAGTGATTAAATTCTACACATGTACAACGTAAAATTAGGTGTTTACGCTTATCTAATTAAGAAGTGACACATCACCGTTGATAGGGAAAATTAAGGAATCTATTACAACTACTATATTGAACTAAACCTACCTTCTAATTGGAATGGTTATGGTAACCTAGGTTAGTTTTATTCTATTACAATTACAATAAACTAACTGCTATTGGTTGGGATTAAACAAAAAGATAAAAAAGGAATTATAACATAATCTTGCAGAGCTTCTCTTCTCCAATGGAACACACAAGAAAATAAGATCAATTAAATGTAGATATCTAATTGAGGCAAACTTGGCATATGATTTCTGCCTTCGGAGATGGCAAAATTTGGAAAGAACATTATTTCTTGCACTTTTTTTTTTCTTTCAGTACTAATGATTTATATACAATGATTATGCACCCAATATTATGTTCGGTGGTGAGTTTTTGATGTCATCGAAGAAGACAAGCGTTGTGTTCATGTCTTCTCCGAATGTTCTTATTTTCCTTTTTAACTTTCTTTTTCTAGTAATCTTACCAATAACGAATATGGTAATCGGAAAGTAACAAAGCTAACCAAGGTTAAGTAATACTTATCAATTTCAAATGTAGATATAGTTAAAGATAGTTTCTAGAAATTTATTCCTTAATTTTCTCAATCTTTGGTGATGTATCACTTGTTTATTGGGTATGTGTAAACCACTATGTTTACATTGCATGCATACAGAGTTTTATCTCTGTAACACACAAATTCGTGTCCTGCAATAAAGATGGCGAAAAAGATGCACAAAATAATAATCTTATTAATTTGATTTGAAAGGGGTACAATTCTCTAATAAATGCTCTTTAAATAAAAAAAGAACAAAATCCCTTATTCGATCTCCGGAGATGAAGTTGCAATCCTACGGCTATTGAAGCTTATTGTAGAATTGAAACAGTAGGTGATTCCTTCAATTTTCGAGTTGAAAAGCTTGAAGATCAGAGTTTGATCGAGGGCTGAAGTGCTTTATCTCGAACAAACGATGAGTTTGAGGCGCAATCTTCACAGGATTCAACGCGTAGATTGTTGTTGTTGTAGATGAACCAACACGTAACTTGGGTGCTTCTTGATCCTCCACAAGAACTTGAGAGAGATTTAAGAACTTTGAGAGAGCCTTGAGAAATGCTTGAGAGTGCTTTGGAATTTCTCTTGGCCAAAAAGATCCCTTCTTCTTAATGAGAGCCTTTATTTATAGGCTCAAGAAGAGAGATCCTAATTTTGGAAAATCTTCATTGATTGATTTTCTTAGAATCAATTAGCCCCTCCTTATGGTAATGAAATTAGGTCAAGATATATATATATATATATATATATATATATATATATATATAGTCCGGATCTGCAGGACGTCCTGACCGGAGCTTAGATCCGGACCATGATCTCAGCCGTTGGATTGTGTTTTCAATGGCCCGGATGCACGGATAGTTTGTTCGCACAAACAAACTATCTGTGCATCCGGACCATCGTAAACACAATCCGACGGCTGTGGGAGAAGTCCGGACCTAAGCTCCGGTCAGGACATCCTGACCAGATCCGAACTATAGATATATATATATTTATATTATATTCTTTTGACCCAAGGAAAATTTGACTGGGCCATATATTTGGGTTGACCTAATTTCATAACACATTTGGCCAATCAAGTCCACCCATTTTATTTAATTTGGTCTTGCCCATCTCTTTTAAATAATTGAGCCCATACTTTGGTAAGCCCAATATTTGACTTTAATTAATTAAGATTATTTAGTCATCTCAATTAATCGGATGGTGATAAAGCCATACCGAAATTTTAGTGTCTACAAATTTGCCCCCACTTCAAGACTCAGTCAGATGCTTGCTTGCTAGCATTGAGTGCGAGACTTGAAGTTCTTTGGTGTCCTTGTAACTTAAGGCACTTGCTTGACCTTGCCGTTGTAGCACTTGAGCAGCTTGTAGCCTTTTTTTTTTTTTTTTTGGCAATGCCTCATGACGTGTTGAAGTGTTTGGTTTTTATGGTCTAGGAGAGTGAACTTTGATTTGCTATGACCCTCGAACAAGACCGTGGCCCAATAATTTTTTTCTTCTAATTATTTGTGCCCAAAACTAACTACACTTGGTGTGTTGGACTTTGAAATAGTGGACATACTTTATTATTTGCCAATTTCCCTTTGAGCAGCCAATCGTGGTTATGGAAATTTCCTCTTCGTCACCGTTCTGCTTGACCTTATAGGAGAGAAAGATTATTGAAAAAAAATTTCTTTCCAAACAGACCTGTGCTGTAACGACTCTAAATTTTAATGAATAAAAAATTCATTTGAATTTCGTCATTTCTTTTTAATTTCATAATATTGCTTTTAATATTTCTTTTTAATTCCTATAATCAGTCATAATTAGATTTTAGCCCTTTAAAATTCATTTTTTGATTAAAAGCCCCATTTGGCAAGTATAGTTAGCTTCTAACCAATTAGTTGAGGAAACCTAACTACCAATTCATCTAGTTACTTTCTCCTAACTCTATCTTTTAACCTTTACCCATTGGACAATAAAAGTTAGGAAAACTTTTATCCATTGGACACTAGAAAACCTATATTTTCCACCTAAGGTACCATTCTAGATTTATTGAAGTACATATATAAGATTATATATAGACTTATGTACTTCATAGATTTATATAAGCTTGCTTAAAGGACTTTAGTCCTTTCAAGGTATTATTCTAGAATATATTACCTCACCCCTTTAACCATTGGTCAATACATGCTAGGGTAAACTTTACCCCTTGGATAATAAGGTTAGTCTACCAACAAGTACTAGGATTTTATTAAAAAATCACTTCCTAGATTTTTCATGTGATTATATCCTTAAAAAAATATATGTATATGTACCTTATAAATCTATTGCCCTAGATTTTCTAAAGATATTATTATATATAGATATGTGTACTAAAGTACTCTAATATAATAATGTAATAGGAACAAGTGCTTATTAGATTAGTTTATTAGGAAATCTTGACCTTATAATTTTTTATTGGATACTTGGAAATCTTAGTAGATTACATAGTACATTATGTACTTTTTTATTTATATATATACTTGGTCATACATATATATACTCACACCTAGTACTAGAGAGAGAGAGAGAGAGAGAGTAGCCGAGAGAGGGAGAGAGAGAGAGAGAGAGAGAAGAGAGAGAGAGAAGAGAGAGAAAAGTAAGGGAGAGATTTGAAGTGTACCTTGTCTTGATCTTCCATAATCTTCTTACACCCTTACAATCTATGGTTATACACTTCTCCAAGCAAAATCTATCTCCCATTGTCCTTATATGTTATTTTAATCACTAAATCTTTGTACAAACCCTACCTTCTTCCACAAGATCTTTCCAAACCAACCCTAGAAGTACTAAATCTAGCCATACAAGCCTAGAACTAGGTGGGAGATGTACAAGCAACCCTTAACCTAACCTATCAAGCTTTCAATCAAGCTTGACAAGCGAAAAAAATCAAAGATATATATAGATAGATAGAGAGAGAGAGAGAGAGAGAGAGAGAGAGAGAGAGAGAGAGAGAGAGATTTCGGGTGGGAGAGAGGAGAGAGGAGAACCTTGGCCTATAAATAGCAAGCTCACCCAAGTCATTTCTCACACCTTCACTCCTTGCTCCAACTTCTCTCTAGAAATTCTAAGTTCCAAAGTTCAAGTTTCTTTAAGTTCTTGAGAGATACCACCAAACCACCTCCAAAAACCACCCCTAGATCTTTAAAGTAGCATAGTTTAGTTAGCAAAGTTGTTCTACGAACAGAAAATCCATCTCTCTTCCTTTCGAAGCACTTCGGAGCCGTTACGTCGCCGATTCGCAAAACCGATGACCTAGTCTCAAAACTGACCAACCTCCAAGAAGAAAGGTAGAGTCCCTTGTCCACTAAACCCACGTATAGCATAGAACCGTATGTTGCAAAGTAGAATGCCCTTACTCGCTAGTTCAAGGCCTAAAATAGAATATCCTTAACCGTTTTTCTCTAAGTAGATAAGGTTATCTGTCACTTATAATGTTTGGAATGCATGATAGTCAACAAACATATTTTTGCTAATGGAAGTATGAGCATGTATACATGAATTGTTTGTATTATTTGTTGAGTGATAAAGCATAAGTGATTTTCACTCCAAGGGCGTCCGTACATGTGGCGTTATGCTTTAAAGTTGTATTTGAGCATGATTAGTAATATAGAGTTGGATGATCTTGCTAGTTTAGTTTCAAGATTACAATGAATGATTTATGATTTTGTATGTGAAAAGTCCTAGCGCGGAGTCATTGCATGAGAACGTGACACGAAAATCGAGAAAGTTAGAGACATGACACCTAGGGTGTGGTTAATGAAAAGGCGTGTTTTGAAAAGGAGAAATGTTTTGGAAACCGCAAAATTCGGGGCGTTACAACTTGGTATCAAAGCTTTAGGTTCAAAACCTCGGCCATGGGTAGAATGGGTAGAACCATAAGATAGTTTGACCGTTGAACAAACGTGAATTGAGTTTAAGTTTAGCGTCCCAAATTGGGTGGAATTCTGACAAAACGATCTTCGGATTGAAGCAAGGTGTAGGAAATTGGCAGTACCACCGAGCTGGGAATTCTCGAACAATTGGATGATGACTTAAATCAAGGATCGAACGAGGAATTTAGAAACTCGAAAGTTTTCTTAGTGTTAGTAAACCTTTGTCTAAAAACGTTGCTAAAACTCTTTCCTTGTAGATGAGCCAACCAAATCTCTATCAAGCCAACCTGCTAGCTGAAGCTCACCATCTTGCAAGTACCTTAAGATCAATGACGAACCAACTAGTGGGAGATCCTTACTTCCATATGCCTTTCCCTACACTCATGACTACTACCAAGAACATGGCACCATCATACTTCCCGAGGAGGAGGATGATGCCGGAGCAGTACCAGTCTTAGTCCAATTGGCACCCCCTAATGATGTGGAATTTCTAATTGAAGAAAACATGCCGAAGTAGCCCCCGCCATAGCTCTAATAGCACCCCCTGATAACATGGTTGAGGAAATCGAGGAGGATCCCAAAGAAGATCTCGAAGAAGAAGATCCCGAAGAGTTTCCTGAGGAAGAACCAATGGGTTGGGATTCTGACAATGAGGGAATATTGATTTACGAAGTGGAACCACCAGAATGGGCTATGCCTGACTTCATGGACATACCGCCGACTCTGGAGATGTACCCCCACCACCCTTCGAGATCGACATAGGCGCATATAGGGTCGAATTCCCGGATATCTTTTAGACTAGTTAGGAAGGTTTAACAAGTGGTTGGATCTTTTGTTGTAATCGGAATGCAGTAGGAAGCTTAGGCTAGTAAACTATCTATGTTGTACTTGTTATTTGGCAATGAAAGACTTGCATTTTCATTTTTGCATATGATCACTGTTTATGTGTACTTGTATTTATTTATGTTCAGTCTACTCCGTACACCGTTAAGTCTAATATATAATTTTTCTTTATTGTAGATATGGATAGCCGTACCTTTGCTGCCCCGATCACAGTAGCAGATCTGTTATATTACAAGACCTTGCTAGCACCCAAGAGCCTCATTCCCATACCCCACCTGGGAGTCCGCGACCCCGAGACCAGTGACCAGTTATACGAGCTAGTTGTAATGACACCCTTTACCAATGAGGATCAAAACATGGCAGTCGACCCTCAGGACCCACAGCTTAGGAAGCTAGCCGAGAAGATTCGCCAAGAAGGAGAGCGTTGGCTCGAAATAAGAGAAAAGGAATGGATGGAGCAGTTGAGAGAGTTTTTCGAACTCATTCCACCTCGTCAGTAGAGTAGTAGTATTAGAATAAGATTCTGATAGCTTGAGTTGCCCTTGTGAGCACTAAGGCTAGAAGGACCATGTAGTAGGAATGTGTAGGATTGTTTCAACTTGTACTAGGAATCTTATCTTATTCGTCTTATAGTAGAACTCTATGCTTGTGATTGTAATATCTTGTTTATCTATGAGAAGCTTGCCTTGTTTTAAGAATACTGTTGCATATTATATGATAAATTGCGTTTAACTTCTAGAAAGATATACCATTTACAAAAGGAAAATTTTTAAGTAGACTAAAACCCCTTTTCAATTTCAAACGTAGATGGTGAATCGACGCATCAGATTAGGATACGAGAATTGAGAATCCTCTAACCCTCACCCCAATCTAACCCAAGTCATGCAAGCATTTGTAGCTGCTCTGAACGCCAACCGCCGAAACCAAAACCACGATGATGAACCTATTACCCAAACTCGAGCGATGAATGAATTTTGCAAACGCCGACCTCCGACCTTCAACGGGAGGCCACCGTGGCTGAAACATGGCTGAAAGAAGTCAAGGTGATCCTGGACACCTTGGAGATTACCCGAGATGGAGATCGTGTAGCCTTAGCCACATATCAGCTGAAAGGAGAAGCCTGCTACTGGTGGGATCTGATAGAGGCAACCCATGCCATAGCCACCATGACATTTGCCGAGTTTGAAACCCTGTTTCTCGATAAGTACTTTCCCATGCCTATTCGTTTGGCCAAGGAACAAGAGTTCCTAAACCTGAAACAAGGAACGATGACCGTTACCCAATACATGGCCAAATTCGAGGAATTGTCTCATTACGCCCAAACGGCCGTTGCAACTGAGGACAAGAAGGCGAGAAGGTTTGAGTGGGGGCTAACAACCGCTAGAAGAGCTGTGGAGGCTCAGGCTTTTCCCACCTATACCGGCATTGTGAAGTGTGCTCTTTGACTGGAGAGAGAGGAAAATGACTTCAAAACCCGATGGAGGAAAGCGACAGACAACACCGGCGGACCGATCCAAACTCAACCTTCCAACAACAACTGCGGACCCTACCCTACCAAACCCTTCACCCCGACCCAAGGCAATCAACCATGGAAAACGGCTGCATCAGGGCATGGTGGACCCCAGAGGGGCGGCCAAAACAAGGCATCAGTGCAATGCTTCAACTGTCAGTCCATGGGTCACTACAAGCGTAAATGCCCCCAACCCCAAAGAGAAAGGAATTGGAACTTTAGAGGCCAGAAAGCTCAACAGCCGAGACAAGCCGGATTTGGGAAGCAAAACCCCGGAGGCCCATCACAACAGCTGAATGGGCAGAACAAGGGGAAACAGCCCATGGGAGCACAGCAGAGCACTAGAGGGCGCATCTTCGCGCTACAATCAAAGGAGCAAGAGCAGGATCCCTCTGTGATCCAAGGTACGCTACTAGTATATAGTACCTGCGTGCAAGCATTATTTGACTCTGGAGCATCACATTCGTTTATATCTTCTGCTTGCGTAACTGCCCTAGCACTAGAAATAGAACCCTTAAGTACGAGTACGAAAGTTACATCGCCGTTGGGGGGGGAGTATAGCTGTCAATCTAGTGTGTAGCGGGTGCGAGATAGAAATAGCCAACCTACGTCTGACCTGCGACTCAGAGTGATCAACATAGCGGATTTCGACGTAATCCTTGGAATGGACTGGCTATCAGCTCACCGAGCGGTCATAGACTGCCATCAAAAGACAGTGATGGCTCATACCTCTGAAGGAACTCGTTTTCGATTTAAGGGGGATAGACAAATGGCAAGTTCAACGACGAAGAGATCCAGGTGGCAGAATCAACTGTTTGGATGGCTAGCTAGTCTCCAAATGGAAGAAACCGGCTGGATGGAATTGGGATTACCGCACATCGTTTGTGAGTATGCCGATGTTTTCCCTGAAGAACTTTCGGGTTTACCACCTCAAAGAGAGATAGACTTCTCTATAGAACTCTAACTGAGGATAGCACCAATCTCCATGGCACCGTACCGAATGGCCCTTGCAGAACTAAAGGAGCTCAAGACCCAATTGCAGGAGCTATTGGACAAAGGATTCATCAGACCAAGTACATCACCATGGGGAGCGCCGACATTGTTTGTGAAGAAGAAAGAAGGAACACTTCGACTATGTATCGACTATAGGAAGTTAAACCAAGTCACAGTTAAGAACCGATATCCATTGCTTAGGATTGATGACATGTTTGATCAATTAAGAAGAGCAACTTGCTTTTCTAAAATCGATCTCCGATTAGGCTACCATCAGTTAAGGATTCGGAACGAGGATATTGCCAAGATAGCATTTTGCACCAGATACGGACACTACGAGTTTGTAGTAATGCCGTTCAGATTGACCAATGCTCCCGGCAGTATTCATGTGTCTCATGAATAAGATTTTCCAACCCTACTTAGACAAATTTGTAGTGGTGTTCATTGATGACATCTTGATATACTCCGCCAACAAGAAGGAGCACGAGGAACACCTTCGGATAGTGCTACAAGTACTTCGAGATAGCCAACTCTTTGCCAAAGCGAGTAAATGCGAGTTTTGGCTAGAAGTGGTTAAGTTCTTAGGGCACGTAGTATCCAAGGATGGAATTGCAGTACGCGAGAGTAAGGTCGAAGCAGTGCTGAACTGGAAACAGCCAACCTCAGTGTTCGAGATTAGGAGTTTCCTAGGATTGGCTGGATATTACCGAAGATTCATACAGGATTTCTTAACCCTAGCCAAACCAATGACCAGGCTAACACAGAAAGGAGTGAAGCTGGATTGGAATGAAGCCTGTGGGAAGTCCTTCCAGGAACTGAAAAAGAGATTGACCAGTGCACCGATACTTATCATTCCCGAGCGGGGTGTAGATTATACGGTTTACTGCGATGCGTCAAGAGATGGCTTGGGATGCGTGCTCATGCAGAATGGAAAAGTTGTAGCCTACGGATCGCGACAACTTCGACCGCACAAGAGGAATTATCCTACTCACGACCTAGAATTGGCTGCAGTAGTATTCGCCCTCAAAACCTGGCGTTACTATCTGTGGGGAGAACAATTCGAAGTTTTTACCGACCACAAGAGCCTCAAATACCTTTTCACTCAGAAGGAGTTGAACCTGAGGCAGCATCGATGGATGGAATACTTGGAAGACTACAAGTTTACACTTCAGTATCACCCTGGCAAGGCCAATGTGGTAGCTGACGCTCTAAGCCGAAAGGATAGGGCACAGAAGGTCAAGACAGCTATTAAGGAATGGGAGATGGTGGATACTCTCAACGAGTTCAACTTGCGACCATCATCAAAAAATGGGAACGCTCGATTATACGCTCTAGTTGCGGAATTGGCACTTCACCGAGAAATCTTACTGGCCCAAACCTTTGAGCAGGATTGTGAGTTCATTCGGCATCGAATCCGAGAAGGAAAGGCGCTACCAGGATGGACAATCGAGAAGGATAAAAGCCTGAGATTCAAGGAAAAGGTGTTCGTACCTAATATTGGGACCTTTCGAGAAGCCATACTCCAAGAAGCTCACCATTCGAACTTCGCAGTACACCCTGGCGGTACAAAGATGTATCATGATTTGCGAATAACGTACTAGTGGGAAGGAATGAAGAAGGACGTAGCCCAATTTGTATCTACCTGCCTAGTGTGTCAACAAGTCAAGGCTGAGCATCAGAAACTGGGAGGAGATCTCCAACCTTTACCAATACCAACCTGGAAGTGGGAGCACATCTTAATGGACTTCGTGACTGGATTACCAAGATCCGCCAAGTCCAATACTGCTATATGGGTGATCGTGGATCGGCTTACCAAATCTGCGCATTTTCTGCCTGTTAAGATGACAGAGAACGTAGAACAACTGAGCCTACTGTACATTCGAGAGGTTGTACGTCTACATGGAGTATCTATCTCGATTGTATCTGATAGGGATCCATGTTTCGTATCACACTTTTGGAAAGGATTGCAGAAGGCATTGGGAACAGACGTAAGGCTTAGTACGACCTTCCACCCACAAACAGATGGACAAACAGAGAGGACTATTTAGACATTGGAAGACATGTTAAGAGCTTGTGCCTTAGATTTGTCAGGGAATTGGGAGCAGCACTTATCGTTGGTGGAGTTTGCCTACAACAACAGCTACCAAGCAAGTATCGAGATGGCACCGTACGAAGCTCTATACGGTCAACCCTATCGATCACCAGTATGCTAGATAGATGCTGGAGAGACGGGATTGATTGGACCTGACGTAGTACGGGATACCACGGAGAAAGTCAAGACCATAAGGCAAAGAATCCAGACTGCGCAAAGCTGACAGAAGAGTTATGCTGATAAAAAAGCCGACCATTAACCTTTGCAGTGGGAGATCATGTATTCTTGAAGATCAGACCGAAGAAAGGAGTTATCAGATTTGGGAAAAAGGGAAAGTTGTCCCCACGCTACATTGGACCTTTCGACATTGTGGAGAAAATCGGGAAGGTTGCGTATCGTCTAGTGCTGCCGCCACAGCTAGATAGAGTACATAACATGTTCCATGTTTCAATGCTCCGCAAGTATCTCGCATTGCCCACGCATGTCCTTAACTGGGAGGACCTCACCATCGAGGAGGATGCGACCTATGAGGAAGAACCAATAGAAATTCAGGACCAAAGTGAAAAGACAATCCGAAACAAGACCGTCAAGTTGGTACGAGTTTTGTGGAAGCACCGCGGTTCTGAAGAAACCACATGGGAAAGAGAAGAAACCATGAAGATGAATTACCCTCACCTGTTCAAATCCGAGCGTGCACCTAATTTCGAGGACGAAATTGTTTAAGGGGGATAGTTTGTAACGACTCTAAATTTTAATGAATAAAAAATTCATTTAAATTTCGTCATTTCTTTTTAATTTCATAATATTGCTTTTAATATTTCTTTTTAATTCCTATAATCCGTCATAATTAGATTTTAGCCTTTTAAAATTCGTTTCTTGATTAAAAGCCCTTGGCAAGTATAGTTAGCTTCTAACCAATTAGTTGAGAAAACCTAACTACCAATTCATCTAGTTACTTTCTCCTAACCTTATCTTTTAACCTTTACCCATTGGACAATAAAAGTTAGGGAAACTTTTATCCATTGGACACTACGAAACCTAGATTTTCCACCTAAGGTACCATTCTAGATTTATTGAAGTACATATATAAGATTATATATAGACTTATGTACTTCATAGATTTATATAAGCTTGCTTAAAGGACTTTAGTCCTTTCAAGATATTATTCTAGAATATATTACCTCACCCCTTTAACCATTGGTCAATACATGCTAGGGTAAACTTTACCCCTTGGATAATAAGGTTAGTTTACCAACAAGTACTAGAATTTTATTAAATAATCACTTTCTAGATTTTTCATGTGATTATATCCTTAAATATATATATATATATGTACCTTATAAATCTATTGCCCAAGATTTTCTAAAGATATTGTCATATATAGATATGTGTACTAAAGTACTCTAATATAATAATGTAATAGGAACATGTGCTTATTAGATTAGTTTATTAGGAAATATTGACCTTATAATTTTTTATTGGATACTTAGAAATCTTAGTTGATTACATATAATGTACTTCTTTATTTATATATATACTTGGTCATACATATATATACTCACACCTAGTACTAGAGAGAGAGAGAGTAGCCGAGAGAGGGAGAGAGAGAGAAGAGAGAGAAAAGTAAGGGAGAGATTTGAAGTGTACCTTGTCTTGATCTTCCATAATCTTCTTACACCCTTACAATCTATGGTTATACACTTCTCCAAGCAAAATCTATCTCCCATTATCCTTATATGTTATTTTAATCACTAAATCTATGTACAAACCCTACCTTCTTCCACAAGATCTTTCCAAACCAACCCTACAAGTACTAAATCTAGCCATACAAGCCTAGAACTAGGTGGGAGATGTACAAGCAACCCTTAACCTAACCTATCAAGCTTTCAATCAAGCTTGACAAGCGAAAAAAATCAAAGATATATATATATATATATATATATATATATATATATATATATATATATATATAGAGAGAGAGAGAGAGAGAGAGAGAGAGAGAGAGAGAGAGAGAGAGAGATATTTCGGGTGGGAGAGGGAGAGAGGAGAACCTTGGCCTATAAATAGCAAGCTCAGCCAAGTCATTTCTCACACCTTCACTCCTTGCTCCAACTTCTCTCTAGAAATTCTAAGTTCCAAAGTTCAAGTTTCTTTAAGTTCTTGAAGTTCTTGAGAGATACCACCAAACCACCTCCAAAAACCACCCCTAGAACTTTAAAGTAGCATAGTTTAGTTAGCAAAGTTGTTTATAGGAAGAGAAAATCCATCTCTCTTCCTTTTGAAGCACTTCAGAGCCGTTACGCCGCCGATTCGCAAAACCGACGACCTATTCTCAAAACCGACCAACCGCCAAGAAGAAAGGTAGAGTCCCTTGTCCACTAAACCCACGTATAGCATAGAACCGTATGTTGCAAAGTAGAATGCCCTTACTCCCTAGTTCAAGGCATAAAATAGAATATCCTTAACCGTTTTTCTCTAAGTAGATAAGGTTATCTGTCACTTATAATGTTTGGAATGCATGATAGTCAACAAACATATTTTTGCTAATGGAAGTATGAGCATGTATACGTGAATTGTTTGTATTATTTGTTGAATGATAAAGCATAAGTGATTTTCACTCCAAGGGCGTCCGTACATGTGGCGTTATGCTTTAAAGTTGTATTTGAGCATGATTAGTAATATAGAGTTGGATGATCTTGCTAGTTTAGTTTCAAGATTACAATGAATGATTTATGATTTTGTATGTGAAAAGTTCTACCACGGAGTCATTGCATGAAAACGTGACACGAAAATCGAGAAAGTTAGAGACATGACACCTAGGGTGTGGTTAATGAAAAGGCATGTTTTGGAAAGGAGAAATGTTTTGGAAACCGCAATATGGCCGGACATGGTAGCCCATTGTGTGGTGTGTGTTTTGTGTGCCAATGGGAACCTGGCGCGGCGGAACCATTGTGAGGATACTCGGGAGATCGGCGCGGCGGAACCGAGGTTGGGTGTGTAGCTTGGTTATCCGCGGAGAGGAGCCAATGCAAAGTTTTGTGTGCCAATGGAAACCCGACGCGGCGGAACCATTGCAAGGATACTCGGGAGACTGGCGCGGCGGAACCGAGGTTGGGTGTGTTAAAAACGATTTTGAAAATGTGATATGGTTATGAAATGTGGAAAATGGTGACACGGTCTGCGAGGAGTCGAGTAGGAGAAACTCGTAAAATAATGTACACCAATGTTAGTTTGGATAATGAATGTGGATGTGTCATTGTTGACTGTTTTGTCAAATATGTATGAACTATGAGGAAATCATTGAATTTATGATCATTTGTTCGTAAGTTTAAGGGCTATAGGTTATGGGTTATTCTATTGAGCTTTTGTAGCTCACGGTGTTACCTTTGGTGACCCTGACATATTATATTGGTGGCGACGCCGATATAATGTGTCAGATCTTATAGATGAACAGGGTGAACTCTACACCTTGGAAGTCTTTAGAGCCGAGGAGCTGACCAAGATGGAGGAACAGGCGGAGCAGTAGATAGGAACCCTAGTTCCCTCCCTTATTTGAATTAAAGTACTTGTTTTAGGATTATGATGTAATATTGAGCCAGACTCCATTTAATTTTCAATGAAGTTATCCTTTTAACGTTCCCAAAATTCGGGGCGTTACATGTGCATATTCTCCTTGATTTCCAAAACAAGAATAGTCAATCTTTAATGTATCTTTTATTGGCTAATTACTTTCAGCCAAAGACACATATTTGCTTCTTTCCCTTTACGTTTCTTTATGCAAGCCTTGGTAAAATTATCACCGTGAGAGATTTATATACTCCTTTCAGCATATCAAGAGTCCCCGAGCATTGAGATTCACAGCGGAAATTATCTGGTCATGACTCAAACAATGTGTTCACTCAATGGATTAACACCTGCCGACGTTCCCTCATCTCTCCTCCATTATGAGTCTGCAAATTGGAAATTCAATGATACTTATCCGGAAGAATGGCGCCAAAATATCCGCTATCTTTTGGAACAGCATTACTTGACTGACAGAACTGAAGACTCTTCTGGAAGCAGTAGATCAGATAATCCAGAGTGACAATCACGTGCTCATGCCAGCTGTCTCTTTTGTGTGGTGTTAAATAAAGTGTAATAGTGTTGTCCTTTTTTCCAGAGAGGGTGAAATTATTAGTGTTTACTATTGAGTACAGTGCTTGTAAATTATTAGTCTGTAATAATGATAGTACATAAACTAGGCTTATAAAGTCCATGATTGAATAGTGTTTTGTCAGATAATTGGCGTAGCACCAATTATATGTAGCACTATTCCTTGATGTCATGCATGATGTATCAGGTTGCCTCCTTACGCCTATAAAAGGAGAGCATCCCCTCTGTAAGAAACCAAGTCAGTTGAAGTTTGTTAGTGTTTGCAATAATATTCCAGTCTCTTGTGTTCTTATAATTCCTTGTTGTGTTCTCTCTACGATCCTAACCTACTTTGTGTTTGTACCCACTTCGTGTCTGTAAACTTACCAAATTATGTCTCAAAAAGGGTAGGAATTGTGTTGAGTTGAAATCCCAATATACTTCTTTCCTTTGAGCAAAACAATCAAATCTCAAGCTTTCTTTATTTCTTCCTTTCCTTGCTTACAGAGTAAAGAAAAAAAACCGGATTTCCTTTCTTACGAGCTCCACCAGCAGCATATAAATAAGTGCTTTGGGGTACGAAGGAACTCACCCTTTTTCTCAATCACACGTTCTCGTCTGTTATTGTCCAGAAGGCTATAGAGAAGTCAGAGGATTCGAGTCTTGTGCCTTAAAGGTGAGGCTCTTCCCTATTCTCATTGGTTTTGTTTCTTGCCCGTAGTAAACACGTATCTGCTCCCCTTCAAACACATGTATTATATACCCAGGTTAGAAAAAGGAGCTTCTGCATAGTAATTGTACATGTTTGTCTTTATCTTTATCTTTTTTTGTATGTTAATTGTGCATGTTTGTCTTTGTCTTTATCTTTTTTTGTATGTATAATGAGGATTGAATTCCAATTTGTGGGGACACCTTGACTTATGCAGGGAATCCTTCCATGCTAACACGAACCCTTGTCTTCTTATCATCATTAGGACTTCATGCATTGTTTTTCAAAATTGACCCGAGACCCCTTTTTTTTATTTGTTAACAAAGTAGTTCATGAAGCCGTCCCTACGCTCTTTGCTTCCAGTTCCTGCTACCAGCAAATCAGGTAAAAAAACTCCACATGCTCTTGGCCTATTTGACATCACCCCTTGTATTGTATTGTGTTTTTTTTTTTTTTTGGAATCTTGTTATATTATGATCACAGTGAGATGATGGGCGGGTTTCTCCACTTTGTATATGCTGCCTTCATGTTACTTTGATGCTACTCATGTCTTGGGAAGGACTTCGAACGGTGGGAGAGCCTCTATGCTTTGCGTATGCCGTCCCTGTGTTGCCTCGACACGCTCCTTTATGGGAAAGACTTCCAACTGTGAGAGGGCCTCTGCGTTTTGTGCATGCTGTCCCTATGTTTTTTTTTTTTTTTTGTGGGTAAAATAGCTTGAAATTAAAAAGAGGCTAACCGAATATACAGCCTATAAGGGGCATACCCCAGGAGGAAAAGAAAAGAAAAGAAAAAAACAGTGATAACCTACGCCAAATGGCTACATAGGACTAGGAGCAATACAAACATCTGTTTCCTATCCAACTAACAGAGGGAGACAAAACATATGGCAAAAGAATTACACATGGTGTAACCTGATTGATAGGAAAGGAGCCAACATGACAATAAATGCAGGCATCAGACATATTACTATTGAGATCCAATTAAATATACTTCTTGAACATTTGAAAGCATCAATTGATTTCTGAAATCTGTCCAAAATACATAATCACGTGGGACAATGGGAGACTTCCACCTCTTGACGACGATGCAATTCTCCTTTGCTGGACAGTAGTTTGTTGACAGCAGCAGCAGAAGCCGTAGTAGCATCAACATATCAGTTGCATTAACAACAGTTTGCTGGACACCAGCATAGGAAACAGAGTACAGTAGTAGCCGTAACCCAAGAAAACTGCAGTAGCAGTTGCAGAAGCAGCCATAGACAGACCATCTTAGCTTGAACATCTACCAAAATAGAAAATTAAAACAGAACAGGTTGCTGATAGCAGAATCAGTAGCTTGAACTCCATGATCTTAAGAGTTAACTCAAACTGATCTCAAAATAGAAAACCATCTGGAAAGCCTCAAACAGGACTTCCAATTCCAGAACAGAACAAAACAGGAGCTGAAACCTTAACAAACAGAACATAAAGGTAGCAGCAACATCCATTCAATTCCACATGAGAGGTCATCTGCTCAAGAGCTTCATCTACAGATCTTATCACTTCACTGAATGTCCATGGTGATACCAACAATGTCCATTCCGGCCATTTCACCACTCCGGTCTTAGCCGAATGGTGATACCCGATGTATCATATTATCGTTGTATCCATAATTTCAAACAATCATTCATTTCCCATATCATTATAAACAATCAAACATATCATATCTCAACTAATATGCAAGCTCACACCTCTTTCTCAGGTACATCACTACATCCTATACGGCGTTCCAACCCATAAGTAACTCTATAACATTCTACCTTCTAGTACCGATACTTAAATCACAGATGATAAACGCCATTGAAAACTCATAGCTTAACAAATCAAGAGGACAAGAGATCTTACTAGACATGCTCACATCCACCCATAATACTCACCATGACACTCCAAATAGCCTACGGTATTCCTGTTTAACCTTACGGTACATTTTCCATCTACAACAATGCTAAAACTACATCCTATAAGTGTCTCGGGATCGGAAACATCAATGAGTCAGTAGAGATCGAGCAATCGAGTTTAGAGATGGTTTAAAGACATTTAAGGGATGTTAGAAGTGACCGGGGGTCAAAACAATTGAAGTGGGATCAGTAGGAGCAAAACTGTCCCATAAGCTCCTGGTATCGATACAGCAACCAAATCAAGAATTCTGATGCTACTGGATTCAAAATAAGGAAATGGTATCGATACAGCAAAAAGCTTGTATCGAAACGGTAATGTTATGAGCAGCGATTTCTGCAGATTTTCAAGAATGAAACCCCAACAACAACCAACAATCTAAAGCACGATCAAGGTGCAATTTCAATACATAAACACATAACAAGTGCAAGAAATCCCTACCTCGATTATCAAGCCGGAACCAAGGAGATTGAACAAGCCCTAGCTTCCAAAATCGGCACCGAGAGCAATACACCTCCACCGAGCTATAACCAACGAAGCACAAGCCCAAAAACACACGTAGATGATGGATTGAAGGTTGAAATGTGAAGGTTTAGAGGTTGATTGGTGAGTTTTGAGCTCAAAGGAGAGAGAGAGAGAGAGGTTTTCTATCCTCTACACACAGACACACACACCCTAAATATGCTAGGACATACACGAATCACACTTACACTCCCTCAATTTCCAATTCCATCATTCAAGCCCCAAATCATATAAACTCAAAAGATTCCCCATTTATTCGATATTCTAACATTAATAAAAACATTAAACAAATTCCAAAAATACGGGTCTCTACATTTTATCTACCAAGTTCTTATGACAATTCCCATCAGGGCATGCGTGGTCTCCAAATTTTTCTTCATCTTTACTCTAGCTAATCAAATCTTTTTTTTTGTTGTTGTAACAATATACTCAATTTATGAGAACCCTTGCTTCCTTGATATAATATTTCCCCAACTATATACTGTTGAAGTCATTTTTTTTCTTACTTTTCTTTTCTTTTTTTTTACCAGAACTAAATATATACCTATATCAAAAAGCGATTGGCCGACGTAGTTCAAAATAAACACATGGTTCGATTTTATTTATTTCTATCATTTTGATTTTATTTATTTCTATCATTTCTAGAAATTTGTCACGATACATCGGTTCCTTTCATGAGAACCATTGTTGTGTTATGTGAGCCAATGTATCTAACCATTCCGTTCGTAGGTAGAATCTTGAAACATCATTATTATAGTGTTGTCAACCTTCAATTTTGATAACTAAAGAGTCTTCAATTAACTTGATAGTAGCTACTTCTGCTACCCAAACTCAAAGCTACTTGCAGATCCATTCGCATTTATATGAACACCTTAACCACCAAAGCATTAGACTTAGGCCCCTCGAGATATAGAGATACTGACTTTGATGCCATTTTTAATAATGGGTTGACCATCCTCCAAGTGTTTCTGTAATAACTCCGATTTTTAGTAAATAAAAATTCGTTAAATATTTGAATTCCTTTAATTAATTCTTGGATTGCTTTATAAATTCCGTTTTACCTTCTAATAGTCCGTCACAATTAATTTCATTCTTTGTAAAAAAAAAAAAATGAATTACTACACATCGGGCTATCTAGCAATTTTCTAAAGACAAGTGAGCTTATATATATACACTTGTATATTTACTTAGTGACAAAAAAACTAATTTGTAAAATTACATTTCTTGGCAAGAAATCCTACTTGCAAGTCTAATTAATTCCTAACTAACTAGTTGGGCCAATCCAATTACTTTTCAAGGCTAGTTTCATCTAGTTGAACCTTATGAACCCTCCTAATTCCTAGGTGAACCTTTTCACCCACCCTTGAACCTTATGAACCTTTCTACACCCTAGTTGAACATTTTCAACCCTAGACTAGGAAATCATTGCACTTTCATGACTAGTCATTTCAAAACTTTATTACTCATCATTACTTCTGCCAAGAATATCTTTTCTGATCGTTACCTCTTTACCCATTGAATAATAGTTCTTAGGGTAATTTTTATCCTTTGAGAAAAAGAAATAAGACTTCCTATTGTCTACAAAATAGTGCTACCATGTACTTGTCTAATCAAGACCAAGACCAAGACCAAATTTGTTCTTCCAAACAACCATGATTATGTATTATCACATCAAGAAGGCCATGATTCATCTTCATATCTTTTTCTTGGTAGAGACCCATAATTATTTTCTCAAATTTTAAATGTTTAATATGTATTTGGATTGTCAAAGTATGGATAATGATGTAGATATGAGTTGGGTCAATGTGAGATGACTTGTAAGTTGTGGGAGTTGACGTAAAACAATAGGAGTGGAAGGGTGTAAGTGTTATATGTGCTATATAAGTCAAAAAATTGGGCTGGGAAATCACTTTCCCTTTTATTTTTTTTCTTCCACGCTGTCTTCTTCTCTCTCTCTCTTGGCTCTCACCTCTCTCACCTTCTTTCTTTCATTTCGTCTACTCCGAATGAGATTTTGAAAAAATCCCAAGTACTAAAGTTGTTCTGCGCGACGAGAGCTTCCTATCCATCCAAGAAAATTCATGATCGGAACACTTCGAAGTTTCCTTCATGTTTGAGCATGCTTCTAACCTTCGAGGTAGGGATCTCCTGCCTTCTTTACATTTTTAAGTGTTAGTTTTATGTACAAGAATCAAGTTTGATCATCTATTTTGAGTCGTGAATAAATCTAGTGATATATGCTGAAAATTTTGTGGGTTCTGGTAATCTATCTTTTTGGGGCCCTTCTGCTAGGGATAAATTTTTGGTGTCTCATAACTATTAAAGTATGTTTCAATATGAAGATTTCGGTACCAAGATCAAGGAAAACCGATAATCACACAATTAGTTATGGATTTTTGAATATCGACTGTCACTTGGGTGTATGAGCCTGTGCGTGGCTGTCTTCTTTTAACCTTCTAGATATGATGAACAATTTGAGAGGCTTTGGGTCTTTTACAGGAGTTGCATATTAAAGTTAAGAATAGATTGGCGTTGGAATCAAGTAATACGGTTAAGTATACATTTCTTGGTGAATTTCTAAAGCAGGGTTGGTTAACTAGTGCGAAAATGGTTGCGAACATGTCTTTCTCTTGATGATTGGGTAAATTTCCTCCCGTTTCTGAACCTGGGATTTTTACCGAGTTTAGTGCTTGTAGTGGTGAAATGTTTGGCGTTGCTTTCAATATTTTTGGGTTTAAGATGAAAGAGTTATGATTTTTTCTAAGAGAGTATGGCAAATTTGCACAAAGAAATATGTGGTACATTGTGTGCCGGGACTTTTGGGGGGTTTTGGAATAACTAAGTTTTAATCTAGGGATTTCTCTCTCTCTCTCTCTCTCTCTCTCTCTCTCTCTCTCTCTCTCTCTCTCTCTCTGCTTGTTTATGTGGTAGTTTAGCAGATTATTGAGTGTCTAAACCCTATGCTTGAAATGAGTGTGATTTGGGAAAACTTGAAACAAATTTTACAAAAAAAGCCATAGAAAGAGTTTGAGCTTGTCTATCTTCGAATACTCTTGTTTTGATGTTGGGCTAGTATGTGGGTTTAATTTAAGAGATGTGAAAAGTTGATTTTGTTAAAAGGGTATGTTCTAGTAAGTGAATTGGTAGAGAGAAAGTGGTCGTTCAAGAACCCAAGGTGTATCCAAGCCTTTAAAAATATAAATGTGATAACAGAAAATGATATTGGCAATGGTAAGCCTAGAATCTACGAAAAAGGTGTGTGAATAAGTGTGTGTGTGTGAGCTTTTCGATGTCCGGCATGATTAAAGTTTCACGTGTATTGATGTGTCGATATGCAAGCAAATGCTTTGATGTTAATGTTATTTGATTGATGAAGGTATGTTGTGGATTTCCTACATGAAAGAGTTGGACTTAGGTGTTCTTATTGTTATAATCGTGAAGATTGTATTATTTATGCATAGTTAATCTTTGAGTTGGTTTGATTGGTGTGTTTTGTCATACATCGAGACTGGGAAAAAGTGAAACGCCCCAATTTTTTGGACACGTTAATTAAATCATTTTAATTGATTTAATAATTCATAAAACTGATTTAAGAAGTAAAATTTTATTAAACAGAGTTTAGTAGCAAAAATCTCAAATACTAAATTCAAAACTACGTAATTGTTTTACAACTCAATACAAATAAAACATGGTTTGACAAAAGTGATAACACTTTTGGAAATTTAAATAACGTTACTCCAAATTAACAGAGCTTCTAAGGGTAAGGCATCCAAGGCTCGACAAACTCCCCTTCCTCAGTTGGTCACACTAGTACTAATCATCTTGTAGAGGATTCTGTTCTTCGGTCTCCTGATTACCTGGCATGAAATGCCAGCCCAATGGCACTATAATGAGTTTTGAAACTCAGTAGATAAATCTTACCCATTAACCCTTACATTACAAGTAACTGCGTTTATAATAAAAAAACGTAAGAATTGAATAGCACAGAACTTGTTTCATTATATAACCATCAATTTAAATAAATATCATATTCTCAACTTTGATAAAAAAATTCCAACACCTCAGTGATCAACAGATTCCAAAATCATAATTTCACCAATCACACTATGCATGTCCTACTAGGCTACCCTCCATAACGCGAGGTCCTAGTAGGCTACTCTCACAATTCTAGGACCTTCAGGCTGCCTTTACAATTTTAGGTCCATCAGGCTGCACTCAAGGTTCCGCTAGGCTACCCTCAATACCTGAGGTCCTGCCAGGCTACCCCTGAGGTCCTGCTTGGCCACCCTCACAATTCTAGGTCCATCAGGCTACCCTCAAGGTCCTGCTAGGCTACCCTCAATACCTGAGGTCCTGCTTGGCCACCCTCACAATTCTAGGTCCATCAGCCTGCCCTCAAGGTCCTGCTAGGCTACCCTCAATACCTGAGGTCCTACCAGGCTACCCCTGAGGTCCTGCTTGGCCACCCTAGCTACACTGGGTCTTTTAGGCTGCCCTCAAGGTCCTATCAGGCTACCCCCGATCACACGAGGTCCTGCCAGGCTACCCCTGAGGTCCTGCTAAGCCCACAACCTTTCATCTGTTACCTTTTTCCTTTAACCATGATAACATCTCTCTAAGTCCATAATTCATCCAATGCCCCTAATGTCCTTTCTATGTTCTCAATTCAATCGACAAAACAATCATTCAAATGACGAGTAAACATATCATAATATCATCGCCTACACAGGATAATTGAACCACCGCGCACTCATTTCCAGTGAGTTTAAGTTCAACCTAATCTCACAATAATCTTGATACATTTTCATAACAAAGTAATTGCAGGTGGATAAATAATAACAATTCAGGGCGAATCAATGAAACATAACATTATTGATAATTCAAAAAACAAAAGAATTTCACAAAGTATTTGAATTTGTCCTTGTGATTTTTGGGTTTTATTAAGACATAAAAATATTATACTTTGTATTTTCCTTTTAAACAAAAAAATTGTATATATACAATTCTTTCTTTTCTTTTTCTTTTTTTTAAAAGGTTTTTATAGTGTAAACTAATCCATTAAGGCCAAACTCATTCTCATAGCCCTTCATCAGTTCATCGCCAAAACTTTGACATGCCACTTAAATTTGGTACTTAATAAACTATCGTATTTTCTCATGTAATTTATTTGTTGCATGTATGTATCATAACACTTGATTAATTAAGTAACTCTAGATTTCAAGACTTCATTCTTGTTAATCCACTACTAACTGAAATTCAAACATGCAAAACAATGAGAATTGGAACAAAACAGATCATAACCGAGAAAGTACAAAGAAAGGCCAAAATGAATTTGTGGGAGCGGACCAACAGTGGCATCCGTGAGGTAGGAACGTGGTGGCTGTAGGGCCCAGGCACGATGTGTTCGACTTGTTCGAACAATATTTGTTAGTTTCGATTTCACTTTGCATGGGATTGATCCAAGTCACGATTTTATGTCGAAACTATTTTAATATACTTAGAGTTAATGGGTAAAGAAAAATCTACCTTGGTCCTTTGTGTTCTAGCTACGATGGATGAAACCGGTAATTTCGAAAGCGAAACTTGGTGGCCACAATGCAGGAATTTTAGTGGTCCTCCTTTTTCTTCCTTCTTCTTCTTTCTTTTGCTTTCTTCGTCTTCTTTTTCTTCTTCTTGTTCTTCTTTTTTTTTTTTTCCTTTGTTCCTTTCTAGCACTTCACTCTCGAGAAAAATAAATAAAAATAAATAGAAGAGGAAGGTGTTTGTGTTCCTTTGATCTCTCTCTAGCTCCTTTTTCTTTTCTATCAAAAATAAGGATGGAAAATAATATTTTGAGGAGTAGTGGCCGGAGAGAGGTAGGAGAGTAATTGTTTTCCTCTTTCCTCCTTATCAGCTGAATAATGGGGATTAAGGTGTGGGTTTCGTTTTTTATTTATTTATGAAAAGCAGCAATGGAATTTAATTGTGGAGTAATAATAGGGAGGGATAAGAAGTTGTTTTCCTCTCTCCTCTCTCTCAGCCGAATCAGATGGAAATGGGGAGATGGGTTTATCCAGGGGAGTAGGTTAGAGGGGAAGTGTGGTGTGCAAGTTTGGAGGATTAAGATGGAGGTGATGGAGTGTGAGAGGGAAATGGAGGTTTAGTTTCAATAGGATTCTAGTTAGGGTTTAGATAGGAAGCGTAAGGGATGAATGTATATCTCTAAAGTATAATATATTTAGAATACGATTTTCTAAGTAATATCAATTATACACATAATAATGTATTTTAATTAATTAATCTAACTAATTATTGAATTAGTATTTAACATTTCATCAAATTTGTATTTAAAAAAAAAATAGGGCCAAAAAAAATAATAATAATTCCGGGTCGTTACAAAAAGTGTTTGATGTTGATGTTATTGATTGATGAGATTAATCGATTGTAGTCCAAGGGTTATAATGGGGAAGTACTGCAACGCAAGGGGTGATAATGTAGAAACTCAACTAATGAGTTATATTTTACCGCAACGCAAGGGGTGGTAATGCAGACGGAAGTGCAAGGGGTAGAAATGCCGAAACACAACCATTAGGTGATGTTTATTGTAACGCAAGGGGTGGTAATATAGAAGGTTGTGAGTATTGATATGTTGATTTAGAATGTGAAGTTTACACAGAACGAAGCACTCATGTGAAAAACTATGAACTTTTAACCTGAGTTGGTGTCTTCGATGGTTTGAAGTGTCGTAGCTTGCTTTCTTCCTTCTTATAGACTTCCTAATGTGGTAATTTATTTGGTATGGAAACATATTAATTTGATGCCGTAGATATGATAGTATCTATTGTGAAAGAGTTACACTGGTATTGTAATTTAAACTTATAATGGTAAACTGGAAATTTGATTGAACGGTATTCATGTGCGTATAGGTGGATAATTCACACATGTTGATGATGAGAGGAAAACAAATAGACAGAATAAAAGGGGACATAAGGGAGGACACCATAAAACTTAATTGAAGTTTGAAAAGATTAAATTAGGTGGACGTGTGAGTTCTTTGATGACACATTGAGGTTAATGTCCTTGTCCAAATTGTATTTCACTTCTTTGTGTAGTAGTGTGTCGATTTAGATGCAAGTGTGACCAGTAAAGTGGGGTAACAAAGATAAATTGGTTTGTTAAAGAATTCGGAGTTGTCTCTTAGTCATTGGAATGAAAACGTAGGAGTATGTTTTGAGTTTGGTAATGACAACCTGAGTTTATTTAAGATAGAAGTGGGTGCGTGTGCGTGTGCAGCTGAGAGTGTTAGTATTGGAGAAATGGAGTTAAATATTTTTTTCCAACATGAGTATGGTATTTTGTGTTTCACTTTTTGACAAAACAAATCTACTTTTGGAAAATATTTTTCCTTGATATTTGTCTTCATTTCTGCATATAATTTAGGTATGGATATCTCTACGAGCTAGTATAGCTCACCCTATCCTTTTAGGTACTCGCCATGGTACTTAGCTTGGATTGCATGGAGTTCACATTGAGACGTCTCTTGAGAGCTTCATTGGAATCATTAAGGAGTTGTTTATCATATAGTCTAATTCACGTTGTGTACTTTACCCGCAATTGAAGGTTGTACCTTTTGGTTTGAATATATGTAAAGCTATGTATAAACTC
The DNA here is from genome assembly GCF_030253575.1 of Rhododendron vialii. NCBI lineage: Eukaryota > Viridiplantae > Streptophyta > Magnoliopsida > Ericales > Ericaceae > Rhododendron > Rhododendron vialii. The sequence goes on from NC_080567.1 coordinate 3,323,356, forward strand.
CTTTCCTTAATTATTGTGAAGCCCTTTTAATGGAAGATGTTTGGGAGACTTTATGTAAAAATAAATAAAAAATTTAGAGAGAAGAAGAAGAAGAGACTTTGATTCTTTGTTTGGATTGGCATGACATTTAAGGGTAAATATAGTTGAGAGAAAGACTTTTGTTGGTAGAAAATGTATTATTATTTTATTGAAAATCGAGGACGTGACAACTTGGTATCAAAGCATTTAGGTTAAAATACTTTGAGACCATGGGGAGACACTTAGTCTCATGGGTCTAGCGTTTGCATTTGAGACATGAGTTGTGTGTGCTTATGTGAATATCTTTCACCCATGTACATGGCATTGCATATGCATTCGTGTAGAGCTATATAGTGTCGTTGACCTGGGAAAAATTGGAGGCTTAACCTCATAGTGATGTGGTGGTTGATGGTAGTTTCTCTTCTCCAACTATTGTATTAACTTGAAATTGCATGCCTTGCGTATTGTAGGAAGTTACATATTTGTGTGATTGATGCTACATGGTTATGCTATGTGATTGTTACGTATTGATGAGTGTTATGTGCATTCCGTGTGTTCATTTATATTTTACACTATTATGTTTGATGTTTGATTTGGTGTTACTCTAAGTGGTGAAGTTGAAACTTACGGTGTATCCAATATGTGCATGCTAGGTAAAATGTCGATTGCTAAAGGTGACTGTATTTCTTGTGTGAAACTCATTTTTCTAAAACTTTGAGGATCTACTTTCGGATATTCAGTTTGAAGTACATTTGGCCACCGTGACTTCAAGATTGAATATCTAGAATAGAAGCTCTTTGAACAAGATAAAAGAAAAGGATTTACCTGCTGCTATTGAGTTGGATACCGACAGATGATGTGACGTGATAGTTAAACATTTGTTCTTGCTTTTTGACTTCATGTATTTGGAATATGGGAGTACTTTTGAAGAAAAAAAATTTGTGGTTTTAGAAGAATAAAGAAGAAAACATATCAAATCAGACCTTATTCTTAAATAGTGTACTAATAAGCAAGATGATATTCAAATTTTCTTTTTACCATAAAAAGATAAGTTTAATTGAAAAACTTTCTGTATATGCTTATCAACTAGTTTGAAGAGGTTGTGACAAGCATGTATGTTTAAGTGACTTCACTTACTTTGTCTTCTGTGAATACGTGACAGTGAAGTAAAGTGGTCAAACATATTAAGAATTAAAATGCTTTCTATTACTTTCATGAAATTAAGTTGGTACATATATCCTTGTTATTAAGTGATGTTAGAGTGTGATTTGATGATATTATTTAATTAACTAGAACTCTAGTGTGAATTAGTGGTTGATTTTAGTCTCACGTTGACTCTACACTGAAGAAAATGTTGAAATAAAAAGTTAAGCCTTGAAAAAAAGATTGGATATATAGGGACGTGATGAGGTTATCCTAATTCGAGAATTTTAATTGCAAAAGAAATGAAACGAGGAAAAGATGAAATAGAAAGAAATATTTGGACTTATTGTCATTGTGATTGATGTAAGTTTCTTGAATCGGGATTTCGAGGTGGTAGACTCGTTGTGTTCTCTTGCTTGGTGTGTTGTTACATATCTAAATTGTTGCATAAATTAGTTGATTTGGTTTATCAAATTTCGAGGACGAATTTTCTTTAAGGAGGGTAGAATGTAGAGACCCAAAATTATTTTCTCAAATTTTAAATGTTTAATATGTATTTGGATTATCAAAGTATGGATAATGATGTAGATATGATTTGGGTCAATGTGAGATGACTTGTAAGTTGTGGGAGTTGACGTAACGCTATAGGAGTGGAAGGGTGTAAGTATTATATATGCTATATAAGTCAAAAAATTAGGGCAGGAAAATCACTTTCCCTTTTATTTTTCTTCTTCAACGTTGTCTTCTTCTCTCTCTCTCGTCTCTCACCTCTATCACCTTCTCTCTTCGATTTCCTCTACTACGAATGAGATTTTAAAAAAATCCCATGTACAAAAGTTGTTTTTCGCGACGAGAGCTTCCTATCCATCCAAGAAAATTCATGATCGGAGCACTTCGAAGTTTCCTCCATGTTCGAGCATGCTTCTAACCTTCGAGGTAGGGATCTCTTGCCTTCTTTACATGTTTAAGTGTTAGTTTTATGTACAAGAATCAAGTTTGATCATCTATTTTGAGTCTTGAATAAATCTAGTGTTATATGCAGAAAATTTCATGGGTTCTGGTAATCTATCTTTTTGGGGCCCTTCTGCTAGGGATAAATTTTTGGTGTCTCATAACTACTAAAGTACGTTTCAATACGAAGATTTTGGTACCAAGATCAAGGAAAACCGATAATCACACAATTAGTTATGGATTTTTGAATATCGACTGTCACTTGGGTGTACGAGCCTGTGCGTGGCTGTCTTCTTTTAACCTTCTAGATATGATGAACAATTTTGGTGGCTTTGGGTCTTTTACAGGAGTTGCATATTTAAGTTAAGAAGAGATTGGCACTGAAATCAAGTAATACGGTTAAGTATACATTTCTTGGTGAATTTCTAAAGCAGGGTTGGTTAACTAGTGCGAAAATGGTTGCGAACATGTCTTTCTCTTGATGATTGGGTTAATTTCCTCTCATTTCTGAACGTGGGATTTTTATCGAGTGTAGTGCTTGTATTGCTGTAACGTTTGGCGTTGGTTTCAATATTTTTGGGTTTAAGATGAAAGAGTTATGATTTTTTCTAAGAGAGGTAAATTTGCACAAAGAAATATGTGGTACCTTGTGTGCCGGGACTTTTGGGGATTTTGGAAGAACTGAGTTTTAATCTAGGGATTTCTCTCTCTATGTGCTTGTTTATGTGGTAGTTTAGCACATTATTGAGTGTCTAAACCCTATGCTTGAAATGGGTGTGATTTGGAAAAACATGAATATTTTAAAAAAAAAAGCCATAGAAAGAGTTTGAGCTTGTCTATCTTTGAGTACTCTTGTTTTGATGTTCGGCTAGTATGTGGGTTTAATTTAAGAGATGTGAAAAGTTGATTTTGTTAAAAGGGTATGTTCTAGTAAATGAATTGGTAAAGAGAAAGTGGTCGTTCGAGAACCTAAGGTGTATCCAAGCACTTAAAAATAGAAACGTGATACACCACAACAAAAAACACATTCGGTGACATGAAAAAATGCCACCAAATGTCCAAATTTTGTCACCTATTATCTTTGGTGACACAAGAAGAGGTGTTATTGTATCCATGACACTGAAAGTCAATGGTGACAAAATTATAAAGTTGTCACAGAATGTTGTCAACAGTGACAAGAATTTGGTGTCACCGAAGACAAATTTTCCGTGACACAGCTGTCACCGAAAGTAACAGTGACAACAATATGGTGTCACAAAAGAGAGATTTTCTGTGACAAATGTGATTATGTCACAGATAGTAACAATGACAGCACTATGTTGTCATGGAAGAGAGATTATTCTGTGACAAAGATTGTCACTAAAAGTACTAACCATGACAAACGATTGTGTGTCACCAATAACTTTTTGTAGTAATAGACACACAACAGTGACAATCTCTTTTGTCACCAAAAAGAGGACTTTAGCAGCAATACAATTTATTTCATATATTGTTTTCAATTTATTTCATATATTGTTTTCACCTGCTTACAAATTAAATTTCAGATTTTTATGTATCTTATAATTCAACTTAGCAAAACTTAAATTGCGAAGAAGCAAAATATCATTCAAATCAAATATCCATTAAGTCAACATTGATCATCCAACTTCAAAACATTTCAAAACATTCATCCTCTAACAATAACCACTTCAAATTTAACATTACCAAAACTACAAAACATCCATATCCAAGAAGAACTCAAAACATGTGTTCCATTTACTCCATCTTGGTTAGTTTCCAAAAATAACTACCAAAAAGTCTTCAACTCCATCTTGGTTGGCTTCCAAAAAGCAACTTCATCTCCTTACTTACCTTTACAAAATTGCAAAAAAAAAAAAAAAATTATATATGTAACAAAGTCCAACACATGGACACGCTCCGGACACACTTCAGACACGTGTCCGACACATGAACAACATTAATTCAAGTTTCATCACACTTTTAAAGCTTGATTCCAAAAAGCACGATAATTAGATTGTACGTAAAAAACAAATTCAATTAAACCATGTAAATCACTTCTTTTTCAGGCACAAATGTTATGTTTTTCACAACAGACCGCGTTGGTGAATGTTTATGAAGACATGACATTCAATGTTTTTAGATTGATTGAGACGTGAAAGAGACCAAATATGTTGATTATATCCAAATTGGAAGGCACCAATAATTTTAATCCATCATACGAAATGCTGTCATGAATAGAAAAAGAGTAGTTCAAGTAGATGGACTAACTGTATGACACCTCAATGTAATTTTTCCTTAACCTACAGTGTTTGTTTAGCAGAATTTTGCTTCTAGATATGTTCAACAATGGAAAGGGAAAACTAAACAACAAGAAGTGGATGCTTCATTAGACACATGGATTTTAAAACTCCACTGATGTCAGACATGCCAAAGAATGCCCATGTTTCACATATGTACATAACTGATATTCCAGTGATATCAACCTGACAGAGGACAAAAAACTTGGGAGTGTATATACATTTATACAGTTCATAATGCTTAGTATAGCTGATTATACCTACTATGTCATGCAATTGACTATGGAGACGCAGATAAGTTGACAAAAGCTCATTTGTCCTGGAAATAGAGTTTGTGTATGTTAATCGTCAATTGTCTTGACAGTGTAAGAGCATCTCCAATGGGTTGCTATATAATTGCAAGTCGCCAAGGACAAATTATACCAATTCGTCTCACAAATTCTCCTCTATTTGTGAGCTAATAAATCCTGCCAAAAAGTAGCATTGCCAAGTCTTGGCAATCCCATTGTTGCCACCTCATCATCAGTGGCTATGATTAAGCAAGATGTGATCCAAATGGGGGAAGGAAGAATGGAATAGCACTTGTGCCAAAATGGCATCTCATGTGACCATTGTAGTGACGAAGGCAAAAAAAGGGTGACTTTTGGCACGTGCAAGAACTGGCAATTAGCATTGCTATCTTGCACAAACCAATGGAGATGCTCTAAATGATGTAATATAGTTCAGGTCATGTCACATGTGAATATCGGTGGTTCCATGTCTCTGTCAATGCTATATATTGTAATTGAACACATTTGCACAAAATGGTTTGCTACTGAAGAATCTTGGCCATTCTTAATCAAGGTTTAAACTTCAAACAATGCTATCTTTAGTCATAACAGAACTGGAAACATTTCCAGACAAGTAGGAAACAAACGACTTAAAAATGCTACCTTCAATTCCCATTGAATCCCAAGTTCATCAATTTGTGCATGTTATTGCAGCAAATACCTTTAACCAAGACAGATTAAAAAATTGTTCCAAGTAGAAGCGTCAAACTGTTGAGTTTAGCATATATACTGACATACTACTGTTATCTTATGCTTTATAGTTTGCAGTGAACCCAAGAAACATATACTTCGTTGTTGTGGATGCATGAGTAAGATCAAAAATCAATCCGTCATGTACGTTTTCAGCTAGTGTGGATAACAGACGACATAAGGTTGACTCTTTTGGGAACGAACAAAGGCAGCAATCGAAAGGATCTAGAAAATCATTCTCTTTAACAGTCTATTGCTAATATGTGTATTACCATTCTCTTAACAGTCTAATGCTAATAAGGTTGACTCTTATCAGAAATTATTTTGGGCTGACGAAACTTCCAGGATAAACTATAATTACTTTGGAGATACTGTTAAGTTGGACATGTTCTACATGATGAACTACAAAGTACCATTTGTAGCATTCACAGGCCTAAGTCATCACAAGCAACCGGTCTTGTTTGGCTGTGCTTTACTTCTAAATGAGTCTGATTCCACTTTTGTTCGGCTAATCCAGACTTGGCTTTATGTAATGTTTGGACACTTCCCCATCTCCATTACAGTACCCTGATTGGCTCATTCAGATGGCTCATGGTTGTTGCACAAATATTGCCTAGAACTACTCACCATTTTTGTAAGCGAAGCATATTCCTAGAAACTCAAGAGAAACTGGCTCATATATATATCAGACACATCCCATTCGAAATGGAGTTCAACAAGTGCATTATGAGACCGAGACAGTCGGTGAATTTGAGTCATGCTAGGAATCACTCCTAGAGAGATACTACCTCTTGGATAATGAATGGCTTCAGTCACTCTACAAGGCTCGTAGTGGGTCCCAGTTTACATGCGAGATACATTTTTTGGAGAGTTGTATAGAACGAACACTGGAATTGACTCTGTAAACTTGTTTTTTGATGGCTATGTGAATGCAACAACCACTCTACAGTTCCTAATTAAACAGTATGAGAAAGCTGTAGCAGGTTGGCATGAAAAGGAATTGAAGGCTGACTACGTACGCCTATTTTGAAGACACCATCACCCATGGAAAACAAGCCGCAGACATTTACACGAAGAGAGTATTCATGAAATTCCAAGAGAAACTAGTTCAGACCCTAGCTAATCCTGCTATACAAAAATTGAAGAATCTGGAACAAATTACTTCATATTAAGGCATTGATATACTCACAGTGGTTGCTAGAATTTATATGCGTTTCGGCTTGTGGGTAAGCTTTCACGGCCTCAATTCAAGCCCTATGAATTTACCAAGATACAAACAACCGTCAACAAGCTATATCTAGTATCACCGTGCTCTATCAATAAACATAATTTCAAGCAACTGCAGTCATCAAGAAATAGAATTTCAAGCAACTCTTGTCAATATTTTTTCACCTAAAAAGTCAAGAATAATACAACCTCCCCTTTATAAAAACATTTAGACCAAAATCATGATTTTCAAAGCATTAAAATCAATCCTAAAGAAGATAAAATGAAACAATTAGGTGCAGAAAGTGACTGACTGTTACACATCATAAAACAGCTGTTTGCTCAACACTACAGAAAACAGCAGAGCATTGAAAGTAGTAGCAGACACATCCAAAGCAGCATAATATTCAAAGCAGCTCAATAGCAGTCATAGCAATTTCAGAACCAGCAGTATACAAGTTACAAAATACTGCAGAAACAGAAAACAGCAATGCAAACACAGCACACAGAACCAATGCTGCTCATAGCTTCCAAAAAACCAAAACAACTGAACTAGAAACATAACTAAAATCAAATACTGTTCTGGTTACCCAAAGACCAGCATGTCTAAATCAAGGATTCAGAACCAAATTATAAATAGCTGGACAGTATGAAACAAATGATATGCCCACAGAAGAGCTGGACAGTATGGATCAAATACCGTTCTGATTATGACTGTTTTGCCTCTGCATTGTACCTTTCAGCAGTAAAAGCTAATGCACTGGAAAAGGTTGAATCTGAGCTTCTTGACCTTGTTGAGGCTTCAAAGAGAGGTCCTTCATTTGCTCAGTTCATGAAATTTTGAGGCATTCCAGTGCAACTGTCTTTCATTATTGCTCTCTCATAAATTTTGAGTCAAGGGAACCAGTTCTGGAAGAAACTCATCTACTTCGTGTAGATAGATTAGTCTATTCTCAACATGGTTCACTGCTTTCTTTGTTGACACTTTTGTTTATATTATTGCTCTACTTGTTCAATTTTGCCTTCTAATTATTAAATTATTTGCTTGGAGCTACTGGCAGTTCATGTTAACTCCTAAAACTACCATGAATCAAGAGTTTCTAGTATAAGTTACCATACAGGAAGAATATTTTTTCTGTTTCCATAAAGAAGGTTCATGTCACATGTCTCCCTCATTTGACAAAAGAAAATGCCAGAAGCTGGTGAACCCAGGCATCCAAAATGCTCATAAGGCACAATCTAAAGTTGTGGATAAGAAAGCAAACGACAAACAAGCACAATTCAAAGAAATAGTCTAAATTACAATGTACCACGACATACCAACAAAGAAAATTTTAAGTCATTAACAAAGTACCATTTACTGAAGGATGAGAATTATTTTATAATTCCTCTAGCATGCTTAGAACACTTCTCGACAAACAAGAATCTGGAACCAAGACTCAAGACTGGGAAACATAGTTGTAAAACTCTAACATGAGGAACTTTTGAAGTTCTGAGCAGTAACAGGGCCAAAAAAAAAGGTCGACACGGAATCAGCAAATGAAGTTTGAACACACCCTTCTAGGTTTTACCCCTAAAATCTACAAGTTGGATCTCGAGTAGGTGTTCATAATCCGTAACCATAATTTGCTCCACTTCGAACCAAGAGGGAACAACAAGTCTTTGGCTATGGAAGGCCATAACCAATGTCACCAACATAGGATTTTTGACATGGTAAAGTACATTTCTGACTATGTATGAAGTGGTTCCCCTTTCTTTGGACGCCGCATACAACTCATCATAACTCACATGAAGAAGAACAATACACTTCTTAATATAGAAAAGCAAGTCCAAGCAACCACTCACTCCCATAGGCACAACTCGATACACCGATAGTAAGGTCCATGCACCACTTACTCTCTCATAGGCACACAAACAGTGGTACCATAATAAAATCCACACATTCATGGTAATTGCCTCCAAAAAATATACTTAAAGAACTATCCAACAATTACATGTCACACAAACTAACTCTTGATGAACATAGTAAGATACTGATCTTTCACTGGAATACATGACTCAGCCTTCGACGCGAAGTAATGTTTGCAAATCGTTTCCATCCATGGCCTTTGGACTTTCTTAAAACCCACTTGCATTTATTAACAACAAAACAAAGCAATTGATTGACCCAAATATGACTTAGACAACCACTACATTAGGAAAAAAGTTACCTTTTCCCTAAGATAAAAGCAGGAATAAAACAAGAAAACAAGACAATAAAACGAATGTTGGTTACTGACTATATACTCAATAACCTGTCATAAACATGTACCGAACAAACAAAACTTGCAATGAAATTAAAACTGAAAGAAAGCATAATCAAATAGCAACAACAATTTATATAACATACAGCACCATATTAAAGAAACTGACACAATATATCTTACATAAAGCTGATCAATCTCTCAAGTGAGAGTGAACTCAGATACAGATGGTAAAATTTTCATTCATTACTCTGTCTTTAACTTTTCTCTTCCTGAGGCATCATAACTCAAAGGTTTTAAAGCATATATATTCCAATTTGGAACTTTTCTGATCCCAAAATTACAAGTTTCCCACTTCACCCCAAATTGGAAAGATTTGAAGATAAACCTTTCGATGTTATGACTGGTTCACCAACTCTTTCCAAATTGTAGAAAGACAGCTGACTTTGCATCCGCATTAACAAATTAAGTCCATTCTATTTGCAGATTCTGACTTCAAAATTTCCAAATTTCACCACATTCAAACTTTTTCTGAACTTTTCATCTAGCTTTGAACCAATTAAGGTTGGTCATCCCAATAGGAGTTCTGTAATTTTTATCTCAAACAGGACAGTGCTGGTGTAGCAGCACTACTCTAAAATCAAGCAGACCTGTCTGCTTTGTATGAAGTAATACAAGAAAAAATAAGTTTTTGAGTGTTGCAAAGCATAGGAACAAGATTTTTTTATTTTTCATAAGGAACTCAAACGGAACCAACTTGGCACCATTTTTTCTCAAATGGTGGTTGAATTTGAGCCTTTATGCGCCTTTTAACATACCATCTTGCCACCATAATTTTCAATGTCTTCTATATTTTAAGACAAGAATGATAAGAAATATGCCAGATAGATGCGAAGCAAGATAACCAGAAATGGGCAAAACAGATATTGCACAAGGGCACTAGCGACCTTATGTACTCAACTTTTGATTCCTCTCTCAATTATATTTTCGAGTAGTGTGAATGATTAGTTATATAGATTCCATATCAATATTTCATAATTCTAAATGCTAGTGATATAAATAGATACCCATGTGGATTCACACATTTCGATTAGATAGCAGAAAACTAAAAAACTATTCTAACATTATTTTAAAAAGGGGAATCATAATATTAAACTCCCTCTAAATTTCAGCTTTCAGCACTTAGTAGTAAAATACAGGGAAAAAAATTTTGAAAGTGAGGAAAGTACAAAAGATTGGTGTAGGTATAGATTTTTTTATAACATCTTGCTATCACCATTGACAATAGGGTTAAACAACAACCAATCACGTTTCTGTTTGCAGATTAAAAAAAACAACCCTAGGACCAAAGCCTATTAGAACATCGCCACACTAAAAAATCAACCAAAGACCAGATTTCGATCCCTCTACAGAAACTGACAAGATTTGGAAGCTTCCGATTCGAACTTTAATCAACAAATTTGAATTAAAAACTCACATGCAAAACAAAAAATCTAAGAAATCAGAAGATTGGAGAGTGGAGGAATACCAGAACTCACAGAGTGTGGTGGTGGTGTTGGCGAGTTTAGGCTGGTGAGGAACGGGGTGGAGATGAGGTGTGCTGCCTTCTCAGTGAAGATAGAATCAAAAAAAAAACATGTTACACGAAGTAAGAGAGAGATCGAGCGAGATAGAGACATTTTGTGATGGAGAGAGAGAATGACGAGGCAAGATATTGAGAGGGACAGCAAAATACCTGGGTTGATCGGAGCGACGGCCGCAGGTTTGTGGTCGGGGTCGCCATCGCCGTTGCTGCTGAAAGTCTTCGTTTTGGAATGGGGCTGTGTGGCTGCGGGAGTGGAGAGACGGGAGTGGAGAGAGGCAGAGTAAGTGGAGAGAGTAAAGTTGGAGTAAAATTAGGTCTGGTTTTTCAATAATGATTCCACACAAATGTTTTTTCACATATCATTGCACATATTTTTGTGGGGATCATATCGGCATCCCACAAAATAATTCAAATTGCTCATTTTTTTAAAAATATTTTTTGGAAGATTCTTGTAAAAAATCAATTCCAACAGATATTAGTAAGGACTTCCACAGAAATCGTAGGGATAAACAAAATGATTCGTCCTACTAGTTCTGAGAAAACCCTCACCGATATCTGTTGGAGCTGATTTCTTATACAAACCCTCTCACAAATATTTTAAAAAAGATTAGCGGTTCAGATCATTTTGCGCGATTCCGATATGGACCCCACAAAAATATATGGGCGTAATGTGTGAAAAACATCTGTACAAGTAGCATGGTTGCTTGTTTTTGGTGACAAGAAAAATTCACGTCGTTTTGAATGAAAAAAAATTTATTTAACTTTTTATAAGCGCGCCAAGTTATTACCAGCCTGGGAGGGGCGAAAATTCGGACCTTTCAGTGACAACCTTGCGATTGTCACCGAAACTTGTCTTCGGTGACAAATTTTTAGACCTTTTAGTGACAACTTTACGCTTGTCACTGAAACTTGTCTTCAATGACAAATTTTCTGTCACCAAATCCCCTCATTATTTGGCGCCCTATGACCTGGTTACCCAAAGGGTTTCAATGACAAGCAGTCAAATTTTTTGTCACCATTGAGTATATTCTGTGTCAACACCATTTTTTTGTCACCAAATGGTGTCAAAGGGTGTCACCATTGGTGTTTTTTGTTGTAGTTATAACAGAAAATGATATTGGCAATGGTAAGCCTAGAATCTAAGTAAAAGGTGTGTGAATAAGTGTGTGTGTGAGCTTCTCGATGTCCGGTGTGATTAAAGTGTCACGTGTATTGATGTGTCGATATGCAAGCGAACGCTTTGATGTTAATGTTAGTTGATTGATGAAGATATGTGGTGGATTTCCTATATGAAAGAGTTGGACTTGGGTGTTCTTATTGTTATAATCGTGAAGATGGTATTATTTATGCATAGTTAATCTTTGAGTTGGTTTGATCGGTGTGTTTTGTCATACATCGAGATTGGGAAAAAGTGTTTGATGTTGATGTTATCGGATAGATGAGATTAATCTATTGCAGTCCAAGGGTTGTAATGGGGAAGTACTGCAACGCAAGGAGTGGTATTGTAGAAACCCAACTAATGAGTTATATTTTGCTGCAACGCATGGGGTGGTAATGTAGACGGCAGCACAAGGGGTGAAAATCTTGAAACCCAACCATTAGGTGATGTTTATTGTAATGCAAGGGGTGGTAATATAGAAGGTTATGAATATTGATATGTTGATTTAGAATGTGAAGTTTAGACAGAACGAAGCACTCATGTCAGAAACTATGAACTTTTAACATGAGTTGGTGTCTTGGATGGTTTAAAGTGTCGATGCTTGCTTTCTTCCTTCTTATAGACTTCCTAAATTATAGTGGCTTGATAAGTTGGGATTGGTGTGGTAATTTATTTGGTATGGAAACATGTTAATTTGATGTCGTAGATGTGATAGTATCTATTGTGAAATTGTTAAATTGGTATTGTAGTTTAAACTTATAATGGTAAACTGGAGATTTGATTGAACGGTATGCATGTGCGTATAGGTGGATAATTCACACTTGTTGATGACGAGAGTAAAACAAAAAGACAAAATAAAAGGGGACACGAGGAAGGACACAATAAAACTTAACTGAAGTTTGAAAAGATTCAATTAGGTGGACGTGTGAGTTCTTTGATGACACATTGAGGTTAATGTCCTTGTGCACAGTGTATTTCACTGTAGTAATGTGTCGACTTAGATGCAAGTGTTACCAGTGAAGTGGGGTAAGAAAAATAAATTGGTTGGTTAAAGAATTCGGAGTTGTCTCTTAGACACTGGAATGAAAACGTAGGAGTATGTTTTGAGTTTGGTAATGACAGCTTGAGTTTATTTAAGATAGAAGTGGGTGCATGTGCGTATGTAGCTAAGAGTGTTAGTATTTGAGAAATGGAGTTAAATATTTTTTTCCAACATGAGTATGGTATTTTGTGTTCCACTTTTTGACAAAACAAATCTGCTTTTGGAAAATATTTTTCCTTGATATCTGTCTTCACTTCTGCATATAATTTAGGTATGGATATCTCTATGAGCCAGTGTAGCTCACCCTATCCTTTCAAGTACTCGCCATGACACTTAGCTTGGATTACATGGAGTGCACATTGAGGCATCTCTTGAGAGCTTCATTGGAATCATTAAGGAGTTGTTTATCATCTAGTCTAATTCACATTGTGTACTTTACCTACAATTGAAGGTTGTACCTTTTGGTTTGAACATATGTAAAGCTATGTATAAATTCCTCTCCTTGATTATTGTGAAGCCCTTTTAATGGAAGACGTTAGGGAGACTTTATGTAAAAAAAAAAATATAGAGAGAGAAGAAGAAGAGACTTTGATTCTTTGTTTGGATTGGCATGACATTTAAGGGTAAATATAGTTGAGAGAAAGACTTTTGTTGTAAAGACCCATATTTATTTTATCAAATGTTAATATTTTATAAATGCATGATTTTTGAGAAAGAAAGTGAAATAATAGTGATTACGTGATTTGGGGCTAAAGTGATAGAATTGGTTGTGAAAGGGTGCAAGTGGAATTTGTGGATTTGTGTGTATATATAGGAGGGTGTGAGAGTATCACCCCCCCCCCCCCCCCCCCCCCCCCCCCCTCCCACCTTCTTTCTCTCTCCAACGTCTCTCTCTTTCTCTCACTCTCATCCAAAATCTCACCCAAACACCTCAAAACCATCCCAAACTAACCTTCATTCCTCGTTCTACGTGTGATTTTGGGCTTACTCTTCGTCGATTAGAGCTCGATGTGGTGTATCTCGGTCGAATCAAGGTTTTCGGAAGCTAGGGCTTGTAGATTTCGTGGGTTTTGTACTTAGAGGTAGGGATTCTACCTCTCAATATATGTAAAAAAAGTGTTTTCTAGTGTTGAAATCATGCCTATGGTTGTTGTTGTTGTTGTTGTCGTAGTTGAATCCTCGAAAATCTGCAGAAAATTTGCTCGTAACATCACTGTTGCCGTATCGATACCCCCGATCACTTCTAACTCATTCTAAGCACTTCCAAATCACCCCATAACATGATTAATCATATTCGTTGAGTCCATGGAGTATCCTTGCATATCTCACCTTGGTTTGGTGGAAATGTTACATTGTTTACTTTTTAGACTTCGGTTGAATTGAAATGATACAATACAAGGATATGTGATTCTCGAACACCTTGGGACACAACGAGAACATTCGGGACCCATCGACGGGTGGGTACCTGACAGGGGGTATTAGGATCTTTAAATTGGCCAGGCAAGGGCAAAAGCTCATATTGGTTACATTCAAGACCTACTGATGGGTATGGTGTCTGGCAGGCGGTATGTAGAGACCCGTATATTCTTATTTTAAGCGATATTTTTTTTTCTTTTGTTAATGTACTGCCCTTCAAGATAGACGGTACGGATATTCGGTGTGACGCCTTCGTTGGAGGATATAAGGGTAATTGTGTGAAGGGTGCACGTGTGAGTGTGGTGTGAGAAGCGGGGGATTGCTCCCCACTTCTATAATTTCCCCAGGAGAATCATTTCTCCCATTTCCTCCCTTTCTCACTCTCTCGGCAGTCTCTCTCTCCTCTTCTCCTCCGAAAACTCTCTCCTCGATTTCATCTACTTAGAACGTGATTCCGAACAAAGTTCAAGAATTAAAATTGTTATACGGCGCATGGGCTTTCCGAATATCCAAGAAAAATCATGATCGGACCACGTGGGAGCTTGGTTGACTTGGTCAAAGGTTCGGGTTTTGCTCAAAATCCATGAGGTAGGGATCTCTTACTCTTGTTATGCGTTTATACGGTGTTTATGTGCCTAGATCGTGCTTTGTTTCATTGTTTGAGGTTGTTTGTTCCATTTCCGAAATTCTGCAGAACATGGTCTTTGTTTTTGGGGTTTTACGCCTTCTTAAACTCATGATTGAATTTTGGTTTCTTCATATGAAATAGAGTAGACTTAGAGCCCGTTCTAATGCCCACTTGAATCACCTAAAACCGTTGAGAATTGAATTAATGGTGGATTTTTGAAATCTGGTCTGTAATCTGTCTTGTTTTCTGGGTTTCAGCCCACTTCGAATGGCCATAACTTTCTCATCCGATGTCCGTTTTACGTAAACTTTATCTTGTTTGAAGGTCTTGAAGTTAGCTTTCATTTGCCACCAGAATCGTCTTAAAACTCTAAGTACACGAAAAGTTATGATCGTTTGAGTGGAGGTGTGTCAATCTGTCATGCTGTGAAAAATCGCCAAAATTCTGGATTCCTACCGGTAGGATGTTTTCTCTACCGGTAGAACTTTGTTGTCGTGATAATGAGTACTCACTGCCTTGTGTTTGTACCGGTAGGACTTATTCTCTACTGGTAGGACTTATTCTCTACCGGTAGGATTATAAATTTTCCCTTACCAACCGGTACTGTTCCTCTCTCTACCGGTAGAGTTCTTATAAGATAAAATTTCGTTCCTTCTGTTTCGGGTTTCTACCGGTAGGTTCCAAATTCCTACCGCTAGGCCACCAGCCAAATACCAAAATCTTCTATGTTGTTTCAAGTCCATTTCTTCCTGAAGCCTTAAACCAATTAAGGGGTTTATATGATTGTTTATGTATAATGGGAAATCAGGTAGTGTAGTTTGTTTCCATGTGCACGTGGTATGTATTTGAATTGTTCAAAATGGTAGAATTATGGAATTTGGAATGTAAGTTCCTTACACGACATTTGTAAAAAAAAAATACACTTGAGCTTGTGAATGACGCGCGAACTATCAAGGCCCAACCTTCTAGGTGGGTGCTTGGCAGGGGATATCAGGGTCCCATAATTAGCCTGGCAGGAGCTAATGCTCATATTGAACACTCAAGGCCCAACCTTCTAGGTGGGTGCTTGGCAGGGGATATCAGGGTCCCATAATTAGCCTGGCAGGAGCTAATGCTCATATTGAACACTCAAGGCCCAACCTTCTAGGTGGGTGCTTGGCAGGGGATATCGGGGTCCCATAATTAGCCCGGCAGGAGCTTCGGCTCAAGACATATACGATGAGATGGCGTTGGACACATGAAAAGTGGGAATGGTTCTAGTGTGAGTCAACGGATTCCAGTATTCGAGCTCGGATTCCGGAGCTCGACCCGTATTGGTTTGGTTTTGGTTTTCACAAGTCATTTGAAGTAAAAATGAAAGTTTTAAGGGAAAGAGAGTTGATATTCCGTAATGTGAAATTGTGATGGATTGTGGTGTTTGCGCATGTAGTAAATGAGGTGGTTGAGAACCTATTGTAAGTTTGTTCGGTTTGATGTGAACTTAGTATAGCTTGAGTTCGACATGAGTCTGACAGGAATCACGATAAGATGCTTAGAACATAGAAGTCGATATCCATTTGTCTATTGTGGTAAATCCCTGTTGTTCGTGTTGTTCATTGAAACTTATTCATCTCTGGTACATATTTCATCTCATTTTCGTATAGCTTGTGTAAAGATTTCTCTACTGGGCGCGTGTTTGCTCAAACCTATTATCATTTCAGGTACAACACAGGGGTAGTGATATGAAGTGCATGGAGTGCATCTTTGCATTAAAAGGGGTTTTCTGGCGCTACCTATATATTTGTAAATCAAATTGTATTGTAATGTACTGGGATGTCTTAATTTGAAACATTATATTTGTGGACAAAACTGAGGATTTGGGAGCAGTATTGTACTTTGGGGTATTGGCTGTACTATTGTGAGGATTTATACTTCAAATGGTATTGTTATTTATGTTTAAAAAGTAGGGCGTGACAGGGTATCGGGATCCCTTAATTGGCCCGGCAGGAGCTTCGGCTCATGACACATTCGACGAAAGGATTTTGGACACATGATAGATGGGAATGGTTCTAGTTTGAGTTGTATGATGATCGTGTAGTGGCTGTTTGAGCTTATTGATCTAAGATTATTGATTATCCTGTGGATTTTGTTCATGTTCCTTCCTTGAGATCATCCAAGCATTTCTCTTGCATTTAAAGTTAGAGTAGAATTTCCTACTGGGCTAGTGTAACTCAAACCTTATATCATTTCAAATACTAACTCGGGGCAATAGCTTGCATGCCTGGAATGCTTGGAGTGTGGACATACCTTTTTGAAAGCTAATCAAAGAAGTTACTTGTCCATCTTTGTAAATCTCTTTTGGAAGATGTATTTCTAACTTTAAATTTGTTAATTTTTTACAATGACAAATTGTAATCCTTAACTCTTACTATACTCTGTACTTATGTAAATTTGGGCCATTATGCCGTTGATGTAATCTTTTGGAACTAATGGATGTTGAAGTGTAATTATGGAAATGGGAATGCTATATTATTTTGGGTGTCGTATGGATTACTGTGAGGTTTTATTTATGGAAATCCTTTATTATTATGTTGAAAATCGAGGGCGTGACATTTGTTGGTAGAAAATAATTATTATTTTGTTGAAAATCAAGGACGTGACATTCTTCCATAAGTTAAGCATTGCATAGTATTGTCTTGTCCAAAGTCCATAATTCATCATCATTCCTTCTTGCATGGTGTTGTCAAATCGCATGCAAGCTTTGACCAGAGAGAGAGAGAGAGAGAGAGAATTCAGATGGAGAGAAAGGCCGAGAGAGGGAGATAGATGGGAGGGAGAGTTGTGCTAGCAACCCATCATTCCTAGTTAGTCATCATTCTTGCACTAACTTGTAAGGCTTGCCATAATCCAATGAGTACCTAGATTTGACAAGACAAGTTATTAGAACCCTTCATCATGACCTAGACTTGACTTAGACTTGAAATGACAAGAGAGGCGAAGACCATGCCTTGTAGTGAGTGAGATTTGACTCATCATTGAAGCAAAAGATTAAGGAAGGAGAGAGGGAGGGAGAGCTTCACCTTTTGCCTATAAATAGAACCTCACACCTTCAAGCATTCCCCACCTTCTCTCTAGAAATTCTAAGTGTTCTTGCTCTTTTTTGAAGTTCTAGTCATTCTTAAGTTCTTCTTGAGTTCTTCAAGAAACTCATCTAAAGCCACCACCAAACCACCACTCGACCACCATCTCGATCCAAAAAGTAGTTAGGAAAGTTCATATTTTTGTTTTTAGGAAAAGAAAGTCCATTTCTTTTCCTTTCGAAGCAATCTGGCAAACCGTTATTTCGACTGTTTGACAAACCAACCACCTTTTGATCCAAGCAAGCCTCATAGTTCAAGATCAAGTTAGTTTCTAGAGAAAAAGAAAGTCTTTTCTTTTCTCTTTCGAAGCTACCATAAGCGGTCACTCCGTTCAATAGCTACATTCACCTCCTGTAAGTTGATCTCCTTCTTTTCCGTAGCCATACCATCTGACAAGAAGAACGGTAGAATATATCTACTCACTTTCTCTTGTAAAAATTTTAGTTATATTTTCTTTTGTGTTTAAAAATGCATGTTAAGTTAAAGTACTAAAAATAGCTAGCAAACTTGTTTTACTAAAATTTTGAAATGAAATATGATCATGTTGAATATCTCGACTTTTATTCCGGAAAATATATGTGGTTTTGAACTTCCCAAAAATGAAGAAAGAACAGATTTTTGAAATGTAAGAAATAATAGCTTGATTGGTAGCATGGTTACTTGATTTCATTTGAAAGAGGTTATGAGCATGTATACATGTTTTTAGTTCTTAATTTACTTGTTTTGATGTTAAGTTATGTGCATATCTTGTTAAACTTATAGACTAGTCGATGGATAAACAACATAGAGTTGGATGATCTTGTTGTATTAATTATTCAAGTTTAGTTTCAAGATTACGATCAATGATGCATGTGTACGAGACACCGTATATAGTGTTCTTATGTGGAAAGTCCGACTACGGAGTCTTTGCATGAAAACGAGACACAGAAATCCAGAAAGTCTAGAAACATGAAATGTAGGGTACTAGTAATGAAAATGCGTGTTTTTGTTTTTTCTTTTTTTTTTTAAGAAAGTAAATGTTTTTGCGACCGCAATGTGGCCGGACTTGGTAGCCCATTGTGTGTGGGTGGGTTTTTGCGGCCGCAATGTGGCCGGACTTTGTAGTCCGTTGTGTGTGTGTGGGTTGCCAATGGGGCCGGACTTAGTTGTCTCATTGGAGGTGTGACTTGGTTATCCGTGGAGAGGAGCCAATGTGATTGTGTGCCAATGGGAGCCCAAAATAGCTGAACCATTGTGAGGATACTCGGGAGCCCGGGACAGTGGAATCGAGGTTGGGTGTGTAGATAATTTTGGAAATATTGATTTGGAAAATGAATGTTTTTGCGACCGCAATGTGGCAGGACTTGGTTGTCACATTGGAGATGTGACTTGGTTATCCGCGGAGAGGAGTCAATGTGATTGTGTGTTAATGGGAGCCCGGAACAATGGAACAATTGTGAGGATACTCGGGAGCCCGGGACAGCGGAACCGAGGTGGTGTGTAAATGTTTTCGGAAAATGAGAAGTGAAATAGTTAGAAAATAAAAAGGTGACACGGTCTATGAAAATATTGTGTAGGAGAGACTCTGATTACGCGGATACTGACACTAGTTTAATGGTGAATGTGGATGTGTCATTGTTAATCTCTTAATTGGAAGTTGTTTGTTATTGACATGTTATCATGGATTATTTACCTGCTATAGTATGTTGCTACTATGTCCTATTGTTAGAATTTATGGGTTAGCAGGTATGGGATTATTCTACTTAGCTTTTGTAGCTCACGATGTTATTATTGTAACCCTGACATATTATATTGGGGACGACGCTGGTATAATGTGTCAGACTTTGTAGATGAGCAAGGTGAGCTCTACACCTTGGAGGCTTTCAAAGCCAAGAAACTGGCTAGGATGGAGGAGCTGGCCGAGCAGTCGATAGGAACCCTAGTTTCCCTCCCTTTGTTGAATAATTGTACTCTTGTGAGAATTATACTGTAATAATGAGCCAGGCTCTATTTAGGTTTTTAATAAAAATGTTTATTTAACATTCCCAAAATTAGGGGCGTTACAACTTGGTATTAGAGCCCTAGGTTCAAACCCTTGGTCATAAGAAGTTGGGTAGACCATATCTTATACCGATACTGATTTGAGGTTTAAAATTGTTCGTTTAGATGAACAACCTAAATCCCTACCAAGTCAACCTGCTAGCTGAGACCCACCGACTTAGAAGCACCATAAGATCGATGACAAACTAACTAGTGGAGGATCCCTATTTCCCCTAAGCCTTCCCCTATGCTCACGACTTCTACCAAGAGCATGGTGCCACTCTACTTCTGAGGATGACGAGGAGGATGGAGACGTAGCGGCACCTGTCCTAGTTCAGATAGCACCCCCAGTCGATGCGGAGTTTGTGGTTGAGGGAGCCGAAGAGGAACCCGAGGAGCTGGAAGGGGATCCCGAGGAGGAACCAATGGAGGAGGAGGATCCTGAGGAGAATGTGCCTCAACTCGGACTGGAGGACTGGGAGATAGAACCTGAGGAGGAGTTGGAACCTGAGGTGGTTGAGCAGGAGCGGAAGGTTATGGATATACTCCCTGACTCCGATGATGTTCCACCTCCACCATATGAGACTAACATAGGCATCTTTATGATTCGATATCCGGACATCTTCTAGACTGGTTAAGAAAAGCTTAGCGATGGTTAGGCTTTGATGTAGTAGGGATGTGGTAGGAAGCTTTGACTAGTAGTACTATCTATGCTGTACTTATTCCTGTTTAGTAATAAAAGACTTATTATTTCAGTTGCTACTTGTCTTATATGCTTCTTTTAGTACAAGATTACTGTGCACGTGCACACTTGTATTTTTATCCTTGTGCCTGCATAACTACACTAGCAATAGAAACAGAACCCCTAAGTACGAGTATGAAAGTAGTATCATCATTGGGGGGGGAGTGTAGCTGTTAGTCTAGTGTGTAGAGGGTGCAAACTAAAAGTAGCCAACCTACGCCTGACCTGCGACCTTAGAGTGATCGACATGGCGGATTTCGACATAATCCCTGGGATGGACTGGCTATCAGCATATCGAGCTGTCATAGACTGCCATCAAAAGATGGTAACGACTTATACCCCTGATGGGACTCGTTTATGATTTAAGGGGGATAGACAGACGACGAGTTCGACAACAAGAAGATCAAAGTGGCAAAATCAA
The DNA here is from genome assembly GCF_030253575.1 of Rhododendron vialii. Taxonomy (NCBI): domain Eukaryota; kingdom Viridiplantae; phylum Streptophyta; class Magnoliopsida; order Ericales; family Ericaceae; genus Rhododendron; species Rhododendron vialii. Next base: position 3,344,364 of record NC_080567.1, read on the forward strand.
CTGTTTGGATGGCTAGCTACTCTCCAAATGGAAGAAGCCGACATGATGGAATTGGAATTATCACACATCGTTTGCGAGTACGCCGATGTTTTCCCTAAAGAATTTCCTAGCTTACCGCCCCAGAGAGAGATAGACTTCACCATAGAACTCCAACCCGAAACCGCACCGATTTTTATGGTGCCGTACCGGATGGCCCCTGCCGAGCTAAGGGAGTTTAAGACCCAATTGCAAGAACTATTGGACAAAGGATTTATCAGACCAAGTACGTCACCCTGGGGAGCATCGACACTATTTGTGAAAAAGAAAGAAGGAACTTTGCGACTCTGTATCGACTACAGAAAGCTGAATCAGGTTACAATCAAGAACCGGTATCCCTTGCCAAGGATCGATGACCTGTTTGATCAATTGAGATAAGCAACTTGCTTCTCGAAAATCAATCTTCGATCATGCTATCATCATTTAAGGGTCCGGGACAAAGATATTACCAAGATAGCCTTCCGCACCAAATACGGACACTACGAGTTTGTAGTGATACCGTTCGGACTAACCAATGCTCCAGTAGTATTCATGTGTCTCATGAACAAGATCTTTTAGCCCTACTTAGACAAATTTGTAATGGTGTTCATTGACGACATCTTGATATACTCTGCCAGCAAGGAGGAGCACGAGGGACACCTTCGGATAGTACTACAAGAACTCTAAGATAGCCAACTCTATGCCAAAGCAAGTAAATGTGAGTTTTGGCTATAAATAGTTAAATTCTTGGGGCATGTGGTATCCAAGGACGGAATCGCAGTGGATGACGAAAGGTCAAAGCAGTGCTAAACTGGAAGCGGCCAACCTAAGTGTTTGAAATCAAAAGTTTTATGGGTCTTGTTGGGTACTATTGGAAATTCATTCAAGACTTCTCAACCCTCGCCAAGCAAATGATGAGACTAACTCAGAAAGGAGTGAAGCTGGACTGGAACGAAGCCTATGAGAAATCTTTTAAGGAGCTGAAAAAGAGGCTGACTAGTGCACCGATACTTATCATTCCCGAGCGGGGTGCATGTAGGTTATACAGTCTACTGCGATGCGTCAAGGGATGGTTTAGGATGCGTGCTAATGCAGAATGGAAAAGTTGTAACTTATGGATCTCGACAACTTCCACCACATGAGAAGAATTACCCCACTCATGACTTAGAATTGGCTGCAGTAGTATTCGCTCTCAAGTCTTGGCGTTACTATCTATGGGAGAACAATTTGAGGTTTTCATCGATCACAAGAGCCTCAAGTATCTATCCACACAGAAGGAGCTAAACCTGAGACAATGTCGATGGATAGAGTATTTGGAGGACTACAAGTTTATAATGGCTTTTTATCTCGGTAAAGCCAACGTCGTGGCTGACGCTCTGAGCTGAAAAGACAGGGCATAGAAACTCAAAACTGCCGCCAAGGTGTGGGAAATGGTGGATACCCTCAACGAATTCAACTTGCGACCATCGTCAAGGAACGAGAACGCACGTCTGTATGCTCTTGTTGCGGAACCAGGACTCCACCGAGAGATCCTACTAGCATAGACCTTTGAGCAGATTGCGAGTTCATACGATAATAGCCTGAGGTTCAAGGAAAAGGTGTTTGTACCTAACATTGGAACTCTTCGAGAAGCCGTACTCGGAGAAGCTCACCATTCAAACTTTGCAGTTCACCCTGGCGGTACAAAGATGTATCATGATCTGTGAAGGACGTACTGGTGGGAAGGAATGAAGAAGGAGGTGGCCCAGTTTATGTCTACTTGTCTAGTATGTCAGCAAGTCATGGCTGAACACCAGAAACCAGGAGGAGATCTTCAACCATTACCGATTCTAACCTGAAAGTGGGAGCATATCTCAATGGATTTTGTGACTGGACTGCCAAGATCCGCCAAGTCAAACACTGTTATTTGGGTAGTTGTGGATCGACACACCAAGTCTGGGCATTTTCTACCAGTCAAAATGACAGATAACATAGAGAATCTGAGCCTGCTGTATATTCAAGAGATTATGCGCCTACATGGAGCACCTGTTTCAATAGTAGCTGATAGGGACCCACGTTTCGTGTCACATTTCTAGAAGGGACTACAGAAGGCAATGGGAATAGATGTAAGGCTTAGTACGGCCTTCCACCCACAGTCAGATGGACAAACAGAGAGGACAATACAAACGCTGGAAGACATGCTGAGAGCTTGTGCCTTGGATTTTTCTGGAAACTGGGAGCAGCACTTGCTGTTGGTAGAGTTCGCTTACAACAACAACTACCAAGCAAGTATCGAGATGGCATCCTACAAGGCCTTATACGGACAACCCTATTGATCACCAGTGTACTGGACAGACGCCGGAGATACATGATTGATTGGACCCGAAATAGTGAGGGATACCACAAAAAAGATAAAGACCATCAGACAAAGGATCTAGACCACTCAGAGCTGACAGAAAAGTTACGCTGATAAGAGGAGCCGATCACTATCCTTCGAAGTAGGAGACCACGTGTTCCTGAAGATCAGACCAAAGAAAGGAGTCATTAGATTCGGGAAAAAGGGGAAACTGTCTCCACATTACATCGGACCCTTCGACATTTTGGAGAAGATCGGGAAGGTTCTGTATCATCTAGCACTGTCGCCTCAGCTAGATAGAGTACATAACGTGTTCCACACTTCAGTGCTCCGCAAGTATCTCGCATTGCCCACACATGTCCTCAACTGGGAAGACATAACCTTGGACGAAGACGTAACGTAACGTATGAAGATGAACCAATAGAGATTCAGGACCGAAGTGAGAAGATCATCCGAAACAAGACGATCAAGATGATATGAGTTCTATGGAAGCACTATGGAGATGAGGAAACCACATAGGAGAGAGAAGAAACCATGAAAGCAAATTACCCACACCTGTTCCAACCCTAGCGTCTGCTAAATTTCGAGGACGAAATTATTTAAGGGAGATATGTTGTAATAACTCTGATTTTTAGTAAATAAAAATTGTGTAAAATATTTGAATTCCTTTAATTAATTCTTGGATTGCTAAATAAAAATTTCGTTAAATATTTGAATTCCTTTAATTAATTCTTGGATTGCTTTATAAATCCCGTTTTACCTTCTAATAGTCCGTCATAATTAATTTCATTATTTGTAAAAAAAATTGAATTAGTACGCATCGGGCTATGTAGCCATTTTCTAAAGACAAGTGACCGCTTATATATATATATATATAGACACACACACACACACTTGTATATTGACTTGGTGACAAAAAAATTAATTTATAAAATTACATTTCTTGGCTAGAAATCTTGGCAAGTCTAGTTAATTTCTAAGTAACTAGTTGGGCCAATCCAGTTACTTTTCAAGGCTAGTTTCATCTAGTTGAACCTTATGACCCTTATGAACCCTCCTAATTCGTAGGTAAACCTTTTCACCCACCTCTGAACCTTATGAACCTTTGTAAACCCTAGTTGAACCTTTTCAACCCTAGACTAGGAAATCATTGCACTTTCATGACTAGTCATTTCAAGACTTTATTACTCATTATTACTTCTTCCAAGAATATATTTTCTCATCATTACCTCTTTACCCATTGAATAATAGTTCTTAGGGTAATTTTTATCCTTTGAGTAATAGAAATAAGACTTCCTATTGTTTAGAAAATAGTGCTACCATGGACTTGTCTAATCAAGACCAAGACCAAGTTTGTTCTTCCAAACAACCATGATTATGTATTATCACATCAAGAAGGCCATGATTCATCATCATATCTTTTTCTTCCCTAAGTTAAGCCTTGCATAGTATTGTCTTGTCCAAAGTCCATAATTCATCATCATTCCTTCTTGCATGGTGTTGTCAAATTACAAGCAAGCTTTGACCACAGAGAGAGAGAGAGAGAGAATTCAGAGGGAGAGAGAGGCCGAGAGAGGGAGATAGATGGGAGGGAGAGTTGTGCTAGCAACCCATCATTCCTAGTTAGTCATCATTCTTGCACTAACTTGTAAGACTTGCCATAATCCAATGAGTACCTAGATTTGACAAGACAAGTTATTAGAACCCGTCATCATGACCTAGACTTGACTTAGACTAGAAATGACAAGAGAGGCGAAGACCATGCCTTGTAGTGAGTGAGATTTGACTCATCATTGAAGCAAAAGAACAAGGAAGGAGAGAAGGGAGGGAGAGCTTCACCTTTGCCCTATAAATAGAACCTCACTCTTGCCTTCCAACTCAAACCTTCAAGCATTCCCCACCTTCTCTCTAGAAATTTTAAGTGTTCTTGCTCTGTCTTGAAGTTTTAGTCATTCTTAAGTTCTTCAAAAAACTCATCCAAAGCCACCACCAAACCACCACTCGACCACCCTCTTGATCCAAAAAGTAGTTAGGAAAGTGAAAAATCCTAGCTCGCCTAGGTATATAAATATTTGCTATTTTTATCTTTTTAATAAATCAATCCACCAATCAGTAAATAAGCTAATCACACGAACGGGAAGCAATAAAAAGATGAACACCAGATATACGTGGAAAACCCTAAATGGGAAAAAACCACGGGAAGGAATCGAATGCTATAAACACTGTGTAGTTACAAGTAATCTTACTCTATGATTTGAATCCTCATAATCGAGCCTAAGACCTACTTGCCGAATCCACGTTCACCACACCCATTGCTTGACGGCCGCTGCTTTGAATCCACTAGCCTTCCGTTTGCCTCCCGGAAATCCACCGAAGGACTTTAACTTCCCTAGGAATCCTCCTTAGGGCTTTTCTCAATTAAGTTGAAGAAGATATTGAAACCTCTTGGAGATGTCTTGTATGCACAATGATCCATCGATATCATTGTACTCCAAGATTCAAAGCAAAACCACTCGAGACTTTTTCTCTTCAAAAACTGTGTATTTAGCTGCTCTCTTTTTCTCATGTGTGTGCTATATACGTGGCTGCCTTTTTCTTATATATGACTGCCTCTTTTGTTTTTGTATGGCAGAGACAAACCCTAGGAGGAAAAATAATACAACTATTTATATTAGTTGTAATATGTGCACAAGCTGACCAATTCACTTCCAATTTTTGCCTCATTTAGTCAGTACCTTCTGATGGATATCCAATTGATCCGGATCCATTTTGATTTAGCCCCCCTCCATTCGCGAAGTCATTCTGCCTTTTGTAATTCGATTCATGCACACTCGATTACAAATAGAAAGATTCCTTCCACTCTAATCCTATAAAGACTCACTAGTCTATAAAAAAAATTACAACTTGATAAATAAATAATCGCCATCACACATACGAATGTGTTTTGACGCATGCCATTGACAATCATAAATATTTTGCCCTTACAATCTCCCCTTTGGCAATCCATGACAAAACACATAAGAAAAACTAACACCTCTAAAGCCTAATCCCAACAATCATAAAGATCATCCTGCAATGTTCTCAACAAGTGCACAGTTAGATCCCACAATGTCCTACTCCCCCTTTTTGTCATAGATTGATAAAGAAAAAGTAGGGATAAATGAACAACATATGCTAGGACACGCAGAGAAATCAATTAAGTGCATATAGACTAGGCAGAAACACAGATAGATCGATGACACCAAGATATGCCCACTCACCAAACAAAGATATGCTCCCATAGTGTGGGATTGCAAATAGACAAAAGAATATACCATGAAGCACTCAATCACCAAGATATATCACACACAAAAGAAACATCGCATGGTACCCCAATTTAGGATTGCTTTCAAAGGAGCTACCCTAAGAAAATTTCGAAGAACGACCATGGGTATGAAATCATGCAAGTGTTATAGTGAGTGTGTGCAATGATAGCCTTAACAATAAAATCAACTCATCCCTATGAGGTCATATCAACCAAGAAGGGACCAACTTACATCATTCTCCACAAGGGCAGCAGACCAACTCCAACCCGCATGAAGTATGATCATATAAAAAACGGGGTTAAGTGAGTATATAACATGATATTCTCCCCCTCAAGAGATGCCAACCTTATACCAAATAATCACACAATATTTTTGCACCGTCATGGGCGGCTTTCACACATCTAAGGCCGTAGCTTAAATCCATGACACAAAAAGCGAATACATGAGGTGCAAGTCAATGGTAGCTTACACGTGCACATAGAGGTAGCCCTTTACTCAGGTCTTTCAATTTTTTATATTTTCCATTTTTTTTAACCTATCAAACCGAGCCAATTGGCCTCACATGGGGTATGCAAGCCAAAGGTCAATACCCAAGGTGAATGACATAGGGTATCCACCACAAGGACAAATACTCACCCAAAGAGATAAGGATCAACTTCTCAAGGCTATCAATGGGTGTGTACAAACACATGCAATGACTGCCATACACATGATTTTTTGATGAAACTCTCATGAAAGTAGCTCTTGAGAAGGCATGCACGACAAGTATGAACCATGAGATGCATAATCATGAGATATAGCAAGGCATCACGATGAAACATAGCATGCTCAAAGACATCCCAAACCATGTGGGTCATAGAAACAACTTTTTTTTTTGTTTTTAAATATATATATATATAGAAAAACACAAAAAAAAAAAAGAAATGCAAAAACAACAACGAAACTCATAGAGCTAGGCAATAGATTATTAGCATAAAACATCCTAGTCTATGAATAAGGACCATGCCTCAAAAAGCAAGGTCAACCTCTCCGGATGACCTATTATCATCTAGAGAGATACATGTATGATTCACTTGAGACCTCACATCCGAACTTCTCACCCAAAGAGTTCAGATTCTCACTTTCTCAACTTTTGCCTTAGCCTTTGGGAAAGGCTTAGATTGGTGAATCACATTGGTCTTACGTGTAGGCATGTGCTTCTGAGTCCTACCCAAAAACTTTTATCATAAAAATTAGAGTGAGCATGGGGGTATCCAATCAATTGATAACAATGTGGCCTTATGTGACCCTTTACACCACAATGGTGACAAATGGGTATGAAACCCCTTTGCATAGGGGGGGGCTAGGAGGAGTAGGCTTTTGAGATGCATTATTATTTTTCTTGCCACAAACGAAAGATGAAGGATTAGAATGGTTACCTTTATCCTTACCAAATCCATGATTACCTCCACCTTTAGAAGTTGATGCTTCCTTTTGAAACCCAAGGCCGGTTTTATTCGAGATTCCCCTGCACTCCAACTATCTCTTCTAAAGCCTTTGACCCTGCATCCATTTTCTTAAATGTAGCATTGGCCTTGTCAAGCTCAACTTGCAAATTAGCTACCTTCAAGTCAATAAGCTTGTTAGTTTTATAAGACGCATGCAAATCAATCCCAAGTTTACCATTCACACTCTTAACATCAACAAGTTCATTAATCAAAGAATCTCTATCATTCTCAACTTGACTCACCCGAGCTTGAGCTTTCAAAAGCTCTTGCTTGAGTTTTATATTGGACTCATTGCTCTTCTTCACTTCACTAGATAGCTCAATGTTAGTCTTAGTCAACCTCAGGCTTTCTTTGTAGAGTTCACTGTAGGCTTTCTGCAAACTCTCTTCCTCCTCACTATCGCTGTTGATCAAATACTCATCATTCACTCTCTCATCTCCTAACTTAGACTCACTCACATGGGGATGCACAGAAACTCCTAAAGCCATGAGTTTAATATTCCCCCCATAATTTTGTTCTTCATCAGAGTCATTATCATCCCAAGTTCTGACATTATAGGATTTATTTTTCTGTTTGTTAGCACACTCTTGGGCAAAATGACCAAACCCCATGCACTCGTAACATTGGGGACCTGATAATTTGCTCTTTTTCCTCTCTTTACCATTGGAAGACCCAAATTAAGACCCACCTTCATTTTGTCACCACCATTTTTATCTTTCGAACTAGGACCAAAGGTTTTATTACTTTTAAAAAACTTTCCAAATTTTTTAACAAACAAAGCCATTTCCTCTTGGTCCAATTCATCATCATCACTATCCGAGACTTTCAAACTATCTTTAAAACTAAAAAAAGCCAAGGATTTTCCTTGTTTTTGTTCTTCTCTTTTTGAGATACGTATTGCAATAATTTGGTTTCAAATGTTAAGAAATGACCAACAATTTCCTCAACCTTCATGGAATCAAAATTAGGCATGCATTCAAGAACTTCAACTTTTGTAATAAACCTCTCAGGTAATGAATGCATGATTTTCTTAATAATTTTTTCCTGAGAAATAGGCTCACCCAGGTTAAAGCTTGAGTTCACCACTTCGCTCAACCTAGCATAAAACTCACCAAACGTCTCATTATTTTTCATCCTGATCATCTCAAATTCAGTTATGATGCTTTGAAGTTTTTGTTGCCTCACCTGACTATTTCCCTCATGAGTAATGGCAAAAATATTTCGTGCATCCTTAGCAATTTCACAAGTGGAAATACGTTGAAATTCAGGCAAAGACACACAACCAAAATAGCATTAAGAGCACAAAATTATAGGTTTCATTCTGATGATCACCGTTGGTCCTTGACTCATAAGGCTTTCGAATATTTTTACCATCCACGGTGGAGGTAGGCTCAGTATAACCATTAACAACTAAGAGCCAGACTCGATTATTTTGAGACTTCAAATAAGCGTTCATCCTAGATTTCCAATATGCATAATTAGACCCATCTAAAATAGGAAGTTCCACAATAGCAGAGTTATGAAAATTAGGATTTTCCATAACAGCAAATTAGAAAAAAAAAAGGATCTGCTCTAGGAATAAACCTTAATATTACAAGCGACCCGCTTTGATACTAAGTGAAAAATCCTAGCTCGCCTAGGTATATAAATATTTGCTATTTTTTATCTTTTGGTTTTAGGAGAGATGGTGGAAAAGCGATCAGACAAGTGGTATCAGAGCTTGGAAGTCATGGGTTCAAATCGCAGGAGCGTCATCATGAGGGAGGGATTGTTGGGCCCGGAATGCCCCCATGGATTTGGTTACACATTGCCACTCCCTGCGACCGCTCTAAAAACAGACTTTCCGGTGCGATGTCGAATGCCATAAAAGACTTAATTGAAACCCTTCCTACCACCAATTGGTTTTAGAAGAGATGGTGGAAAAGCGGTCCAATAGAAAGTTCACATTTTTATTTTTAGGAAAAGAAAGTCCATTTCTTTTCCTTTCGAAGCAATCTGGCAAACCGTTATTCCGACCGTCCGACGAACCAACCACCTTTTGATCCAAGCAAGCCTCATAGTTCAAGATCAAGTTAGTTTCTAGAGAAAAAGAAAGTCTCTTCTTTTCTCTTTCAAAGCTACCATAAGCGGTCACTCCGTTCAATAGCTACATTCACCTCCTGTAAGCTGATCTCCTTCTTTTCCGTAGCCATACCATCCGACAAGAAGAACGGTAGAATATTTCTACTCACTTTCTCTTGTAAAAGTTTTAGTTATATTTTCTTTTGTGTTTAAAAATGCATGTTAAGTTAACGTACTAAAAATAGCTAGCAAACTTATTTTACTAAAATTTCAAAATGAAGTATGATCATGTAGAATATCTCGACTTTTATTTCGGAAAATAGATGTGGTTTTGAACTTCTTAAAAAGGAAGAAAGAACGGATTTTTGAAATGTAAGAAATAATAGCTTGATTGGTAGCATGATTACTTGATTTGATTTGAAAGAGGTTATGAGCATGTATATTAATTTACCTGTTTAGATGTTAAGTTATGTGCATATCTTGTTAAACTTATAGATTAGTCGATGGATAACCACCATAGAGTAAGATGACCTTGTTGTTTTAGCTATTCTAGTTTAGTTCAAAGATTACAATCAATGATGAATGTTTACGAGACACCGTATATAGTGTTCTTACGTGGAAAGTCTGACTGCAGAGTCTTTGCATGAAAACGAGACACGAAAATCGAGAAAGCACTACAAGAAAAATCAAAATTGGTGACGAAAAAATGGCGACGAAATTTAATTTTGTCACTACATGAGTATATTTGGCGACGAAAAAATAAATTCATCACCATTTTGACATCTTTCGTGACGAAATAATTTTGTCACCAATTATACCTGTTTAGCGACGAAAAAAATATTTTCGTCACCAAAAGTACCCATTTGGCGACGAAATACATTTTTCGTCACCAAAAGATTAAAAAAGGTGACGAAATTATTTTTTGTCGCCAAAGATAATCATTTGGTGACAAAAAATATATTTTGTCGCTAAATGAGAGCAATTTAGTAACGAAATATTTTTTTCGTCACCAAATGCTTAACTTTGGTGACGAAAAATAATTTCGTCACCATTTTAACGCTTTCAGGGACGAAAAATATATTTCGTCATCAAATGGGTACCTTTCGTGACGAAATTTGTGAATTGCGCTTTGTCACTAAATGTATTTCGGACATAACTCTTTACTAAAAACTCCGATTGAGATAATTCAAATTGTGTTTGAACAATAACTCAATTGCCTACAACTTTCATGTTTATCAAAATTACTAATTTTAATGTTTAAAGGTTCAAAATTGCATTCAAAATATATTTTAATGTTAAACATTTATGTTATATATTAGATATTTCAAATATTTATTGAAAAGTGTGTGTGGTGCAGTTGGTTAGAGCTTGCGCGAAAAAATCAAGAGACTCGGGTTCGAAACCTAGTAGGAGCAAGAAAGAAGGATTTTTTTCCCATATGAAAACGTCTTTTGCAACGAAAATTTTCGTCACCGATGAGACTCATCAGTGACGAATTTTTTCGTCGCCAAAAGGAATAATTTATGACAAAAAATTTCGTCATCAAAAAGCACAATAAGCGAGGAAAAAAATTTCGTCACTAATTATTCACTTTTTGATGACGAAGTATTTTGTCATCAAAAGACACTATAGGTGACGAAAAATAGATTTCGTCACCAGGTAGGAATCCTCGACAACCTTTAGTCGACAAATATTTTTTCGTCACCTATATTATTTGTGACGAAAAACAAGCAATTTGTGACGATTTTCATTCGTCACCCAATGTAATTTTTCTTGTAGTGAAGTCTAGAAACATGAAATGTAGGGTACTAGTATTGAAAAGGCGTGTTTTTGTTTTTTGTTTTTTTCTTAAAGAAAGCAAATGTTTTTGTGACCGCAATGTGGCCGGACTTGGTAGCCCATTGTGTGTGTGTGGGTCTTTGCGACAGCAATGTGGTCGGAATTGGTAACCCATTGTGTGTGTGTGTGCGGGTTGCCAATGGGGCCGGACTTGGTAGTCTCATTGTAAGTGTGACTTGGTTATCCGTGGAGAGAAGCCATTGTGATTGTGTGCCAATGGGAGCCCGGAACAGCGGAACCATTGTGAAGATACTTGGGAGCCTGGGACAGCGGAACCGAGGTTGGGTGTGTAAATGATTTTGGAAATGTTGATTTGGAAAATGAATATTTTTGCGACCGCAATGTGGCGGGACTTGGTAGCCCATTGTGTGTGTGTGGGTTGTCAAAGGGGCCGGACTTGGTAGTCTCATTGGAGGTGTGACTTGGTTATCTGTAAAGAGGAGCCAATGTGATGGTGCGCCAATGGGAGCCCGGAACAGTGAAACCATTGTGAGGATACTCGAGAGCCCGGGACAGCGGAACCGAGGTTGGGTGTGTAGATGATTTTAGAAATGTTAATTTGGAAAATGAAAAGTGAAATAGTTAGAAAATAAAAAGGTGACACGGTCTATGAAAATATTGCGTTGGAGAGACTTTGATTACGCGGACACTGACGCCAATTGAATAGTGAATGTGGAAGTGTCATTGTCAATCTCTTAATTGGAAGTTGTTTATTATTGACATGTTATCATGGATTATTTACTTGCTATAGTATATTGCTATTATGTCTTGTTGTTAGAATTTATGAGTTAGTGGGTATGGGATTATTCTACTGAGCTTTTGTAGCTCATTGTGTTACTGTTGTAACCCTGACATATTATACTGGGAGTGATGCTGGTATATTAATGTGTCAGACATTGTAGATGAACTGGGTGAGCTTCAAACCTTTGAGGTTTTCGGAGCCGAGCCGAGGAGTTGGCTAGGAAGTGGGAGCTAGCGGAGCAGTAGATAGAAACCCTAGTTTCCCTTCCTTTGTTGAATAATTGTACTCTTGTGAGAATTATGCTGTAATAATGAGCCAGACTCAATTTAGGTTTTCAGTAAAAATATTTATTTAACATTTTCAAAATTAGGGGCGTTACAGTTTTATAGACTGATGTCAAACGATAGGAACGACTTAGTCTACAAAGAGAACATGTTCCAAATTTAAGGGGGATAGACAAGACCTGCATCCTCAACAACTCATTGATCGAGGTGACAACTACACGCAATAGGAAGCAACGATCTAATTTCAAGGATGAAATTGTTTTGAGGGGATAGGTTATAACGAACCTAATTTTCGCCCTAATTTTTTTCGATTAAAAAAAAAACATCTTTATTTTGAAATAAAACTGACTAGTATCTATCAATAATTTTTATTTTTTTAACCCATATGTTATAATGATCCAAAAATTTTAATAAGTTAAATTATAATTTTATACAAAAAATTATTTCTTTATTAAGTTAGTTAATTAATTATAAATTGTACTCTATATTAGTTTAAATTGAATTGTTTAAAATTCCATTTATGTGTGTGGTGTGCCACATGTGTCGTAACATTTTTTTCACCATCTTCATTCAATTAATTCGGCTCTCTCTCTCTCTCTCTCTCTCTCTCTCTCTCTCTCTCTTGTTCCCCACACCAAGGCGAACCATCCCCCCTTATCCTCCTGCTTGCACCCCACTCCACCCCATTTCTATAAATACCCCTCTCCTTCCCCTGAAAATCAACACACAAAATCATCACCGCTGTTGGAAAAACGGTACAGAAAAACAGTGAGTTCGAGCACCATCCATGGAGGTCCAGAAAGAGAAACAAGGTGGGTTTCCGATTCGCATTCATCAGAACCCGAATCCGGTTCACACCACGCCCACCAAATTCCCGAGCACCTCAGCTATGCCACCCACTCGTCTGAAGCCAGCCCCAGCATCCCTTATTCCGTCATTTTCTCCAAATTTTTTCAAAACCGTTCAAAATCATCCAGACCCATTACTCGCTTTTTCGGTCGGAGTCGAGGTAGTATAATCCCTCTCCTACTTCTCCGTATGTATATTAATGTCCTAATATGTTAGTTTTGATGTTTAAAAGTGAAAAGGATCGAAACCTTGCCTCAACTTTTACAAAAATCGCGACGAACCAGTTCCTCTATAATTTCACTGTACATACCGTTAGAAATTTGGGATGATGATGCCTATATCGTAGTTACACCCCTGAAGTTGTCTGGGATACATGATTCGGCCTAAATGAGTTATTAACTGTTAGAAAAAATATAACCATAGTGCGGAAGCGGGTGGTTCGGGTTACCTTGCAAACTTTAATCGAACCAGACCTTGGTGTGGATGGATTACGAACTCTCGATCACGTATCAAACCAGCGACAAAATCCTGCGATGGAGTGATACTACGAGGATCGTGTCACACCCCAAAAATGAGAAGTGACCGGCCGTGAACCATGAGGCTAATCCTTGGAACATGCAGCCTAAATAAATCAAAGTAACCGAAAATCAAATGATCACTTTTTCATTATTAATCAAATCAAAAGCCAAATATGTCTCATCATAAACATGGGGCACAACCATCCCATGAACCAAACAATATCCAATAATCCAACAATAATTAAAAGAATTTGTTATCTGACAATTGTTTCAAATGCGGAAGCGATTTTTAAAATAAAACTAGAATGAGACACCCTAAGGAGGTCAACAAAAGAAAATCCTAGAAATGCCGCCAGAGTCCTTGTCTAACTCCCCAACTTGCCTGAAAAAGAAGTTGGAATAAATCCATCAGCTGACGAGCTCAGTGAATAGAAAGTATGTATAATAAATAAAGTTGAAAGCGGGGATTAAAATAATTTACCATTAAATCATAATTTGGCATACGAGGTGTCCAATAGAATAATAAATGAATCAATGAAGCATTTAACCAAATAAATATTATTGGTGGTGATCACAACATTAACTCCATCAACAATGGGGAACTACAATCAAACAGTACCATGGCCAAAATAAATCTCAATAAAATTGGATCCAATATCGAACTTAGAGTCACCAGGGTTGGCAGCCCGTGGTACTTTTCCCTAAGACGATCCGGCAAAAGAAAGCCGTTGAGCATTAGGGTCATCGGCCTAACACGGTCTTTTTCCCAATGGCCCAGGGTCACCAACACAAGAAGGAATAATTTCCCTGGACTTCCGAAATAAATGTTCCCATTAATATCCACCAAGTTATCACCAAAAAGAATATTATCAATTGATCTCAGAAAATTCATCGCATGCCAATTTATAGAACAACTTATAAACAGTTTTGAGTCTCTGAATAACATTCATATAAATTTCTGAACGAAATACTTTTAAGGGACATAGGGAACTTTCGAAAATACGTAACATACTTAACTACTCACTTGGATCCAAAAATAATGCAACTCGAACACGCAAACGAGACTAACCTGTAAAAATAAAGCATATAAATTAACTAATTAATACATATCTATCACTGACCATTGAAGTTAGAAGTATCATTAATTAGTATAAGGCCCAAACCTAGAATCTAATCCTACGGTGCTAAACCAACAATGGACACCAACACAACCACCACTCAAGCCTATTCCCAATTAGCTCACATGCATCAACAAATTGAAGCCTTTTTTGCCTGTACAACATAGCACCAAAACTCATGCTCGGCAAATCCAAGCAATGCACAAAGAGAAAAGTCCTGCTCTGGTAATTAATTACCTATGATCAAATCCCCACTTGGGCTCCCTGTTATTCAATCTCGCACACACGCACAACTTGAACAACGTTCAGACCCTCCACTTTACACTAACCACAACAACACTTGCACACCCATCTGTCGTCTCTCTCTCTCTCTCTCAACCACTCACACCAATGTCACCATTCACATCACACAAACTCCTCCACTACTCCATATTTCATCAACAATAAAACAAATCAATCGGTGGCAGTAAATTAACTTTTACAAAACCCATCTAACCTCTCAGCAAGGAAATAAAAGAGAAGCAAGAATATTGAAGGGAACAAGAATTGCATACCCCAATGATAATCAATCTATCGAAACCTTGACTACGGCTTCTCTCTCGTCTGCACTAAGTTCTGTCAACCTCTTATCTCAATTGCTTTGCCCAAATAAAACCCTACACTGTGAAAATATCTCTTAACTTTGTTAAACTACTCACTACTCTCTATATTATAGCTAATTAGTTAATTAGAATTAGATAGTATGTAACACAATTTATAAAAATACCATCCGGTACCACTATTTTACCCAAAATCAATCTCATACCCAAAATATTACAATCGTGTCAACAATATCCATAGCGCGCACAAAATAATTACTTGGGACCCAACCACAACTCCAATTAATAAACGGCCAATATAATTAATTAAATAAATAAAAATGCTAGGTCGTAACAGATTGAGTATCACCCTCTATTCCATGGTGCAAAAGCTCGGATTGCTCTATAATGGTAGAGAGAGAGAACTATCGAAGAGAGAGAGAGTTTCCCACAACTCTATATCTTTTTTGTATACCTCTGGTGTATATTATGTTCTATATTCTTGTGTGTCACATTTATGAACATCCTGCAGGAAATAAATAGGGAGAGAGCATCCTAAATGCTTTAGAAGCCTTCTAATCCTAAGAGATTAGAATTACTTCAACTTCTCCTATCTTATATCCAAGATGAGATAGGACTCTCTAATATCTGGGTCACCGGGTCATGCCCACATGAACGACCCGATTTGGTCCCGGACAGGCCCCAAATTCCAACATCACCCACTCGTCCATGCATGGGCATGACAAGTTGTATCAATCTCTCTTCCATCTACCCAACTAAGAGGCAAACTCATATGCGCTAATGAACCGTGTGATCGCTGGAGCACCTGCAAGTGGGAGCTCTACACTAGAAACTCTTTAAGAGCCATCATAGAGACACCAACCCATAAGAGTGTCTCATGTACCCTAAATCCATTTAGTTACACCATACCAAGCATCTTTAATCCTTCCAAAAAGCCTGCTTGACCACCCAACATCATACACTCTATATTCACACCCAATCCGCATCCCAATAAAGCGACCTAAGTTGTCGACAGTGAATATATTGCAAGGGTGTACTACTAAATGATCCTCTTTTCGCCCTCATGTCACTTCATTTTAACCTTGCTGCTTTCCCAGCCATGCTCCATGGGACCCTGACATTTCGTGGTCTTAGGTAGTCAAGCTAGAGTAGCAACACAAAGTCTATACTACATGACATAGTCAAAAATCAAAGAGCACATTTAATATATATATATATATATATATATATATATATATATATATATATATATATATATACATGTAGTTACCTTATCTAAATGACTGCTTAGACTCACACACTGAGGAAACAATGATCCATTCACTCACCTCTAAAATAAATGATCACCAAACACATGTAGTATGAATACATGCTACGGTGGAGTTACTTTTCCAAAAAGCGACGCCATACTCCCAAACACCGTACAGACCTTAGTCTAGTCGCTACCTAGAGCCCAACCCGAGTTCTCAGATAGCTTGCCATCACATCGCTATACAAGTCCTCACATCTGGCTAACAAAGACAGGTTAATCTCAAGATAGAGGGAACTATCTGAAATTGGTCTCTTGCTAATAGACCTTATCTTGGTTCCAACCAAGGCGACATATGGTGGATATATCTGATTCTTCTTATCAGACTATATCACAGGTCCAACCTGTATATCTTACTACCCATCTGTCTCATCTTCGCTTGCTATCTCAAGCGCCGAAGGCGATTGCTCATGTGAGTGAGCCAATCTTACCTGTTGACATCAACCTTTAAATTCTGTATGTGTTGTTCAATAAACAGTTGTCCAAATTGCAACAATAATAAGCTAATATTAAGTGCACAAATGGCATAAATATCCCATAAATCTGAAAGAAGTGATTAATAAAATTAGTAAATAAAACACATCTATCATCATCTATGCAGTCCTAAACCCTTATCATGAGTCTCAAAAGTCCTCTTAGCAATGGGCTTAGACAAAGGGCATGCAACTATGCGACTCATAGCTATATGTTTTATAATCACTTCCTTTTGTGCAATAATATCTTTGACCCAACAAGGCATAGATTCACACTTTGGAAGCAAAGCATATAATCAACAGTCCCTTAGAGATATATTAATATTCTCTTGACTACTTGTCAATGATCACGACCAAGATTGGACCAATAACTACTTATAAGCTGCCAATGGTACTTGAATAAGGCACGTGGACCATCGGTTCCAATTCTTTAGGAGTTTTAGGTTCCATGTTAAGCCTCTAAGTCTCACCTTTAACAATAGAAGTGTCTATGAGTTTGCAGCTTTGTCTCCGAAATCATTCTAAGAACATTCTTAAAGAAAGAATCTTCCTAGAAGGATCCTTTAAGATCTCAACTCTGAGCACATAGCTTGCTTTGCCCATTCCTTCATCTCATAAGGTAAGGATAACCGCAACTTTGTGGTGACAATCATCTCCAAATTGTTCTAGCTAATTAAAATGTCATTAACCTACAATGACAATATCAAGAAACTATCGTTGGACTGTCTCATATGCACGCAATGGCCTTCATTGATCATCATAAACCCAAATGGCTAGATGAAATCTCAGGTACTACTGCTTGGATAATTGTTTTAGGCAATAGATAGACTGTTGGAGCGTGCAAACTCTGCGCTCCTAGCCTATTGCCTTAACATCCATCTAAAATAGTTCTAAGGCTAGAATAATTTTGCCACTAGACAAGTCTTATTGCTCAGTATGGGACCATCTACTTCGCGTTTGATCTTAAGAACCCATTTGTTCCCAATGATATTGCACCCCCAAGTGAAACATCAACCAAGCCCCAGACAAGGTTTATCTTCATAAACTCCATTTCATCTTACATTGCAGCTATCCATTCCTTACTAGTAGGCGATAAATGAGTTTCTCCTACTGTTTTGGGCTCTCCTTCATCTTCAGGAGCAATCATGACAAACTCCCCCTCAATCTCAAACAGACGATGAGGGATTATTCAATGTTTGCTTCTATGCCTAAGAGGATCTTGGGAATCCATATCCATTAGATCTAATCCATGATTAAGCAAGTCGCTCCCACTATCCCCAGGAGGTAGGAGAATTTCTTCCCCATTCTCAACTGGACAATTTGGTGCGCCTCTCGTTGGATTCTCCATCTGCTAGAGAATTCTCCTCGAGGAATCCACATCTCGTGACTCAATTTCAGCCACAACTGTCTAACGAATAGGCTGTAATGGAACAAATGCCCTTATGGTTTTCTGAATGATTTTCTAATTGCTTTTCTTGTTGGGCAATGGTCACAAATGGGTAGGTTGACTAACAAATCCCCCTCTTGCCCAATGTGACCTAATCTCGAATGCCATTTAATAGAATCAACATCAACAGAAGATGTAACAAAGCAAATAGAATTACTAGCATTATTATTAAAATGAAAATTAATAACATCTAGTATCATCAAACCATCCAAAACCATAACAAATTGTACCCAAATCAATCCTCACTAAGCTACTCTCAAACAAAAATAAAAACCTAGACCCATCATGCTGGTGACTAATAACAAGTTTCATCAAATTCTTGGAGCATAAAATACTTCATGAAAAAACAAAGTGCGCCCTTGTTGCATGTCCAGCTTGCCAACGCCCAGCACTAACACACTAGACTTGTTTCCCATGAAAATTCTTAGGCCTCCAACTAGAACTCAGCGATACTCCACAAACCTATCTTGTTTCATCGCTAATTGGTTGGTTGCTCCTCAGTCTACAACCCACGAATGAGGAGAATATGCTACTAAACCTTGACATGTTCCAAAATAGTCAACACGAGAAACAAAAAATATGGTGTACCTTCTTAGGCTCAGTGCACTCACGAGCAAAGTACCCAACTTGGCACAGAAAAAGCACGCCTTTCTGGCCTTGTTTTTGTCACCACTCTTCTTCTTGCCTCTATTGCGCTTAAAAGAACCAGCGCCAATAGGGTTAAGGCCTATAGTAGCTCCTTTCATAAGGGCGCGTTTAGCCTTCCTTCGCTGGTACCTAGACCTATGAGGGAAAGTCTCGAGTATGATGCATGAACCATTTGGCTCAACTACCTCTTGGCGCTTAGCCTTCGTGATCTCGGATTTATGTTCATCATCACATTTCAAGTTTGAGACCATCTTAGTAAAGAAGTCAATATCATATTTTTGTTTGATACCTTTCCCCAGCCTATGAGCAGTCTCATAGTACTCAAACTCACATATCAAATCATTATGCATGCTGCGTACCATAGTAAATCGCGCACAGTGATCTTTCTTGTACCATCTTTCAAAGGCCTCAAGATCACAAAGATATTGTGGTGAGTCACTGTCACGTCCTCAATTTTCAACAAAATAATAACACATTTTCTACAAACAAAAGTCTTTCTCTCAACTATATTTACCCTTACATGTCATGCCAATCCAAACAAAGAATCAAAGTCTCTTCTTCTTCTCTCTAATTTTCTATTTTTTTTTTACATAAAGTCTCCCAAACGTCTTCCACAAAATGGGGCTTCACAATAATCAAGAGGAGGAATTTAAACATAGCTTTACATACGTTCTAACCAAAAGGTACAATCTTCAATTGCAGGTAAAGTACACAACATGAATTAGACTAGATGATAAACACCTCCTTAATGTTTCCAATGAAGCTCTCAAGAGACGTTTCAATGTGCACTCCATGCAATCCAAGCTAAATGCCATGGCGAGTACCTGAAAGAATAGGGTGAGCTACACTAGCTTGTGTAAAAGACCCAAAGTCGCCCCTGATGTTCAACATGCCCAGAACGTTAACAAAAGACAGCTATGCACAGATTCGCACATTCAGGAAACAGCCGGCATTCAAAAACTCATAACTAATTGTGTGATTATCGGTTTTGCTTGATCTTGGTACTGAAATCTTCGTATTGAAACGTAATTTAACAGTTATGAAGACACCGAAAATTAATTCCTAGCAGAAGGGCCCCAAAAAGACAGATTACCAAAACCCACGAAACTTTCAGCATACACTGGATTTATTCAAGACTCAAAATAGATGATCAAACTTGATTCTTCTACATTGAACTAACACTTAAGCATGTAAAGAAGGCAGGAGATCCCTACCTCGAAGGTTAGAAGCAAGCCCGAACATGGAGGAAACCTCAAAGTGCTCCGATCATGATTCTTCTTGGATCGATAGGAAGATCTCATCGCGTAGAACAACTTTAGTACTTGGGATTTTTCCGAAATCTCATTCTAAGACGATGAAATCAGAGAGAGAAGTTTGGAGGAGAGGTGAGAGAGAGAGAGAGAGAGAGTCGGCCGGGAGAGCAGAGAGAGAGAAAAAGAAAAAAAAGAATTTTTTACTTCTCTACACACCACCCCCACCTATTTTTACTAGCACCAACACCAATCACACTCACACCCCTCCACTAATAACCTTACCACATTAACCCCAAATCTCATATTCACATCATATTTCACATTTCATAGTATAATCTCGCATTAAAATTATTAAAATAAATACGGGTCTTTACATTCTACCCTCCTCAAAGAAATTTCGTCATCGAAATTTGATAAACCACGTACAGTCTATCACGTTCTGCCTCAATGGATACAAGGAAAACCACTTTTGATCGAAGTTATGCAACCATTCAACAAACACGAAATCTTAACTTGAGAAACTTGCGTTCATTATACCAAATATAAATAAGGATTCCTTTCTAACCTTGTCTCTCCTTTCCTATGTCGATTCATTCTTACCCAAACTACTAAACAAAAACTCTTGCTACAGATATCACATTACCCCTCAACACATGATCATGGAGATCTAGGACACGCACCAATTTTTCCTAAAAAATATGCACCGACTCTAGCTCTAGACCTGTCCATTTTACGACACAATGCTAACAATCCCAATTCCAATCAAATAAACATGACCCACTAAGCATGCCATACAATTTCTTTCGAATGCTACCATTTCCATCTTCCTTTTTGCCTTGAGTTCAATCTAAAAGAAATAATTCTAACTATATGTCTGCTTATTATCGTTTAGTCCACTACCTACAAATCATTTCTAACTTCGTACACTAATGTTTCAGCCACAGTCATGCAAGAACTTAGATATTTAACACAGTCAAGAAAACACGAATAAGATAAGTCTGAATACTTCATTCTATTTCATTTTTTTTTCACACAAATTCCTCTTTTCTTTTCCCGTGCAACTCAAACTCTTTGCCTCAAAACAACCCCGTCATGTTTCTACATATTCAAGTGTTCCATCCAAGGCTCAACCTTAATTCATCATTAGATCGTTATTCAAGACTTAACCTTTCCTTTCAATATTTTCCTCAGCATAGAATCAAGAAACTAAATTCAACCACAAATTTACACTAGTTCTTGTTAATTAAACAACATCATCAAGTCATATTCTAACATCACTTAGTGTCAAACAAACACGTGCCACCCTATCATCATGAAGGTAAAAGAAAGCATTGCAATTCCAAATAAATTTAACCATTTCACTTCACAGTTCTCAATTTTCTATCGGATGCAAAAACACATGTTCACATGAGACATAACAAGACATGCATACTCTTCATAACCCCTTTCAAACAAATTGATAAGCTCACCAATAGAGAAAATTTTAAAGTTGGACTTATCTTTTTCTGTTTTAAAAGAATTAAATATTATCTTTCTTATTAGTGCACCGTATATGACAAGGTCCAAATTGATACCCCCCCTCTTTTTTTTTTAAAACAGGTGTCTATTCTTGATATTCAATCTCGAAGTCGTGGTGGCCAGCCGCACCTCAAACTGAATATCCGGAAGTAGATCCTAAAATTCTTAGAAAAAATAAGTTTCACATATGCTAGATACAGTCACCCTTAACAATCAAAATGTCACTTAACATAAACATATTAAATGCACTATATGTTCAAGCCTTACTATTTTGGATAACACAGAACATATACCAAAATAATTGCATAAAACATAAATAACAAACAAAATACACATCAATGCGTAACAATCACAAAGCCTAACCACATCATATCAACGCCGTCTACCGGTAACTTCATACAAATACACCTATTCGCCAAACAACCAATTTCTAGCCACTGCAAGCTTTAAAGAAGATAGGTAATCAACAACAATCACATCACCAATGAAGTCAAGCATTCAATTTTCCTCTGATATGTGTCAAAACACTACACAGCTCTTACGCAAATATACATGCAATGCCATGTAGACAACTGAAACCTATTTACATTGGCACACACACTTTCATGGCCCAAATGCAACCGCTAGACCCATGAGACCTAGTGTCTCCCCACGGTTCCGAGGTATTCTAAACCTATGCTCTGATACCAAGTTGTCACGTCCTCAATTTTTAACAAAATAATAATAAATTTTCTACAAACAAAAGTCATTCTCTCAACTATATTTATCCTTAAATGTCATGCCAACCCAAACAAAGAATCAAAGTCTCTTCTTCTTCTCTCTAATTTTTTTTTTTTTTACATAGAGTCTCCCAAACGTCTTCCACAAAATGGGGCTTCACAATAATCATGAGGAGGAATTTATACATAGCTTTACATATGTTCTAACCAAAAGGTACAACCTTCAATTGCAAGTAAAGTACACAACATGAATTAGACTAGATGATAAACACCTCCTTAATGTTTCCAATGAAGCTCTCAAGAGAAGTTTCAATGTGCACTCCATGCAATCCAAGCTAAATGCCATGGCGAGTACCTGAAAGGATAGGGTGAGCTACACTAGCTCGCGTAAAAGACCCAAAGTCACCCAAAATGTTCAACATGCCCAGAACGTTAATAGAAGAAAGCTACGAACAGATTCGCACATCCAGGAAACAGCCGGTATTCAAAAATTCATAACTAATTGTGTGATAATCGGTTTTGCTTGATCTTGGTACCGAAATCTTCGTATTGAAACGTAATTTAACGGTTATGAAGACACTAAAAATTGACTCCTAGCAGAAGGGCCCCCAAAAGACAGATTACCAAAACCCACGAAATTTTCAGCATACACTAGATTTATTCAAGACTCAAAATAGATGATCAAACTTGATTCTTGTACATCGAACTAACACTTAAACATGTAAAGAAGGCAGGAGATCCCTACCTCGAAGGTTAGAAGCAAGCCCGAACATGGAGGAAACCTCAAAGAGCTCCTATCATGATTCTTCTTGGATCGATAGGAAGATCTCATCGCGTAGAACAACTTTAGTACTTGGGAATTTTCCGAAATCTCATTCTGAGGCGATGAAATCGAAGAGAGAAGTTTGGAGGAGAGGTGAGAGAGAGTGAGAGTCGGCCGTGAGAGTAGAGAGAGAGAGAAAGAAAAAAAGAATTTTTACTTCTCTACACACCACCCCCACCTATTTATACTAGCACCAACACCAATCACACTCACACCCCTCCACTAACAACCTTACCACATTGACCCCAAATCTCATATTCACATCATATTTCACATTTCATAGTATAATCTCGCATTAAAATTATTAAAATAAATACGGGTCTCTACATTCTACCATTCTTAAAGAAATTTCGTCCTCGAAATTTGATAAACCACAGTCTATAACGTTCTGCCTCAATGAATACACGCAAAACCACTTGTGATCGAAGTTATGCAACCATTCAACAAACACAAAATCTTAACTTGAGAAACTTGCGTTCATTATACCAAAAATAAATAAGGATTCCTTTCTAACCTTGTTTCTCCTTTCCTATGTCGATTCATCCATACCCAAACTACTAAACAACACTCTTGCGACAGATATCACATTACACATCAACACATGATCATGAAGATCTAGGACACACACCAGTTTCTACTAAAAAATATGCACCGACTCTAGCTCTAGACATGTCCATTTTACGACACAATGCTAACAATCCCAATTCCAATCAAATAAACATGACTCACTAAGCATGCCAAACAATTTCTTTCAAATGCGACCATCTCCATCTTCCTTTTTGCCTCGAGTTCAATCTAAAAGAAATAATTCTAACTATATGTCTGCTTATTATCGTTTAGTCCGCTACCTACAAATCACTTCTAACTCCGTACACTAATGTTTCAGCCACAGTCATGCAACAACTTAGATATTTAACACAGTCAAGAAAACACGAATAAGATAAGTCTGAACACTTCTTTCTATTTCATTTTTTTTTCACACAAATTCCTTTTTCCTTTTCCCTTGCAACTCAAACTCTTTGCCTCAAAACAACTCTGTCATGTTTCTACATATTCAAGTGTTCCATTCAAGGCTCAACCTTAATTCATCATTAGATCGTTATTCAAGACTTAACCTTTCCTTTCAATATTTTCCTCAGCATAGAATCAAGAAACTAAATTCAACCACAATTTTACACTAGTTCTTGTTAATTAAACAACATCATCAAGACATATTCTAACATCACTTAGTGTCAAACAAACACGTACCAACCTATCGTCATGAAGGTAATAGAAAGCATTGCAATTCCAAAAGAATTTAACCATTTCACTTCACAGTTCTCAATTCTCTATCGGATGCAAAAACACATGTTCACATGAGACATAACAAGACATGCATACTCTTCATAACCCCTTTCAAAAAAATTGATAAGCTCACCAATAGAGAAAATTTTGTAGTTGGACTTATCTCTTTATGGTTTAAAAGATTTAAATATTATCTTGCTTATTAGTGCACCGTATAAGACAATGTCCAAATTGATACCCCCTTCTCTCTTTTTTTTTTTAAAATAGGTGTCTATTCTGGATATTAAATCTCGAGGTAACGGTGGCCAACCGCACCTCAAACTGAATATCCGGAAGTAGATCCTAAAATTCTTAGAAAAAATAAGTTTCACATATGCTAGATACGGTCACCCTTAACAACCAACATGTCACATAACATAAATATATTAAATGCACTATATGTTCAAGCTTTACTATTTTGGATAACACAGAACATATACCAAAATAATTGATTAAAACATAAATAACAAACAAAATACACATCAATGCGTAACAATCACAAAGCCTAACCACATCATATCAACGCCGTCAAGCCGTAACTTCATACAAATACACCTATTCGCAAAACAAGCAATTTCCAGCCACTGCAAGCTTTAAAGAAAGCAGGTAATCAACAACAATCACATCACCTATGAAGTCAAGCCTTCAATTTTCCACTGATATGGGTCAAAACACTACACAGCTCTTACACAAATGTACATGCAATGCCATGTAGATAACTGAAACCTATTTACATTGGCACACACACTTTCATGGCCCAAATGCAACCGCTAGACCCATGAGACCTAGTGTCTCCCCACGGTTCCGAGGTATTCTAAACCTATGCTCTGATACCAAGTTGTCACGTCCGCAATTTTTAACAAAATAATAATACATTTTCTACAAACAAAAGTCTTTTTCTCAACTATATTTACCCTTAAATGTCATGCCAATACAAACAAAGAATCAAAGTCTCTTCTTCTTCTCTATAATTTTTTTTTTTTTTTTACATAAAGTCTCCCAAACGTCTCCCACAAAATGGGGCTTCACAATAATCAAGCAGAGGAATTTATATATAGCTTTACATATGTTCTAACCAAAAGGTACAACCTTCAATTGCAAGTAAAGTACACAACATGAATTAGACTAGATGATAAACACCTCCTTAATGTTTCCAATGAAGCTCCCAAGAGAAGTTTCAATGCAATGCCATGGCAAGTACCTGAAAGGATGGGGTGAGCTACACTAGCTCGTGTAAAAGACCCAAAGTCACCCAAGATGTTCAACATGCCCAGAACGTTAACAGAAGACAGCTACGCACAGATTCGCACATCCAGGAAACAGCCGGTATTCAAAAATACATAACTAATTGTGTGATTATCGGTTTTGCTTGATCTTGGTACCAAAATCTTCGTATTGAAACGTACTTTAACAGTTATGAAGACACAAAAAACTAATTCCTAGCAGAAAGGCCCCCAAAAGACAGATTACCAAAACCCACGAAATTTTCAGCATACACTGGATTTATTCAAGACTCAAAATAGATGATCAAACTTGATTCTTCTACATCAAAGTAACACTTAAGCATGTAAAGAAGGCAGGAGATCCCTACCTCGAAGGTTAGAAGCAAGCCCGAACATGGAAGAAACCTCAAAGTGCTCCGATCATGATTCTTCTTGGATTGATAGGAAGATCTCATCGCGTAGAACAACTTTAGTTCTTGGGATTTTTCCGAAATCTCATTCTAAGGCGATGAAATCAAATAGAGAAGTTTGGAGGAGAGGTGAGAGAGAGAGAGAGAGTCAGCCGGGAGAGTATAGAGAGAGAGAAAGAAAAAAAAGAATTTTTTACTTCTCTACACACCACCCCCACTGATTTATACTAGCGCCAACACCAATCACACTCACACCCCTCCACTAACAACCTTACCACATTGACCCCAAATCTCATATTCACATCATATTTCACATTTCATAGTATAATCTTGCGTTAAAATTATTAAAATAAATACGAGTCTCTACATTCTACGCTTCTTAAAGAAAAATTTCGTCCTCGAAATTTGATAAACCACAGTCTATCACATTCTGCCTCAATGGATACACGCAAAACCACTTGTGATCGAAGTTATGCAACCATTCAACAAACGCAAAATATTAACTTGAGAAACTTGCGTTCATTATACCAAAAATAAAGAAGGATTCCTTTCTAACCTTGTCTCTCTTTTCCTATGTCGATTCATCCTTACCCAAACTACTAAACAAAACTCTTGCGACAGATATCACATTACCCCTCAACACATGATCATGAAGATCTAGGACAAGCACCAATTTCTACTAAGAAATATGCACCGACTCTAGCTTTAGACCTGTCCATTTTACAACACAATGCTAACAATCCCAATTCCAATCAAATAAACATGACTCACTAAGCATGCCAAACAATTTCTTTCGAATGCTACCATCTCCATCTTCCTTTTTGCCTCGAGTTCAATCTAAAAGAAATAATTCTAACCATATGTCTGCTTATTATCGTTTAGTACGCTACCTACAAATCACTTCTAACTCTGTGCACTAATGTTTCAGCCACAGTCCTGCAACAACTTATATATATAACACAGTCAAGAAAACACGAATAAGATAAGTCTGAATACTTCTTTCTATTTCATTTTTTTTCAACACAAATTCCTCTTTTCTTTTCCCTTGCAACTCAAACTCTTTGCCTTAAAACAACCCCGTCATGTTTCTACATATTCAAGTGTTCCATCCAAGGCTCAACCTTAATTCATCATTAGATCGTTATTGAAGACTTAACCTTTCCTTTCAATATTTTCCTTAGCATAAAATCAAGAAACTAAATTCAACCACAATTTTACACTAGTTCTTGTTAATTAAACAACATCATCAAGTCATATTCTAACATCACTTAGTGTCAAACAAACATGTACCAACCTATCATCGTGAAGGTAATAGAAAGCATTGCAATTCCAAACGAATTTAACCATTTCACTTCACAGTTCTCAATTCTCTATCGGATGCAAAAACACATGTTCACATGAGACATAACAAGACATGCATACTCTTCATAACCCCTTTCAAACAAATTGATAAGCTCACCAATAGAGAAAATTTTGCAGTTGGACTTATCTCTTTATGGTTTAAAAGAATTAAATATTATCTTGCTTATTAGTGCACCGTATAAGACAAGGTCCAAATTGATACCCTCCCTCTCTCTTTTTTTTTAAAACGGTGTCTATTCTGGATATTCAAACTCAAAGTTGAGGTGGCCAGCCGCACCTCAAACTGAATATCCAGAAGTAGATCCTAAAATTCTTAGAAAAATTAAGTTTCACATACGCTAGATACGGTCACCCGTAACAATCAAAATGTCACTTAACATAAACATATTAAATGCACTATATGTTCAAGCTTTACTATTTTGGATAACACAGAACATATGCCAAAATAATTGCATAAAACATAAATAACAAACAAAATAAACACCAATGCGTAACAATCACAAAGCCTAACCACATCATATCAACGCCGTCAAGCCGTAACTTCATACAAATACACCTATTCGCAAAACAAGCAATTTCCAGCCACTGCAAGCTTTAAAGAAAGCAGGTAATCAACTACAATCACATCACCTATGAAGTCAAGCCTTCAACTTTCCTCTGATATGGGTCAAAACACTACACAGCTCTTACACAAATGTACATGCAATGCCATGTAGACAACTGAAACCTATTTACATTGGAACACACACTTTCATGGTCCAAATGCAACTGCTAGACCCATGAGACCTAGGTTCTCGCCACGGTTCCGAGGTATTCTAAACCTATGCTCTGATACCAAGTTGTCACGTCCTCAATTTTCAACAAAATAATAATACATTTTCTACAAACAAAAGTCTTTCTCTCAACTATATTTACCCTTAAATGTCATGCCAATCCAAACAAAGAATGAAAGTCTCTTCTTTTTCTCTCTAATTTTTTTTTTTTTTACATAAAGTCTCCCAAACGTCTTCCACAAAATGGGGCTTCACAATAATCAAGAGGAGGAATTTATACATAGCTTTACATATGTTCTAACCAAAAGGTAAAACCTTCAATTGGAAGTAAAGTACACAACATGAATTAGACTAGATGATAAACACCTCCTTAATGTTTCCAATGAAGCTCTCAAGAGACGTTTCAATGTGCACTCCATGCAATCCAAGCTAAATGCCATGGCGAGTACCTGAAAGGATAGGGTGAGCTACACTAGCTCGTGTAAAAGACCCAAAGTCGCCCAAGATGTTCAACATGCCCAGAACGTTAATAGAAGACAGCTACACACAGATTCGCACATCCAGGAAACAGCCGGTATTCAAAAATTCATAACTAATTATGTGATTATCGGTTTTGCTTGATCTTGATACCGAAATCTTCGTATTGAAATGTACTTTAAGAGTTATGAAGACACCAAAAATTGATTCCTAGCAGAAGGGCCCTCAAAAGACAGATTACCAAAACCAACGAAATTTTCAGCATACACTGGATTTATTCAAGACTCAAAATAGATGATCAAACTTGATTCTTGTACATCGAACTAACACTTAAGCATGTAAAGAAAGCAAGAGTGTAACGCCCCGCTATTTTCTATAAATAACTCAAAAATACATTTTATTTCAAACACTTCTAGGCCCTATTTTCTCCATAAATAAATTGCATCACCGAAAATAAACTTAAGCCGCCTTCTAAATAATCTTCTAGATGGTCCAAATTTATCAACTCTTCCAAGACCTCTCCAAATTAATCCTTATATGCTCCGATTTAATTTCCACTAATTCAGCTCCACACCTGAAAAAGAAATTACCTGGGAAGTATACGATACAACAAAATAGCAAAGCTCATAAGTGGAATCAATAAACGATAATCGACCAAGTCGAAGCAACAATCACAAGGAACCTTATACCATGTCATCCTCAGTACATGACCAGTGATCCTCCCCAAATTCCTTCCTCACTGAGTCATCCTCGACCCATTCTGGCTATTGGATAGGCTATTGGTGCATGAGTTCACTGGATCCATGTACGAAACAATTCCATAGTATTCAGCCAACAACATCATATTCGATACCAATTATTCCACTTTTCAACAATATTCCACAGGATTGAACAAATATCATGAGATAATCAAAAGGAGTACAAAATTGAGAATGAAGAAAGGATTCCGGAAGTAGGAAGCTTATCGTATACTCCTCGGATTACCTCAATTATAACCGGCCGTTTCGTCAACGAATCAATGCCTTAAAAATATTTTTCCATACCAATATCCACCCTTCAAAACATCACTAACTATTTATAAACTAAACTCTTAAGGTTTTTTTCTCTTTTATCTATCTCTCTCTCTCTCTCTCTCTAAGCTAGAATTGGAATGAGAAGTGAGGTGTGTGGAATGGAGGGGAAGAGTGAAGCCTATTTATACTAGTAGCAAGAAGATTCTAGATTATATCTAGATCAAAACTAATCATATCTTATATAATCATGACCATATCTTATAAAATCTAAATCAAATCTAAGAAAATCCACTTATATCTAATAATATCTAATCAAATCTTATAAAATCTTACAATATCTTATAATATCCAATAAAATCTATATAATATCTAACAAAATCTTTATAATATCTAATAAAATCCAATCAAATCTTAATATATCTAAGTATATCTTAGAATATCCAATCATATATCATATCTAATATTATCAAATGAAATCTTATCCTAGATTTTTAGGATTACGGACCGAAGGCTAGGGTTCTATAATAGTTGGGTATAAGGATATCAAGGTTTAAGATATGAATAAAAATCCTATGATATCAAAGGGTTTTTAATGGCTAGCTCCTAAGGTTAAATTATAATACAATCACTTTAATAAATGATAAAATGATTTTTAGTAAAAGAATTATAATAAAATATTTAAAAAATTGACGTGAAAATTCGGGTCATTACATCCAACCCCCCTTAAAATAATTTCGTCCTCGAAATTAAAATGTATGTAATCAAAATCATATAATCAAAGTATTATACAATTTGCAAAAAAATATTTTTTTTGAAAGGAAATAAGTCAAAATAAATTCATATTTCTACCATTGTCCTAATAATCTCAAATTCATCCTTTGGATAATAGCGTATAAAAATTATAACTACGCTTTCGCTACGAACTCTGATAAATTTCTAATTCTTATAACCTCAAACAATAATTTATAATGACATCCTCTCCCAAGCAACACCTCTAGATTATACCCAAGGTCCCGATTATTCCAAATTTTCTCCTATAATAAATCTCAAATATCAACAAGGATCTTACCCCCAAGCGATGTGAAACTCACACTTTCGGTCGTGACCCGCTCTGATACCATTTTGTAACGCCCCTCTATTTTCTATAAATAACTCAAAAATATATTTTATTTCAACCACTTCTAGGCCCTATTTTCTCCATAAATAAATTACATCACCAAAAATAAACTTAAGCCGCCTTCTAAATAATATTTTAGATGCTCCAAATTTATCATCTCTTCCAAGACCTCTCCAAATTAATCCTTGTATGCTCCGATTTAATTTCCACTAATCCAGCTCCACACCTGAAAAAGAAATTATCTGGGAAGTATACGATACAACAGAATAGCAAAGCTCATAAGTGGAATCAATAAACGATAATCGACCAAGTCGAAGCAACAATTACAAGGAACCTTATACCATGTCATCCTCAGTACATGACCAGTGATCCTCCCCCAAATCCTTCTTCACCGAGTCATCCTCGACCCATTCTGGCTATTGGATAGGCTATTGGTGCATGAGTTCACTTGATCCATGTATGAAACAATTCCATAGTACTCAGCCAACAACATCATATTCGATACCAATTATTCCACTTTTCAACAATATTCCACAGGATTGAACAAATATCATGATATAATCAAAAGGAGTACAAAATTGATAATGAAGAAAGGATTCCGGAAGTAGGAAGCATATCGTATACTCCTCGGATTACCTTAAATATAACTGGCCGTTTCGTCCACGAATCAATGCCTTAAAAATAATTTTCCATACCAATATCCACCCTTCAAAACATCACTAACTATTTATAAACTAAACTCTTAAGGTTTTTTTCTCTTTTATCTCTCTCCCTCTCTCTAAGCTAGAATTGGAATGAGAAGTGAGGTGTGTGGAATGGAGGGGAAGAGTGAAGCCTATTTATACTAGTAGAAAGAAGATTCTAGATTATATCTAGATCAAATCTAATCATATCTTATATAATCATAACCATATCTTATAAAATCTAAATCAAATCTAAGAAAATCCAAGTATATCTAATAATATCTAATCAAATCTTATAAAATCTTACAATATCTTATAAAATCTTATAATATCCAATAAAATCTATATAATATCTAACAAAATTTTTATAATATCTAATAAAATCCAATCAAATCTTAATAGATCTAAGTATATCTTAGAATATCCAATCATATATCATATCTAATATTATCCAATGAAATCTTATCCTAGATTTTTAGGATTATGGACCGAAGGCTAGGGTTCTATAATAGTTGGGTATAAGGATATCAAGGTTTAAGATATGAATAAAAATCCTATGATATCAAAGGGTTTTTAATGGCTAGCTCCTAAAGTTAAATTATAATACAATCGCTTTAATAAATGATAAAAAAGATTTTTAGTAAAAGAATTATAATAAAATATTATAAAAAATTGACGTGAAAATTTGGATCATTACAAGGAGATCCCTACCTCAAACGTTAGAAGCAAGCCCGAACATGGAGGAAACCTCAAAGTGCTCCGATCATGATTCTTCTTGGATCAATAGGAAAATCTCATCGCGTAGAACAACTTTAGTACTTGGGATTTTTCCGAAATCTCATTCTAAGGCGATGAAATCAAAGAGAGAAGTTTGGAGGAAAGGTGAGAGAGAGAGAGTCGGCCGGGAGAGTAGAGAGAGAGAGAAAGAAAAAAAAGAACTTTTTACTTCTCTACACACCACCCCCACCGATTTATACTAGCACCAACACCAATCACACTCACACCCCTCCACTAACAACCTTACCGCATTGACCCCAAATCTCATATTTCACATTTCATAATATAATCTCGCATTAAAATTATTAAAATAAATACGAGTCTCTACAGTCACTATGCTTTAGCTCAACCATCTCATGGTCGAGGGTCTCCAAGACCTCTAGCTCATTAAGGAGAAATTGGATCTCATAGCAGCAAACATTATAATTGTTGCTTTTCAATTTCTCAACTTGAGTCAAACCTGCTACAGCTTTCTTAGCTTCCATTTCAACTCTATCAAAGAAATGCGCATGGGATAATTAATAACAACATAATACAGAATTATTTGCTGCAAGAATCTCAATTAGAAAATAATAACATCATACATGTCGCATTATCGATAACTCGCAAAGCTTATAATCATCTCTTGCGCCTCTAAGTATTTTACTATTACAATTTAATTTAATTCATGTGCAAAATTTTAGTTTACGGGAAAAACATATATAAATATTTTCTCTACCGATCAACCTCCCACTAGATATGGCATATCACAAGCATGAAACAAATTTGTTATGGTGCATAACACAATTTATGCATTAAAAAGTATTTTTCATGCTATCAAAATGAATAATTTAAATATTGAACAATGCCAAAAATTATTCAAACATGCCATATACAACATGTAAAATCGTCCAAAATATTAAACATGTTGTTTTCAATATTTTGTACATTTCCAGTTGCTCACATGCAATTATTGTCAATTTTTAGAATTTATTCTACTCCAAGAATAAATAACAAGTAGAAAATGCTAAATAATATCAACATGTACTGGAAAAATAAACAACCCACACCAACGAATAAGTACTAAATCCAAGAGGTTGAATGCAAAAATTTATAATTTTTCAGATTTTTATTCTAATTTTCGTAAATTATCAACGGATAGAAAAAATAGAATAAAAAACCACCGTTCATTGAAAAATTACACCAACCACTCCTATAAATTGGTTTTGATTCTAGGAGGTTAAATCTGAAAATTTATAATTTTTCAGAATTTTATTCTAATTTTCCCAAATAAACAACGGATAGAATAAAACAGAATAAAAAAAAAACATGTTCCCTAGAATATTACATCTCATACCTCAAACAATAGGTAACAGTAGCAGAATATGCCACAAAAATTTTGGTTCCCAATGGACGAGGCACGCATCCCCGCTCTCTCATAAATTGAGTCAAAAATTTCATTTTTCTTGTATTTAAAATTCTAAAAAATAATTTCACAAAAACGTAGGAAATACAATTATGAGTTCAACGGTACTCTCGTATTACAGTGAGGGGTGAATCTGACTCTCTCTCGGCTGAGAGTGAGAGAGTGCATAAACTGCACTTCATCTTCTTCCCAAGTTAGGGTTTTTCACAAAAATAACCAAAACTAGGGTTAGTCATAACTTTTGATCCATAACTGCAAATCAAGCTTATAATATATTTATGAAAAGCTAGAAACAAGAGCTACGCAATGATATAAGTCCCGCATGCTAAATCAAAACACAGAAAAAGCTCTACCCAGTCAAAGTTTTGGGAAAACAAACTAGATTTCAATTTTTCTCAAAAACGGTTTATCCAATAAACATGAAACTTTCTAGATATGATCTACATGTTATGGACTACATTTTGTAAAATTTTGAAACAATTTCGAGAACTTTTGAATAATCATGTTTTTTGGGCCCATATCCGGCATACACGAAAATCAGTCAATACGTACGCCTAAAACATTGTACATATGGCTATTCAAGTACTAAAGAGCACGAAAACATCCAACTAAGGATCTGATACCAACGTTAGAAAAAATATAAGCATAGTGCGGAAGCGGGTGGTTCGGGTTACCTTGCGAACTTTAACCGAACCAGACCTTGGTGTGGATGGATTACGAACTCTCGATCACGTATCAAACCAGCGATAAAATCTTGCGATGGAGTAATAATAGGAGGATCGAGTATCACCCTCTATTCCACGGTGCAAAAGCTTGGATTGCTCTTTAATGGTAGAGAGAGAGAACTATCGAAGAGAGAGAGTTTCCCAGAACTCTATATCTTTTTTGTATACTTTTGGTGTATATTATGTTCTATATATTCTTGTGTGTCACATTTATGAACATCCTGCAAGAAATAAAATAGGGAGAGAGCATCCTAAATGCTTTAGAAGTCTTCTAATCCTAAGAGATTAGAATTACTTCAACTTCTCCTATCTTATCTCCAAGATGAGATAGGACTCTCTAATATCTGGGTCACCGGGTCATGCCCACATCGACGACCCGATTTGGTCCTGGACTGGCCCCAAATTCCAACATTAACTTAATACGATTAGACGCTTGGGTTACATAAGTTTACAGTTCCCTATTGTTATATTTTGTTATTTTCTACCACTAATATGTTTACCTAATTATTTGGCATGGTCAATACACTCTAGTACTAACGATCTTGACTAGAAATGGATGTTGGAAGGTTTCTGAATAAAATAGTCTATAACAAAACTTTGTTTATAAATAACTATACAAAATATAAGATAATAGTAAACAAAAGTTGACATGAAAATAGTAACGTGATTAGTAATATTGAGAATGTTGATAAATTATTTGTATCATTTAGTAAAGACATGTATACTAATAAGTTGAGGAAATCATTAACTTATTTGCTTAATAAAATTACTCGTTCATTTAATAAACGTGAAGGTATAAATCATAAAATGCTATGTGTTTTATTTACTTGCATAATATCAATGGATGTGCTTGCTCTCGCATTGAAACATATCATGTTATTAATTGAGCTTTTATGGATATAACGTGATGTACATGCTAGTTCGGACTTAGATGTACTGGGTGGTTTACGATGAGAGAAATTATGCAAACGCACGTTGTTATCATAATGGAAAAAGCAAAACAAATGAAAGGTAATAAGCTTAGTAGGACCTCGGGGGTAGCCTGATAGGACCCCGTATTAATCAGGGGTAGCTTGGTAGGACCTCGAAGGTAGCCTGAAAGACCCGGTGTAGCTAGAGCGGCCAAGCAGGACCTCAGGGTTAGCCTGGCAGGACCTCAAGTATTGAGGATAGCCTAGCAGGACCTTGAGGGCGGCCTGATGGACCTAGAATTGTGAGGGTAGCCAAGCAGGACCTCATGTATTGAGGATAACCTAGTAGGACCTTGAGGGTAGCCTGATGGACCTAGAATTGTGAGGGTAGCCAATAGGACATCTGGCATAGCTTGGCAGGACCTCATGTATTGAGGATTACCTAGCACGACCTTGAGGACAGCCTGATGGACGTAGAATTGTGAGGGTAGCCAAGCAGGACCTCTAGGGTAGCCTGACAGAACCTCAGGTATTGAGGATAGCCTAGCAGGACCTTGAGTGCAGCCTGTTGGGCCTAGAATTGTGAGTGTAGCCTACTAGTACCTCATGATATTTGTAACGACCCTAATTTTGGCCCTAAATTTTTCAAATAAAAACTCGTATTGTTACCCTAAAATTTTATTAGTTAACTAAATTATAAGTATTTTTATTCAGAAATTATCTCTTTAAAAAATAGTAATAATTAACTAGTCATATATCTTATTTCTATATTAGTCAAAATTTTAATACCCAATTTATATGTATATATATACATATATATATATATATACATATATATGTTTGTGTACATGATAATTGCTCCCTAAAATTGTGGGATTGTGTTCCCCAATCCTCATCTCCCTGACTCCCTCTCACCTCTCCCGAATATATATCTCTCTCTCTCTCTCTTCCTTTGTTTCCAGCAGAACCACCACTCCATCTCCCTTATACTTCGGCTACCACCCTTGTCCCCTGAAACTTGCACGTACCACTCCTTCCTCCCTCCAATAAATACCCTCTCTTCTCCTTCGAAAATCAAAATATATACTGACACGCCACTAAAAAAAATAGTAGAGAAAAAAAAAAAAAATATATATATATATATATATATATAGAGAGAGAGAGAGAGAGAGAGAGAGAGAGAAACTTCCAAGTTCATCAATGGAGGTTTAGGTTAGAAAGAGAAAGGTGGGTTTTGAGTTTGCATCAAACCAAACCCGAATTTAGTTCAAAAATTCATCCACCAGGTTCCCGTACATCTCAGAAACGTCCACCACTTGTTCGAAGTCAGCCACGACGAACCGTCGCTCCGTCATCTTGCCCATTTTTCCAAAATTTATTCGAAATCCATTTTTCATTTCCAACCGGAGTCGAGGCAGGATAATCGCTCTTCTACTTTCTCCTAAGTATAACGTAATCCCTATATGTAGATTTTAAGGAGTATTAATGGTTGAAATCAAGCTACGGATCAAAACCGCGAAATCTGAATGATACTTTATTTTTCCAAAAAGTGCACTGTAGCATGCACGTTTAGTTTTAAAAGTCAGGCTATGAAATTACAATTTGCCCCCTATATTTATTTTAGTGCTAAATTCAACTCCGGTATTAATTAGTTTATGATTTCGGCCCTAGACATGTTTTGACTAGATTCCTTTCTTTCACTCTTCTATAACCTTGAAATGTTAGAATGCCTAACACTAATTGTGTGCAAATGTGAACATAATTATAATATATTCAAACATTTACTAAACTTCATTATAGTAAAATAATGATTATGTTAGATTAATAATAAATAGATTACAGTTCATAGTAACATAATACACAAGACAAATTTGTCAAAATATTATGTTATCTATTACTATTACTATTTTATTATTATTATTATTATTATTATTATATGACAAGGGTTAGACAATCCAGTAGATATCTATAGATTATTAAAATATCAAGAAGGATAAAATTCTATAATATCATGTTTAAAACTATTGTTTTCACCAATAGTACTACATTAATTAAAGTATCATGACTAGTTTAGCATAAACTATAATACTTAGTATGATAAGATAGTAAAATAATTACAGTGAGAGTAAACCTAATAAATTAGTAGTAAAACTTTAGGCCTTATTCTGGTACTAAATGTAGGATTGGATTTCTACTAGTTAGCCTCATAATAATGCTAAGAGGAAGAAAATATAGTAAGTAAAGTTGGACAATTGATTAAGTAACTACATATAAGATCCTAAATTTATAAATACAATACAAACTAGGATTCTAATTAGATTCACCAGATCATTAAGTATTGGACGGATTACAAAATTGCTAATTATATCTCAAGTTTAATAAATTGATTAAAGAACAGAGATATTCATTAAAATTTTAAGTACTCCAAAGGCATTGGCACAATCCAAATCCCCTATGTGTCTAATTATTTGCACCTAACAATTATTATGTTATATCTCATTAAAATGTTTGCACCTATAAATTGTTATGTTATATCTCATTAAAATGTATCATGTTATGAATTGAGCTATTGTTGATTGTATCATGTTGTACGTGCTAGAATGGACTTAGGTTCACTGGGTGGTTACGAGTAGTGACTCACGTAGATGATGTTTAAGTAAAGGATAAAATGGTGAAGTTGATTGAGGATGTTGGGTGTCGGTAAAGGATCTTGGTACGGTAAAGTACCTTTAGTTGAGTTGGGGAACGGTAAAGAACCCTGAGTACAGTAAAGTACTTAGAGTGTGTGGAGGACGGTAAAGGACTCCGGGTACTGGATTTGGGATACAGTAAAGGATCCTAAATGCGGTACAGTACCCCAGTGTGTGTGTGTGAAGGATGGTAAAGGACTTCGGGTACAGTATTTTTGGGAAACGGTAAAGGATACCTGAATACGGTATAGTACCCAGTGTGTAGATTAGGGGTATGGTACCCAGTGTGTAGAGTTGGGAGACGGTAAAGGATCCTGGCAATGAGATAGTGCGACCCCTAATGCTGAGTTGTCATGGTGAGCTGTTCCTTTATTATGGTTGTAGGCGAATTCAGACTGAGTACATAATTTAGTAGTATTCGCTTAGAACCCTGGTGTAGGATAAATAAAGGGAGCGTTATTCCATGGGACGGTCAAAGTTGATGGATGTGGGAGGAAAGGATCTCGTGGAGAGGATCCTTAGATTCTATGTAAGTTGATGGATAGTAAAAAAAAAAGGATGATGTGCTATTATGTTGTACCTTCTGTGTACTATCATTTGTTATATTGTTGAATTGCTAACTGTAGTGTATAGGGTTAGTAGGGTTGAGATTATCTACTGAGTTTCAAAACTCATTATAGTGTCGTTGGGCTGGCATTTCATGCTAGGTAATCAAGAGATCGGAGAACAGAAAACCTCTACAAGATAATCAGTATCAAGACGAGGATCTCCCTGTTGAGGAAGAGGAATTTGTCGAGCTTTGGACGTCTTACCCTTTAAAGCTCTGTTAATTTGAAGTACTGTTATTTGAAATTTTCAAAAGTGTTATCACATTTGTCAAACTCTGTTATATTTTTGTTGAGTTGTAAGATAATTAAGTAGTTTTGAATTTAGTATGTGAGATTTTCGCTGCTAAGCTCTGTTTAATAAATTTTATTTCTTAAATCAGTTTTTTAATTTATTAAATCAATTAAATTTTTTTTAATTAACTTGTCCGAAAATCGGGGCGTTACAGAATGGTATCAGAGCTTTAGGTTCAAACTCTTGGCCTTGGGTAGTTTGGGTTGATCACTTTCCGAGAGAGTAAACCTAGATAGTTAAACGTTTATCTTATATATTACTTTTCTAAGTTTGCAGCATCATACTTAGGTATAACATATAAATATTTTATTAATTGTTAGAATTTAGACTCTGAGGAAGTATGCAATCAATGTTGACTTCCATCCGAAGAAAGCGGTAGAGGAATCACTCCTATTGTATTTGGATAGCTGATCAACTGAGACTAAAAGTTCAAAGTCTGAAGACAAAGAGACAAGCCCTCAATAAAGGAGAAAGGATTGTCAGACGACGTTACTTAGTAAATAAAGTACTTACAAAAAAAAAAAAAAAGATCCTTCCCTGGGTAAATAGTGATTGAAAATAGGCCGAATAGGGTAGATCCATCGTGAGAACGTACCGTGAGAAAATAGAGGCTCTACATGTTGACTAACATTTAGGCTTATATGTTACGTGTCTACCGTATATCTATACTAATAGGGTTTGACTAGTTGTACTATAATATCATCTTCTTGAAATTATTACTTGTCATACATGAAACCAAAACTTTACAATTGCAATTCTAAAATCCTTGTCATGTTTCCGTAATTA
The DNA here is from genome assembly GCF_030253575.1 of Rhododendron vialii. Taxonomy (NCBI): domain Eukaryota; kingdom Viridiplantae; phylum Streptophyta; class Magnoliopsida; order Ericales; family Ericaceae; genus Rhododendron; species Rhododendron vialii. The sequence continues at coordinate 3,384,281 of NC_080567.1, forward strand.
GAAACCCTTAACCCTAATTTCGTATGAACACTAATGCCAACATCAAAGCCGCTCACCTCATCAACATACTTACATTAATCTCGAGGTCAACACAAAAGGAAGCCTAATGTGATACCGAGTAACAAGGAGATCGTACAACTTCTATGAGCGATTGCCACCGCGACTATTTCGACACCCCAACCTCAAGCACCGTAGGCCCCTCAAAATAGTTGATCGACATATAAAGCATGATGTTGTCAGAGGTTCACTATCGCCAACTGTAGAGACTCATATTTTTGAGGTTGTATTTTTCTTTTGTAATCGTATGGCACGTCGAGATAGACGGTACGGATATTTGGTGTGGCGTATTCGTGGAAGGATATAAGGGTGATTGTGCGAAAGGTGCATGTGTGAGTGTGTGGTGTGAGAAGTAGGGGATTACTCCCCCACCTTTATTATTTCTCCAGGACGAGAAATATTCTCATTCTCTCTCTTTCTCACTCTCGACTCTCTCTCTCTCTCTCTCCCCTCTCCTCCGAAAAATGCCCTCCTCTCTTCTCTCTTCGATTTTATCTACCTAGGGTGTGATTTCAGACAAGGTCCGAGAATTAAAGTTGTTATACGAAGCACGGGCTTTCCGAATATCCAAGAAAATTCATGATCGGACCTCGTGGGAGCTCGGTTGACTTGGTCAAAAGGTCGGGTTTTGCTTAAAACCCTTGAGGTAAGAATTTCTTACTTGTTCTATGCGTTGATGAGTTGAATTTGTACCTAAATCTCGTGTCTGATTGTTGTTTTGAAGTGTATTGTTGGCCCTTGAAATCTGTGTATCACGCTGAAATTTCCAGGCGCTACCCGTAGTCTGTTTTTGGTCCTACCCGTAGCCACTGATAAGAAACCGAACATTTGTTCCGCTACCCGTAGTCCGTTTTTGGTCCTACCCGTAGCCACTGCAGATTTTTGTAAAAACTCTTGTTCTCACATTCTAATGTCGTGGTTCGTTTCCATAAGTGATGATATGTATCTTTATGAGTTCAAGGACGTTAATTTACATTTAACGGGAAGTATGACGATAGCTTGATGTATACGATTGCCAAATGCCGAACCGAGAACTTAAGACACTATGTGAGGAATATGATTGAAATGGAGCACACGAACACCGAATGCAAGTTGTGAACTTTGTGACTTGGTGATGTAATAAGAATCGATGACATGAGTAATGAAATGGCTGAAGGAAACTTGAATGGGTCCGTCAATTGGCGTGGTGATCGGCAGGGGATGAACGGGGTCCTAAATACCTGGAATGAACGGATCCACCTATTGGTGCGATGACCGGTAGTGAATGAATGGGTCCACCTATTGGTGCGATGACCGGTAGTGAATGAACGGGTCCGCCTTTGGTGTGATGACCGGCAGGGGATGAACGGGGTCCCAAATACCCGAAATGTGCACTTGGAACAAAAGACTTATTAACTATGAAACATGGGACACTTTGAATGTGATGGTGAACTAGATGATTGTTTCATTTTCGGCTTGCCGTTTTGTATCCTCGCGATTTGTCTCATTGGTTTCTCTAAATTTCTTAAGTATTCATTCTATGGGATTTAAGCATAGGAACTAGCAGACTAGGTTTAGTAGAGACTATTTGTGGTTAATACGTTGTGTGGGATGCGGGAACATATCCAGAGGTATGGCATGGACTTGTGTATTTGTCGATGTACGATATGGTACTTTGTTTGTAATTAAAATGGGACAATGAATGATTGCTTGATATTGTGGACAATGCAAATGAACGGGTATCACCATGACCAATCGGTGATATGACCGAACCATCCAAATGAACGGGTATCACTACTTGGTGATATGACTGGACTATGAGCGATACATGCGAAGACCGTAAATGATGAAATGTGGAATAATATGTGATTATTGAAAAAATGATGAAAGATTGGCTTTTAATCAATTTTTTTTAAAAGGAAAAGGATTTTGATAAAAAAATCCTCCGATATTCTTGAGCGAATCAACAATTTCCAGTGTTTTGGCACAAATCAACGGACTCCGGTATTCAAGCTCGAATCAACGGAGCTTAATCTGATTTTGTAATACTTTACCTTCTTTTTTTTTTTGAAATCAGAAGGGAAAGTTTCATGGCGAAGGGGTTTGATGATGAATGAGGTGGAGGTGAGAAAGATTGTGGTATCATACGAGAGACGATGAGATGATTGAGGATTGATTGAGGTATATCGATGCGACTTTATTAATGTTGCTAGTTTGATGTGCGAACAGCTAGGACTATTTATAAGATGTCAAGAACCCTATGGTTGTAGCCCACTTGTTTGTTGTGGTAAACCTTGTTTTCTTGTGTTCGCTTATTGAACTTCACTCACTCTTGGTGCATGTTCTCTCGCATTTTTGCATAGCTTAAGTATAGATTCTCTACTTGGCTAGTGTAGCTCAACCTACCATTTTCAGGTACACCACAGGAGCACAGTCATGGAGAGTATGGAGTGCATGCAGACATCACAGGCTAAAGTTATTTTCTAAACTACTCGTCTTTCGTCGTAAATCAAACTGCATTGTACTATTTTCTCTAGTTTAGAATACTGTATCAGTTTGACAGATTTGTGAGATTCGGGAATTGTATTGTAATTTGGGGTATGGTATGTACTATTGCGAGGATTTGTATTTAAAATGGTATTGTTATTTATGTTAAAAATCGAGGGCGTGACAACATGGTATCAGAGCATAGGTCTAGAATACCTAGAGACCGTGGGGAGACTTTTTAGTTTCATGGGTTCAAAATTCGCTACATGTTTTGTTTCAACACATGTGTGCTTGCATGAACGAATTTGTACATCATTGAGGTATTGTATTTTGCATTATGGCAGAGTGACATAGAATTGTTGACCCGTGTTGGGAAGTTGGAGGCTTTGACCTCATTGTTGTGGTTGTGATCGTGGTAATGACGACATGTGAAACAAAATATACGTTGGCATGCGATGAAAGAGATAGACTATTGATATGACTCATAAGATGAATGTTTGATGTGTATCTATTTGAATTGTGTGGATTACGTACTAAGTATTATATGCATGGAGTAAATCATGTGAGATTTTAGTTGTGTTAAGTGTAAGTACGAGGAGAGTAACGTATATATTAGGAGATGAGCTAGAAAGTGTCTTGAGGTGTTAGCGGTTGAGGTAACATTTATGGTTGGTTATCTTGTGGGTAGTCGTTATTGTGACTGTTAATGAGGTTGTGATTGTGATTGTGAGCATAGGTAGGGCAAGCTAAACCTACATAGTGATTTATACGTAGCTAAAGTTGACTTAGGAAAAGAGGGTTATAAGTAGGGTGTCAGGATACGGTATGTGTTTTCTGGACACCAAGGCGACTACCGATGAGATCCAGTTGGAAGAGGCGCCTGATCACCGCTCCTTCTAGATGGAAGTCTCGGAAAGTCAATTGGACACTAGGATTGTGTATAGGGATTAGATCTCTAGGCTTAAGAGAGATGGCTGTATGTAGAAAGTTTGTAGAAAAAGGGAAGTGTTATGGTGTTGTAGTCTCCATTGTCGAGGTGAATATCGTGGTGGTGTCATTATGATAGGATGGTAGAAAATAGTGATAGCATTGTTTGGAAAAAAAAAGAGACAAGGCTTGAGGTGTACTACATTGATGTGACATGAGGTGAGTGATTAATGTCAGTATGTGGTGAGAAACTTGTTTGAAGTGAGGGCAATATGAATGAAGACTGTTGTGGTTGATTTTATATATATATATATTCTGTTTCTTATAGACACCTTCACTTCAAAGTCTAACTAGCGATCTTTGAGTCATAGAGATGTTAACCTTGAGGAAATGACTATCCACCAAAGCAAAGATGGTGATAGAGTATACTCCAAATGAAATGTATTTCAAATTTTAAAGGGATAGAGAGGACCTCGCATTAATAGCGAGTCGGCGATCAAACGTAGCACGACAAGCCGTTAAGATAGCCACAAATCCTTACTTCAAAATCATGCCAAGAAGAATCAATCGGAAGGAAACAAACGTCAACTACTCCAAGCGAAATCGACGCCCTAATTTCGAGGACGAAATTATTTTAAGGGGGATAAGCTGTAACGGCCCTAATTTTGGACCTAAATTTTTCAAATAAAAACTCGTATTAATACCCTAAAATTTTATTAGTTAACTAAATTATAAGTATTTTTATTCAGAAATTATCTCTTTAAAAAATAATAATTAGCTAGTCATATATCTTATTTTCTATATTATTCAAAATTTTAATATCCAATTATATATATATAGACGCAGATATGTTTGTGTACATGATAATTGCTCCCAAAAATTGTGGGATTGTGTTCCTCAATCCTCATCTCTCCTGACTCCCTCTCACCTCTCTCTCTCTCTCTCTCTCTCTCTCTCTCTCTCTCTCTCTCTCTCTCTCTCTCTCTCTTCCCTTGTTTCCAGCGGAACCACCATTCCATCTCTCTTATACTTCGGCTACCACCCTTATCCCTCGAAACATGCACGTACCACCCTTTCCTTCCTCCAATAAATACCCTATCTTCTCCTTCGAAAATCAAAATACATACTCACACACCACTAAAAAAAAAAATTAGTAAGGAAAAATATATAGAGAGAGAAAACTTCCAAGTTCATCAATGGAGGCTTAGGTTAGAAAGAGAAAGGTGGGTTTTGAGTTCACATCCAACAAAACCCGAATTCAGTTCACAAATTCATCCACCAAGTTCCCGTACATCTCAGAAACATCCACCACTTGTCTGAAGTCAGCCACGGTGACCCGTTGCTCCGTCATCTTGCCCGTTTTTCAAAATTTGTTTGAAACCCATTTTTCATTTCTAGCCAGAGTCGAGGTAGGATAATAGCTCTTCTACTTTTTCCTAAGTATAAAGTAATCTCTATATGTTGAGTTTAAGGAGTATTAATGGTTGAAATCGGGTTACGGATCAAAACCGCGAAATCCAAATGATACTCTATTTTTTCGAAAAGTGCACTGTAGCATGCACGTTTAGTTTTAAAAGTCAAGCTATAAAATTACAGTTTGGCCCCTGTATTTATTTTAGTGCTAAATTCGACTCCTGCATTAATTAGTTTCTGATTTCGGCCCTAGACATGTTTTGACTAGATTCCTTTCTTTCACACTTCTGTAACCTTGAAATGTTAGAATGCCTAATACTAATTGTGTGTCGAATGTGAACGTAATTATAATATATTCAAACACAATACATAAGACAAATTTGTGTAAATATTATGTTATCTATTACTATTATTATTATTATTATTATTATTATATGACAAGGGTTAGACAATCCAGTTGATATGTATAGATTATTACAATATCAAGAAGGATAAAATTCTATAAAATCATGTTTCAAACTATGTTTTCACCAACAGTACTACATTAATTAAAGTATCATGACTAGTTTAGCATAAACTATAATACTTAGTATGATAAGATAGTAAAATAATTATAGTGAGAGTAAACCTAACAAATTAGTAGTAAAACTTTAGGCCTGATTCTGGTACTAATTGTAGGATTGGATTCTACTAGTTAGCCACATAATTATGTTAGGAGGAAGGAAATATAGTAAGTACAGTTGGACAATTGATTAAGTAACTACGTGTAAGATCCTAAATTTATAGATACAGTACCAACTAGGATTCTAATTAGATTCACCGTTTTGAATTTGGTATTTGAGATTTCCACCGCTAAGCTTTGTTTAATAAAATTTGATTTCTTAAATCAGTTTTATAAATTACTAAATCAATTAAAAAGTATTTAATTAACATGTCGAAAATCTGGGCGTTATAGCATGGTATTGTGATACCCCGCTTTCCGGTGGCTGGCGGTACTGCAGGATTGCAAACTCAGTCCGGACGGGAAGGGGCAAGTCATGATTTATAAGAAAGAGGAAACATGGGAGGATGAAGCCACCAAACGAAAGCATCTTGGGATGCAAATCTTCTTTGATCAAGAATTCTTGGACCAGCACTGACAAAGAGGAAGAACCACCAAACCTATCCCCCACCCCCACAGACTAGATCAAAAAGTTAGCCATGGTTGATCAAAATATTCTGTTTGGCAAGAAACAGGGTCAAGAGGAGTATGAAACTGTGAAGAAAGAAGACGAGGAAAAAGAGGCGATCCCTGTGATGCCACAGAAGCTGCAAAGTCATGACGTACCAAGAATGAATTTCCGTTTTATCTTCCGAATTATGCTTATTAATATTTTGTTTCCCAAATTGCAATTGTTTTGCACCATGGTCTCTTTGCCAAGTAAGGGCAAATTAAGAATCAAGTTCTTAGTATTGTTGATAGAAGGGAAAGTAGGGACGAGCTTTTAATTACTTAAAACTAAGTTTTTGTCAAAATAAAAGAAAGGAGGCGCTATCTCTGCAAAAACACTTAGATTTAGCTTGCCCATTATGAAGATACAAACACAAAGGAGGGTCAGAAAAATATCTTCACCAGATTCTTCCCCTAAGTACAAAATCCTTTATGAGAGACGCTCGTGGGGTTATCAAGAACCCAAGCAAAAGTAAGAGCAAGCTTGCTAGGACAAGAAATTGCAAAAAGTAGCCTAGGCAAAAGTTAAGGCATTGAAAGAAAAGATCGCTAGGGTCTCAGCCTTCATTAGGCAACCTAGGCAAAATTTACAGCATGGGAGAGGAGAAAAATCATGAGTGGACCCCCACCCCCAAAAGTTGTAACTTGGAACTACGTAAAAGGATTGATTCCCTGATTAGGATACATAGGCAATCTCACATTGAGATGCATCCCAAATATGTTGAGAAAGAAAGAATGTTGCAAGTAAAAAAAAAAATGTGCTACTTCAATATGTTGAGAAAGGAAGAATGTTGCGCGAAATAAAGATTTGTGCCAATTGATGGGTATTGCTAACTCTGCGTATTGAACTCGCAAAAGATGAGTATGCCATTTTTTGAAGGAACGACAGTAGCAAAGTTATGAGAATTATCATTCGTCCTCTTCGACTTAAAAGTCATAGATGTAAACGACGGGACCTCTTAAGGTTCCTAGATTTGGCAATTGGAATATGGCAAAAGTAAAAGAAGGGCGTGAATTGAGTATGAGCATAATGGACAAAGGAAAAAGGGATATCATTTGGCTAATTCAAAATATGGCATCTTTTAGAAAATAGAAGTAACGGCCGAAGCCGAAGGATTGCCTCTCGGGATGAAAATTTTTTCAATGAAAGTGAAACGATTTCTCGACTGTTAAATCTATTTTGTTGTGCTTGGAATTTTAACCCACCTCCCCCCTACGGGAGCCGAGTGTCTTCATTCGCCTTCTCCATCCCTTTGGGAGGGATAAAGAGGGGCGCGAGCGAGAGGAAAACGGTCGGGAGATAAGTGATCCGGTTCCTATGGATTGCGACTTTGGTTTTTGAAAAAGAAGGGAAATGGAGGAGTTTTGTGTTCTATAAAAGGGCGTCGAATATTTTAGAAAAATACTTGAATTTTAGGAAATGAATGGGGTTTTATTTAAAAAGGGACTGAGCTCTCCTCAAGCTGCCTACATATCTCCGAGGAAAGGAAAATCAGGTCCAGCTGTAGTTCGGGCCAAAAGAGGGTTTAGAAAATTACTCAGAGTCGCCACGGGCATAGAGTTTAGGTGTGCCTGGTCACCACTTGGATTTCCAAAGAATAATTCAAGTATTTTGGAAAAAGAACCGTGGGCCAGATAACCTGGTTTTTAGAAAAGTGTGACTCCATTTTGCTTTTTAGGAAAAGGTTTTAGGTCTACGAGATTAGAAGACAAACGGTTCGGCAATTCACTATTACGTGTTGGGAAGCTAGAGCACTCTATCCTGCCCTTGCGGCACTTGCTCCTTTGAACATGCAATAGAATAGAGCTGTTTCCAGATGAAGATGAAATAAAAATGAGTTGAGAAGGAAGAATGTTGCACGCAAATAAAGATTTGTGCTAATTGATGGGTAAGGCAATCTCTGCATATTGAACTCCCAAAAGATGAGTATGCGATTATTTGAAGGAATGACAGTAGCAATGTTATGAGAATTATCATTCGACTTGAAAGTCATGGATATAAGGGACGGGACCTCTCAAGAATCCTAGATTTGGAATTAGGATTGTGGAATATGGCAAAAGCAAAAGAAGGGCGTGAATTGGGTATGAGCATAATGGGGAAACAAAAAAGGGATATCATTTGGCTAATTCAAAATCTTGCATCTTTCAGAAAATAGAAGTAACGGCTGAAGGATCAATTCCCCCGCCGAGAAATCGAATCCTCAGCCGAAGAATTGCCTCTGGGCATGAAAAGATTTTCAATGAAAGTGAATTGATTTCTCGACCGTTAAATCTATTCTGTCATGCTTGGAATTTTGGCCCCACCTCCCCCTTGCGGGAGCCGAATGTCTTCGTTCGCCAGAAAAAGGGGTGCGAGCGAAAGGAAAACGGTCGGGAGATAAGTGATCCAGTTCCTGTGGATTGCGACTTTGGTTTTTGAAAAAGATGGGAAATGGAGGAGTTTTGTGTTCTATAAAAGGGCGTCAAATATTTGAGAAAAATACTTGATTTTTTTTAAATGAATGGGGTTTTATGTTCTATAAAAGGGCGTCAAGTATTTTAGAAAAATACTTGAATTTTAGGAAATGAATGGGGTTTTATTTAAAAAAAGGGACCGAGCTCTCCTCCAGCTGCCTACATATCTTCGAGGAAAAGAAAATCAGGTCCAGCCGTAGTTCGGGCCAAAAGAGGGTTTAAAAAATTACTCAGAGTCGCCACGGGCATAGAGTTTAGGTGTGCCTGGTGACCTATTGGATTTCCGAAGAATAATTCAAGTATTTTGGAAAAAGAACCTTGGGCCAAAGAACCCGATTTTTAGAAAAAAGTGACTCCATTTTTCTTTTTAGGAAAAAAGGTTTTAGGTCTGCGAGGTTAGAAAAGAAAGGGTTTAGTAATTCACTGTTACGTGTATGGAAGCCGTAGCACTCTATCTCACCCTTGCGGTACTCGCTCCTTCAAACATGCAATAGAATAGAGTTGTTTCCGGATGAAGATGAAATAGAAATGAGTTGAGAAAGGAAGAATGTTGCACGTAAATAAAGATTTGTGCTAATTGATGGGTATGGCTATCTCTGCATGTTGAACTCCCAAAAGATGAGTATGCCATTAATTGAAGGAATGACAGTAGCAATGTGATGAGAATTATGATTCGTCCTCTCCGACTTGAAAGTCATGTTTATAAGGGACGGGACCTCTCAAGAATACTAGATTTGGAATTGGGATCGTGGAATATGGCAAAAGCAAAAGAAGGGTGTGAATTGGGCATGAGCATAATTGGGAAAGGAAAATGTCACGCCCCGTTCCGGAATAGCACCTCATCGGCCTATCCCGATACGACACGTGACAACCAGCTACTAGCAAATCCAAGAATAACGAACAACTACAGTAAAAATACCAGAAAATAACATGATCGGTATGTCAATGGTAAAAATTCGTCAAAAACAGGACAGGCTCAACTCTGCTCAAAACACAGTTATGCATATTCATATGTTATACACGAATTTTCAGGAATAAACTCAACTCCAAGCTCAAAAACCTTCTGCTATGGATTCAATCCATCTCTAATTACTTCAATCAAGTACATACTAGATGTAAAACATGAAACCTAACATGAAAAACATGAAATTCAGCCTTGAAGGAGATGGAAATCACCTAATTAAGCTTCAATCAACCTAACTCTAATTTTCTTCTTCTTTTCTCCTTCTTCTTCCTCTTCTCCACGCTGCTCTCTCACTCACTCTCTCTCTCTCACGTTGGAACAACCTGATGGATTTTCTTGTTTTTGTTTTATTTTTCTTTTCTTTGTTTTGAAGAAACCCACACACACCCAACACATCAGCACACACACACGGCACACATGCACAATTTAAAAAAAATTGCACTTTAGCCCTTAAGTTATTAAATTTAGCATTTAAGCACCTCAAAGATAAAAGGATGTTACACCCTCCCCCTCTTAGGAAATTTCGTCCCCGAAATTACTCACCAAGTTCAAACAAATGCGGATAACTCTTTCGCATAGACTCCTCCGTCTCCCACGTAGCTTCCCTTTCCGAATGATTACGCCATTGAACCTTCACCAATGGTATTACTTTTGAACGAAGGACACGCTCCTCTCGCTCCAAAATCTGAATTGGTTCCTCTACATAGGTCAAGTTCCCCTTTAGTTCCATCGGTACCATACCCAAGACATGAGATGGATCTGGCATGTACTTCCTTAACATTGAAACATGGAAGACGTCGTGTAATCGTGCCAACTCCGCTAGTAGAGCCAAACGATACGCCGTTGCTCCTACTCGTCCGATGACCTCATATGGCCCAATATACCTTGGAGCCAATTTCTTCTTACCCTTGAAACGTACAACACCTTTCCAAGGAGACACACGAATAAATACTTGGTCACCAACTTGAAACTCCAAATCTCGCCTCCTTTTATCAGCATAGCTCTTTTGTCGATCTTGCGCAATTTTCAACCGTTCTCTTATGAGTTTAACACCATCAGCAGTTTGTTGTACCAATTCCGGTCCCAATATACGCCTTTCTCCCACATCGTCCCAATAAATAGGAGTTCGACACTTTCTGCCATATAACGCTTCGAACGGTGGCATGCCAATGCTGCTATGGTAACTATTATTGTAAGCAAACTCCATTGTCGGCAAGTATTTATCCCAACTGCCTTTAAAATCAAGAACACATGCCCTCAACATGTCCTCCAAAGTCTGAATAGTTCGTTCAGATTGCCCGTCCGTTTGAGGGTGAAAAGCGGTACTGAATTTCAAGGAAGTACCCAAGGCATGCTGCAAACTAGCCCAGAATCTAGAAGTAAACTTAGGATCTCTATCACTAATAATAGACACAGGCGCCCCATGCAATCTGATAATCTCATCAACATAAATTTGAGCATATTTATCTGTAGTGTACGTAGTCTTAACTGGAAGAAAATGAGTTGATTTTGTCAATCTATCCACAATCACCCAAATGGAATCGTACCCCTTCTGAGAGCGCAGTAAACCTGTCACAAAATCCATTGTCACATGCTCCCATTTCCACTCCGGTATAGGAAGATTTCGCAATAAACCTGCCGGTCGTTGATGTTCTGCCTTAACTTGCTGACACACCAAACAACGAGCCACATACCGAGCTATCTCCTTCTTCATCCCATACCACCAATAATGTTCTCTAAAATCCCGATACATTTTTGTACTTCCCGGGTGCATTGCATACGGTGAATTATGAGCCTCCTCCAGAATTTCCATCTTTAAGTTTAAATTCCTAGGAACACACAACCGATTCCCGTACATTAACACTCCATCATCCCGAATCATGAAGTCTTTCCGTTTCCCCTTTCTCACCTGATCTCTGAATCCCCTCAACCTTAGATCCTCATACTGCGTCTCCCGAATGTGATCAATCAACACAGGCCTCACTCTAATTTGAGCTATTAAAGCATCAGTTCTTGTTAAAGCCAGCTTTACTCCCATCATAGCCAACTCAGTAAAGATATCAACGCGTGTACATTGAACACAAGCCAATCTCCCAGCTGTCTTCCGACTCAGAGCATCAGCAACCACATTGGCTTTTCCCGGATGATAGTGTATAGAACAGTCATAATCTTTGATTAACTCCATCCACCGCCTTTGCCTCAAATTCAAATCCTTCTGCGTAAACAAATATTCAAACTCTGGTGGTCCGTGTAAATTTCACAAGTCACCCCATACAAGTAATGCCTCCACAATTTCAAAGCAAAAACCACCGCCGCCAACTCTAAGTCATGAGTAGGATAGTTACGCTCGTGATTTTTTAGTTGTCTCGACGCAAACGCAATAACTTTACCCCGTTGCATCAGAACACAGCCAAGACCCTGATGTGAAGCATCACTGTATATCACCAAATCCTCATTACCCTTCGGTATAGTCAACACTGGCGCTGTTACCAATCGAGTCTTCAACTCCTGAAAACTGTTTTCACATTCTTCAGACCAAATAAATCTTACATCCTTCCTTGTCAATTTTGTCATGGGTAATGCAATAGCAGAAAAGCCTTGAATGAACCTTCGGTAGTACCCTGCCAAGCCAAGGAAACTACGGATCTCAGAAACATTAGTTGGCCTTTCCCAATTCACCACTGCCTCTATCTTCTTCGGATCAACACAAATACCATCCCTGGAAATTACATGACCCAAAAATACGACGCTGTCACGCCAAAATTCACATTTGCTCAATTTATCGTACAATTGCTTCTCTCGCAAAGTCTGCAATATGGTTCTCAAATGCCGTTCATGATCCTCCTTATTCCGAGAGTAAATCAGAATATCATCAATGAACACAATAACAAACGAATCCAGATATGGCTCAAACACCCTATTCATTAGATCCATAAATACCGCAGGAGCATTAGTTAACCCAAAAGGCATAACTAAAAACTCAAAATGGCCATACCTCATTCGGAAAGCTGTTTTGGACACATCACTGTCCTTCACTTTTATCTGATGATACCCTGATCTCAAATCTATCTTGGAAAAGACGGCTGCCCCTTGCAACTGATCGAACAAATCATCAATTCTGGGCAAAGGATACTTGTTCCGAATTGTAACCTTATTCAGCTGCCTATAATCAATGCACATACGCATGGTACCATCCTTCTTTTTCACAAAAAGAACCGGTGCTCCCCAAGGTGAAATACTCGATTGTACAAACCCTTTATCCACCAAATCTTTCAACTGAATCTTCAACTCTAGCAATTCAGCTGGTGCCATTCTGTAAGGTGGAATGGAAATAGGATTTGTCCCTGGTAGCAATTCGATAGTAAACTCCACTTCCCTATTAGGCACAATTCCCGGTAACTCGTCTGGAAACACGTCCGGAAATTCATTCACAATAGGAATATCGGCCAACTCTAGTGGTTTCTTTTCAGTGTTAACCACAAAAGCAAGATAACCCCGACATCCCTTTCTCAACAAGTTTGCTACCTTAAATGCAGAAATCATACCATTCAAAGGACCCAGTTTATCACCATAGAATTTAATTTCCGCCTCACCTGGTATTCTAAATACAACTTCTTTATTAAAACAATCTAGAGATGCATGATGCGTTGATAGAAAATCCATGCCAAGAATAATGTCAAAATCAGACATAACTAAAGGAATTAAATTCACCTCTATTTTCCTATCATTAACACACACCACACAATTCGGGTATGACACCCCAACTATCACTACCTCTCCAATGGGGGTAGATATCGCCAAAGCAGTGTCTAATAACACACAAGGTTTATTTAAACGCATGCTGAACACGTTCGACACAAAAGAATGCGTAGAACCTGGATCAATTAAAACTTGTGCATAAATACCAGAAACTACTAGGGTACCTGTCACCACTTCCGGAGTAGCTTGAATATTCTGTCGTGTCATAGCAAACACCCTACCCGGTGCAGTAGAACCCCTCACTCCGCCACCACGACCAACAGAACTACTCAAAGCTCCGCGTCCAACAGGAACGTTGCCAACTGACGATGCTGCCGGCACACGAGATTTTGGACACTGTGTTGACATATGCCCCATTTCACCACAATTGTAACATTTAATTCCCTTGCCTGCTTCTGGACAATCTCTAACACGATGATCAGGAGAACCACAACGGAAACACTGAAAGAAAGTCCCTCGACCACTTGATCCACCTTCCCTATTCACGCTTTGCTTACTTACCTCTCGCCCTTGTCCACTTTGTTGTTTGAAATCACTTTGGCCCTTCAAATGTTGAAATTTGCTTCCACCCTTGTAGTCACCACCAGATTTCCTTGCTTGCCTAGCTTGACTGGCTGCAATTTTGCTCCTCTTAGTCTGTTCCCGCTTTTCAAACATTTCTTCAACATCTTTGCCAATCTTGTTTGCCATGTCAACCAAATCAGCATAATCTTTTTCTTTATAAGGCGTTATTCTGGTTCGAACATTATCCTCCAGTCCCTTTCTAAACCGTCTGCCCTTCTTTTCCTCAGTATCCACCATATCCGTAGCATAAGCTGAAAGAGCATTAAACTTGGCATCATATTCGGCCACCGACATACTCCCTTGTTTAAGATTGATAAATTCTGCTTCTTGCGCAAAACGATACATCTCAGGACAATATTTATCATTAAAGGCCTTCACAAATCTCGCCCATGTAATCACTTGTGGCACAGGTGGCTGAACATTGGGTAATGGGGCTGAGAGCAACCTCTGACTTGCCTCCCACCATATTAAAGCTTGCCCTTTAAAGGTAAAAGTTGCTAAGGTCACCTTTTGTTCGTCAGTAACTCCCATAGCTGTTAGAACCCTCTCCACCGTTTTCAGCCAATCCTCTGCCTCTTGAGGTTTGAAAGTACCCTCAAACTCCGTTGGATAAAGCTTCTTGAATTTCTCTAGCAATCCGACATTCTGATTAACTGGAGTTCCAGCTTGTCGTTCAACATACTGTGCTATAGCCGCCAAAAGCCTTTCTATGTCTCTGGCCCCAGCCTGAACTCCTATCGGTGCAAGCCACCAGTCGCATCACCTTGCCCTGGATGAGAAGATGCTTCCCCTTCTTGATTTTCCATTTCCCTGTTGCAATTCAATTAAACAACAGCAACAATATATACTATTTTCATCATGTTAGATATACTAACACTAAACTCGACTCAACAAAAAGGAACAACTTCCTATAGTCCACTACTAGACCACAACTCGCTCAACGACACTCAGAATCTAGATAATTCTAGGCTCTGATACCAAAACTGTCACGCCCCGTTCCGGAATAGCACCTCATCGGCCTATCCCGATACGACACGTGACAACCAGCTACTAGCAAATCCAAGAATAACGAACAACTACAGTAAAAATACCAGAAAATAACATGATCGGTATGTCAATGGTAAAAATTCGTCAAAAACAGGACAGGCTCAACTCTGCTCAAAACACAGTTATGCATATTCATATGTTATACACGAATTTTCAGGAATAAACTCAACTCCAAGCTCAAAAACCTTCTGCTATGGATTCAATCCATCTCTAATTACTTCAATCAAGTACATACTAGATGTAAAACATGAAACCTAACATGAAAAACATGAAATTCAGCCTTGAAGGAGATGGAAATCACCTAATTAAGCTTCAATCAACCTAACTCTAATTTTCTTCTTCTTTTCTCCTTCTTCTTCCTCTTCTCCACGCTGCTCTCTCACTCACTCTCTCTCTCACGTTGGAACAACCTGATGGATTTTCTTGTTTTTGTTTTATTTTTCTTTTCTTTGTTTTGAAGAAACCCACACACACCCAACACATCAGCACACACACACGGCACACATGCACAATTTAAAAAAAATTGCACTTTAGCCCTTAAGTTATTAAATTTAGCATTTAAGCACCTCAAAGATAAAAGGATGCTACAGAAAAAGGGATATCATTTGGCTAATTCAAAATTTGGCTTCATTTAGAAAATAGAAGTAACAGTTGAAGGATCAATTCCCCGGCCGAGAAATCGAAACCTCAGCCGAAGGATTGCCTCTGGGCATGATGAAATTTTGAATGAAAGCGGATCGCTTACTCGACCGTTAAATCTATTTTGTCGTGCTTGGAATTTTACCCCCACCTCCCCCTTGCGAGAGCCGAATGTCTTCGTTCGCCAGAAAAAGGGGCGCGAGCAAGAGGAAAACAGGCGAGAGATAAGTGATCCGGTTTCTATGGATTCCGAATTTGTTTTTTGAAAAAGAAGGGAAATGGAGGAGTTTTGTGTTCTATAAAAGGGCGTCAAATATTTTAGAAAAATACTTGAATTTTTCCAAATGAATGGGGTTTTGCGTTCTATAAAAGGGAGTCAAATATTTTAGAAAAATACTTGAATTTTAGGAAATGAATGGGGTTTTATTTTAAAAAGGGACCGAGCTCTTCTCTAGCTACCTACATATCTTTGAGGAAAAGAAAATCAGGTCCAGCCGTAGTTCGGGCCAAAACAGGGTTTAAAAAATTACTCAGAGTCGCCACGGGCATAGAGTTTAGGTGTGCCTGGTGACCTATTGGATTTTCGAAGAATAATTCAAGTATTTTGGAAAAGAACCTTGGGCCAAAGAACCCAGTTTTTAGAAAAGAGTGACTCCATTTTGCTTTTTAGGAAAAAAGGTTTTAGGTCCGCGAGGTTAGAAATGAAAGGGTTCAGTAATTCATTGTTACATGTATGGAAGCCGTAGCACTCTATCCCGCCCTTGCGGTACTCGCTCCTTCAAACATGCAATAGAGCAGAGTTGTTTCCGGATGAAGATGAAATAGAAATGAGTTAAGAAAGGAAGAATGTTGCGCATAAATAAAGATTTGTGCTAATTGATGGGTATGGCTATCTCTGCAAATTGAACTCCCAAAAAATGAGTATGCCATTAATTGAAGGAATGACAGTAGCAATGTGATGAGAATTATGATTCGTCCTCTCCGACTTGAAAGTCATGGATATAAGGGACAGGACCTCTCAAGAATCCTAGATTTAAAATTGGGATCGTGGAATATGGCAAAAGCAAAAGAAGGGCATGAATTGGGCATGAGCATAATGGGGAAAGGAAAAAGGGATATCATTTGGCTAATTCAAAATCTGGCTTCATTTAGAAAATAGAAGTAACAGTTGAAGGATCAATTCCCCGGCCGAGAAATCGAAACCTCAGCCGAACGATTGCCTCTAGGCATGACGAAATTTGAATGAAAGTGGATCGCTTACTCGACCGTTAAATCTATTCTGTTGTGCTTGGAATTTTACCCCCACCTCCCCCTTGCGGAAGCTGAATGTCTTCAATCGCCAGAAAAAGGGGCGCGAGCGAGAGGAAAACAGGCGGGAGATAAGTGATCCAGCTTCTATTGATTCCAAATTTGGTTTTTGAAAAAGAAGGGAAGGAGTTTTTTATTTTATAAAAGGGGGTCGAATATTTTAGAAAAATACTTGAATTTTAGGAAATGAATGGGGTTTTATTGAAAAAAGGGACCAAGCTCTCCTCAAGCTGCCTACATATCTCCGAGGAAAGGAAAATCAGGTCCAGCCGTAGTTCGGGCCAAAAGAGGGTTTAGAAAATTACTTAGAGTCGCCACGAGCATAGAGTTTAGGTGTTCCTGGTCACCTGTGGGATTTCTGAAGAAGAATTCAAGTATTTTGGGAAAAGAATCTTGGGCCAGAGAACCCGGTTGTTAGAAAAGTATGACTCCATTTTTCTTTTTAGGAAAGGCTTTAGGTCTATGAGATTAGAAGAGAAACGGTTCGGTAATTCACTATTACGTGTAGGGAAGCCAGAGCACTCTATGCCGCCCGTGCGGTACTCGCTCCTTTGAACATGCATTAGAATAGAGTTGTTTCCAGATGAATATGAAATAGAAATGAGTTGAGAAAGGAAGAATGTTGGGCGTAAATAAAGATTTGTGCTAATGGATGGGTATGGCTATCTCTGCATATTGAACTCCCGAAAAGATGAGTATGCCATTATTTGAAGGAATGACAGTATCAATGTTATGAGAATTATCATTCGTCCTCTTCGGCTTGAAAATCATGGATATATGAGACGAGACCTCTCAAGAATCCTAGATTTGGAACTGGGATCGTGGAATATGGCAAAAGCAAAAAAAGGGCTTGAATTAGGTGCGAGCATAATGGGGAAAGGAAAAAGGGATATCATTTGGCTAATTCAAAATTTGGCTTCGTTTAGAAAATAGAAGTAATGGTCGAAGGATCAATTCCCTGGCCGAGAAATCGAATCCTGAGCCGAAGGATTGCCTCAAGGCATGACGAAATTTTCAATGAAAGTGGATCGATTACACGACCGTTAAATCCATTCTGTCGCGCTCGGGATTTTATCCCCACCTCCCCCCTGCGAGAGCCGAGTGTCTTCGTTCGCCATCTTCTTCCCTTTAGGAGGGAGAACAATGAAATGGCCGAGAGATAAGTGATCCCGATCTTGTAGATAGCGACATTGATTTTTGAATAAGAAGGGGAATGGAGGAGTTTTGCATTCTATAAAAGGGCTTCGGATATTTTAGAAAAATACTTGAATTTTAGGAAATGAAGGGGGTGTTATTTAAAAAAGGGACCGAGGTCTCTTATAGCTGCCTACGAATCTCCGGGGAAAGGAAAATTAGGTCCTGCCATAGTTCGGGCAAAATGGGGTTTAGAAAGTAACTTAGAGTCGCCACAGGCATAGAGTTTAGGTGTGCTTAGTCACCTCTTGAATATCCGAAGAATAATTCAAGTATTTTAGAAAAAGAACCTTGGGCCAAAGAACACGGGTTTTAGAAAAGAGTGACTCCATTTTGCTCTTCAGGAAAAAAGGTTTAGGTCCGCGAGGTTTGAAAAGAAAGGGTTCGGTAATCCACTGTTACGTATATGGAAGCCGTATCACTCTATCCCGCCCTTGCGGTACTTTCTCCTTTGAACATGCAATTGAATAGAGTTGTTTCCGGTTGAAGATGAAATAGAAATGAGTTGAGAAAGGAAGAATGTTGCGTGTAAATAAAGATTTGTGCTAATTGATGGGTATGTCTATCTCTGCATATTGAACTCCCAAAAGATGAGTATGCCATTATTTGAAGGAATGACAGTAGCAATGTTATGAGAATTATCATTCATCCTCTCCGACTTGACAGTCATGGATATAAAGGACAGGACCTCTCAAGAATCCAAGATTTGGAATTGGGATCGTGGAATATGGCAAAAGCAAAAGAAGGGCGTGAATTGGGTACAAGCATAATGGGGAAAGGAAAAAGGGATATGATTTGGCCAAATCAAAATCTGGCTTCGTTTCGAAATAGAAGTAACAGTCGAAGGATCAATTCCCCGGTCGTGAAATCGATTACTCAGCCGAAGGATTGCCTCAAGGCATGACGAAATTTTCAATGAAAGTGGATCGATTACACAACCGTTAAATCCATTCTGTCGTGCCCGGAATTTTATCCCCACCTCCCCCTGCAGGAGCCGAGTGTCTTCGCTCGCCTTCTCCTTCCTTTTAGGAGGGAGAACAATGAAATGTTCGAGAGATAAGTGATCAGGATCTTATGGATTGCGACTTTGGTTTTTGAATAGAAGGGAAATGGAGGAGTTTTTCATTCTATAAAAGGGCTTCGAGTATTTTAGAAAAATACTTGAATTTTAGGAAATGAAGGGGATTTTATTTAAAAAAGGGACCGAGGTCTCTTCTAGCAGCCTACGAATCTCCGGGGAAAGGAAAATTAAGTCCAGCAGTAGTTCGGGCAAAAAGGGGTTTAGAAAATAACATAAAGTCGCCACGGGCATAGAGTTTAGGTGTGCCTAGTAAACTCTTGAATATCCGAAGAATAATTCCAGTATTTTAGAAAAAGAACGTTGGGCCAAAGAACCCGGTTTTTAGAAAAGAGTGACTCCATTTTGCTTTCTGGGAAAAAAGGCTTCAGGTCTGCGAGGTTAGAAAAGAAAGGGTTCGGTAATTCACTGTTACGTGTATGGAAGCCGTAGCACTCTATCCCGCCCTTGCGGTACTCGCTCCTTTGAACATGCAATAGAATAGAGTTGTTTCCGGATGAAGATGAAATAGAAATGACTTGAGAAAGGAAGAATGTTGCGCGTAAATAAATATTTGTGCTAATTGTTGGATATGGCTATCTCTGCATATTGAACTCCCAAAAGATGAGTATGCCATTATTTGAAGGAATGATAGTAGCAATGTTATGAGAATTATCATTCGTCCTCTCCGACTTGAAAGTCATGGATATAAGGGACAAGACCTCTCACGATTCCTAGATTTGGCAATGGGACCGTGGAACATGGTACAACCACAAGATGGGCGTTAATTGGTATAAGCATAAGGGAAAAGGAAAAAGGGATATCATTTGTCTAATTCAAAATCTGGGTTCTTTTAGAAAATAGAAGTAACGGCCGAAGGATCAATTCCTCGGCCGAGAAATCGAAACCTCAGCCGAAGGAATGCCCTTGTGCATGACGAAGTTTTCAATGAAAGTGGATCGATTTCTCGACTGTTAAATCCATTTTGTCGCACTCAAGATTTTATCCCCATCTCCCCCCTGCGGGTTGAGTGTCTTCGTTCGCCTTCTCCTTCCCTTTAGGAGGGAGAACAAGGGGCGCGAGTGATAGGGAAATGGTCAGGAGATAAGTGATCCGGTTCTTATGGATTGCGACTTCGATTTTCCATAAAAGAAGGGGAATGGAGAAGTTTTGTGTTCTATAAAAGGGCTTTGGATATTTTATAAAAATACATGAATTTTAGGAAATGAGAGGGGTTTTATTTAAAAAAGGGATCGACCTCTCCTCAAGCTACATACGTATCTCCAGGGAATAGGAAATCAGGTCCAGCCAAAGTTCCGACCAAAAGGGGGTTTACGAAATAACTTAGGTCGCCACCCGGCATAGAGTTTAGGTGTGCCTGGTCACCTCTGAAATATCCGAAGAATAATTCAAGTATTTTGGAGAAAGAACCTCGGGCTAAAGAACCCAGTTTTTAGAAAACAGTGACTCCATTTTGCTTTTTCGGAAAAAGGCTTTAGGTCCGCGAGGTTAGAAAAGAAAGGGTTCTGTAATTCACGGTTACGTGTAGGTAGGCCGGAGCACTCTATCCCGCCCTTGCGATACTTGCTTTTTTAAACATGCAATAGATATGAGTTATTTCCGGATGAAGATGAAATGGAAATTAGTTGAGAAAGGAATAATGGGTTCTTTTAGAAAATAGAAGTATCTGTCGAAGGATCAATTCCCCGGCCGAGAAATTGAATCCTCAGCTGAAGGATTGCCTCTGGGCATGATGAAATTTTCAATGAAAAAGGATCAATTTCTCGGCTGTTAAATCCATTCTGTCGTGCTCAGTATTTTATCCCCACCTCCCCCCTGCGGGAGCCGGGTGTCATCAATCGCCTTCTCATTCCCTTTGATAGGGAGAACAAGGGTTGCGAGCGAGAGGGAAACGGTTGGTGGATAAGTGACCCAGTTCCTATGGATTGTGACTTCTATTTTTTTAAAAGTAGGGAAATGGAGGAGTTTTGTGTTCTATAAAAGGGCTATGGATATTTTAGAAAAATACTTGAATTTTGGGAAATTAAGGTGGTTTTTTTAAAAAAGGGACTGAGCTCTACTTAAGTTGCCAACGTATCTCCGGGAAAGGTAAATCAGGTCCAGCCGTAGTTTCCGCCAAAATGAGGTTTAGGAAATAACTCATTGTCGCCACCCGGCATAGAGTTTAGGTGTGCCTGGTCACCTCTTGATGTTCCGAAGAATAATTCAAGTATTTTGGAAATAGATCCTCGGGCCAAAGAACCCGGTTTTAGAAAAGAGTGACTCTGTTTTGATTTTTAGGAAAAAGGCTTTAGGTCCGCGAGGTTAAAAAAGAAAGGGTTCTGTAATTAACTATTACTTGTAGGTAAGCTAGAGCACTCTATTCCGCCCTTGCGGTACTCGCTCCTTTAAACATGCAACATAAATGAGTTGTTTCCGGTTGAAGATGAAATCGAAATGAGTTGCGAAAGGAAGAATGTTACGCATAAATAAAGATTTGAGCTAATTAATGGATATGGCTAACTGCGTATTGTACTCCCAAAAGACGAGTACGCCATTTTTTGAAGGAAAGACTGTAGCAAAGTTATGAGAATTATCATTCCTTCTCTCTGACTTGATAGTCATCGATATAAGGGACGGCACCTCCCACGATTACTAGATTTTGCAATGGGAACGTGGAATATGGCAAATGCAAAAGAAGAGCGTGAATTGGGAATTAGGATAAGGGGAAAGGAAAAAGGGATATCATTTGTCTAATTCAAAATCTAGCTTCTTTTAGAAAATAAAAGTAACAGCTGAAGGATCAATTCCCCGGCCGAGAATTCGAATCCTTAGCCGAAGGATTGCCTCTGGGCATGAAGAAATTTTCATTGAAAGTGGATTGATTTCTCGACCATTAAATCCATTCTGCCGCGCTCGGGATTTTATCCCCACCTCCCCCTTGTGGGAGCCGAGTGTGTTCGTTTGCCTTCTCCTTCCCTTAAGGAGGGAGAACAAGGGGCGCGAGCGAGAGGAAAATGGTCGGGAGATAAGTAATCCGGTTCTTATGGATTGCGACATTGGTTTTTGAAAAAGAAGGGGAATGGAGAAGTTTTGTGTTCTATAAAGGTCTTCGGATATTTTAGAAAAATACTTGTATTTTAGTTAGGAAATGAAGGGGGTTTTATTTTAGAAAGGGACCGATCTCTCTTCTAGTTGCCTAGGAATCTACAGGGAAAGAAAAACCAAGTACAGCCATACTACACGCCAAAACGGGGTTTAGAAAAATACTCAGAGTCGCCACCGGGCATAGAGTTTAGGTGTGCATAGTCACCTCTCGAATATCCAGAGAATAATTCAAGTGTTTTGGAAAAAGAACCTCGAGGCAAAGAACCCGGTTTTTAGAAAAGAGTGACTCGGTTTTGCTTTTTAGGAAAAAGGCTTTGTGTCTGCGAGGTAAGAAAAGAAAGGGTTCGGTAATTCTTTGGTAAATGTAGGGAAGCTGAAGCACTCTATCCCAACCATGCGGTACTCACTCCTTTAAACATGCAATAGAAATGAGTTGTTTCTGGATGAAGATGAAATAGAAATGAGTTGAGAAAGGAAGAATGTTGCGCGTAAATAAAGATTTGTGCTAATTGATGGGTATGGCTAACTCTGCGTGTTGAACTCCCTAAATATGAGTACGCCATTTTTTGAAGGAATGACAGTTGCAAAGTTATGAGAAGTATCATTTGTCTTCTCCGATTTTATAGTCATTCATATTAGGGACGGGACCTCTCAAGAATCCTAGATTTGGCAATGGGACCGTGGAAAATGGCAAAAGCCAAGGAAGGGCGTGAATTGGGTTCGAGCATAATGGGGAAAGAAAAAAGGGATATCATTTGGCTAATTCAAAATATGGCTTCATTTAGAAAATAGAAGTAACGGTCGAAGGATCAATTCCCCGGTCGAGAAATCAAATCCTCAGCCGAAGGATTGCCTCTGGGCATGATGAAATTTTCAATGAAAGTTGATCGATTTCTCGACAGTTAAATCCATTTTGTCGTGCTCGGTATTTTATCCCCACCTCCCCCTTTGGCAACCGAGTGTCTTCGATCGCCTTCTCCTTCTCTTTGAGAGGAAGAACAAGGGGAGCGAGCAATAGGGATACGGTCGGGAGATAAGTGACCCGGTTCCAATGGTTAGTGACTTCTGTTTTTGAAAAAAAAGGTAAAAGTTGGAGTTTTGTGTTCTATAAAAGGGCTACTGATATTTTAGAAAAATACTTGAATTTTAGGAAATGAATGGGGTTTTATTTGAAAGAGGGACCGAGCTCTCCTCAAGCTGCCTACGTATCTCCGTGGAAAGAAAAATCAGGTCCTGCCGTTGTTCGGGCCAAAAGGGGGTTTAGAAAATAAATCGAAGTGCATAGAATTTAGGTGTGCCTGGTCACCTCTTGAATTTCCGTAGAATAATTCAACTATTTTGGAAAAAGATCCTCGGGCCAAAGAACTCGGTTTTAGAAAAGAGTGACTCCGTTTTGCATTTTAGGAAAAAAAACTTCAGGTTCGCGAGGTTAAAAAAGAAAGGGTTCTGTAATTAACTGTTACGTCTAGGTAAGCCGGAGCACTATATCTCGCCCTTGCGGTACTTGCTCCTTTAAACATGCAGTAGAAATGAGTTGTTTCCCGATGAAGATGAAATAGAAATGAGTTGAGAAAGGAAGAATCTTGCGCGTAAATAAAGATTTGTGCTAATTGATAGGTATGGCTAACTATGCGTATTGAACTCCCAAAAGACGAGTACGCCATTTTTTGAAGGTATGACTGTAGCAAAGTTATGAGAATTTTCATTCGTCCTCTCCGACGTGATACTCATCGATATAAGGGACGGCACCTTTCACGATTACTAGATTTTGCAATGGGAAAGTGGAATATGGCAAATGCAATAAAAGGGCGTGAATTGGGAATTAGGATAAGGGGAAAGGAAAAAGGGATATCATTTGTCTAATTCAAAATCTGGCTTCTTTTAGAAAATAGAAGTAACAGTCGAAGGATCAATTCCCCGGCCGAGAATTCGAATCCTCAGCCGAAGGATTGCCTCTGGGCATGAAGAAATTTTCATTGAAAGTGGATTGATTTCTCAACCATTAAATCCATTCTATCGCGCTCGGGATTTTATCCCCACCTCCCCCTTGTGGGAGCCGTGTGTCTTCGTTTGCCTTCTCCTTCCCTTAGGGAGGGAGAACAAGGGGCACGAGTGAGAGGGAAATGGTCGGGAGATAAATGATCCGGTTCTTATGGATTGCGACATTTGTTTTTTAAAAAGAAGGGGAATCGAGAAGTTTTGTGTTCTATAAAGGGCTACGGATATTTTAGAAAAATACTTGTATTTTAGTTAGGAAATGAAGGGTGTTTTATTTCAGAAAGGATCCGAGCTCTGTTCTAGCTGCCTAGGAATCTCCAGGGAAAGGAAAACCAGGTATTGCCATACTTCGCGCCAAAACGGGGTTTAGAAAAATACTCATAGTCGCCACCGGGCATAGAGTTTAGGTGTGTCTGGTCACCTCTTGAATATCCAAAGAATAATTCAAGTGCTTTCGAAAAAGAACCTCCAGGCAAAGAACCCGGTTTTTAGAAAGGGCAAATTTTCGTACTCGTCCCTGTAGTTTTACGGTTGTCTCACTTTCGTCCCTCTAGTTTTAAAGTGCTCTAATTTCGTCCCTGTAGTTTGTTTTATGTTCCAAATTGGAAAAATCGTTAACACCGTTAACGAAACTAATGGAAAAAAAGAAGTGTTCCAATTTTCAATCTGTTTGAACCGGTGCGAAGATCTTATTTTTTTGATCATTTTATCCTAAATGGTCGTAATGAATTTTTGGCTCTAAGGCCTTTCAACGAGCACCCGAAGACTCCTTATTTAGTTTCAGGGCTCTCTTAGGGTGCTCATTGAATGGCCTTAGAGCCAAAAATCCATTATGACCATTAAGATAAAATGATCAGAAAAATAAGATATTTGCACCGGTTCAAACGGATTGAAAATTCGAACACTTTTTTTTTCCCGTTAGTTTCGTTAACGGTGTTAACGATTTTACCAATTTGGAACGTAAAACAAACTACAGGGACAAAATTAGAGCACTTTGAAACTAGATGGACGAAAGTGAGACAACCGTAAAACTATAGGAATGACTACAAAAATTTGCCCTTTTAGAAAAGAGTGACTCGATTTTGCTTTTTAGGAAAAAGGCTTTGTGTCTGCGGCGTAAGAAAAGAAAGGGTTCGTTAATTCCTTGGTACATGTAGGGAAACCAAAGCACTTTATCCCGACCATGTGGTACTCGCTCCTTTAAACATGCAATAGAAATGAGTTGTTTTCGGATGAAGATGAAATAACGATGAGTTGAGAAAGGAAGAATGTTGGGCGTAAATAAAGATTTGTGCTAATTGATGGGTATGGCTAACTCTGCGTGTTGAACTCCCAAAAGATGAGTACGCCATTTTTTGAAGGACTGACAGTAGCAATGTTATGAGAATTATCATTTGTCCTCTCCAACTTGAAAGTCATGCATATAAGGGACGAGACCTCTCGCGATTCCTAGATTTGGCAATGGGACCATGGAACACGGCAAAACCACATGGAACACGGCAAAACCACAAGAAGGGCGTGAATTGGTATGAGCATAAGGGAAAAGGAAAAAGGGATATCATTTGTCTTATTCAAATCTGGGTCCTTTTAGAAAATAGAAGTAACGACCGAAGGATCAATTCCTCGCCGGAGAAATCGAAACCTCAGCCGAAGGATTGCCCCTGTGCATGACGAAATTTTCAATGAAAGTGGATCGATTTCTCGACCGTTAAATCCATTCTGTCGCGCTCGGGATTTTATCCCCATCTCCCCCCTGCGGGAGCCGAGTGTCTTCGTTCGCCTTCTTCCCATTGGGAGGGAGAACAAGGGGCGCGAGCGAGAGGGAAATGGTCAGGAGATAAGTGATCCGGTTCTTATGGATTGCGACTTCGGTTTTCCATAAAGAAGGGGAACGGAGAAGTTTTGTGTTCTATAAAAGGGCTTTGAAATGAGAGGGGTTTTATTTAAAAAAGGGATCGAGCTCTCCTCAAGCTACCTACATATCTCCGGGGAATAGAAAATCAGGTCCAGCCATAGTTCCGGCCGAAAAGGGGTTTACGAGATAACACAGAGTCGCCACCCGGCATAGAGTTTAGGTGTGCCAGGTCACCTCTGAAATATCCGAAGAATAATTCAAGTATTTTTGAAAAAGAACCTCTGGCTAAAGAACCCGGTTTTTATAAAAGAGTGACTCCATTTTGCTTTTTTGAAAAACGGCTTTAGGTCTACGAGGTTAGAAAAGAATGGGTTCTGTAATTCACGGTTACGTGTCGGTAAGCCGGAGCACTCTATCCCACCCTCGCGGTACTCGCATCTTTAAACATGCAATAGATATAAGTTGTTTCCGGATGTAGATGAAATAGAAATGAGTTGAGAAAGGAAGAATGTTGCGCGTAAATAAAGATTTGTTCTCACTGATGGGTATGGCTAACTCTGCGTATTGAACTTGCAAAAGATGAGTACGCCATTTTTTGAAGGAATGATAGTAGCAAAGTTATGTGAATTATCATTCGTCCTCTATGACCTGATAGTCATCGATATATGGGACGGGACCCCTCAAAACGCCTAGATTTGGCAATGGGACCGTGGAATATGGCAAAAGCTAAAGAAGGGCGTGAATTGGGTATGAGCATAATGGGGAAAGCAAAATGAAATATCATTTGGCTAATTCAAAATCTGTTTTCCTTTAGAAAATAGAAGTAACTGTCGAAGGATCAATTCCCCGACAGAGAAATCGAATCCTCAGCCGAAGGATTGCCTCTGGGCATGATGAAATTTTCTATGAAATTGGATCAAATTCTCAGATGTTAAATCCATTCTATCGTGCTCAGTATTTTATCCCCACCTCCCTCCTGCGGGAGCCGAGTGTCATCATTTGCCTTGTCCTTCTATTTGAGAGGGAGAACAAGGGTTGCGAGTGAGAAGGAAACGGTCAGTAGATAAGCGACCCGGTTCCTATGGATTGTGACTTCTATTTTTTAAAACGTAGGGAAATGGAGGAGTTTTGTGTTCTATAAAAAGGCTACGGATATTTTAAAAAAATACTTGAATTTTAGGAAATGAAGGTGGTTTTATTTAAAAAAGGGACGGAGCTCTACTCAAGTTGCCTACGTATCTTCGGGGAAAGGTAAATCAGGTCTAGCCATAGTTCCCGCCAAAAGGGGGTTTAGGAAATAACTTAGAGTCGCCACCGGGCGTAGAGTTTAGGTGTGCCTGGTCACCTCTTGAATTTCCGAATAATAATTCAAGTATTTTGGAAAAACATCCTCTGGCCAAAGAACCCGGCTTTAGAAAAGAGTGACTCCGTTTTGCTTTGTAGGAAAAAGGCTTTAGGTCCGCGAGGTTAAAAAAGAAAGGGTTCGGTAATTAACTGTTACGTGTAGGTAACCTGGAGCACTCTATCCCGCCCTTGCGGTACTCGCTCCTTTAAACATTCAATAGAAATGAGTTGTTTCCGGATGAAGATGAAATAGAAATGAGTTGAGAAAGGAAGAATGTTGCGCGTAAATAAAGATTTGTGCGAATTGATGGGTATGGCTAACTATGCGTATTGTACTCCCAAAAGATGAGTACGCCATTTTTTGAAGGAATGATTGTAGCAAAGTTATGAGAATTATCATTCGTCCTCTCTGACTTGATAGTCATCGATATAAGGGACAACACCTCTCAAGATTACTAGATTTTGCAATGGGAACGTGGAATATGACAAATGCAAAAGAAGGGCATGAATGGGGAATCAGGATAAGGGGAAAGGAAAAAGGGATATCATTTGTCTAATTCAAAATCTGGCTTCTTTTAGAAAATAGAAGTAACTACCGAAGGATCAATTCCTTGGCTAAGAAATCGAACCCTCAGCCGAAGGATTGCCTCTATGCATGATGAAATTTTCAATGAATGTGGATTGATTTGTCAACCGTTAAATCCATTTTGTGGCGCTCGGGATTTTATCCCCACCTCCCCCCTGTGGAAGCTGAGTGTCTTCGTTCGCCTTCTCCTTCCCTTAAGGAGGGAGAACAAGGGGTGCGAGCTAGAGGAAAATGGTCGGGAGATAAGTGATCCGGTTCTTATGGATTGCGACATTGGTTTTTGAAAAAGAAGGGAAATGGAGAAGTTTTTGTGTTCTATAAAGGGCTTCGGATATTTTAGAAAAATACTTGTATTTTAGTTAGGAAATGAAGTGGGTTTTATTTCAGAAAAGGACCGAGCTATCTTCTAGTTGCCTAGGAATCTCCACGGAAAAGAAAACTAGGTACAGTCGTACTTCACGCCAAAACGGGGTTTGGAAAAATACTCAGAGTCGCCACCGGGCATATAGAGTTTAGGTGTGCCTGGTCACCCCTTGAATATCCAAAGAATAATTCAAGTGTTTTGGAAAAAGAACCTCGAGCCAAAGAACCCAATTTTTAGAAAAGAGTGACACCATTTGCTTTTTAGGAAAAAGGCTTTGTGTCTGCGAGGTAAGAAAAGAAAGGATTCGGTAATTCATTGGTACATATAGGGAAGCCGAAGCACTCTATCCCGACCTCGCTCCTTTAAACATGCAATAGAAATGAGTTGTTTCCGGATGAAATGAAATAGAAATGAGTTGAGAAAGGAAGAATGTTGCGCGTAAATAAAGATTTGTGCTAATTGATGGGTATGGCTAACTTTGCGTGTTGAACACCCAAAAGACGAGTACGCCATTTTTAAAAGGAATGACCGTAGCAAAGTTATGAGAATTATCATTCGTCTTCTCCGACTTTATAGTCATCGATATTAGGGACGGGACCTCTCAAGAATCCTAGATTTGGCAATGGGACAGTGGAAAATGGCAAAAGCCAAGGAAGGGCATCAATTATGTTCGAGCATAATGGGGAAAGAAAAAAGGGATATCATTTGACTAATTTAAAATATGGCTTCATTTAGAAAATAGAAGTAACGGTCGAAGGATCAATTCCCCGATCGAGAAATCAAATCCTCAGCTGAAGGATTGCCTTGGGCATGATGAAATTTTCAATGAAAGTGGATCGATTTCTCAACCGTTAAATCCATTCTATCGTGCACGGTAATTTATCCCCACCTCCCCCCTTCGGCAGCCGAATGTCTTCAATCGCCTTCTCCTTCTCTTTGAGAGGAACAACAAGGGGTGCAAGCGATAGGGATACGATTGGGAGATAAGTGACCCGGTTCCAATGGATAGTGACTTCTGCTTTTGAAAAAGAAAGGTAAAAGTTGGAGTTTTGTGTTCTATAAAAGGGCTATTGATATTTTAGAAAAATACTTGAATTTAAGAAAATGAATGGGGTTTTATTTTAAAAAGGGACTGAGCTCTCCTCAAGCTACCAACATATCTCTGGGGATAGAAAAATCAGGTCCAGCCATTCTTCGGGCCAAAATGGGGTTTAGGAAATAAATCAAAGTCGCCACCGGGCATAGTGTTTAGGCGTGCCTGGTCCCTTCTTGAATGTACGAATAATAATTGAAGTACTTTAAAAAAAGAACCTTGGGCTAGAGAATCTGGTTATTAGAAAGAGTGACTCCAATTTTCTTTTTAGGAAAAAGGCTTTAGGTCCGCGAGGTTAGAAAGGAAAGGGTTCGGTAATTCACTGTTACGTGTAGGGAAGCCGGAGCACTCTATACCGCCCTTGCGATACTCACTCCTTTAAACATGCAATAGAAATTAGTTGTTTCCGGATGAGGATGACATAGAAATGACTCGAGAAAGGAAGAATGTTGTGCGTAAGTAAAGATTTGTGCTAATTGATGAGTATGGCTAACTCTGTGTATTGAACTCCCAAAAGATGAGTATGCCATTTTTTGAAGGAATGACAGTAACAATGTTATGAGAATTATCATTTGTCCTCTTCGACTTGAAAGTCATGGATATAAGGGACGGCACCTCTCACGATTCCTAGATTTTGCATTGGGAACGTTGAATATGGCAAATGCAAAAGAAGGGCGTGAATTGGAAATGAGCATAAGGGGAAAGGAAAAAGGGATATCATTTGTCTAATTCAAAATCTGGCTTCTTTTAGAAAATACAAGTAACGGCCGAAGGATCAATTCCTTGGCTGAGAAATCGAATCCTCAGCCGAAGGATTGCATCTGTGCATGACGAAATTTTCAATGAAAGTGGATTGATTTCTCGACCGTTAAATCCATTCTGTCGCGCTTGGGAATTTATCCCCACCTCCCCCTGTGGGAGCCGAGTGTCTTCGTTTGCCATCTCCTTCTCTTAAGGTGGGAGAACAAGGGGCGCGAG
Organism: Rhododendron vialii; assembly: GCF_030253575.1. Classification (NCBI taxonomy): domain Eukaryota; kingdom Viridiplantae; phylum Streptophyta; class Magnoliopsida; order Ericales; family Ericaceae; genus Rhododendron; species Rhododendron vialii. The sequence continues at coordinate 3,414,666 of NC_080567.1, forward strand.
CTAGAGGGAAATGGTCTAGAGATAAGTGATCCGGTTCTTATGGATTGCGACATTGGTTTTTGAAAAAGAAGGGGAATGGAGAGGTTTTGTGTTCTATAAAGGGCTTCGGATATTTTAGAAAAATACTTGTACTTTAGTTAGGAAATGAAGGGGGTTTTATTTCAGAAAGGGACCGAGCTCTCTTCTAGCTGCCTAGGAATATCCACGGAAAGGAAAACCAGGTACAGTCGAACTTCGCACCAAAGCGGGGTTTAGAAAAATACTCAGAGTCGCCATCGGGAATATAGAGTTTAGGTGTGCCTTGTCACCTCTTGAATATTCAAAGAATAATTCAAGTGTTTTGGAAAAAGAACCTCGAGCCAAAGACCCCGGTTTTTAGAAAAGAGTGATACCATTTTGCTTTTTAGGAAAAAGGCTTTGTGTCTGGGAGGTAAGAAAAGAAAGGGTTCGGTACTTCATTGGTACATATAGGGAAGCCGAAGCACTCTATCCCGACCATGCGGTACTCGCTCCTTAAAACATGCAATAGAAATGAGTTGTTTTCAGATGAAGATGAAATAGAAATGAGTTGAGAAAGGAAGAATGTTGCGCGTAAATAAAGATTTGAGCTAATTGATGGGTATGGCTAACTCTGCGTGTTGAACACCCAAAAGATGAGTATGCCATTTTTTAAAGGAATGACAATAGCAAAGTGATGAGAATTATCATTCGTCTTCTCCGACTTTATAGTCATCGATATTAGGGACGGGACCTCTCAAGAATCCTAGATTTGGCAATGGGATAGTGGAAAATGGCAAAAGCCAAGGAAGGGCGTGAATTATGTTCGAGCATAATGGGGAAAGAAGAAAAGGGATATCATTTGGCTAATTCAAAATATGGCTTCATTAAGAAAATAGAAGTAAAGGTCGAAGGATCAATTTCCCGGTCGAGAAATCAAATCCTCAGCCGAAGGATTGCCTCCGGGCATGATGAAATTTTCAATGAAATTGGATCGTTTTCTCGACCGTTAAATCCATTCAGTCGTGCTCGGTATTTTATCCCCACCTCCCCCCTTCGGGAGCCGAGTGTCTTCGATCGCCTTCTCCTTCTCTTTGAGAGGAACAACAAGGGGTGCGAGCGATAGGGATACGGTCGGGAGATAAGTGACCTGGTTCCAATGGATAGTGACTTCTGTTTTTGAAAAAGATAGGTAAATATGTAGTTTAGTGTTCTATAAAAGGGCTACTGATATTTTAGAAAAATAATTGAATTTTAGGAAATGAATGGGGTTTTATTTAAAAAGGGACCGAGCTCTCCTCAAGGTGCCTACGTATCTCCAGGGACAGATAAATCAGGTTCAGTCGTTGTTTGGGCCAAAATGGGGTTTAGGAAATAAATCAAAGTCGCCACCGGGCATAGAGTTTAGGTGTGCCTGGTCCCCTTTTGAATATCCGAAGAATAAGTGAAGTACTTTAAAAAAAGAGCCTTGGGCCAGAGAATCTGGTTATTAGAAACGAGTGACTCCGTTTTTCTTTTTAGGAAAAAGGCTTTAGGTCCGTGAGGTTAGAAAGGAAAGGGTTCGGTAGTTCATTGTTACGTGTAGGGAAGCTGAAGCACTCTATACCGCCCTTGCGATACTCACTCCTTTAAACATGCAATAGAAATTAGTTGTTTCCCGATGAGGATGAAATAGAAATGACTTGAGAAAGGAAGAATGTTGTGCGTAAATAAAGATTTGTGCTAATTGATGGGTATGGCTAACACTGTGTATTGAACTCCCAAAAGATGAGTAACGGCCGAAGGATCAAATGCAAAAGAAGGGCGTGAATTGGGAATGAGCATAAGGGGAAAGGAAAAAGGGATATCATTTGTCTAATTCAAAATCTGGCTTCTTTTAGAAAATACAAGTAACGGCCGAAGGATCAATTCCTTGGCCGAGAAATCGAATCCTCAGCCGAAGGATTGCCTTTGTGCATGACGAAATTTTTAATGAAAGTAGATTGATTTCTCGACCGTTAAATCCATTTTAGCGCGCTCGGGATTTTATCCCCACCTCCCCCCTGTAGGAGCCGAGTGTCTTCGTTCGCCTTCTCCTTCCCTTAAGGAGGGAGAACAAGGGGCGCAAGCGAGAGGGAAAATGTCGGGAGATAAGTGATCCGATTCTTATGGATTGCGACTTTGGTTTTTGAAAAAGAAAGGGAATTGAGAAGTTTTGTGTTCTATAAAAGGGCTTTGGATATTTTAGAAAAATACTTGAATTTTAGGAAATGAAGAGGGTTTTATTTCAAAAAGGGACCGAGCTCTCTTCCAGCTGCCTACGAATCTCCGGGGAAAGGAAAACTACGTCCAGCGTATTTCGCGCCGAAAGGGGGTTTAGAAAAGTACTCAGAGTCGCCATCGGGCAAAAAGTTTAGGTGTGCCTGGTCACCTCTTGAATATCCAAAGAATAATTCAAGTGTTTTGGAAAAAGAACCTCAGGCCAAAGAACCCAGTTTTTAGAAAACAGTGACTACGTTTTGCTTTTTAGGAAAAAAGGATTTTGGTCTGCGAGGTAAGAAAAGAAAGGGTTCGGTAATTCATTGGTATGTGTAGGGAAGCCGGAGCACTCTATCCCGACCTTGCGGTACTCGCTCCTTTAAACATGCAATAGAAATGAGTTGTTTCCGGATGAAGATGAAATAAAACTGATTTGAGAAAGGAAGAATGTTGGGCGTAAATAAAGATTTGCGTTGATTGATGGGTATGGCTAACTCTGCGTATTTCACTCGCAAAAGATGAGTATTCCATATTTTGAAGGAATGACAGTAGCAAAGTTATTAGAATTATCATTCGTCCTCTTCGACTTGAAAGTCATGGATATAAGGGGCGGGACCTCTCAAGAATCCTAGATTTCGCAATGGGACCGTGGAATATGGCAAAAGCAAAAGAAAGGCGTGAATTGGGTATGAGGATAATGGGGAAAGGAAAAAGGGATATCATTTGGCTAATTCAAAATCTGGCTTCGTTTAGAAAATAGAAGTAACGGTCGAAGGATCAATTCCCTGGCCGAGTAATCGAATCCTTGGCCGAAGGATTGCCTCTGGGCATGATGAAATTTCAATGAAAGTGGATCGATTTCTCGACCGTTAAATCCATTCGATCGTGCTCGGCATTTTATCCCCACCTCCCCCTACGGGAGCCGAGTGTCTTCGTTCGCATTTTCTTTCCCTTTGGGACAGAGAACAAGGGGCGCGAGCAAAAGGGAAATGGTCGGGAGATAACTGACCCGATTCTATGGATTGTTACTTCTTTTTTTGAAAAAGAAGGGAAATGAAGGAGTTTTGTGTTCTACAAAAGGGCTTCGGATATTTTAGAAAAATACTTTAATTTTAGTAAATGATGGGGGTTTTATTTAAAAAAGGGACCGAACTCTCCTTAAGCTGCCTACGTATATTCAAGGAAAGGAAAATTAGGTACATTCGTAGTTCGGGACAAAAGGGTGTTAAGGATATAACTTAGAGTCACCTTCGGGCATAGAGTTTTGGTGTGCCTGATCACCTCTTCAATATCCAAAGAATATTTCAAGTACTTCAACAAAAGAACCTCGGGCCAGAGTACCTGGCTATTTGAAAAGAGTGACTCCGTTTTGCTTTTAGGAAAAAGGCTTTAGCTCCCCGAGATATCGAATCCTTAGCCGAAGGATTGCCTTTGGGTATGATGAAATTTTAGATGAAAGTGGATCGGTTTCTCGACCGTTAAATCCACTCTGTCGTGCTAGGGATTTTATCCCCACCACCCCTTGCGGGAGCCTAGTGTCTTCGTTCGCCTTCTCCTTCCATTTGGGAGGGAGAACAAGGGGTGCGAGCGAGACGGAAATGGTTGGGAAATGGTCGGCAAATAAGTGACCCGGTTACTATGGATTGTGACTTCTGTTTTTTAAAAAGAAGGGAAATGGAGAGGTTTTGTGTTCTATAAAATGGCTTCGGATATTTTAGAAACATACTTGAATTTTAGGAAATGAAAGGGATTTTATTTAAAAAAAGGACTGAGCTCTCCTCAAGCTACCTACGTATCTCCGGGGAAAGGAAAATCAGGTCCAGCTGTAGTTCGAGCCAAATGGGGGTTTAGAAAATAACTCAGAGTCACCATCGGATATAGAGTTTAGGTGTGCCTTGTCACCACTTGAATATCCAAAGAATAATTCAAGTACTCTGAAAAAAAACCTCGGGCCAAAGAACCTGGTTATTATAAAACAATGACTTTGTTTTACTTTTTAGGAAAAAGGCTTTAACTCCGTTTTTCTTATCAGGAAAAAGGCTTTAGCTCCGTGAGGTTAGAAAAGAAAGGGTTCGGTAATTCACTATTACATGTAGGGAAGCCGAAGCACTATATCCCGCCCTTGCGGTACTCGCTCCTTTAAACATGCAATAGAAATGAGTTGTTTCCGGATGAAGATGAAATAGAAATGAGTTGAGTAAGGTAGAATGTTGCGCGTAAATAAAGTTTTGTGCTAATTGGTTGGTAAGGCTAACTCTGCGTATTGAACTCCCAAAAGATGAGTATGCCATTTTTTGAAGGACTGACAGTAGCAAAGTTATGAGGATTATCATTCGTCCTTCCGACTTGAAAGTCATGGATATAAGGGATGGGAGCTCTTATGAATCCTAGATTTGGTAATGGGACCATGGAATATGGCAAATGCAAAAGAAGGGCGTGAATTGGGTATGATCATAAGGGGAAAGGAAAAAGGGATAACATTTGTCTAATTCAAAATCTGGCTTGTTTTAGAAAATTGAAGCAACGACCGTAGGATCAATTCTCCGGCCGAAAAATCGAATCCTCAATTGGAGGATTGCCATTGGTCATGACGAAATTTTCGATGAAAGTGGATTGATTTCTCCACTGTTAAAAATTGATTTTATCGCGCTCGGGATTTTATCCCCACCTCCCCCCTGTGGGAGCCGAGTGTCTTCGTTCGCCTTCTCCTTCCCTTTGGGAGGGAGAACAAGGGGCGCGAGCAAGAGGGAAATGGTCGGGAGATAAGTGTTCCGGTTCATATGGATTGCCACTTTGGTTTTTGAAAAAGAAGGGGAATGGAGAAGTTTTGTGTTCTATAAAAGGGCTTCGGATATTTTGGAAAAATACTTGAATTTTAGGAAATGAAGGGGGTTTTATTTCAAAAAGGGACTGGGCTCTCTTCTAGCTGCCTACGAATCTCTGGGGAAAGGAAAATCAGGTCCAGCAGTAGTTCAAGCCAAAAAGGGATTTAGAAAATAACTTAGAGTCGCTACCAGACATAGAGTTTAGGTGTGTCTGGTCACCTCTAGAATATCCGAAAAATAATTCAAGTATTTTGTGAAAAAGAACCTCAGGCCCGAGAACCTAGTTTTTAGAAGAGAGTGATTCCGTTTTGCTTTTTAGGAAAAGGGCTGTAGGTCCGCAAGGTTTGAAAATAAAGGGTTCGGTACTTCACTGTTACGCAAAGGGAGGCCGGAGCACTCAATCCGGCCCTTGCGCTACTCGCTCCTTTAAACATGCAATACAAATGAGTTTTTACCGGATGAAGATGAAATAGAAATGAGTTGAGCAAGGAAGAATGATGCGCGTAAATAAAGATTTGTGCTAATTGATGGGTATGGCTAATTGGGCGTATTGAACTCCCAAAACATGAGTATCCATTTTTTGAAGGAATGACTGTAGCAAAGTTTTCAGAATTATCATTCGTCCTTTCCGACTTGAAAGTCCTGGATATAAGGGATAGGCCTCTCAAGAATCCTAGATTTGGCTACGGGACCAAGGAATATGGTAAAAGCAAAAGAAGGGTTCGGTAAAAGGGTTTCGGAAATTTTAGAAAAATACTTGAATTTTTTGAAATGAAGGGGGTTTTATTTAAAAAGGGACCGAGCTCTCCTCAAGCTGCCTACATATCTCCTAGGAAAGGAAAATCAGGTCCAGCTGTAGTTCGGGCCAAAATGGGGTTTAGTAAATAACTCAGAGTTGCCACCGGGCATAGAGTTTAGGTGTGCTTGGTCACCTCTTGAATATCCGAAGAATAATTCAAGTACATTTAAAAAAAGAACCTCGGGCCAAAGAACTAGGTTATTTGGAAAGAGTGACTCCGTTTTGCTTTTTAGGAAAAAGGCTTTAGCACCGCGAGGTTAGAAAAGAAAGTGTTCGGTAATTCACTATTACGTGTAGGGAAGCCGAAGCACTCTATCCCACCCTTGTGGTACTCGCTCCTTAAAACATGCAATAGAAATGAGTTGTGTCCGATTGAAGATGAAATAGAAATGAGTTTAGAAAGGAAGAATGTTGCGCATAAATAAAAGTTTGTTCTAATTGATGGGTATGGCTAACTCTGCGTATTGAACTCCCAAAAGATGAGTATGCCATTTTCTGAAGGAATGACAGTAGCAAAGTTATGAGAATTAACACTCGTCCTCTCCAACATGAAAGTCATGGATATACGGGACGGGACCTCTCAAGAATCCTAGATTTGGCAATGGGACCGTGGAATATGGCAAAAGCAAATGAAAGGCGTGAATTGGGTATGAGCAAAATGGGGAAAGGAAAAAGTGATACCATTTGGCTAATTCAAAATATGGCTTCGTTTAGAAAATTGAAGTAAAGGTCAAAGTATCAACTCCCCGATTGAGAAATCGAATCCTCAGCCGAACGATTGCCTCTAGGCAAGATGAAATTTTCAATGAAAGTGGATCAATTTCTCGACCGTTAAATCCATTCTATCATGCTCGGGATTTTATTCCCACCCCCCTTTGCAGGAGCAGAGTGTCTTCGTTCCCCTTGTCCATCCCTTTAAGAGGGAGAATAAGGGGCGCGAGCGAGAGGGAAACGACCGAGAGATAGTGACCCAGTTCCTATGGATTGTGACTTCAGTTTTTGAAAAAGATGGGAAATGGAGGAGTTTTGTGTTCTATAAAAGGGCTTCAGATATTTCATAAAAGGGGGTTTTATTTAAAAAAGGGACCGAGCTCTCCTCTAGCTGCCTACGTATCTCCGGGGAAAGGAAAATCAGGTCTAGCCGTTGTTCGCGCCAAAAGGGGGTTTAAAAAATACCTCAGAGTTGCCATCAGGCATAGAATTTAGGTGTGCCTGGTTACCTCTTGAATATCCATAGAATAATTCAAATATTTCGGAAAAAGAACCTCGGGCCGAAGAACCCCGTTTTTAGAAAAGAGTGACTCCCTTTTGCTTTTTAGGAAAAAGGCTTTAGCTCCGCGAGGTTTGAAAAGAAAGGGTTCGGTAATTCATTGTTACGTGTAGGGAAGCCAGAGCACTCTATCCTGCCCTTGCGGTACTTGCTCCTTTAAACATGCATTAGAAATGAGTTGTTTCTAGATGAAGATGAAAGAGAAATGAGTTAGGAAAGGAAGAATGTTGCGCGTAAATAAAGATTTGTGCTAATTGATGGGTATGGCTAACTCTATGTATTGAACTCCCAAAAGATAAGTATGCCATTTTTTGAGGGAATGGCAGTAGCACATTTATGATTGTTATCATTCGTCCTCTCCGAGTTGAAAGTCAGGGATATAATGGACGGGACCTCTCAAGAATCCTAGATTTGGCAATTGTATCGTCGAATATTGCTAAAGCAAAAGAAGGGTGTGAATTGTTTATGATAATGGGGAAAGGAAATGGGATATCAATTGGCTAATTCAAAATCGGGCTTCATTTAGAAAACAGAAGTAATGGTCAAAGGATAAATTCCCGGGCCGAGAAATCGAATCCTGAGCCGAAGGAATGCCTCTGGGCATGATGAAATTTTCAATGAAATTGGATCGATTTCTCGACCATTAAATTCATTCTGTCGTGCTCGGGATTTTATCCCCACCTCTCCCCTGCGGGAGCCGAGTTTCTTCGTTTGCCTTCTCCTTCCCTTTGGGAGGGAGTACAAGGGGCGCGAGCGAGAGGGAAACAGTCGGGAGATAAGTGACTCGGTTCCTATGGATTGTGGCTTCTTTTTTTGAAAAAGAAACAAAATGGAGGAATTTTGTGTTCTATAAAAAGGCTTCAGATAATTTAGAAAAATACTTGAATTTTAGGAAATGAAGGGGGTTTTATTTAAAAAAAGGGACTGAACTCTTTTCAAGCTTCCTAAGTATCTTCGAGGAATGGAAAATCAGGTACAGCCGTAGCTCGGGCCAAAAGGGGGTTTAAGGAAATAACTTAGAGTCGCCACCGGGCATAGAGTTTAGGTGTGCTTGGTCAACTCTCGAATATTCGAAGAATATTTCAAGTACTTCAAAAAAAGGACCTCGGGCCAAAGAACCAGATTATTAGAAAAGAGTAACTCCATTTTGCGTTTTAGGAAAAAGGCTTTAACTCCGTTTTTCTTTTTAGAAAAAAGGCTTTTGCTCCGCGAGGTTCGAAAAGAAAGGGTTTGGTAATTCACTATTACATGTAGGGAAGCCGGAGCACTGTATCTCGCCCATGCAGTACTCGCTCCTTTAAACATGCCATAGAAATGAGTTGTTTCCGGATGAAGATGAAATAGAAATGAGTTGAGAGAGGATGAATGTTACGCATAAATAGAGTTTTGTGCTAATTGATGAGTATGGCGAACTTTGCGTATTGAACTCCAAAAATATGAGTATGCCATTTTTTGAAGTAATGACGCTAGCAAAGTTATGAAACTTATCATTCGTCCTCTCTGACTTGAAAGTCATGGATGTAAGGGATGGGACCTCTCAAGAATCCTAGATTTGGCTATGGGACTGTGGAATATGGCAAAAGCAAAGGAAGGGTATGAATGGGGTTTGACAATAATGGGGAAAGGAAAAAGGGATATCATTTGTCGAATTCAAAATCTGGCTTCTTTAAGAAAATAAAAGTAACAGTTGAAGGATCAGTTCCCCAGCCGAGAAATCGAATCCTCTGCCGAAGGATTGCCTCTGGGCATGATGAAATTTTCGATGAAAGTGGATCGGTTTCTAGACCGTTAAATCCATTCTGTCGTGCTCGGTTTTTTATCCCCACCTTCCCCCTGTGGTAGTCGAGTGTCTTCATTCGCCTTCTACTTCCCTTTGGGAGGGAGAACAAGGGGCGCGAGCGAGAGGGAAACGGTTGGAAGATAAGTGACCCAGTTACTATGTATTGTGACTTCTGTTTTTGAAAAAGAAGGGAAATGGAGGAGTTTTGTGTTTTATAAAACGGCTTCAGATATTTTAGAAAAATACTTGAATTTTAAGAAATGAGAGGGATTTTATTTAAAAAAGGGACAGAGCACTCCTCAAGCTGCCTACGTATCTCCGGGGAAACACTACTACAATAAAGCATAACAATCACAGCTATTGGCTGTGATAGTTAGTCTTCTATTCCGCTCCTCCTACCGTGATAGATGTGAGTGTGATTGTAAGTCACTCTCTTTTATCACGGTTATAAACCCTGATTGAAAGATAAAAACAATCACACCCAAAAAGTGTGATCGTTTCTAGGCAAAACCGAGATGGAAACTCATTTTCGTGTTCTTTCCCGGGTTTTGACCACACTCTTCCTGAAAAACAGTGATTATATGTCGATAACGATCACCACCAAACACTGTGATCTTTCATGTCTAAAAACTAAGATGGAAAATAGTTAGGTGTGATCATTTCTGGTTTTTAGATCACGGTTTTCGTCTAAAACCGTGATTAAATGTTTTTATCTTCACAGTCTAGAAATGTGATTGAAAGATCCATCTTTTTTTTTTTGTGCATTTAAAAAATGCCCGAATCTCTGACCAATAATAAATACACGTAAAATATGTATTCAGCCCGTAGCATCTTGCACAAAACATGTATAGATAGAAACATCGTGCCGAAAAGCCTACTTTGAATTAATCTAACATCAATCAAATTTCGGAAAATACATAAAAAAATGCAGAACAAAAGCTTCAACAATAAAAAGGATAAAGAAAACTAATTGAACCACAAGCATGGAGTTATGTCCTAAGCTACAATGAATTCTTCATTCTTTGAAGCCAATTTCAAGAATTTCGTAATTCTCTGAAGCCAATTTCAAGCACTCGTCATTCTCTAAAGCCAATTTCAAGCACTTCGTCATTCTCAGAGCATGCCTAAATCCACCAGAAAACAAAAGGTAGTAGCATCAAGAACTCCAATGCCTAAATCCAGTAGAAAACAAAAAGTAGCAGCATCAAGAACTCCAAGAAAAAAGTAGCAGAAAACACATCTTTAGAACCAAACTTTGGCAACTGACTGAACCTTGAAGTTCTCAATACTACCATTAGGATGGTTATTTGACTGCACAAATCAAGCAAACAACCAACTTTCCAAACATCATTATGGCAAAGGGGGTGTTTTCCATCTGTACACAATAAAGCAGACGAACAAACAAGCAGATGGGAAATAGTGTTCAGCATCGATCTAAGTGTCCATCTGTATATTCAGCTAGTATTACTCTTCAATTTAGATTATGATAGATATTTCAATGGGAAGGCAATAAGCATTACCTACCCACCCAAAACTCAAATCACAAAATCTGTTGGCAGTTCGTTACTCTAGAAAAGTAATCACCACTTCTATACTAAATTACTCTGATAACATAGAAAGGAAGGTGACAAAATTCAATAATCTATCAAACAAAACTCTCTCAGTTCAGTGGAAAATACAGTTGCAAAGCAGGATCCAACATTAAGAACGCAGTTTGGAAATTCGGATATCAGATTGGAGGCTATATGCAACACGTTAAATTGAACTCTCCGGTGTTTGTAGGCTTTTTAAAGCAAAAATCTACCAAAGGAAGCACCACGGAATTGGGTTAATTCCACCAATATTTCAATAATCTCACTCTGATGCTGAAGAGGACCATTCACTTCCTCAAGGTTGGTTTTGAGCACATAATTACCCCTCTACATATATAGGCAGAGGCATGCACATGCACAAACAAAACACACATGCAAGTGATGTGGGTCTCTGTGTAAGTATAGTGCACAAATTCACATACAAGAGTCAGGGAGAGAGGGACAAAGGGAGCTGGGGAGGAAGAAAGAAGATTTGGAACTAAAGTTAAATGGCTACAAAAGGATTGATAGCGTCAGGAGCTTATTAGAGTGTAGTTTATTCCAAAGAAAATTATCAAGGAGAAGATCCCATTAAAGTCATTTTGAAAGGCTTCACCCATTACCATGTCTATCACATGAATTACTTAAGTCAGGGGCTACGAAGAACCAACATGCCTAATGCATATCTGTATGGGCCAGGCGGGGGAGAAACTGAGACATGTATGTAGCTGTCCAATTACTTTCAATTTTTAAGCCTGGGATACACCCAGGACACCTCAAGGACACACGTGTCTCAAGTTAGACTCAGTCTACAAGGAAGGAAAGAGAATATTTAAGAAGTAAAAGGTAAAAGTTTCGACTTGATAGGACCCTAGTTTAGACTATGATTTAAAAGTACAAAGTAAAATTAGAAATTTAATTGGTTTTCATTCTTTTCGGACTCAAAATTCAAATGAACAACATCTGAGATTCTGATTATGTATTTTTCCATGTTCCCTGTGGTGTTCGTGTTCCCTTTTTTTTTTTTTTTTTTTGCAATTCTCGCGTCCCGTACCATATTGTTCGCGCGCGAGGTGGCTCAAGGACTGAGCAGGCGTGCCAAGACTTGTCGCGTCTAATGTAAAGGACTGAGCTTCCCTGTTCTGACTTCTAGATCTGAGAGGGCGATAGTGCTGCAACCTAAGGGCTGGATTGCAGTGAAGGTTCGTGGTTTTGCCTCTTCGTGCGAGGACTTAATAATTTCCTAACCGTGTAGGAAAGAAAGTAACAGCGTAGAATTACTTTACTATATCGTAATAATAAAGTAAGGGATGAAGAGAGATATGAATAACTTTATTATGTTCCGTAATAATAAAGTTGGGATAATAATAAAGTTGGGATACAAGAGAGATAGAAACCCGAATTACTTGGTGAAGTAATTGAGTGAGGGTGAGAAAATAGAGATAGTTGCTTCGCTGGGAAGGCTTTGGTTTTTAAGCGTTGAGCTTGATTGGTGTGGGAACCCTTTTTTCTTCTTTGCTTCTAGTATTTATAAGCCACGGCATTGCATGCAAAAGGATTTGCTGGCCTTCTTCTCGTGATGACACGTGTCCCATGTAACTCCTCCACTTCATGGGATCATGGGCAGTTGAGAGGAGTTGTAAGTATATTGCCCATGTGCTTTTTCCATCGTGGGATATTACTGGGAGTGAAAAGTAATTACCCACGACTTACTCCTGATCATGGGCGGTTGAACACCTAGTGGGTCATCTCCATTTCTTGTTTTCGTGGAACTGAAAGAACATGGGCTATTTGACTGGGTCAAATAACCATGTGGCAGAATTCCCCCTCTAACGGCTTCCTATATTTACTCATGCAATCCCATCATGGGCCTCCACTTTTTAAGGCCACTCTTTAATACTTGCTGAGCTTCCATCCAAATAATGCAACCCGAAGCCCAAAACTTTAGAAATTCAATTGGAACGAAACAAAATTAATCGGGCCAAATCAAAGCTGTCTTGGCCAATTAATTTTAGTCCAATACATTTCTACTTTTTGGCCCATTTTAATTAAAAGATAATCAAATGGCCCTCCAATGCTTGTCCAGGACTGGGTGCCAAAAACGGGTGTAAACAATGCCCCCCCATGCCTGGATTTTGTTCAAGATCTAGGCTTGTAAATTAAGACAAAGTACGGTTTTTGGCATAACCAAACGAGTCCTTATCGCCAGATTTGAAAAAATAATCAGGCTTTATTTAGCCTAAGAATTTTTCAAAAGTTCAAATATTTACACTTAAAAAAGATAATCAGGCCATAATAAGCCTAACAACTTTTTGAGTTCCAAAGTATATCTCCTTAATTGAGCTTGAATCCCTCCATTTTGAATTTTAACCATCTTCGAGATAAATAACCCCCTAAAGAGTCTTGCTGGCACCAACAATTATCACCATCTTAGGCCTGAGGGACACGTGTCATCGCCCCAGGCCGTGCATTGGCTGCCATGCAGCTTTCCAAACCGTCAGGACTCTTTGTGTCAATCAAGAGTCCAACCCTTGAGTTGCTTCTTCAATCTCGATCAAAGAGATAGAGATAAAAAGGAAAAACCAATGGCATCAATTGTGCCGCCACTCACAAAGCTCCATTCTTTCTTTTCATTCTCTCTCTACTTCCTCTCCTCTTGCACGGACGAAGTCTAGAAAAAACCCTAAACCGCCATTCTTTCACTCAAGACTCTTGATCTGCTCCAGAGATGGCGACCCACAAAGCTAATGCTCCACCTCCAAATCCTAACAGCCTCGCCATTCAAATCCGCAAGATCATTGACGAAGAACGCATAGCGATTACCAATGACGTTCTGGTTATTGCTAACGCTGATCGAGTTGGGTTGGGGCCTGCGTTTCAATTAGGGTTTCCTTCCTAGTTTGCACCGATGTACCCATTGGCTGAGGAAGTTCTTCCCTTTGAATCTCCATCCCTTGACTGGAGTCGATTCAACTCTGATATCCCCAATCGCCTTTGGCGTAGACCTGACGCCAAGTATGTGGAGTGGCTTGATCGAATGCTTGAGGCCAAGGGTGATCTGTGGAAGCAAATAAGGATCCAAGACGCCATTCTGCTCAGTCGATCACTTATTGATATGGACAAAAATCTCTTCCTGGCTGCCTCTCAGTTCTGGTCAGTTACCACAAACTCGTTCCATTTTAAGGTAGGCCTCATGAGCCCCACCTTTCAGGACTTGGCTTTCCTGACAGGCCTCCGTCCCCATGGGATAGAGGCCAATTACTTTCTGTCACAAAAAACTCCTTACTTTGAGTATAAAGAACCCTTGTCTTTTGCCCCTTTCATTAACCATTATGCCAAAAAAGGACCCGTTGAGGATAGTGAACACGTGGCCTTCCTCCTGTATTGGTTAAACAAGTTCATCTTCTGTGTCTCTGCGAATAGAGTCACCAAGGATTTCATAGATTTGGCCTGTGCCCTAGCTTCTGGACAAAAGCTGGCATTAAGCCCCTTGGTTTTAGCCCATCTTTACCGTGGTATGAAGGAACTGATCAGCAACAAATTTATCTTTGCTCCTGGACCCCTGTGGGTCATGATCCTATGGTTATGGTCCTATTTTCCTAAACTTGGCCCACCCATGGTCAAAAAGTCAGAACACACCTGTTACGGCCTCCATTACACTGATGCTCGCGGCCCTAGATACGCTTTCGGGACCTATTTCAAATTCTTCTACCACGAACTCATTGGAATGGGGAAGAACTGGATGCCCTTTGTCAGGGACACGGTGCCCTGGTGGCTGAAACAAGAAGCCTCAAATCCGGGTGATGACTTTGATGACCATCTCGAGATTTGGAGCAGCTTTCTGATCTCGAGGGACCTCATGTATGGCATGGCTTATACTCCTACCAATTACAAGTGTGGAGTTGAATACTACAATGCAGCCCAATTTGCCAGACAGTTTGGCCTTTGTCAACTCACTCCTGTGCCTCCATACCAATCCTTGAATGAGGACTTCACTGACAGGCCGGTGGTTCAACCAAAGGACCTAGAAAGGGTCAGGAACACTCTCCCTGAGCTTTGGAAAGCCTTTGCCCTTCATCGCTATGCTGAACGCACTGACAAAGGAGCCAAATTTGATAGTTGGTGGGGAGGTTACACAAGAATGCCTTTCGTCAAGCCCTATTTGGATGTCTTAACCACACTTCTGCCGCAATCCGCTGGAGTCCCTGAGCCTGGCTTCACCATGCCCTTGCAACAGATCAGTCCTTCTCCATCCTTGACCATGAAAAGAAAAGGTAAGACCCACACCTTTGCTATTGCAAACATCTTGAATTCATTCAATATTTTTGGGCTAATCTCTTCCTTGTCTCCAGGTTTAGAGAGTATTCCCGATGAGACCCCTGCTGAAACTGCCCCACAGAAGCCCAAAAGGACTAAAATGCTTGCCCGCAAGCAGGCGCCAGAGGTAAAACTCCTTTAGCATCCTTCCATTCCTTTCGTACCTTACTTATGCCTTAAATCTCTTCACAGGCCTCTCAGACCACCGTGGCTGGTAGAACAAGGAGTAGTGCCAAAAACAGTTCTCCTGAGTCTGACCCTTTGGAGAAGGTTTGTACGCTTCTTGGCCTTGCCTTTGGCCTTATTGAAACCTGTTGCTAAATCTCCTTTCTCTTGATAGGCCACTTCCAAGATCAAAGAAGAGCAAGCTGATTCTGCTCCTACCAAGAAGAGATTAAGGAAGAAAAAACCTGCTCCGATTGACTCTGAAAATACCGTGTCTGCCACAGCGGGCAATCCCATTGTAAGGATGTATTGTGACATGTCCTCTTCAGCATTTATGGCCCCTTACTATCATCTAATCCCTCTTGTTTTTAACCCCAAGGAACTTGACGATTACTTTGAAGAAGAGACAGAGATAGAAGAAAAAGGGTTGGGTATGCCCCACCAGGAACTTACACACGAAGCATCCTCCAGAACTCCAGAGAAGCCCAGCTCTCCGGCAACCAAACATATCCCCTCGACTGATCCTCCTGTTGAACCTGAACTTGTCATCATGACAGAGGAAGAAGAAGAAGAAGACCTGGACACTTTGTTTCAGTCTGCTCAGGACTTGCTGAAGGCGGCCAATTCTGGTACCTCAGGCAGTGGTCTTGGATCAACTTCCCAATCTCAATTTACACCAGATGAAATTGGTGAGGCCAAGACAGCTCTTAGGATGGCCCTTTTGCAGAACTTCAAGGCTGTTGTCCATCCGGCTCGAGCCTCGAATATCAAGAAAGCTATGGAAGTGTTGGTGAAATCTCAGGCCTTGGGTACAGAGGAGACCTCCCTTCAGTATTTCCAGAAAGACTTCCCTACCATGATCAAGTCCCATGATTCTTCCACCCACGAACTTAACAAGGTCAATGCCAAGTTGGCAGAATTGGATCTGGTTGATATGGAGCTCACCAAATTTAGTTCTGAATGGAATCAACTGAAGGAGGATATCAAGGTCAATGAAGCGAACATCACTGCCACCTCCGACCAAATTCAAGATCTCAAAACTCAACTGGCAATAGCTGAAGGCCGACTGGAAGATTTGCGGAAGGAATCCAAAATCCTGGCCCAACATCACGAAAAATTGAAGGCTGGATCAAAAAGCCAGAAAATGAAGCTGAATCTCCTGGTTGAAGAAGTCCCAGGCCTTCGAGGGCAGAGGGATACACTTGAAGCTCAGCTTGCCAATCTTGACACCTCGTGGGCAAACCTCAAAAGCAGTCTTGAAGGCCTTCTGTAGGTCTTGACCTTAAAACTTTCACTTTTGAACTCTGGTTTGTAATAATTAGTTTATCTACTTCTTGCCTGGCCTGGAACTTTCCTTTAAATGGCCAAGGCAATGGTTTGGTTTGAGGATAGGTGGCCTGAACTTGAGGCCTTTTTTGAATTTTGCATAGTAAGTACCACGGCCTCCGTTCAGGCCTTGCCGTTTCATTATGGTTTGGTAGATTGAATTTCTCCAAAGTCTCTCATCTCCCACATAGTAGGATAGTGATGCTTTAGGTACTTTCCATTTATTAAATGCTTAAATAAACCACCATTTAAGTCCATAAGAAGATAAACATTACCTCTAAGGACTTGAGCAATCTGGTACGGTCCTTCCCAGGTTGGAGACCACTAGCCATATCTTGGATTCTTTTCCCCTAAGGGGAAGACTGCCTTCCAAACCAAGTCACCCTCAGTAAAGCTCTTTTTCCTTACACGTTTGTCATAAGATCTAGCGACTCTTCTTTTTTGAACCAACATATGATCAAAGGCTGCAAGCCTAACTTCGTCTAAGTCCTCAAGCTCTATCAGCATGGCTTGAGTATAATCTGCAGGAGTGAGGCCATTTTGATATGCTATTCTTGCTGACTTTACTGCTACTTCCATTGGTAGGACTGGATCATGCCCATATACCAACATATAAGGAGTTATATTGGTGGCTTCCTTCTTTGAGGTTCTGTAAGCCCATAAGGCCTCAGAAAGCAATTCGTGCCAGGCCCTTGGATTATCTTCCACCATTTTCTCGATAATGTTGACAAGAGTCCTGTTGGTGGATTCAGCTTGGCCATTTCCTAGTGCGTAATAAGGAGTAGAATTGGAGATAATAATATTTTGCTGTGCAGCAAAGTTAACCACCTGTTCTCCCAAAAATATCGTACCCCTATCTGCAACCAAATGTTCAGGCAATCCAAACCTATGAATGATTCTTTCCTTGATCACTTTGATTACCTCTGGTTGATCCACAAACTTTAATGGCACCGCTTCTGCCCACTTGGTAAAATAGTCTGTGGCTACCAAGATGTAAGTATGATTTCCTGACGAAGGAGGATAAATTTTTCCAATCACGTCAAGGGCCCAACCTCTAAATGGCCAAGGTTTAACCACAGCATGATAATCAGCTGCAGGAACACGCTGAATTGGGCCATGGGCTTGGCATGGTTGACATCCTTTAGAAAAACGAATACAATCCTCTAAGATGGTTGGCCAATAGTATCCATACCTTCTGATTAGCCATCTCATCTTTATTCCAGATTGATGGGCACCACAGATCCCTTCATGGACTTCACTCATGACCTTCATGGCCTCAGGGTGCCCTAAACACCTTAAAAGTAAATCATCCTCAAAGCTCTTCTTGTATAATTCGTCGCCCATGAGGATATAGCTCATAGCCCTTCTCCTTATCTTCTGAGAAGTTCTGTGATGAGGCCTCTTTAGGAAAGAAATAATAGGTGTACGCCAATCGTTCTCTGGTTCATCATCTGATTCTTCACTTGTGAAGTCAGAAGTAAACACTTCCAGTCCTAAACCTCTCCTTCTAACGGAAGGTAACAACCTCTTTTGGACTGTGATGATCTTGTGGATTGTTTCCGGAGCTAGCTTCAGACCTGTAGAGGCCTGAGCCAAGCTGTTGGCTTCAGTGTTCATACTCCTTGAGACGTGTTTGACTATGACATTATCAAAATCTTGGATTAATTGCACTGCTGCCATATAATAAGGAGCCAAGTCCTCACTATAGCATTTGAATGTTCCCGCCAGGTGATTGATTACAAGGTTTGAATCCCCAATGACTTGCACGTCTCTGGCCTTTAAATCCCTAAGAATTTCAAGGCCTATAACAACCGCTTCGTATTCAGCTTGGTTATTTGTACATGGGAAATCAAATTGAAAGGACAATTCAGTCCTCAGGCCTTGGGGAGAAATAATAATTACTCCACAGCCTGAGACCTGCTGAGTCCTTGATCCGTCAAAGAGCAGTGTCCAAGGAGTAAGTGATATCTCAAGGGCGTTCAGACCTAGCCTGGACTCATCGTCGATATCCACGCATGGATGATCAGCAAGAAAATCCGCTAAGGCCTGGCCTTTTACAGCCTTTTAAGGAACGTATTGAAAACTAAACTCCATTAGAGCTAAAGACCATTTGCCGATTCGGCCTCTCATGATTGGCCGAGAAAGCAAGTATTTAACTAGGTCTGTTTTACTCATAATGTATACCAAAACAAGAAGCATGTAGTGCCTCAATTTTATTGCTGAAAAGTATAAGGCCAGACAAATCTTTTCAATAGGAGTGTATCTCCTTTCACAAGGAGTCAGCAACCTACTCAAGTAATAAACCGCCTGTTCCTTTCCTTGAGCATTATCTTGAGCCAAGAGACCTCCAATAGAGCCCTCAGCTGCTGAGATGTAGAGCTTCAACGGCCTGTTCTTGATGGGAGGCATAAGGACTGGAGCTGTTGCTAAATAGCCTTTGATCTCATCAAAAGCCTTTTGATGGTTTGCCTCCCAAACAAAAGTGTCATGGTCCTTCAGCTTCAAGAGTGGCGAAAAGACTTGAACCCTTCCAGCTAGGTTTGAGATAAACCTTCTCAAGAAGTTGAACGAACCCAAGAGCTTCTGCAACTCCTTCTTGGTGGTAGGAGGCTTCGCTTCCATGATTGCCTTGGCCTTGTTCTTGTCAACCTCAATCCCTCTGTCGTGGACCAAAAATCCAAGGAACTTGCCTGCGGAGACTTCGAAGGCACATTTCAAGGGGTTTACTTTCAAATCAAACTGTTGCATTCTCAAGAAAGACTTCCTCAAGTGTTCCAAATGTTCATCATAGGACTGAGACTTGACCACAATATCATCAATGTAGATCTCCATGAAATGGCCAATGAAATCATGAAATATGGCGTTCATTGCTCGCTGGAACGAAGCACCAGCATTCTTTAGGCCGAAGGGCATTACGACCCACTCAAAGGTTCCTAGGGCTCCAGGACACCTAAAAGCAGTCTTAGCCGTATCAGCCTCGTCGATAAAGATCTGATTGTAACCAGAATGCCCATCCATAAAGGACAAGACCTTGTGACCAGAAGCTCCATCTACCAACTGATCTACGACTGGCATTGGATACTCGTCCTTTGGGGAAGCCAAGTTCAAGTTTCTAAAGTCTACACATACTCTGACCTTGCCATTCTTCTTAAGGACTGGCACAATATTAGAGAGCCAAGTAACATACCTGGCTGTACGTATGAATCCAGCATTGAAGAGGCGTTCGATCTCATCTTTGACCTGTAAGTAAACCTCATTGGACATCCTCCTTGGCGGTTGTTTGAAAGGTCTGAATTCTGGTTGTATAGGCAACTTGTGCTCCACTAGGTCTCTGGACAGACCTGGCAGCTCTTCGTAAGTCCAAGCAAAATAGGACTTGAATTCCCTTAAGAGCTGGATGAACTTTTCCTTCACGTCCTCCGGCAGAAGTTGACTAATATACAAAGGTTTGGGATTTTCTGAATCTCCCAAATTAACTTCTTCCAAAGTATCTTGCACGTTCGCCTTTAAATCATCCAACTTGGCTGGGCTGCTTCAAGGTCTTCCAAACGGATTTCATCAAGATCCTCGACCAGGTTTTCGTCTTCGTTGATTACTTCGGCCGCACAGGCCGAAAAATCATCCTCAGACTCTTGACTCCCCATCAGCCTCTTCTCTAGTAAATAGGCTTCAAACTTTGACAATGTGGTCCGAAGGGCCACATGTTTCTCTGCTTTTGAAGGGCTTACTGACATTGAGAAGGGGGTTTGGATGAAGCTATAATCGGTCTACTTGACTCCGTAATCATTGGACCGATTAATTCTTGAAAAAGTGCCTTCACCTCTTCAGCTGACTTTTTGTTATGAATGGGGGCTATTCTGTGGCGGCCATACTTGTCAAGGCCTGCCACCTTCATTGGACCAACCCCTTCATCATATAGGTGGGCCTCAGCATGGTTAATAGAGGCCTGGAATGGTCTACGGTCAGCCCATATTACCTCCACGTCGTCTTGATTCCAAAAAATAAGACATTGGTGAAGGGTTGAGGGGACCGCTAGACAAGAATGAATCCAATCTCTCCCCAGTAGAACATTGAAGGAAGAGTGTGAATTGACAACAAAGAAAGGTGTTGTTAAGGTCTTGGACCCTATCGTTAAATTCATGATCAAAATACCTTGGCATGCTGTCTCCTTTCCAGTGAAGTCAGTAAAGGTGGCGTTGCATGAAACCAGGTCTTGATCAGTCTTCCCAAGCCTCTGCATCATGACCTTAGGAATGAGATTGGCTGCTAAACCATTGTCTACCAGGATACGGTTCACTGGCATCCCATCAAGGCAACCAGCAATGTACAAGGGCTTGATGTGTTTGTTCATTGTAGGACTCGGCCTCTCAAAGATCGTGCGGCTGATCACGCTAGCTGCACGATCTTCATTCTTCTCTTCGGTTTCGTCCTTCAGCACGATCACTGAAGGCCCATTCAGTCCTACAGAGAAGGACTCATTTAAGATTTCCGCTGTCTGTCCCATCTCTACAACATCTCCCTCCATGGCTGTTGGAGTGTTATTCTTGGCTTCCAAATCTGCTGGTAAGAACACCACCATGTTGCACTGCATTTTATGCCCCTGTCCAAGCACAAATACCTTGGCCTGCGGATTCAACTTCGACTTGCCCCCCGAGTCCTGCTTCCTAGGTTCGAAGGCTGTCTTCTGGAGCAAAGTAACTTGTCTTGGTGGAGGCTCAATCCTAGCCTCCTTAAGAGTTCTTTCCAGGAGAAGTTGCTTCTTAGGTACCGTTGCTTGCTTTGGAGGTGGTTTGGTAACAGCCTCTTTGTACGTCTTTTTGAACAGGATTTGCTTCTATGGTAAAGCCCTTGGAGGAGGCTTAAAGACAACCTCTTCCACAGTCCTTTCCAAAGGCTTGTATACTCTTTTAACCTTAGGTTTTTCAACCATAAGCTCTTCCACCGGGATCTCCATCTTTATCTTCTCCTTGGGATCATCTCCATTCATGAGGTCGTCTTCATTCATGGGATCGTCCAATAGGTCTGATTCTTCCTCAGCCCTTCTTGCTGCCTGCCTAAAATGTTGGCGGTGCCTCTTCTGAGATCTGGACAAAGGTGGAGGTTCAGAGGGAAACTTTGGATGTTCAACCCTATGCCACTCATTTGGAGGAGTGACTGGAGGTTTCACAGCCCTTGATTTATCCCTGGAAGGAGCAGATATCCTCAAGTTGACGAGCTCATCTTCAATTTCAACTAACCCTGGCTGAATTCGGTTGAACACAGATTCGCGTACAACCCTTCTCCCCTTAGATCTGCACGGCTCGTTAGGACCTGGTTCAGCCCTTCCCACAATAATGCTTTTCAGGACTAGCTTGCTAGGACTGGCATGATGTCCACACTCTGTACACACCATGGAACAAGTTGGTTTCTCTGGTTTCTTCACTCCCGAAGGTCTGGACCACCAAGAGTTTAGCTTTTCAAACCTTCTAACTCGCTCAGTCCTGACGTCACCCTCATCATAATAAGGATATCCCAATACCTGCCTGGGTTGGACTTATAGACTGCTCTGAAAGGGGCTCCCAAACTTATCTTCTGCCTAGGAACAGTCCTAGGCATGTCCCTCATGTTGACGGAGACCATATTTGTACTCAGCCCTGAAGGAAAGGGATTGCCATCCACCCCCATGAGCTGCTTGTCTTTCTCAGGGAATTTGAACTCTCCCCGCTCAATTTTGTCCTGGATATCATTTCTAAATACTATGCAGTTGTTAGTAGTATGACTCCAAGAATTGTGATACTTACAATACTCTTTGCCCTTCAGTTCTTCCGGAGTTGGAATCTTGTGACCAAAGGGCAGTTTGAGCAGCTTGTCGGCCAGGAGTTGATCAAAGATAGCTTCAGCTCTACCCACATCGAATGTATAGGTTCTGGTTGACTTATTGAAAGAGCTCTGGGCTGACTGCTTTGTGGGCTCCATTTTGACAAAGGCCTTGCAAACGTATGGCTTTTTGTTGATAATTTCAGCCACTGCCACATCTGGGTCTGCCTCTGCTTCTATTGCAGCAACCTCGTAATTAGGGTCGCGGTAATACGTCCCTTTGGATGCCGTCTTCCTGTCCTGCTCTTCCGCTAAGAACTTTTCATAATGAGAAGCCTTAGAAGATAATTCGAACAGGTCTCTGAACTCCGTTCCATAAAACTTCTTCTTCATTTCAAAGCCCAGGCCGTTTAGTGCTATACGCACGTATTCGGCCTCAGGAAGGACTATCTTGCATTTGAATCGAGCAGTTTTGAAACGTAAGAGGTAGGACTCCACAGACTCCAGATGGGTTTGACGATAGCATGACAGGTCTGCCAACGTCACTTCTGGTTCTACCCTGTAGAACTGCTGGTGGAACATCTCCTCCAACTGTGCCCAGGTCTGCACCGAGTTAGGTGGCAAGTTGATGTACCAAGTGAAGCCTGTCCCAGTAAGGGAATTGGGGAAAAGCCTCAACTTCAGAGCATCGATGGTCCCAGCTTCTCCACATTGAACTTGAAACCTGGCAATGTGCTCCACCGTCGACCGCATGCTCTCACCATTGAAGGTCTGAAATTCTGGGACTCTATAACCCTTTGGGAAAGGTGTATTGTCCACCTCCTCGATATGAGGCTTCCTATACATTGGCCTTCCCAAAGGTCTGAAACCAGGTCTTAACTGCTCCTGAAGCAGGTTCAAGACTTGATCCCTTCCCATGACTAAGTCTGGCTCAGGAAGCGGCTGTGGGTGCGCCTCTTGTGCCTGCTGGTTCTGGGCCGGACCTGCCCCCCGAGTATCAGAGCTTTGAGGAGTATGTGCTCCTTTGTCCTTTCCAGAGCCCTGGCCTCCTTGTAAAGGCCTTTTGTCTATCTTATCACCTTTGTCGGGCTTGTTCTGGTCCTCGACCAAAAGAAACCTTTGATCGTTATTTGGAGGCGTCGAAGCTCCTCCAATCACAACTCCCTTCTCTTTTTGCCCCCCGAGTGCAGGGCTATTAGACGAAGTGGCATGGTAAAATGTCTGAGGGGGGGGGGGGGGGGGGAGGAACCCCCAATAAGCCAGCTTGGTCTTGACCATTGCCAAAGACACCAAACTATGGAAAGCCCTGCTGCTGAGGAGCGAGCGGTAGCCTCTCTGTAAGTGTAGCAACCATTTTGTTAACTGCTATGGTCAGAGGTTCCAAGGACTGAGTGAACGATTGCGAGATTGACTGCGTAACGTTGTGGGAGATCTCACGTCCTGCCATGAACATATAATTTTTGACGCTGTCGGTAGCGTCGCTAATATCTTGGGCGCTGATCTGAGGACCAGCTTCCTCGAGTAATGGCACGTCGACTGCCACTCCCTTAGGACTCTGTGGTGGATCCGGTATGGGTGGATCCGGTTGTTGCTGCGGCTTCCTGACAATGATAAAACCCTTAGATGGTTAGGGTCCCACCGGGCGTGCCAAAAAGATGTTCGCGCGCGAGGTGGCTCAAGGACTGAGCGGGCGTGCCAAGACTTGTCGCGTCTAACGTAAAGGACTGAGCGTCCCTGTTTTGACTTCTAGATCTGAGAGGGCGATAGTGCTGCAACCTAAGGGCTGGATTGTAGTGAAGGTTCGTGGTTTTGCCTCTTCGTGCGAGGACTTAATAATTTCCTAACCGTGTAGGAAAGAAAGTAACAGCGTAGAATTACTTTACTATATCGTAATAATAAAGTAAGGGATGAAGAGAGATATGAATAACTTTATTATGTTCCGTAATAATAAAGTTGGGATAATAATAAAGTTGGGATACAAGAGAGATAGAAACCCGAATTACTTGGTGAAGTAATTGAGTGAGGGTGAGAAAATAGAGATAGTTGCTTCGCTGGGAAGGCTTTGGTTTTTAAGCGTTGAGCTTGATTGGTGTGGGAACCCTTTTTTCTTCTTTGCTTCTAGTATTTATAAGCCACGGCATTGCATGCAAAAGGATTTGCTAGCCTTCTTCTCGTGATGACACGTGTCCCATGTAACTCCTCCACTTCATGGGATCATGGGCAGTTGAGAGGAGTTGTAAGTATATTGCCCATGTGCTTTTTCCATCATGGGATATTACTGGGAGTGAAAAGTAATTACCCACGACTTACTCCTGATCATGGGCGGTTGAACACCTAGTGGGTCATCTCCATTTCTTGTTTTCGTGGAACTGAAAGAACATGGGCTATTTGACTGGGTCAAATAACCATGTGGCAGAATTCCCCCTCTAACGGCTTCCTATATTTACTCATGCAATCCCATCATGGGCCTCCACTTTTTAAGGCCACTCTTTAATACTTGCTGAGCTTCCATCCAAATAATGCAACCCGAAGCCCAAAACTTTAGAAATTCAATTGGAACGAAACAAAATTAATCGGGCCTAATCAAAGCTGTCTTGGCCCATTAATTTTAGTCCAATACATTTCTACTTTTTGGCCCATTTTAATTAAAAGATAATCAAATGGCCCTCCAATGCTTGTCCAGGACTGAGTGCCAAAAACGGGTGTAAACACATATCTATCTCCATTTGTATCGCTATCCGTGCTTCTTAGGTCAGAGGATCCTATTCAAGTATAGGACTGCATCTTCCACTGAACTAAACAAGCCATTTTGGGATTCACTAATCTCAATAGTTACCTACAAACCCTGTGAGTTAAATCCTCACTTTGCTCACCATTCGCCAATCACTGATCATAAACAAAGAAAGCAATTCGCAAGCTCAGATGGAATAGAAAATTTTCATAGCTGTAATTCTAAGAGACCCAAAATTCTAGTCCAGAAAACAGCAGTTATCGGGAGCCATTATTCAGCAGAAAGCAACAAAAGCTATGACAACAACAGCAACAGTCGCTTAAGCTTAAGCAGTACTAGTGCCACAACCAAAGCAGTAGCAAAACAGAATCCATAGAAAAATAGCTGACAGGAACAATAGCCATCACAAGCGGCCACAATTTAGAACTGGACAGCAGAGCAAGCACACAGTAAACTCAAATTGTAATGCCCCGAATTTTGGGTACGTTAAATAAAACATTTTATTGAAATAAAAACTGAGTCTGGCTCTTTTATTACAACAAAAACATGAAAAGGAGTACTTTTATTACAAACGGAAGGAAACTAAGGCTCCTAACTACAGCTCCGCTTGTTCTTCCATCACAGCTAGCTCCTCGGCTCCGAAGGCTTCCAAGGTGTAAAGCTCGCCCTGCTCATCTATGAGATCTGACATATTATACCCGCGTCGCCATCGGTATAATATGCCAGGGTCACCAAAAAGGCAACACCGTGAGCCAAAAAGCTCAATAGAACTATCCAAACCCTCTAACCCTTAACTTATGGATGAAAGATCATAATAACAATTCTACTTTAGATCATGCATATAGTTCAAACAAGTATTCAAAATCCACAATCCTTACTTGACTAACGTTGTGTTCATAACTTAGACTCATCGTAGACCATGTTTTTACTTCACTTTCCTTTTTACCCAAAAACTCCTTTTTAACTCACCCAACCTCGGTTCCGCCGCGCCGGTTTCCCGAGTATCCTCACAATGGTTCCGCCGCGCCGGGTTCCCATTGGCACACAACTGCATTGGCTCCGTACCGCGGATAACCAAGCACACACCCAACCTCGGTTCCACCGCGCCGGTTTCCCGAGTATCCTCACAATGGTTCCGCCGCGCCGGGTTCCCATTGGCATACACACACACAACTCACATAATGCACCCAAAACCGGTCATTATGTAGTTTCAAAATATTTCCTCCCTCGGATACACATTTGTTTATCTTCGTTAACACACCCTAGGTGCCATGTCTCTATTCTCTTGGTTTTCGTGTCACGTTACATGCATAGACTCCGTGGTGTAGGACTTTCCACATAAACAAGCATTTATAAATTCCCAAAATGAATACAACAATATTATCCAACTCTTGACCACAGAACACGCTTGAATCATAATAACAACATCATGCATCTCATACAATTTTAAACAAAGATAACCTTATTTACTTTAAACTTAATGATCAAAGTTACTTTCAAATGAACTTATTTTAGAGTTATGATACAAAACTACTTTATACTTAGGAAGAGGGATAAGGAATTTCTACCGGGATGGAAGTTAAGGAAATCCTACCTTGCTTCTTGGCGGTAGTAGTCGGCTAAGAAGATTTGGTCGTCGGTTTTGGACTTCGGCGGCGTAACGGCGTCGGTTTTGCTTCGAAAGGAAAAGAGTTGTACTTTCTTTTCCTAGAAACAACTTTCTAACTAACTAAGCTACTTTAAAAGATCTAACGGTGGTTTTGGGAGGTGGTTTGGTGGTTTCTCTCAAGAACACTCAAGAACACTAGAAAACTAGAACTTTGAAAGCAAGAACTTTTGGAATTTCTAGAGAGAAGTCAGAGCAATGGTTGAAGGTGTGAGTTTAAGCTTGGAATGAGCTTCTATTTATAGGCAAGGGCTTCTCCTCTCCCTCTCTCAACCGAATCTCTCTCTCTCTCTCTACATCTTTGATTTCTTTCACTTGTCAAGCTTGATTGAAAGCTTGATGGGTGAAGTTAAGGCTTGGTTGGAAGATCAATGGCTAAATGGTAGGCTTGCATGGCTACTTTGGTCCTTGGATTTGATCTTTGGAAGATATGTTGGAAAGGGGGGAGACATGGGTACAAGATTCATGGTTTAAACAATTGGAATTGGTACAAAGGAGGACAATGGTGGTAGATATGGAAGATATACATCTTCCAAGTTTGAAAAGATGAAGAATATCCAAGTACAAGTCACATCCTTCTTCTTCTTCCTTCTTCCTTCCTTCTCTCTCTCTCCCTCTCTCTCTCTCTCTCTCGGCCTCTCTCCTCTCTCCTCTCTCCTCTCTCTCTCTCTCTCCCATGTGCTAGCTATATACATATGTATATATATGTACAAACATGTAAGAATATAAATAAACAATAGGTACTTTTGTACAAAAGGCAATTTAGTCTTTAAGGGTCAAGATTCACCCTTTAAACCAATACAAAAGGTACCGTACTTAATTAATAAAGTAATGTACTTTTGTACTCCCGGGAATCTTAACAAAATATTAGTTTAATGGGATAAGTACCTTGTTTGAAAGATGAGCCTATTACCCAATGGTTAATAGAATCCCTAACGGTTATTATCCAAGGGATAATAAGGTACGGGTACTTTAAATACTAAACTAAGTTTTTGGAAAAGACTACATGTCCTTTTTGAAAATACACATGTGATATATATATATGTACTTACCAAATAAAATAAGAAAAGGCTTTTGTCCAATGGGTAAAGATTACCCTAATGGTTATTGTCCAATGGTCCATAGTTACTTGGGTACTTTTATTGAAAAAAGTAATCAAAAGTACTTTTCAAATGTCATTTCTTTAAAAGATCAAAGTACTTGTTCAAATCTTTCAAAAATCCTTTTAATATAAAGAAATGGGTTTCTATTATCCAATGGATAATAATTCCCCTAACATTTATCGTCCAATGGATAAAGAATAAAACTAAAACAATAAAAGAAAACAATTAAATCCTTTCTAGTCTAGGGTTCAAAAGGTTCAAGATGGGCAAAACGGTCCATCTTTGGTTAGGGAAAAGTAACTAGGTGACTTTCTAGTTTGGTTACTCCATCGAGCCGGTTAGAAGCTAACTAGGCTTGCTAAGTAGGGCATATAAGTCAAGAAGCGATCCTTGAGGGTCCAAAGTGCGATTAGGGTTTCTAGACGAGGATTATGATAATAAGGCGTTCGATTGCTTAAATACAAACAACAAGGAGTCAAATAAGAAAATCAATGAGCAATTAAGAGAAATTAAGAAATTTCAAATAACAACGAGATTTTTATTGAACGAAAAATCGGAGTTGTTACAACCTATCCTCCTTAAACAATTTCGTCCTCGAAATTAGGTGTACGCTAGGATTTGAATAAATGAGGGTATTTCGTCTTCATGGTTTCTTCCCTCTCCCATGTGGTTTCTCCAACTCCTTGGTGCTTCCACAAAACTCGTACCAACTTAATGGTCTTGTTTCGGATAGTCTTCTCGCTTCGGTCTTGAATTTCTATAGGTTCCTCTTCATATGTCGCGTCTTCTTCGATGGTGATGTCTTCCCAATTGAGAACATGGGTGGGTAATGCTAGATACTTGCGAAGCATGGAAACGTGAAACACGTTATGCACTCGGTCTAGCTGAGGTGGTAGTGCGAGGCGGTATGCAACCTTCCCGATTTTCTCCATGATGTCAAATGGTCCGATGAAGCGCGGAGACAACTTCCCCTTCTTCCCAAATCTGATGACTCCTTTCTTTGGTCTGATTTTCAGGAACACATGATCTCCCATAGCAAAAGTCAATGGTCGGCTCCTCTTATCCGCATAACTCTTCTGTCGGCTTTGAGCGGTCTGGATCCTCTGTCTGATAGTCTTGACCTTTTCCGTGGTATCCCGCACTATGTCAGGCCCGATCAATCCTGTTTCCCCAGCATCGGTCCAACAGACTGGAGATCGGCAGGGTCGACCGTATAGAGCTTCATAAGGTGCCATCCCAATGCTTGCTTGATAGCTGTTGTTGTAGGCGAACTCCACCAATGGCAAATGCTGCTCCCAGTTTCCAGAGAAATCCAAGGCGCAGGCTCTCAGCATATCTTTCAGGGTCTGAATAGTCCTCTCCGTCTGTCCGTCGGTTTGGGGGTGAAAGGCCGTGCTAAGCCTTACGTCTGTTCCCAATGCTTTCTGCAATCCTTTCCAAAAGTGTGATACAAAACGTGGGTCTCTGTCAGAGACTATCGAGATTGGTACTCCATGGAGGCGTACGATTTCTCGAATGTACAACATGCTTAATTGCTCCACGTTTTCTGTCATCTTGACAGGCAGAAAGTGTGCAGACTTGGTGAGTCGATCTACGATCACCCAGATGGCTGTGTTAGTCTTGGCAGATCTTGGCAGTCCCGTCACGAAATCCATCGAGATGTGCTCCCACTTCCAGGTTGGTATTGGTAAGGGTTGAAGATCTCCTCCAGGTTTCTGATGCTCAGCCTTGACTTGTTGACACACCAAACAGGTAGACACAAACCGTGCTACATCTTTCTTCATTCCTTCCCACCAGTACGTTCTCCGCAAGTCATGATACATCTTTGTACCGCCAGGGTGAACTGCGAAGTTCGAATGGTGAGTTTCTCGGAGTACATCTTCTCGAAGGGTTCCAACATTAGGCACGAATACCTTTCCTTTGAATCTCAGGCTGTTATTCTCCTCGATAGTCCATCCTGGCACCGCTTTTCCTTCTCGGATTCGATGTCGGACGAACTCACAATTCTGCTCGAAGGTTTGGGCTAGCAAAATTTCCTGATGAAGTGCTGGCTCTGCAACTAGAGCATACAGTCGAGCGTTTCCGCTCTTTGATGACGGTCGCAGGTTGAACTCGTTAAGGGTGTCCACCATCTCCCATTCCTTGATGGCAGTCTTGACCTTCTGTGCTCTGTCCTTTCGACTCAGAGCGTCAGCTACCACGTTGGCCTTGCCGGGGTGATACTGAAGCATAAACTTGTAGTCCTCCAAGTACTCCATCCAGCGTCGCTGCCTCAGGTTCAACTCCTTCTGAGTGAACAAGTATTTGAGGCTCTTATGGTCGGTGAAAACTTCGAATTGTTCTCCCCACAGGTAGTATCACCAAGATTTGAGGGCGAACACTACTGCGGCCAATTCTAGGTCATGGGTAGGATAATTCTTCTCGTGAGGTCGAAGTTGTCGAGATCCGTAGACTATGACCTTCCCATTCTGCATCAGCACGCATCCTAAACCATCTCTCGAAGCGTCGCAATAAACGGTATAATCTATCCCTCGCTCAGGGACGATAAGTACTGGTGCGTTGGTCAGTCTTTTCTTCAATTCTTGGAAAGATTTCTCACAGGCTTCATTCCAATCCAGCTTCACTCCTTTCTGAGTCAACTTGGTCATTGGCTTGGCCAAGGTTGAGAAGTCCGGGATGAATCTTCGGTAATAACCCGCCAATCCTAGGAAACTCCTGATTTCGAACACTGAGGTCGGCTGTTTCCAGTTCAGCACTGCTTCGATCTTGCCTTCGTCTACTGCAATCCCTTCCTTGGATACTACATGTCCCAAGAACTTAACCACTTCTAGCCAAAACTCGCATTTACTTGCCTTGGCATAGAATTGGTTATCTCGAAGTACTTGTAGCGCTATCCGAAGGTGCTCTTCATGCTCCTCCTTATTGGCAGAGTATATCAATATATCATCAATGAACACCACTACAAACTTGTCTAAGTAGGGTTGAAAAATCTTGTTCATGAGACACATGAATACCGTCGGAGCATTGGTCAACCCGAATGGCATCACTACAAACTCATAGTGGCCGTATCTGGTACGAAAAGCCGTCTTGGCAATATCCTCGTCTCGAATCCGTAATTGATGATAGCCTGATCGGAGATCGATTTTAGAGAAGCATGTTGCTCCCCTTAATTGATCAAAAAGGTCATCGATCCTAGGCAATGGATATCGATTCTTGATTGCGACTTGATTCAACTTCCTATAGTCGATACACAATCGCAGCGTCCTTTCTTTCTTTTTCACGAACAGAGCAGGCGCTCCCCACGGTGAAGTACTCGGCCTGATAAATCCTTTGTCCAACAGCTCCTGCAACTGGGTCTTGAGCTCTTTTAGTTCGGCCGGGGCCATTCGGTATGGCGCCATCGAGATTGGGGCCGTTCCGGGTTGAAGTTCTATAGAAAAGTCTATCTCTCTAGGAGGTGGTAAGCCAGGAAGTTCCTCAGGAAAAACATCGGCGTATTCGCACACGATGTGAGGTAATCCTAACTCCATTCTGTCAGTTTCTTCCATTTGGAGACTAGCCAGCCATCCAAATAGTTGATTCTGCCACCTAGATCTCTTCGTTGTCAAACTCGCTGCTTCTCTATCCCCCTTAAAACGAAAATGAGTTCCCTCTGGGGTGTAGGCCGTCACTGTCTTCTGATGATAGTCTATGACTGCTCGGTGAGCCGATAGCCAGTCCATGCCTAGTATCACGTCGAAATCCACCATGTCGATCACTCTGAGATCGCAAGTCAAGCGCAGGTTGGCTACTTCTAACTCGCACCCTCTACACACTAGATTAACAGTTATGCTCCCCCCCGTTGGTGATACTACTTTCGTACTTTTGCTAAGGGGTTCTGTTTCTAGTGCTAAGGCAGTTACACAAGTAGTAGATATGAACGAATGCGATGCTCCAGAATCGAATAAAGCTTGTACACAGGTGCTATACAATAGTAGTGTACCTTGGATCACAGAGGAATCCTGCTCCTGCTCCTCGGTCTGCAGGGCAAAGATACGCCCTCCAGTGCCTTGCTGGGTTCCAATGGGCTGCTTTCCCTTGTTCTGCCCGTTCTGCTGCTACGGTGGGCCTCCAGGGTTTTGCTTCACAAAGTTGGCCTGCCCGAGCTGTTGAGTCTTCTGGTTCCCAAAGCTCCCATTCCTCTCCCTCTGAAGCTGGGGGCAATCACGCTTGTAGTGGCCCATGGCCTGGCAGTTGAAGCATTGCACAAATGCCTTGTTTTGGCTGCCCCTCTGTGGTTCACTATGCCCGGATGCAACAGTCCTCCAGGGTTGGTTGCTTTGAGCTGAGGTGAATGGCTTGGTCGGGTAAGGTCCACGGTTGTTGTTGGGTGGCTGGGTTCGGATTGGCCCGCCAGTGTTGCCCGTTGCCTTCCTCCATCGAGTCTTGAAGTCAGCCTCCTCGCTTTCCAGGTGGAGGGCACACTGAACCACACCATTATAGGTGGTAAAGGCTTGTGCCACTACGGCCCTTCGAGTGGTAGTCAGCCCCCACTCGAATCTCCTTGCCTTGCTGCCTTCTGTTGCCACAGCGGTTGGTGCGTAACGGGACAGCTCTTCAAATTTGGCCGCGTACTGGGTCACGGTCATTGTCCCTTGTTCAGGTTCATGAATTCCTGCTCCTTGGCTAGGCGAAGGGGTGTAGGGAAGTATTTGTCGAGGAAAAGGGTTTCAAACTCGGCGAAGGTCATGGTGGCTATGGCATGGGTGGCTTCCATTAACTCCCACCAGTAACGGGCTTCCCCCTTTAGTTGGTAAGTGGCTAAGGCCACACGGTCTCCATTCCGGGTGATCTCCAAGGTGTCTAGGATCACCTTGGTTTCTTTCAGCCAGGCTTCCGCCACGGTAGGGTTAGGATCTCCGTTGAAGGTCGGGGGTCGACGCTTGCAAAATTCATTCATCGCCCGGGTGCGAGTCATTGGTCCATCATCGTGGTTTTGGTTATGGGGGTTAGCGTTCAGGGCGGTTACGAGTGTTCGCATGACTTGAGCTAGGTCGGTGTTAGTGTTCGAGGATTCTCCGTTCTCGTACCCTAGTCCGCTGCGTCGGTTCACCATCTACGAGTAAAAATTGTACGGGGGCGGTTTAGTCTACTTAAAATATTTTCTTTGGTAAACGCAATCTTATCAAATAACATGCAATAGTAAAAAGCAAGCTTTTCATTGATAAGCAAGAAATTACAATCATAAGCATAGAGTTCTACTATAAAACAAGTAGACTGAAAATGAGATTCCTACTACAAAGTGAGACGATCCTACTACATGGTTCTTCTAGCGTTAGTGCTTTCAAGGGCGACTCAAGCTATCAAGACCTTATTCTAACACTACTACTCTATTGACGAGGTGGAATGAGTCCGAATAACTCTCTAAGCTGCTCCATCCACTCCTTCTCCCGGATCTCGAGCCAACGTTCTCCCTCGCGGTGAATCTTCTCAGCAAGTTCCCTCAGTGGTGAGTCCTGAGGATCGAGCACCAAGTACTGATCCTCGCTGGTGTAGGGTGTCATCACAACTATCTCGTATAGCTGTTCACCAGTCTCGGGGTCGCGGACTCCCAAGTGTGGGATGGGAATAGGGCTCTCGGGTGATATCAAGGTCTTGTAGTACAGCAGGTCTGCTACGGTGATAAGGGTACGGCATTCCATATCTACAATAAGGAAAGTTATATATTAGACTTAAGATGGTGGAATGCAATCGCATGCATACAATTATACATAAACAGTGATCAAGTCTAATAGAAAACACAAGTCTTTCATTTCATAATAAACAAGTACCACATAGAAGGCTTTGCTAGCCACAACTTCCTACTAGATTTGATTACATAGAAAGAAAAAGTCCCACTACTTCTTAAGCTTCCTAACTTATTCTAGAAAATACTAGGAAACTCCATCCGATAAGCGCCTATGTTAGTCTCAAAAGGTGGTGGTGGCACGTCTCCGGAGTCAGTGGCTATATCCATGACTTCGGGTTCCGCTCCTAGGAATGCTTTTGCCTCCTCATCGGATTCCCAATCCTCGTCGTCGGTTGGTGCATCGAGATCGGGTCCGTTCATCGCTTGCCCCCAATCTTCTTCGTCGCTGAATTCTTCGGGGTCCTCTTCGGGTTCCTCCATAGGTTCTTCCTCCTCTGGATCTTCCTCGAGGTCTTCCTCGGGTTCTCCCGCAATCATGTTGATGGGAGGGATCATCGGAATTTGGGCGAGGGCTGCTCCCGCATTGTCCTCTCCATTTCCCTCAATTAGGAATTCTACGTCGTTGGGAGGTGCTATTTGGACTAGGACTGGTGCCGCTTCGACATCACCTCCTCCCTCGGGAAGTATGATCGAGCCATGCTCTCGGTAGTAGTCATTGGTGTAGGGAAAGGCATAAGGGAAGTAAGGATCTTCTATCAGCTGGTTTGTCATCGACCTTAGGGTACTCGCGAGATGGTGTGCTTCGGCTAGCAGGTTGATTTGGTATGCACTCAAGTGATTCATCTACAAGGAAAAAAATTTCTATTAGTCAAGTTTTGAAAGGAAGTTTTAGTAAAAACTTAGAGAAAACTTTTTAGGTTTCTACATTCCACATTCGATTCTTGATTTAAGTCATCATCCAATTGTTCGGGAATTCCCAGCTCGGCCGTACTGCCAATTTCCGTGCCTTGCTTCAATCCGAAGATTGTTTTGACAGAATTCCACCCAATTTGGGACGGTAAACTTAAATTCAATTCACGTTTGTGCAACGGTCAAACTTATTGTGTGGTTCTACCCTTTTTACCCATGGCCGAGGTTTTGAACCTAAAGCTTTGATACCAAGTTGTAACGCCCCGAATTTTGGGTACGTTAAATAAAACATTTTATTGAAATAAAAACTGAGTCTGGCTCTTTTATTACAACAAAAACATGAAAAGGAGTACTTTTATTACAAACGGAAGGAAACTAAGGCTCCTAACTACAGCTCCGCTTGTTCTTCCATCACAGCTAGCTCCTCGGCTCCGAAGGCTTCCAAGGTGTAAAGCTCGCCCTGCTCATCTATGAGATCTGACATATTATACCCGCGTCACCACTGGTATAATATGCCAGGGTCACCAAAAAGGCAACACCGTGAGCCAAAAAGCTCAATAGAACTATCCAAACCCTCTAACCCTTAACTTATGGATGAAAGATCATAATAACAATTCTACTTTAGATCATGCATATAGTTCAAACAAGTATTCAAATCCACAATCCTTACTTGACTAACGTTGTGTTCATTACTTAGACTCATCGTAGATCATGTTTTTACTTCACTTTCCTTTTTACCCAAAAACTCCTTTTTAACTCACCCAACCTCGGTTCCGCCGCGCCGGTTTCCCGAGTATCCTCACAATGGTTCCGCCGCGCCGGGTTCCCATTGGCACACAACCGCATTGGCTCCGTACCGCGGATAACCAAGCACACACCCAACCTCGGTTCCGCCGCGCCGGTTTCCCGAGTATCCTCACAATGGTTCCACCGCGCCGGGTTCCCATTGGCATACACACACACAACTCACATAATGCACCCAAAACCGGTCATTATGTAGTTTCAAAATATTTCCTCCCTCGGATACACATTTTTTTTATCTTCGTTAACACACCCTAGGTGCCATGTCTCTATTCTCTTGGTTTTCGTGTCACGTTACATGCATAGACTCCGTGGTGTAGGACTTTCCACATAAACAAGCATTTATAAATTCCCAAAATGAATACAACAATATTATCCAACTCTTGACCACATAACATGCTTGAATCATAATAACAACATCATGCATCTCATACATTTTTAAACAAAGATAACCTTATCTACTTTAAACTTAATGATCAAAGTTACTTTCAAATGAACTTATTTTAGAGTTATGATACAAAACTACTTTATACTTAGGAATAGGGATAAGGAATTTCTACCGGGATGGAAGTTAAGGAAATCCTACCTTGCTTCTTGGCGGTAGTAGTCGGCTAAGAAGATTTGGTCGTCGGTTTTGGATTTCGGCGGCGTAACGGCGTCGGTTTTGCTTCGAAAGGAAAAGAGTTGTACTTTCTTTTCCTAGAAACAACTTTCTAACTAACTAAGCTACTTTAAAAGATCTAACGGTGGTTTTGGGAGGTGGTTTGGTGGTTTCTCTCAAGAACACCCAAGAACACTAGAAAACTAGAACTTTGAAAGCAAGAACTTTTGGAATTTCTAGAGAGAAGTGAGAGCAATGGTTGAAGGTGTGAGTTTAAGCTTGGAATGAACTTCTATTTATAGGCAAGGGCTTCTCCTCTCCCTCTCTCAACCGAATCTCTCTCTCTCTCTCTACATCTTTGATTTCTTTCACTTGTCAAGCTTGATTGAAAGCTTGATGGGTGAAGTTAAGGCTTGGTTGGAAGATCAATGGCTAAATGGTAGGCTTGCATGGCTACTTTGGTCCTTGGATTTGATCTTTGGAAGATATGTTGGAAAGGGGGGAGACATGGGTACAAGATTCATGGTTTAAACAATTGGAATTGGTACAAAGGAGGACAATGGTGGTAGATATGGAAGATATACATCTTCCAAGTTTGAAAAGATGAAGAATATCCAATTACAAGTCACATCCTTCTTCTTCTTCCTTCTTCCTTCCTTCTCTCTCTCTCCCTCTCTCTCTCTCTCTCTCTCTCTCTCTCTCTCGGCCTCTCTCCTCTCTCTCTCTCACACGGCTCTCTCTCTCCTCTCTCCTCTCTCTCTCTCTCTCTCCCATGTGCTAGCTATATACATATGTATATATATGTACAAACATGTAAGAATACAAATAAACAATAGGTACTTTTGTACAAAAGGGCAATTTAGTCTTTAAGGGTCAAGATTCACCCTTTAAACCAATACAAAAGGTACCGTACTTAATTAATAAAGTAATGTACTTTTGTACTCCCGGAAATCTTAACAAAATATTAGTTTAATGGGATAAGTACCTTGTTTGAAAGATGAGCCTATTACCCAATGGTTAATAGAATCCCTAACGGTTATTATCCAAGGGATAATAAGGTACGGGTACTTTAAATACTAAACTAAGTTTTTGGAAAAGACTACATGTCCTTTTTGAAAATACACATGTGATATATATATATATATGTACTTACCAAATAAAATAAGAAAAGGCTTTTGTCCAATGGGTAAAGATTACCCTAATGGTTATTGTCCAATGGTCCATAGTTACTTGGGTACTTTTATTGAAAAAAATAATCAAAAGTACTTTTCAAATGTCATTTCTTTAAAAGATCAAAGTACTTGTTCAAATCTTTCAAAAATCCTTTTAATATAAAGAAATGGGTTTCTATTATCCAATGGATAATAATTCCCCTAACATTTATCGTCCAATGGATAAAGAATAAAACTAAAACAATAAAAGAAAACAATTAAATCCTTTCTAGTCTAGGGTTCAAACTTCAAAAGGTTCAAGATGGGCAAAACGGTCCATCTTTGGTTAGGGAAAAGTAACTAGGTGACTTTCTAGTTTGGTTACTCCATCGAGCCGGTTAGAAGCTAACTAGGCTTGCTAAGTAGGGCATATAAGTCAAGAAGCGATCCTTGAGGGTCCAAAGTGCGATTAGGGTTTCTAGACGAGGATTATGATAATAAGGCATTCGATTGCTTAAATACAAACAACAAGGAATCAAATAAGAAAATTATCACGTACTCGATTTTAAACATAATTATAAGTGATTTACATAATAAAAATACTCACAAATATCCGTACGGTACCCAAAAGATCACTATATTCTCATTCCCAAAGCAAATACTTCCAAGTTCACACGGTTCCAAAATATTACAACATTGGCTCAACGGCCCCAGATTTAACATAAGTAGCGAAGTTCGAAAGAGAATCAGTGGTTACAATATCCCGAGTCAAAAGAATTACAATTTAAGTTACAAACACATCTTTCAAAATAAGTTTACAAAGATGAATAAGTAACTCCTTCGGTTAGCTTTCAAAAAATAATGTCCACACTCCAAGCACGCCAAGCAATGCAAGCTATGGTCCCGGGTTAGCACCTGAAAATAATATAAGGCTTGAGCTACACTAGCCCAGTAGAAAAGTCTACGCAAACTCTATTTGCAAATGAGCGAGACGAATGAACGAATGAATAAAGATCACAAGACAACGGAGGAAGCACAATTTTTATGTACAAGTGTCCCAAAATCTCCAATTTTTCTTTTATTCAACCCATAAATCATATCCGTTCAATTCATGTCTCAACATGTCGTATCGTTTGTGTGTCTGAGCCGAAGCTCCTGCCGGGCTAATTTTGGGACCCCGATATCCCCTGCCAAGCACCCACCTTGAAGGTTAGGCCTTGAGTAATTATTTTGAGCATTAGCTCCTACCAGGCTAATTATGGGACCCTGATATCCCCTGCCAGGCACCCACCCGTCGATGGGCCCTGAATGTTCACGCGTCATTTGCAAGCTCAAATATATCGTTCGTAAAACATCGTGCAATTCGAAGCTCATACTTATCATTTCAAAATTTCACAAATTCGAACGGATCCAATTTAGATATCACGTTGATCAAGATGTCATGCATGATTGCCCAAGCCCTCATGTTATAAGTATATATAAATAATCATGTAAACCATTGAAATGGTTTAACGTTTAAGAAAAGTAGGATTGCAACGACACAGGAGGATTAAGCCTTTGACGGGTTTCCTACCGGTAGGTAGTGGGGTACAACCGGTACAAACCGGAAACAACGGAGTCACAGTTTTGGTTCGCAAGAATTCTACCGGTAGAGAATGGTATAGTACCGGTAGGGTCCAAGAAATTTTTATAATCCTACCGGTAGGGAACAAATCCTACCGGTACAAAAACTGATTAGAAAGGCCACCATTTTGCACGAGGAAAACTTTGAGACAGGCTACCGGTAGGAGAAAAGTTCTACCGGTAGGAAGCTAATTTTCTGGCAACACAACAACGTTCTACCGGTAGAAAGGACGAGCCTACCGGTAGGAATCAAGGAAAAACAGACGATTCTTACAGTCACAACAGATTTTTATTCAAACTCAACGACAACCATTACAAGCTCGAATAATACATAAAAACACTCAAACAACATATAAAGAAAGGTAGAATTTCCTACCTCGAGTACCCGAACCAAAATCGAAGAGATGGAGCAAGCCCTAGCTTTCGGAGTCCCAAACCAAGAAAAATACACCAAACCGGGCTCTATTTAGCGCAATACGAGCCCAAATACGTAAATAGATGATGGAGTTGAGTGTGATTGTTGTGAGTTTTGAGTGATTGGGTGAGTTTTTGGGTGAAAGAGAGAGAAATGGAGAGAGAGCCGAGAGATGAAAATGGAAAAAGAAGAAAAAATATTTCCCTGGTATACACGACACACACATGCACAAATCACACAAACACCCATGGCTTTCAACTTCTCACACTTTGACCCCCAACTCTAATATTCTCAATAATCCAACACTTATTCATTTATAAATTATTAAAACATATAACGGAAATTTACGGGTCTCTACAAAAATCAACGAGCAATTAAGAGAAATTAAGAAATTTCAAATAACAACGAGATTTTTATTGAACGAAAAATCGGAGTTGTTACACAAATAAAGGAAGAGCTAACTTACACATATAAGTTGATTATACTTCGTTCATGATGGACTTTATCGACTCGGCTCGCACTTCATCAATTTCGGCTTTCGTGTAAGTTTTTTTTCCATTGAACTGCAATGGATTGAAAAAAAAAATTACTTACAAGTTAACAGTTCTATTCATAAAGCAATATAAAGAAATACAAGTTAAAAATAAGTCTTACATTTCCTCTGCTTAAGATCCTCTCATCTCTAATCAAATCTTTCATGTATTTCATTACATAGAACCCACATTCCACATTTGTAGGTTGTTTAGGGCACTGTAGACAAATACGATAATTTCAATCAGAAAAAACATAAAAACAATTCCAAAAAAATCCAAAAAGAGAGATTGCATAGATACCTTGACTGTTTTCCAATTAATAATTTGACTACTCCGTACTCCCTTACTACTGTCATAGATTTTGAATGCATTTCAAAGAGGCAATACTTGTAAGTACTATCAACATAATATGATTAAGAAAAGGGCTCAAACAATAATGCTCAAAGTCCAAAAACTTACGTCTTAATCAAGAGTTTAAGGGGTGAGTGGACTTCCTTATTAATTGAATCCATGTAGTACATTATTGAAGACGACAAATCAATGACGCACAATACCCAATGGACCCTAATATGAAATAAGACATAATTAGCTATGACCAATACCTTATGCATAACATTATGAATGTAGCAGATACTTCTTTCATATGACATATGTACTCCATGTCAACTTTTTGCAGTTGAGCATAAACCTCTGCACCAAATATGTCATCATCTATAAGAATTTGAAAAGCTTCCATCTTATCGGTGTGCTTGGTCAATGTGGTAAATAATTCAATGCATTCCAAATTACTTTCCCACTCCAACAACTTTTTGGTGTTCCTTGTTTATTTTACCAAAGAAGATTTTGAG
The DNA here is from genome assembly GCF_030253575.1 of Rhododendron vialii. Classification (NCBI taxonomy): domain Eukaryota; kingdom Viridiplantae; phylum Streptophyta; class Magnoliopsida; order Ericales; family Ericaceae; genus Rhododendron; species Rhododendron vialii. The sequence continues at coordinate 3,454,799 of NC_080567.1, forward strand.
AGAGATTGAGGCTATCCTTAAGAATTTTTTGTGGTCTGGTCTTAATCTCAAAAGAGCAGGAGCCAAAGTCAAATGGTTGGAGGTGTGCACCCCAAAAGCTAAAGGTGGACTGGGGTTAAAGTCTCTTACTATTTCCATTAGTACTGTAATTCAGAATGGGGGATGGCACTGGCCTAGGCCGCGGAATTCTATGATTCATTAGATACAACACTCCATTCCTAGCTTTGTTGTCCCTCAATCTGATAAAGCTTATGAAGTTGTATGGACTGTTTCCCCTACAGGGCAGTATACTACCAAGCACACATGGGAGGCTATAAGAAATAGAGGAGAAGAAACTCAATGGGCTATGGTTGTTTGGTTTTCAAAAAATGTGTCTAAATGGTCCTTTATCCTATGGCTAGCTTGTCTTAAGAGGCTGTCTACTAAGGACCGTTTTCTACGATGGGGAATGGAGGTAGACCCTGTTTGTGTGCTATGTTCCCAGAGTGCTGAATCTATTCAACACTTGTTCTTTTTCTAGGTGTATTTGGGAGCCTATCCTGCTCAGACTTTAGATCCAAAGAAGGGCATAAATGTGGGGATTTAGAACTGAATGATGCTTGTGGTTTTTGTAGAAGTAAGACATTCAGCTCTTTGATGTTTAAATTGGCATTAGCTGCTGGGGTATACTTCATTTTACTTGAGCATAGTTCCAGAATTTTTGAAGGCAGGCCAAGGAATTCAAGTGTAGTCTTAGCTTGTATTGATGACAATATAAGACTAAGAGTTTGTACTTGGAATCAGTTCCCCAACTCTTTGGAAAATCGAAGACTCTTTGCTCATTGGAACATCTCTACTAGAGTTCTTAGATTTGCAAATCTCTAATGAGGAGTTAGTATAGTTGTTTGGTAGATTGTAGTAGGATGCTTTTCTTTTGTGTAAAGCAGTCTGTATAGTGGGTTCTGCACTCCTGTGTTTTTTCAGTGTGGTTGGTTATAAGATGACACATTTACCACAAAAAAAAAAAAAGAATACGAATCATGGGATAGGCTACGACAGTGCCACACTATTGTAAGTTCTTCCACTAAAGAATTTTCCAAATAAAGGAACGAAGTACAGAAGCTCTAAGGACATCGACACGACGATACATTAGCTCGGTGAGTATCATAAATAGTTCTCAATTACACACAAGAAAACATACATCCAACACTTAAAAGTTAGCATTCCAAGTTTTGTTAAGGTGACATTAGTATCTAGGCAAATTCATGCTTTTTGGATCTCACAAATTGCCCAGTATCATGCACACAAAGATCCGTGTTGATTTTTTAAGGAAACTTGATTAAAGGAACTTTTGCGGCTCACTATGTCACATTGACAGAAAAAGTCTTATGATAATTTTTCAAAGCTTCTTCAGCGCGTTCTATTAGGAACTAGATCAGATAATAACTACAGGGAACAAAAATAACAGTAATCACACAAAAGTGATGGTAGTCCACATTGTCTAATTATATCAACAGAATCGTTTTTTGGTTGTACTATGTTTAAACTTTGATCGATTTTGGATGAAGTGCCTGCATTTCGTATGGTCTGTTTAGGTAGAAAAAGGCCTATGAGCACATCACAGAGCGTGGATGAAGTGCCTACATGTCATATGTTTTTATTAGGCAGGAACAAGTCTACATCAGTACAGAGCATGAGAGCAACATATCAGTGACAACAACAATACTAACAAGAACTAATCCCAAGACTGAGGCTACACCATGTCCAGCATTGCTCCTTTTCCAAGAGTTACTGACAAAAGAAGCACAAATAAGAACCCCAAAACTGAGTCAACAGATCCTAGAGAGAACTTTTCTTGTGTGGTAACACTAGAAAGACTTATCTCTCCACCCAAGCAACAACTAGATACTCCAAAAGAAAGTGGACAGTGGGATTGGTCAGTCGAAACGCATATAAGTAGGCCAAGATACTTTTGAGTTATCGGATAAACAAAAAAAATACTGCAAAACAACTTAGTGTAAGCACGGAGAAGAGCTTAGACTCCAAACTTTTGGATGAAAACATAGGTGCAGGCACTACTGATGGAGTGTTTCAACTGCGCAGTACATGTCAGTACTTAAAAGCACACGGAAGAAGTAGGTGACAAGAGAAAGCAAAATAAAAAATATATTCTAATGAAAACAATAACTCATGTTTAAATTCTGTTGGATATAAATTTGCGTGAATGAATAGAACTAACAAAAATCCACGAAAAAAGAACTTACCATTTGTTTCAAGAGAATGAACTTAACACCAAGGACCGATCTCTATGTTTATCCGTTTTTCCCTTTTTGCCTTTCCTCAAAGAATTCATTCGGGAGGGGAATGAACACTAAATGAGGATGGGCATAAACCTAAAGTACACAACAATCGTAATCTCTAGGCCGTTGTTGTCAAGAGCAAACTCATGTTCCTCAATCATTTTCCACAACCAGCTAGGGTAAAGATTATACTATCATTTACTCCAACAGATTACTAGTATAAATTAACATTTTCTTCATAATCAAGATACTATAAGCTACAGGACTCTGTTTTTTACTTGAGACCTGATAGAACTTTTGATCTCCTACCAACATGAATTTCGTAGCAATTATGTAGCATTTGAAGAATGTATGATCATGCCCAACAGTCCATTCTGGAAAATATAAAATTTGATTGCTAAATTTTTTACCTAAAAAAATATTATACCATTATGAACCAATCATACCCCTGATATTTTTTTTTTCTGCTAATCTGTGATTTTGGCCACCAACATTGTTTTGTGGTCACACAAGGTCTCACTTTCTATGGTTTCTTTCGATCAACTACTGGAGAGGCACAAGAGAAATCTGGAAAAGAAGTCATCGAAGTACTTAAGATCTTAGAAGAGCAATGCCTTGGGGATAAAATGTTCATCGGGGGAAGCTCTTTGGGACTAGTAGTAGACATATCATTTGGATGGCTTGCGTACACAATAATCGTAATCTCTATGTATTTTAGATCTTAAGTACGCCATAAATCTATAAAAACTGGGGAAGCCAAAACTTCAAGCGGAGCAAAAAATTTCTAGAGCAATAACTAAAAACCTAAACCAAAATTCTTGCAAACACTTAAACTGCATAAATACCTGTTGATTTGCAAAGAACAGAGAAAATCTTTAGAGAGAGAGAAGAACAATACCTATTGGGTTTAGAAATTTTCCATTTCGATTGATTGACTTGGCCATTTGAAGCTCTCTCTCTCTCTGATAACAAACTCGCGCAAGCGAAAGCGCCGTTTCTTCCTTCACGGTGGTGGTGGAGAGAGATAAGGCGGCGGCAGCTTGTGAGGCCGCGAAGAGGCAGCGGCGGGTGACGATGGGGATGGATGAAACGTGTACTGGAGAGGCAGGTGAGGATGAGGATGAGTACTGAGCTTCAACGGGTGAGAAGAGAGTGTAACTAGGGCTTATTTTGGGCTAACGTGAAACGACGTCGTTTTGAGCACATAACTTTTCAATTCGCGCCTAAATATGAGAAGCAGCGCCCACACAAAAATTCAGAAGTTCCCAGTTTTTATCACAGTCTTTTATCTCGCTACAAGAGCGAGATCTTTTATCTCGCTCTTTTTCGTGCCAAAGTTTTTTATCACGCCGCAAGGGTGAGGTCTTTTTTTTTTTTTTTTATCTCACCGCACGAGCAAGGTCTTAAAGTCTTCTATCACACTATAAGGGTGTGGTCTTTTATCTTTATCTCGTCGCAAGAGTGAGATCTATTATCTTGCTCTTTTCTGTGGCTAAGCACCACTTTTTATCTTAGCTTTTGATTTAAACTGAGATAAAAAAGTTAGTCTACAATTTTTTATCACACTTTCACTGAAAACCGTGATCTTTGTGAATCTCCTTAGTGTGGTATTTATCTATTATTGTAGTAGTGAAAGGAAAATCATGCCCAGCTATAGTTCGGGCCAAAAGGGGGTTTAGAAAATAACTCATAGTTGCCATCGGGCATAGAGTTTAGGTGTGCCTTCTCAGCTCTTGAATATCCGAAGAATAATTCAAGAACTTTAAAAAAAGAACCTCGGGCCAGAGAACACGGTTATTAAAAAACATTGACTTCGTTTTGCTTTTTACGAAAAAGGCTTTAACTCCATTTTTCTTTTTAGAAAAAAGGCTTTAGCTCCGTGAGGTTCGAAAACAAAGGGTTCTGTAATTCACTGTTAGATGTAGGGAAGCCGGAGCACTCTATCCTGCCCTTGCGGTACTCACTCCTTTAAACATGCAATAGAAATGAGTTGAGAAAGGATGAATGTTGCGCATAAATAGAGTTTTGTTCTAATTGATGAATATGGCTAACATTGCGTATTGAACTCCCAAAAGATGAGTATGCCATTTTTTGAAGGAATGACAGTAGCAAAGTAATGAGAATTATCATTCGTCCTTTCTGACTGGAAAGTCATGGATATAAGGGATAGGACCTCTTAAGATTCCTTGATTTGGCAATGGGACCATGGAATATGGCGAATGCAAAAGAAGGGCGTGAATTGTGTATGAGCATAAGGGGAAAGGAAAAAGGGATAACATTTGTCTAATTTAAAATCTGACTTCTTTTAGAAAATAGAGTAAAGGCCGAAGGATCAATTCCACGGTTGAGAAATCGAATCCTCACCCGAAGTATTGCCTCTGGGCATGATGAAATTTTCATTGAAAGTTTACTGATTTCTCGACCGTTAAATCCATTCTTTCGCGCTCTGGATTTTATCCCCACCTCCCCCCTCTGGGGGCCATGTGTCTACGTTCGCCTTCTCCTTCCCTTTAGGAGGGAGAACAAGGGGCGCGAGCGAGAGGGAAATGGTCGGGAGATAAGTGATCCGGTTCTTATGGATTGCGACTTTGGTTTTTGAAAAAGAAGGGGACTGGAGAAGTTTTGTGTTCTATTAAAGGGCTTCCGATATTTTAGAAAAATACTTGAATATTAGGAAATGAAGGGGGTTTTATTTCAAAAAGGGACCGAGCTCTCTTCTAGCTGCCTACGAATCTCCGGGGAAAGGAAAATAAGGTCTAGCCGTACTTTGGGCCAAAAGGGGGTTTAGAAAATAACTCAGATTCGCCACCGGGCAAAGTGTTTGGGTGTGTCGTGTCACCTCTTGAATATCCGAAGAATAATTCAAGTATTTTTGAAAAAGAACCTCGGGCCAGAGAACCCAGTTTTTAGAAAAGAGTGACTCCGTTTTGCTTTTTAGGAAAAAGGCTTTAGATCTGCAAGGTTCGAAAAGAAAGGGTTCGGTAATTCACTGTTACGTGTAGGGAAGCCAGAGCACTCTATCCGGCCCTTGCGATACTCACTCCTTTAAACATGCAACAGAAATGTGTTTTTTCCGAATGAAGATGAAATTGAAATGAGTTGAGAAAGGAAAAATGTTGCGTGTAAATAAAGATTTGTGCTAATTGATGGGTATGGCTAACTCTGCGTATTGAACTCCCAAAACATGAGTATGCCATTTTTTTAAGGAATGACAGTAGCAAAGTTTTGGGAATTATCATTCGTCCTCTCCGACTTGAAAGTCATGCATATAAGGGACGGGACCTCTCAAGAATCCTAGATTAGGCTACGGGATTGCGGAATATTGAAAAAGCACAAGAAAGGCGTGAATTGGGTATGAGCATAATGGGGAAAGAAAAATGAGCATAATGGGGAAAGAAAAAAGGGATATTATTTGGCTAATTCAAAATCTGGCTTCGTTTAGAAAATAGAATTAATGGTCGAAGGATCAATTCCCTGGCCGAGAAATCGAATCCTCAGTCGAAGGATTGCCTCTGGGCATGATGAAATTTTCAATGAAAGTGGATCGATTTCTCGATCGTTAAATCCATTCTGTTATGCTCGGGATTTTATCCCCACCTCACCCCTGTGGGAGCCGAGTGTCTTCGTTCGCCTTCTCCTTCCCTTCGGGAGGTATAACAAGGGGCGCGAGCAAGAGGGAAACAGTCGGGCGATAAGTGACCCGGTTCCTGTGGATTGTGACTTCTGTTTTTGAAAAACTAGGAAAATGGAGGAGTTTTATGTTCTATAAAAGGGTTTCGGAAATTTTAGAAAGATACTTGAATTTTTGGAAATGAATGGCGTTTTATTTAAAAAAGGGACCGAGCTCTCCTCAAGCTGCCTACATATCTACGGGGAAAGAAAAATCTGGTCCAGCCGTAGTTCGGGCCAAAAGGGGGTTTAGGAAATAACTCAAAGTCACCACCGGGCATAGAGTTTAGGTGTTCCTGGTCACATCTTGAATATCCGAAGAATAATCCAAGTATTTTAAAAAAAGAACCTCCGGCCAGAGAACCCGGTTATTGGAAAAGAGTGACTCCGTTTTGCTTTTTAGGAAAAAGGCTTTAGCTCCGCGAGATTAGAAAAGAAAGGGTTCGGTAATTCACATAAGTAAACTAATCTGGAAGCCCAGATTGGGGTGTCTACAATTGTAAAGCCGATCGGTTTGACCGATGAGCTTATCGCTCAACTGTTTTAAAGAACTCTCACTGGAAGCTCTGTCGATTGGTTTCTCACTTTGGAATTTGTGCACTATCAAACTAGGCCACAAATTGCCAATGCTTTTGTCAAGCAATACGCATACAATGTCCAAATTGAGCTAACCACCTGAGATTTGGAAATGACCAAGCAAGAGTTGAATGAAGACTTTGCTACCTTTGTGGCTAGATAGAGAGAGAAAGCCTATAAGATGAAGAACCGTCCCTCTGAGGAAGATCAAGTAAGGATAATTGTCAAAAATCTGCAGCCCAAGTATCTCAGGCATATCTACACTCAGGCTATCATCGACTTCAAATGCCTGCATGCTACTAGGTTACAGATTGAAAATGGAATCAAGCTAGGGCTCATTGGAAAAGAAAAAGTTCCTCCTCCATCTAAGAAAACCTTTCCTGATTGTACTCTCATGCCTCCATAAACACCCTCGACCCAGCCTTACCACAAGACCCTTTCCAAGCAAGCCTTTCCCGAAACTCAAATCGACCCCACCGCAACTTTAGCCCTCTCTACATGACTCTCTCTCAAGCCTTAACCATTCTAAGCCATCAGGGGCATCTCAAACCCTTGAACAAACCACCTCCTCAGTTGCCTTATGGCCTAAAACATCATCCTAACAAACAGTGTGCCTACCATCAACACCCAGGGCATGCGATAGATAGTTGCATGCGTCTTCGCCATGATATCCAAGACCTCATAGATAACCGAACCATAAAACCTCCAAAACCTGATGAGCAAGTCAACCCACTTCCTACTCACAATACTGAACCACCACCATGAAATATCAATCTTATAAGCTTGTCTCATAACCCCATATACAATTCTAGCCAAATACATTGTCCAAGTTACCCAAACCAAGCCTACCTTGACCTTCCCAGAGGAGGATGGGTGTTTCATGATAGAGGAAGAAGAAAACAATGAGTCCGACCAATCGAAAATGATTGACCCTGACATGTCTGACAAGAATGACGAAGAGGAATAAGCAAAGAAGGAAAAGCTAAGGAAATGGGAACATTCCCGGCAAAGCACAATTTGGAGGATCCAGAAATCCCGTTTGTGGAAGATGATGAATGGCTACGCATTTGGTTTTGTTAGTAATTTATTTTAATCAACGGGTATCTGTAATCTTAACGTGGGGAGATTAATGAGTATTTAATATCATGGAGCTCGTAATATAATTGAGATAAGGACGGGAGTGCAATTATAATTCTGTAGTGGGGTGAATTATAATTAGTGAAATAAGAAATAGAATCCTGGTGGGATTAAGTTTTCTTATTTACACTGGGAGCCCAGACTTATTACTCCTTAGGTCCCTATCGTAGCCCTATATATACACGTTATGCTCTTTAGGTCAGGAGGATGTTTTTCTATTATTCAGTAAATAGAGGCAGGCTTAGAGAGAGCAAACAGATCACGAAAGAGTCCACACTTGGTTCGTGTTCTAGACGTGCAGGGAATACGATAGAAGATCGTAAGGTACGGTCGAGCAGTATTCGTGGTTTATAGCAAGACGTGCTATAACAAGTTCAACCAGCGTTCGTGTCGCAGGGAGTTGAGGTAGAACCCTAATTCCGCTTTATAGGGTTTTACAATTTTTGTTGTCTAATCTGTACGCGTCATTACTGGGTCTTGGGGATTCGGTTTCCCAACAGTGGTATCAAAGCCAGGCTGTAATCACGCGTATGGATTAAACAAGCCATGTTGTCCGTAGGTTATAGAGGGTAGAACGTAGAACTGTGCTAACCCTTGTTTTGCAGCGTTCTTACCCAGCTATTATGGTCACATGATTTTTATTGGTTTTATGTGATTGGATCCCACGATAATTTTTTCGTGGTTATTGTTATTTATTGGGTACCACGATTATTTTTCGTGGTTGTAATAATTAACGTAGCATGTGTTATTTATTGGGTGCCATGATTATTTTTCGTGGTTGTAATAATTAACGTAGCATGTGAACTCCAATGGAGGCATAAGATCGATATTTGTATGTTTCTTCGATTGTAATAGCATTCGACGGTTATTCGGAGATCGAAGATGGTAGATACAAAAGATTCAAGTTATTTGGCTCGCAACAGTTTTTTTTCAGATTCGTAGGGTCTGATTGCAGGGCTATTTCGACCCAGTAAACATTGGAATCAGAAAATCTGTTCTTCACGAAAGTTGTAGATAATTGAATTTCAAATCCAACCCAATTTGAATCACTTCAATTGGAGGTCAGATGAAGAAGATATGGCCAAAATACTGAAGGCTGTGCAGTTTACGCGGGAATATGTTAAATCCGAAATTTCTTGCCTAAGCACGGTTGGATTTTGGTTTTCTTGATTGATTCAAACTATCTAAATCTTCTACACAAGTATAGCCGAAGGATTTCAAGTTTGGAAGGACTCCTTATTGCTTAAGGATTTCAAGATTGGAAGAATTCCTTGTTGCTCAAGGATTGCATCTTTGACCATAATAGTTGGGATGCATATTTTATTATGTTTCCTAAATTATGTTTATGCATGTTTCTATGATTGTTTGCATATGTGATAGTTTACCATATTGGGACAACATGGTAATATATGGCTTTTGACCTAGATCACGTTTTTTGCAAACTTAAAATTTTTGATAACCCTCACAAATTTTTTTTTAATAACTAAGTGGGAGAGGGAGTTTATTTTTATAAATCCCACGGTCTCCATACTAGTATGTAGATGATGTAATTAATTTTGTGTGATGGTTTTAGAACCTTCCCCCCCATCGGGCAAAATTAATTATGCCCTCATCGGTACAGACTTCCTTAAAGGATAGGTCTATGATGATTGTTGTGTGAATTACTACACCATCTGAGGTAATTCATAACGGAACAATGGGTCATGGGGCTAGGTAATGGTATACACTTAGCCGTAAATAATAGTATCCTCACCATCTGAGTCACTATTATTATTTATAGGACCGAAGTTATATTGGCTATTTAATTTTGCTTGGCACGGTATAGTGTCTAGATAGTAAAATTAAAAGGTTGTGCCTATCTACACAAATGATAAAGAGTAGAGACTTCCCATCGAGGCATGCTCTTCATGGTGTGTAGGGTTGCCAATGTTTTTCTTTTAACATGTGGTAGAGGGAACCAATATTAAAATGAAATTCAAAATTTTTATTGCCCTTCATAATTGCTTGTTATGTTATTTGATTCTCAGATTCAAAAATGGGCTCTTTCAATCCACTTGCCATTATTCTCAAAGAAAATAAACTTACTGGACCAAACTATGTTGACTGGAAAAGAAACTTGAATATTGTGTTAACTGCTGAGGGCCACAAATATGTGCTTACTACGGCGTGCCCTCCTATACCTGAAGAAAATGCCACAGAACATGAAGCAAAGCCTTATAAAGATTGGGTTAAGGCTGATGAGATGTCGCGGTGTTATATTTTGGCTTCTATGTCGAATATATTGCAACATCAGCATCAAGCTATGGAAACTGCTTCTGATATGATGCTGAACCTCAAAGAAATGTTTGGGGATCAGAATCGGGCAGCAAGGCTAGTTGCTATGAAAGAATTGGTGAGCATCACCCATGTTGAAGGGACCCCGGTTAGGGATCATGTTCTAAAGATGATAGCTCTTCTTAATGAACTAGAGATCCTTGGAGCTGAAATTGATGGGAAAACCCAGATCGATTTCGTTCTCAACTCACTGCAGTCTGAGAGTTTTAAGCAGTTTCGCCTGACTTATTCTATGAACAAAATGCATTTATCTTTGGCGGAACTTCTTAAGGAACTCCAAGCAGCTGAGGGTCTTTTGGTTGCGAAGAAACCACCATCAGTGCTAGTGGCTGAGAAGGCTTCTACTTCTAAGCCGAAAGGCAAGAAGAAGCAGAATAAGTCTCAGAAAAAGGTTGTGGAGGCAGTTCATGCGCCTCAAGGTGGAGTGAAAAAGCCTACGGCCAAGTGTTTTCACTGCAAGCAGAAAGGACACTGGAAGAAGGAATGTCCGGTTTTTCTCAATAAAGTGAACAAACAAGGTAAATCTTTTTCACTAGTTGTTGAATCATGTTTAGCGGTGTTATCTACCAGTACCTGGTGTGTAGATACGGGAGCCACTAATCATGTTTGCAATTCATTGCAGGGGTTCCAGGAAACCAGAAGACTCAGTGATGGGGAGATTTATCTACATATGGGAAATGCTACGAGAGTGGCAGCAGTTGCAGTAGGAAATATTTTTTTAAATTTTTGTAGTAATAGGAGTTTAATTTTGAGAGATTGTCTTTATGTTCCTACTATTAGAAGAAACTTGGTTTCAGTTTCTAAGTTAATAAAGGATGGATATTTGGTTTATTTTAGTGACTCTGTGGTTATTAAGTTAAATAAACGTTTTATCTGTTCTGGTTCATTGGTGGATGATCTCTACATTATAAATCCTATATTTCCTACAGTGCAACTGCATGAATTGAATAACACTAATAATTTACCATGCAAGAGAAAAGAGCCTTCGAAATTGAACCAAACGTATCTTTGGCACTTACGTCTTGGTCATATTAATCTGAATAGGATTTCTAGACTGGTTAGAGATGGACCTTTAGGTTCATTAGAAGTTAAGGAACTTCCAGTCTGTGAATCATGTTTGGAAGGTAAGATGACCAAAAGGCCTTTTTCAGCAAAAGGATATAGAGCCAAAGAGCCGTTAGAATTGGTTCACTCTGATTTGTGTGGGCCTATGAATATCCAAGCTAGAGGTGGTTTTGAGTACTTTGTCACTTTTATTGACGATTACTCAAGGTATGGATACATTTATTTGATGCACCGTAAGTCCGAATGCTTTGAGAAATTCAGGGAGTATAGGGCGGAAACGGAAAAGCGTTTGGGTAAATGTCTCAAGACACTACGATCTGATCGTGGTGGTGAATACCTCTTGGGAGAGTTTAGGGACTACTTGTCAGCTAAAGGGATTACATCCCAATTGTCAGCTCCAGGTATGCCACAACAAAATGGTGTAGCAGAGAGAAGGAATAGGACTCTTATGGATATGGTAAGATCAATGATGAGTTATTCAGATTTACCAATTTCGTTTTGGGGACATGCACTAGAAACAGCAGCGTATATTCTTAACTTGGTACCATCTAAGTCAGTACCATCTACACCCACAGAACTATGGATTGGGCGCAAACCTAGTCTCCAGCATGTTCGGGTTTGGGGTAGTCCAGCACATGTGCTGAATGGGAACGCAGATAAGTTGGAATCGAGAACAGAAGTTTGCTTGTTTGTGGGGTACCCTAGAGGAACGAGAGGTGGACTGTTTTATAGTCCTGCGGATAAGAAGGTCATTGTTAGCACTAATGCCCGGTTCTTAGAAGAGGACTATGTGATAGACCACAAACCCAGAAGTAAAATTGTTCTAGAAGAATTGAGAGGAGAGAGACCGGCACAAACTTCTTTACCACCAATAGTGCAGGAGGAAATGCCACGAGATATTTGTAGAGGCACCTATTGACACATCGGTACCTCGTCGTAGTGGGAGGGTTACTGTTCCACCCAGTCGGTATACGTTGTTGGGAGAGTTTTTTGAAATGATCCCTGATGATCAACATGCTGAACCCTGTAACTACAATGAGGCACTTCAAGATAAAGATGTGGAACTTTGGCAAAAGGCTATGAAATCAGAGATGGAGTCTATGTACTCTAATCGGGTCTGGGATCTTGTAGAACCACCTGAAGAGATTAAACCCATTGGGTGCAAGTGGATCTATAAGAAGAAGAGAGGGGCGGACGGGAAGGTGCATACCTTCAAAGCTAGGCTTGTTGCGAAAGGGTATACTCAGAAAGAAGGGATCGATTATGAGGAAACTTTTTCGCCAGTAGCCATGCTTAAGTCCATTCGGATTCTCTTATCCATTGCGGCTCATCTCGATTACGAGATTTGGCAAATGGATGTAAAGACCGCGTTCCTTAATGGAAATCTGGATGAGTGTATCTATATGGTGCAACCAGATGGATTCATAGCAAAAGGTCAGGAGCACATGTTGTGCAAGCTTAAGAAGTCTATTTATGGGCTTAAGCAGGCATCTAGATCTTGGAACATTCGTTTTGATCAAGCAATCAAGTCTTTTGGTTTTGATCAATGTCCGGATGAGTCATGTGTGTACAAGAAGCGCAACGGAAAAGTTGTAGTGTTTTTAGTACTATATGTCGATGATATCCTGCTCATCGGAAACGATGTGGGAGTGTTATCTTCAGTGAAAGTGTGGTTATCCGGCCGATTCGAAATGAAGGACTTGGGAGAAGCTAGTCACATCCTAGGGATTAAGCTTATACGAGATCGCAAGAATAGGATGTTGGGCTTATCACAAGCTACTTATATCGATGTCATTCTAGCCCGTTTTAGCATGCAAGATTCCAAGAAAGGGTTCCTCCCTTTTAGACATGGAATCAATCTATCCAAGGATCAGTGTCCTAAAACACCTGAAGAGATGGAGAAAATGAAGGCAGTTCCTTATGCCTCGGTAGTAGGAAGCCTTATGTATGCTATGTTGTGTACTAGACCTGATATTTGCTTTGCCGTTGGCATGGTTAGCAGATTTCAGTCTAATCCAGGGCAAGAACGTTGGACTGCAGTGAAACATATACTCAAGTATCTAAAAAGAACTAGAGATCATATGTTGGTGTTCCAGTCAGATAGTCTGGTACCTCATGGGTACACAGACTCAGACTTCATGTCAGATAGGGATTCCAGAAAGTCTACCTCAGGATATGTGTTTACCTTGGGAGGTAGAGCTATAAGTTGGAGGAGTATCAAACAATCTTGCATTGCTGATTCTACCATGGAGGCAGAGTATGTGGCAGCTTCTGAAGCAGCCAAGGAGGTTGTTTGGCTTAGAAACTTTTTGTTGGATCTGGAAGTGGTCCCTTCAGTGCAATCAGCCATTACACTCTATTGTGACAATAGCGGTGCAGTTGCTAATTCGAAGGAGCCAAGGACTCACAAGAAGGGCAAACACATTGAGCGTAAGTATCATCTGATTCGAGAGATCGTACAGAGAGGTGATGTTGCTGTGACCAAGATTGCATCAGCGAATAACCTGGCAGATCCTTTTACGAAGAGCTTACCAGCTAAGACTTTTGATAGTCACGTAGAAGGAATGGGAGTGAGATGCATGGCAGTATGGTTTTGAGTCTTAGTGGGAGTTTGTTAGGAGATTATGTAAAAGTTATGTTTTTATATGATGGATTAATATTTAATTATTAATCAGTTTTATCCATTTTTGATGAGAATCTTTTATGGGCAATATTTGCATGATACTTTTGTATGTTGTGCATGTGTGTCTTTTATTCTACATAGTAGATAATCAGGTGTGTAGAGTACGGCTTACACACCGAAGATTGGATCATCGGTTCTTGTGGAATATAAGTTATGGTTCACAGTCTTAGATGGAATTTGACACACCATCGGTAGGACTGTAGCACAATATTTTAGTAGGTTTTTCTTGACTACAGGGAATGGTGTTAATTCCAACTCATTGTGCTAGTATATTTTGTGTGTATTGAACGGGACCGTATTGAGGTAATTGTCTTTATACTAACTTTATAAGACAATTGGAATCTCATGGTTATTATGAATGCTTATGCTCTTAATTCAAAGATAATTATTAGAAGTATATATTTAATGTTGTTGACTTTGATTCATTAAAGAGTGAGATCTTTGTACGGTCAATAGTCTCGTTGAATTGGGTAGCAACATTATGTATATGACAACTATTAATTATTAATGGAATCCACGTCCCGATAGGGATTGATGATACCCCTTGAGTAAGCTTATAAGTTTCGATTATGTCAAACCCTGCAGGTGGATATTTGTATCCGACATATCGAATAAGTTAAGCGGATAGTCTCAAGTTAAGATGTTGATTAAGTGGGAGATTGTTAGTAATTTATTTTAATCAACGGGTATCTGTAATCTTAACGTGGGGAGATTAATGAGTATTTAATATCATGGAGCTTGTAATATAATTGAGATAAGGACGGGAGTGCAATTATAATTCTGTAGTGGGGTGAATTATAATTAGTGAAATAAGAAATAGAATCCTGGTGGGATTAAGTTTTTTTATTTACACTGGGAGCCCAGACTTATTACTCCTTAGGTCCCTATCGTAGCCCTATATATACACGTTATGCTCTCTAGGTCAGGAGGATGTTTTTCTATTATTCAGTAAATAGAGGCAGGCTTAGAGAGAGCAAACAGATCACGAAAGAGTCCACACTTGGTTCGTGTTCTAGACGTGCAGGGAATACGATAGAAGATCGTAAGGTACGGTCGAGCAGTATTCGTGGTTTATAGCAAGACGTGCTATAACAAGTTCAACCAGCGTTCGTGTCGCAGGGAGTTGAGGTAGAACCCTAATTCCGCTTTATAGGGTTTTACAATTTTTGTTGTCTAATCTGTACGCGTCATTACTAGGTCTTGGGGATTCGGTTTCCCAACAGGTTTGAGAATAGGAAAAAGGAAAAGGAGAGGGTAATCATGATGAGAAGGCATGCCCACTTTGAGCCTTCTCAAATAGTGGTACCCATCAATCACCCAAAAATCCCAAAGCCTCCTATTGTCTGGGAAACGATCAATCTTATAGAAGAAGCAGAGGAGTTCCAAATGCAGCCATGGGTCAACCCCTATGAAGAATGCAACTACAGTCAATGGGTAGAGGAAGAAAAAGATCTAAATTTCATATACACGGACCCGTATCGAACAGGAGAAAGTGACTTCAACGAAATGGAAGGAGAATATAATGATCCTCTCGATGGGATCTCGTTGGCATCACTATTTCATCAAATGGAAGTAGTTGATCTCCCTCATGACTGCGTAATCAACAAATAAGTGACCCAGGTTGACATTTCCATCTGGGAACTGCTTATGTCTCAAAGAAATGGACACCATACAAGCTTTGAAGATGGATCCAGTTCAAAGGCTCTGTTTGGCAAAGAAGAGGGTGGAAAAGAGTATAAAGTTGTGAAAAGCAAAGAAAGAGAAAATGACCCCAAAATTGTTGTGCCGAACACGAAATTGAGAATATAACAAATCAACAAGCGATAAACAAGAACACAAGGATATACGTGGTTCCGTTCAAGCACAAAGCAAGAACGTACTCCACAGGGAAAAGAGCAAAAGGATTCACTATAAATAGGGAGAGAAACAAAAAGCCGGCTATACCTGTAACTCTACTTGAAGCACCAAACAGATATCTAGGGACAAATCTCTGGTGGAACCCAAAAGGGAGACACAAACCCTTGGTGGAACCCTAAGAGCATAAACAAAACCCTAATATCTAAGCCCTTGAACAAAAGACCATAACCCTAGGAACCCCCAAGGTCCCTATTTATAGGAAAACACTAAATAAACCTAAACCGATTAGGAATAGGAATCCTAGTCAATTTAGGAATTCTAGTCAATTTCCAACAAATCTCCACCTTGACTTGAATTCCATCGAATTCAACACTATAGGCAATCCTCTCCTTTAATCGCTCATCAACCCCAAAAGGCCCCCCACGGGGCCATCACCAACGGCACAAACGAGCAAGGCTCAAGCACACCTGCTTGACCTTGTAAACGCGACTCAGGAAACCCAACCGCACATGCCTCCAAATTGAGCCTCTATCTTCCAACTGGCACCTCCCACCCAACGCATCCCTCCCGAATGCACTCGAAGATCTGCTCAAACTCCACACGGAGTTAATTACTGACTCTACCACAGAGTTAAAAACCCAACACTGAGTCAACCTCGAATTCACCAATGAAGAACCCAAAGATGTAGCACCCACAATCATACTACCATAAAGCACATAGAGGTTATTCGATTTTCGACCCTTCATCAAAACACGAGCACCCTTCAAAACCCTCAAGACTCCACCTTCAGCGGTATGCTTCCAACCCAAAGAGTCAAAGTACCCAAAGAGATAAGGTTCCTCTTCAAATCTGGTATATGTCGAACACCAAACAATGTCCTCACAAACCCATCATGCATTCTGACTTTAACTGTTCCAATCCTAACAATTCTACAGGGCATGTTATTCCCCATAAGAACTGTACCACATCTGACCGATTCATAAGTATCGAACCAATCTTTATTCGGACACATGTGGTAAGAACATCCGGAGTCCAGAATCCATTCGGTATTCGAACAGACATCACTAACACTCACAGAAAGAACCATAAGTGAATCGTCATTATCTTCTTCAACAATACCAGCAACAACCTTCTCTTCAAAATTATCCTTATTTTTCAACCTAGGACAATTTCTCACCATGTGCCCGTATTTCCTACAGTAAAAACACTTTACTTCCTGATTTGTGGAACGAGAGCCAGAAACCCCTCTATTGCCATAATCCCTCTCAGAAGTTCTTCCTTGTGCCATCAAACCCTGCGCATCAAAATCACCACCCTCACTGGATACTTTTTTCCTCAATTCTTTTGAATACAAACTAAACTTAACGTCCTCCATGGAAATCGTATCCCTCCCGTAAAGTAGGGTAGTAACAAAATGCTCATAAGATGCAGGCAAAGAACATAACACAATAAGGGCTTGATCTTCATCATCAATCACAACATCAATATTTTTTAAATCCATAATAATTTGATTTAACTCATCTAGATGGTCTTTTACGGGCGTACCTTCCCTCATACGAAACGTATAAAGGCGCTTCTTCAAATACAACCGGTTGGTAAGAGACTTCGTCATATAGATGCTTTCCAACTTCAACCAAATACCGGCAGTAGTATCCTCCTCCCCGACCTCGCGAAGCACATCATTGGCTAAACACAACTGAATCAAACTGAGCGCCTTCGCATCGAGATCCTCAAACACACTATCCTGCATATCAACAGGCTTCTTCAATTTTCCCAACAAAGTCTTGTGTAATCCTTGTTGAACAAGCAAAGCCTTCATCTTAATACGCCATAAACTGAAGCTAGTGCTCTGCCCATCGAACTTCGCAATTTCGAAACGAATCGCCATTGAAACGATCACCAATTGCACAATAAGCAGCGGAAAACAAAAGCCTCGGATTGAAACCCGGAGCTCTGATACCAATTTGTTGTGCCAAACACGAAATTGAGAATATAACAAATCAACAAGCGATAAACAAGAACACAAGGATATACGTGGTTCCGTTCAAGCACAAAGCAAGAACGTACTCCACGGGGAAAAGAGCAAGAGGATTCACTATAAACGGGGAGAGAAACAAAGAGCCGGCTATACCCGTAACTCTACTTGAAGCACCAAACAGATATCTAGGGACAAATCTCTGGTGGAACCCAAAAGGGAGACACAAACCCTTGGTGGAACCCTAAGAGCATAAACAAAACCCTAATATCTAAGCCCTTGAACAAAAGACCATAACCCTAGGGACCCCCAAGGTCCCTATTTATAGGAAAACACTAAATAAACCTAAACCGAATAGGAATAGGAATCCTAGTCAATTTAGGAATTCTAGTCAATTTCCAACAAATGTTGGGAGTTTGTCCGATGCATCGACCCGCCACTGCGTGCTCAAGGCCCGAGTTTATGAGGGAGTAACGGCAAAGAGTCCACCACATTACTTGGGCCCAATATACGTTGAATGACCCATATCCACTTAAAAGGCTAAGCCTTATAAGTGGTGAGCCATCCAATTGTATATTAAGGTCCAACTCTTTTTCTGTTTATCCGATGTGGGACTCAACGTTCACACATGTTCTAACAAATCTCCCCCTCATGTGTGAACCGACCATTGGGCCTTAACCTCTCTCTGCATCCAAGCTCCCCCTTGATTCTGATCTATAACTCTCAACCCTATCTCCCGAACTGGGCTTATTCTGCACCCACTCAATCAATTCAGAGTTATCTCAATTGAGAGCCAACGTGCCTAGTCACCGGCACCATGCTCCCCGACGAGAAATTCATTGAGAGCCAATGTGCTCATTCACCAACACCATGCTCCCCGACGAGTCAACTCCATCGACAATGAGCCATCCAATACAGCACTTCAACATCGAGCCACCCTGCTTCATCGAGAGTCACCTTTTTGGACTTTATACCACTCCACGAGTGTCTTCTGTGCAAACCCATTCAATGGTGCGCTGAGAGTTTTCCCATAGATCGTCAACCTGGCTTTGATACCATTTGTTAGGAGTTTGTCTGATGCATAGACCCGCCACTGCGTGCTCAAGGCCCAATTTTATGAGGGAGTAACGGCAAAGAGTCCACCACATTACTTGGGCCCAATATACATTGAATGACCCATATCCACTTAAAAGGCTAAGCCTTATAAGTGGTGAGCCATCCAATTGTATATTAAGGTCAAACTCTTTTTCTATTTATCCGATGTGGGACTCAACGTTCACACATGTTCTAACAAAAATGTTGTAGTAGCTGAGAAGTCATAACATGGCAAAGAACATTAAAACGTTGCTTTTGTTTTCTAAATCAATCTAAGACATGTTTTGGGCCCCTGTTTGGGCATTTTATTTTCGCTAAATGAATTCCTATTTTATCTTCTAAACTATGCTTATTCAATTCCTAAAGTGCAATTGCCATATACTATAGTCTCTTTGCCAAACAAGGGAAACTTCAAGGAATCAAGTTCTTTGTGTCAATGACAAAAGGGAAAGTAGGGATGAACTTTAGTTGCTTAAGAAACTAGGTTCTTGTCAAAACTTAGAAAGAAGACGCTATCTCCGCGAGAACACTGAGAGCTAGTTTGCCCATCATGAAAGTACAAACACGAAGGAGATCCAGAAAAACATCTCTACCAAATTCCTCTCCAAAATACAGAAACCCTCATATGAGAAATGCTCGTTGGGTAACCTAAGCACCCAAGCAAAAGTAAGAGCAAAGCCCGCTAGGACAAGAAACTACAAAAGCACAACCTAGGCAAAAGTTAATGCATTTGAAGAAAAGCTCACTAGGGACTCAACCTCCATTAGGTAACCTAGGCAAAATTTAGAGCACGTGAGAATAAAAACCAAGAGTGGAAACCCAACCTCAAAGGTTGTGCTTTTGGAACTACGTAAAAGGCCTGATTCCCTGATTGGGATACGTAGGCAATCTCACATTGAGATGCGGCCCAAACATTTGGAGAGAAGGAAAAATATCAAGAGATTTGTACTCAATGATAGGCATAGCTAACCCTGCGTATTGAGCTCGCAAAAGATGAGTATGCTTTTCTCGAGGAATTGACAACAGCAAAAGACACATGAACTATCGTTCATCCTCTCTGACTTGAGAGTCGTTGACACAATAAATAGGATATCTCAAAGATTCTCAAATTTGGCAGTAAGGCTATAGGACATGACAAAAGCAAGGCGTAAGTCAAAACCAAGCATAAGAAGGAAGAGGAAAAGAGGATGCCACTTGGCTAAAACAAAATCTAGCTTCCTTTGAAAAATGGAAGTAACGGCCGAAGGATGGATACATTGGCCACAACATCGATTCTTCAGCCGTATAATCATTTCCTCGACTAGTATTTAATTTCACATAGATTACTATATGTTTTCAAAACTCTGGTTGTTTATCCAGGAAATAGCAAATACTTGTTCAAAAAGCCATGCTATGACTTTCTCATACAATCTCAAAACATTTAGGGGCATTTCTCATTTCATGAACAAAAAGCTTGATTACGAAATCTTCACCGTGGTTGCTTTCACTACGTAAATACAATTTCCGCCTGTCTTTTTACTAACTATGAACATGAAAGAAAAGAGAAAATCCTAAAGAATAGTTATGACGGCGCCTCCGAGACGGTCTCTGAGACAAAGAAGTGGATTGCTCACTAGTCCCCATATCCACCCTAGCTGGTACTCGCTCAGCCTCAAGCTGCAAGAAAGAGAATGCAAGCATTCAAATTCAAGAGAAGGAACAAAGCAAAGAAAATATATGGGAAAATCATACCTCGAGGATTCGACGACGCTACCTCCAAACCAAAGCTTCCGCACTCTGATAGGCATGAAGCCATTCCTGCACTATCTCAGCAGGCACCTGTGGGATAATCAAACATCACAACACAGGACACAATGATAAAGCAAGGAGGAACTAGAAGTAAATAGTACCTACAAAGTTTCGGCTGGCAGTGTGTAAAGCTGAGTTGAATAAGGAGTAAGCGCCAAACGCTTCTCCTCTCCGTCAGCAAAATGGAAGGAAACGAAAGAAGGGGGCCGTGGCCAAACAGGAGCAATAGGAGGAACGCAGGCGGAGTCAAGAAGAGGTGGCAATAATCCGCATAGTCTCCCGCCTGAAGAAGCAAGCCCGCCTAGTCTCTAATCCAAGCATTCCTCAAGTCTTCCTTAGACATTGAGGAAGTAGATCTCATCGACATTGGAGGAGGAGGAGGAACGAACTAGAGAGCCTCGGCGCCTGGGCGCCACTGACTAGCCACCCGATCTCCCAGATACCAAGCTCGGCAAAAGGGGCCCTCGAGCAAGCTATGAGTATAGTCTCGAACCTTAGAACACACAAGAGGGACGTCCTCTAGTATGTCACTCCAAGGGTCAAAACGCACATGCAGACAAGGATAAATTAGCCACAACACAAGGATATGGAAATCTAAAGACAAGGAATACAAGGAGAAAATAGAGGTACCTGATCGACCGTCAACCGGTCCAAAATCCGTTGCCACTCAAGAAGGCTCAAAATTGGTGACTGTGGCTTCCGTTGGCCCACCAACCATCGCTCGTAACGAGGTATACAGTTCGCATCCTCATGCTTGGTATCAGTCGAAAACTGAAGGAGATGCTCAAAAGCCCAGAGCTGAAAGATGGATTAACAAAGCACGACTCAATACCAGAGGAAATCAAAATGAGAAAGAAGGAAAGGGAAGTAAGGTATACCTCAACCACTCTGTAGTGACCGCCGATGATGAAACTCTTGTCCTGCGAACAAGCTCCAAGGTTGCCATACAAAGTGGCCAAAGCAGATGCCCCCCAATCGAACTCCCAAGCAGCCTCCAAATACTGCAAAGGGGCCAAAAACTGTACGTGCACCGAGCTATCCTTGTTGGCAAACAATGTCTGCCCGAGGAGGTAGAGAAGGAAAGCCCATGTCAACTGTTCAACACTCACCTGAGTAAGGATGTCAGCCTTCATAAAAGTCTTGCTTAGCCAAGAGATGTTGAGATGACCTCGCGAGTGAAGAGGAGGCACCTTGCCCAAGAACCACTCCAAAGTCCCCCTCCCATTGCCAAAGTTAGGGATCGATCCAAAGAGGGGTCCCACCTACCCACAAACCAGTCAGAAGGGAAAAATTACCCGGCGTGATCGTCATCTCACCAGTAGAGGGGAAGTGGAATGTATTGGTGGTATCCCTCCATCTCTCAACCAGCGAGGTCATCAGCGACCAATCGATCTTTGGAAGGTTGAGGCCTAAAGTAAACGCCTCAAAGCCTGCAGCACGCACCAACTCCCGAACTTGTTCTAGCAACGTCAAGAACCACTTGTGCACCTCCTTACCTCCACCGCAAGCCTCCAATCTCCTATTTCTCTGCAAAGTTTTACCAAAAAGGGAGTTGAACTCATGATTGCATTAACAAATGAAAAGCTGGGGGCTTCAAGTTGACATCTAGAAAGCATGCATTGCCTAAACAGAGGGCATAAATATTCTAATCTTTTCAAATTTTGACCCTACTACGGGTCCCTCTCATTCATGCCCTTGGCTAAAAGGGATTCTGTCCCACAAATAAAAAATTCATCTTAAATCATACGCAACATAACTACGAGTTAACAAAAGTAAACTTTTTGATTTTCAGGGATTAGGAAAGCTTACTGGAACATTGAGAACGCTCAGGTGCTGGTCAGGCTCTCTACGAACTATCTCGGCCGCTGGGCCACCAATAGGAGGGCGGTACTGCAAGAATCCGCCAGAACCCAACCTACGCGAAAGAAGAACGTAGGTAATAGCGTCGAACGGACCAAGCTCCTCAACTGCCTCCTTGTTGGAAGAAGGATACTCACACCTGCATGGAGGGTGTGAGGAAGAACCCGCAACAGATGATGGAACGTCTGTAAAGGAGGATGGCGGCAAATTGACGGTATCAAAACGTGGTGTGACCATCACGTTCGAGGCAAGAGAGAAAGAAAGCAAGCAACGACGACGGCGGCCAAGAATGACGGTGGCCGAGGGTGACGGCGGTGGAGACCTATGTCAACGACGATCGGAGACGAGGGACGAAGAGGTCTCGGACGAGAGAAGAGAGAAAAGAAAAAATGAGCCGTGAAATCGATTAAACAGAACTTAAATCGATTTTCTGACTTTTGGCGTTCTCACAGCCGATACTTCGATTCCTCGGCTGAGACATCGATTCTTCGGCCGAGAGATTGATTTCTTGGCCCTCCAATCTATTTCCTACAGTAGCATCAGATTTTGCTCAACACACCAACTCAAGCAATTATAAAGTTTTAGGTCCTCGACCAACAAAATTAATGATGAAGAATGATCAGAACTAGCCTTGGGGGCATGCCCGAGCATGAAGAATGTTAAGCACAACCATTAAGCCCCCATTTCCTAAAAAGCTCTTTTTTCGTAACTGCAAGCTCACAATTACCGGTCACTTGGCCGTCAAGGATTATTGAACTCCGAGCTCTTGCTCCCAAGGATCCTCAACACCTAGTACTCAAGTTCTGTACCCCAGTTATTGCACTCCAGAAGTACGAAAGCCGTTACAGCCTATGTTCACTATCACTCGGCAACCCTCCGCTCATTATCACTACTCGTCAGCTCTGCGCTCTTCGCTTCATACTCACCACCGCTTAGCAACTTTACGATCGACAGCGCTGTGCTTACTCACCACCATCAAGCTACCTGATCATCTAGCAGTTTCGTACCTAGCCTCACTACCTCAGCAGTCCTATGCTCACCATCTCTCATTAGTTCAATACTCACTACCATCGAGCTACTCACCGGCTCCACGCCCATAAGCTCACAGCTTCAAGTTCCTCCACTTCAGTAATTCCATTATCACCATCATCAGCTCTAAGCTCACCCATCTCAACATCTCCATATCCATCAAAATAGCAGCCTCAGAAAATCAAGCGGTTCTGTGCTCATGTTCATCGTCACCCAAACAGCCATTCAGCAATCCCCACTCTCACGTTCAGGCTATGCTTATACCCATACATCTAGCGGCTTTACGCCCATACTCACTCAGCAACTCTATGCTCATTCAACAGCCTCGTGCTCAAGTCTCGCACCAGCTCCACAGCTCTATGCTTATTCATGCAATGGCTCATTGCCCCAAGCTAATCATCTCAGCGACTCTACGCCCATGTTCATTATCACTCAACAGCTCTACGCTTGCCATCCCTGCAGCTCTATGCTCGCTCCATACTCCATACAAGCTTCACAAACATCATAGCCCCATTGTAACGCTCTGAATTTTTGGGAACGTTAGATAGGCAATTTCATTGAAAATCTAAATAGAGTTTGGCTCATTATTACATCATAATCCCCATAATTACACAAAGGGAGGGAAACTAAGGTTCCTAACTACAACTCCGCCTGCTCTTCCATCATAGACAGCTCTTCGGCTCCAAAGGCCTCCAAGGTGTACAGCTCATCATGTTCATCTACAAAGTCTGACACATTATACCAGCATCGCCCCCAGTATAATATGTCAGGGTCACCAAAGGTAACACCATGAGCTACAGGAGCTCAATAGAATAATCCATACCCACTAACCCTTTAACTTACACACATTAGATCATAATATTAATGATTTCCACATAATACATGTATATCTAACAAAAGTAGTTAACAATGACACATCCACATTCACTATTGCAACTATCGTTGGTGTCCTTGATTTTTGAGTTTCTCCTACATGTCATTTCGTAGACCGTGTCACTGGTTTCACCTTTCATTTACCAAATCAACATTTTCAAAATTGTTTTTAACACACCCAACCTCGGTTCTACCGTTCCAATCTCCCGAGTATCCTTACAATGGTTCCGCCGCACTGGGTTCCCATTGGCACACAAAACTTTGCATTGGCTCCTCTCCGCGGATAACTAAGCCATATTACCAATGAGGCTACCACGTCTGGCCCCATTGGCAATCTTCACAATGGGCTACCAAGTCCGGCCACATTACGATTTTCGCAATCCACACAATGGGCTACCAAGTTCGGCCACATTGCGAGTTTTCATTCACACAACGGGCTACCAAGTCCGGCCACGTTGCAGTTTTCGCAAATCCACACAATAGGCTACCAAGTCCGGCCACATTGCAGGTTTCATACACACGATGGGCTACCACATCCGGCCACATCATGGTTTCAAAACACATCTTTTCATTATCCACACCCTAGGTGCCATGTTTCTATCTTTCTCAATTTCTGTGTCACGTTCCATGCATAAATCATTCATTGAAATCTTGAAACTAAACTGGCAAGATCATCCAACTCTATATCATCTAATCATGCTCAAATCACCACTTAAAGCATAACGCCACATGTACGGACGCCTTTGGAGTGAAATTCACTTATGCTTTATCACACATCAAGTAATACAAACAATTCATGTATACATGCTCATAACCATTCTAAAGATCAAAATACGAATACTTCTAATCAAACGTTAAATTCCTATCTTTCAAAATCCGTTCTTTCTACCTTTGTGGGAAGTTCAAAACAACATATGTTTTTCCGAAAATAAAGTCGATATATTCAACATACTCCCCTTCCTTTTCAAAACTTAATAAACACCTTTCAAGTTCTCATGCATTTTCACATACAAACAATATACACATTTCTATATTTAGGATTAATGAGTAAGGGAAAATCAACCGTTCTTCTTGGCGTAAGGCGGCTACGGAAAGTAAGTCGGCTATTGGACGGAGTAACTTCCTATGATGATCTTACGACAGCTTCGAAAGAGAAAGGTTTCTCTCGAAACTAGTTCTTGACTAAAACTACTAACTTTTGGAATTGAAAGGGTGGTCGAGTGGTGGTTTAGTGGCGGCTTAGAATGAGTTTCTTGAAGAACTCAAGAACAACCTCAAGAACAACTTAAGAACAAGAAGAACAAAGAACAAACTCAAGGTTTCTAAAGAGAAGTTGAAAGGTTTCAAGGTGTGTGTTGAATGGCATGAGGGGGGTGCTATTAATAGCAAACATCTTGGCTTTCATTGGCAAGACTAACTTCTATTACCCAAGGATTAAAATTTTCCCTAACAATTATTGTCCAATGGGTAAAGGGGCAATTATGATAGGTATGGCCTTGTCTTGTCCTAGGAGGGGTTGCTTGCAAGAAAGAACAAAATAAAAGGCTAGGATTGTGTTTAAAGAAGCCTAGAAATGAGTTGTCAAGCTTGAGTGTGAAGTTGGCTAAAAGGGTTGCTTGCTAGAGTGAACAAATCACATGCACACACTTACACGCACACACACACACACGCTCTCTCTCTCTCTCTCTCTCTCTCTCTCTCTCTCTCTCTCTCTCTCTAGTACTAGGAGTATATATATATATATATACACACTTATATATACCTAGGGAAAAATCTAGGAAAGTTGTCCTTGAAGAAAAATTAGGTTCAAGGCTATTATTCTAGGCTTGCATGCATGACAAGTCTAGGACATGATGAAGGGTTCTAATGATTTGTCAAATCTATGTACTAATGAGATTTTGGCAAGTCTTATTCCTATTAGTCAAAGGATAAAGATTACCCTACAAAGTATTACCCAATGGGTAATGGGATAAGGATATACTTGGAAGATGTAATAAAGTCTTGAAAGGACTAGTCATGGCAGTGAAATGATTTCCTAGTCTAGGGTTGAAGAGGTTCAATTAGGGTGTAAAAAGGTTCACAAGGTTCATCTAGGGTTAGGAGAATGTAACTAAGTTGAAATGGTAATTAGGTTTCACTAACTAAATGGTTGGAAGCTAATTCTACTTGCCAAGTAGGATTTCTAGCCAAGAAATAAAATTTAAGGATTTTATTTAACTCGCTAGGAAAATATACAAGTGCTTCTATAAGCATGATTGTAAAGTAAAAGACTAGATCATCCGATGCGAAAAGATATAATTTTACAAGTCTCAAATCTAATTATGACGGATTATTAGATATTAAAAAGGAATTTTAAAAGAAATCAAAAGGACTTTTAAAAGAAATCCAAGTAATTAAAATAAAATTCAAATATTTAATGAAATTTTTATTTACCAAAAATCAGGATTGTTACACCCATGGTCATTATCTCCATATTCACCATCTAAGCGGCCCTATGCTCTATATGCCTACTCACTCAGCGGCTCTATGCCCATACTCATTATCGCTCAGCAGCTCTAAGCTCATTCAGCAGCTCCAAGCTAACCATCTCAGCAGCTCTACGCTCGCTATCTCACCATATCAAGTCACTCAGCGGCTCTACGCCCATGCCAACTATTTCAACAGGCTCTATGCCCAAAAACTCAGCGACTCTACGCCCACTATCTCAACAGGCTCTACACCATAATCAACAAAGATATCATTTGTTCTCAAGCTCTATGCTTGAATGCTCAAAGTTCAACACTTTGAATGCTCGAAGCTCTTCGAATGCACAACCACTGTGTACTGGATGCTCAAGTTCTACACTTGAATGCTCAAGCTCTATGCTTGAATGCCCAACCACTGCGTACTAGATGCTCAAAGCCTATACTTTGAATGCTCGGATTCTACCCTCTGAATGCTCAAGCCCTATGCTCTGAATGCTCAAGTCCTAAACTTGAAAGAAGCTCTACGCTTAAAACAAACACACACGCACGGGCCCGTGCACATATTGCATCACCATTATCACATCGAGTCTGCATCATCATATCTGTTATCAATCTAACCATCATGAGTCACATATACATATTTTGCATCTCTCTCTCACTCATGAAACAGGTCAACCCTACAATCAACCGGCTTTATGCCTCGATTTTATTGATTGGTCCAGTGCCTTGATCCTCTGGCTCTACGCCAAAATTTATGATGGAAAAGCTTCGTGCTCAAACCTTTAGACTGCAATGGCTCGACGCCTCGGTTCTATCACTTCAAGCTCTAAAGCTCCAACTCCTCAGACTCTCGCCTTATGACTGCAACTGGTTCCGAGCCTCGGTTCTCTAATCTCAAAGCTTTGTTCTCCAGTTACTGGCCTCGTGCCCTCCCATATCTCAAAACTGGCGTCCGATTCGTCTCAAAAAGATGGTTTGGATTCCACCCCAATTACATCTATTCCATCAAGCTCATTCGCAAGGATAGGCTACTCTACCGAGCTCCCCTCGGTCAAAGCAAGGATGATCAAGAAAAGCAAACGACTCACCTGCTGTATGTTGATCTACCCCAAAATTCTAAGGATGCTCTCCGCAAAAATTCTCTCGGCAGCTCTGCGCTCCTTCAACTACTCTCCTTCGAAATCTTGGCATAGCCTAGGTACGTTGCATTACAGCTTTTAAAGCCTGAAGGTACGTCTTCTGTTCCTGACCCTCCAAACTTTTATTTTTCCTTTTACTGCCCCGAACTACGGTTGGTCTGAATTTGCCTCGTGAAAAAGAAACCCTTGGAATAGTTATTCAACCAAATTGAAGTTGTTTTACAGCTTTGACTCTTACTTAAACATGTCTCGCCATCCGTCTAAGTTCAGTCAAAGAGAGGCATCTGTAGACACCCCAATTTGGCCTAACGATTATTTCAAGTCCCACCTTGGGGACCATCCCGATGATGAATGGATACAGTGATTGCTGATTGACTTCTCGTAAACCCGTGGACTTTTGGTGAGTACTTTTAACCACTTAGAGGACCCAATTCATAGCCAAATAGCTTTTCAGACAGAAATAAAGAATCCTAGGAGAATCTATCTTTCGGCCATAACATTGATCTCACGGCCTCAACTTCATTCTTTCACTCGTGAAACATGTTGCTTGAAAATCTCCCTGAGAGATTGATTCCTCGGCAACCAGATCTATTCTTCGGCCGCAACATCTATCCTTCGGCTACCAGATCCATTGCTCGGCCGCCAGATCGTCTATTTTCCAAATTCTGTAATGTTCTGTCAATCGTTTGATCTGATCACCAAAACCCTAGCAGCCTTTTTTCGATGCATTCGGGCTACGACGTGGATTTCGTCTAGAGATCTTTTTTTTTTGGTAACTAGACGATTCATTAAAACAAGAAAAACATAATTAAGAGTTTACAATTCTAGGGTACGAGACCCCAATCAAATCCGCATAAAGGAAACTAGAAATACAAATAGGAATAACCGGGTAGATATATACAAATAGGATTTCGTCTAGAGATCTTATTTACCCTATATTCCTTATTGATTCACGCCATTTGATTGACCGGAGTGAGTCACCAATTTCCTATATAAAGAGGCACTTAGGGTTCCGAAAATACACAACAACAATTCACATCATCAATTGCCCTCTATAGCCATTGATGAGCACAAAATACTGACATGTATAGACCCTAATCCTATATATTGTTAGGCTCTAATTATGCGTAATTGGCAATAATTATTATCTTCTTGATCATTTACACTATATTATTGAATCTTGCAGAAAAGATGATAATTTGATTGATTTCAGCCGTTGGAATAAGAAGTTCGAAGTCAACCCAAAATCTGAATTTGCCGAATGATCACATACTCTGGACGTGGGCCAATCTTGACACTGGCTTGGAGTTGGCAACAGGAGCATGGCCCATTATTTTCAATGTAATTCACGTAAATGGGATTTGATTAAGGCAAGTTATTTTTAAAGAAAATATATATAGAATAAAAGGAATCATATGATTTCAAAAGAAAGTCTGGGGGCCTGTATAAATAGCCATATTAGTAGGGTTTCGGAACTTCACTTTTGACGGACAAGACCATCTCGAGACGGAGGCCACGGCTCGGAGCAAAGAACGAGAATAGCAAAAGAATATTGTGAGGTTTATTTTTATTATGTTAGGCTAAACTTCTAAACTAGGGTTGAGGATGACACCTCATGAATATTATTGATTGGTTTTATGCAGTTTATTTTTCTTACGTGCGTTCATAGTTTATTGTTTTGATCTCATTAATTAATTTGGTAGAGACTCGGATATGGATTCAATTGGTATGGGTTTTTTTCCATGATTTGATATCACCTGATTAATCAAATTGCTTGGTTTATCAAAGTTTATATTTAAGTATGGGATATCTACTATGATTTGTTTTATGCGGATACAGTTGATGATTTTGGCTTAAACTTGCGAAGCAAAGGAGGAACATATTGTCGATATAAATAAAAAGGGCTTAACGATATATTATCCATGGTGGTTAAGATTAGCCTCTAAACCATTGTGCAGAAACAAAAGGAAAAATCAATATTGCATAAGATTAGTTGACAAATACTTGTGGGTGTGGATTCCGAAATCTTAGTTACTTTTCTCAACTAGTAATCTCACTTCCTTTCCGTCCTAGTTTCATTATAATTTTGTCATTGTTTTATTCAATTTTTAGTTTATAAAATCAATCACACTTTTGTCAACTAGGTTAGGGTTCAATCAGTTTGAGTTTATTTAGTTTTTTTATTAAAAAATTATAAGTCCCTATGGGTTCGACCTCGCCATACTATACTTTGATACGATTCGTGCGCTTGCAAATACATTAAAATTTCACATCAAGTTTTGGCGCCGTTGCTGGGAACTTATAAATTTTTTTAGGAAAATCAAAAAAGCTCTTAATTGGTTTTATCCCTTCTACTAGTTATAGTTAGCGTTAAAAATATATATATATATATATATATATATATATATATATATATATATATCACTTCCTGCCTCGCATTTAGGATTATAGTTGTTTGCACTTTTCTTTCTGTTTAGTTTAGTTTAATCTAACTGAATAAGTTTTGTTAGTTAGGCATTTTTGTGTTTTAGTAAGTTCTCGTTTTTTTTTTTTTAAATCAGTTTGGTATCTCATCCCTGCGTAGTTTCTTGTTTTACTCTTGCTATTTGTATTTTTATTCACTGTCTTCAGTTGAAAAAGAAAAAAAAAGATTTATTTTTTCCCCTTAGTTGTGCACGAGCATTTGGGTAGGTGATCGATAACGAGTCAAATTTCATCTGGAAAATTGAATAGTTGACCGTTCTAAAAATGGGAGACGTGGTCGAAAATACTAAAACTCTTAGAGAGTTGTTCTCGCCCGTTACCATGAACCCACCATCCTGCATAGTGTTACCCACAACCAACGCTACACAATTTGAGCTGAAACCACAAATATTTCAACTTTTGCCTACATTTCAAGGTATGGAAAATGAGGACCCTTATATGCACGTAAAAGATTTTCTCAAAATTTGCTCTACCTTTAAGTTCCCAAATTTTTCTGACGAGTCTGCTCGACTCAGGCTATTCCCATTTTCTTTGAAGGAAAAGGCAAAGGCATGGTTGAATTCTCTACCCTCAGGTTTAATAACTTCATGGGACATTCTTGTTAAAAAGTTTCTTTTCAAATTTGTTCCAGTCTCCAAAACAATTGCTTTGCGAAGAGAAATTATGGATTTTTGTCAAGAAGAGTACGAGAAGTTTACAAAAGTTGGGAAAGGTTTAAAGATAGTCTCCTTAAGTGTCCCCACCATGGCTTTGAGACGTGGAGGCTCGTTCAATTTTTTTATAATGGTTTAACTCAATCTAACCGCAATATGATTGAATCCATGAACGGTGGTTGTTTCTTAAATCTTAGCGATGATGCGGCTTATCAATTTCTTGAAAACTTATCTGAGAGTTCTCAGCAATGACTTTTCTAATCCTAGACATAAGCAATCTAACTCATCTAGAAAAGGAGGCATATATGAAGTTAGGGATGATTTTGACGTAAAAGCTAAACTAGATAGTCTTACTCGGAAGGTTGAGGCGTTAACTCTAAGTAGGACTATGTAGTCTGCCAATCAAGTTCAAAGAGAAATGTGTTCTCTTTGTACTAGTCCCATGCACACAACACAAACATGTCCTTCCATGATTGGCTATTCTAAATATTGTGCCGAGCAGGCAAATGCACTCAACAACTACGAAAAACCATTTGCTAATAATTTTTCGGAGACAAACAATCCCAACTTGAGAAAACATTATAATTTCTCATGGTGGCAAAATAATTCCTCTTCAAACATAGGTGGGCAACCCCTACAATCACAAAATCAATTTCCACCCACATTTCGTCCTCCTAATCAGCCTAAAAATTATTTCAATCAGCCTCACACTCCCCAATCTAATTTTCAACCGGCTTCCCCCAGCAACAAAAATCGTCCTTAGAAGACTCTATCCAGACATTCATGCAAACGACTGGACAAGCCATTGTAGAGATTAAAAATCAAATGGGCTAGTTTTCTAGTCAAATGGTAGAGATAGAGAAGGGAAAGTTCCCTAGTCAACCGATACAAAATTCGAAAGGGCAATTTGTTGTTAGTAACCCCTCTAAGTCTACCTATGAGCATGAGCAGGTTCAATCCATTATCACTTTTAGATCAGGAAAACATGTTAACAATCAAGTAAGTATGCCAAAAGAGAAGAGCTCAGGGGAGTTTGAGAAAGAACAAAGGCAGAGCAATCCCACCAAAGCCCAGAAATCTAGTTCGCCTCAACTTCCTAAAGAACCCGAACGTAGGAGTTTCATCCCTAAAGCTCCATATCCTGAACGACTAGTGGCCCCTAAGAAAGGTGTAGATCATGGAGATATTTTAGAGACATTTAAGCAAGTAAGAATCAACATTCCACTCCTAGATGCTATTCGACAGGTGCCTTCTTATGCTAAATTTTTGAAAGACCTAGTCTCCATAAAAATGAAGACTAGCACCCCTAAGGAAGTATTGTTGACCAAACACGTTAGCTCTATTATTTAGCACAAAATCCCTATCAAGTATAAAGATCATGGTTGTCCTACAATTTCGTGCTCAATAGGTAATCATCACCTTGAGCAAGCTTTATTAGATTTGGGAGCTAGTGTCAACCTATTGCCATTTTCTGTGTACCAGCAATTAGGATTGGGAGAACTAAAACCCACTTCTGTAAGACTGCAATTAGCTGATGGGTCTCTTAAACTACCTAAAGGAGTCATTGAGGATGTGCTAATTAAGGTTGATAAATTCTATTTTCCAGCGGACCTCATAGTTTTAGATACTGAGCCAGTTCATCACTCACGTGGACAAATTCCTGTAATCTTAGGACGTCCTTTCTTAGCCACCTCCAATGCTCAAATTAATTGTAGGAATAGGGTGATGAAAATGTCATTTGGGAATGTTACTTTTGAACTTACTATCTTCGACACTGGCGAAAAACCCTTAGAGGAAGATGTAAGTGTTGTTTGTATGATAAATAGTCTTGACAACACTATGCTCAGCCAATTTGATTGAGAAGATCCACTAGAGTCTGACTTAGCTAATTTTGATTACAACTTTGATATTAATGTGACTAAGCAAGTAGTTACTTTGGTAGACTCAGCTTCCTGGTCAAGTTTCGAGGAGTGGATATCGAATGGGGAGTCTCTTCAACTTTTTTCATCTCTTCAACTTTTTTCATCTCCATTGCTCCCATGTCTTATAGAGTCACTTGATTGTGAATTAAAACCTCTACCGACCGATCCTAGACTTGAGTTTTTAGTGCCTGTAGGGGTCAATCCCAACATCTTTCCTTCACAAGGTTATCAAAGTAAAGAGGAAATGGTAATTGACGCTTATTGCCACTATGAATTTGAGTGGGATTTTATCTTTAAAGTAGATCTTTTACTTCCTACACAAAATTTTGGTTTAGAGTCATCGTTGTACAAGCACATATTCCCATGGCGCTCTGATCTTGTTTCTATTGTTGCTCTATACTTGACACACATGAATGAACCATTTGCTAAATTAATTTGGTTGTGTCGTATAATTTTTGTTGGGATGATCCATACATTGTTAATTTCAAGAAGAGAATAAAAGGAAATGATTTGATTGTTCTGCTTCATAGCTTCTAATAATTTAATTGTTCTTTTTTTTTTTCCTTTTCTTTCTCGTTATTTTGTTATTTTTTCCCACTAACCAATTGCAGGAAATAAAAAAGAAACCTGTTCACCATTTGAGGTAACCCGTAAACTTCTCATGTTCTATTTTCTCTTTGCTACATTGAGGACAATGCATCATTTAGGTTTGGGGGAGGGACTACTATTTTTGACAAAAATGTGTTTGCTGCAATTGTGGTTTTATTATTTTTTTTACTGCATTTTTTGTGTCCAATTTAAAAAATTGAAAGTTGTGGATACTTGATCATGACTTCCGACGTGGTTGTTGATTTTTGATTAGTGCTAGTTTGATTGTTGCCCAAGTTGGAGTCTTGATATGAATTCATTGATAGAGTTAAGCTTGTGAACGTAGGCGCATTGATGAGAGGCACCTACCTAGTTCGTATGACTTATGTTTGGATAGCGATTAATCACTTGTGTACATGCCTTTGCACAAGCACTATCACACTTAGAGTTGAAATTGACCTCGAGTGCCGTACATATATTCTTGATGCCTTAGTATGAGTCAGATGTCTTATTAAAATACATAATGTCCTTTCCCCAAAAAGAAGAAAAAAGGAAAAAAAAAAATAAATGAATAAAGTGCATGCTTTTTCGGGCTTTTCACTTAGTAACCGGGCCTCTTGCCTTGGTAAGCAGTGAGTGTTCACGTCAAACGGTGGAGAGTTCCGCGATTGTCATGTGTGGTCAGCTTGGGTTCGTAGCCTTTTTGACTCAAGTGATTAAGTCCGTTGGGGTGTTTTCTACATCTAGTGCCCTAAAGCCGTCTGGTTTGGGTGTCACTGGCCTAAAACTCGCTACAAGGGTTAATTAGAAAGCTTAAGGGACCAAGGCATTGCACGGCCACATGAAAAAAATAGAAAAGAAAAAAAAGTGAATTGGAATAAGGGGATGGGCTATAATTTGATTTGAACATTTTGATGAGTATTGAGGCATTGAAGGTGCGTGTATTGTTTTCGAGGTTAATGAACATCTTTATGTGATTTTTCACTTACACGCTTGCCTTGTGATTTCTTTCTATCTAGATATATGTGCGATGAACCATTTTAGTGCTAATTCGAATTAGAATGTTCACTTGTTTAACTTTGTTAATGAGTGAAATATCTTGTCTCTAATTTGTGTTAGACTCACACTAGCTACTTTGAGAGGCTAATGAGTACATTTTGGGATTCCGATTGAGTTCCATCTTTCTTGAGAATTTTGTGGGTATATTCACGGCAAACCTTCACGAGACTATAACTCGACTATTAGGGCAACCTAGGGGTTTAAAGGCTTGTTGCATATGCTAAATGCAATTGGACTCCTCCGAAAGAGGATTAGTTAATATTTTTTGTTTTCTTTTGTTTATTTTTATTTCTTTTGCTCGAGGACTAGCAAAATGTAGGTTTGGGGGTATTTGATGAGCAAAAAATACTCACATGTATAGACCCCAATCCTATATATTGTTAGGCTCTAATTATGCATAATTGGCTATAATTATTATCTTCTTGATCATTTACACTATATTATTGAATCTTGCAGAAAAGATGATAATTTGATTGATTTCAGCCGTTGGAATAAGAAGTTCGAAGTCGACCCAAAATCTGAATTTACCGAATGATCACATACTCTGGACGTGGGCCAATCTTGACATTGGCTAGGAGTTGGCAACAGGAGCATGGCCCATTATTTTCAATGTAATTCACGTAAATGGGATTTGATTAAGGCAAGTTATTTTTTAAGAAAATATATATAGAATAAAAGGAATCATATAATTTCAAAAGAAAGTCTGGGAGCCTGTATAAATAGCCATATCAGTAGGGTTTCGGAACTTCACTTTTTACGGACAAAACCATCTCGAGACGAAGGCCACGGCTCGGAGCAAAGAACGAGAATAGCAAAAGAATATTGTGAGGTTTATTTTTATTATGTTAGGCTAAACAAAGAACGAGAATAGCAAAAGAATATTGTGAGGTTTATTTTTATTATGTTAGGCTAAACTTCTAAACTAGGGTTGAGGATGACACCTCATGAATATTATTGATTGCTTTTATGCAGTTTATTTTTCCTACGTGCGTTCATAGTTTATTGTTTTGATCTCATTAATTAATTTGGTAGAGACTCGGATATGGATTCAATCGGTATGGGTTTTTTTCCATGATTTGATATCACCTGATTAATCAAATTGCTTGGTTTATCAAAGTTTATATTTAAGTATGGGATATCTACTATGATTTGTTTTATGCGGATACAGTTGATGATTTTGGCTTAAACTTGCGAAGCAGAGGAGGAACATATTGTCGATATAAATAAAAAGGGCTTAACGATAAATTATCCATGGTGGTTAAGATTAGCCTCTAAACCAATGTGCAGAAACAAAAGGAAAAATCAATATTGCATAAGATTAGTTGATAAATACTTGTGGGTGTGGATTCCAAAATCTTACTTACTTTTCTCAACCGGTAATCTCACTACCTTTTCCGTCCTATTTTCATTATAATTTTGTCAATGTTTTATTCAAGTTTTAGTTTAAAAAATCAATCACACTTTTGTCAACTAGGTTAGGGTTCAATTAGTTTGAGTTTATTGAGTTTTTTTATTAAAAAATTGTACGTCCCTGTGGGTTCGACCTTGCTCTCCCCATACTATACTTCGAAACGATTCATGCGCTTGTGATAAGTGCCAAAATATATATTGTCACGCCCTCGATTTTTAATATAAATAGATAAATCATTTCGATAAAAGATCCTCGCATAGGACAAATAATAATACCCAAAATGGTTTACCACCTGTTTAATTACAAACGAAGTTCCCAAGTTTTAAAAATATATATATATCCCTGGCACCGTGGCCCAAATTAAGTTAAATACATGTGTAAAGTATTTAGAATATTACAATCTTATGTCAAAAGATCAAACAAAGTAAATTAGTTACAATACCATCTCTATCCAAAAGTAGACTAATACAAAGATGGATGAGTAACTAAGTCATGTTAGCTTCCAAAAGTCTTCGTTTCCAAATACACCATGTCATGCAACCTATTGCCTTCCGTTTGAACCTGAAAAGAAGGATTTTGCTGAGCTACACTAGCCCAATAGAAAATTCTCTACAAAATCTACATGCAATGAGATGATAAGCATGAACGAATCAAATTAAACGACAAATCCAAATAATGCACATCAACACCCTTTTACAAATGTCGTAACAATTCCCAATCACAAACCCATACGTACACACACACGCACACACTCCTTCCAACAAAATTCCACCCCTTGCGAGATTGTGTTTCCACCCCTTGCGTCATAATAGACTCCACCCCTTGCGAACCGTGTGTTTCCACCCCTTGCATCACACTAAATCCTCCATTCACTTTACAACAACAATAACCATACTATCGTCACAATTGATACCAATGCCATAAACTCATTCCACACACACCGACATTATCTAAGACGACACATATAGCTCATGGACCATGACACTCGTTACCACAATACCATTATCAAAGAAAATGCAATCCTCAAGCCATAAAACATTCTATTCGACCATATATAGCAAATAAACACCTAAATCACACATAGTCACCACAAAACATGTAGAGGAAGAGAGAAATCCCTACCTAGATGGGTTTTAAGCAAAACCCTAGGTCTACCAAGAGCTATAAGCTTGAATCCTTCAAAGACAAGCTTCACCCAAGCTTGAATACAAGATCTAGAACAAATAAAGCCCAAAAATATGAATAACAAGCAAAGATCAACAAATAATCGAGAGGAGAGAGAGAAAAACGTGGTAGAGCTTCAAGGAGTGAGAACAAGAACACAAAACTCACCCTTGGTTCACCAAATGCAAGAATCTTGTGATTTTGAGGAAGAAAACCCTTGGATCTTGAAGATTTAATGTTGAAATCAAAAGTTTTGGGTGAGATTGGAGTTGGGTAGGTGAGAGGGGGTGTTTCCAGGTCTGGCTCGAGGGTTTTGGGTGTGAAAAATGGTAAAAGGGGGTATTTATAGTGAGCTGTCATGCGTGCTGAAAAATTAAAAATTTTGCATGATGTACCGGTACCATGGAATGACGGTACCGGTATAGGTTCCCAGAAATTTCAGCATTTCACAGTTTCTGGTCGCGATGTACCTGTACTGGAAAAAGCTGTACCTGTACATTAAAGACAGATTCGAAATTTTTTGCCAACGTTCATCAAATCAAACCCCGATTGCTACCAACACTTCCACACATCATTTCAACACCGAAACTCAAAATCCAACTATTCTCCGAATGTCCGATACCCAACGGTAGACGTATATCCGTACACCCCCACAAATAAACGTACAACTTTATTAATAATACAATTCTTTCACGAATTAAACGATTTCTGAAATTATAATAATTTACGGGTCTCCACAATCTATCATATCCTTAAAGAAATTTCATCCCAAAATTTACAATTCAAGTCAAATAAACTCAGGCATCAAGTAAACATGCTCACACCACAACACGTATCATCAAACAACAAGTAAACATGCTCACACCGCAACACGTATCATCAAACAACAAGTTAACAATCACAAAACCGGGATTTGGAACTCACATTGATTCAATTTGAAAATAGTTGCGGATACTTCTCCCTAACCTCGTCTTCCCTTTCCCACGTCGATTCCTCTCTTCTGAGATTACTCCAAAGAACTCGTACCAACGGTATGGTCTTACCCCTCAAAACTTGGTCACGTGAATCTAGGATACGTATTGGCTCCTCCCCATAGGATGCATCGGCTTCCAACTCTAGTTCGGACCACTCAAGAACATGTGACGGATCCGGTTCATATTTTCGCAACATCGATACGTGAAACACGTTATGAATGCCCGATAACTTTGGTGGTAAGGCCAATCAGTACGCGATTTCCCCAATCTTCTCAATAATGTCAAACGGTCCTATGAAACGCGGTGAAAGCTTGCCCTTTTGCCCAAAATGAGATAATCCCCAACGTGGCGACACCTTAAGGAACCCGTGATCTCCTACTTCAAACGATAATGGTCAGCGACGACGGTCGGCATAACTCTTTTGCCTACTTTGCGCGGTTAACAACCGTTGACGAATCACTTTTACTTGCTCGGTGGTTCTCCTTTGTGCTTCAAGAAGACGTTGACGAATCGCTTTCATGCTCTCGAAAGTTTCTTGGATCAATTCTGGCCCAACCAACGTAGCCTCGCCCAACTCGGTCCAACAAACGGGTGATCGACACGGTCTCCCATACAAAGCTTCATACGGTGCCATCTCGATACTAGATTGGTAACTATTGTTATATGCGAATTCGACCAACGGTAGGTGATCTTCCCAATTACCCCGAAAGTCCATAGCACAAGCCCGAAGCATATCTTCTAAAATTTGGATCGTCCTCTCGGATTGTCCATCTGTTTGAGGATGATAAGCGGTGCTAAATAAGAGATTGGTGCCAAGAGCCGCTTGCAGACTCTGCCAAAAGCACGCGGTAAACCTTGGATCTCGATCTGATACAATAGAAACAGGAATTCCGTGAAGGCGGATAATCTCACGAATGTACAAACGACTAAGTGTATCTATCGAATCCGTAACCTGAATAGGTAAGAAGTGTGCTGACTTGGTCAATTGATCGACTATCACCCAAATGGCATCATGCCCCCTAGGCGACCTCGGCAAACCGGTAACGAAGTCCATAGTCACATTTTCCCACTTCCACTCGGCCACAGGTAATGGTTGTAACTCCCCCGCGGGTCGTTGATGTTCGGCTTTCACTTGCTGGCACGTAAGACACTCGGATACGAAAATGACGACGACCCTCTTCATTCCCGGCAACCAAAACTGTCTACGTAAGTCATGATACATTTTCGTTCCTCCCGGATGCACGGCTAACGGTGAATGGTGAAATTCTCTCAATATTTCCTCCCAACACGAAATGGGTACGAATAATTTTTCTTGGTATCGCAATCCTTGATCAGTATGAATCATCCACCCCTCTCGAGCTTTTCCACTAAGGAATTTGGTGCGAAATTCCTCCACTTCTTCATCTTGTTGTTGAGCCTCAATCACTCAAGTCGATAAGGTCGATTGAACGGTTAAGTTACACAAGGTGACTCCATCTTGAACTTCCTCAAAATGCAATGCGTACGAACCCAAGTCTTTTATCGTTTTCCACTCATGGATAGCCAAACTCGCTAGATGTGTTGATTTTCTACTTAATGCATCCGCAACCACGTTTGCCTTTCCCGGGTGATATTGCAATTCGAAATCGTAATCTTCTAGGTGCTCCATCCAACGACGTTGTCGCAAGTTAAGTTCCTTTTGAGAAAACAAATACTTTAGACTCTTATGATCGGAAAAGACTTCGAACCTCTCGCTGTAAAGGTAATGATGCCAACTCTTCAAAGCAAAAACGATGGCCGCAAGTTCTAAGTCATGGTAGGGTAGTTTCGCTCGTGAGTTTTCAATTGCCGCGATCCATACGCTACAACTCATCCCATTTGCATTAACACACATCCCAATCCCTTTTTCGAAGCATCACAATACATTGAATAACCAACTCCCCATTCGGGCACCGCCAAAACCGGCGCGGTAGTCAACCTTTTCTTCAATTCATGAAAGGCCATCTCACACGCATCACTCCAAACGAAACGAGTCCCCTTACGGGTCAATTTAGTCAACGAAGCCGCTAGGCGAGAGAAATAGAGTACAAAACGATGATAATACCCGGCCAAGCCCAAGAAACTACGAATCTCGATTACATTCTTTGGTCTCTGCCAATTCATTAAGGACTCTATCTTCCCCGGATCAACAGACACCCCATCCTTTGACACAACGTGACCTAAAAACTTGACTTCGGACAACCAAAATTCACACTTACCAAGTTTGGCATACAAGCAGTGCTCTCTCAAGAGTTCAAGAATGACAGTTAGATGAATTTGGTGTTCCTCCTCCGAAGGCGAGTAGATAAGGATATCGTCCACAAAGACTACTACGAAGCGATCAAGATAGGCACGAAAGATGCGGTTCATCAAGTCCATGAAAGTCACTGGTGCGTTCGTCAATCCAAAAGGCATAACAACGAATTCGTAGTGGCCATATCGAGTACAAAAAGCGATTTTAGGAATGTCTTCACTTCGAACCCTCAATTGATGGTAACCGGACCTTAAGTCGATCTTAGAAAAACATGTAGCACCTCGAAGTTGGTCAAACAAATTGTCAATTCTAGGCATTGGATACTTATTCTTTACGGTGACACGGTTCAACTTACGATAATCGATGCACAAACGAAGTGACCTATCTTTCTTTTGAGCAAACAAAGTCGGTGCTCCCCACGGCAACGTACTCGGACGGATAAAGCCCAAACTCTCCAATTCTTGCAATTGAGTCTTCAATTCCCTTAACTCAGCAGGCGCGAAACGATAAGGAGGTACGAAAATGGGAGCGGTACCAGGAAGTAGGTCAATGGTGAACTCAATCTCCCTCTCGGGTGGCAAACCAGGTAACTCCTTCGGAAACACGTCCGGAAAATCACAAACAACAAGGGGTAACTCCCCATGCGCGGATACATCCTCATCTAAGGCCAAACTCGCTAATAACGCATACATTGACTCTTGCTCCCGAGACCCACACGAATATGGCTCTAATGGTTCCCGACGCTCCCCAAAGAACTCAAAACAAAAACCTCCGGGAAGACAAATACGGACCCGACGCTTGAAGCAATCTATGGTAGCGTGAAATGTAGATAGCCAATCCATGCCCAAAATAAGGTCGAACCCCAACATATTCAACACAATGAAATCAAAAGTGAAACGACGATCTCGAATAATGAGCTCATAATCCCGACAAATACGATCCAATGGCGACCTACCTCCTATAGGTGTCTCAACGAACAACGGAGGACTAATATTCTCAATTTCCAGTTCCAAAGCACAAGCAAATGATGCAGCAATGAATGAATGCGATGCTCCAAAATCAAATAATACTCTAGCAAAGGAGTTAAATAGAAGAAATGTACCCCTCACAACCGAAGTTTCTGGAGCCTGAGAAGTGACAGGAGGTGGTGGAGGTGGAATTGCAGAAGTGATAGCAAACGCCTTTCCCTGAGACATCTGACTCTGAACATGCCCACCCCGCTGTCCGGAACCCTGAGTAGGTGTCAAAGAACTCGCTCCTCTCTCAACCTG
Organism: Rhododendron vialii; assembly: GCF_030253575.1. Classification (NCBI taxonomy): domain Eukaryota; kingdom Viridiplantae; phylum Streptophyta; class Magnoliopsida; order Ericales; family Ericaceae; genus Rhododendron; species Rhododendron vialii. Next base: position 3,496,421 of record NC_080567.1, read on the forward strand.
AGATCCCTGAGCTGACGTGGTCTGAGGAAAGTGAGGTTGTTGCTGCCTCTGAATACCCCGAAATGATTGCCGACCAGAACTTTGACCACCCATCGGCTGCTGCACCGAACCAGACTCGCTTCGTGTCCCTTCCCCAAGCGGACAATTTCTTGCAAAATGACCGGCTTTTCCACAAGTAAAACACGTACCCAAAAGTCACGGACATTGAGCACGAATGTGCCCCGCTTGACCACACTCGTGACACACAATCGGAGGCCTATTTGGATTTGCCCGAGTCCCAAAAGAAGAGAATGATGGAGGCCTAAAGTTTGATGGACCCTGTGAAGCCGAAAATTGATCTCGCTGTCTCTTTCTCCCTTGACTACCAAAACTCCCCGAAGAAGAGCTCATACCCCCTACCGGTTGCCTCGGTTCCTAAGCCTTAGGATTTCGTGGTGCCTCCTTAGGGGTCTCGATGCTCCTCGCACACTCTACAACCTCGAAAAACTTCCCTTTGCGTTGTGCCACAACAAACTTCTTCACGGTTTCGTGTAACCCTCTCTCAAATCGCCTACACTTCCGTTCCTCGGTAGCCACCAACTCCGGTGCGAAACGGGATAAAGATTGGAATTTTAAAGCGTATTTCGACACGGTCATATTTCCTTGTTCTAACTTTTCGAATTCATCCCTCAATTGATCTCGACTAGTTTTCGGGAAAATATTGCTCCTCAAATAGCACTTTGAACTCGGCCCAAGTTAAGTTTTCCACATCCGGCTCATTCGCTTGAGCCGCAATCCTTGCCGCTCTCCTCGCGTCCTTCCTCGATTCTAAAACCTACTCCCACCATTCATTCGCTTCCCCGGTAAGTTGAACAGCCACAATATTAACTCGCAAGTCATCCTCCGTGATTCCAAGAGCCCTAAAAAGTTTTCGGATTTGGGCTAGCCAATGGTCGGCCACAAGAGGGTCACTGCTCGACCCATCAAACGTTGGTGGATTCCTACGACTGAATTCCCTCATTGCCGACAAGGTGCGACTGTCTGCACCTTCCCTAGGAGCTGGGTTTAAAAGGTTGCGGCCGCAACGAAGTCCCTAGCGAAGGGATTTTGAACGATCGGAACTTCCTCTCCTCGACCATGTCCGGCCCCTTCCCCCAGATTCCCATTCGGATTTTCCCCTAGCTGGCTAACCTCATCCTCCATTGGCGCCTCTCGGCCACGTCCACGGCCACAGCCGCAGCCACGACCACGACCACCCCAACTTTCGCCCTCACCTGCTCTAGTACTCGTTCTCGGTGGCATCTTACTACAAGTTATAAAAAAAAGGTTCATCAATAACAACATCATTTAATGAGGTCTAAAACCCCCAACTATCCCAACACGGATCAAAGCAACTCTACGCACTCTACTATATTGAAATGCAACGCCACATAAGCCATGTAATGTCAATGCACACAAGCACACATATGGTATGGAAAGAGGTGTGACATTTTGAACCCATGAGACTAGAAGCCTCCCCACAGTCTCAAAGTATTCAAACCTAGACGCTCTGATACCAATTTGTCACGCCCTCGATTTTTAATATAAATAGATAAATCATTTCGATAAAAGATCCTCGCATAGGACAAATAATACCCAAAATGGTTTACCACCTGTTTAATTACAAACGAAGTTCCCAAGTTTTAAAAATATATATATATATCCTTGGCACCGTGGCCCAAATTAAGTTAAATACATGTGTAAAGTATTTAGAATATTACAATCTTATGTCAAAAGATCAAACAAAGTAAATTAGTTACAATACCATCTCTATCCAAAAGTAGACTAATACAAAGATGGATGAGTAACTAAGTCATGTTAGCTTCCAAAAGTCTTCGTTTCCAAATACACCATGTCATGCAACCTATTGCCCTGCGTTCGAACCTGAAAAGAAGGATTTTGCTGAGCTACACTAGCCCAATAGAAAATTCTCTACAAAATCTACATGCAATGAGATGATAAGCATGAACGAATCAAATTAAACGACAAATCCAAATAATGCACATCAACACCCTTTTACAAATGTCGTAACAATTCCCAATCACAAACCCATACGTACACACACACGCACACACTCCTTCCAACAAAATTTCACCCCTTGCGTCACAATAGACTCCACCCCTTGCGAACCGTGTGTTTCCACCCCTTGCGTCACTCTAAATCCTCCATTCACTTTACAACAACAATAACCATACTATCGTCACAATTGATACCAATGCCATAAACTCATTCCACACACACCGACATTATCTAAGACGACACATATAGCTCATGGACCATGACACTCATTACCACAATACCATTATCAAAGAAAATGCAATCCTCAAGCCATAAAACATTCTATTCGACCATATACAGCAAATAAACACCTAAATCACACATAGTCACCACAAAACATGTAGAGGAAGAGAGAAATCCCTACCTAGGTGGGTTTTAAGCAAAACCCTAGGTCTACCAAGAGCTATAAGCTTGAATCCTTCAAAGACAAGCTTCACCCAAGCTTGAATACAAGATCTAGAACAAATAAAGCCCAAAAATATGAATAACAAGCAAAGATCAACAAATAATCGAGAGGAGAGAGAGAAAAACGTGGTAGAGCTTCAAGGAGTGAGAACAAGAACACAAAACTCTCCCTTGGTTCACCAAATGCAAGAATCTTGTGATTTTGAGGAAGAAAACCCTTGGATCTTGAAGATTTAATGTTGAAATCAAAAGTTTTGGGTGAGATTGGAGTTGGGTAGGTGAGAGGGGGTGTTTCCAGGTCTGGTTCGAGGGTTTTGGGTGTGAAAAATGGTAAAAGGGGGTATTTATAGTGAGCTGTCATGCGTGCTGAAAAATCAAAAATTTTGCATGATGTACTGGTACCATGGAATGACGGTACCGGTATAGGTTCCCAGAAATTTCAGCATTTCACAGTTTCTGGTCGCGATGTACCTGTACTGAAAAAAGCTGTACCTGTACATTAAAGACAGATTCGAAATTTTTTGCCAACGTTCATCAAATCAAACCCCGATTGCTACCAACACTTCCACACATCATTTCAACACCGAAACTCAAAATCCAACTATTCTCCGAATGTCCGATACCCAACGGTAGACGTATACCCGTACACCCCCACAAATAAACGTACAACTTTATTAATAATACATTTCTTTCATGCATTAAACGATTTCTGAAATTATAATAATTTACGGGTCTCCACATATATACATATTTTGGCTGTCGAAACTACATTTATTAGTCATTCATTTTGGTTAATTGATATTTATTTCTTCTTTTTACCCAAATTATTGGTAACCGAGCTCGAGCAACCTATAAATAGAAAAAAAAACCGAAATAAATATCAATTAACCAAAATGAATGACTAATAAATGTAGTTTGGATTGCCATATTTTGGCACTTATCATACCCCCCAGCTTACACTTTGCTAGTCCTTGAGCAAAGAAAATAAAGAAGACAAATTCTAACTTAGGACTCACGATTGCCCTTAGCCTGTGCAACAAGCCTTTTAAACCCCTAGGCAACCCCGGTAGGACGAGTGAAGTCTCGTGAGGGTTTTCAGCAGTGATCACCCACAAAACACATTGAACTTTTTCACATGGAATCCAAAACTTGTCATGCAACTGATTGGTCCATCAAGCAAAGAATGCGCAGCTACCACAAAGATATAAGAAGGTGCAAATAGTTCCAAACGCTATCAAGTCAAGAAATAAACCATGGCACCTAGACTTAGCATGTGTGTGTAAAATGGGTCTCAACCAAAAGTGTGCAATGACTAACCGCTCTCTCCGGACCGAGTCTCGATGTAACGCCCCGGATTTTGGGTACGTTAAATAAAACATTTTATTGAAATAAAAGCTGAGTCTGGCTCTTTATTACATCAAGACTTAAAAAGAAGTACTTTTATTACAAACGGGAGGGAACTAAGGTTCCTAACTATAGCTCCGCTTGTTCTTCCATCACAGCTAGCTCCTCAGCTCCGAAGGCCTCCAAGGTGTATAGTTCACCCTGTTCGTCTATGAAGTCTGACATATTATACCGGTGTCGCCACCAATGTAATAGGCTAGGGTCACCAAAAAGGCAACACCGTGAGCTTAAACGCTCAATAGAATAATCCAAACCCTCTAACCCTTAACTTATGAACGTAAGAACATAATAACAACAATTCCACTTAGATCATGCATTTAGTCCAACAAGTATTCTAATCCACATTCCTTACTCAACTAACGTTGTGTTCATTTCTTAGACTCATCGTAGACCGTGTTATTATTCCACTTTCCTTTTTACCCAAAAATTCCTTTTTAACTCACCCAACCTCGGTTCCGCAGCGCCGGTCTCCCGAGTATCCTCACAATGGTTTCGCCGCGCCGGGTTCCCATTGGCACACAACCGCATTGGCTCCGTACCGCGGATAACCAAGCACACACCCAACCTCGGTTCCGCCGCACCGGTCTTCCGAGTATCCTCACAATGGTTCCGCCGCGCCGGGTTCCCATTGGCATACACACACATAACTCACATAATGCACCCAAAATCGGTCATTATGTAGTTTCAAAATATTTCCTCCCTCGGATACACACTTTTTCATCTTCGTTTACACACCCTAGGTGCCATGTCTCTATTCTCTTGGTTTTCGTGTCACGTTACATGCATAGACTCCGTGGTGTAGGACTTTCCACATAAACGAGCATTTATAAATTTCCAAAATGAATACAACAATATTATCCAACTCTTGACCACATAACATGCTTGAATCATAATAACAACATCATGCATCTCATACATTCTCAACCAAAGATAACCTTATCTACTTTAAACATAATGATCAAAGTTACTTTCAAATGAACTTATTTTAGAGTTATGATACAAAAGTACTTTATATTTGGGATAGTAGGTAAAGATAACTACTTTATACTTAGGGTGGAAGATATGGATAACTACCTGGATGGAAGATAAGGAAATCCTACATATACGTAGAGTTAGGGGACAAGGAATCCTACCTTGCTTCTTGGCGGTAGTAGTCGGCTAAGAAGATTCGGTCGTCAGTTTAGGATTTTGGCGGCGTAACGGCGTAGGTTTGCTTCGAAAGGAAGAGAGTTGATCTTTTCTCTTCCTAGAAACAACTTTCTAACCTAACTAAGCTACTTTAAAAGATCTAAAGGTGGTTTTGGAAGGTGATTTAGTGGTTTCTCTCAAGAACACTCAAGAACACAAGAAAACTAGAACTTTGAAAGCAAGAACTTTTGAAATTTCTAGAGAGAAGTGAGAGCAATGGTTGAAGGTGTGAGTTCAAGGCTTGGAATGGCTTCTATTTATAGGCCAAGCTCTCCCTCTCTCCCTCTCTTGGCCGGCCCCCCTCTCTCTCTCTCTAAGTCTCACTTTCTTTCATATGTCAAGGTTGATCGAAAGGTTGGAAGCTAATTTTGGTAGGCTTGCATGGCTACTTTGGTCCTTGGATTTGATCTTTGGAAGATATGTTGGAAAGGAGGAGACATGGGTACAAGATTCTTGGTTAAACAAATTGAAAGTTGTACAATGGAGGACAATGGGGTTAAGATTTGGCTTAGGAAAAGAAATCACCAAAGATTTGAAGTACATTTGGAAGACCAATGTCAAGTACCCATCAAATCCTTCTTCTTCCTTCCTTCCTCTTTCCCTCTCTCTCTCCCTCTCCCTCTTTCTCTCTCTCGGCCTCTCTCCTCTCTCTCTCTCTCTCACGGCTCTCTCTCTCCTCTCTCCTCTCTCTCTCTCTCTCTCATGTACTAGCTATATACATATGTATATGTATGTACTAAAACGCAAGAATACAAATAAACAATAGGTACTTTTGTACAAAAGGGTCAATTTAGTCTTTAAGGGTCAAGATTCACCACTTTAAACAAATAAAAAGGTACGAGTACTTAATTAATATAATAATGTACTTTTGTACTCCCGGGAATCTTAACAAAATATTATTTTAATGGGTTAAGTACTTAGTTGGAAGATGAACCTATTACCCAATGGATAATAAAACCCCTAATGGTTATTAACCAAAGGATAATAAGGTACGAGTACTTTAAATACTAAACTAAGTTTTTCTGAAAAAGACTACATGTCCTTTTTTGTCATTACACATGTGTTTATATATATATGTACTTACCAAATAAAATAAAGGAAAGGCTTTTGTCCAATGGGTAAAGATTACCCTAATGGTTATTGTCCAATGGACCAAAGTTACTTGGGTACTTTTATTAGAAAAAATAATCAAAAGTACTTTTCAAATAATTATAAATGTCATTTCTTTAAAAGATCAAAGTACTTGTTCAAATCTTTCAAAAATTCTTTTAATATAAAGAATTGGGTTTCTATTATCCAATGGATAATAGTTTCCCTAACATTTATCGTCCAAAGGATAAAGAATAAAGTTAAAACAATAAAAGAAAATAATTAAACAATTTCTAGTTTAGGGTTGAAAAGGTTCAAAAGGTTCAAAATGGGCAAAATGGTCCATCTACGGTTAGGGAAAAGTAACTAGGTGACTTCCTAGTTTGGTTTGCCAACAAGTCGGTTAGAAGCTAACTAGGCTTGCTAAGTAGGGCTTAAAAGTCAAGAAACGATCCTTGAGGGCTAAAGTGAAATTAGGGTTACTAGACGAGGATTACGATAATAAGGCGTTCGATTGCTTAAATATAAACCACAAGGAATCAAATAGAAAATCAACGAGCAATTAAGAGAAATTAAGAAATTTCAAATAACAACGAGATTTTTATTGAACGAAAAATCGGAGTTGTTACACTCGACTTCAATCCTCACAGTGTCATGCACTCACAACTAAAATCACTCGAAACAAGGTGCATAATATGAACTTTCAAGTGTGCGGTTAGAAGTTATATAAATGAAATCAAAACACTCGCACACTATGACACGAAAAGAATGCTTTATATAGTGGTCACATAATCTCAAGAACAAACTACAAAGCATTGGAACTCTATCTCACATCCTTCAATCCACTTCCCATCACCCCAAGGATCAAATAGGACTTTAATTTTGGTTGTAACATTGGGTAATTGAAAGTGTGTAAAGGCTAGGACAAAACATCACGTGTCTGAGAATAGGCAAACAATTTGGGGCTAATTTAACAATGCGTGCCCATTTTTTTCCACTCTTTTCAACTCCACCTTACCTCTCTTTCTAACCTTTTAACATTTTTCAACAATAAAGCACGATTCCCCTTTTCATCTTTATCGGTGCCCCTTTTATTTTTCTCTTTCTTTTGTTTTTTTTTCTATTTTGTTTTCTTTTCTCTTTTTAAAGGGCACCACCAATTCAAGCACAAAAGTTCACAATCTATCCAAAAATTACACCTTTATACTTTTGCATTTCTCCAAAACAATATGGAAGGTGGAGCTAATCAAGAAAAGACTAAATTGTCACGCCCTCGATTTTCAACTAAAATAATAATATATTTTCCACAGCAAAAGTCTTCCTCTCAAACTATATTTACCCTTAACTGTCATGCCAATCCAAATAAAGAATCAAAGTCTCTTCTTCTTCTCTCTAAATTTTTTTTTACATAAAGTCTCCCAAACGTTTACAATTAAATGAGTTCCATAATGATCAAGGAGAGGAATTCACACATAGCTTTACATATATTCTAATCAAAAAGTACAACTTTCCATTTCGAGTAAAGTACACAACATGAATTAGACTAGATGATAAACACTTCCTTTATGATACCAATGAAGCTCTCAAGAGACGTCTCAATGTGCACTCCATGCAATCCAAGCTAAGTGCCATGGCGAGTACCTGAAAGGATAGGGTGAGCTACACTAGCTCGTAGAGATATCCATACCTAAATTACATGCAGAAGCGAAGACAGATCACAAGGGAAAACATTTTCCAAAAGCATACGTGTTTTGTCAAAAGTGAAGCTCAAAATGTCATACTCATGCTGGAAAATATTTAACTCCATTTCTCAAACACCAACACTCTCAACCACACGCCAATATTCTTAAATATCTCAGCTTACCGCTACGGCATTACCCAACCCAATCCCTGCTTTTTCATTTCCATTTTAATGACCTAAAGATTAGTCTGAGTTCTTTAACAAAATGTTTTACTTTCTTTTCTCACACAACTAACCAACCTCTCACCAAAAATATACACACTAGGCATGTAGAGCTAGAACATAAGCTAAGCAATGACAAGTTGAACAATATCGCACCTCAACAAGGAAACTCTTCCGTCAATCCCAAATCAAACTTCAAATCTCAACATCTAGCAAAACTCCTCCACACAAAGATTTCCCTTATAAGTCTGACGAACAAATACCATATATGAAACTCTAACAATGCATCACACCACGAGGTACCAATTATATATTCACACAGAACAAGATGCCCATCACACATCAGGAGAACAAGTCACAGTGATTGGAGGTCTAAAGGGAAAAATAAAAGAAAACATGTATTAACACATTAAACGATCAAAGTTAACAACTCAAACTGACATTTTCAATCTTAGTATGATAATAAATAATAACAAGATTCTCCATTTTCACCATGTCACACGTTTCGATTTTATTTCCGGGTATTAAGGACCCCGTGCGTCATAGTAAACGTCTTTTGTTCCAAGTGCACATTCCGGGTATTTGGGACCCCGTTCGTCCCCTGCCGGTCATCGCACCAATAGGTGGACCCGTTCACCTACTACCGGTCATCACACCAATAGGTGGACCCATTCATTCCCTGCCGGTCATCGCACCAATAGGTGGACCCGTTCATTCCGGGTATTTAGGACCCCGTTCATCCCCTGCCGGTCACCACGCCAATTGACGGGCCCGTTCAAGTTTCCTTAAACCGTTTCATTACTCATGTCGTTGATTACTGTTACCTCACCAAGTCACGAGGTTCACAACTGGCATTCGGTGTTCGTGTGCTCCGTTTCAATCATGTACCTCACATAGAGTGGCTTTAGTTCTCTTTTCGGCAGTCGGCAATCGTATACATCAAGCTATCGTCATACATCCCGTTAAGTGTAAGTTAACGTCCTTGAACTCATAAAGATACATACGATCACTTATGGAAACAAACCACGACATTAGAATATGAGGACAAGAGTTTTTACAAAAATCTGCAATGGCTATGGGTAGTACCAAAAATGGACTACGGGTAGCAGGACAAATGTTCAGTTTCTGATCAGTGGCTACGGGTAGTACCAAAAACGGACTACGGGTAGCAGCTGGAAATTTCAACGCGATACATAGATTTCAAGGGCCAACAATACACTTCAAAACAACAATCAAACATGAGATTTTAGGTACAAATTCAACTCATCAACGTATAGAACAAGTAAGAAATCCCTACATATCAAATTGGCGAAATTAATCATTTACATTTGACCATATCCAATTAAACATGAATTCCAGGGCGACACTTAAACCATTGAAAAGTAGACTTTTTCTTCTTTGAATCCATAGGTCATACATCAAAAACAAAGTTCGGGTAACCTAACTACGGCCTTGCGATTATAGCTTCAACATAACAGTAAAAACTGGTGCAAAGGCAGAATTTAGGTCAACTTTGGATGCAAATATGTTATCGCTCGGACATACCCATGATGCATGGGATGTATCGTTGGAAAGCTCTATGTGTCTAGTTTCTAACAAAACAAACGGTGTGTCATTTCGAGTCCCGAGCTAGGAGTTATGGCCATTTTACCAAAGTCCACAGGTGCTGTCAGATTCTACGCGGCAATAAGTAAAATTGATTGAAAAATCATAACTCTTCCAACTTAAACCCAAAAATATTGAAACCAACGCCAAAAGTCGCACCACTACAAGCCCTACACTCAGTAAAAATCCCAGGTTCAGAAACAAGAGGAGATTAACCCAACAATCAAAGAAATACAAATTCGCAACCATTTTCGCCCTAGTCGACCAACCCTACGTTAGAAATTCACCAAAAATTGTATACTTAACCGAATCACTTGATTCCAACGCCAATCCCTTCTTAACTTAAATATGTAGCTCCTGTAAAAGACCCAAAGCCACCAATTGTTCATCATGCCCAGAAAATTAAAAGAAGACAGCCACGCACAGATTCGCACATCCAGGGAACAGCCGGTATTCAAAAATTCATAACTAATTGTGTGATTATCGGTTTTTCATGATCTTAGTACCGAAATCTTCGTATTGAAACGTACTTTAACTGTTATGAAGGCACCAAAAATTAATCCCTAGCAGAAAGGCTCCAAAAAGACAGATTAGCAGAACCCACGAAATTTTCAGCATACAAGATTTATTCAAGACTCAAAATAGATGAACAAACTTGATTCTTGTACATCCAACTAACACTTAAACATGTAAAGAAAGGTAGGAGATCCTTACCTCGAAGGTTAGAAGCAAGCCCGAACATGGAGGAAACTTCGAAGTGCTCCGATCGTGAATTTTCTTCGATGGATAGGAAGCTCTCGTCGCGTAGAACAACTTTAGTACTTGGGATTTTTCAAAAGTCTCACTCGTGGTCGATGAAATCGAAGAGAGAAGGTGAGAGGTCAGAGCCGAGAGAGACGCCGGAGAAGAAGAAAAGAAAGGAAAGGAAAAGAGAAAAAAATAATCTCCTGCTCCCCTTTTTTTTTTGACTTATATAGCACAAATAACACTTTCACCCTTTCACTCCTATTGTATCACCTCAACTCCCACAACTTACAAGTCATCTCACATTGACCCAACTCATATCCACATTGTTATACACATTTTGATAATCCAAATACATATTAAACATTTAAAATTTGAGAAAATAATTATGGGTCTCTACATAAATATATAAGGCTCAAAGTGGCTCGCAAGGAATAAATGGAAAAACAAAGGAACGAACAGGCTCGAGTATCAAGAAAATGCCTATAATCCTCTCCCAGGGGTGTAACATCCATGTGACTAACCAAAATCCAAGAGATATTGTTATGCATTCAAGTTCCAACACTCAACAATCAAAAATAATGAGACCACAACAAATAGACTCTTTCCATGACAAACTAAGAGTTAAACTGACATCACTCCAATAAAAGATAGGGCCCAAAAGCTCACTAGGGCATAAGTCTCCACTAATCTAGCCATCAAGATTGGTGAAGTCACAACTCACAAGTGGTTAAGGCTCAAATAAACGTGACGTGCAATAGAGCTATACAAGAGTGTCATGATCAACTTCTTACGACAAGCTAGCAAGTAGAACTACCAAGCCAAAAATAAATATCATTATGGTAGGCAACACACCTCAACTCAATTATCCAACAAGTAATCACAACAAGTGCCAAATCGCATGCAAAAAGAGTCCCAATATTTTTAAAAAAAATTAAAATTTTTCATTTTTTTTAGAATTTTAGTAGTCTAAGAAAAAAAATAAAAAAAATAAACTACCAAAGTAATTCCTCCCCCCAACTTGAACCATTCGATGTTCTCATTGAATGCAAGAACAAAAATAGGACATAAAAGAAAGAGAAGGGAAAGGTATCACCTCGCAACGGAGAACTTTACAAGAAATAATATTGCGGGAAGAAGACCCTCCAACTTGAACAAAGCATTTTGCAATGTTAGTCCTCACAAATAAAATAAAATAAAATAAAAGTAGCTAATCCAAGGGAAGGGGGGGGGGGGGGGACTATACAAAAAGTTAATGACATTCACTCCCATCACGTGAAATCCAACCATTCATCACACTACGAAAAGCAATCAAAATCAACATCTCACCCCACTTCAAGCACTCCGTTAAAAATTGTACGCGACCATGCCACTGATCGCTTCGTTTTCGTATCAAAAATAATTAATAAAACAAAATAGTTACTACTACCTAAAAGATAGCAGCAAGTATTCCGAGTATCGTCCTCATAGATTACGAAGACTAAATTGCAATTGTTCTAATTAATTTCTAACTTAATTCAGAAAAAGATTTGATTGTTGATTTCTAAAATATTTAAACCTGAATAAAAATAAGCAATAAAAAGTAAGAGAGAGTTTATGAGAGAAAGTATCTAGGGTTTCGAATCCACTAGACCCGTTGTAACAATTTCTATACGATGATAAAGGTCTATTATCCGAATCAATCCAGATATCGTTAGGGTTCGCAGGCCCTCACAGTATCGCCAAAAGATTTCTATGAATCACCGAACAGCATGGGGTATCGCTGCCTAGCACGAACCGTCTTACTAGTACGATCCATCTCTATGGCACGGATCGTCTATTAGCACGGCGCGTCTTACGGAGCATAACTCATCTTACTCAGTTATCACAAACTAATTAAGAACCGTTGTATGAATGTGCATAAAAACCTAGGAATTCATACACAAGATGTGATTGGAAAAATTAATATTGCAAATAAATCCTTACATCTTACAATCACGATTCGAATAATAAAACACTAAATCAAAATATAAACATTATTACTAGGAGTTCGAGCTTCATCTACGCCCTAGAAAATGAATTAGCCGGACATCGGAAAGTTGTCTTCGCAGCCTCTGATGGCCTCCAATTCCGAAACCCCGTTCTCCGCCATACTGACTGTCGAAGTCAGTAGACAAATTTGCTTAAATAGATAGGGTTTGATGCTTTAATTACATAAAAAGCCCTTTGGACTTTGTGTGATTGTAGACTAACAATTCAACTTTAGAACATTATGCACTATAATCCCAAGCTTCCTTTAAATCTTGTTTTTATCCCAAATCATGAACAATGAGCTCAAGCAACCTATATATAAAATAAAAGCAAAATAAATATCAAGTAACAAATATAAATAACTAACAAGTGTAGTTTGGAGGGCCAAAATATGGATATTTCAGCACTTATCAGCCACAAAACCAAATACTTAGAATATCTTAATTGCCTTAGCCGCGTTTGAAATTTAAATTCTACCAATTGTATATTCCCAACCAAATTAACTTTCAAGTTGTTGAATTTTAAGAAAAATGGATAGTAAACCACATTAAGGCTCCGTTCCGGAACCAAAAAAAAAGTCATTATTTTTTAAGAAGACAATTTCAAGCTCAAAAATTATGAGCTTATTGAAATATAAAAATATGCAATATGGATATTGTTTGGAAGATCTCGATGAGATCTTTTATATGAAACAAAAAAATTGAAAAATTATTTTTCATTTACTTTATTTTTGAGTTTGAAAATGTGAAATAAGCTGCTTATTTTTTAAGAAGGTTTCTGGAACAGGGCCTAAAATTATCAACACCAAGAAAATCAATTTGTTCTAACTTATCTTTTGCAATGGGGGATGCTCAATAGGAGTGATGACATCAACATCTATGGCTGGGGATATTTGATCATCAAGAACAAGTGGACTTTGCACAATTATTGGCGATGACTCCTCAATAGTAGTCAAATCATGAAAATACATCTCAAGTGTACTAGAATGCTCTTGAGAAGACTGTTGCACTTTAAGTGAACCAACTATTTCGTTAGTTACAAGTGGCTCTGTTGTTTCATCTTCCAATACACAAGAATTTATCACTTGAAAATTTTCAACTTGATTGCAAGAAAGAGAATCAACTAATTGATCAAAATAAGGCGGCTCTATTTCCTCGTTTTCCCTCCCATCAGGATTGAAATTCTGCAGAAATCCTTTTTCATATCCCCTTTACAAAAGTCCTAACCCTCTGAAGGCAGCCACAATTGGATGATCAAACCCCCGAAGTACAAACCGTAACCCTAGGGTTTCGAGAAGCAAAATTAGTCAATCACTCTCAATCCGAAGCAATCAAGCAACTGAGGAATCAAGGTGGTGAGGCCTAGGGGCCCATGGTTTGATCTCTTTCACGTTTTTGTATAATAATTGCATTTTTTTGATCTTTTGTTAATCATTTAGTCTGGCGTGAGGAAGAACATCGGGTGGGGAATCAATCCCTCAACCGATACATCAATCCAGTGGGATCCTTTGGCCGTGACATCCATTCACCGGCCGAGGGATCTATTTTCTTGGAATAGTTTAGCTTTTCTGTTGCATGCTTATAAATACCGTTCTAGCTCACTATTAACTGTTTAAAGGCTAATAAATAGACTATGTGTTTAGAATTAAATAAAGCAAGTACTAATCATGTGTTGAACGATTATGGGTCGATCTTATGACTGGGCAAAGAGAGGTGCCTAACACCTTCCCCTTATTGTACTCTTGGCTCCCGTACCCAGAATATCTACTTGTTTTTCCTAGTTTTATAAACTAGGTGGCGACTCTGTTTTGATGATAACCACTATCATGTGGCGATGCTCCTAGCCATGGGAATATCCATGATCTTGGTTTATAAAGCAAACAACCAAACAAACAAACGATGATCAATCCGTATGGCGATGCCCCGCTTGGAAGGTGTCTACAATGACCACAGCCACCCCAACAAGGGTTAATAACAACTCCATACCACTCTACTATATTAAGAATGTAGTGCCAAATAGTCATATGGATGTTAGTCACACAAGCATGCACAAATAAAGAAAAAGATTTGCGATGTTTTGAACCCAAAAAACGAAACATCTCCCCACGGTCTCTAGTTGTTCTAAACCTATGCTCTGATACCAAGTTGTCAGGCCTTCGATTTTAAACATAATTATAAATGATTTTCATAAATAAAACCTCACAACATTCCGTACAATACCCAAAATAATATAGCATTCCCATTTCTATGATTATACCTCAACATCCATTAGTTTCCAAAAGATTACATCAACGGCCCAATGGCCTAAATTTACATAAGTACATAGTATAGTAAGAGTTAAGGATTACAATTTGTCATTATCAAAGATTTACAAATTTAAAGTTACAAATACACCTTCCAAAAGAGATTTACAAATATGGACAAGTAACTTCTCATCGTTAGCTTTCAAAATATGTCTGCATCCAAGCATTTAGTCATGATAGCTACTGCCCTGAGTTAGTACCTGAAAATGATGGAGGGTTTGAGCTACACTGGCCCAGCAGGAAATTCTACACTAACATTATATGCAAATGCAATGCTAGGATGATCTCAAGATAGGAACATGAAGGAGGACCACAGGATAATCAATAATCTTAGATCAATAAACTCAAACAGTCACTACACGATCATAGTACAACAACTAGAACCATTTCCATCTATCATGTGTCCAAAATCCTTCCATCGTACGTGTCACGAGCCGAAGCTCCTGTCGGGCCAATTAAGGGATTTCAATACCCCCTGCCAGACACCATACCTATCGATAGGTCCTGAATGTAACCAATATGAGCTTTTTCTCCTATAGGGCCAATTAAGGGATCCCGATACCCCCTGCCAGGCACCCACCCGTCAATGGGTCCCGAATGTTTCATTGTGTCAATAAATGTTCAAGCGTTTCATACTCTCACAAGGTGCCATTCCAATCCGATCGCAGTTCATATGGTAATCGACATCAAATTTTTACGAACAAGGGCAAGAGATGCAAAAAAGATCCATGAACTCAAGGGATTCGATTAATCATGTTATGGGGTGATTTGGAAGTGCTTAGAACAAGTTAGAAGTGATCGGGGGTCAAAACGATGAAGTTTAGAACAAAGCAGCAAAAACTATCCATAAGCTCCTGGTATCGATAGAACCAAAATGGCCATATCTATACAACAATCAAATCAAAAGATTTTGAAGCTTCTGTTTTCTTATGGTATTGTTACGGGCTTTTGTTGTATCGATACAGTGACGTTATGAGCAGATTTTTTTGCAGATTTTTTAGGATTCAACTACGACGACAACAACAACAACAACCATAGGCACGATTTCAAGGCTAGAAAACACTTCTTTTACATATATTGAGTGGTAGAATCCCTACCTCGAGTCTTGAGAATGAAATCCACGAGATACGAGCCCTAGCTTTTTCAAAAACCTTGATTCGACCGGAATACACCACATCGAGCTCCAATCGACGAAGAGCAAGTCCAAAATCACACGTAGAATGAAGAATGAAGGTTAGTTTGTGAAGGTTTTGAGGTGTTTGAGTGAGATTTTGGATGAGAGTGACAGAAAGAGAAAGAGAGACGTTGTAGAGACAAAAAGATACAGTGAGAAAAAGAGAGAGAGAGAGAGGGGGGGGGGGGTGTGTGGAGGGGGTGATACTCTCACACCCTCCTATATATATACACAAATCCACAAATTCCACTTGCACCCTTTCACAACCAATTCTATCACTCTAGCCCCAAATCACATAAACACTATCATTTCACTTTCTTTCTCAAAAAATCATGCATTTATAAAATATTAACATTTGATAAAATAAATACGGGTATCTACACACACACCCCTTTTATATTAGCATATACACAAATCACACTTGCATTCCCTCAATTAACTAGCCTAACACATTCACCCCAATTCGTATAAACTTAACAATTTGTTTTTACATTTTCCTCAGTACCTCACATTTATAAAATCTAGAAATAATTTCCGAAAATACAAGTCTCTACAGTATTCTTGGTATGCTGCACGACATGATAGTTAAATCGTGCGGTATATTGTCCTACTGCGTACCCCTTTCTGTTACACTATTCGTCACTTATCCTCTGACACTTTAATGTTGTTATTGTCTAGAAGGTGTAAAGGTGCATACCAGAACAGGTTTTCATGTTAGAAGTCATCATGGAGCTTTGACTAACCTTTTAAATGCCACAACATAATTTCTAACATGATACTTGCAACACAAAATGGGCCAAGGGGTTTTCTCAACCATTTTCCATAAATCTTAAATACTTGCATATTCACTTTAAGGCCTGAAGTTCATTTTGTGATTACAAGTTAAAACTGATCTGGAATGTGTAGTAGAAATACCGTGTGACATATATACCGTGCGGTATATTTACATCATCGCGCATCATCTTATTTTATAGTAGCAGATTCTCAGTTGTACTATTATTTCATTCTTGTATATATCATTCATCCATTTTCATACTGTTTAGTGCACAACCAATCACATTTACGGGTTAGATTATTCCTACTTATTTGACTTGTTCCTTTTCCTGTACTTGTTTTTCAAAGTAAAATTTTTCAAACGATATTAAATCCCCCTTTTAAAATGCTTAGTAGAGACCGATTTTTATCAAGCGAGAGGGCTGCTTTTTTTTTTTTCCAACAAAACCTTCCCATCTCATAACCTGGCTCCCGAACCTAAGACTTTCAAGGTTTTTGCTAGACTAGAAGCCTTATCACTTTTCTCTAAAACAAACTCTCGGTTTCTCGGATCATCCATCTCAAAAATCTGGGTGGCGACTCTTGAATTTCAATCAGGGAGCCTACATGAGGCATCTTACCTAAGAACCACTCCAAAGCTCCCTCTCGTCTCCAAAGCTGAGGGTCAATCCGGAGGGGAGCCCCGCCTACTTGAAGGCTGGTAAGCAAAGAAAAGTCACCCGGCATGATCGTCATCACGCTGGCAGAGGGGAAGTAGAAGGTGTTGGCGGTGTCCCACCACCTCTTCACCAGCGAGGTCATCAAAAACTAGTCAACCTTTGGTAGATTGAGACGCCGGGCAAAAGCATCAAAACCAGCTGTCCGCACTAGCTCCCGAGCCTGCTCTGGCAATGTCAAGTACCTTTTGTGTACTCCCTCGCCTCCGCCATGAGTCTCCAACCTATTGTTCTGCTGTAAAATGCCACAGAAGAAAAACGGAGTTAATCTCATGATTGCTTAAATGAATGTAATGAAAAGCTAGGGGCATCAAGATAAGCTGACATCTAAAAAGCATGTATTGCCTAAACAAGGGGCATATTTATTCAAACCTTCTCAAAACAATTCTGACCCTACCGTGGATGATCTCATTACTGCCCCTAGTTGAAGATTGAAAGAATTTCAGCCCGTGGATGAAATTTCATATTGAATGTGCATTTAGGCAATTTGAATTATAAACTAAATGGTGAAACTTTTGTTGTCTAGGGGATTTACAAAACTTACCGAAATATTAAGGATGCTCAAGTGTTGCTCAGGCTCACAACGAACCACCTCGGTCTCCGAGCCACCAACGGGAGCGTGGTACTATAGGAAAGCACCAAGGCCTAACATGCACAAAGGAAAAAATGTATGAATCAAGATCAAACGGACCCAGCTCCTAGTCCCTAAGACTTGCCTCCTCATCTGAAGAAGAATCAGAGGGGTGATCGTATCCGCATGGATGAAGTAAAGAGGAACTTGCAAAGGACGGTGGATGGTGGCGGTAGGTGGCATAGTGGTAACAGAGGGTGGCATGGTGGTGGTGGTTTTGAATGAAGGTGGTGTGGCCATAGTGCTAAGAAAGAAGAGCAAGAAAAGTGAAGAAAGAGGAAGAAAAGAGAGAGAAAGGGGATGACGGTGGATATGGAGGGGACGGTGGCGCATGACGATGGTCGAAGGGGGAGAGGAGGAGAAGATAATCGAACAAAGAGGAAGGAGGAAGAAATGAAAGAATGGGCCGCCAAATCGATTAAACCTAACTTAAATTGATTTTCTGACTTTTGATGTTCCCACGGCCGGTCCTTCGATCCCTTGGCCGCTAAATCGATTTGCTGACCATCGGATCTATTTCCCGCAGAAGCAATAGCTGCACTACTTGAGAATGTGGAGGCGAGTCACGATTCGTGTTCAAGACAAAGAATGTGGCAACCAATGGCAGAGGATGATTAGAATAGCCTTGGGGGCATCCCCGAGCATGAGAAATCTCAAGCATCAGTGTTGACCCTGCTCTGGGTCTTTTGAGCTCTATTTGAAGCAGCAAATTCACAAATGTCCATCTCTCGATCCTTGAGGATTATGAACTCCAAGCTCTTGCTCACAAAACCCAAGGATCCTTGGTACCTCAAATTCAAACTCCGCGCCCCAATTATTATACTCCGGAAGTACGATAGTTGTAACAGCCCCATGTTGCAACAAAATCACGTGCTTTAAACCTCGCGCTCATTTTCTCAAGCCTCGTGCTTAAATGCTCAAAGTTCCATGCTTTGAATGCTCGAAGCTCTACTCTTCGAATGCCTAACCATTGTGTACTGGATGCTCAAACTCCGCGCTTGAATGCTTAAAGTTTCATACTTTAAATGCTCGGACTCTGCGCCCTTAATGCCCAACCACGGTGTACTGGATGCTCAAAGCCTATACTTTGAATGCTGGGGCCCCGTGCGCCGAATTGCTTGAACTCCGCGCTCTGAATGCTCAAGTCCAAAACTTGAAAGAAGCTTTACGCTTGTACACACACATGGACCCATGCACATAAGCACTCACATCTAAGATTCATCTAATTGCATATTGTCATCATCATATACACATCGTATTCTGCATCTCTTTCATGAAATAGGTCATTCCTGCGTACAGCCAGCTCCGCGCTTCGATTTATTAATCGGCTATGTGCCTTGATCCACAGTTTTGCAACCAGCTCCGCGCTTCGGTTCATTGATCGGCTCCATACCTCGATCCTTAGTTTCACAGCCAGCTTCGTGCTTTGGCTCCTATTATCCAACTCCGTGCTTCTGTTCTTATCATTAAATACATGCCTTGTCAACCAGCTCCACGCTTCGGTTCCCATTAATTGATCGGCCCTGCGCCTAGATCATTGGTTCTGATTACCAGCTCCGCACTTTGGTCTATGTCAAGCTCCATGCTCTGACCCTTGGCTCTTTGCCCTCTGACTACAACTAGCTCTGCGGTTCAGTTTCTATCAAAATAAGCTCCAAGCTTCAATCACTGGCTCCGTGCCAACATCTCACAAAACTAGCGTTCGGCCATATCCAGAAGATGGTTTGAATTCCACCCCAATTACATCAATTCTATCAAACTCATTCGCAAGGATAAGCCACCCAATCGAACTTCCCTTAGTCAAAGTAAGGATGGTCTTGAAAAGCAATCAACTAACCCACTGTGTATTGACCTATCCCAAAATATTGAGGATATTCCGCAAATATTTCCCCGGTAGCTCTGCGCTCTATCAACTACCCTCTGCAAAAACCTTGGCATAGCTTAGGTACATTGCACTATGGTTTTTTAAGCCCGAAGGTACATTTTCTTTACCAAAACCTTCACACTTCTTATTTTGCCCTAAACTACAATTAGTTTAAATTTCCCTTGTAGAATACGTACGCAGCCACCCAGCTCGACCATAGCTAAAAATATTTTTGAAAACCCTTGAGTAGTTGTTTGACGAAATTGAGTTACTTTACCGCTTTGACTTTTACTTAATACGCCTCGTGGCCTATCCAAGCTCAATCAAAGAGGGGCATCTGTAAACACCCCAATTTGGCCTAACAAGTATTTCAAGTCCCACCTTAGGGACCATCCCGATGATGAATGTAACGCCCCGAATTTTGGGTATGTTAAATAAGTAATTTTATTGAAAATAAACTGAGTCAAGCTCTTTATTACAACAGAAACTTAAAAGGAGTACTTTTATTACAAACGGAAGGGAACTAAGGTTCCTAACTATAGCTCCGCCTGCTCCTCCATCTGAGCCAGCTCTTCAGCTCCAAATGCCTCCAAGGTGTAAAGTTCACCCTGTTCATCTACAAAGTCTGACACATTATACCAGCGTCGCCACCGATATAATATGTCAGGGTCACCAAAAAGGCAACACCGTGAGCTACGAAAGCTCAATAGAAAAATCCTATACCCGCTAACCCATAACTAACAAACAACAGGTTATAACATCACATCGATTTCCACATGATATGTGTATACACAGCTACAAAAGATAACATTAATAACACATCCGCAATCGCTATATAACTATCGTTGGTGTCCAAGATTCTTCGAGTTTCTCCTACGCAACTCATCGTAGACCGTGTCAACATTTTCATTTACAAAACAATCTTTCAAAAATCATTTGTTTAACACAAAACATTTGCATTGGCTCCGTACCGCGGATAACCAAGCTACACACCCAACCTCGGTTCCGCCGTTCCGGACTCTCGAGTATCCTCACAATGGTTCCGCCGTCCCGGGTTCCCATTGGCACACAAAACTTGCATTGGCTCCTCTCCGCGGATGACCAAGCCATATTACCAATGAGGCTACCACGTCCGACCGCATTGGCAATCTTCACAATGGGCTACCAAGTCCGGCCACATTGTGGTTTTCACAATCCACGCAATGGGCTACCAAGTCCGGCCACATTACGAGTTTTCATACACACAACGGGCTACCAAGTCCGGCCACGTTGCGGTTTTCACAATCCACACGATGGGCTACCACGTCCGGCCACATCGCGGGTTTCCATACACACAATGGGCTACCAAGTCCGGCCACATTGCGGTTTCAAAACACATCTCATCATTATCCACACCCTAGGTGTCATGTTTCTACTTTCTTGATTTTCGTGTCTCGTTTCTCATGCATAGACTCCGCGGTGAGACTTTTCACATACGATATCATTCATTATACTATTCAATCTAACAAGATCATCCATTTTAAAACTACTTGACATGCTTGAATCACTTCATAACAAACATCATGCATTTCATATACTTTCAACAAAAGATAACATTATCTACTTTAAATGACATGATTAAAGTTTCTTCCTAACGAACTTATAATTGGGTACAAGACTATATTTGGGAAAGTAGGTAAAGATAACTACTTGGGATGGAAGTTAAGGATATCCTACACATACGTAGAGTTAGGGGACAAGGAATCCTACCGTGCTTCTTGGCGGTAGTAGTCGGTTATGAAGATTCGGTCGTCGGTTTTGGATTTCGACGGCGTAACGGCGTCGGTTTGCTTTGAAAGGAAAAGAGTTGTACTTTCTTTTCCTAGAAATAACTTTCTAACTTAACTAAGCTACTTTTAAAAGATCTAAAGGTGGTTTTGAAAGTGGTTTGGTGGTTTCTCTCAAGAACATTCAAGAACACAAGAAAACTAGAACTTTGGAAGCAAGAACTCTTAGAATTTCTAGAGAGAAGGAAGAGCAATGGTTTGAAGGTGTGAGTTTAAGCTTGGAGTGAGCTTCTATTTATAGGCCAAGGCTCCTCCTCTCCCTCTCTCAACCGAATCTCTCTCTCTCTCTCTACATCTTTGATTTCCTTCACATGTCAAGCTTGATTGAAAGCTTGTTGGGTGAAGTTAAGGCTTGGTTGGAAGATCAATGGCTAAATGGTAGGCTTGCATAGCTACTTTGGTCCTTGGATTTGATCTTTGGAAGATATGTTGGAAGATTTGGAGACAATGGTACAAGATTCTTGTGTTAAACAAATGAAAGATGTACAAAGGAGGACAATGGAATTAAGATTTGGCTAGGAAGAATAACCACCAAAGATTTGAAGTACATGGGAGATCAATGTCAAGGCTCACACATCAAATCCTTCTTCTTTCTCCTCCTCTCTCTCTCCCTCTCTCTCCCTCTCGGCTCCTCTCTCCTCTCTCCCTCTCTTTCGGCCTCTCTCTCTCCCTCTCTCTCTCATGGTACATATACACATATATATATATACTACTAATGCAAGGCAACAAATAAAATAATAGATACTTTTTGTACTAAAGATCAAAGAAGTTTAAAAGACTAAGATTTTCTCAATAAACAAATAAATGGGTACAAGTGTACTAAGGCAAATTACATCATCCAAGTACTTATATACATATATACATATGTACTAATGTACCCTAGGGTTAAAAGGGTCAAGATTCTCCCAATAAACAATTAAAAGGTACAAGTACTTTAATTAATATAATAATGTACTTTTGTACTCCCGGGAATCTTAACAAAATATTATTTTAATGGGATAAGTACTTAGTTGGAAGATGAGCCTATTACCCAATGGATAATAAAATCCCTAACAGTTATTATCCAAAGGATAATAAGGTACGGGTACTTTAAATACTAAACTAAGTTTTTGGAAAAGACTACATGTCCTTTTCGAAAATACACATGTGATATATATATATGTACTTACCAAATAAAATAAAGGAAAGGCTTTTGTCCAATGGGTAAAGATTACCCTAACGGTTATTGTCCAATGGTCCATAGTTACTAGGCTACTTTTATTAGTAAATTAATTGAAAAGTACTTTTCAAAATAATTATAAATGTCAATCATAGTACTTTGTTTAAATCTTTCAAAATCCTTTTAATATAAAGAAATGGGTTTCTTTTATCCAATGGATAATAATTCCCCTAACATTTATCGTCCAATGGATAAAGAATAAAACTAAAACAATAAAAGAAAACAATTAAACCATTTCTAGTCTAGGGTTCAAAAGGTTCAAGATGGGCAAAACGGTCCATCTACGGTTAGGGTTAAGTAACTAGGTGACTTCCTAGTTTGGTTACTCCATCAAGCCGGTTAGAAGCTAACTAGGCTTGCTAAGTAGGGCATATAAGTCAAGAAGCGATTCTTGAGGGGCTAAAGTGTAATTAGGGTTTCTAGTCGAGGAATACAGTGATACGAACTACTAGGAATCAAATAAGAAAATCATCGAGAAATTAAGAAATTTCGAATAACAACGAGATTTTTATTGAATGAAAAAAACTCGGAGTTTGTTACACCAAAAATCTAACTACGACGAAAACAAGAAATTCTATAGCCACTCAAGAGAAAATAAGTAATTTAAATAAAATTCAAATATTTAACGAAAATTTTTATTGACCAAAATTGAGGGGCGTTACAATGAACAAGATAAAGTGATTGTTGATTGACTTCTTGTAAATCCAAGGGACTTTGTGAGTACTTTTAGCCTCTTAAAGGACCCAATCTAGAGCAAAATAGCCTTTTTAGACAGAAATGCAGTTTCCAAGTAAAATCCATCTGTTGGCCGCTAGATTGGTGTGCTGGCCGTTACTTCTTTCTTTCACCCGTGGAATATGGTGTTTGAAAATCTCCCAGAGAGATTGTTTCCTCGCCCGCGAGATGCATTCCTCGGCTGCCAGATTCTTCTGGTGGTCGGCAAATCATTTTGCCTAGAATTCTGAAATGTGCTGTCTTCGTTTGATCCGAGCTCAAACCCTAGCAGCCAAATCGTGAGACTTTGGGCTACAAAAAACACTTCCATGTAGAGTTCTTGTAACCCTATACTTCCTTATTGATTCATGCCATTTGATTGGCCAGAGTGAGTCACCAATTGCCTATATAAGGAGGCCTTAGTGTTCCAAAATTAATGCGAATTCTTCCATCATCAACCTCGAAACTCTACAGAAATCATCCCCACTATATTCTCTACAAAGGCCCTAACTACCTGTGAGCGACCGCAATCTGAGTGATCAAACCCCGAAGTACCCAACTTAGTTCTTAGGGTTTCGAGATTCAATTCAATCAATCATGCTCAATCCGAAGCAATCAAGCACTGAGGGATCAAGGTGGTGAGGTCCAGGGGCCTATGGTTTGGTTTAGTTTTCTATTTTACGATTAATCATAGCTTTTTCTATAATTATTCATATTCTGGTGTGAGGAAGAACACCAGCTGCGACTCCATTCCCACGGCCGATATATTGATCCAGTGGGATTCTTCGGCCGCGACATCTATTCGCTGGCCGAAGAATCCATCTGTTGGAACAGTTTTTTTTACTTCGTGATGCTACTGTATGTGATTTCTTTACTATCTTGGTTCACCTTATTGACTGTTTAAAGGCATAATAATCAGTTTACTTGTAGGATGAAATGAAGTGAATAGTACTTGTATGTTGAATGACTATGGGCCGGTCTCGCGACCGGGTGAAGAGAGGTGCCTAACACCTTCCCCTTATCATACTTTTGGCACTTTAAATCTCTACTTGTTTTCTTAGTTTTAATAAACTAAGTGGCGACTCTGTTTAGTTGTAATCATGATCGTGTAGAGATGTTCCAAGCCATTGAAATATTCACAATTTTGGTTTATAAAGTGGAAACAAGTATAGAGGATAGCTGTGTGGCGACGCCCCTTCGGGAAGGTGTCTACAGTGTCCCAAAAGCTGGTCCAAGCAAAATGACGTAAATACCCAAACATTAACAATTAACCATCCTCATTAAAAGGGTTTAATTGGAAAAAATAAGCAAAAATTGTCAAATCTTTTAATTGGACTACCCACTCCTTATACATTAGGGGCTTGTTTTTTTGGGAGAATAAGGCAGGGATAAGGGATGGAGGGGGAGAAGGAAGAAAGGTGTTTGTTGGCGAGAGAAGAAAAGGGGAGAAGGGAGGATGAGGAGGAGAGCTTATCCCCCTCCAAGGGTGTTAGGTTCTCCCACCCCCACACTAGGATTAGCTTATCTGGGTGGCAAACTAGACTTTTTTACCCCTCAAACCTTTTTTGTTTTCACAATTCAATGATTAAATGAGAGTAATCTATAGACACCCCAATTTGGCTTAACGATTATTTCAAGTCCCACCTTGGGGACCATTCCGATGATGAATGGATACAGTGATTGCTGATTGACTTCTCGTAAACTCATGGACTTTTGGTGAGTACTTTTAGTCACGTAGAGGACACAATTCAGAGCCAAATAACCTTTCAGACAGAAATATAGCATCCTAGGAAAATACATCTGTCGGCCGCAATATTGATCTCACAGCCCCCGCTTCCTTTCTTCACCCGTGAAACATGGTATTTGAAAATCTCCCTGAGATCGATTCCTCACTCGTGAGATGTCACGCTCTCGATTTTCAACATAAATAAATAAGATTTTTCAATAAATGATCCTCGCATATCATAAGTAATACCCAAAAGAGTTCCCAACTGTTTAACTTTACAAATAAGTCCCTAAGTTTAGATGATTACAACCTTGGCACCATGGCCCAAATCAACTTATATAAAAGTACGAACCTGTTTATAATATTACAAACTTTTTAGTCAAAAGGAATTCAAGAACAATTAGTTACAAACTCATCTTTGCCAAAAGAAAGTCATTACAAGATGTTTAAGTAACTAAAACAAAATTAGCTCCCCAAAAGTCTTCATGTTCAAGCACACGAATGCATGCAATCTATTGTCCGGCATTTTGTCCTGAAAAGAAAGATTAGGTTGATGTAGAGACCTGGAATTTTTTTTAATTTTTGAAATGATTATTAAATGACTAATTGAGAAAATATGTTTATTTTGGTGGATATTTAAATTGAGAATTGAAGTGAGAGAATAGAAGATTGAAGGAGTGGGTGTGTGATAAAAAGATATAAGAGTATATAAGGTGGGTGTGTGTATTGTAGGAGATTAATTTCATCTCTCTCTCTCTCTCTCTCTCTCTCTCTCTCTCTCTCTCTCTCAAAACTCCACTCCATCTCACAAAAACCTCAAGGATCCATCTCTATTTCATCTCTAGAACGCAACCTCGAGCTCATATTGCGTCGGTTTGTACTAGAACCCGTTTTTGGAGGATTTTGGAGCTTTGGAAGCCAGGGCTCGTTCGTTGATCTCATGTTTGAAGCTTTACAACCTTGAGGTAGGGATTTCTTACTCATTCTATGTGTTCATGAGTTGATTTCATGCTTTAATCGAGTTTAGATCATCAACCATTGTGTCTTCGAAAAGCTGTCAAAATCTGCAGAAAATCGCCCAAAATTGCCTAGGGATCGATCCCTAAGCATGAAGGATCAATCCCTCATTCAAATCTTGACTAAATTTGGACTTTTGCCCTTGGGGATCGATCTCCAAGAGAGGAGGGATCGATCCCTCCCCTCTCTGGAAATTCTGCTCGCTTTTTGGATTTCAGCCCAACTTCAAACGGCCATAACTTCTTTGTCCAATGTCTGTTTCATGCAAATTTTATATCAATTCGAAGGTCTCGAAGTCAGCTTTCATTTTCTGCTAGAACCACCTTAAATATCTTAGTACACAGAAAGTTATGACCATTTGAGTAGAGGTGTGTCAGTCTACTGATGTCTGTGGCTATTCCTAAGGTTATTCTTGTTCCGTGTTATGATTCCCTATATAATTAGAACATGTTTAAGTCACTCTTGAGCATGATTGCTTACGTTATAATGACTCGTTATTTGATCTTGTCTCTTAGCACTCATTAGAGCATAATATCAATGACGTTGGTTAGGAAAATGTACCGTAAGGTCGATAGGAGTACCGTGGGCTATAAGGGATAAAGTGGTGAGTGTTATGAGAAGACATGAGCTTGTCTAGTGATCCGATGGGTGGTGTTGTCACTCGTATCCTGGTGCCTCATCTTGTTGAGCTTCCTAAGTTCCTTTGGCACTCGTTCTATAAGATTCTCGTTTAGAACCTAGTTGGTGGTGTGTCGGGGAGTCGTCGTGGGTTCGGTACGTGACGTAGGGCATCATAATAGATTTAAAGTAATAATGTGGACTTAAAATACTTATCAATGTTCAATGGGGCATGCTTATGAGTTTGTAGTACATTGTGTGATGATGAATTACAGAATGTGACCTTGAGAAACGTTGTCTTATTGTATATGGATTGATAATACAAGAGTGTATGTGTGAGTTGATAATTCTGAATTGAGGGTCCTGCAGCGCAAGGTGTGGTAATACGGATACTCTAGAGGGCCCGCAACGCAAGGTGTTGTAATGCGGAAACCCAGGGGGAGAGAATTCCCTGTAACGCAAGTGGTGGTAACACAGTTGAATGTCAAAGGAAGTTATGATTGATTATAGAAGTTCATGTTGTCGTTGGGCTGTTTCTTGCTTGAGATTTTAAGTGTTGAAAAAGGGAATAAACGATTGAATTCATTAAAGTTTTTGAAAATGAAGGAACTTGGTTTTGGAAAAAGGATTTTTATGAAAATCCTTCGGCTATTCTTGAGCGAATCAACGGTTTCCGATATTTGTGCGCAGAATCAAAGAACTCCGGCTATTCAAACTCGAATCAATGGAGCTTGATCCGTAAAGGTCGAGAGTTCTCTCAAAACTATTTTGGCAGTTTGTATTATTCCAGTGTACCAATTATATGTGGTACTGTGAATGATGTAAGCACCAGTGTCTGTATTGCCTATAAAGGGAGGGCTCGACCCGTTGTAAAAACCAAGTTAGTTCAATCTAGTAATCAAGCCAGTATTTTCCAGTAATATCTCATGTGTCTTGTGTTCTCTCTTTGATCCTAACCTACTTTGTATTTGTACCCACTTCGTGTCTGCAAACTTGGTATCAGAGCCAATGTTGTTCATTCTAGCCTAAACCCCTTCTGGGAACTTCTTTTCCAAAACTACTTCGAATCTTTTCTAAAAGAAAAATTGAAGCGTATACTCTGTGGGTGTCTTTTAAAGGATCCTCTGTAGGGAAGTATTCCCGAACAGGTTCAAAACGAGCCCGAGCACGGTCAAAGAATAGGTCAACGCACTATGGACTAGTGACATGAGAAGTCAATGGTCCAGAGAGGTTGTACGATTCTCGGTGCAATAACACGATACGTTATTGGACCAAATACAAGAAAAATGACATGAGATGCCACTGTTCAAGAAACTTGTTCGGCAAGAGAGAGCCGAACAGGAGGAGTGCTCCTTAGAAAGGAAATGGTCCAAATTGCTTCCCTAGGACCAGTTACATGTGAAGTAACTGGTCCAGGCCGTCTCTTCGGCCATGAGATGGCCGAACAAAGAGAGGAGTCCTATTAGAGGGAACATTCTAAAAGGGTCCAGAATCACTGGTATTCCATTAAGGGATGAGAACCCAAGAATATAGGATCTAAGAAAGATACCCAACGAGTATGGGATGTTCGGCTTGATATGGAAAGAGTCCTACAAGGATTAAGGAAATAAACTGATAAGGGAACGAGAATCCAAGAGATCCTAGTTTTCCTATACGAGGTAGGAAACCTAGGGCAATATGGATACTTGGGCAGCAAGCATCCATAAATCTATAAATAAGAGGTAAACCTAGAGGTAAAAGGTACGCAATACATTGCTTTCTAATTGCTTTCCTACTGATAATTAGGGTTTCTTTGGTATGAAATACTAACAAAGGCATCGAAGGGCCTTTGCCACGAGAGGCAAAGGTGCACTCACTCCTTGTCTATTTTGCAGGACAAGGGTTTCGTTGACAAACTAGGGTTCCGGTCAAGAGGCACGTGAAGCCGTTGCATTCTAGTGCTGTTCAGAGCACTACTTGAATTTGTCCACCTACAATTGGCGCCGTCTGTGGGAAACGAAAGAGTTCCCTTTGAAATACGACCATGGTGGAAGTAGATCCAGCAACACCACACGATCCAAAGGACGTGTTAATTGGAGGAGGGGATAAATCTCCACCCGGGGCTTCGAGAAAGCCCGAAGGAGGACACAAGAGGACCACGAGTAAGGGCCACCCCCTTACCATCCACGGCAACTCCAAAAATAGAGATGGAGAGACGGCATCGAAGTCCACGAGAAGGACTAAATCCCATCGAGGGGATGAATCGATTGCACACTCCAGGAGTGTATACCATAGCGAAGACGTTCTTGATAAGAAGAGACAAGAGATCGAGGAGTATGCTCGTTTGATCAAAAAACGAGAATATGAGATCAGAGAACTAGAGAGGATCAGGGAACATCCGGAGGATTCCGGACTATCTCGAAGAAATTCTAGAGGCAGTGAATATGCTTTGGTACAATACAAAAAGGCTCCTTCACGAGGAAGAAGGAGCAGAAGCAGAAGTCCGACCCCAAGGCGACATAAAGCTTCCCCACGAAAAGGAAGGAGCAAGACCCGAACACCCGAGCGAAGGAGGGTTTCTCCAAAGAAGAGGAGAAGCAGAGGTCGAAGCTCTACCCCTGAGGAGGAAGGGAGTAGGAGACATCATAGGGACAGGTACGAGAGACCTGATTCCGACTGGGAAAGAACTAGATCCAAGAAAGGACTAGAGGATGAAACCATGACTGCACGGGAAGCAGCACGGAAAGCACTTCAGAATATAGCATCCTCCCTTTTTGCAAAAAAGTTACAGGAGGCGAGGTTGCCGACCAGAGTAAAACACGGAACGTTTATCCTCTACGAGACAGATGCTGATCCCGTGGCACATATACAGCATTACCAGCAGGCAATGTTTATGCATGAAGGAGATGATGCAATCATGTGCAAGATGTTCCCGTCAAGTTTAAGGAAGGTTGCTTTGTCTTGGTTTCACAGATTGGGCTCACGCTCCATCCGAACATGGGTGCAATTGGCCGAGGAATTCACTGCACGGTTTTTGACGAGCAGGAAAGCTTCGAAAACTTTTGAGAGCCTTTCCTTTATGAAGCAAGGCGAGGACGAGCCGATCAGAACATATGCAAAGAAGTACTGGGAAACCTTCAACGAGATTGAAGGTTGTAGCGAAGAATACGCAATAGCCACGTTCAAGACAGGCTTACCTGTTCGGGGGGAACTGCGTAAATCCCTAAACATGAGTCCCGTGCAGACATTGGCAAAACTGATGGAGCGAATTGAGCAGCACGCCAAGAACGAGGATGACATTCTACGGGAGGATGGTAAGCTGGCCGCCGAGCAAGTAAAGGGGCCTATAAAGAAAGCAGTAGACAAGCCAGAGCCCAAAATTTATTGTGAAAGAAAAGATTATGGGCAGGCGAAGAAAGAGCAGTACAAGGATAAACAAGCCCCGGATCCCAAGTCATTCTTTTCAATAAACACGGTTTGGAAAGAGCCCATTTACAGGATTCTTTATCAAATAGAGAATCAACCTTATTTCAAATGGCCCCCAACTCTTGGTGGGAATAAAGATGCAAAACGTGCTACGAATCAGCACTGCAGTTACCATAAGGATTGGGGCCATATGACTGAGGATTGTGAGATGTTTAAACGGCATCTTGATGATTTGGTCTCGCGAGGTTATCTCAAAGAATTTATCCAAGAAGATCCCAAGGATAAAGACAAAGCAATGGAGTTGGATTACGAACAAAATCCAAAAGGGGTAATCCATATGATACATGGATTAGCCGAACCTTATACGAGAAATGAGGTGAGATTGCTTCAGAGACAAGTGAAACATGACCAACATGTGATGCAGTTGGGGAGGAAAAGAGGGCGCAACGAAAGGGCAGGCAACGAGGGCATAGTTTTTACGGATGAAGATCTGGGAGGGGTCCAGGTACCTCACAATGATGCTTTGGTCATAACCCTACGAGTTGGGGAATATGATATGGAAAGAATCCTGGTGGATTCAGGGAGTTGCACCGAAGTGCTATACTACGATGCATTCAAGAAACTGGGGCTCACTCAAGAAGATTTGGTACAATCAGTAACTCCTTTGGTCAGATTTGGAGCAGGAGCAGTTTGGCCGTTAGGCAAGGTAACTCTGCCTGTTCGGGCTGGGACAGTGGTGCTACGAACCGACTTCCTAGTTGTGGATGTACCTTCTTCCTATAACGTGATTATAGGGAGAACATGGTTGCACAAAATGAGGGCAGTCTCTTCAACTTTCCATCAGATGGTAAAGTTCCCAGGGTCTAATGGGATTGAGCACATCAAAGGTAGCCAAAAGATAGCTCAACAATGTTTGGTATCCATCATAAAGAGAGTCCATAATGCCCACCATGTTAATACTGTGGAAATTCCGGATCTGCCGACCATTGAGGATATTGGAAAAGACCCAACCGAGAGGGTAGTTGAGGATTTGAAGAAAACACTGATCAACGAGACTGATCCAGATAGGTATTTTCTGATTGGGGAATCACTGCCAGAAGAGGAAGAGGCTGAATTGAAAAGTTTCTTAAAAACTTATGTCGACGTGTTTGCCTGGACACCAGAAGAAATGCTTGGGGTAAGTGCAGACGTAATTTGCCACCATTTAAACGTTGATCCTGAGCATAAGCCAATCGTTCAAAAAAAACGGAGGGCAGCCGTGCAGCATGTGGATGCAGTTATCGAGGAAGTCGATCGTTTGTTGGAGGCCAAAGCGATACGTGAAGTCTACTACCCAGAATGGTTATCCAACACTGTTGTAGTGAAGAAAAAGAATGGAAAGTGGCGAGTCTACGTAGACTTCACAGACCTAAACAAAGCCTGCCCAAAGGATAGCTTTCCACTTCCAAGGATAGACCAACTCGTTGATGCCACTGCAGGGTACGAACGAATGAGTTTTCTCGATGCATATCGAGGATATCATCAAATTGCCATGTTTGGGCCAGATCAGGAGAAGACTTCTTTTATTACACCACAAGGGTTGTACTGCTACAATGTCATGCCCTTTGGATTGAAGAATGCACGGGCAACATATCAGAGATTGGCAACCATCATGTTCAGAAAATTGCTCGGCAAAACTATGGAGGTTTACATAGATGACATGGTGGTGAAAAGTAAAGCTGGGCAAGGCCATATTGCAGATTTGAGAGAGGCATTTGAGATTTTGAGGAAATACAAGTTGAAACTCAACGCCTCGAAGTGTGCGTTTGGAGTCGGATCTGGAAAGTTTTTGGGCCATCTTGTAACTCTAAGGGGGATAGAGGCGAATCCCGACCAAATAAAGGCCTTACAGAATCTGCAGAGTACTCGGACAACGAAAGAAGTCCAACGGTTGACTGGGATGGCAGCAGCTCTTAATCGATTTATTAGCCGGTCAAGTGACAAGTGCAGACCTTTCTTTCAGTTGTTAAAGAAAAGGGAAGGGTTCAAATGGGGAGCAGAATGTGAACAGGCCTTCCAAGATCTGAAGGGATATTTGGCCTCTCCTCCCCTTCTTTCGACTCCAGAGCCAGGTGAGTCCCTAGTTTTATACTTAGCTGTTTCTGAGCATGCTGTGAGTGCAGTCCTCTTGAGAAACAAGGGATCCGAGCAAATCCCTGTTTATTATGTGAGCAAAATATTGTTAGATGCGGAAACAAGATATCTGCCCCTCGAGAAGTTAGTCCTAGCCCTAAGGACAGCAACCAGAAAATTGCCGCATTATTTCCAGAGCCATAAAGTTGTGGTTTACACAGAGTTCCCATTAAAATCACTGCTACGAAAAGCAGACTTCTCGGGAAGGATCTCAACTTGGTCCGTTGAATTGAGCCAATACGACATTGATTATCAGCCGCGCACAGCAATCAAAGGCCAAGTGTTGGCTGATTTTGTGGCAGAATTCTCACCCACAGTTGCACCTTTGCCTCCTACGAGAAAGGAGTGTGAAGTAAAGACACCTGTAACGAAGAAACAGGAATCAGCCGAACAAGATCCCCTAGAATGGAAGCTGTTCGTTGATGGATCAGCCTGTAACACTGGATCAGGAATCGGGGTTGTGCTTTTACCCCCTGAAGGATCAATGTTGGAACTATCTGTTCGGCTAGGGTTCAATGCATCAAATAACGTGGCAGAGTACGAGGCACTCTTAGCTGGTTTGAGAAGTGCAAAGACCCTAAAAGCTGAACGTGTTAGGGTGTATTCTGATTCACAACTCGTAGTCCATCAACTGTCCGGACAATATGAAACTCGGAGCGAGAAGATGGCAGCCTATGTACAAGCGACCAGAGACCTGCTCGATACCTTCGAAAAGGTGTATATTGATCAGATAAGTTCTGGAAACAATGCTCATGCAGATTCATTGGCATGGTTAGCCGTAGCTGTACCATCTGAGTTAAAAGAAAGATAGCCGTGGAGTATCTGACTGAGCCGAGCATTGGGAGAAGCGTGGAGATGGTCTTGGACTTGAACCAAGGACCAAGTTGGATGGACCCAATAGTGGAGTTTTTACGAGATGAAACGCTCCCTTTGGACAAAAAGGAGGCTCATAAAATAAGGACCAAATCTGCTCGGTTCTGGTTATCCCCAAAGGGAAAATTGTATAGGAAGTCTTTTACAGGACCCTACTTGCTTTGTGTGCATCCTGAGATGGTGCAAAAGTTCCTCCATGAAATTCATGAGGGAACTTGTGGAAGCCATGCAGGGGGCCGGTCCATCGCCCACCGAGCAATCACCCAAGGATATTGGTGGCCGTACATGCAAGAAGACGCCAAGGTGTACGTTAAAATTTGTGAGAAGTGTCAGAAGTTTTCACCAATGATTCGAACACCAGCAGAGGATCTAGTGCCTCTGACGAGTCCCTGGCCGTTTGTTCAATGGGGAATGGACATAGTGGGTCCATTGCATAAAGCAACTGGGAATCGAAAATTCCTGCTAGTTGCAACAGATTATTTCACCAAATGGATTGAGGCAGAACCATTGGCTAAAATCACCGAACCTATGATAGAGTGGTTCGTGTGGAAAAGCATCATTACTCGTTTTGGGGTCCCATACTCATTGATTACAGACAATGGATCCCAGCTTCAGAAGAAGTTCAAAACCTTCTGTGCCCAGTATGGGATAAGAAATTACTACTCGACTCCGGCCTACCCTCAAAGTAATGGACAGGCAGAAGCTTCTAACAAAACAATTCTTGATGGAATTAAGAAGCGGTTGGATAAAGCAAAGGGGAAATGGCCTGATGAATTGCCATTGGTACTTTGGGCATACCGAACAACGCCTAGGAGGTCTACGGGAGAGACCCCCTATTCATTAGCATATGGAACAGAGGCTGTTATTCCATT
This sequence comes from Rhododendron vialii, assembly GCF_030253575.1. NCBI lineage: Eukaryota > Viridiplantae > Streptophyta > Magnoliopsida > Ericales > Ericaceae > Rhododendron > Rhododendron vialii. Next base: position 3,530,748 of record NC_080567.1, read on the forward strand.
GGAAATAGGTCTGCCGACCAACAGGACCACTTTGGTTGAAAGTGGAGGAAATGATAGAGCCTTGGAGATTGAATTAGATCTTGCCGATGAACGACGAGAGCGGGCCCTAGTGCACTTGGCCTCATACCAAGAGCAGCGCATCAAAAGTTACAACAAGAATGTACACCCACGAGAGTTTGGTGTTGGAGACCTTGTGCTACGGAAAGTGCTCGGCAATACTAAAGTGGCTAATGAGGGAAAGCTAGGGGCAAATTGGGAAGGCCCACATCGAGTTACAGAAATCGCAGGCATTGGGGCTTATCGATTGGCAGACTTGGATGGGAACCCAGTGCCAAGACCTTGGAATGTCCATAATCTGAGAAAGTTTTTTATATGAATAAATTTTTCTTTATGCACATCGTGATTGTGTGAGAGTTACGAATACAACTCTCTTGTGTTCTAGTTTTGTTATTTTAGCTGCAAGGGGTACGAATAACGCCCTCTTGAGTTTTGCAGATTATGAATAAAGTTACTTTTTTAGTATAACTGTTGTTTTCTTGGTATTTAAAATACGAAATACGAGATAAGTTTCCCTCATTCGTATTGGGGAGCAGGGTATAGGATATCCATTTAAGTACGTGACACTTAAACACAAGTTCGAAACACTTGTGTAAATTTCAAACATTTAAGTACGTGAAACTTAAACGCAAGTACGAAACACTTGTGAGAACACAAGTATGAAATACTTGTGGATTGTTCTAAGTACGTGAAGCTTAAACGAATACGAGTATGAAAACATTCAAGTACGAGAAACTTAGACCCTTGAGATGCATACGAATACATGCATAGAGCATATGAGAATATGCACAAAAAGCATACGAGAATATGCACAAATTGTCCATAGCATACGAATATGTGCATAAGTACGGGAAACTTACAAATCAAAGAAAAGTACGAAATACTAAAAGAGTTTTCAACACAGAAATCTAACATCACAAACCCACAGGTGGCAAAACAGATTGTCAAATACAAAGATGATTGCATTTATTCATCTTCTGTGAGATCTTGAACAGTTGCAGGAGCTACTGGTGCAATTACGTCTTCTATGGTATTTTCATCTCCAAGTTGACCACCACTGACTTCCTTCTGGCCAGGGTTGGTCATGACTTCACCTGGATCAACATCAGGAACATGTTGCTCAGACGTATGTTGCTCAGACGTATGTACCTCCTGCTCTTCATCTCTCTCCTCTGCAATGTCTTCCTCACAATTGGTAGCAGCACTTGGTAGTTCAATGTTGGTCCAAAGGGGAGATGATTCAGGAATCTCAGCTTTTGCAAGGCAAGCTGTCCAGGACGCCACCCAAACTTGGTCTTGAATCCCAGGCATCTGGCTCGTGTAGCTGTCTGTAGCTACTTTGATTCCTTCGTTGTATCCCTTTTCAAGTGCAGCTTTGGCCTCAGTTTGGCTTGCCTCGAGTTCTTTCAGAGTTTGATTCAGACTGTCCTCAGCCCCCTTCAGTTGTCCCTTTAAATCATCCGCTATCCCCAGAGCCTGGTTTCTTTCTTTCTCAAGCCTGATGATGGTACGTTGAAGCTTGGTGTTCTCACTGACAAGTTTGGCACGTTGGGGCTCGGACTGGCTGAGCTTTTGAGCCATGGCCACCATCTTTTGCATCACCTGGAATGGTCAAAACAGGTGTGATAAACATAAATACCAAACGATATGGTACGATGTGGTTTTTAAAGGAATAATTTACCTTGGCATTATGGACATAAAAGTGCTCAGGAGATTGTCTGGAGACATTGCAACTTCTTTCTGCATATCTCCAGGCAATAAGAAGGCCTGGGATAATGCAAGTGCAATCCCATCAGTCTCAACAGTGTCCCGAGCAGTGATAGCTCGGTTCCCATGAGAGAAAGAGGGAGCCCAAGCAGGAGCAGGAGATGAGGAGGATGGTGGGGGTCTTTCTTGGGATTCTTCCACCCGTTGACGTTTTTCTCTGTGGAGGGCTTCAATTTCTTCTAGAGAAAATCCAGGAGGAGCATCAGTTTGAGTCTGGATACGACGGCCATGACCTTGACCACCTTGGCCCCGAACAGTACCACGACCCCGACCAGGAATGGTGAGGAGGCTGCCTAAGTCAATTGGCCGGTTCATCTCTGGAGGTGAGAGGGTATGGCCGCTGGAAGACGAGTTGGATGTGGAACTGGAAGCTTCCTCAGCAAGAGGGATTGGTTCGTCAGAGATTGGAGGAGTCCGGGAACGCCTCTCTTCTTGTTCGGGGACTGGTCTTGAAGGACCAGCTACTGCAAGGTTGTCAGCTGCACGGGTACGCCGATCAATAAACCCCCCGTATGATGCTTTATAGCTGAGTAGTACCTGAGCGCTCTTGCTCGGCCAGCAAGGTATGTCCCTTCACCGTTGAAAGCAAGTGCTCGTCTGATATCTGCTACGTACACTTGAGGGGTTATGATATTATAACCTCGGTTAATGTTTGATGCTGAAACATAGCAAAGCACAAATAATTAGAAGCACGAAAAAGCTTTTCCTATGAAAAAGGACAAAACATATGAAATTAAGGGGAAAGCACTAACGTGGGCTCCCGAATATGTGAGGGGCATGGAAACCAATCACTTGGCCGTCCTCATTTCTGGGTTCGAAGTTGCCCGTAACGATCAGAAAGTCGTCGTCATCCCCTCGAGCAGAGTCAGGGAGTTCAAGGACTAGCTTCTTTCTAGAATCCCTACTTTTCAAATAATATGTAAGAGCATCCACGGTTCTGGAGATACTATATAAATGGTGAATGTCGTATAAACCTAGAGAAGTCCCTAACATCTGGTTTAGGGCATTTATGCCCATAACTACTCGAAAGAAATTAGCAGAAACCTGCATTGGGGAAAGCCTATAATATGCTAAGACTTGGCGGAGCAGAGGGGCTAAGGGAAACCTAACTCCACCTTCAATGACGGCTACTACTGGAATGTGAAGGGTGTCGAAATCGAAACTTTCACGAATGGCATCCTCAGGAGCCAAAACAGTAGCTACGTTGTCAGGAATCCCATTTCGAGATCTGAAACTAGCCATGGTTTGAGGAGTATTACAGTGTCTCCGAAATCTTCCCATTACCAGAAAGGTTTTTGGGGTTCTTTGAAGTATAAAGAAAAGGGGACGATGAAACCCTAAAAAGTGATTGTAAACAATCCACCAGAGAAATGGAGCAGTAAGAAGAAGAATGATGACTTACGAAAATAGTTGATGGAATCCCTAAAGAGCATAAAGGAGGAGGCCTTGAGATGATGAACAGAGCTTCAATGGCAGGTAAAAGCTTGAACTGTCTTTTTCTGCAGAGGGAGTCTAAGAGAGAGATTGGGGTTTTGAAAATGGGACGAAAACCCAAAAATACCCTAAAAGTGGGGTGGCGTACGTGAAACGTCACCTAGACGCCGTTTGGAGTATTCCGTTCCCCAAAACACGTCTGTCCGCATTTAATGTGAGCATACAATGATTGACACGTGTAAAGATTAGGGCTAAAGGCCTGTGACGGCCAAACGAAAAGATGTTTTCGCCTTGATAAAATAATGAAATATTGCACCAATATATGAAATAGGGTGCAGGGACAAAATGAGTTTGCTCGGTAAAAGAGCTTTACTCGTCATCTGAGTAAAATATAAACGAGTAAGGCTGGGGAGCAATTGTAGGGAGGTATTCCCGAACAGGTTCAAAACGAGCCCGAGCACGGTCAAAGAAAAGGTCAACGCACTATGGACCAGTGACATGAGAAGTCAATGGTCCAGAGAGGTTGTACGATTCTCGATGCAATAACACAAGACGTTATTGGACCAAATACAAGGAAAATGACATGAGATGCCACTGTTCAAGAAACTTGTTCGGCAAGAGAGAGCCGAACAGGAGGAGAGCTCCTTAGAAAGGAAATGGTCCAAATTGCTTCCCTAGGACCAGTTACATGTGAAGTAACTGGTCCAGGCCGTCTGTTCGGCCATGAGATGGCCGAACAAAGAGAGGAGTCCTATTAGAGGGAACATTCTAGAAGGGTCCAGAATCACTGGTATTCCGTTAAGGGATGAGAACCCAAGAATATAGGATCTAAGAAAGATACCCAACGAGTATGGGATGTTCGGCTTGATATGGAAAGAGTCCTACAAAGATTAAGGAAATAAACTGATAAGGGAACGAGAATCCAAGAGATCCTAGTTTTCCTATACGAGGTAGGAAACCTAGGGCAATATGGCTACTTGGGCAGCAAGCATCCATAAATCTATAAATAAGAGGTAAACCTAGAGTTAAAGGTACGCAATACATTGCTTTCTAATTGCTTTCCTACTGATAATTAGGGTTTCTTTAGTATGAAATAATAACAAAGGCATCGGAGGGCCTTTGCCACGAGAGGCAAAGGTGCACTCACTCCTTGTCTATTTTGCAGGACAAGGGTTTCGTTGACAAACTAGGGTTCCGGTCAAGAGGCACGTGAAGCCGTTGCATTCCAGTGCTGTTGAGAGCACTACTTGAATTTGTCCACCTACATCCTCCACATCAGAAACTTCATTAACTATTTTGATTACAGAATTTTGTATCAGTGGATTAAAAGTACCTTGAGACTTTTGGCTTTTGAGCAGTGTGTCTCGGTTTATCTACCCTAATATATAGAATTTTACTAATCAAAATCTGTTAAAAGATTTTACATTGAAAAGAAAAGATTTGTTGTATGAGGAAATGAAGAACCCAGACCTTTGTCCATAAAAAATGAATCATTTGTTTTCCACCTATTCCTCTGCTACCTCCTCTTTAGTTCCTTCAAGATCGTCCACTAGTAGAAATTCCTCCACCTCTTCTTCTAATCTTGAGTACTTGTATGAGTTTGAATACCTACCTGATGATAGTAAGGTTCCGCTTACTGATCTTCATTTCCTAAACCCATATAATGCCTTTGTCAGACCACAAACTTCTGTAAAAAAGTCTGTCACCCAACTCTTCTCCCCAAAACCTCCAACCTCCGTAAAAGAGTATTTTCAAGCCTCCAAGTTTGATCAATGTTCCATAGCAGCTACAGAAGCTGAACAACTTTTACCCTTGGAAATCCTGGTTGATTTGCCTCGCCTTTGGCAACAATAAGGATTTACTCATCTTCACTTTGGAGCAATCAGACTTGCTGTCACTTTCCACGGCAGAAAAGGTTTACCTGCTACTTCTAGACTTGCTCTGGTAGATACTAGGTTCATACAGTATCGGCACACATGCATTGCTACTATCCAAACCACGTTAAATGCTGGAACTGTGATCTTTACCTTTTACCCAAATTTCAACATGCCACTAGCAGATCCTCATTTGCTATCAACCTTGAAAGTCCAAGTTCAAATTGATGGTGCCTCCCAAATTTCTACCACATATGAAGCAACCCTTCACTACCAAATGGCCTATCGCCTTCAAAACCATGCTTTTGACATGTCATTACCTTCCTCCACAGATGAAGCCCTTTTCCTAACCGTCAACGCACCTCACCAAGCTTCCTGTGTCCATGTTCCATGTCAGATTTCCCATCCTGAACTTCTCAAGCTTCTCCCAGAGTCTTGAATCACAGCTTATGAGAAAAACCAACAAAAGCCCATCCCAGTTCAATCCTCAAATCCAACTTTCATCCCAAAACCTGATGGTACAGTGGAGATTTCATTCCCAAAAGAAGTCTCTGCCTCATCCTCCACCCATCCTGTTATTTTTCCTTCGAGAATTGACATGTTTGTAGATGGTTCTCGACCTGGCCCCCCAATAAAATACTTCCAACCCAGTGGCCTTCCAGTCTTCTATTTCAAAAATCCAGAAATAGGTCATTGTTATTTTGATGCCTATGACTGTGATGAGTGTCTAGAAGACAGTCTTCTAGAAGATGATGAGGACTTTGAAGAACCGTGTCCCATATGTCCTCCGTCACCTCCCATTCCTTGTAAATCTCCACCTCCTCCTCAACCTCCATCAGATGATGGCTCTTCGAGTCAACCAAGTAATTGTTTTATGTTCACCTCATCTCTTTTTTGGACTGAAGCAGATTTCCCTCCTTTCGAATTTCATAGTTCTCAAGAAAGAATGACCCACTGTCATAAAATTCCAGACCCTACTACCATTCTCACTGATGGTAGCACCAAAGCAGTGTCAGCAGCAGAAGCAGCAATAAATTGGCAGTCAGCAAATTCTCTGGCTCAAAACAAAATTCTTCAAAGAATTGCTAACTCTCAGCAAAATTTGGAGAATGTTGTCCATAAGAAGTTATCATTTTTGGAACTTCTTATCAGAGATTTGCAGTAGAAAATTCAAAATGTTCGCCAGGAACTTCTCCAGATGGCATATGCAAACCAAGCATTTTCAGCAGCCTTTTACCAAAAGGATGCTGAAATGAAGCATTTAAAGAATCAGCTTCATTCACTTCAAGCTCAGCAGTATTCTCAGCAAAAAAGCCCTTTTGACATGTTCACATCTTCTTCTCAACAAAGTTTGTTTGGGTATCCTAAAATGTCTCAACCCTTACCTATAACCCCTACCTCAGAATTTGGTGAGTCAAACTCCATCTTTGGAAACTCATCAACTTTCCTTCCTCCACCAAAAAGACCATCTCCACCAAAACTTCCTTTCCTAAAGCTCCAGATAAAGCCTGTCCAACCTCCAACAGTTCCGTCTCCACCATCTACATCTACCTCTACTCCAACTACCTCTACTCCTTCTAAACTAGCTGATCCAAATTCAAAGTCACCTCAGTTAATGGCTCAATTAACTTCTAGCCCCTCCAAAAATCCAATCTCCAGTCTCCTACATACCTTAGCCACTATACCTGAAACTCCATCTCCTGAACCAACCATTGAGATTGATTCGGATACTGAATCCATTGACCATATGCTAGTTCCTCATGTTTTCATGATGAACCTAGATCTTCCTGAAGAACATGTTGCAGATCCTATTATTGAAGAAGGTCCTGAGTTTGATACACCTCCACCTCCAGAAATCCCAACCTTTGATTCCTTCTCCCAGTCCAACATCCATACCCAAGGTTTCTCCTTTGATAACATTCCCCCATCAAAATGGTTGGATAAGCTTTATGAGATTCATGCTTGGTACACTGCTGCTCTGCTTTCCCCAAATGCTGCACTGAGTATTGTTATTACTAAGTGTACAGCAAAATTCCTTGGCCGTCTTCGTCAATGGTACTTAGCTCTTGGTGAGTACCAACAGCTGCAGCTTAAACAATTGCCAACCCTTGATCAATTTATCTCAGTCTTGCATTCTGAGTTTCTTGGAGACCACAACAACACGAAAGAGTTTGTTCGAGAAGAATATCTCAGCATGAAGTGTTGTTCATTCAAAAGAAAAGACTTGGAAACTCATTATGACCGTATGTCTCAGAGATTTTATCTTCTCAACGACATGGATGATGTCAACCTTAAGCAAGCTTTTCTAGCAAGCTTTTCTCAATTCCCTTCCTGAAACATTGGGAAATGAGACAACAAGGTTACTTCAAACAAAAGGATTGACTCTGAATGCAACATCTCTTGGCGGTATTTACCAGCACTATTTGATTGCCTTGGAAAAACTATGCAATCACCAGAAATTCCTCAGAACTCTTGAAGAACAAGGAAAACTTCTTGGCAAAGCGTGTGACCGACCAGACCTGTCTATAAAGTGCAAAGACAAGAAGTGCACTTACCGTCCTTCATATCGGAAGTCCAAACAATTTCAGAAATGGAAGTTCCAGTCTCCTGGCAAGTTTTCAAAGTTTTTAAAATCTGGCAAGTTCTCACACCGGAAGAAATGGAAATTTTTCAAGAAGAAAAAGTTCAGAGGGCAGCGAAAGTCTGATCGCTGCTACATATGCAGAAAGAAAGGGCACTATGCCAAACAGTGTCCAAATAAAGCAGCAAGAGACAAGATGGTAAGCTCTTTGGCTCTCATTGATGATGATCTTGAGGATGCTGATGTCGAATATCTGTTTTCTATTGATGATGAAGCAATAGCTGAAGCAGTCCTAGCATTTACCTTTTCCGATTCAGATGAATCATCATAATCAGATGACTCTTCTGATGATTCTGACTCATTCTCTTATGAAATCCAAACAATTGGGTTCTCCAACATCATGCTGGCTCAACCTTTAGCCCAGGTCAAAATCTTGCTTGGAAAATATGAGAAACACATACCAGTCATCACTTTCTTTGATACTGGTGCAGCAGCCTCCATTCTCAACCCAGCAATCCTCCCCAGGTCCTATTGGCAATCGTGTTTCAAACCCTTTACAGTAGCCAATGGAGAAACTTTTGTCATCACTCTAATCAGTAAGCCTATTATCATCCAACTTTTCCCTGGATACACCATAAAACACCAAGTCTATGGTTCTGATCTCCCAGAAAAAGACTTATTGTTAGGCTTTGATATTCTCCAAAATCTCAGCAAAATCTCATGGCTCAAAAAAGGCTTGAAATACAAAAACTACCTGTTACCCTAGACCACCCAACCAAATCTATTTTCCATAGAAGATTTCTCCTCCATCAAAGAAGCCATAATCCAAACTTCTTGTGCTGAATCCCATTCTCAGTTCCTTACCAAATGCTCCAACCCACTCTGGAAAAATCCAGATTTCTTCATTTCTCTTCCTTTTAAGAAAAATGAAGACATCTGTAACAACCCTGATTTTTAGTAAGTTAAAATTTTGAATTTTATTTTAATTCTTGGATTTGCTTTCAAAAATTTCCTTTTAACTTTAATAATCTGTCATAATTAGATTTTAGCCCTTTTAAAAAATTGTTTCTTGATTAAAAGCCCTACTTGGCAAGTATAGTTAGCTTCTAACCAATTAGTTAGAGGGACTTAACTACCAATTCATCTAGTTACTTTCTCCTAACCCTAGATGAGCCTTTTGAACCTCCTTGAAACTTTTGAACCTTTCAAACCCTAATGAAACCTTTTGGACCTAGGTTATTATTATATACATATACATACATATATATATATGTATGCCTAGTCAATCAAGTCATACTTGTCATCCTGGATCTTTACCCATTGGACGATAAAGGTTAGAGAAACTTTATCCATTGGACAATAGACTTTCCATTAAAAAGATATCTATGCTAGATTGTTAAGTACAAAGATATAGTTATATATAGGTATATATACATATGCCTAAAGCACATATGGTATTATTCTAGTGTATATAGTACCTCACCCTTTTATCCATTGGTCAATAACCGCTAGGGAAATTATTACCCATTGGATAATAGAATTAGTAAGTACTAGGGTTTTATTTAATAATCATTTCCTAGATTTCCCATGTGATGATATATTTATATAAATATATATATGTGTACTTTATAATATATACCCTAGATTTCCCTAAGATATCCCAAGTACAAAATCTAATATTTTAATGGAACATGTGCATATTTGACTATTTTAATGGGGAATTTTGATCTTGTAATTTTTTATTAGATACTTGGAAATCTTACTAGATCTCATAGTACTATTATATATATATACTTAGACATGTGTGTGTGTGTGTGTGTGTGTGTGTGTGTGTATATATATATATATATATATATGATAAGGACATGTGTTTAATTGAATAGTTTATTAGGAAAATATTGAATTTGAAATCCCATTAGATCACATAGTACTTTAAGTACATTTTATATATATGTTTATTTGTACATAGGAGTATATATATATGAGAATGCCGAGAGAGAGAGAGAGAGAGAGAGAGAGATTTGGTTGTACCTTGCCTTGATCTTCCATGATCTTCTTACATCCTTTCAATCTAGGGTTATATATTCTATAAAGCAAAAATCTACCCTCCATTGTCCTTATATATTTACCTATTCACACAATCTTTGAACCATCATCTTTTCTCCGTCAAATATTTCCAAAATCAAATCCAAAGTACCAAATCTAGCCATGCAAGCCTAGAACTAGATTTTGATCTTTCAAAGAAAGCATGACAAGTTGAATAAAAAATGAGATATGGAGAGGGAGAGAGATTCGGTTGAGAGAGAGAGAGAGAGAGAGAGAGAGAGAGAGAGAGAGAAAGAGAGAGAAGGAAGCCTTGGTCTATAAATAGAAGGCCATTTGTTTTGATTCGGTTAAGTTTTCTTGAAGTTCTTGAGAGCTACCACCAAACCACCTCCCAAAATCACCCCTAGATCTTTAAAGTAGCCTAGTTTAGTTATCAAAGTTGTTTCTAGGAAGAGAAAATCCAACTCTCTTCCTTTCGAAGCAAACCAGAGCCGTTACACCGCCGATTTGCAAAATCGACGACCTATTCTCAAAACCGACCTACCGCCAAGAAGAACAATAGATTCTCCCTGTCTACTACTCCAAAGTATAAGTAGAGTTCCATATACGCTATCTCTAAGTATATGTAGATTATCCTTAACCGTTTTCTATAAGTATATAAGGTTATCTATTGCTTGTAATGTTTGGAATGAATGATAGTTAGTAAACTCGTTTTGTTAATGGTGGTATGAACATGTTGAATAATTGACTTTTACTTCGATAAACATATGTTGTTTAGAACTTGCCAAAAAGGAAGAAAGAACGGCTTTCGAAAGATAAGACTTATCGTTGATAGAAGTATTCGTATTTTGATCTTAAGGATGGTTATGAGCATGCTTACATGAATTGCTTGTATTACTTGTGGTATAATATTGAGTTGGATGATCTTGCTAGTTAGTTTCAAGATTATAATGAATGATTTATGATTACTTTTGTGAAAAGTCCTACAACGGAGTCCATGCATGAAAATGAGACACGAAAATCAAGAAAGTAGAAACATGACACCTAGGGTGAGGTTAACGAAAAGGTGTGTTTTGACTTGGATAAAATATTTTTGAAACTACGTAATGGCCGGACGTGGTAGCCATTTTGTGGGTGTGTTTTTTGAAAACCCAATGGGAACCCGGAGTGGCGGAACCATTGTGGGATACTCGAGAACCCGGAGCAGCGGAACCGAGGGTTTTGAATTGTGGATTGGTTATCCTTAGAGAGGAGCCAATACCAAATTCAATGATTTTGTGTGCCAATGGGAATCCGGAGCAGCGGAACCATTGTGAGGTTGTGTGCGTTCCCATGGGAGCCCGGAGCGGCGGAACCGAGGTATGGCTTGGTTATCCGTGGAGGGGAGCCAATGCAAATTTTGTGTGCCACTGGGAAGCCGGAGCGGCGAAACCATTGTGTGGATACTCGGGAGCCCGGAGCTGCAGAACCGAGGTTGGGTGTGTAAAAACGATTTTGGAAATGATGATTTGGTTTACGAGAAACGGAAAATGGTGACACAGTCCACGACGAGTTGCGTAGGAGAAACTCAGAAAACCATGGACACAAACGATAGTTGATTAGCGAATGTGGATGTGTCATTGTGAACTGTTTTGTTAAATATGCATGTATTATGTGGAAATCGTTAGTAATATGATCTACTGCTTGTAAGTTAAGGGTTAGTGGGTATGGGTTATTCTATTGAGCTTTTGTAGCTCATGGTGTTACCTTTGGTGACCCTGACATATTATATCGGTGGCGACGCTGGTATAATGTGTCAGACCTTGTAGATGATCAAGATGAACAGTACACCTTGGAGGCTTTTGAAGCTGAGGAGCTGACTAGGATGGAGGAGCAGGTGGAGCTGTAGTTAGGAACCCTAGAACCCCTTCATTTGTGTAAATACTGAACTCTTGTGGGAGTTTTGATGTAATAACAAGCCAGACTCCATTTGATTTTATCAATAAAATGTTTATTTAACGTACCCAAAAATTGGGGGCGTTACAACATCAACCCCACCAAAGCTACCCATCATGGAATGAACCTAGAACACTACCAACTTGATTTCCAAGAGCTCCAGCAACTCCAGTCAGAAGGTTTGATTGAGACCACAACCTCTCAGTGGGCATGTGAAGCATTTTATGTAAATAAAAGGACAGAGCAGATAAGAGGAAAGCTCCGCTTGGTTATCAACTACCAGCCTCTTAATCATTTTCTGCAGGATAACAAATTCCCTCTCCTTCGGCGAAGTGTTCTTTTTACAAACTTGCCTAAAGCTCAAATTTTCTCAAAGTTTGACTTGAAAGCAGGTTTCTGGCAGCTGGGCATCCATCCAGATGATTGTCCCAAAACTGGTTTTTGCATTCCAGATCATCACTTCTAGTGGTCAGCCATGCCTTTTGGATTGAAAATAGCTCCATCTTTATTTCAAAAGGCCATGATTCGGGTATTTGCTCCTATTCTATCCTCAGCCCTCGTCTACATTGATGACATCCTACTCTTTTCTCCAGATATTGAGTCTCATGTTGTCTTACTCCAAATTTTCCATTCCCTGATCCAAACCCATGGTATCATGCTCTCAGAGAAAAAGATGTTTCTTGCTCAACCAAAAATTGATTTTTTAGGGATGCATATCTCTAAAGGTCAATATGCCCTTCAACCTCATATAGCCTCCCAACTTGACCATTTTCCAGATGAAAATCTCACAGTCAAACAAGTTCAACAGTTCCTTGGAAATTTAACTATATGGCTGATTTCATTCCCAACCTTACCCAATACCGAACTCCTCTCTCAGCTCTATTAAAGAAAAACCCTCCTCCTTGGTCAGCTCATTGTACCAAAGCTGTAAAGACCTTAAAACCATAGCCAAAACCATTCCTCCATTAACCATACCTTCAGATGGAAAAAGAGTTCTTCAGACAGATGTCTCTGATCTATATTGGGGAGCAGTTCTTTTGGAAGAAAATTCAGAACAAAAGCGCAGAATTTGTGGATACAAGAGTGGTGCATTCTCTCCAGCAGAACTTCATTACCACTCTACTTACAAAGAAATTTTGGCAATCAAAAGGAGCATTGAGAAGTTTGAATTTCTTCTAATCGGTCATCATTTTCTAATTCAGACTGATATGATGAGCTTTCCCAGCATGCTCAAGTTCAAATAGAAGCACCTTCCAAAGGCACAGTTACTCAGATGGGCAAATTGATTTTCCAATTGGAGTTTTAATGCTATTCATATAAAAGGAAAAACAAATGTCCTCCCTGATTTTCTATCAAGGCTCAAAAAAGAATTGTTGGGCCCGGAGTGCCCCCATGGATTTGGTTACACAATGCCACTCCCTGCGACCACTCTAAAAACAGACTTGCGTGTGCGATGTCGAATGCCATAAAAGACTTAATTGAAACCCTTCCTACCACCAATTGGTTTTAGGAGAGATGGTGGATAAACGGTCCGACAAGTGGTATCAGAGCCAGGAAGTCATGGGTTCGAGTTGCGGGAGCGTCATCGTGAGGGACGGATTGTTGGGCCCGGAGTGCCCCCATGGATTTGGTTACACAATGCCACTCCCTGCGACCGCCCTAAAAACAGACTTGCGTGTGCGATGTCGAATGCCATAAAAGACTTAATTGAAACCCTTCCTACCACCAATTGATTTTAGGAGCGATGGTGGATAAACGATCCGACAAAAATCAATTAGTTTTCAAAAACAAAACCACATTCCTTTGTTCCTGGTCATTTTCCAATGATTTCCTGTTTCCACCCAGTTAATCTTCCTGTCCACCTTCAATGTCAAATTTTGGAGTTAACCCTTCTTTCCAGGTGTGTCCAAATGTGTCAAAGCCTTCAACATCTCTGTATTTTTAAGTATGGTCTTGATAAAGGTCCCATAAAAGGTTTACCTTTCCATCCTGTCTATCCCTTCCTCACCCATTTTGAAGTGTCTTACCATAATGTATTTTATTTCTAAAAAAGAAGCCTATCTCCTCTTATGGTATTTAGTTGATGTGTATACTATAAGTGTCTATTTTAATAAATCAGCAGTCTTAGTTTATCTGGCTCATGCGGCGTTCAATCAGATCCATCCTCCAGAAGATTTCTTTTTGAAATTTCTCTTGCCCTTTGGAAGCATATCTTTCTGGCAACAGAAGATCAGACAAATCCCCAACAGTGCAGGCGGAGATCTCCAATTTGCTTTTTGGACAAGTCGCAACAACAGGAGTCATCCCAATCCAGATGGTTCTATCACATGGAGAAAGGAGTATCACACCATATTCCTCTCTGCATATCCAGAGTCTCAAAGCATCCAGAACGACAGTGGAAATTATCTTGTCATGACTCAAACACTATGTTCACTTAATGGATTTGAAATTATGCAGAAGCGTTCAATCTACTCCTAGAGGGGGGTGAATAGGAGTTTTAATAAAAATATACCAATTTTTAAATTTAACAGTCTTGATTAATCCAAACCAAAAAATAAAGTACTGCAGTAGAATAAAAATTATAATAAGAGATGCACGATTTACGTGGAAAAACTTAGGGTCCTAAATAACCCTAAGCCAAAACCATGGCCTAATACTACTGCTTTATTCTATTAGTCGAAAAGAAGTACAGATTGCGAAATAGCAAAAACCTTACCCAAGCCTTTACCTATTCTCGCCATCTCCGATGCTCCTTGAGCTTCTTCGAGATCCAATAGATGCACCACGGACTTCACGCCCGATCTCCGGATTCAACCGGCTCCGAATCAATCTCCCAAAGATTCGGCCACAGCAGGAAACGGCACAAAGAACCACCAACAGTGAATGAATGATATGATGAGAAGCATGATCTAGATAACCCAACTATCGTTCAAAGATGCAAGAGGCAAGAACAACAAAAACGGAATACGGGCTGCACACCAAAATCACCCCACTGCCGTGCACCCCTTTCTTTTTCTTTATTAACAAACAAAATCTCTCGCCCTCCGCCAAAAACCGAAATAGTCGAGCAGCCCTTTCTTTCGTTTGTATAAACAAAAAAAAACTTCAATGGATCGTGCAAGAATGAAACAAAACAAAGGGGTTAATTGCTGCCAAAATAAAACTCTCTCTGGTTGGCTACCTCCTCTGAATGAACAACCCCTCTTTTTTTTATATACTTTTGATACCTCTCGACCGAAAATCTTTTACTAATGCAAGTATGGAAAGTAAATTTTCGAAGGATTTTTTTTTTTCAAAAGACAAACGTGCAATTTTGTTTCTCTAAAAAAGGAAATCTCGTAATGACAATGATGTTAGTATGGAAACGAGTATTCGGAGAGATTTAGGAAAGACAAATTTGCATAAATAAAATTTTTAATCTTGGAAATAATATGCATGATGTGCTAATGCAAATTACCTCTCACGCGATTGGATCAATTACATAGCGGTCAACTTGGCGCAGATAATGGGAGGAGCATCGAGCGAGCAACTACCCCCTAATTAATTAACCTACCCATTACAATCAAATGGAGCCGATATAATAAAGACACCAATGAAGGTTTTGAACAACCCCAGAAAGTGCCAAAATATCTAACAATCTCCCCCTTTGGCATTTCCGGGACAACACCAACTGCACTAAAACACAATGGAAAAATACAACTTAAAGAGACAAACACTAGTCTTAACTAGGTCTATCCAATAAAGCTTGAGTTGCACTTCCAATACCTGCAAAGATAGCTCAACAAAAACTATGCGACAAAATATATGTTTCGAAAAGTAGAATGGGTCGGCATAATTTAATAATAAATGACAAAGCAACATTATATCCAAAAGCATGAAAACTCAACCAGCGATTCATCAATAAAATAAATCTCTCCTTATAAGTATCTCTCCAAATGAACAAAGCACTCAAACATTCTCTATCTTTATGCAAGACTCAACGACACATATCACTCTCCATTACTCCCCAACCCATGACCATAAAAACTCTCCCCCTTTTTGTCACGGAAAAACAAAGGAAAAGACTGTATCCGAGTGAGATACATGCAACCTGAAAGCATACAAGAGAATCATACGATATGCAATAACAAGAATCACATAGGCAAGATGGCTATAAGAGAAATGCATCGAATGAAAAATTTAAGACCATATCAACTCATGGAAGCAGAATGATGCAGATCAAAGAATGGACAGAATACCATGCCCAAGCCTATGAATGTGAAGCGTAAACGCCGTGCATGAGGAGCAAGAAAACTTATCAAGGACTAAGTGGGCGCTATAATCTTATCTCAAGAAAGGTTTAAACAAGACTATCACAAGGAAGTCAAACCAGAAACGCTCGGACCTACGAACTTAAGCACAAACCTCATCGGTTGTTTTAGACTCAAGATTAGCGACTTATACCTAGCCTTGTGGGGCAAAGGACCAAGCAGCTATAACCTCAAAGGTGAAGAGACAAATGTAAATAAACCCCCCCTTTTTTTTTAATAGGGGTATTGTTCCTTCTTCTTTTTTCTTTTTTTTTTTCAAAGCAATAGACAAGAAATAAAAGAAAGTCTCATTTTGATTTTTCCAAACCTTAGAGGTGCGTTACACACTAATCCATAGGCGGCCCATCTCATAAGGAGTCAAATGAAAGAAAGCATCCCTAGGTAAACAACGAACATGTGGTCAATCAAAGTGATGAGTTAAGATAAACTCAACTGAGACTCAATAGAGACCACTTAAACAATGTACGTTTACTAGCTCCAAGTGAGATTGTGTGCATAGAAATGTGAGCATGGGATTCTAATACCAAAATAGAGAGCAACATCACTATGTAACAGATTGATATGATTGAAAAAAAATTGATTTGATACATTACTCTCAAAGGCATAAGCATATGTAAAACTGATATCAAGATAGCACATGATTCCCAAGCACGCAAAAACATTGCAAGCACGTACACGATTAAAAAAATCTTTGACTCAAAAACAATATACCAAAAAAAAAAAAACTACTAAGTACATAACAACACATGACAACTCAAAATTAAAAACATTCAAAGCAAGCATATGAGATGGCATGTGACCCCACACACAACCTAATCTAGAGAAATTAAACCAAGAGATTTCCTAAGGTACTCAAACCTAAGAGAATCTAAAGGCTTAGTGAAAATATCCGCTTTTTGATATTGTGTGGGTATAAACTCAAGTGTCACGACACCATCTTCAACTAAATCACGAATAAAATGATGACGGATGTCGATATGTTTAGTCCTAGAATGTGGAACTGGATTTTTAGAAATATTAATGGCACTTGTGTTATCGCAAAAAATAGTCATTACACCTTGACATAGACCGTAGACTTGAAGCATTTGCTTCATCCATAAAAGTTGGGTGCAACAACTACCAGCGGCAATATATTCTGCCTCTGCGGTGGACAACGAAACACAATTCTGCTTCTTGTTATGCCAAGCAACCAAGCAGTTTCCCAAATAGAAACAACCACCGGAGGTACTCTTCCTATCATCCGCGCTTCCGGCCCAATCAGCATCGGAAAATGCGGCTAAGTCCACATTAGTACCCTTAGGATACCAAAGACCAAGCGTGAAGGTGCCCTTAACATAACGAATAATTCACTTGACAACGATCAAGTGAGACTCTTTAGGGTCAGATTGATAACGGGCACACACTCCAACACTAAACGAAATATCTGGACGACTAGCTGTAAGATATAATAAGCTTCCTATCATACTACGATAAAGCGTGGAGTCAACACTAGCGCCCTCAATATCTTTAGCAATTTTAATGGTGGAACCCATGGGAGTACGAGTACTCTTGGAATCTTCCAAACCAAATTTTTTGACCAATTCTTTCGCATATGTGGATTGGGACAAAAATATCCCATCATTCAACTGACGAATTTGAAAGCCTAGAAAGTAAGTCAATTCTCCCATTAGGCTCATTTGAAACTCATGGGACATCTGTGCCCCAAATTGTTTTGCATGCCGCTCATTTGTGGAACCGAACACAATATCATCAACATATATTTGAGCAATTAAAAGGTCGCTCTCAATTTTCTTCAGAAATAAAGTTCGATCTGCTCCCCCTTTCACAAAGCCAGTATTTAAAAGATGATCGGTTAAACGTTCATACCAAGCTCGAGGGGCTTGTTTAAGGCCATAAAGGGCCTTACGAAGGCGGTACACATAATCAAGGAATGAGGGATCAGTAAACCCTTTGGGTTGTTCCACATACACCTCCTCCTTAAGGTCACCATTCAAAAAAGCACTTTTAACATCCATTTGAAATAATTTAAAATTAAAATGAGATGCAATGCCAAAAAGTAGCCTTATTGACTCCATTCTTGCTACGGGGGCAAAGGTATCATCGAAATCAATTCCCTCAATTTGGGTGTACCCCTGGGCAACTAACCTAGCCTTATTACGCACGACTACGCCATCCACGTCCTTTTTATTTTTAAATATCCATTTAGTGCCTATGACATTAGTGTGAGAGGGTCTTGGTACTAAGTACCAGACGTCATTCCTAACATATTGTTGTAGTTCTTCTTGCATGGCTCCTATCCAATAGTCATCTCCTAAGGCCTCTTCTACCCTTTTTGGCTCTAATGTGGACGTGAAACACACATAATTGATCTCATTCGTAATTTGCCTCCTAGTTTTCATCTCATCATTGGGTTCTCCTATGACTTGGCTAATGGGATGGTTAAGCTTTACTTTAGCCAAGGGTTCTTTGGCAGAGAAAGGAACTAAGTTGTGTTGACCTAACTCCTCATCTTCTTAAGGCTCATCTACCTCAACCTCACTATCTTTTTCAACTCTCTCATCCACACTCGTAGGAATGTCAACCACCTCTTTAGAAGAAACTCCCTCATCTAAACCATTGGATTGAAACTCCCCCTCAAAAATTTCCCAACTCCCCTCATCATCATCATTAACCTGAGGGACTGACTCATCAAGCGTGGTATCGTCAACAACTACATTGGCTGACTCAACTAGGGTAGAGGTGCGTAGATTTTATACTCTAAATGCACTACTCGTGTTGGAATAGCCTAAAAAGATACCATCATCACTCTTTGAGTCAAATTTGCCTAAGGACTCACTATCTCTCAAAATATGACATTTACTACCGAACACCCTAAAATACTTCACTGAAGGCCTCTTACCATTCCAAATTTCATAGGGTGTAAGGATAGTCCCTGGTCTAACATACACTCTATTTATAGTATAACACGCAGTATTAATAGCTTCAGCCCAAAGGTTTCTAGGGACACGTTTGGCATGAAGCATAATTCTTGCCATCTCTTGAAGGGTTCTATTCTTTCTTTCAACAACCCCATTTTGTTGGGGTGTGCGAGGTGCGGAGAACTCGTGCTTAATACCTTTTTTATTATAATATTTTTCAATGTCGGAGTTCTCAAACTCACGACCACGATCACTGCGGACTCGTGAGATAGGGTACCCTTTCTCATTTTGAATACGTTGACAAATAGTTTTGAAACAAGCATAAGCATCGGATTTTTCTCTAAGAAAACCAATCCATGAAAAGCGAGAAAAATCATCAACTATAACCAAAATATATCGCTTGCCCCCTAAACTTTCAGTACGTGAGGGTCCATCAAGTCCATTTGAAGTAACTCTAAGCATTTTGTGGTTGCAACTAAATTTGTCTTTTTATGAGGGCGTTTTATTTGTTTGCCCTTCATGCAACCAGCACACACAAGCCCTTGCCCATTGGCAAGTTTGGGCACTCCCCTCACAATCTCGTTCTTAGTTATTCGATGTAATTCCGGAAAATTTACATGTCCTATACGTTGGTGCCAAATTTCTACATCGTCAAGCAATACTCGATGACACACATTAGAACCGGCAATTTCAACACAATAGCAATTATTTGAGGAACGAACACCTTTAACCACACACAAACCCGAAGCATCAACAATAGAGCAATTATTTTTAGAGAAATTGACTTCATGCATATTATCACAAAATTGCCCTATGCTTAACAGGTTAGCTTTCAAACCCTCAACATATAATACGTTATCTAACGGAGGGATTCCGGGTGCATTTATGGTGCCTTGTCCTACGAATTTACCTGTATTACCACCACCAAATGTGACAAAACCACCATTATACTTGTCTAGCTTAAAAAAGAAAGACTTATTTCCGATCATGTGTCTAGAACATCCACTGTCTAAGTACCAGGCGCAGGCATCATGTGCCCGAAAAGCAGTGTATGCTACATGACAAATGACTCTCTTCCATGTTTGCTTCGGTTTGGTGTTCACATGCGAGGTGTGACCATGTGTAGTATGTCTTGCAACAATCCTATCAGTCTCTCCACTATTATTAGCCAAAATTGACAACTTTTTGATTTCCACGACGAGGTAAGAAGTTTGATTTGCCAACTGACTCAAAGTCTTTTGAAAATTCTCATTCTTAATGTTTGTGGGAGACTGACACACAACTTGAGGTCTTCCCACATTGGGTTGACCATTTCAAACACTTTTATTAATTGGGGCTACAAACAGTTTCCCCTTTGTTCTCTGATTGTCCCTTCTAAGTGTATAACAAAAAGGTCGAATGTGACCTTGACCACCATAGTAGTGACAAATAAAAGGATTTTTCTTTTCAGGAGCATGAGTATTGTTGTAAGCATTCTTAATGATGGTGGGAGATTTAATAGAAGATTCGGGTTTATCGCTCACTACCTCATTCTTTGCAATTTCAGATTTCACAAACTTGATTTCCTTTTTTGTGAACTCGTTAGCCTTATGTATCAGTGAAGGTGGATCAACAAACCCTAAGCCGCTTCTATTTTTAAACGTATGTGTCATCTTAGCAATACGAGTTGCACCACACTCATTACGCTTTATGGCCTCAGTGGCCTCCCTAAGGTCATGCTCCAGATCAAAAATCCTCTCGTTAGACCCTTCAAGAGCCTTCAAGGCATTCACATGCTCTCTCTCAATTTTGGCAAACTTGTCTTTCAAATTAGCAGTATAAGTTTTTAATTCTTTAAGCTCGCGCGGTGTTCTTAGATTCAATGTCATCACTAAGTTTGTTCCTCTCACCACTAATTTTCTCGATGACACTCATGAGTTCCTTCTTTTTCTTTTTCAGTTTGACACCTTGTTTAAACAACTGATTATAGGCCTCATGAATAGAATCTATATCATCATCACTATTCTCACAATCTTCGTCAGTCGAGACATACTTACTATCATCGCTAAGAGTTGTAGAAAGTTCAACCGATTTGGGGGACGCGGGAGACTTAATGTTGGCAACAAGCACAGAATATCTAGGAGCTTCAGAACCCCCATCACTACTGTCATCACTATCGTCATCCCACGTAGCCTTTTAACCCTTGGCCACTTTCTTTTTAAGAGTGTTTGCACACTCTGTTTGAACATGCCCGAAACCGTGACACTCGTGACATTGTATACCTTGGGGTTTCTTGGATTTGTCAATAAAAGATTTCTTTTAATTATCCCAAGAATTAAAATTCTTGCCCCCACTAGTTGAAGGAGAAAATTTTCTGGAATTATTATTTTTACGAAATTTAACAAAATTTCTGAATTTTTTAGCAAAGAAAGCAAGTTCTTCTCCGTCAAGGTCATTATCACTCTCTTGTGTCACAGAGGATTCTTCTTTAGAAGATTTAAAAGCAATGCTTTTATTAGGCTTTAATGTAGGTTTCTTTGAGAGATGATTCAATTCAAACGTTTGAAGTTTACCTACAAGTTCCTCAAAAAGAATGTCATCAACTTTATCACTTTCTTCTATCGCAACTACCTTAGCCCTAAACCTCTCAGGAAGAGACCTAAGCACTTTTCGACAAACTTTAAGATTAGGGATTGGTTCTCCTATTGCGTGGAAGGAATTAATGATGTCACTCAACTTAGTGATAAAACTATCAAATGTCTCATCTTCCTGCATTCTCAAATCTTCAAAACGTGTTGTAAGTATTTGGAGTTTTGAAGTTTGAACAGTCTTAGTACCCCCGTGGGTGACTTGGAGAATATCCCAAGCCACTTTTGCAGTAGTGCATGCGGAAATACGACTAAATTTAGTTTTACTCAATGCTCCATAGATGGCTCCTAAAGCTTTAGAGTTTGCCTCAAAACTTTCATTGTCAGCAGAATTCCACTCAGTGTCATCCTTAGCCCTCATTTGTTTAGTCGTAGTGTCTTCTATGGTAGGGGTCTCGTAGCCGTACTTGACAGATCTCCAAACCCTAACTCCTAGGGAACTTAAATGTGTTGTCATACGGGCTTTCCAATATGGATAATCATTACCGTCGAAAAAGGGTGGCCTCGAGTTTGAGGCTCCTTCTCGTGGTGTGTTCTTGTCCATTATAACTAGAATAAAAACTCAAGTGGTTAAACCTAAACAGAGCAACCTGGCTCTGATACCAATTGAAATTATGCGGAAGCGTTCAATCTACTCCTAGAGGGGGGTGAATAGGAGTTTTAATAAAAATATACCAATTTTTAAATTTAACAGTCTTGATTACTCCAAACCAAAAAATAAAGTACTGCAGTAGAATAAAACTTATAACAAGAGACGCACGATTTACGTGGAAAAACTTAGGGTCCTAAATAACCCTAAGCCAAAACCACGACCTAATACTACTGCTTTATTCTATTAATCGAAAAGAAGTAAAGATTGCGAAATAGCAAAAACTTTACCCAAGCCTTTACCTATTCTCGCCAATCTCCGATGCTCCCCGAGCTTCTTCAAGATCCAATAGATGCACCACGGACTTCACGCCCGATCTCCAGATTCAACCGGCTCCGAATCAATCTCCCAAAGATTCGGCCACAGCAGGAAACGGCACAAAAAACCACCAACAGTGAATGAATGATATGATGAGAAGCGTGATCTAGATAACCCAACTATCGTTCAAAGATGCAAGAGGCAAGAACAACAAAAATGGAATACGGGCTGCACACCAAAATCACCCCACTGCTGTGCACCCCTTTCTTTTTCTTTATTAACAAACAAAATCTCTCGCCCTCCGCCGAAAACCGAAACAGTCGAGCAGCCCTTTCTTTCGTTTGTATAAACAAAAAAAAACTTCAATGGATCGTGCAAGAACGAAACAAAACAAACGGGTTAATTGCTGCCAAAATAAAACTCTCTCTGGTTTGCTACCTCCTCTCAATGAACAACCCCTCTTTTTTTTTTATATACTTTTGATACCTCTTGACTGAAAATCTTTTACTAATACAAGTATGGAAAGTAAATTTTCAAAGGATTTTTTTTTTCAAAAGACAAACGTGCAATTTTGTTTCTCTAAAAAAGGAAATCTCGTAATGACAATGATGTTAGTATGGAAACGAGTATTCGGAGAGATTTAGGAAAGAGAAATGTGCATAAATAAAATTTTCAATCTTGGAAATAATATGCATGATGTGCTAATGCAAATTACCTCTCACGCGATTGGATCAATTTCATAGCGGTCAACTTGGCACAAATAATGGGAGGAGCATCGAGCGAGCAACTACCCCCTAATTATCCTACCAATTACAATCAAATGGAGCCGATATAATAAAGACACCAATGAAGGTTTTGAACAACCCCGGAAAGTGCCAAAATATCTAACAGGATTAACACCTGCAGAAGTTCCCTCATTTCTCCTCCATTATGAATCTACAAATTGGAAATTCAATGATACTTATACGGAAGAATGGCGCCAAAATATTCGCTATCTTTTGGAGCAATATTACTTGACCGACAGAACTGAAGACTATTCTGGAAGCAGTGGTTCAGATAATCCTGAATGACAATCATGTGCCCATGCCACCTGTTTCTCTTTCCATTTCCAGATGATGGTGAAATAATTGGTCTTTACTGTTATGTACTGTTGTAAGATGTATAATTGGTATTTATTGTTACTGTTGATGTGTGCAGTTATTACGTTGTAGGCTGTACCTAGTAGGCATAGGTGTTGATATAATTAGTTTGTACTGTAGTAAGGTTGAAAGATAGTTTGTACTTTGATGTGATGGGTAAAGTTGTATGTGAAAAGTCTACGTAGTAATTAGTGTGGCAAATAATTGGTTTGTATTATTCCAGTGTACCAATTATATGTGGTACTATGAATGATGTAAGCACCAGTGTCTGTATTGCCTATAAAGGGAGGGCTCGACCCGTTGTAAAAACCAAGTTAGTTCAAGCTAGTAATCAAGCCAGTATTTTCCAATAATATCTCATGTGTCTTGTGTTCTCTCTTTGATCCTAACCTACTTTGTGTTTGTACCCACTTTGTGTCTGCAAACTTGGTATCAGAGCCAATGTTGTATATTCTAGCTTAAACCCCTTCTAGGAACTTCTTTTTCAGAACTACTTCGAATCTTTTCTAAAAGAAAAATTGAAGTGTATGCTCTGTGGTTGCCTTTTAAAGGATCCTCCACATCAGAAACTTCATTAACTATTTTGATTACAGAATTTTGTATCAGTGGGTTAAAAGTACCTTGAGACTTTTGGCTTTTGAGCAGTGTGTCTCGGTTTATCTACCCTAATATACAGAATTTTATTAATCAAAATCTGTTAAAAGATTTTACATTGAAAAGAAAAGATTTGTTGTATGAGGAAACAAAGAACCCAAACCTTTATCCGTAAAAAATGAATCATTTGTTTTCCACCTATTCCTCTGCTACCTCCTCCTTAGTTCCTTCAAGATCGTCCACCAGTAGAAATTCCTCCACCTCTTCTTCTAATCTTGAGTACTTGTATGAGTTTGAATACCTACCTGATGATAGTAAGGTTCCCCTTACTGATCTTCCTTTCCTAAACCCGTATAATGCCTTTGTCAGACCACAAATTTCTGTAAAAAGTCTGTCACCCAACTCTTCTCTACAAAACGTCCAACCTCGGTAAAAGAGTATGTCCAAGCCTCCAAGTTTGATCAATGTTTCATAGCAGCTACAGAAGCTGAACAACTTTTACCCTTGGAAATCCCGGTTGATTTGCCTCGCCTTTGGCAACAACAAGGATTTACTCATCTTCACTTTGGAGCAATCAGACTTGCTGTCACTTTCCATGGCAGAAAAGGTTTACTTGTTACTTCCAAACTTGCTCTGGTAGATACCAGATTCATACAGTATCAGCACACATGCATTGCTACTATCCAAACCACGTTAAATGCTAGAACTGCGATCTTTACCTTTTACCCAAATTTCAACATGCCACTAGCAGATCCTCATTTGTTATCAGCCTTGAAGGTCCAAGTTCAAATTGGTGGTGCCTCCCAAATTTCTAACACATATGCAGCAACCCTTCACTACCAAATGGCCTATCGCCTTCAGAACCATGCTTTTGACATGTCATTACCTTCCTCCACAGATGAAGCCCTTTTCCTAACCGTCAACGCACCTCACCAAGCTTCCTGTGTCCATGTTCCATGTCAGATTTCCCGTCTTGAACTTCTCAAGCTTCTCCCAGAGGCAGAGACTTCTTTTGGGAATGAAATCTCCATTGTACCATCAGGTTTTGGGATGAAAGTTGGATTTGAGGATTGAACTGGGATGGGATTTTTTTGGTTTTTCTCATAAGCTATGTTCCAAGACTCTGTGAGAAGCTTGAGAAGTTTAGGATGGGAAATCTAACGTGGAACATGGACACAGGAAGCTTGGTGAGGTGCATTGACGGTTAGGAAAAGGGCTTCATCTGTGGAGGAAGGTATTGACATGTCAAAAGCATGGTTTTGAAGGCGATAGGCCATTTGGTAGTGAAGGGTTGCTGCATAAGTGGTAGAAATTTGGGAGGCACCACCAATTTGAACTTGGACCTTCAAGGCTGATAACAAATGAGGATTTGCTAGTGGCATGTTGAAATTTGGGTAAAAGGTAAAGATCATAGTTCCATCATTTAACGTGGTTTGGACAGTAGCAATCCATGCGTGATGATACTGTATGAACCTGGTATCTACTAGAGCAAGTTTGGAAGTAACAGGTAAACCTTTTCTGCCATGGAAAGTGACAGCAAGTCTGATTGCTCCAAAGTGAAGATGAGTAAATCCTTGTTGTTGCCAAAGGCGAGGCAAATCAACCGGGATTTCCAAGGGTAAAAGTTGGTCAGCTTCTGTAGCTGCTATGAAACATTGATCAAACTTGGAGGCTTGGACATACTCTTTTACCGAGGTTGGACGTTTTGTGGAGAAGAGTTGGGTGACAGACTTTTTTATAGAAGTTTGTGGTCTGACAAAGGCATCATACGGGTTTAGGAAAGGAAGATTAGTAAGGGGGACCTTACTATCATCAGGTAGGTATTCAAACTCATACAAGTACTCAAGATTAGAAGAAGAGGTGGAGGAATTTCTACTGGTGGACGATCTTGAAGGAACTAAGGAGGAGGTAACAGTGAAATAGGTGGAAAACAAATGATTCATTTTTTACGGATAAAGGTCTGGGTTCTTCGTTTCCTCATACAACAAATCTTTTCTTTTCAATGTAAAATCTTTTAACAGATTTTGATTAATAAAATTCTGTATATTAGGGTAGATAAACCGAGACACACTGCTTAAAAGCCAAAAGTCTCAAGGTACTTTTAACCCACTGATACAAAATTCTGTAATCAAAATAGTTAATGTAGTTTCTGATGTGGAGGATCCTTTAAAAGGCAACCACAGAGCATACGCTTCAATTTTTCTTTTAGAAAAGATTCGAAGTAGTTTTGGAAAAGAAGTTCTCAGAAGGGGCTTAAGCTAGAATGAACAACATTGGCTCTGATACCAAGTTTGCAAACACGAAGTGGGTACAAACACAAAGTAGGTTAGGATCAAAGAGAGAACACAAGACACATGAGATATTACTGGAAAATACTGGCTTGATTACTAGCTTGAACTAACTTGGTTTTTACAACGGGTCGAGCCCTCCCTTTATAGGCAATACAGACATTGGTGCTTACATCATTCACAGTACCACATATAATTGGTACACTGGAATAATACAAACCAATTATCTGCCACACTAATTACTACGTAGACTTTTCACATACAACTTTACCCATCACATCAAAGTACAAACTATCTTTCAACCTTACTACAGTACAAACTAATTATATCAACACCTATGCCTACTAGGTACAGCCTACAACGTAATAACTGCACACATCAACAGTAACAGTGAATACCAATTATACATCTTACAACAGTACATAACAGTAAACACCAACCAAAAAGGGATGTTTTTATGAAAAGAGGCTTGATGATGAATGGTAAGAAATAAGGAAGTTAAGTGTGGCATCCATTTGAGAATTCTTAAATTGGTTTGTGAAATTGTCATTGGCTATTTAGATTACTGAGTGTGTAATGCTACTTCCGACTCGATGTATGACTAGTTAGGGTTAGCTACAAGACGTATAGATTCCCTTAATAGTAGTTCGGCGGTTCTTCATGACATTCCATCGTATCTCAAGTCATTCATTGAAATCCATTCACTCTTATTGCATGTTTCATCGCATTTACATATCGTTTGAGTATAGAATTCTCTACTGGGCTAGTGTAGCTCAACCTATCATTTTCATGTGCATCCTAAGGATCTTGACATGGAGTGCATGGTGTGCATGCTTGACTTCACAACTTTGAAAGTCGTCATTGAGAAGTGGTTCCATCATCCTTTGTATGATCTTTTTGAAAAGATATAATAATAAATTCATTTGAACTCTTTTAACTTTGGATATGATGTAACCTCAAAATTTGTCATCTTTGACTAATTATGGAATTTGGGCCGTATTGCCAATGTTGTAAAATCTCTAAACTCGGGGACTTGGTTTGTAAGTGATCTTTTCGGGAACTCTCTTTTGGGTATTATCTATATTATGCGGAGATTGATTATTGAAATGGATTATTATTTACGTTGAAAATCGAGGGCGTGACAAATTGGTATCAGAGCATTAGGTTTAGAACACCTCGAGACCGTGGGGAGACTTTTAGTCTCATGGGTTCAAAGGAATATCATTGCATTTGTTTTCAAAACACGCGTGTGCTTGCATGAATGAGTTTGTACATCGATGAGGCATGGCATAAACATTGCGGTAGAATGGAGTAGAGTTGTTAACCCATGTTAGAAGGTTGGAGACTTGCATCATATGGCAATGTGATTAATGCGAACGACTTGCTTTCTTATGCTTTTATAGTAAGATGTCTTCGAGACGTGAAGTTAGGTGGGGTGAAACCAGAGATCATGATCACCAGGATCATAGTGCATACAGGGAGAATGAGGTGAATCCGCGTACTAGGGATGAGGCAATGTTTCCTCAGATCATTGAGTAGGCGAAGGGTGTTAAGATTCTGGAGGGTGCTCAGAGGGGTACGAATATGGGGGAAACTAGATATCGAGTTGTTAACGTGACCTCATCTTCTGGGAGTATCCAGAGTTTAGGAAGAAAGAAGTCGAGGGACCAAGTCACTCTATTCATGACCAGTAGAGCCTTAAGCCACCTTCTCATACCAGGACTCCGGGAACTCTCCTCAAGCGTTAGATTGTGTGTCACCATGTGGTCAGCCTGGTCATATTCATGCTCAATGTCCGTGGTGTCAAAGAACTTGCTTACTTGTGGGAAGCTTGACCATTTTGCGAGAAACTATCCACAGATTATTAGCCAGCCGCAACCCCCGAATACACAAAGGCAACCGACCATTAGAGTGAGTGTGTCACCAAAAAAATTCCAAAGCCAAGAGAGGAAAAGGCAAAGGGTACCAAATCAACCTTTGCAAAATCGGATAAATCTTAGGCCACCTTGTCACACCCTTGATTTTTAACATAAATATAAATGATTTCCATAAATAAAACCTCGCCATAATCCGTACGATAACCAAAATAATGTAGCATTCCCAAAATATTACATCTTTGGCTCCGAGGCCCAAATTAACACAAGTACTGAATATTCAAGAGTTAAGGATTACATTATTCCATAGTCAAAAGATCTACAAATAAAGTTACAAATACATCTTCAAAGAGATTTACAAAGATGCCTAAGTAACTCTTCAATCGTTAGCTTTCAAATAATGATTACATCCAAGCACTCCAAGCATGCACGCTATTGTCCTGTGTTAGTACCTAAAATGAAAATAGGCTTGAGCTACACTAGCCTAGTAGGAAATTCTACGCTAACATTATATGCAAGAGAGATGCAAGGATGACCACAAGGCAAGAACAGGATGTAGACCATATGATAGGCAATAATCAAGGCTTAACAATCCAACAAACTTGATATGAAATTTGGCATACACCTTAATCTTTAACCGTTTCAGCTTTCCATGTGTCCAAATTCGCTTCACGTTAGTGTCATGAGCCGAAGCTTCTGCCGGGCTAATTACAGGACCCCGATACCCCCAGCCAAGCGCCCACCTACAAGGTTGGGCCTTGAGTGTTCAATATGAGCATTAGCTCCTACCGGGCTAATTATGGGACCCCGATATCCCCTACCAGGCACCCACCCATTGATGGGCCCTGAATGTTCTCGTTGTGTCGATAAGTGTCCAAGAATCTCATACTCACATAACGTGTCATTTCAATTTAATCAAGCTCCATATGGAAGTCAACGTCCAATTATACCAAACAAGGGGTGAGGGATGCAAAGATACTCCATGAACTCAACGAATATGATTTACAATGTTATGGAGTGATTTGGTGATGATTAGAACAAGTTAGAAGTAATCGGGGGTCAAAACAACGAAGTTTGAGACAAGACAGCAAAACTGGCCTTTTGATTATTGTATAGATACTACGAATTTCAGTATCTATACAACCATGCTTAAAAACGTTCCAAAGACTATTGTATCGATACTGATTTAATCAGTATCGATACAACAGTAACTAAATTCGTTCCATAGATTCTTGTATCGATACTGAGTAGAGCAGTATCGATACAAATGGGTGTAAAAGTAGATTTTCTGCAAAAATCGACATTTTCAACAACAACAACAACCAAGGACAGGATTTAAGGCTAGAAAACACTTCTATTACATATATTGAGAGGTAGAATCCCTACCTCGAAGTCGAAGCACGATTCCCAAGAAATTTTGAGCCCTAACTTTTCAAAAACCTTGATTCGACCAAAATACTCCACACCGAGCTCTAATCGACGAAGAGAAAGCCCAAAATCAAGTGTAGAACGAGGAATGAAGGTTAGTTTGTGAAGGTTTTGAGGAGTTTTGGTGAGATTTTGGAGAGAGGGTAAGAGAGAGAGAGAGAGAGAGAGAGAGAGAGACCGGAGATAGAGAGAGAGCCGGTGAGGGAGATGAGAGGGAAAATGATTACATGCTCTCTCACCCTCCTATATATACTCATATACATAATAATTACACATGCACCCCTCAATTAACCATCTTATCACATATGTCCCAAATCACATAAACACACTTATTCCATATTTCTTTCTCGATAATCAAACATTTATAAAACATTAACTTTGATAAATAAATATGGGTCTCTACACACCTACTTTATCTAGGAATCAAGGAGTCTCTCAGCTTGATAGACATTGTTATGTCTGCCGCAAACCTGGTCACTTTTCAAGAAATTGTCCTTGGGGATTCAGAGTACATGAAGCATCGAGCTTAGTGCAGCAGCATAAACGTATACCTAAACAGCAATAGATGTAGTTCCGCCATCAAACTACCACCTTCTACTACTCTCTAGTTCTCAGAAAAATGTTAACATTTGAGGTATCTTCTTTCCTTTGGTATTCGACTTATTCGTTAGCTACCCCGTATTAATATGTTATCTTGGGCCTCTGTAGTTTGCGTATATCGAGGAGTGATGTGATTTGAAAAGGGATTGGTTGTATCCATGACAATAGGTGATATTCTGAATGTGAATTCACAAGAATTGCTTCCTTGTTTGTCTTCTTTCGTTGTCCTAACTGAAATCAAGTTGGAATTGTATTGAAATCTATTTTCTGTATGTCTGTTGTACTGTTGGCTTGTTCTGGTTCTAGACATTTGAGTTAATTATCACAAAATTGTTCTTGGCATTTTTTGGGAACAATCAAATTCTTGTGGCAAAGAATCCTATGACTCATTTGTTAGTGATGATGACGATTGCTCCTCGTTTTCCATTCGAAGTCTTATTGTTAACATTACTTTGCTTGAAGATAAAGTTTTCGTTGGTCAATTTAGATACTCCTATTGTGGCTACCAATTTCGTTGTCTACTTGTAACTGTTATCCTATGCAAGTTCTTCTATTGCAACTTGACCTACAAAACTTAATCTGCAATCACATACTTTATGATATACAACTTCTTTGGTACTGTCAAATTCGGACTTGTTACTATTGTTGCATACTTTGGTGGCACCATTTATTCTAACTTCTTAGTTTTGAAGTCATATGATTTGAGCTTGTTTTCGTTTTGTATCCGTATGCTTGCCTAAACCTATCCGGTTGATTTTGATTTCAATATTGTAGTTACTAGTCTATTTGTTGGGGATTATTGCCCTACTTAAATTCTTATGTTGTAATTGGAGCCAAATCTTGTGGCGACATATTTATTGATACCCATTTGTTGGTGCCGTTCAATTCGAATCCGCTTGTTATAGTTGCTCTCATTGTCAATCGATTCTGTTGTGATTCCTCAACTCTGGAGGCACATGACAATTTGTTCTGTAACGCTCAGTCTTAAACTGTTAAAAGTTTTGCTCATTACTGGTATTGGACAAATTTTTGATCTTGTAATAGCTTGCCTATAGGGGGCTTTGTCCCACTATTTGGTGTTCGTCCTCAGTAAGGCTATGATCGATTAGTTCAAGGTTCTTTGGATTATCATGAGAAGGCACATTGAGTTTGTTGTCTAACCGTTACCTAACCATTTTAAACATTTCCTATGTTCTTTGAATTCCAGACACCTTATTACCATCCTTTGAATTCTCATTTGGTGTTGTTGAGTCTTGGAGTTTGCTCATTCATTTAAGATAATAATCGAATACCTTTCATAATCTAGAATGACCCAAGCTGGAGCGAGAATTTGGTGCGACTTTTAGAAAAATTGGTTTGTGTTCTAGATCCGCTAGATTTAGTATTGAGGAGTACGACAGGATTTATTCATCAATAATTTTGAAGTTCGAGAGAGGATGACCGAACAGAGTAAGGTAAATTCGTTAAAGATTGATAATTGCACGAGGCTGACCAAAGGATTACGCCAACTGCCATTGTTATCCATAGTCATTCAAAAGGGGGAAAATCCTGTGTACCATAAAGTGTCACCGCGTTGGAGTTTGACTCATTTTGGGTGGAAAAGGGAAGCGTTCACCACTAGAAAGATAGGGTGAGTGTCAGGTATCGTGTGTGTCCTTCGAATGCCCAGGCGACAACCGATGAAATCCAGTTAGAAGAGGCGCATGATCACCGCACTTTCTAGATGGAAGTCTCGGGAAGTCAATTGGACTATCGGGTTACATTTAGAGTAAGATCATTACGCATGGATAGATAATCGTTTGTAGAAATCTCGCAATAACGAGAAGCTTAGGAATTGTGTACCGTTTGAAGGTGCCATAGAAATTTTTGAGCATTTGTGATGCATTATATATATACGGATAATAAAGAAGTACGAGCCGAATCCATTGCATGAGTTAGAAAGGTCTGAACTTGAATTAGAAGCCAACGTGTCCCATGGTGAGAATCCGATACCTATCCTAAATTTGCGTAGTCAAGTGTTGAGAGGTAAACTGATGCCGTTAGGGTGTTTACCAAGGAAGGGAGGATGAAGTTAGAAAGATGTACTCATGTTTGTTGTTGTTTGATTGATGTGAATCTGACATGAATTTTGATGGTTATCAAATTGTTGAATAAGGGATAGCAATACGATTGGAATATGTTGATATGTTGATTGGCATGATTGGACTTGATTTATTAAATTTTGAGGACAAAATTTCTTTAAGGATGATAGAATGTAGAGACCCGAAATTTTTTTTAATTTTTGAAATGATTATTAAATGACTAATTGAGAAAATATGTTTATTTTGGTGGATATTTAGATTGAGGATTGAAGTGAAAGAATAGAAGATTGAAGTAGTGGGTGTGTGATAAAAAAATATAAGAGTATGTAAGGTGGGTGTGTGTATTGTAGGAGATTATTTTCATCTCCCTATCTCTCTCTCATCTGTGTTCTCTCTCTCTCTCTCTCTCTCTCTCTCTCTCTACCGTGTATCTCTCTTGCTCTCTCACTCAAAACTCCACTCCATCTCACAAAAACCTCAAGGATCCATCTCTATTTCATCTCTAGAATGCAACCTCGGGCTCGTATCGCGTGGGTTTGTGCTAGAACCCGTTTTTGGAGGATTTTGGAGCTTTGGAAGCTAGGGCTCATTCGTTGATCTCGTGTTCGAAGCTTTCTAACCTTGAGGTAGAGATTTCTTACTCATTCTATGTGTTCATGAGTTGATTTCATGCTTTAATCGAGTTTAGATCATCAACCATTGTGTTTTCGAAAAGCTATCGAAATTTGCAGAAAATCGCCCAAAATTGCCTAGGGATCGATCCCTAAGCATGAGAGATCGATCCCTCATTCAAATCTGGACTAAATCTGGACTTTTGCCCTTGGGGATTGGGATTGATCCCCAAGAGAGGAGGGATCGATCCTTCCCCTCTCTGGAAATTCTGCTCGCTTTCTGGGTTTCATCCCAACTTCAAACAGCCATAACTTCTTTATCCAATGTCTGTTTCATACAAATTTTATATCGATTCGAAGGTCTTGAAGTCAGCTTTCATTTGCCGCTAGAACCACCTTAAATCTCTTATTACACAGAAAGTTATGACCATTTGAGTAGAGATGTGTCAGTATACCGATGTCTGTGTCTATTCCTAAGGTTATTCTTGTTCCGTGTTATGATTCCCTATATAATTAGAACATTTTTAAGTCACTCTTGAGCATGATTTCTTATGTTCTAATGACTCATTATTTGATCCTGTCTCTTAGCACTCATTAGAGCATAATATCAACGACGTTGGTTAGGAAAATGTACCGTAAGGTCGATAGGAGTACCGTGGGCTATAAGGGATAAAGTGATGAGTGTTATGAGAAGACATGAGCTTGTCTAGTGATCCGATAGGTAGTGTTGTCACTCGTATCCTCATGCCTCATTTTGTTGAGCTTCCTAAGTTCCTTTGGCACTCGTTCTATAAGATTCTCGTTTAGAACCTAGCGGGTGGTGTGTCGGGGAGTGGTTGTGGGTTCGGTACGTGACGTAGGGCATTGTAATAGATTTAAAGCCATAACGTGGACTTAAAATACTTATCAATGTTCAATGGGGCAAGCTTATGAGTTTGTAGTACATTGTGTGATGATGAATTATAGAATGTGACCTTGAGAAACGTTGACTTATTTTATATGGATAGATAATACATGTGTGTATGTGTGAGTTGATAATTCTGAATTGAGAGTCCTGCAGCGCAAGGTGTGGTAATGCGGAGACTTTAGAGGGCCCGCAATGCAAGGTGTGGTAATGCAGAAACCCAGGTGGAGAGAATTCACTGTAACGCAAGTGGTGGTAACACAGTTGAATATCTCGCATGATGAAGGAAGTTATGATTGATTATAGAAGTTCATGTTGTCATTCGGCTGTTTCTTGCTTGAGATTGTAAGTGTTGAAAAAGGGAATAAACGATTGAATTTATTAAAGTTTTTGAAAAGGAAGAAACTTGGTTTTGGAAAAAGGATTTTTATGAAAATCCTCCAGCTATTCTTGAGCGAATCAATGGTTTTCGGTATTTGTGCACAAAATCAACGAACTCCAGCTATTCAAACTCGAATCAACGGAGCTTGACCCGTAAAGGTCGAGAGTTCTCTCAAAACTATTTTGGCAACCAAAAAGGGATGTTTTTATGAAAAGAGGCTTGATGATGAATGGTAAGAAATAAGGAAGTTAAGTGTGGCATACATTTGAGAAATCTTAAATTGGTTTGAGAAATTGTCGTTGGCTATTTAGATTACTGAGTGTGTAATGCTACTTCCGACTCGATGTATGACTGGTTAGGGTTAGCTACAAGACGTATAGATTCCCTTAATCGTAGTTCGTCGGTTCTTCATGACATTTCATCGTATCTCAAGTCATTCATTGAAATTCATTCACTCTTATTGCATGTTTCATCGCATTTACATATAGTTTGGGTATAAAATTATCTACTGGGCTAGTGTATTTCAACCTATCATTTTCAGGTGCATCCCAAGGATCTTGACGCGGAGTGCATGGTGTGCATGCTTGACTTCACAACTTTGAAAGTCGTCATTGAGAAGTGGTTCCATCATCCTTTGTATGATCTTTTTGAAAAGTTGTAATAATAAATTCACTTGAACTCTTTTAACTTTGGATATGATGTAACCTCAAATTTTGTCGTCTTTGACTAATTATGGAATTTGGGCCGTATTGCCAATGTTGTAAAATCTCTAAACTCGGTGACTTGGTTTGTAAGTGATCTTTTGGAAAACTCTCTTTTGGGTATCATCTATATTGTGCAGAGACTGATTATTGAAATGGATTATTATTTATGTTGAAAATCGAGGGCGTAACAGTTGAGCTACACTAGCCCAATAGAAAAATCTTTACCAATCTTTTATGTAAATATGATGATAAGTGCAAAATGAGAGGACAAGGAGACGTAGTTCAAGCAGGAGATAACAATTGACTCATTGGTGTATCGACATTTAGTTCGATCATTCAAACATATGCCATTATCACAAATAGTCGCACATTTCACAAGATTTATGCACTCTAAAATCTCAACTCGGCCTGCTAACCCAAATTCCTATCTTCGGTATTTCCACCCCTTGCGTTACAGTATAACATCACAAGGATTACCATGTTGCCACCTCTTGCGTCACAGTGATCCCTAATGACTCAGGTTACTTTATTACCACCCCTTGCGTTATGAGACTCCCTAAACCAACTTCCGACCGAATCAACTTATTTCTCATACAATATGTAAATTAAGGTTCCCTCATGATCACATTCATAGATGAAACATCATACAATATGCCAACATTATCACAAATGCGCCATGAACAATCACAAATATCAACAATCAATGGTATGCACTTAAACGACGTTTTAACTAAGTAATTTCTTATTCGTTCCTCACTAACGGAAAACCAACGGAACAAGGATAACATCGAATAATCAAGAGAAGTCAATTAGACAAGCTTGAGGTAGGTTAGGAGGTGTTCAAAGGAGTTTAAAAGTGATCGGAAGTCAAAACAGTCGATGGAGAAGCAGCAGGAGCAAAAACTGGACTTAAGGTCCTGGTATCGATACGCGCCAAAGTTGTATCGATAAAACATTAACTGTCCTAAAAGATAGCTTTATAGTATCGATACGACACTTAAGTCGTATCGATACAACAGAGTTTCGAGCAGCGATTCTGCAGAATTTCAAGGGCAAACACAACAACAAAAATCCAACGATCCAAGCCTTCATTCTACACCAAATCACATATAAACACATAAGAAGGGTAAAGAAGTCCCTACCTCGCAACAATGGCAGAGATTAAAGCAATTTGAACAAGCCCTAGCCTCTTTGAACCTCGAAACTTCGATTCAAGCTCGACCCAAGGATCTCTGAGCTCAAGAATGCGAATGGAAGGCCGGAAGAAGGTTGATTCTTGAACGTTTTGTGAGATTGAATGAAAGTTTTGTGAGAGAGAGCAATGGAGAGAAAGTGAGCCGGGAGAGGGAGATAGGGACGGATGAGGGAGAGATGGGAGAAAATGATCTCCTACACACTACACACTCCCCTTTTATACCCCTATATCTTGTTATCACACCCACACTCCCTTAAGTCTCAATTCTTTCACTTTGGTCCTCAATTCAAATAACCACCAAATAAACCATTTTCTTTTAATTAGCCAATTAATAAACATTTCAATAATTAAGATTTTACGGGTCTCTACACGAGATGCATTCCTCGACCACTTAATCGATTGGTCGGCCGCCAGATCGTCTTTTTCTAGAATTCTGGAATGTTCTGTCAATCGTTTGATCCGATGCTCAAAACCCTAACAACCATTTTTCGATTCTTTTGGGCTACGTAAAGGGATTACCATGCAGAGTTAGAGTTGCCCTACACTTCCAATTTGAACCGTGCATCGTGATTGGTTGGAGTGAGTCACCCCATGCCTATATGAAGGGGCCCTGGGGTTTCGAAATTGATATGATCATTCACCCTCTCTAGCCACAAAGCCCTGCAAAAATACTCTCTCATACTCTCTCTACAAAAGCTCTAAACTCTCATAAACAGCCACAATCCGATGACCAAACCCCAAAGTAAAAACCCTAACCCTAGGGTTTCTGTCACGCCCTCGATTTTCAACTAAAATAATAGTACATTTTCTACAAATAAAAGTCTCTCTCTCAACTATATTTACCCTTAAATGTCATGCCAATAAAAACAAAGAATCAAAGCTCTTCTCTCTAATAATTTTTTTTTACATAAAGTCTCCCAGACGTCTTCCATTAAAAGGGCTTCACAATAATCAAGGAGAGGAGTTTATACATAGCTTTACATATGTTCAAACAAAGGTACAACATTCAATTGGGGGTAAAGTACACAGTGTGAATTAAACTAGATGAAAAACAACCCCTTAATGATCCCAATGAAGCTCTCAAGAGACGTCTCAATGTGTACTCCATGCAATCCAAGCTAAGTGTAATAGCGAGTACCTGAAAGGATAGGGTGAGCTACACTAGCTCGTAGAGATATCCATACCTAAATTATATGCAGAAGTGAAGACAGACATCAAGGAAAAAAAATATTTTCCAAAAGCATATTTGTTTTGTCAAAAAGTGGAACACAAAGATAAAAAAAACATACTCATGTAGAAAAGAATATTTAACTCCAATTCTCAAATACTGACACTCTCAACTACACATGCACCCACTTCTATCTTAAATAAACTCAAGTTCATTCCCAAACTCAAAACATACTCCTACGTTTTCATTCCAGTGACTGAGAGACAACTCCGGATTCTTTAACCAACCAATTTGTCTTTCTTACCCCACTTCACTGGTCACACTTGCATCTAAGTTGACACACTACACACAAAGAAGTGAAATACAATGTGCACAAAGACATTAACCTCAATGTGTCATCAAAGAACTCACACATCCACCTAATTTAATCTTTTCAAACTTAAGTTTTATAGTGTCCTCCCTCGTGTCACTTTTTATTCTGTCTTTTCGTTTTCCTCTCGTCATCAACAAGAGTAAATTATCCACCTATACGGACATACATACCGTTCAGTCAAATCTCGAGTTTACCAGTATAAGTTTAAACTACAATACCAATGTAACTCTTTCACAATAGATACTATCACATCTACGGCATCAAACTTAACACGTTTCCATACCAATTAAATTACCACACAAATCCCAATTTATCAAGCCAATAAAATTTAGGAAGTCTACAAGAAGGAAGAAAGCAAGCATCGACACTTCAAACCATCTAGGACACCAACTCAGGTTAAAAGTTCATAGTTTCTCCCATGAGTACTTCGTTCCGCCAAAATTTCACATTCTAAGTCAACGTACCAATACTCACAACCTTCTGTATTTCCACCCCTTGCGTTACAGTAAACATCACCCAATGGTTAAGTTTTGGCATTTCCACCCCTTGCGTTGCCATCTGCATTACCACCCCTTGCATTGCAGTAAATACAACCCAATAGTTGGGTTTCTGCGTTACCACCCCTTGCGTTGCAGTACTTCCCCAGTACAACCCTTGGACTACAATCAATTTATCTCATCAATCAGATAACATAAACATCAAGCGCTTTTTCCCAATCTCGATGTACTACAAAACACATCGATCAGACCAACTTAAAGAATAACTATGCATAAATAATATCATCTTCACGATTATAACAATAAGAACACCCCAAGTCCAACTCTTTCATGTAGTAAATCCACCACATATCTTCATCAATTAAATAACATTAACACCAAGGCATTCGCTTGCATATCCACACATGAATACACACGACACTTTAATCACGCCGGACATCAAGAAGCTCACACACACACACATACTCTCACGCACCTTTTACTTAGATTCTGGGCTTACCGTTACCAATATCATTTTCTGTTATCACGTTTTTATTTTTAAAGACTTGGATATACCTTAGGTTCTCGAACGACCACTTTCTCTTTACCGATTCATTTACTAAAACATGCCCTTTTAACAAAATCAACTTTTCAAATCTCTTAAATTGAACCCACATACCAAAACACGCACACTAAACCAACCCCATGGATACAGCACATAAAGAAGAAAAACTATTTATATTTCTCTAAGTATCAAACAACATCAATGTCAATACACCAACAATGCACATCTCTTATACACCACAAGTTCTCTTTAATCCAACACCTAATCATCTAAATCAATCCATTATATCCCCACACTACAAGAGAAAATGCTTTTTTCGTTGGTCTTTTTGCGTCGGCAGAAAATGCTATCGCAAAAAATTATTTAATTTCGACGGCATTACCTCCCGACTCAAAAATTGTCAATTTGCGTCCGCAACGTTGCCGTCTCAAAAACCAAGTAGCAAATAGACTTTTTTTGCGTCTGCAATGTACACCCCGATGTAAATAGTTACTTTTTGGCGCAAAAAAAGAGTACGCGAGATCGTCTAAGAATTGGCGGGGGGGCGAAAAGTTATAAATTTTTTTGGAGGGTTAAATTATTCATTACTTTTCCCCAAAACCCATCCGAAACCCCTAATCCATCTCTCTCCTTATTTTGCTGCAAATCCATCGGAAAACCCCAAATCCTTCTCTCTCCTTATTTTATTGGAAATCCAATCAGTTTCTTGGTTCCTACCGAAGTCCCCATCACTAGAATGAGTTTGCACCCAGTATAATTGATGCCGCTTGAAACAAGGTTTTCCCCTGGAGCGCTTCCTCAACGAAACCGCATTTCCAAGTCTTAATCTGGGTGTGTTGTAAGTTTCGATCTCTCTCCTTATTTTGCTGGTTGTATGCTCTTTTCTTTGGCCCTAACTTTTCTCTCTCTCTCTCTCATCATCTGCTCATTGAAGATAACGAGAGCACCTCAACGACGACCACTGTCACAGGGGTTTCCGACAAGATGAATGAAGACAATTTCTCTCACGTGATTCTACCAAGCAAACTCTCCAATGCTTCTATTTGAGGTTCAGGATTCGATATTCCACCAAGCAAACTCTCTAATCCTCAACTCCCCAAGAATCTTTTCCAGGGCTGAACACTACGTCTCGTGATTCCACCATCGGTATGCTCTAAGGGACCTCTTCAAAAAAAAACCTTTTTGCTACTCATTTATTTTCTATCTCTCACCAGTTGTGGTTTGTGTGTAATCTTGAATCTTTATTGCTATTTATCACATGCATGCTATTGTTATTGGGAACCCAACTCGGTTGGGAGTTATTTTACTAGGGCCTAGAGAAGTCCCCAAAAGAACCGAAAGAGATCCCCATATGTGTGTGTATATTCATAAGAGTTCTTTAAGAATTTTTAGTATTTTAGTTTTGTTGTTGAGATTGAAGAATAGTATAGTATACTTTACATTGTTCGATATAGGTGTTCCTGATTTTTGTACATGGAATTCATTAGTTATGTGTCTCTGTCAAGAAAAAATGTGGATTGAAGACAGGAGTATGTTCCGGGAACATAATCTGTTGGAATGAATATATTGGACCTGCATTTTATTAGTGGTGTTTGGAATTTATGTAGGTCACAAAATCATCTCTACGCTTACGATTCGTTAAGATTAAAACGTTTTGGAAGTTCAATGAAGAATGTTTTTTCGTGTTTAATTGAAAATAATTACTGCTTGGCTAGAAAGTGTTTTCTATTTTCTAAATTCGAAAAACATTTACAACCCTAAAGTTACGAGAACAGTTCAAATTCTGTTCATGGCCTGGATTCTTGGGTAGAAGACTTAGTAGGCTAGCTCTAAACCTCCATCAAGATCAAGACTTAGAAATAAGAGGCCTAGTTGGTTTAAACCTCCATCAAGATCAAGACTTAGAAATAAGAGGCCTAGTTGGTTTTGAAGCCCAAAAGAATAGAACTCAAACACCCGAGGAGAATGATATCAATATTCAAGAAAAGGATAGTGAAAGGGGTCAGGTCCATTTAGAGGTCTTGTAATCATTGGATCTCATAATGACCTTAGAGCCTCTCAAGTTGAAGGCATATACTTACATGTGGATCTTAATCCAAAGAGCCTCAATAGGCAGTTAAGAAGCCAAACAATGAGGAATGTATTAACTCAAGAGAGCGTGACATTGTGGAAAACTCTATTTCTGAATTCCAAAGCCAGCTATAAAATGTTGCCCGGAATGAACTCCAGTTAACAACCATGGTTGGTACAAGATTAGGAGTGGATTTTGTTGAAAAGGCTACATTAATTATGGAGTGAAGTCTAGAGTCTCAAAAAAGAGGGGAACTATTGTATTATTTGCACGTTCTCTCCGATATGAGTAATATTTGCAATTTAAAGAATTTTGTCATGCTGATTCATTGTTCTCTGACTTCTATTTCTGAAAATTGGTAATTTTAAAATGTGATATTTTGACAACTTGTTTATCTATTTTTGTGTATATGGTTAGGGGGACTACTGGAACTCACGTGGGTTTATGTGATTTGCTTAATATTGTGTCCTCTATTTGGCCTTTTCTTTTCGTTCAAGTGTGACCTTTTTCGTATGTTGCATTATCTCTCTTTATTTTTCTTTCCTCAATTAAGCGACTGAGAGCATACTTGAATTTTTTTGGAGTGGGTAGCTAGTATGCATTTGTGTGTCTGTATGCATAATGTACATGTTTGTCTACAGAAATAATTGAGGGAAGTAGAAACATGGACAAGACTTGGATTGATTTACCAAGGATGTCAAGGGACTACTTTGATGGGATTGACAGATTTCTTGAGTTTGCATACACTGATAAGCTTGATGATTCATTCATCAGTTGTCCTTGTAGAAAATGTGAGAATCGCTATAGTTTTCCTCGAGCAGCTGTAAGGAAACATCTTTACTCTTGTGGATTTTTTAAGAAGTACAAAAATTGGACAAACCATGGGGAGTCATATGCTTTTCTTAGTGGAGAGCAAGCCTATGGAACTTTTGAAAACTCAACAGTTGGGGACGATATGGTTGGAATGATAAGTGATGCTCTAAGGAATCAACATTCGGGTACAAGTGTTGGGAATGATGAACGAATTCCAAATGAACCTCAAAAAGGGCCTGATGAAGCAATGGCAGCGTATCTCAAACTTCTTGAGAATGCAAATACCGAGTTGTATCCTGGGTGTAAAAATTTCACATCATTGTCGTTTATTGTTCGACTTCTACATATGAAGGTGCTCAATAAGTTGACAAACAAGACGATTGACAAGTTTCTTGCATTTTATCATGAGGCTTTCCCTGAGGCCTTGAATCTTCCGAATTCGTACTATGAAGCCCAAAAGATAATTGATGATTTGGGCTTTACATACAAGACGTGGGATGCATGTCCTAGAAGTTGCATGTTGTTTAGAAACGAGCATGCAAATCTTGATGCTTGTGTCGTATGTGGTGAATCGAGATGGAAAGTGACTATCACTAAGTCAAAAACTGGCAAGAAACGTGGTAAAAAAAGGGCTACGAAACAAATGAGGTATATCCCTTTGA
This sequence comes from Rhododendron vialii, assembly GCF_030253575.1. Taxonomy (NCBI): domain Eukaryota; kingdom Viridiplantae; phylum Streptophyta; class Magnoliopsida; order Ericales; family Ericaceae; genus Rhododendron; species Rhododendron vialii. Next base: position 3,573,132 of record NC_080567.1, read on the forward strand.
AGTCAAAATTGCAAAGGTTTTTTACGTCATCCGAAATAGCCAAGCTCATGAGTTGGCATGCCGATGGACAAACCAATGATGGTGTTCGTAGGCATCCTGCTGACGCTCCTGCATGGAAGGAATTTGATCGTCGACATGTCAGGTTTGTTGGTGATATTCGAAACATAAGACTTGGGTTAGCATCTGATGGATTCAATCCATATGGAACAATGAGCATAACTCATAGCACTTGGCCTGTCGTGTTGGTTGTGTACAATCTACCGCCATGGATGTGCATGAAACAACCATTTTTTATTTTGTCTTTGGTTATTGATGGCCCGAAGGGACCAGGCGATAAGATTGATGTGTATTTACAACCATTAATTGAGGAGCTATTGGAATTATGGAATGAAGGAGAACTCACATTTGATGCATCAACCAACCAAATGTTTCAACTGCATGCAGATTTAATGTGGACAATCAACGATTTCCCCGCATATGCCAACTTGTCAGGATGGAGTACCAAAGGAAAATTTGCTTGTCCTTCATGCAATAAAAACACAGTATCTTGCTAGTTGAAACATGGTAAGAAGCAATCCTACAGGGGTCATCGCCGATTCTTACCAAGTGATCATAAATTTCGAAAGGATAGAGTGTCATTTGATGGAACACGGGAATGGAGAAGCAAGCCTAAACCATTGTCTGGATCTGAGTTGCTGAATCAAATCGAATTAGAAGGTATCCTTACCCAATACAAGATATTTGATCTTAAGGTACGGTTTGAGAGATTAAAAGCCAAGGAATCCGATACATCTTCAGACCACAATTGGAAAAAGAAGAGCATATTTTTTGAGCTGCCATATTGGGAATTCAATTTAATCAGAAACAATATTGATCTAATGCATGGGGAGAAGAACTTTTGTGACAATATATTATGGACAATACTTGGAGTTGTAGGAAAATCTAAGGACAATCCTAGTGCCAGGCGTGATCTAGAATTTCTACATATTAGAAAGTCGTTGCATTTGCAGTCAAGAGGGTCCAAGAAAGCATATATGCCACCACCACAATTTACAATGAGCAAAGAAGAAAAGAGGATATTTCTCAAAGTATTAAAGGAAGTTCGAGTGCCAGACGGTTATGCATCGAATATCTCAAGACGTGTGCGCCTAGATGATACAAGTATTGGGGGACTTAAGAGTCATGACAACCATATTCTAATGCAACAACTTATACCTATTGCCATTCGAAAAGCGTTGCCTAAGAAGGTGGTTGAACCCTTGATTGAATTGGGAAATTGTTTTAGACAATTTTGCTCCAAAGTTAATCGTGCTTCAGACTTGGAATATCTTGAAGATCGTTTTGTAGTGACGCTGTGCCATCTTGAGAAAATATTTCCACCATCCTTTTTTGATATAATGGAACACTTGGCTGTACATTTAGCTGAAGAAGCATTAATTGCTGGACCGGTTCAATTTCGATGGATGTATCCAATCGAGAGATTCCTTCTTATGCTGAAACAATATGGGCGGAATAAAGCTTATCCGGAGGCTTCAATAGTTAAAGGTTACTTGATGGAAGATTGTATGAATTTTTGTGCGCAGTATTTGAATGACGTGGAAACAAAATTGAATCGTCCAGCGAGGAACTATGATGGCGGTGACAGTATGGGTCGGGGTGTGGGGGAAAACACGATATTTCACCTTGATGATAGAGAATGGATACAAGCTCATCGATATATTTTGTTCAACACCAATTCAGTTGCACCTTTCATTACGTATGTTGAACTACCCCCTTAATCCTTTGTTTTAAGTTATTTACTTTTGGTAGTTTTTAATGTGTATTTTAACTTTGCACAGGAAGCACCTTGAATTTCTCAAAAATAAGATGCCTCGAGCTGATGATCATCAAATTCAGCAGGAGCATTTTGAAACATTTCATGCTTGGTTCAAGGACCATGTATGTATTTTTCTATAAGTCATAATCAAACATAATTACGTTCCTATATCATAATTTTTTGACTTCAACATGATTTTTAATAGGTCCAACTTTTGTTGAGAACAAGCATCGTCACATTTTCTGAAGAAATCCATAAGTTGGCTATTGATCCTCATACCATCGCAAGGAGATTTAGTGGCTATGCTATTAATGGGTTTCGTTTTCGTGTGAAATCTATTGATGACAATCGTTCGACTCAAAATAGTGGTGTAGCTTTGAAAGCAAATACATTGAGTTATGCGAGTAGGAAAGACAAAAATCCTCGGGTAGGACCAGTATACTACTATGGATGCCTCACTGATATTGTGGAAATTCGATACACTAATGATACAAAATACGTGATGTTCAAGTGTGACTGGATTGATAATATTCATGGGAAGAAAGAAGATGCCTTCAAATTTACATTGGTCAATTTCAACCATTTGTTGTACCGAGAGGATCAAGCTACCAATGAACCTTACATCTTGGCATCCCAAGCAGAACAGGTTTGGTATGTTCCAGATCCGATCGAACCTGATTGGCAAGTCGTTATAAAGATGTCGCAGAGAGGGCTGTATGATATGCATTCCAATGATCCCCAAGTAGATCCCTATTTGAGCCAGCAATTGGAAGAGAACATAGGGCGCCAAGATGAAGATCTTGGTTGGGTGAGGGAAGGAGAAGAAGGTGACATCATCGATGAAGATGTTTAGGCTTAGGGGGTAATGATTTTGGACGTAGGGATGTATGTTTATTCATCTCCTTATCATTTCTCTTTTTTTGAACGAGCTACCTTTCTTGTGGACCTTTAAGCTTATGGTATCTTTTTTTGTCTACTATTTGCTTTGATATGAGCATGCCTCAAACTTGGATTCAAATGACTTAACTTGTGGAGTATTGATTTTGAAGAGGGCTGTAGTGTTGGTATGAGAATCAAATTATATTGTGTTATATTTCTTGCATGTACATGTTATTGGTGTTTTTTTTTTTTTTGGAGAGTATGTTTGCCTTGCACCATTGTGTCTATATAATCAATTATCATTTGCATTGGACAAAATTCTAACTTCATTGTCACGACAAGATATTGTGGAAAGGCAGCCATGGCTAATAGAAAGGCTAGTAAACGACCTTGCACAATGGCTGAGGCAATACAAATAAGTTTATCTGAGGTGGTACAGGATCCAACACCACGACCGTTGGAGGATACACAACCATCTCAAGTAACGCAACCATCTCAGGCTCCACACATGCCTCAGCCAATACAACCGCCTTCAAATGAAACGGGTACGTAATATTTTTTTAGAATGGAAACACATGATAGGCTCAATTTTTTTTGTTCTTTAACCTACTGAAAGTGAATGACATGGAAATCGAATTCAATGCTATGCCCCTTGATTATTACAAGTTATCACCAATTGATTTTTCAGCTCATGAGACTTCTATGAAGAAGTGTGGTCGAGGCAGTGTTAAGGGCATTCACCAATGGGGTTCTGGAAGTAAATTAAAAGTCATGTTTGATAATGATTTCCAGCCATTGGGAGATGAAGGCAACAAATTGAAAGGACAATTGGGCACAATGCTACGCAACCCCCATCGAGTTCCCTTGACTTATCTTGACTGGAATTCAGTACCTGAAGAGATCAAAATCGCTATTTGGAAGGAGATTGAGGTATATGTCATATTTTTTGAATTTTTCTATTTATGTATATTTGATCTCTTCTTATATATGTAGCTGCACTTTGTAGGATAACATTGAGGATTGTCCGGCAGAGTTTCAGCCGGTAGCCATGCGTTCATGTAACAAAATATGGAAAGATCATAAGGGTAAGACAAAGGATAAATATTATACTAAACATGAAGAAGATCCAGATATATTGTTGAAAGTGCCTAAGAGAGTATTGCCAGATCAGTGGAAAGAACTTGTGAGTTATTGGAGGACTAAGGATGCCAAGGTATATAATTGAGTAAATAGTTGTAAATTTATAAAATTAATTACATTAATTGTGTTTCGGTCTTGAGTAGGGTTTTCATATCGCAGTTAATAGCAACCAGGAACTCCCAAAATCGAGAGTGCCGTGGTCCGCATCATAGGACTGGGCGGACACATTTCGCCCAGATTAGGCATGAGGTATTGCATAGTTGACAAACTTATTTTACTTGGTTTTTTGTCCCTACTAATAACATCTTTTAAACTCAAGCTCAATGCCACTTTTTGTTATGTTCAATGAAATTAGATGAGTGCAAATGGAGAGAACACAGACAAAATGAGTGTCTTCATCAAGACACGTGACGAAAATGACCCAGACATGAAGGCCGTTGTGGTATCAATGACCTTTTTAATTGTCTATTTTTTTATTATGTCTGAATTATTACCTGACTTCACTTCTATGTTGTTGAATTGTAGGAAGAATTTATTCAAAACCTTGCTGAAATACCAGAGTCACTTCAGACAACAGAGGTTCGAAACAAGATTTTCCATAATGTGTTAGGAGAGGATGGACATGGTTATTGCAAAACCTACGGTGCCGGTGTGCCTCGGAGTGCAGTTTATGGTCAATCTTCCAGGTCGTCACATGCCTCCTCTTCTTCCACTCTCAATGAGATCACTAGGCAAGTACGTGAGGCCACTCAAGTGATTGAGCAAAGGCTAAGCATTGAGATTGAGCAAAGGCTAAGCAGTGAGATTGAACAGAGGCTCATAAGAGAGATTGAGCAGAGGTTCGTGGGAGAGATGGAGCGTATGCTTAATGAGAAGTTGATGGCTCATCTCGAGCATATGGGGGCTCAAATGGCCTTATTTCAGACCGATGGAGGGACAAATCAGACGGAACAGGTGGTTTCTAAATGTTTGAACTTTGTTTTTATATATAGATTTAAAGCATGGCGTAGTGACAAATGGTATTTGGTATGTTATAGGTTTCGAATGTCACTAACAGGCAACCTATAATTAAGGCCTCTGTGGGAAATGACTTCCAAGATGGTGACCAAGGTTCCTCTCCTTTATCAGCACATTCTCCACAACTTGATAGACAGGTATGTTCGGTTTAAGTTCCAGTAAATGCATGTAAAGGTATTCAACATTTATTATTCTTGAAGCATATTAATTTAGTGGGATCAAAGAGGTATTTTTGAAATACCCATGATAGATTGCTTTTGTGATGAATATATATAGTTGGTATTGTCATATGGACAGCAAGATTCAGTCAGGTGTACAATCATTAGTATTTAAGAAAACTAACTAGTCTGGTTGTAAATTAACTTTAGTGTAATAAATGTTGAATTCAACTACTTGATGCAACCAAAGGATGTCAGGCAAGACTATCCAAACCACTTAGTATTTGATCTTGAATATTGAGCTTAGAGTTGTGACTTTTTCAAGTCCTTGTTAATCTGCAGATTGTAACTACTACTATTAAGTTTACCGTTAGTTGATATAGCTGTGTTGGAGCATTTTCTCCGTAAGGCAGATCTCAAATGTGCAAATTCTCCTCGACTTGTCTGTGCTTGTGGTTTCAAGAATGACAAACGGCATATTGACCCATAGTCTTTAGTCGACAATTTTGTTTTTGTAAATTTTGGCTTTTTTGCCCCCAATTCTGTCATGTGTTCGAAATGCTCACTCTCATAGTTTTTATGGATGATTGTGCGAGTTTAGTAGCCGTTCATTGCTCCACTCTGTTTTTATTTGATCAGGTTCATTAAACAGAGAAAAGGGAAAAAGGATTGTCTCTCTGCTTGTGACCTAGCACAGGTGAAGGGTTGACTAGACCCTAGAATGAGAATCAAAGGCTAAATAACACCTTAGGATTTCTATTTTCTTACTGACTCTCTCGTGTCACTGCTTTGTCGTTGCCGATCTTTAACGGGCATGAAAGTGTCCTATGAAATCTTAGGGATGCGTGTGAAGATTCCATCGCAACCAGAAAAAAGAAGAAGGGGGAAATAGGAAAAGGGAAAAAAAAATGGAGATTATTGGCCAGCCTCCATATACAAAAAAAAAAAAATTGCTACGGAAACTAATTAAGTATATACAAAAATCTGGACGCTTGTGTGTCCCAAACCGACTGTCCGAATCATTGCTGCTTCAAATTTAAGAAAGATCCACTTTTTTGTCTTGTAGTTATACAGACGTTAACCCCATGCATGTGACCTTAATTCGCTGCATTTCCCATGGGGTCCTTCAGCATCACGATCATTACTTTGCTTGTATAATCAATTCTACACTCAGCTTCAATATATGTATCTATACTCGACAACTTGACCAGTTGCTCTTCAAACTTGGAACAGTCAAGGTGCATGGTTTTACAGTGCCTTGATGATGGCATGCGCCTGAATCTTTGTCCAGCTGATTTCTTTTATCACTATATGGTCTCTTATTTGCTAAGTATAAAAATGTGGGTACTAAACCGTGCTTCTGATTTTAGGATGGTCAAAAAGTATGCTTGGTGAGTTACACTATTCCAAAACACGATGTGGCAGAGGGAATTGTTATTAGTAAGGACCCGTTGGTGAAAGTAGACGGAAAGCCATTGGGTTCTGATTTTTGGAAAGTGCTTGTTAAAAAAGCAAAAATACCCAATGCTTCTTTGGAAAGACCTCGCAAAAAATTTCACACAGTTGGAGAAGCTGTTGGCTGCGCTGTTGCTTGGAGGTCTTGTGATGTATGTTAATTATGATAAAACATTATTGTTTCATGTGATTGGAAATGCATATATCGATCAACATCTTATTCTCGTATATTTTCTTTTTCAGGTGTTTGCCGAGGAATAAAGTGTGCAACAATGAACAAGCTAGATGCAATATTTTGGGTTCTGCTTATTTTGCATTCTAACCGAGGTTCCTATTTTGTCGAGGACTTAACTATGCAACGATCAAGAAGATGCAAATATTTTGGGTTTCACTTATTTTGCATTGTAATGTTAACCGAACTAAATTGTGTTCCTATTTTGTTTGACGTACTATTGGCTATGTCTATTTTAGGTTTTATTTCCGAAACATATTACTCCTGGGAGTATTCGAGTACTGTTGTATATATATGGACCTCTTGGGATTGAATGAATGGGTAAGTTGTGAATATTAGCTGCATTTTTTGATCGAATGATGGTTTTTGTATTACAGACATATTTTGGGTGGAGTGGTGTTTTATATGTCCAGAAAATTATGCAAGCTAGCTAGCATGTATTAGATGCCCGGCTAATGTACATAAAGCTCCTAGCTTCCTGTTTAGGTGTTCTCTTTTTTTGCGACGGCATACCCCCGACTCAAAAAGACATATTTATATATATATATATATATATATATATATATGAATCTTTGGCGATGGCGCGGGCCGACGAAAAAAATGTTTTTTGCGTCGGCAAGATCCCCCGATGCTAATTACCTTCTGTTTTTCAAATTTTTTGAGTCGGGAGGAATGCTGATGCAAAAAAAGTAATAGAGACAGCGCATGCCGATGCAATTACTATGCGACGGCACAGGCCGACGCAAAAAACTTTTTGACACCCCACCATATACGTCCCCCAAAATGCCGACGCGTTGCCGACGCAAAAAATAGGTCCCGTTGCAAAAGGTCTCCCGACCGACGCAAATAGGTCGACGCAAATAGCATATTCTCTTGTAGTGCCACATGTCAAATTGGCAAGGTTAATCCTTTACATTAGACTATATCCAATTAAACAACGCTAATTCAAGGACGACACTTAAACCATTGAAAAGTATACTTCTTTTTCTTCGATCCATAGGTCATACATCAAAAACGGAGTTCGGATAACCTTACTATGGCCTTGCGATTATTGCTCAGCGTAGCAGTGAAACGGGTGCAAAGCAGAATTTGGGTCAGTTTTGGATGCAAATCTATTATCGCTCGGACATACCCATGATGCATGGGATGTATCGTTGGAAAGCTTTATATGTCTAGTTTCTAACAAAACAAACGGTGCATCATTTCGAGTCCCGAGCTAGAAGTTATGGCCATTTTACCAAAGTCCGCCGGTGCTGTCAGATTCTACGCGGAAATAAGTAAAATTGATTGAAAAATCATAACTCTCTCATCTTAAACCCAAAAATAGTGAAACTAAAGCCAAAAGTTGCACCACGACAAGCCCTACACTCAGTAAAAATACCAGGTTCAGAAACGAGAGGAGATTAACCCAACAATCAAAAGAAAAATAGTTTCGCAACCATTTTCGCACCTATCAACCAACCCAGCTTTAGAAATTCACCAAAAATTGTACACTTAACCAAATTAATTGATTCCAACGCCAATCTCTTCTTAACTTAAATATATGCACCTCCTGTAAAAGACCCAAAGCCACCCAAAATGTTCGTCATGCCCAGAAAGTTAAAAGAAGACAGCCACGCACAGATTCGCACATCCAGCAAACAGCCCGTATTCAAAAATTCATAACTAATTGTGTGATTATCGGTTTTGCATGATCTTGGTACCGAAATCTTCGTATTGAAACGTACTTTAACAGTTATGAAGACACTAAAAATTGATTCCCAACAGAAGGGCCCCCAAAAGGCAGATTACCAGAACCCACGAAATTTTCAGCATACAATGGGTTTATTCAAGACTCAAATAGATGATCAAACTTGATTCTTGTACATCTAACCAACACTTAAACATGTAAAGAAGGTAGGAGATCCCTACCTCGAAGGTTAGAAGCAAGCCCGAAGATGGAGGAAACTTCGAAGTGCTCTGATCATGAATTTTCTTGGATGGATAGGAAGCTCTCGTCGTGTAGAACAACTTTAATACTTGGGATCTTTTCAAAATCTCTTTCTATGGAGATGAAATCAAAGAGAGAAGTTTGGAGAAGAGGTGAGAGAGAGTCGGCCGGGAGAGTAGAGAGAGAGAGAAAAAGAAAAAAAAAGGATTTTTCTTCTCTACACACACACCCCCACCTATTTATACTAGCACCAACACCAATCACACTCACACCCCTCCACTAACAACATTACCACATTGACCCCAAATCTCATATTCACATCATATTTCACATTTCATAGTATAATTTCGCATTAAAATTATTAAAATAAATACGGGTCTCTACAGTTTCCGAGAAAGAAGTCGGTCAATCACCCTCAATCTGAAGCAATCAAGCAACTGAGGGATTAAGGTGGTGAGGCCCGGGGGCCTATAGTTTGATTCACTTTCTTTTCTGTAACTTAACCATAACGTTTTTGATTTTCTGATTAATTGTTCGTATTCTGGTATGAGGAAGAACATCAGCTGGGACACCATTCCCACGGCCGGTACATTAATCTAGAAGGATCCCTCGGCCGTGACATTAATTCATCGGCCGTGGGATCTATTCTCTAGGACAGCCTGTCGTTTTCCTGTTTATTTCATTACATGCTTTCATTGCTATCTTGGCTCACCATTAACTGCTTAAAGGATAAAAACAGGTTTTGTGTTTAGAATTAAATAAAGCAAACACTAATTGTATGTTGAATGATTATGGGCTAGTCTCACGACTGGGCAAAGATGGGTGCCTAACACCTTCCCCTTATTGTACTTTTGGCTCTCGTACTCAGAATCTTTATCTGTTTTTTCTAGATTTTTATAAACTAGCTGGCGACTTTATTTTGATGATGACTGCTATCGTGTGGAGATATTCCTAACCATGAAAATATCCATGATTCTGGTCTATGAAGTGGAATCCAATCAAAAGCATGACTGTTCGACGATGCCCCGTTTTGGAGGTGTCTACATAATCAAGTAATTTTCACTTTATTCACTCTTATCCACCCACTCTTATCCACTCATATCAACTACTATTCAAACAAAGTTTTAACTAATCCCCCCTCCTTAACTAATCTCCCTTATAATAAATCCACCTCTTATCTGCCCTTCTTTTTTATCCACCCAAAACCTTATTCGTCCGACAAACGGGCCGTAGGTGTTTGGATAATACATTCCTTTTGCTTATAAGCTGCGGCTTGGAGAAAGGACTTGGCTACAAGCCGTGAGACTTTTTCAAGTAGAAGTGAAATGTTGTTATTGGCAGAACATCTATCTATTTATTTATTATTTATCTGTATCCTATGCAAATGTAGTTGAAGCCAAAAGTCTCTTAACCCTAATCCTAAATTCCTAAAATTTTGAGGTTTTTTTTAAATGAGAGAGAGAGAGAGAGAGAAAGAGAGAGAGAGAGAGAGAGAGGGGTGGGTGGGGGGAGTGATTTAAAGGAGAGGAGTTGAGATTTAAGTATTAGATAATGATAAATAAAAATTATACTTTTTAGTTTTTGTCTTCTTGAAGACCTATATGGATATTTTATTTCTACGTTATATTTTATATTAATAAGAGTTGTGTTCGTTTAATGCACGAGACAAACCTATATCGATGAATTTTTTAAATTATATTTTCTATCAATAAGAGTTGCGTCCATTCGACGAACGAGACAATAAAAAATTCATACTGCTGTTTTTTTTTCCCTAGCAACTAGTGGTATGCCCTTTTGATACATGGAAACAAAAAAAATGCAATTTTTTTGTCCCGTGCATCGAATGAACACAGCACTTACATTCTTAATTGTTAAGATTTTTCTTTTTCTTTTTTTTTAAAATTTGGAAAGAGAAAGAGAGGGAGAGCGAGAAAGGACGCGGGAGGGAGAGAGAGAGAGATTGATAGCCTAAAATCAATTGCCCATAGGTGGAGTAACCTCTAGATTTTACTAACCAAACTTGGGTGGCTTTGTTTCTAACAAAAAACGTGCAAAACCTAATTGGCTAGTGTTGCGAGCGTGCCAAGACACAGGATTGTTGTCTGAGTTGTTTTTAAGGCCTTTGTGCCTCATAATCTGACTCCTTTTGAGTGACTATGCTTGGCCCAAAGGGTAAGGCCTCGTGATGGTTCGTTGGTTGCCTTTGTGAGCTAAGAACTTAAAATTTTCTGACCGTTGCTAGAAAAATGGAAAGAAAGATGAAACGAGGCTAAACTTGGATCAAACGAACTCTATTAACGGTTTAACGAAGCTTGGATACAAGGATTATGATAAAAACTTAAACTACTATGAAGTGAGTACAAGCAAAGTTTGAAAGAAATGGAAATGTAGTTGCATAAGCTTTTAGCTCTTGAGGTCGTGGACCCTTCATAAGGCCTTCAAAACTGTGATTTATAGGTAGGAGCTACAGGCCTTTAGCTGCTTCAAATGCATGACTGCCATGTGGCCCTCTTGAGCTGCTTCAAAATGCTCCAATGAGAGGCTGCTCCCTGACCAAAACATGCTATTCACTCCAAGAAAATGGCCAAGGCGTGAAAAATTCTTCTTTCTTGCATAAAATTTTGCAAAAGGGCAAAAGGAATTTCAGCTCCTCAAGCATCCAAGCCTTTTGAGCTACTTCAACACTCAAGCTACTGCTTGAATGGACATCCTCTGGGCCCACCAATGCTGAAGACCGAGACTTCTTCAGGCCTTCCTACCATTATATTGGTCCCTGCATCTCTTGTGGGCCCTCTAAATCCTCTAAGTTTGATTTCTTATGGAAGAAGAATCAAGAAACAAAGGATCAACCAGACCTGGGTGAGCTGCTTGTGAGCAGCTTGCTTAGGTCTGCATGAGTCATTCACCAACAGCTCCAAGGGTTGCATGTACGCCACTTGTCCTTGGCCTTGCTTCATGCTGAAGGATAGTGGCCACTCAAACCTTGAATTGTTTGTGAGCAGCTTGTCTAGACCTACCCAGCAAGAACATTATTGGCTTTTGAGCTGCTCACAAGGCATTTTCTTGCCAATTAAAGGCTATATGTGACGTCTTTAAGGAAGTAGGCCCATCTATCAATTGGGCTTGAACTTGAGGTGAATCATGGGCCTCCATTCTCCTTGTCCCAATCTTGGAAAAAAACATGGGCTTTAACTGATTTGGACCTATTTAGAATGCCTCATTATTTCTTAAGAACTGGGCTATTATTTCTAAAGAACTGGGCTAAGCTTCGATAAAAATGCCCAGATCTGGTGGTCAACCCACGTCTTTGGCCTGTCTTGAGCTTGGGCTTGTGATGGTTTAATTTGACCCAAGCCTATGCAAAACTTCAATTCGGTCAATGGCTTCCAAACCGGCCCCATTCGTGGGAAACTGGTTATAAGGCTTTTCAAGGCCTCCTTTTAACCCATAAATTCATTTTCTGATTTTTGGCCAAAGATGGGTGTAAACAGGCTTAGATGACCGATGCGAGACAAATCTAACACTCTCCCTCACGTGCACTCCGAATGCACATGGAGGTTGCAGACCAGGAGACTAGGAGTGTAACGACCCTGAGTTTTGGTAAATAAAAATTTCGTTAAATATTTGAATTTCTAATTTTAATTACTTGGATTTCCTTTAAAATTTCTTTTTAACTTTAATAATCCGTTATAACTAGATTTGAGACTTATAAAATTATATTTCTTTGCACCGGACAATCTAGTCAATTTCAAAAGACAAGTGTATTTGTAGAAACACTTGTATATTTTCCTAGTGTATAAAACAAAATCTTAAATTATATTTCTTGACTAGAAATCCTATGTGGCAAGTAGAACTAGTTTTCAACCGATTAGTTGGAGAAACCTATCTACCAATCCATTTAGTTACCTTTTAACCATTTTCCATTGGACGATAAATGTTAGGGAAAACTTTATCTATTGGACAATAGAAAACCTAGATTTTCTACCAAAAGTACTTACTAGATTTTGTTAAAGTACCCATATATAGTTATATATACACATGCCTAAAGGACATATGGTATTATTCTAGTATATATATAGTACATCACCCTTTTATCCATTGGTCAATAACTATTAGGGAAATTATTACCCATTGGATAATAGAGTTAGTCTTACCAACAAGTACTAGGGTTTATTAAATAAAGGGCAAATTTTCGTAGTCGTCCCTCTAGTTTTACCTTTGTCTTGATTTCGTCCCTCTAATTTCAATTGTAACCAAATAGTCCCTGTAGTTTGTCTTTTTGTCTCAAATTGGTAAAATCATTCACGGTGTGAATGAAACTAACGGAAAATGGGGTTTGGAGGGGTAGATGTACGAAATGTTATGGGCAAATAAGACATTTTGGCCTAATCTCCCGCCAAAATCGAGTCTGCCATATTGGAGCCCTAATATGCCTTATATATATTGTCATTTTGGTCAATTCCTTTACCCAGCTATAAGCCCTAACCCATCCAGACTTGAAGAAGCTTCAATGGAGTCCAAGCAATGCCATTGTGGAAAGAGAGCTCCAATCGGCACCTCATGGACTGATTCGAAACCTTGGCAGAAGATTCATTGGGTGTTCCAAACAAGGGGTAAGTTCCAAGCCCTAATTTTAGACTTTCTTTACCTTTGTGGTCTAACAATGTTGGGAAAATTGCCTCGTTTTTTTTCTAAAATGTTTTTTTTCATATTAAATTACAGTCTAGAGATGCTTGCACCTTCTTCATGTGGGTGGATCCACCTATCTATGCTCGTTCTCGGGATGCTTAAAAGAACCACATAGCTAAAGGAAAAAATTGGACTTCTCAAGTGAAGAGAGAGAATGCTGGTGGCTATTATGTTGCTGTCTTGGGTGTTCTTTTCTGGTTCAATTCCCTGTTGATGGAGACTGTTATGCTGGCAAAGGAAGTCGTGGTGATGGATTCTGAATGTAGTAACCTGGGATGGGCAATGTGTACATAGTACTTAGTAGTATATGGGGTAATGTAGGTTGGTTTAGACAAGGTTAACTTGTGTTTTGTTATGGTGGTACTGGTGGTTTTGGGGGATGAAAATCAAGTGTCCATATATTGGTTGGTTATGGTATGTAACGACCTGTTTTGTAATGAAAGTGATGACATGTGGTTTATATTAGTGTTTGTGAATCTGTAATGCCATTTTGCATTCATGCCAACCAAAATTGAACTTACCAATGCCATTTCCATTGAACTAAGCAAAATCTGAACAGCAATGGCACTAAATTGTCTTGCTGCATTTCCATTGAACAAAAACTAACCCATTACATTTGCAGTTCAACCATAAACTTAGCAATAACTATAAACTTAGCAGTTCAACCATAAACTTAGCAGTTTGACATCCCTTATTTCCAAAAAGTCATGTAATAATCCATACATTTTCATAGCATAACCTAACAACAAAAAACAGAACCTATGCTCTGGATAGAGTGCAGAGATGAACACTCAGAATAATCTCTATAGTGCAGAGACAATGACGAACTTCATTCCCTTGGACTGCACTCTTGCTTGGCCTTGCTGGCTACTTCTTGTTTGCATTCCTGCTTGGCCTCCCTTATTAGTTGGTTGACTGCTTGTTGTAAGGACTACTTGGCCTGGCTAGCTAGTTCTTGTTTGCACTCCTGCTTGGCTTCTCCTCTTAGTTGGCTGGCTGCTTCTTGTTTGCATTGCTTGGCCTCCCCTCTTAATTGATTGAGTGCTTGTGTTTCCTCTTGTCCGAGTGGTGCTTGTGTTTCCCGGCCTACTGGTAGTGGTACCCATGGTTGGTTGACTTGCATCTTCAGTGCCTTGTGTTTCACCCCTCTCAGTATTGTTCCTCCTCACCTGCATACATAGATTACATTTGAACACGAAAATGGAATAGTGAACACCAAAATGGATTAAGGCCCCGTTCGGCTAAATTAAGCCAACTGGCTTATTTTTTGTCCTTATTCAAATTTTTTTCGTATTTGTTAGTTTTTCATCATTTTTTGGGGGATTATTGCATCATCATGACAAGAGATATCTAAAAAGTAGAAAATTATGATCGAAACCTAATTTTTTTTGTATAAAGACAAAAATAAGCCAATAAGCCAATTTTTTCGTCTTTGTTAAAAAAAAATTGGATTTCGATCATAATTTTTACTTTTTAGATTTCTCTCGTCATGACGATGCAATAATCCCCAAAAAATTGATGAAAAACTAACAAATACGAAAAAAATTTGAATAAGGACAAAAAAATAAGCCAGTTGGCTAGGATTCTTTATTTTTTAGCATATTTTCTAGGGTTGGGGCATACATAGGAATAAAAATGGAATAATGTATACATAGAATACTCACAGGCAATTTCTCCCTTCCTGCATTCTGATTCTGAGGCAATGGTTGACCTTTGCAGGTTCTTTTGTTGTGTCTTAGCTGACCACATTGGGCACATGTGGTGGTTGTGTTTCTTCTTACCAATTTGGTGGAACTTTGAGGCTCATCAATTGCCCTCTTCCTTTGCTTCTTTGGCCTTCCTGATTGCTTTTTAACATCTGGAGGTAGTGGCCCAATTACCCCTGTATATGGCCACATCTCTGCACCATTGAGAGGGTAAATGATAGGCTCATAGCTAGCCATGTAAGTCTCCTTCCTGAACCAGTGGTCAACATAGTCATCCACATTCTCATGGTTAGAATTTATAGCTGCAATGGCATGAGGGCATGGAATGCCCGTGAGGTCCCATCTTCTGCATGTACAGGTGTGTGTAGCAAGGTAAGTTGTGAATTGTTCGCCACTAAAACAGTTGACCTGGTATATCCTTTCCCCTGACCATGTGGCAATACACATTTCAGATGCTCCAGTTGTCCTATTGTTATGCCTTGTTCTAATGTTTGGACACAAGACACCATTGTACCCCCTCATTTTTTCCCTCCTCTCCTGCATCCTCTTCATCATAATCACCCTAATCTCCTCTAACATTGGAATAATGGTCTTACCTCTTGCCTCCAAAATAGTGTTGTTAAAGCTCTCACACATGTTGTTATCCAAGACTTCACACTTGCTATAAGTGTTGAAATGGGACCTAGACCAGAATCTTGGTGGATGGTCAGCCAACCATCTCACTGCATCTGGATCAGCTGCATTCATCTCTTCCATGTGGAAATTAAACCTTCCAACATAAGTAGCTTTTTCTGCACTAAATAGGATCTCCTTCAAGTGTAAACCCTTGTTTGAGTCTTTGAAGTTGTTGTAAAAGTGCCTAATACAGAACCTATGTTATGCATATGGATCTCCTTCAAGTGTAAACCCTTGTTTGAGTCTTTGAAGTTGTTGTAAAAGTGCCTAATATAGAACCTATGTTCTGCATATGGCATAACCTCTCCAAGTGCTCCAATCAAGCCCTGTACACAAATATCACATTAGATATGCCACCACTGTAAAAACATAAGTATAACTTTTAAATAATTCAAGTAAAAACAAAGTGATTCACCTTTTGCTTGTCTGAAATGAAGGTGAACTCGTGGCTGGTACCTATATTAAGGTCTTCACTGAGAATCTCCAAAAACCACTTCCATGATGACTTGTTCTCTGCTTCCACCACAGCATATGACACCATAAAAGTTTGATTATTGCCATCAATCCCTACTGCTACTAGCAATTGTCCTTTTGTAGGGTCCTTTAAGATGACATCCATCTAGTCCAATGAATGGCCTACACCCAGCTAAGAAGCCTTGCTTGCAAGCATTCTAACAAACATACAATCTTTCAAACCTTGACCTATCTCCACCACGCTCATCCTCAATGGTCTTCATGGTTATGGTTGTGCCAGGATTAGTTCTCCTAAGTTCTTCACAGTAATCAGGAAGTTTTGTGTACTGCTCCATATAATCTCCTTCAATTATCTGAAATGCCTTCCCCTTTGCCTTATAAAGTTGAGCCCTAGACACTCCCACTTTGTGATCCTTTTGTACTTGGTCTTTGAAGGACTTCACTGGCCAAGTGGGATTGGATCTAAGGGTCTCCACATATTTGTTTGATAACCACTTAGCAGTGACTTGTTTATTGTGAAACATCCTTTGGCAGTTGTGTGTACTTTCGTAGGTCCTGACTTGGAAACATTCATTACCTTGCATTTTAGATGCAAGCAACGCCCATTCACATGGATTCTTCTTGGCTTCGCTTGGAGGAGTGGGGACTTGGCTTGGAGGTGGCTTACAAACAACCCTAACCCTACGAGTATCATTCTTTGTAAATATTAAACGCTTGCCAGTTTTTATGGAATGCTCCCTAACAGCTTCTTTGAATATCTCTCTTGTTGGAAATATCATCCCAACTTTGAACTTAGGGTCAATCATGTCTGTTTTTTTATTAAATTGACGGTGCCTTTCCCTAGGTGGTCCACGTTCCTCATCTGAAGAGCCATAAAGACTGACCAGCTCATCAGATTGAGCCTCTGCATCTGAATCCTCATTTGTCATTGACTGAGTAGACCTATTACTTATAGGATCCTTCCCCTTTCCCTTGGACAAACCCCCCCACTCAACATTTTTGTCCACATGCATGTCAAACAACCTATCATCTTCAACATCATCAACTTCACTATCCACAAAATCCTCAAGATCTGTACTCTCTTCACTCTCACTTGAGTATGACTCACTCCCTTCCCCTTCACCATCCCAATGGTCATGTTCATTAGCATTCCCACCAACCTCCCCACTAACTATTCCTCTATGTTGGGTGTTGACTGGTTTAGGCACAAGTGGTTGAGTTTCTAGGTATACCTCTATTGTCTTGCTCAGTTTTACCCACTGAACCATTTCAACACAATCAGAGTCATCTGTTAAATGCCTTAATCCATGATAGAGATCCCTTCTAGGCACTTTGTAGTAGTAAGTCACCAACCCAAACAGATTCAATTCCTTCACCATTTCGTTTAATTCAATCATGCTCAGGTAATCACCATTTACCCTGTAACGCCCCGGATTTTGGGTACGTTAAATAAAACATTTTATTGAAATAAAAGCTGAATCCGGCTCTTTTATTACAACAAAAACATAAAAGGAGTACTTTTATTACAAACGGAAGGAAACTAAGGCTCCTAACTACAGCTCCGCTTGTTCTTCCATCACAGCTAGCTCCTCGGCTCCGAAGGCTTCCAAGGTGTAAAGCTCGCCCTGCTCATCTATGAGATCTGACATATTATACCCGCGTCGCCACCGGTATAATATGCCAGGGTCACCAAAAAGGCAACACCGTGAGCCAAAAAGCTCAATAGAACCATCCAAACCCTCTAACCCTTAACTTATGAACGTAAGAACATAATAACAACAATTCCACTTAGATCATGCATTTAGTCCAACAAGTATTCAAATCCACATTCCTTGCTTGACTAACGTTGTGTTCATTACTTAGACTCATCGTAGACCAAGTTATTACTTCTCTTTCCTTTTTACCCAAAAACTCCTTTTTAACTCACCCAACCTCGGTTCCGCCGCGCCGGTTTCCCGAGTATCCTCACAATGGTTCTGCCACGCCGGGTTCCCATTGGCACACAACCGCATTGGCTCCGTACCGCGGATAACCAAGCACACACCCAACCTCGGTTCCGCCGCGCCGGGTTCTCGAGTATCCTCACAATGGTTCCGCCGCGCCGGGTTCCCATTGGCATACACACACACAACTCACATAGTGCACCCAAAACCGGTCATTATGTAGTTTCAAAATATTTCCTCCCTCGGATACACATTTTTATCTTTGTTAACACACCCTAGGTGCCATGTCTCTACTATCTTGTTTCTCGTGTCACGTTTATCATGCATAGACTCCGTGGTGTAGGACTTTGCACATAAACAAGCATTTATAAATTTCCAAAATGAATACAATAATATTATCCAACTCTTGATCACATAACATGCTTGAATAATAACAACAACATCATGCATCTCATACATTCTTAAACAAAGATAACCTTATCTACATAATCTTAATGATCAAGTTACTTTCAAATGAACTTATTTTAGGGTTATGATACAAAACTACGTTATACTTAGGAATAGGGATAAGGAATTTCTACTGGGATGGAAGTTAAGGAAATCCAACCTTGCTTCTTGGCGGTAGTAGTCGGCTAAGAAGATTTGGTCGTCGGTTTTGGATTTCGGCGGCGTAACGGCGTCGGTTTTGCTTCGAAAGGAAAAGAGTTGTACTTTCTTTTCCTAGAAACAACTTTCTAACTAACTAAGCTACTTTAAAAGATCTAACGGTGGTTTTGGGAGGTGGTTTGGTGGTTTCTCTCAAGAACACTCAAGAACACAAGAAAACTAGAACTTTGAAAGCTAGAACTTTTGGAATTTCTAGAGAGAAGTGAGAGCAATGGTTGAAGGTGTGAGTTTAAGCTTGGAATGAGCTTCTATTTATAGGCAAGGGCTTCTCCTCTCCCTCTCTCAACCGAATCTCTCTCTCTCTCTCTCTCTACATCTTTGATTTCTTTCACTTGTCAAGCTTGATTGAAAGCTTGATGGGTGAAGTTAAGGCTTGGTTGGAAGATCAATGGCTAAATGGTAGGCTTGCATGGCTACTTTGGTCCTTGGATTTGATCTTTGGAAGATATGTTGGAAAGGGGGGAGACATGGGTACAAGATTCATGGTTTAAACAATTGGAATTGGTACAAAGGAGGACAATGGTGGTAGATATGGAAGATATACATCTTCCAAGTTTGAAAAGATGAAGAATCACCAAGTACAAGTCCCATCTTTCTTCTTCTTTCTTCTTTTTTCCTTCTCTCTCTCTCCCTCTCTCTCTCTCTCTCTCTCTCTCTCGGCCTCTCTCCTCTCTCTCTCTCTCACGGCTCTCTCTCTCTCCTCTCTCCTCTCTCTCTCTCTCTCTCATGTGCTAGCTATATACATATGTATATATATGTACAAACATGTAAGAATACAAATAAACAATAGGTACTTTTGTACAAAAGGGCAATTTAGTCTTTAAGGGTCAAGATTCACCCTTTAAACCAATACAAAAGGTACCGTACTTAATTAATAAAGTAATCTACTTTTGTACTCCCGGGAATCTTAACAAAATATTAGTTTAATGGGATAAGTACCTTGTTTGAAAGATGAGCCTATTACCCAATGGTTAATAGAATCCCTAACGGTTATTATCCAAGGGATAATAAGGTACGGGTACTTTAAATACTAAACTAAGTTTTTGGAAAAGACTACATGTCCTTTTTGAAAATACACATGTGATATATATATATGTACTTACCAAATAAAATAAGAAAAGACTTTTGTCCAATGGGTAAAGATTACCCTAATGGTTATTGTCCAATGGTCCATAGTTACTTGGGTACTTTTATTGGAAAAAATAATCAAAAGTACTTTTCAAATGTCATTTCTTTAAAAGATCAAAGTCCTTGTTCAAATCTTTCAAAAATCCTTTTAATATAAAGAAATGGGTTTCTATTATCCAATGGATAATAATTCCCCTAACATTTATCGTCCAATGGATAAAGAATAAAACTAAAACAATAAAAGAAAACAATTAAATCCTTTCTAGTCTAGGGTTCAAAAGATTTAAGATGGGCAAAACGGTCCATCTACGGTTAGGGATAAGTAACTAGGTGACTTCCTAGTTTGGTTACTCCTTCAAGCCGGTTAGAAGCTAACTAGGCTTGCTAAGTAGGGCATATAAGTCAAGAAACGATCCTTGAGGGTCCAAAGTGCGATTAGGGTTTCTAGACGAGGATTATGATAATAAGGCGTTCGATTGCTTAAATACAAACAACAAGGAATCAAATAAGAAAATCAACGAGCAATTAAGAGAAATTAAGAAATTTCAAATAACAACGAGATTTTTATTGAACGAAAAATCGGAGTTGTTACATACCCAATCATGAAATACGATGTTTCTCCTTATGTAATTCCTAGTGTTTACTCTAGCCACAAACTTACCCCCATGGTGCATCTTTATGGAGAAGTGCACATCATTTCGATCTGTGAGAACATATATAAATGGTTCATCAAGAAATGCCAAACTATATGTCTACCACATGGCATACAACATGAAGACATCATGGGAAACATCACACATTATCATATGCATATATATTGTACTATGTGCTAGTGTCAAAACAAAGCAATAAAGACAAATATAAAAGTCATACAACAACCAAAAGCAGGAAAATTTACACCTTTCACTTGGATGTTTATTATTATACAACTACTTACCATAAGTTGGTGCATCGTTTCCCACCCTCACTATTGACATTGTCTTTTGACTTCAATGGTGAACTACAACCTTCCTTCTGAAACCTTGATTTTGTCTCCAGGGAATCCGATTCCCTTTTCTTTAGCAGCAAACCCTAGGTTTGTTCTTTTTCCCCTTTTTTTTTGACAACGATTGAACGAAAAATAGTGAAAGAAGTGCAATATATGGAGAGAGAGAATGGGTAAAGTCAATTCTACCCCTCCAAACCCCATTTTCCGTTAGTTTCATTTACACCGTGAATGATTTTACCAATTTGAGACAAAAAACAAACTACAGGGACTATTTGGTTACAATTGAAACTAGAGGGACGAAATCGAGACAAAGGTAAAACTAGAGGGACGACTACGAAAATTTACCCTTAAATAAATCATTTCCTAGATTTTCCATGTGATGATATACTTATATATATATATATATATATATATATGTCTCTGTGTGTGTGTGTGTGTGTGTGTGTGAATGTACCTTATAGATTTAATACCCTAGATTTCCAAGGTACACTAGCATAATATTATAATAAGAACATGTGCCAATTTGGATTATTTTAATAAGGAATTTTGATTTGGAAATCTATCTAGATTGCATGGTATATATATATATATATATATATACACTTATATTATTACAAAAGTACACATGTGTTTATTAGATTTGTTTATTAGGAAAATCTTGGCCTAGGAAATCTTAAAAGATTGTATTGTACCTTAAGTACATTCTTATATATATATATATATATATATATATATATATATATATATATATAGGATGTACATATATGATATATGTAACACCCTGATATTCGGACACGTTAATTAAATTATTTTTAATTGAGTTAATAATTCATAAAACTGATTTAAGAAATAAAATTCTATTAAACAGAGTTTAGTAGTGGAAATCTCAAATACTAAATTCAAAACTACTTAATTGTCTTACAACTCAACAAAAATAAAACAGAGTTTGACAAATGTGATAACATTTTTGGAAATTCAAATAACATTACTCCAAATTAACAGAGCTTTTAAGGTAAGGCATCCAAGGCTCGACAAACTCCCCTTCCTCAGCTGGAAGGTCCTCACCCTTGTACTGATCATCTTGTAGAGGATTCTATTCTTCGATCTCCTGATTACCAGGCATGAAATGCTAGCCCAACGGCACTATAATGAGTTTTGAAACTCAGTAGATAAATTTTACCCATTAACCCTTACACTACAAGTAATCGCATTTATAATAAATAATGTAATCATTGAATAGCACATAACTTGTTTGACTATCTAACCATGAACTTAAACATATATCAAATTCTCAAGTTCAATAAAAAAAAATTCCAACACATCTGTGATCAACAGATGTCAAAATCATAATTTCGACCAATCATACTATGCATGTCCTACTAGGCTACCCTCCATAACGCGAGGTCCTAGTAGGCTACTCTCACAATTCTAGGACCTTCAGGCTACCCCCACAATTCTAGGTCCATCAGGCTGCCCCCAAGGTCCTGCTAGGCTACCCTCAATACCTGAGGTCCTGCTAGGCTACCCCTGAGGTCCTGCTTGGCAACCCTAGCTACATTGGGTCTTTCAAGGTCTTACCAAGTTACCCTCGATCACACGAGGTCCTGTCAGGCTACCCCTGAGGTCTTGCTAAGCCCACAACCTTTCATCTGTTACCTTTTTCCTTTAACCAAGATAACATCTACATAATTTCTCTAAGTCCATAACTCATCCAATGTCTCTAATGACCTTTCTACATTCTCAGTTCAATCAACAAAGTAGTCATTTCAAATAAGGAGTAAACAGATCGTAATATAACTACAGACACAGGATAACTAAACCGCCGCAGACCCACATCCAGTGAGCTTAAGTCCAAACTAACTTCATAGCAATTTCGATATGTTTCAATACCAAGGTATTTGCAAGTGGATCAATAATAACAACAGTTCATAAAGAGTCATTGAAACAATACATTATCGACAGTTCAAAAGATACAAGAATATTTCACATAAAATATTCAGATTTGTCCCGGTAACTTTTGGGTTTCATTAGGATTTTGCACATAGGTTCGTTTTAGTAATTTCCATTATTTGAGGAGTGAATAGTTATTTCGTAAACCTTGGGTTACCTTACTAATAACTATCAGGTTTAGAGTTCAACAAGGACATAATGTTTCTTTTGCAAAACGATCACTCTTTTTGCTAATCTAACCATGTATGAAGTTGTGTTTAATGAAATGTAAATTTCCTTATTTTTATTTAAGATTTTAATAGTTTGACTCCTAGAGAAGATAACTAGTATTAAACTATAACGACCCTGATTTTTGGTAAAATTTCACTAAATATTTGAATTTTATTTTTAAAATATTTGGATTGCTTTTAAAATTCCTTTTAAATTTCTATAAACCGTCATAATTAAATTTTAGTCCTAGTTTTCAACTGATTAGTTGAAAGAACCAAACTACCAATTCACCTAGTTACAGTCTCCTAATCATTGATGGACCTTTTTGACTATTTTTGAGCCTTGTGAACCCCTCCAAACCCTAATTGAACCCTTGAACATTAAGAAGTAATCATATTATATTCCATGACTTGTTATTTCAAACCTTATACTACATTATTATCCCTCTACCCATTGGATAATAAATGTTAGAAAAAAATTTATCCCTTGGTTAATAAAACAAAACTTGCCAATGTGTGTGTGCGCGCGCGCGTGTGTGTGTGTATATATATATATATATATATATATATATATATATTTGACTAGACAACTCAAAACCAAATCCTATCACCTTACTTCCAAAAGAAGCTAACTTAAATGCCACCCTTTGACTAATAGGCCTAAATCTAAGTTACCCACTAAAGTCACTTTCCTAGATTTCCTTTGTCACGCCCTGGATTTTTAACATAATAATAATAATATTTTCAATTAAAATACTTCGCAACAATTCAACGTAATACCCCCAAATACTTTCCATAATCCATCCAGGAGAAAAAAATCAAGTTTTAAAAGTTTACATTAATGGCACTCCGGCCCCAAATTCTTAAACAATAATCCCAAGAGAGTAAGGCAAAAGAATATAATTGAAATTACGATTACATCTTCAAAAGGATTTTACAAAAAATGCCCTGGTAATTCCTCGTTGTTGGCTTTCAAAAGTATGGTCAAATGCACAGCTCGCACTCCATATCAATGCCCCTGAGAGATACCTGAAAATAATAATAGGTTGAGCTACACTAGCCCAGCAGAGAAATCTTTGCTCAAACTATATGCATATGAGATGATTTATGCGCCGGAAAGAACAATGACAACAGTAAGATTCTCACATGAACCGAAGCAAGGATCTATGACTTGATAACCGACACCGTTTTCACACTTGAAGCTTAACACTCTCTAAGTTCTCCGCTTTCAATATGTCGAATGTTCTCGATTTCTTTTCCGGGCAAATGGGACCCCGTGCATCCCATATTCGTTCCGGCATCACACCGAGCGGCGGATCTGTGGCTTTCTTGTGCACTTCCAGGCATTTGGGACCCCATGCGTCCCATTTCCGGCATCCCACCTCATAGTGGTTCCGTGGTTTTCTTCGTATCGTTCTATTGTTCTAAAACGCAAATTTTCATTCTACAAGCCTCAATACCATATAGCATAATCCTTCATAAAATATGCCACAATGCTCACATAATAACCCGAATGCATAAACAAAGGAAACAAGTATCATATTCATTTAGTTTTACGCTTATCCTTATTATAACGAGGTCTAAAAGAGTAGGGACGAACAACGAGTCGTTGGAACACGAGCAACAAAGTTTAGAGATGACTAGAATATGATTGGGGAGTGTTAGAGGTGATCGGGAGCCAATACAATCGACGAATGATTAATAGAGTTCAAAAACAGTTTTCTTAGTCATTGGTACCAATACCTCAAAAAGTAGGTATTGGTACCAAACTAGGTATTGGTACCAAACCAATCCAGAGAGCAATCCGAGATCAAGGTATTGATACCTCAAAAAGTAGGTATTGATACTAAGGTATTGATACCTAAAAAAAATTGTATTGGTACCAAACCAATCCAGAGAGCAATCCGAGATCAAGGTATTGATACCTCAAAAAGTAGGTATTAGTACCATTGCTTGACAGTGGACGATTTGCAGAAAACGAAGAATATGTATAACTTCGATTTCAACCAACTAAAGCACAAATTTGGCACACAATCAACCCATAAACATGTAGAGAGAGTAAGAATTCCCTACCTCACCTTGGAGAACGAAACCCAACGGGATTTGATTGAGCCCTAGCCTTGAAATTCGAAATCCTCCGAGAATACTCCTCTCCGAGCTATATCCAACGAGATACGGGCTCAATAACAAGAATGGATGAAGGATTGAAGATTATTTGTCTTGGGTTTTGAGTGAGGAGTGAAGTTTTGGGTGTTGGAGGAGGAGAGAGAGAGAGTGCCGAGAGAAAGGGAGAGATCGGGAGGGAGAGAGAGAAAGTGAGGAGTATTTTACTCCTCTACATACACACCCACACATATATATACTATCCACACTTCAAATTGCACATGCACCCTCCCACAAACAATTCTATCACATTCACCCCAATTCATTTAAACTCAATAAAATCCATATTTTCCTTATTTAAAATACTTAATAAATCTTTTATTAAGTTTTTCAAAAATACGGGTCCTTACATCCTATGTACTTATATATACATAAATATGGGTACATATGTACCTTTTAGGCTATTTTAAGCATGCCTATATATGTCTATATATACATAGTACTTTTGACAATGCATTCTAGGACAAGACAAGCCAAAAACCCTTCATGATTTGTCATTTCAAGGCCATACCTATTATCATTACCTCTTTACCCTTTGGACAATAATTGCTAGGAAAAAGTTTGTCCCTTGGGTAATAGAACTAAGTCTTGCCAAAATCCAAAAAGTACACATAAGATTTGGCTAGCCAAATCAAGCCAAA
Organism: Rhododendron vialii; assembly: GCF_030253575.1. Classification (NCBI taxonomy): domain Eukaryota; kingdom Viridiplantae; phylum Streptophyta; class Magnoliopsida; order Ericales; family Ericaceae; genus Rhododendron; species Rhododendron vialii. Next base: position 3,598,991 of record NC_080567.1, read on the forward strand.
CTCCATATTCAACCTAAGTACCACATGACAACCTATTCTATACTCTCTTTTTTTGTTCTTTCTTGCAAGCAACCTCTCCTATGACAAGACAAGACCATACCTATCATAATTGCCCTTTTAACCAGTGGACAATAATTGCTAGGGAAAATTTTATTCATTGGGTAATAGAAGCTAGTTTGGCTATAAACAGCACCCCATCTTTGCTATTCAACTCACACCTTCACCCATTCAACTTCTCTCTCTAGAAACCTTGAGTTTGTTCTTTGTTTTTCCTTATTCTTGAGTTCTTCAAGAAACTCATCCAAAGCAGCCACTAAACCACCACTCGACCACCCTTTCGATCCATAAAGTTTAAGTAGTTTAGTCAAGATCTAGTTTTCGAGAGAAACCTTTCTCTTTCGAACCTACCGGAAGCTCACCGTAGGAAGTTACTCCGTCCGACATACTTACTTTTTCCGTAGCCGCCCTACCGCCAAGAAGAACGGTAGAATACCTCTACTTACTTACTCTACGTATATTGTATGTTGTTTGTATATCGAAATGCACGAAAGTATTCGTATTTTGATCTTTAGGATGGTTATTAGCATGTATACATGAATTGCTTGTATTACTTGTCTTGTTGTAAAGCATAAGTGATTTTCACTCCAAAGGCGTTCGTACATGTGGCATTATGCTTTAAGTGGTGTTTTGAGCATGATTTAGTTAACGTTGGATGATCTTTGCTAGTTTAGTTTCAAGATTACAATGAATGATTTATGATTACGTATGTGAATAGTCCTACCGCGGAGTCGTTGCATGAAAACGAGACACATAAATCGAGAAAGTAGAAACATGACACCTAGGGTGTGGTTAATAGAATGATGTGATTTGCAAAAGAGAAATGTTTTGGAAACTGCAATGTGGCCGGACTTGGTAGCCCATTGTGAGGAGTGCATGTGTAAAGTATTTTCGAAAAATCAATGGGAACCCGGAGCGGCGGAACCATTGTGGTATACTCGGGAACCTGGAGCGGCAGAACCGAGAGATGAATTGTGGTTTGGTTATCTGCGGAGAGGAGCCAACAATTGGTTTAATGATTTTCGAAAACCCACATGGTAACCCGGAGCAGCAGAACCATTGTGAGGATACTGGGGAACCCGGAGTGGCGGAATCGAGGGTTTTGAATTGTGGATTGGTTATCCGTGGAGAGGAGCCAATGCCAAATTCAATATTTTTGTGTGCCAATGGGAACCCGGTGCGGCGAAACAATTGTGAGGATACTCGGGAGACCGGAACGGCGGAACCGAGGTTGGGTGTGTTAAAACGATTTTGGAAATGTTTACTTGGTAAGTGATAAATGGAGACACGGTCCACAACGAGTCGCGTAGGAGAAACTCAAAAAATCATGGACACCAACGTTAGTTTAAATAGTGAATGTGGATGTGGATGTGTCATTGTGAACTGTTTTGTTAGATATGCATGTACTATGTGAAAATCGATAATATTATGATATAATGTTTGTAATTAAAGGGTTAGTGGGTATGGATTATTCTATTGAGATCTCGTAGCTCATGGTGTTACCTTTGGTGACCCTGACATATTATACTGGTGGCAACGCTGGTATAATGTATCAGACTTTGTAGATGATCAAGGTGAGCTGTACACCTTAGAGACCTTTGGAGCTGAAGAGTTGGCTAGGATGGAGGAGCAGGCGGAGCTGTAATTAGAAACCCTAGTCTTCCTCCCTTTTGTAATGAAAGTACTCTTATGGAGGCTGTGATGTAATAATGAGTCATACTCTATTTTGAAGTTCCAATAAAATTGTCTATTTAACGTACCCTAAATTCGGGGCTTTACATAAACTTTTCAAGTTTTGTTTTTCTTGCTACAGTATACCTTTTCCCTTCCAAATAACTTCCATGGACACTAATACTAAATTCATTATTCCTAAGCTTTCCCTTAGCAAAATCATATCATATAATTAAAGTGTGTGATAATATCTATGCCTCACTTCTTTTGTATTTTTATACGGCGCATGATTTTAGGAGTGATATTACCAGTTATCATTAGTCTCACTAATTCATACTAATAGACTCCTTGTTTCACTAATTTCCCAATAACAGCTACTTTATAAATGAGTTAGTTACAGTTTATAAATATGAGTATTCGCTTAAGTCATATTGATTATTATTATTATTCATACCAGTTCATAATACAGTACCTTAAATTTTTACAAGCTAGAACGAATATCTAAATTTTTCCTTTGAACCTAATTTGATACACATGCACGGACGAACACTTGAATTTAATATGTACATCTAGGGTTCAACAGTATAGTCCAAGCCATCAATAACAATAATTAAACATGCAAACAGTGACCAAATAGCACACACAGCAGATCAATCACAAATTAATGAATTCAAAAACAATTTTCGCTTTCAAGCCTAGAACACGGTTCCGTGAACGTGGGTTAGCAGGTGGCAGCCGTAAGGTCGAGTTACACGGCCTTGAGGTCGTGGCTCACGGACGCGAGGTGCTTGACTGGTTCGGTCAGTTTCTAGTTTCATCATTTCCTTTCAATCGGGCTTGCTAAAAAGCAACAACACTAACTTTAACTAGTACATTATACTTAGAGTTAAGGGATAAAGAAAAATCTATCTTGATCCTTGGAGTTCAAGCTAGGGTGGATAAAAATGGTCTTTTCGGAAGTGGAGCTTGGTGGCGGCAACGGTACGTGCGGTATTTTTTTTCTTTCTGTTTTCTTCTTTTCTAGTCACTCTTCTCTCCCTCTCGGAAAATTAGAAGAACAACAAACAAACAAAAAGAAAAAGGAAAAAAAATGGACAACAATCTATTAATGCTCTCTCTCTCGGCAAAAATAAGAAAAAAGAAAAGAAGAAGATAGTGGAGGATGATGGTAATGATATCTCTCCTTCTTCTTCTCTCTGCCAAAAAAAAGAAATAGGGAATAATGGGTAGTTAATATAAAGGAGGGGTGGAGTATATTGAGGGAGTGGTAGAGGAAAGTGGGAGAGTTATTGTTTTTCTCTCTCCTCTCTCTCAGCCGAATAAATGGGGGATTGGGTGGGTTTGGTTTTTGTTAGATAAAGATAAGAAGAGTTAATTTAGATTTCTAATCTTTGTATCCTTATCATCCTAGATCAATTCGAAGTTTATCTCTTATAATCCTATTTATCTTGATGGGGGTTATATATACACACACATATTAAAATTTAAAATGTTATATAGGAAATTCAAAGTAACTATATGAATTAAATATCTGGTTACAATAATTAAATCAATTAGTCTAATTTAATTAGTGAGTCTTAATAAAACATTGCAAATTTTTTTAAAAAAAATTAGGGCCAAAATTAGGATCGTTACAATATATGCAATTGAATAGATACTTAATACAGAAGATATAATATAAAAGTATATATATACTACCTATATAGGTTATACATTAAATCTTGTAATATCATCAACGAAAGAGTAAGTCGGTCTAGTCGGTAGGCGCGTAGCATGGATACCTCGGGTCCAAAGTTCAAAACACGGGGTGCGAGGAGCAACTACAGCAGACTTGGGTTTTTTTTTAAATTGACTTTTGCCGATGCAAAAGTCTCATTGCCCGTACATTCTCCAATTTTAGAACCCCATTTGCCGACAGGTTTTGCCGATGCAAACTTGTGTCGGTGAAACTATACTTTTGCCGACGAATGACAATTCACATCGGCGAAACCCTTTCCCGATATATCAAAGCCTACAACTTGCCGACGCAAAATTTTTCATCGGCGAAAACCTTTGCTGACCCATATATACTTTTACCAATGTGCTTCGTTGTATCGCCAAATCCGCATTTTCTTGTAGTGTAAAGTAGTAACAACGGAAAATCCAGAATTGGCCAAGCAAGTCAAGGAGATCAAACATGCTCTAGCCCGTTCACAGGGTGACCAAATTTTGGACTGTAAAGGACTTTGCCTCTTTCCAGATTCTCAATTGCCTGAAAGATTCAAAATGCCAAACATCGAGAAGTTCAATGGAACTGGTAACCCTACCAGCCATGTTATCAACACCCTGAAGCCAATGGGTTTGGACGACGAGCTCATTGCTCAATTATTCCAACGAACTCTCACGGGAAGCGCCCTCGATTGGTTCCTCACTCTGGAATTCATGCATTATCAAACTTGGCTCGAAATTGCCAATGCTTTTGTCAAGCAGTATGCATACAATGTCCAGATTGAGTTGACCACCTGAGATTTGGAGATGACCAAGTAGGAGTCGAGCGAAGACTTTGTTACCTTTGTGCTAGATGGAGAGAAAAGGCCGTTAAGATGAAGAACTGTCCAAATGGTGAGAAGGCACGCCCGCTTCGAGCCTGCCCAAATGGTGGTACCCATCAATCGTCCAAATATCCCAACGCCTCCCGTTGTCTGGGAAAGAATCAACCTTATAGAAGAAGTGAAGGAGTTCCAGATACAGCCATGGGTCAATCACTACGAGGAATGTGACTATAGTCAACGGATAGAAGAAGAAGATCTAAACTTCATATACATAGATCCATACAAAACAGGGGAAAGTGACTCTAACGAAATGGAAGGAGAATATGATAATCCGCTTGATGAAGTCTCCTTGGCTTCACTGTTTAACCAAGTGGAAGTAACTGATCTCTCTTATGACTGCACAATCGACGAGAAGGAAGAAGTGATGAAGACCCAGGCTGACATTTCTATTTGGGGACTGCTCATGTCCCAAAGAGGTGGCCACCATGCAAGCTTTGAAGTTGGACCCAGTTCAAAGGCACTGTTTGGCAAAAAAAAAAAGGGTGGAAAAGAGTATAAAATTGTGAAAGGCAAAGCAAAAGAAGACAACTCCGAAATGCTGCAGTAACTGAGAAGTCATAACATGGCAAAGAACATTAGACATTGCTTTTGTTTTCTAAATCAAGCTAGGACATGTTTTAGGCCCCAGTTTGGGCATTTTTATTTCTGCTAAATGAATTCCTATTTTATCTATGCTTAATAATTTGGTTCTCAAATTGTGATTGCTATATACTACAGTCTCTTTGCCAAACAAGAGAAAATTTAAGAAATCAATTTCTTTGTGTTGCTGACAGAAGGGAAAGTAGGGAATGAACTTTAGTTGCTTCTTGTCAAAACTTAGAAAGAAGACGCTATCTCCGCGAGAACACTGAGAGTTAGCTTGCCCATCATGAAAGTACAAACACGAAGGAGATTCAAAGGAAATATCTTCACCAAATTCCTCTCCAAGAAAAACAGAAGCGCTCTTGTGAGAAATGCTCGTTGGGTAACCAAAAGAACCCAAGCAAAAGTAAGAGCAAAGCCTACTAGGACAAGAAACTACAAAGGCACAGCTTAGGCAAAAGTTAAGGCATTTGAAGAAAGGCTCGCTAGGGACTCAACCTCCATCAGGTAACCTAGGCAAAATTTAGAGCATGTGAGAAGAAAAACCAAAAGTGGAAACCCAACCTCAAAGGTTGTGATTTTTGGAACTACGTAAAAGGCCTGATTCCTTGATTGAGATATGTAGGCAATCTCACATTGAGATGCGGCCCAAACATTTAGAGAGAAGGAAAAACATCAAGAGATTTGTGCTTAATGATAGGCATAGCTAACCCTGCGTATTGGGCTCGCAAAAGATGAGTATGCTTTTCTCAAGAAATTGACAATAGCAAAAGACACAAGAACTATCGTTCATCCCCTCTGACTTAAGAGTCGTTGACACAATAAGCAGGATATCTCAAAGATACTCAAATTTAGCAATAAGGCTATAAGACATAAAAAAAAAGCACGGCATAAGTCAAAACCAAGCATAAGAAGGAAGGGAAAAGAGGGTGCCACTTGGCTAAAACAAAATCTAGCTTCCTTTGAAGAATGGAAGTAATGGCCAAAGGATGGATACATCGGCTGCCATATCAATTCTTCAGCCGTGTAATAAATTCCTCGGCCGGTATTTCATTTCACACAGATTACTATATGTTTTCAAAACTCTGGTTGTTTTTCCAGGAAAAAGCAAATACTTGTTAAAAAGCCATGTTCTGACTTTCGCATGCAATCTCAAAACGTTTAGAGGCATTTTTCATTTCATGAACAAAAAGCTTGATTACAAAATCTTCACTGTGTTTGCTTTCACTACGTAAATACAATTTTTGCTTGTCTTTTTACTAACTATGAACATGAAGGAAAAGAGAAAATCCTAAATGCTAGTCATGATGGCGCCTCCGAGACAATCTCTGAGACAAAGACGGGGATTGCTCACTAGTCCCCATATCCTCCCTAGCCGGTACTCGCTCAGCCTCAAACTACAAGGAAGAGAAAACAAGCATTCAGATTCAAGAAAGGGTACAAAGCAAAGGGACATATGGGAAAAATTGGTTTGTAAAATGGATAAATCTCTTATTTTCGTTCAAAGCTTGTAGTTAATAACTTCCTTGACCGTGCGTCGGCAAGCTTATCTTGCCACGTGCGATGCTTGGAACCCTAGCACTACAAGTGTTCGATTAAATGACTATGAGTTTTAGTCCATTTTCGGACTCATCTTTACATTTGATTTTCAAGGTAAACCCTCAGAGTGAGAGCACACAGTTGTGACTCTCACTTGAGTTATCAAAGAGAACCATTAGCCGGCTGAGTCGCGGGTCGGTTGATCCCCGAGACCTTGCCGCTCGTTAATCTAGTTTAAAACTCATCTTTAGTGTCATTTTTTTTTGGCAGGATGTGGATAGCAACTACTTGGTGCCACACTGATAGTACTTCTATTTTGTTTTTTGATTTGGAACCTTGTTTTCTTCATCTTTTGGTTGGTAGAGTGTTCCAACATATGTGTGTACCTGTAAGTTGAGTGTTTGAGCTCCTTCCTTCTTGTGAGAGGAGGTAATATTTAGTGGGAGGCATTTTGTGAGGGAGAGTGGAGGGTGTTGAAGTTTCCCCTTTTGCTTCTAGTTGGTGAAGAGTTAGGCTTCGAGGGAGTAGCAGGTGAGCAGATATGGTTGCTTCTTGGTGATTCTGGTTGGCTTTCTTTGTGAGTGTCCCTGTTCTTAGGGCATTCTGTGTCTATTTTCTATTTTGCTAGTCCTTGTGTGGTACCAGATCTGGATAGGTTTTGGCATCTTGTGTGGTACCTAATTGCTGTGCTGGTTTTTTTTTTTTTTACTTTTGCTAAGTGGGCTACTCAGTTGCCCTGTGAGCATTTCACTATTTTTCTGTTGATAATGGACTTGTATTATATTTTGTTATATTGTGCTCTCAACAGTAGCTTTGTTATCATATCACTATTTTGTCAAGTGTTTCTGCTACTGTAGTGTTGTTATTCCCTTGGCATTAGTTGATTCTATCTTGTTTTAGCCTATCCTTGGGGGGTTGTCCCTTGGAACGTTTATGCTTTTCTAGGGGCATGTCCCTAGCCATTCTGTTCTTGTTACCAATTGTTCAACCTATGGCATCTGTCAAATTGTATTCTGTCAATATATTCACTGTTGCTGTTAGCATCTGCTGCATCACTGTTGCTGTCAATGTAGCTACTACTACTGCTATGCAGTCTTTGCTGTTGTTTTGCAGCTGTTTTGCTGCTAATACTGTTGTTGAGCCGCTGCTGGATGCTAACATAGAGGGTCCAGTGATATGGCTGCTATTCTGCTATTACTTTGGATGATTGGCATGATACGACTGTGATGCTTGCTGCTGCTTCTCCTACTGCTTGCTGTTGTACTGTCTTTAATCCAAGTTGGTGTCGAGTGAATTAGGGTCCAAGTTGGTGTATTCTACAATTGCAAACTATTGTTTCATACAGCTGCTGCTAATTTACTGATGGGTACAATCCAGTAAACTACTGATCTGTTCTGCTGTTCTGTTTTGTATCATATGGTTACAGCTGTGGTCTATATAGCATATCATATTGTTGATGTATCGTTGTATCGTTGTTGTACCGCTGTCAAGTACCGCTGTATGGCTGTCTTGTTGCTGTATTGCATTTGTTTTGCTGCTGTATCTTCAGCTATTGAGCTATTTTTTTGTCGTTGTCCTGCAAGTTCTGCTGCTATTTTTGCTGCTAGGTTGGATGGAAGATTGAAGGCAGATTGAGCAGCTTGCTCAGTTGCCAATTTGCAATGGTATCTATGATATTGGGTCTTGTATTCTGCTACTACTACCAGTAAACTGCTGTTTAGATTAGCTGTATTGTTCTACTACTAGCTGCTATCCATGGTGGTTTTAATGTTGTCTGGTTCAGTGAGGTTTTTCATGTGAAGTTCAGATTGTGCCATCCTCTGGCTCAAGCAGTTTTACCTAGGCATTAGGAATCTCAGTAAATTGGTTATTCCTTTTGTCATGATTGGATCTTTTATTATGTAGATTGCACTATGTGTAATCATTTTGCCATCTGTTTCGTATCCCTCTATTAGATGGATAAGAAACAGATGTTCTATTTTCTTCTAGTCCTATGTAGCCGGTTGGCGTAGACATTCTCTTTTGTTTTAGTTTTCCTTCTTTTCTTTTCCTCCTGGGGTATGCCCTTCGCAGGCTATATATTCGGTTAGCCTCCCTTTTTATTTCAAGCTATTTTACCCCAAAAAAAAAAAAAAAGTTGGCCGTCTAAATGCCGAAAACCCTTACACCTACAATCCAAACAAGCTTCTATTGTCCCTACGGGTATGATCCTGGACTTTCAGGATATTATGCTATCGACGACCTAGCCCTACGCTTGGGGTACTTCAACCTTATTTGAAGGCAAGGTTCATGGCTAAGCAGGCTGTTTGGTTTAGAGACTTTTGACGCTCACATAGAGGGAATGGGAGTGAGATGTGTGACAGCATGGCTTTGAGTCTAAGTGGAAGATTGTTAGAAAATTATACTAAAAGTCATGCTTTTGTGTAATGGATAAATATTTGTCATTTATTAATCAGTTTTATCCCCTTTTTATGAGAATCTTTTAGGAGCAATGTTTGAATAATATTATTGTATGTTGTGTATGTGTGTCTTTTATTTTATAAAGTAGATGATTCGGTGTGTATAGTTCGGCTTACACACAGAAGACCGGATCATTGGTTCTTGTGAAATATAAAATGTAGTTCACAATCGTAGATGGAACTGGACACACCATCGGTAGGACTATAGTACAATAGACTATGGGGAACGGTCTAGTTCCAACTTATTGTGCTAGTACACTTTGTGTGTATTGAACAGGACCGCATTGAGGTAATTGTCTTTATACCAACTTTATAAGACAATTAGAACCTCATGATTATTTTGAATGCTTATGCTCTTAATCCAAAGATAATTAATAGATATGTATATCTAATGTTGTTGACTTTGATTATTAGAGAGTGAGACATGGAATCCACGTCCCGGTAGGGATTGATGATACCCCCTTAAGTAAGCTTATAAGTTTCGATTATGTTAAACCCTGTAGGTGGATATTTGTATCCGACATATTGAATAAGTTAAGTGGGCAGTCTCAAGGAATTATAGATGTTGATTAAATATTGTTAAGGATTTGATTTTGATGATGATGTTTTGCTTAGAATGATCTCAATATTATTAAGATGAGATTTGTGATGATTTATATAATATTTTCTAACCTTGGTGTATTTAGAAGTATGGTTCACAGGCTTTTGGATCTCATGTCAAGCTCTGGATCTCACTTTTGGACCTCATTAGGTTCTGGACCTTAGTTTTGGATCTCATGGACTTCATCAGAATTGGACCTCAGTTTTGGACCTCATCAAGTTCTGGTCCTTACTTTTGGATCTCATGAGCCTCTTCAATATCTCTGGATGTCATTTTTGGATCTCATAGTGTCCTCCATTTGTGAAGACCAGACTTCTCTGTTATTACTCTCTCGGATCTCACTTTTGGATCTTAAAGTGAAGTCCAATATCGAAGACCAGTTTTATTCACCTCTTACTCTGTTCTCACTCAACTTTCTCTCTCCTACTTTACACATGGGTCCATATCTATTAACGCTATTTTTTGGCTCTTTAATGATTCTTAGACTTTGCATATCATCTTAGATATGATGTGGACAAATCTATTTGGTGGATTGACTTTGTTGCACATGTATTAACGTTCAGCCGTCTAAAGTTGTAAAAGGAAGAACAGAGCATTTATTTGCGAATTTCGGAGCTGTCTTTTGGAAGATACACTAAGATTTGCTTTTGGCTATATATGAAAAAGTATTCACCAGAGATTGACACTAAGAGAAAGTATTCAAGTATGATATTCACTTCACTGTAGAGTTTCTTCCTCAGACGTTTGAGAGAGAGTTTTCACTGTAGAATTTATATACTCTCTATGTGTGAGCTTACACTTGTATAATCACCCTTACTTATAGGGAATGAATTGCACCACTTAAACCCACCTTGTGAGAGAGAGAACCCAATCCACTATGTTGTCAGTTAGGATTTTGTTATAATCTAAATTGAGTTTATTTTTGGTTTGTAACTAGTCTGTGTGTACCAGTATTGGAAGATTGTAAACTGGTACGCATGTACCAGTGTTGGGAGTTTGCAAACTGGTCTGTGTGTACCAAATGAGCTGTTGTAAAGGGGTGTTGGCTCCTGTGAAATCCAACCCTATTGTAAGTACTGAGAACATAGTGGATACCAGTGAGTGTTCAGGGGAATATCATTGAATAGTGGACTAAGTAATTAGCCAAACCACTATAAAAATCCTCTGTCTCATCCCATATTTATTTTCAATACTTCATTATTTTAATTATCCGTTTGATTAGCTAATCAATCTGTTTGCAAGAGAAAAATTGTCTATTACAGGATTCAAACCTATTCACCCTCTCTAGGTTGCATTATCAAATATAATTATTAGTAATTTGATTTAATCAACGGGTATCGGTAATGTAACTCCCTGAATTTTGGGTACGTTAAAAAGACAATTTTATTTGAAACTTCAAAATAGAGTCTGGCTCATTATTACATCATAACCCCCTTAAGAGTACTTTCATTACATAAAGGAGGGAAACTAGGGTTCCTATCTACAGCTCCGCCTGCTCCTCCATCTTAGCCAGCTCCTCGGCTCCGAAAACCTCCAAGATGTAGAGTTCACCCTGCTCATCTACAAGGTCTGACACATTATACCGGCATCGTCCCCAGTATAATATGTCAGGGTTACAACAGTAACACCATGAGCTACAAAGGATCAGCAGAATAATCCCATACCCGCTAACCCATAAATTACAACAATAGGTCATACAAATAACATGCCAACACTTAACAATGACACATCCACATTCGCTATTCAACTAACGTTGGTGTCTGTGATATATGTATTTCTCCTACGCGACTCATCGTAGACTGTGTCTCATTTCCATTTACCAAATCAACATTTCCAAAACACATTTTGAACATGCCATGTTACCAATGACGCTACCATGTCCGGCTCCATTGGCAACACACAATGGGCTACCAAGTCCGGCCACATTGCGGTTTCAAAGCATCCTTACACAGAATGGGCTACCATGTCCGGCCACATTGCGGTTTCAAAAATCCATACACATAATGGGCTACCACGTCCGGCCACATTGCGGTTCTCTTGGCTCCTCTCCGCGGATAACCAAGTCACACCTCCAATGAGACTACCATATCCGGTCCCATTGGCAACACACCCCACACAATGGGCTACCATGTCCGGCCACATTGTGGTTTCAAAACACTTCTTTTCATTAACCACACCCTAAGTGCCATGTTTCTAACTTTCTCAATTTTTGTGTCTCGTTTTCATGCAATGACTCTGCGGCAGGACTTTTCACATAAGTAATCGTAAATCATTCATTGTAATCTTGAAACTAAATAAGCAAGATCATCCAACTCTATATTACTTATCATGCTCATACTATCACGTAATCATGCTCAAACATTTGGCACACAACTTAAAGCATAGTGTCACATGGACGGACACCTTTGGAGTGGATACCATTTATTCTTTATCACACATCAAACAAGTAATCTAAGTAATCACATATAAATGCTCATAACCATCCTTAAGATCATAATACGAATACTTTCATTCAAGTTTATGTTTCCAAAATCCGTTCTCTCTCCTATTTAGGAAGTTCTAAACAACATATGTTTTTCTGGAAAATAAAGTCGAGTTAAATATAAGTCATATTTCTTTTCAAACCTTTAGTAAAACACTTTTCAAGTTCTCATACATTTTAAACAATACAAACAATATGCACATTTTTATTTATACTTAGAGATAGCGTATGCAGGACTCTACCGTTCTTCTTGGCGGTAGGTACGGCTACAGAAAAGTAAGTCGACTATCGGACGGAGTGACTTCTGACGGTAAGCTTCTAGTAGTTTTGAAAGAGAAAGGTTTCTCTCGAAACTAGTTCTTGGCTAAACTACTAAACTTTTGGATCGAGAGGGTGGTCGAGTGGTGGTTTAATGGCGGCCTTGGATGAGTTTCTTGAAGAACTCAAAAAGAACTCAAGAACAAAGGAGAACAAGTTAGAACAAGGCAAGAACACAAGGATTTCTAGAGAGAGAAGTTGAAGGGTGAAGGTGTGAGTTGAATGGCATGAGGGGGGTCCTATTTATAGCAAAAACTTGGCTCCCTCTCCTCTCTCATGGCCAGCCTCCCTCTCTCTCTCTCTATCTCTCATGGATTTGCTCCATTGAATGGTCATATCAAGCCTTCCTAGCATGCTTAAGCCTTGTCAATCCAATTTAGGTGCAAGACTAGGTAATCATGGAGATTTTCTAAGGCCTTAAGGCAATCCCAGGTGAATATAACCTAGGTTGGCAAGTCTTACAAGTGTAAGAGGTTAGCCTTCCATGTTTAGTCAATCCTATGTCTAGGTTGTAGTCACAATCTAGGGTAATTAAGGGCTAGGTTCTAGGATGATTAAAGGCTAGATTGTGTGCTTGAAGTAGTTTAGGAATGGGTTGTCATGTAGTGCTAGGGTTGTGTGTAAGAATAGGCTAAAGGGTGGCTTGTGTAGGTGTACAAACACATGCACACACTTCACCATCTCTCTCTCTCTCTCTCTCTCTCTCCTCTTGGCCATATATATATATATATATATATGTGTGTGTGTGTGTGTGTGTGTGTGTGTGAGTGTGAGTGTGTGTGTGTGTGTGTGTGAGTAAGACTAAGTATGTTTAGGTCTATGTAGCCTTATAAGCCTAGGAGAAAGAGTAATGATTATGGTTAAGGCTTTCAAGTGCTAGACAATGTCCAATGGTTAATACATCTCCTAGAAAGTGTATATATCTATATATATACATATACATAGCTAAGAATACTTAGGTACTAATTAGTCCTATTAGGCCTAGGAGGAAAAGGGTAATGATTAAAGGTGGCTTCCAATGACAAGAATATTGTCCATTGGGTAATATTTTCCTAGAAAGTGTATATATGTATATATATATATAGGCATGTTTATAATAGACTATGAGGGGTGTGTGTGTGTGTGTGTATCTAGGAAAGCAACTTTGGTGGGTAACTAGGTTTAAGGCTATAATCCTTAGGTTTGCATGCATGGCAAGCATAATGATTACTCCCTCCGTCCCTTATTTTGTGTCCAGTATACCATTTTGGGTTGTCCCTTAATAAGTGTCCATTTTGTAAAGTTAGGAGGGTGAAAGTTGGTGCATTGTCTATTTTGTCCCTAAAAGTAGATTTCATTTTGAAAAGTTAGTGAGTAAAAGTGTAGTGATGATGGGTAAGTAGGGAAAGTGGAGGAAAAAGTTGATGTGAAATGTGTAATGATGATGTCTTTTTAATAAGTTGGAGTTACGAAGCAGGACACTTAAAAAGGGACGGATGGAGTACTACTTTTGGTAGCATAATGATGACTACCTTTGGTGCAATGGTCCTTAAATGTTAGGGAAAGGTAACTAAGTTGCATGGTAATTAGGTTTCTACTAACTACTTGGTTGGAAGCTAATTCTACTTGCCAAGTAGGATTTCTAGCCAAGAAATATAATTTAAAGATTTTATTTAACTCGCTAGGAAAATATTCAAGTACCTTTACAAGCATACTTGTCTTTGGGAAAGGACTAGGTTGTCTGATGTTAAAAGATATAATTTTATAAGTCTCAAATCTAATTATGACAGATTATTAAGGTTGAAAAGAATTTTTAAAGCAATTAAGCATTTTCAAATATTAAAATGAGATTTTTATTTACTAAAAATCGGAGTTGTTACAGGTAATCTTAACGTGAGAAGATATTTAAGTATTTAATATCATGGAGCTCGTAATATAATTGAGATAAGGAGGGGAGTGCAATTATATTTCTGTAGCGGGGTGAATTATAATTAGTGAAATAAGAAATAGAATCCTGGTGGGATTAGGGTTTCTTATTTACACTGAAAGCCTAGACTTATTGCTCCTTCGTCCCCTATCATAGCCCTATAAATACACATTATGCTCTCTAGGTTAGACACGTTTTTTCTATTATTCACGAATAGAGAGGCTTAGAGAGACCAAACAGATCACGAAAGAGTTCACACTCGGTTCGTGTTCTTGACGTGTGGGGAATAAAGTAGAAGATCGTAAGGTATGGTCGAGCAGAATTCATGGCATACACTAAGGTGTGCTGTAACACGTTCAACCAGCGTTCGTGACGTGGAAGTTGAGGTGAAACCCTAGTTTCGCTTTGTAGGGTTTTGCATGTTTTTTTGTTATCTAATATGTACGCGTTATTACTGGGTTCTGGGAATCGTTTCCCAATAGTGCTATTGTAGAGACCCGTATTTTCGGAATTAGTTTAAAGGTTTGATTAATGCTAGAATGTGGAACAAATGAGGGATTTATTGGATTTAGTTGATTTGGGGCCAATGCGATAGAATTGAAAGTGGGGGGGGTGAAAGTGTGATTTGTGTGTGTGTGTATATATGGCACAATTCTAATCGCAAAGAAGATTTGCAGAAAACCACGCAAGGAAAAATGCGTTTGGGCCCATTCCGGATCTCAGCTCAGTTCGCTCTTACGAATCCAAAAGTAATACTTATGGATACCGTTGGAGCTAATTTTTTACAGAGACCCACAAAATAATATTCAAAAATTTATGGATATTTTTCTAGATTTTATTGAGACCCGAAATGGAGCCAAACGCGTTTTTCTTTGCGTGGTTCCCCGGAATTCTTCTCTGCGAATAGCAGGGCTCATATATATATGTGTGTGTGTGTATTGCTCTCTGTGTCAATTTTGGAAGCTAGGGCTCGATCTCTCTTTGGGTTTTGTTCTTCGATTTCGAGGTAGGGATTTCTTGCTCATTCTATATTTTTATGAGTGATTTATGTGCTTTGATAGTGCGTCGGATCGTTGTGTTTCGTAGTAGTGCTTGCCCTTGAATTTTCTGCAGAATCATTGCTCGTAACCTTCTGGTATCGATACAACCAAAACGGTTGTATCGATACGTCAAACTTACTTTGACTCCTGGCGCTGGGGTATCGATATGCAAAATCACATCGTATCGATACCAGGATCTTATGGGACAGTTTTGCTCGCGCTGCTCCCACTTCATTGTTTTGAACCCCGATCACTTCTAACACCATTGGAACACCTCCAAACCACTTCTGAACTTGATTGTTCGTACCTTAAGTGATTCTTTGATCAATCTTTCTCCTTTGACTATCGTTGTACAAGAGGAACGTGTCAAATCCTTTGAGTGTGGTATCTCGTCTTCATCTATGTCTTAAAGTGAGCATGTGGACATTGTGGCATGATATGATGAATGATATAGACATGTTAGGTGCTATGACATGACGTGGTGATTGGTGAATTGGAAAACGTACCATAGAGTGGTTTCGAAGATCGTAGGCTATAAGGTATATCGTGGGGTGCATAGTTGGTCAATGGGGGCTTGCCTAATGGTCCGGATGAGAATAGGGTAACTCATATCCTCGTGATTCATCTCGTTGATCTTTCTAAGTTCCTTTGGTGTTCGTTCTATAAGATTCTAGTTTAGAACCTTGCGGGTGGTGCATCATAGAGTTATTTGTGGGTTTGGTACATGACGAAGGACGTTGTGATAAACTTAGAGGAATAACATGAACTTGCGTATTTGTCAATGTATATTGTGGCATGTTTACAATGTTTTCATTGCCTTGTATGACGATGAATGAAAGAATGTGAACTAATGAATGTTGTTTGCTTGTATATAGATTGATGGTGCGTGTGTGTGTGCATGAGTTGGGAATTTGAATAGGGGAGTCTCGCAACGCATGGGGTGGTAATGTGGAGACTCAAGTGGGTCCTACAACGCATGGGGTGGTAATGCGGAGACCCAAGTGGAGAGAGTTCATTGTAACACATAGGGTGGTAATACAGTTGAATTTCTCGAGAGATGGAGGGTGGTATAATCGACGTCAGAAGTACATGTTGTTTCTTGAACTATTTGCTACTTGAGATTGTGACTGTTGAAAAAGGGATAAACGATTGATCCTATCAAGGTTTTTGAAAAGAAAGGATTTTGGGTTTTGGAAAAGAATTTTTATTAAAAATCCTCTAGTATTCTTGAGCGAATCAACAGTTTCCGGTATTTGGGCACAAATCAACGGATTTCGGTATTCAAGCTCGAATCAATGGAGCTTGACTCATTTGGATTGTGTATTTCTCTAAATAATGCAAACAAAGTAAATGAGTTTTATGGAAACAGAGTTTGATTTCCGCCAATGGGAAGTTGAGAAAGATTGAGGTATTAGTGTGAGGTGTAATGAAATGGTTGCGTATCTATTGTGGATTTATTTAGATTGGAGTGAGTTTATTAATGCATATGGTTTGGCATGTGAACAGTTAGGAATACCTATAAGATGTCTAGAATGCTGTAGTCATAGTCCGTTTGTTCATTGCGGTGCCTTTTGTTTCTCATGATCGTTTATTGACACTCATTCACTCTAGCTTGTGTAAAGATATCTCTACTGGGCTAGTGTAGCGCACAACCTATTATCATTTTCAAGTACAAATCCTGATCAATAGCCCGCATGCATTGAATGCTTGGATGAAGAATAATACTTTTTGGAAGCTATCTTATGTAGTTACTTGACCATCTTTGTAATAACTTTCTTTGCAAAAAGGATGCATTTGTAACTAAGTTCTACAGATTTCCTTTCGACTGAAATAGTTGTAATCTCTTTAAACTTTGAAGTTGGATTTGTAAGTGGAACTTATGGGAATTATGGACTCTTTTGGGTATTATGCTAATTAAACGCGAGATTTTCCTTTTGAAAGATTTATCTATTTATGTTGAAAATCGAGGGCGTGATAGGTATTAGTGTAGACTGTAATCACACATATGGATTAAACAGGTCATGCTATCCGTTGATTGTAGAGGGTAGAATGTAGAACTGTGTTAATCCTTGTTTTGCAGCATTCTTACCCAGCTATTATGGCCACATACTTTTTGATTGATTTTGTGTGATTGGATCCCACGATGTTTTATTCGTGATTATTGTTATTTATTGGGTACCACGATTACTTTTCGTGGTTTTAATAATTAACATAGCATGTGTTATTTATTTGGTGCCACAAATTTTTTTTTTTTGTGGTTGTAATAATTAACGCTGCATGTGAACTTTAATGAAGGCATAAGATCGATGTATGTATGATTTTTCGATTTGAATAAAAATCAATTGGTTATTCGGAGATCGAAGATGATGAATACAAAAGACAAAGGAATTTTGACTCGCAATAGATTTTTTCCAGATTCATATGGTCTGATTGCAGGGCTATTTCGACCTAGTGTTTGGAATTAGAAAATTTGTTCTTCAAAGAAGTTTTAGATAAATTAATTTCAAATTCAACCCAATTTGAATCACTTCAATTGGAGGTCGAATGAGGAAGATATGGCCAAAATACTGAAAGCTGTGCAATTTACGCGAGAATGTATCAAATCCGATTTTTCTTATCTAAACACAATTGGATTTTGGTTTCCTTGATTGATTCAAAGTATCTAAGTCTTTCACACAAGTATTGCTGAAGGATTTCAAGTTGTAGAAGGATTCCTTATCGTTCAAAGATTGCATCTTTGACCATAATAGTTGAATTCTTTTATCTTGTGCTTCCTTATTATTTGTGTTTCTA
This sequence comes from Rhododendron vialii, assembly GCF_030253575.1. Lineage (NCBI taxonomy): Eukaryota > Viridiplantae > Streptophyta > Magnoliopsida > Ericales > Ericaceae > Rhododendron > Rhododendron vialii. The sequence continues at coordinate 3,617,030 of NC_080567.1, forward strand.
TATTGTTTGCTTATGTGATAGTTTACCATATTGAGACAACATGGTAATATTTGGCCTTTGACCTAGATCACGGTTTTTGCAAATTCGAAAATTTTGATAACCCTTACAAATTTTTTAAATAACTAAGTGGGAGAGAGAATTTATTTTGGATAAATCCCATGATCTCCATTACTAGTTTGTAGGTGATATAATTAATTTTCGGTGATGGTTTTAGAACTTTCCTCCCTATCGGACAAAATTAATTGTGGCATCATCGGTACAAACTTCCTGAAGGGATAGCTCTATGATAATTGTTGTGTGGATTACCTCTCCATCTGAGGTGGTTTATAAAGAAAAAATGGGTATAAAGCTAGGTAATGGTATACACTTAGCTATAAAATAATAATATCCTCCATATCTGAGTCATTGCTATTATTTATAGGACCGAAACTATATTGGCTATTTAATTTTGCTTGGCATGGTCTAGTGTCTAGATAGTAAAATTAAAAGGTTGTGCCTATCTACACGAATGATGAAGAAGTAGAGGACCTTCCCATCGAGGCATGCTCTTCACGATGTGTAGGGTTGCCAATCTTTTTCTTTTAACATATAGTTGAGTGAACCAATATTAAAATGAAATTCAAAGTTTTTATTGCCCTTCATAATTGTTGTTATGTTATGTTATGTGATTCTCAAATTCAAAAATGGGCTCTTTCAATCCACTTGTCATTATTCTCAAAGAAAACAAACTTACTGGACTAAATTATATTGTCTGGAAAAGAAACTTGGATATTGTGTTAGGGGCACAAATTTGTGCTATCTGTGGTGTGCCCTCGTAGACCTGATGAGCATGCCATAAAACAGAAAGCAAAGCCTTATAAAGATTGGGTTAAGGCTGATGAGATGACGCGGTGTTATATTTTGGCTTCTATGTCGAATATATTGCAATATCAGCATCAAGCTATGTTAACTACTTAAGATATGCTGCTAAACCTTGGATAAATGTTTGCGGTTTGTTTTGTTGTCTAATCTGTATGCGTTATTATTGGGTTCTGGGAATCGTTTCCCAACAATATGGTGGTCCAAAAATAGAGTGTCTATAAAAATACATTTTAAGAGACTTTGGATATACAAGGATAAAAAGTAAAGACTTATTTTTTGCTAATTTGTAAATTTTAAAAGATAATCAATCTATTAAAAACTTTAAGAACAGATAATTGATGATTATGGTGAAGAGGGTGGGTTGTGGGAGAGAAAGAGAGAAGGGTACTAATATAAGGTTATTGAAGATTGGAATTGATATTTTGTAAATTTCAGAAATATCATTAGATTTTGTTCGTTGACTTAACGGCCAAGTAACGAATCGGATTTGCAAACATCAGGAGGTGAGAATCATTTCTCACAGGCGGAGGGAGATTTTTTACATAAGGCAAACCTTAGGAGGTGTTGGTGAAATTTACCCCCAAAAAATGTTTCAAAAGTGTCTTTTGAAGGAGAAACGGGAAAAGGGACAGCAATTTCCATATTCCAGGTAACGCACCAAAGAAGGGTTAGATTACACGGATTAAATGAACAAGCGACAAACAAACAAAAAATAAAATTACAGCAACAATTTCTCAATCTATGACCCAAATTTAGATTAGGCTTTCCTTTTTAGGACGAGTTGGAAAAATTAAAAGAAAAACAATACACGTTTATCAGGAAAACCATTTCATCATTTTGCTTGTTTTCTTTTCGGTCAACACATCATTATGTTTAGTTGCTCCGATAGTACAAGTTAATCATTTTCCTTAGAATTTCTCACACAAGACCATGGACCATTCTCCTGCTAAATACTTTCTTTCTTTAGTCCAATTTTCTGAAGAAAACGCTTTAATTAGCACAATAAAAATAAAGAGGCCAATCCAATACTTGTGGATCAAAATGGTGTTAACAGGCAAGTTGAGTGGTTGCTCAATGGATAGGCAATGGTTGCCGAATGATAGGCACCATGTACTTCCATGCACTTGGGTGGTGGTTTCAAACCCCACCCGCCCCACCTCCAAGATTACGGTAAATAAATTTCTTGCCTTGTAGACACACAAAAATGGCATTGACAGTGTAAAAGGATATGCCAAGTCGCATTTTCGCTCACGAGCCAAGTATTGGTGCCAAATCCTCCATGTTTATTCATCCTTTTGTGATTCACACAATTTGTTTCCCTCTTTCAGGAGCAAACAATTCCGCACAGTTCAATAAATCAACGTCAATCTTACGCACAGAAGCAGACTAACTTGTCCCCAAGTACATGTTACTAAGTTTTACATAGGAAAAAAATCCTCACAACAGCCAACTTCCAACCGTGGCTATCTGGAGGGTTACCAAATAGGTTTGGCTTTATTAGAATTAGGGAACATAATGAGCATTTCCCATTCAAATTCATAACCAGAGAGTTCTTTTAGAGTCTGGCAGTGCGGATCTCTTGTTTTAGTAAAGGCCGTATGTATTGGTGGTAGCCGTCAGGCACAACCGATTCATTTAGAGGATCTTTCCATGCTGCTTCGTAGAGTTTTGGATATACATTTCCATCATAGCATCCAAGGATCGAGCCAAGGTAGTGGTCAGTGTAGTTAAATGCATCAACAAGAGCAATTGCGTTTGGACGAACCTAAAATCAGAAACAAGAATTTGAAGCTGCTAAGCAAATTGGTAGATTTGTTTCCAGCAGGGTTGAAAGAGAAGCAGCTAAGGAAATGTCATATGGACTCTTTCAAATGTATGACTATGAAGCAAAACACGTGACACTTCACTAAGGGTACCCGACATTTTTGCTTGCGCCAGGAAACTTAGTATTCAAGTTTACGGAAAAACACAACATAAAGCTCTCCTATGAGGCATGAAATGGTCTACAACACCTTGTAGACACTTTCCAAGTGAACGTGAGAGATATTAATAACAGCTTTTGATATTTTGGAAGAACTCCATCTCTATAACATGAAAATTAGATGAAACCAACATTAAGACACCTAAGCAGACACGCACCCATACCCAAGTCCATGTAACCCAAAAGGTGGCGTGTCCCATAAACTTCATTGTTTTTAAGCAGGGACATACTGGGGACACTGGCATCTCAATATAAACACGGATGAAAATATGACGCGAATCACTTTATAAGGTCAAAAGCTTATTTCAGGTATGATTTTCCAAAAAATAAAAGAATTATGATCAAATAAAACCCTCGTCGAACTTGTATCATTTAGAAAGGAAACAATAAGGGTCCGTTTGATTAAAAAGAAAATCATCATGGAAAGTGAAAATGAGAGTGACGTGAAAGAAAAGAAAAGAAAATTTATTTTTTTTGCTATGCGGTTGATTAAATTGAAAGTTTTTACAAGAATCTTGCAAGATACTCCTATATATAAGAGTACTAAGTTGCCCTTAATATATAATATTAATCATGATAGGAAAGGAAATGTTATGGGCATAATGAGAAATGCCATAAGAGGTGGCAACTTTCTCAAGAAAATAAAATTTCCTTGTTTTTTGCAACAAAATTCACTTTCTAGCACTTTCTACTATTTTCAGGCTAATCAAACACCAAAAAAGTATCAATTTTTTCCTCTTTCTTGTATTTTCTATACTTACACTCTCATCAAACGGACCCTAAAAATTGTAAAGATACTATTAGTTTCGGTTATTTCCGGATGGAATGTTCATATGAATAGTAACTAAATTCCTATCCTGCTATATACATAATACATCATTTATGCCGTGTCCCCCATCATGTCTATGTCACGGTTGTCACCATTTATTTAGAATTGTTGTCTCTTGTATCCATATCAGTGCTTCTTAGCCCACACCCATTCCCAAGTCCATGTAACACAAAAGGTCAAGTATTGGGTCATAGAAAGGTGATCGAGTATTCAGGACACACCTGGGAATAGAGAGATCTGAGCTCATCATTTGCAAGCGCAGCATGTTTGGGGGTGATGCAGCCAGTCAAGAGAAAATCACCTTGATGCTTGTGAAGAAGGAAGAGTGCGTAAATGTTACAGAGCACCTCTAACTGTTGCTTGACTCCCTTTCCAGGGATTTCTTGTTGCAGTTTCTCAATGAACCTGAATGAGATTAAAATTTCTTACACACAAAATATAGGAAGGTCAACAAAGATTGGATGTAACAATTTTCTTTGGGCATTCAACTCTATTGGAGATATAAGAATTAAGGATTTGAATTCTCAGAACCCGTGGTGAATACCAATTAGGAAGAGAGTAAAAGCTGCTCACTTGGAAACAACAATTAATTGGCAGTGCGCAACTGCTGCTTCCACCAAATCAGCTGAGAGTTCCGCAAAGCCTGAGGAGGAAGCATCAGACAATGTCGATCCAAAGAAGATAACTAACAATGAAAGCATCTTTTCTGTCTTTTTTTTTTTTGCTTAGCAATAGGGTTCAGGGGACGACCAGCTATGGCAATAGCAAACCCCCATGGGCGTTACCATACGGACTTTAAAAAATGCAGCAGGCCCCGCAAGGAACAAATCCTCCATAGGTTTCTACCATTCCACCAAGGGCTAGTGGATCATAGCAGGGCTTCGCAGGAGAGCAAGGTTCGAGTATGCGTCGACCGTGTGACTTGAACCTTGGACCACCCAAACCACTTAGGAGTAAGCCATTTACCACTAGGCAACAGCCCCTGGCGGTACAATGAAAGCATCTAAAGATTCTAAATATTCCCCAAGACTAATAAAGTAGACAGCCTCAGTTTCTCCCATCATTCCCGCGCCAATGTTCCTCCATGATGACTCTTCAAAGTAACAGCAGATGTAGGTATGTAGAAGATTTAAATCTTATAACATCTTGAAATACCTTCTTCTGGGTTGTCAAAGTTGCTTAAATTTTGAGCACAGGCAACAGACATTCTAGCAGCTCTTGCCTCAAATGCTTCCAATAGTGCACTAGGCTTTAGCCAATCCTTAGCTGCATGTAATCAAAGAAAACAGAATGCCAAGTAAAAAGCCAGGTTCAAAGTTGTCAAATCGAGAATCAGATTGACCCTTTTTTGAATCGTGAATCGTAATGATTCGGTCCAAATTTCAAAAATTGAAATTTTTTAAGCTTAAAGTTTGTTTTCTATTATTAATTGATAATCACATGGTCCAAGAGTCTAATAGGAAATACACTTGTACATGGTAGGAAAATAAATACTAGAGTGAAATGTATATGTGCATGTAGATGTCAAAGATTCGTTATAAAAATGAAAGATTAGCCTTAATAGTTGTGATCTTATTCTTGCTTTTTTATAAGAGAAATTAAGGCAAAACCACAAAAGTGGTTTCATATTAGTCGAATGCAAAAATTGTGATAAACCTCGATTCACCTATAGATTCGTATCGTTTTGCCGTGAATCACTAATCGAATCGTAAATTGTACAATTCACCACCGATTTTATATAAACCTTGATTCACCTATAGAGTCATACCGAATAGAATCGTGAATCGTGGGATTCTAACAACTATGGAGAATCTTAATGCATGACAGAAAAAATATACTCATGTCACACTTAAGAATGATAAAGTTGCAATTTCATAATCTCGAGGGAAAAAAAACCAGTTACATGGAAATTGTCATGCTTTGGTTGCATTGGACAGCATACCTCTTTGAACACCGCAACGACATTGCATTAAATGCTCGACTCGAGTCATATAAGCTATTGTACCGACTGGTTTCTTGCTGGACCCCAGCTGAGAAACAGTCTTCATGAGAAACCTTGCAACCTACACAAGAAAAGTACATGAGCAGATAATATGGCAGCACTGGAATATGTTTCAACTGCTTTACTAGAAACCTGGGCCTCCCTAACTCACTGTGATGGAATAATCCAGCTACATTCAAACCACATATAACGACCACGTGCTAACTTATTTAGTCAACATGGGAGATTGAAATTAGCCATCATCTAGCTATCTAGTTATGGATGAGTTGACTAGACATATGTAGGATCATATTCCGTGGTGTATGTGTTTGCAGATGATATTGTCTTAGTGGATGAAACTGCAAGGGAGGTTAGTGCTAAATCAGAAATTTGGAGAGAAGCACTAGAGTCCAAAGGATTTAGGATAAGTAGGAGTAAAACTAAGTATATGCACTGTAAGTTTAGTGACAATAGAAGTGCCCAAGCAGAAGAAGTGAGGATACAGGAGCTACCAAAAAGTGAGCATTTTAAGTATTTAGGATCAATTATTAGCAAGGATGGAGAGATTACGGACGATGCAACCTATAGGATCCAAGTTAGGTGGCTCAAGTAGAAAGCCGCTTCTCGTGTATTGTGTGATCTAAGGACACCTACAAAATTGAAAGGGGAATTTTATAGAATTGCTATACGACCAACGATGCTATACGGGATGCAGTGTTGGCCTATCAAAAAACATCAAGTGAATAAGATGAGTGTAGCTTGTTAGACTTGTCCCACATCGCTTATCTAAGCCACCTAAGCTTGGTTCATAAAATCTAGAGGCTACTCCACCTATTGCCAATTGGTTTTAGGTTGGAACCCTCCAAGAAATTTAACATGGTATCAGAGCTAGGTTTTGGGTGGCCTCACATCGTGTGGTCAAGTCTCCGTCGCCCAAGTCAACTCATCAATTCATACCTCCATGTGCATCCAAACTGCACGTGAGGGGTCGCCCGAGTCAAATCTCCTGGTTTCCTCAATTCGTACCTCCACATGCATCCGGGCTAAACGTGAGGGGGAGTGTTAGACTTGTCCCACATCGCTCACCTAAGCCACCTAAGCTTGGTTAACAAAATCTAGAAGCTACTCCACCTATTGCCAATTGGTTTTAGGTTGGAACCCTCCAAAATATTTAACATAGCTGAGGATGTTGAGTTGGATGTGTGGCAAGATTAGGAAAAACAGAATTAGAAACGAAACCATCCGTGAGATGGTAGGAGTTGTACCTATACAAGATAAATTGAGAAAAAATAGATTAAGGTGATTTGGACATATTGACCGCAGGCCTGCAGACGCAGTAGTCAAGAAGAGTGACATGATAGTAGTGGATAGTAGGGCTATGGGAATAGAAGACCTAAATAGACATTGGATGCCGTGATACAAAAGGATTTGGGCTTACTAAATCTAAGTGAACAGGTAGGCCTGGACAGAGCTCAATGGGAACATAGGATTCGTGTAGCCGACCCCAATTGATTGGGATACAAGGCTCGGTTTGGTTTGGTATCAAGCTATCTAACGCCCTAAAACAACAGTTGATAAAATGCTTGAACTCGTGAGAAGACACAGTCAGTGCATGAGGCAAAATAGTTGTGGGTATATGATGTATCTTGCAACCGGATGCACCTTTTCCAAGAACTCTGCCGGTGACCATCTCCTGGAGGAGCAAGGCCTCCTTCACAGGATTCACCTCCGGGAGGAGGCATGCTGCCTCCACAAGCTTCACCCCCAGGAGGAACATGCTTCCTCCACAAAGTTCACCTCCTGGAGGAGCATGCCTCCTCCACAACGTTCACCTCCAGGAGGAGACATGCCTCATCCACAAGGTTCACCTCCAGGAGGAGACATGCCTCCTCCACAAGCTTCACCTCCAGGAGGAGCATGCTTCCTCCACAAAGTTCACCTCCAGGATGAGCATGCTTCCTCCACAAAGTTCACCTCCAGGAGGAGACATGCCTCCTCCACAAGCTTCACCTCCAGGAGGAGCATGCCTCCTCCACAAACATGCCTCCTCCACAAGATTCACCTCCAGGAGGAGGCATGCCTCCTCCACAAGCTTCACCTCCAGGAGGAGACATGCCTCCTCTACAAGATTCACCTCCAGGAGGAGCATGCTTCCTCCACAAAGTTCACCTCCAGGAGGAACATGCTTCCTCCACAAAGTTCACCTCCCGGAGGAACATGCCTCCTCCACAATGTTCACCTCCGGGAGGAGCAAAGCTTCCTCCACAAACTGCGTCTCCAGAGGAGCAAGGCTTTCTCCAAGAATTCTCCACCAGCGGAGGGGTGAGGTCACCTCCGGGCACCTCACCTCCTACTCGACACTTCGAAGACTCCACGAACTCTTAAAGGCGACTCTATACACCGTCCTAGGCCAGGAGCAAGGCCTAGGTACCTCGCTCGGGACCTACGGAGGAATGTGGCTTGGAGGCTAGAGCAAGGGGTTTGTCAAAGAGGACGAGCTTGCCTCCGGCAAGCTCTAACTTGACAGGTCCTAGAGAGAGAGGGGGCATTGACCGCCATCTGACACCTCGGAAGAAGTATCATACCTACCGCCTACCACCTGGCACCTCGGAGCTCGTATCATACCTCGCCTGACTCGGCAGATGATACGGGTCTCCATGTATCACCGAAATAGCCCCTGTCGGCTCCTTGGTTACAAGCCCCAAGGCCTGACTTGGGACTAAGAGAGGAAAAGAGGTCAACCTCCACTCTGTCCACCAATGGGGAGGAGCCCTACACCTGGCTCTCCCTCATCTCCAAGGTTCATATAAAAGACAATCATTCAATACCGATCAACAACGATTCAACACAACTAACACCTACCTACTCTCCACTGCCATCCCTCTCTCTCTCTAAGTCCGCCCCGAGCTCTCTCCTCCTCCACCTCCGGTGGTTCCCGAGCACCGTCGTAGCAACCGCCATATACCCGGAGGGCGACCTCAGGTACTCTTCCCGCTCCTACCTCCCACATTATACTCTGCTGGGGAAGAGTGGTGCTTGCTACAATGCCTCCAAAAAAGCCAACAAGAGCTCCCGGATTGAGTGGTATTGAGGGCTTGGAGGCTACCTCCGACCCCGTCATAGAAGAAATGCAACCTATTACGCAAACCGCTATCGTCGAACAGTTGCGTTCGGTGACCGAAACCCTTGCCACGATGCAACAAAACCAAAACCTCTTGATGGAGACCGTACTCGCCCTGCAGAAGAAAAGCACCACCCCTCTTCCACCTCAGGCGGAGACGGAGGGAACTCATCCTACTGGCTCTCAAACCGAGACTCGCGACAACCAAACAGGTGAGGGAGCACAAAACCTCCAATCCAAGGAGACGCTTACTCCTCCTCCAGAGATTAGCTCCCAAAAGCCCCCCTCCACGGGCGTGGGTTCAGCCGCTGTAGTCCAGAACACGGCAAACACAACCCCCATCACTCTCGAGCAAGTGCAAGCACTCATCCAATCCGAAAAGAAATCCATCACCTTTGCTCCCGACGCAGACCTATGCCCTCCGTACCCCATAGCGGTCGCAAGCATGCCATATCCAGAGGGATACACGGTCCCTAAGTTCATCCGTTTCGACAGAAGGAAGGGGAACGCCAAGGAGCACGTCATTTGTTTTGTGGACAGCCTCGGCGTCCACAGCGGTGACCGTAACTTAAGGCTACGAGAGTTCTCCAAATCCTTGACGGACAAGGCGTACTCATGGTATGCCAATCTCGCTCCTAGCTCGGTCCTCTCTTAGGAGGACATGGTAAAAAAGTTCTACTCCAAGTTCTTTTACGCGGAGGATCGCCTCACAACCCTCCAACTGATGAAGGTGACTCAAAGGCCCTCCGAGGACTTGAATGCTTACGTCCGCCGCTTCCGCGAGCTATCGGTGGATGTTCAGGAACCGATATCGGAAGATCGCTTGGCCAAGATTTGTGTGGACGGAATGCAACCGACCTTCAAGCCTCATTTGGTCACTCACCATTTCCCAGATTTCTCCGCATTGTATGAGGCGGCCCGGAACTTGAACGAAACAGTGGAACCCCCACTTCCTCCACCTCGCTACCAACATTCTCCTCGCGCAAGGCATCCGGGTTCCAGACAAACGGCTTACGCGGCCTCTGGCCCACCACCTAGTCGAAGTCGGGGGTATCCGGCGAAACGCCCGAAGTACAATGAGCCTCCACCTCTGCCGGTAACAGCAGCGGAGGCCCAAGCATTCTTGGATGCTTGGGTACAAGACGGCAAGGTAGCACTTCCAGAAGCCAGGAAGGAACCTACTCGGAGAGATATGGAACATCCGGACTATTGCATTTATCATAGGATGGTCCGCCATCCTACCAAAGACTGTTGGGGCCTCCGAACTTTGTTCGAAAAATTTATGGTTGAAGAAGCCGTGGAGCTCACGGCGACCAAAGATGTCCTCCGGAATCCCCTCCCAAATCACAAAGATAATGGGAAAGCTGTCATGATGGTGACCATCTCCCACCATGAAGAGAATGAAGAACCCGCCGCGTGTGAAATAGCTACCACAGAAGGGCCGGAGTGCCCAAATTTTGAGGAAAGGCGGGCCTCCTCCCTCCAAAACTCTACGAAATTTAAATGGTTATTTGATCAGTTTGGCTTCTCCCAGGCAACAAGATTCGAGGCGACCAAGGCCATACTTCGCGTGGCAGAGGAGCACGGAGAGCAATGCATGGGCCTATCCGGCTCTGTGAGGAAGATTCTCCGTGACAATCATCTTCCCATCACTTGCACTGAGGCCGATCGACAACTCCCTTTCCCCCACAACAGGCCCTTGTATGTTCCGGTCACCATAAATGGGATGGAGTTTCAAAGAGGTTTTCTAGATGGCGGAGCCTCGCTCAACATCCTACCTTACTCCGTTTTCAAGGCGGCGGGCATCCCATCCGGCCATTTAGTCAACCAACCCATCACAATTTCCGGATTCGGAAACCATAGCCAACAATCCATGGGATTTGTCCAAGTGGACCTCATCGTGGGGCCGATACGATCTGCCACTAAGTTCCATGTGATCGACTCCGAGACAACTTACCAAGCCCTCCTCAGTAGGACTTGGATGCACCGATATGCAGCGGTCCCCTCCACATACCACCAATGCATGAAGGGAATATACAAGAATGGTCTGGTCACCATTGTCGGTTCTCAAAAGCCTTTCAAACCGGAAGAGTCTCACATGGCGGATGCCATATTCTACGACGACCCAAATGAGGAAGAGCCCCTGGCTCCTCCTAGGGGCATATCCCGATCCCCAAATGGGATGAGATCTCGAAGGAAGGATCTCCATCCACAAACAACCCCAACGAAAAAAAGAGGGCTAGAGATGTTATCTTGGCCAAGGCCCGAGCACCCGCGGAGGACAACGCCGGCCCCAAAGTGGTGAAGTACATGAGGCCGGACGGTAAGGAGGTCTATCGCTTGTGAAGGTGCGGGGAGCTAGCTTCCTTAGCTTCCTCCCCTGGGGAAGCCGGCTCCCAAGCGGAATGTCATGAAGTCCGCGAGGATGAAGGGGACCTCGTGGAATACCTCACTCAATGTTGCTCCTTATCTAGTCTCACGCAAAATCAACCAAACAAGCTAAAGAAGAACAAGAAGAAGAGAGAACCTCCCACAATCCAAAAGTTGACAACACCAGATGAGGGCCAGGAAGAGCAACCCCCAGCCCTCCAAGAAGTCAAGGTGGCTCCAGAATGCTTACAAGATGGGCCTCGGCCTTAGAAGCAAGAGTTAGAGGAAGTGAACTTGGCCCCGGAGGGCATGCCTCCAAAACCAATTTTTCTAGCCAAAGATCTTCCTGGAGAGAAAAAGAAGGCTTTCATTGCACTCATCCGTGAGTACATTAAGGTTTTTGCATGGAACTATGAAGAAATGCCAGGATTGGACCCCGGAGTCACCACACATAAACTCAATGTGGTGCCTTTGGCTCGTCCGGTGAAGCAAGGCGTTCGGTTTTACGAGCCTGACGTGGAGTTAAAGATCAAGGATGAAGTAGTCAAACTCCTCAAAGCCGGATTCATCAGGCCCATCCAACACCCCTCCTAGCTCTCCAGCATCGTCCCGGTGCTAAAGAAGAATGGGCAACTCCGCGTTTGCGTGGATTTTAGAGACTTGAACAAATCTTGCCCGAAGGATGAATTCCCTCTTCCTAGCATCGACACGCTTGTGGACTCGACCTCCGGGTACCACATGTTCTCATTCATGGACGGGTTTAGTGGACACAACCAAATCAAGATGGCCCCTGACGATGCACCTAAGACCTCCTTCCAGACTCCCAATGGCAACTTTTTCTACACTGTTATGCCATTCGGCTTGAAGAATGCAGGAGCCACATATCAGCGGGCGATGACCGCCATCTTCCATGATATGTTCCACGACATACTCGAGTTCTATATAGATGATCTGGTGGTCAAATCCAAAGGACAAGAGACCCATCTGGAGGACCTCCGAAGGGTATTTGAGAGATGCAAAAAGTATCGGCTACGGATGAACCCGCTGAAATGCGCATTCGGAGTCACAGTCGGCAAGTTCCTTGGCTGCATTGTCCACCGTCATGGGGTTGATCCCGACCCCGCCAAAGTCATTGCCATCCGAGAAATGCCTCGGCCCACCAATGTGGACGAACTCCGAACATTCTTGGGGCGCACATCTTATTTACGGAGGTTTATCCCCGCTATGGCTGAGATCACCCAACCGTTCAGCAATCTAATTAAGAAGGATGCCAAATTTGTCTGGACGGAGGAACACAACAAGGCATTTGAGGCTATTAAAACAGCATTAGTCTCTCCACTCACAATGACTCCTCCTCAACAAGGAAAGCCCCTCCTCCTGTACATCACCTCCACTCCCGCTCCATTGGGGCCCTCCTAGCTCAAAAGGTGGATGGAACTGAAAGACCAGTTTACTACATAAGCAGAGTTATACAAGGGGCGGAATCGCGATACTTGCCAATAGAACGCCACTGCCTTGCTCTTGTGTTCGCCGCACAGAAGCTCCGCCACTATCTCCTTTCATACCCTCTCCACCTCATCACAAAATGTGATCCAATCAGGTACATCCTCAATTGCCCTGCTCTGGCTGGTAGGCCGGCCCGATGGCTACTTTCTTTGGCAGAATATGAGATCATTTGTAAAGCCCCTCGGGCAGTTAAAAGCCAAGCTCTGGCCGATCTTTTGGCTCATTTTCCAAGTGGCCAATACGAACCCCCATCTGAAGATTTGCCAGGAGATGAGTTCCAAGTAGCCCAAGCGGAGGTTGGAGAGTGGAGCCTCAGTTTTGATGGATCATCCACGACTAAAGGTGGAGGTGCTGGAATAGTTCTAACGGCCCCTAGTGGAGGAAAGATCAACCTCTCCTACAAACTCAATTTTCATTGCTCCAACAACGAAGCCGAGTATGAAGCGCTCATCCTTGGCCTCATGGCCGCCCTGAATTGCGGCATAACCCTCCTATGCATTAAAGGGGACTCCAAACTAGTCATCCGGCAAACGAACGGCGAATATGCAATTAGAGAACCTCCACTTGCCTCTTACAGGACCATTGTACAAAGATTAACAAGCAAATTCGACGCCCTCCGCTTGGAACATGCCCCCCGCTCAGAGAATCGTCATCCCGACGCCCTCGCGACCCTCGCCTCTAAGGTGGAAGTTTCAAGGATATGCCAACCAAAATCGAAATTCTCAAGAGAAGCGTGTCTTGCTCCGTAGCCGAGATCTTCCCCGAAGAAGAAGTTGAAGATTGGAGAACCCCCATCTCCAACGAACTAAAGAGTACCTCCGCCGCCATAACCCTCAGCAATTTGAAACATTTCACCATTTATCAAGGAGTTCTATACTATAGGGGCTCCGGAGGGTTGCTAGCGCGTTGCATTGGGGAGGAAGAAGCCAAGGTCAAAATGCAGGAAGTTCATGAGCGATCATGCGAAACCGGAGACGTAAGCCTCTACAGACGACTCCAACGCCAAGGATATTATTGGCCCACCATGGCGACAGACGCGGCGGCGTTGCAGAGTAAATGTCCCAAATGTAGAGAAATCCTGTCCAAGGCAGAATGCAATTTCATCGGAGTATACAGTGATTGGAGGAAACCCTACATTGATTTTCTGACCGATGGTACCTTACCTCCTGATCGAGTTGACATGGCGATAGTCAAGAAACGAGCTCCAAAGTTCTTTGTTCACAACGAAGAACTCTTTCGAAGAAGTTTCGAAGGAAAACCTCTGAAGTGCTTAGCAGGTCCTGAAACTTCAAAAGCATTAGAAGTCGCGCACGAGACCAAGCACCAGGGAGGAGCCAAGCTATTCCAACACTTACTCCATGTAGGCTATTATTGGCCCACCATGGAAGAGGATTGCTAAAAACCATGTCAAAAGGTGTAAGGCGTGCCAAGTTCACGGCAATATGATTCATGCCCCCGCCGTTGACTTTAGAGCCATTGGAACCCCATGGCCATTCCATACTTGGGGCATGGACTTGATCGGTCCAATCAACCCTCCCTCCAGAGGAAACATTTGGATACTCACCGCCACAGAGCTCTATACAAAATGGGTGGAAGCCATCCCTCTCAAAAGGGCAACCGGACCAGCCGTCTCCAATTTCATTCGAGAGCACATCATATGCCGATTCGGAATTCCCAAAGTCATCCTCTCCGACAATGGCACACCCTTTGTCAACCGCCAAGTCGGGCAGCTCCTATTCTCCTATGACGTCACTCACCACAAGTCCACGGCCTATTATCCTAAAGGAAACGGGCAAGCGGAGGCGACCAACAAGACTCTCCTCAAAATATTGAGCCGAACGTTAGAGGATCACCAAAAGAATTGGGCATATGCCTTCCCCATGGCTCTCTGGGCTTATCGAACCTCCAAAAGAAGACCCACCCAGATGACCCCTTTCTCCTTGGTTTATGGGGCCGAGGCCGTCCTCCCCCTAGAAATTGCAATACCATCGGCACGGGTGGCGCTACGAAGCGAGGTCCTCCATGATGCAAGACCAAGCGAGTTGGAAGCACTGGACGAACGAAGGGATCGGGCGCAGGCTAACCTTCGCGTCTATCAGCGAAGGATAGCCCGAGCCTACGATGCCTTGGTTAGACCGCGACAATTCGCGGAGGGAGACTTGGTCTTGAAGGCAGCACCTCATGTCATGAAAGGGAAGTCAGCCTCCAAATTTGCCGCGAAGTGGGAAGGACCGTTCGTGGTGAAAGAAGCAAACGAGAATGGATACTACCGACTCTCGGAGCTGAACTCTAGCGTCCTCCTCGCACCCATCAACGCAAAGTGGTTGAAAGCATACCACCCTTAGCAAATGTTCCTCCTTCATTATGCAAGCTTTTATTTGGTGTAATTTACAGACACTAAGTGGGTACAAACACTAAGTAGGTTAGGATCGTAGAGAGAACACAACACAGGATTATAAGTAACTGGAATATTATTACTTGGACTAGCCTGGATTTCATTACGGGGAGAGTCCCCCTTTTATAGGAGTAAAAGAGACCTCCGGTTACATCATGAAGCCTTCCGCTTACATCATAGTACAATGCAACCATTATTATAGGTTACTATTACGTAGGACTATTTCTACAACTTCTGACTACTAAAAATTACAGACTACTTTTACATTTATTACTTACCTTTACATTTATTACCTTCCTGACTTTTACCCCTCTCCGGAAAGAGGACAATACTACCACACTTTATATTACAGTACATACCAATAATATGATACAGGAACAAACAGTAACCACCAATAATTTACATCACAGAAAAGAGAGTTGGTATGAGCACGTGATTTTCACTCTGGATCATCTGAACTACTTTCTTCATCTCTGTCAGTCAAGTGATACTGGGTCAAAAGATAGCGAATATTTTGGCGCCATTCTTCTGGATAAGCATCATTGAATTTTCAGTTTGCAGACTCATAATGGAGGAGAGATGAGGGAACGTCGGCAGGTGTTAATCCATTGAGTGAACACATTGTTTGAGTCATGACCAGATAATTTCCACTGTGGATCTCAATGCTTGGGGACTCTTGATATGCTGAAAGGAATATAGTGTGATACTCCTTTTTCCAGGTGATAGAACCATCAGGATTAGGAACACATCTGTTGTTGCGAGTTGTCCAAAAAGCAAATTGGAGATCTTCATCTGGACCTGTGGGAACTTGTCTGATCTTTTGCTGCCAGTAGGGTATGCTTCCAAAAAGCAAAAGAAATTTTAAAAAGAAATCTTCTGGGCGTTGGACTTGATTGAACGCCACATGAGCCAAATAAACCAAGACTGCTGATTTATTAAAACAGACACTTATAGTATACACATCGACTAAATACCATAAGAGGAGAAAGGCTTCTTTTTTAAAATAAAAGGTATTATGGTAAGATACTTCAAACTGAGTGAGAAAAGGATAGACAGGATGAAATGGTAGACCTTTTATGGGACCTTCATCAAGACCATACTTGAAAATACAGAGATGTTGAAGGTTTTGACACATTTGGACACATCTAGAAAGAATGGTTAACTCTAAAAGATGACACTGAAGGTGGACAGAAAAATTGACCGGATGGAAACAGGAAATCATGGGAAAACAACCAGGAACATAGGGATGTGGTTTTGTTTTGGAAAACTGGTTGATTTCTTTTTTGAGCCTTGATAAAAAATCAGGGAGGACATTTGTTTTTCCTTTTATGTGAACAGCATCAAAACTCCAATTGGAAAACCAATTTGCCCATCTGAGTAACTGTGCCTTTGGAAGGTGCTTCTGTTTGAACTTGAGCATGCTGGGAAAACTCATCATATCAGTCTCAATTAGGAAATGATGACCGATTAGATGAAATTCAAACTTCTCAATGCTCCTTTTGATTGCCAGAATTTCTTTGTAAGTAGAGTGGTAATGAAGTTCTGCTGGAGAGAATGCACCACTCTTGTATCCACAAATTCTGCGCTTTTGATCTGAATTTTCTTCCAAAAGAATTGCTCCCCAATATAGATCAGAGGCATCTGTCTGAAGGACTCTCTTTCCATCTGAAGGTATGGCTAATGGAGGAAGAGTTTTGGTTAGGGCTTTGAGGTCTTTTATAGCTTTGGTACAAAGGGCTGACCAAGGAGGAGGGGTTTTCTTTAGTAGAGCTGAGAGAGGAGTTCGGTATTGGGCCAGGTTGGGAATAAAATCAGCCATATAGTTAACAATTCCAAGGAACTGTTGAACTTGTTTGACTGTGAAATTTTCATCTGAAAAATGGTCAAGTTGGGAGGCTATATGAGGCTGGAGGGTATATTGACCTTTAGAGATGTGCATCCCTAAAAAATCAATTTCTGGTTAAGCAAGAAACATCTTTTTCTCTGAAAGCATGATGCCATGGGTTTGGACTAGGGAATGGAAAATTTGTAGTAGGACAACATGAGACTCAATATCTGGTGAAAAAAGTAGGATATCATCTATATAGACAAGGGCTGAGGATAATATAGGAGCAAATACCCGAATCATGGCCTTTTGAAACAAGGATGGAGCTGTCTTCAATCCAAAAGGCATGACTGACCACTGGAAGTGGTGATCTGGAATGCAGAAGCCGGTTTTGGGACGATCATCTGGATGGATGCCCAGTTGCCAAAAACCTGCTTTTAGGTCAAACTTTGAGAAAATTTGAGCTTTAGGCAAGTTTGCAAAAAGAACACTTCTCCGAGGAAGAGGGAATTTGTTATCCTGCAAAAAATGATTAAGAGGCTGGTAGTTGATAACCAGGCGAAGCTTTCCTCTTATCTGCTCTGTTATTTTGTTGACATAAAATGCTTCACATGCCCACTGAGAAGTTGTGGGCTCAATCAAACCCTCTGATTGAAGTTGCTGAAGTTCTTGAAGAGCAAGCTGGTAGTGTTCTGGGTTCATTCCATGATGGATAGCTTTGGTGGGGTTGATGTCTTCATTTTTCTTAAAGGGAAAGGAAATGAAGAAATCTGGATTTTTCCAAAGTGGGTTGGAACATTTGGTGAGGAACTGGGAATGGAATTCAGCACAGGAAGTTTGGATTATGGCTTCTTTAATGGTGGAGAAAGTTTTTATGGAAAAGAGATTTGGTTGGGTGGTCCAGGGTAACAAGTAGTTTTTGTATTTCAAACCTTTTTTGAGCCAGGAAACTTTGCTGAGATTTTGGAGAATATCAAAGCCTAACAATAAATCTTTCCCTGGGAGATCAGAACCATAGACTTGATGTTTTATGGTGTATCCAGGAAAAAGTTGAATGGAAACAGGCTTACTTATCAGAGTGATAACAAATGTTTCTCCATTGGCTGCTGTAAAGGGTCTGAAACAAGACTGCCAGTAAGACCTGGGGAGAATTGCTGGATTGAGAATGGAGGCTGCTGCACCAGTATCAAAGAAAGCGATGACTGGTATAGGTTTCTCATATTTTCCAAGCAATATTTTGACCTTGGCTAAAGGTTGAGCCAGCATGATGTTGGGGAACCCAATTGTTTGGACTTCATAAGGGAATGAGTCAGGATCATCAGAAGAGTCATCTGATTCTGCTGAATCGTCTGAGTCATCAAAGGTAAATGCAAGGACTGCTTCATCTGTTGCTTCATCGTCGATGGAAAATAGTGATTCTACATCAGCATCTTCAAGATCATCATCAATGAGAGCCAAAAAGTTCACCATTTTGTCTCTTGCTGCCTTATTTGGACACTGTTTTGCATAGTGCCCCTTCTTTCCGCATATGTAGCAGCGATCAGTCTTTCGCTGCCCTCTGAATTTTTTCTTCTTGAAAAATTTCCATTTTCTCCGGCGTGGGAACTTGCCAGATTTTGGAAACTTTGAAAACTTGCCAGGAGATTGAAACTTCCATTTCTGAAAGTGTTTGGACTTCCGGTATGAAGGACGGCAAGTGCACTTCTTGTCTTTGCATTTTATGGATAAGTCGGGTCGGTCACATGCTTTACCAAGAAGTTTTCCCTGTTCTTCAAGAGTTCTGAGGAATTTCTGGTGATTGCACAATTTTTCCAAAGCAATCAAAGAGTGCTGGTAAATACCACCAAGAGATGTTGCATTCAGCGTCAATCCTTTTGTCTGAAGTAATCTTGTTGTCTCATTTCCCAATGGTTCTGGAAGGGAATTGAGAAAGGCTTGCTTGAGATTGACATCATCCATGCCGTTGAGAAGATAAAATCTCTGAGACATGCGGTCATAGTGAGTCTCGAGATCTTTCCTTTTGAATGAACAGCACTTCATGCTGAGATATTCTTCTCGAACAAACTCTTTTGTGTTATTGTGGTCATTAAGAAACTCAGTATGCAGGACTGAGATGAATTGATCAAGGGTTGGCAATTGTTTGAGTTGTAGCTGTCGGTATTCACCAAGAGCTAAGTACCATTGACGTAGGCGGCCAAGAAATTTTGCTGTACACTTAGTAATGACATCACTGAGTGTAGCGTTTGGGGAAAGCATAGCAGCTGTGCACCAAGCATGAATCTCATAAAGTTTATCCAACCATTTTGATGGGGGAATGGTGTCAAAAGAGAAACCTTGGGTATGCATATTGGAATGTGAGAAGGAATCAAAGGTGGGAATTTCAGGGGGTGTATCAAACTCAGGACCTACTTCAATGATGGGATCTTCAACATGTTCTTCTGGGTTTTCAGGGTTCATCATGAAAACAGTAAGAATTGGCATAGAGTTTGTGGATTCAGTATCTGAATCAAACTCAATGGTTGGTTCAAGAGATGGGGTTTCTGGTATAGTGGCTAAGGTATGTAGGAGAGTGGAGATTGGATTTTTAGCAGGGCTAAATGTTGGTTGAACCATTAACTGGGGTGATTTAGAATTTGGGTCTGATGGTTTGGAGGGAGTGGAGGTAATTGGAGTAGATATAGATGTAGATGGTGGAGACGGAATTGTTGAGGGCTGGACAGGTTTTATCTGGGGCTTTGGGAAAGGAAGTTTTGGTGGAGATGATCTTTTTGGTGGAGGAAGAAAAGCTGATGAGCTCCCAAAGATATTGGACTCACCAAATCCTGAAGTAGGATTTATAGGTAAGGGTTGAGACATTTGAAGATACCCAAACGAACTTTGTTGAGAAGAAGATGTGAACATATCAAATGGGCTTTTTTGTTGAAAATTCTGCTGAGCTTGGAGAGAATGAAACTGGTTCTTGAGATGCTTCATTTCAGTATCCTTGTGGTAAAAGGCTGCTGAAAATGCTTGGTTGGCATAGGCCATCTGGAGAAGTTCCTGGTGAACATTCTGAATTTTCTGCTGCAAATCTCTGATAAGAAGTTCCAAGGTTGATAACTTCTTATGAACTGCATTCTCCAAATTTTGCTGGGAGTTAGCAATTCTCTGAAGAATTTTGTTCTGAGCCAGAGAATTTGCTGACTGCCAATTTATTGCTGCTTCTGCTGCTGACACTGCTTTGGTACTACCATCAGGGAGAATGGTAGTACCAAAACATCCACTCGGTTGACTCGACGAACCATCATCAGATGGAGGTTGAGGAGGAGGTGGAGATTTACAAGGAGTGGGAGGTGAAGAAGGACATATGGGACATGGTTCTTCAAAATCCTCGTCATCTTCTAGGAGACTGTCTTCTAGACAATCATCACAATCACAGGTATCAAAATAACAATGACCTGTTTCTGGATTTTTGAAATAGAAGACTGGAAGGCCACTGGGTTCAAAATATTTAATTGGAGGGCCAGGTCTAGAACCATCCACAAACATGTTAATTCTCGAGGGAAAAATAACAGGATGGGTTGAAGATGAGGCAGAGATTTCTTTTGGAAAAGTAATTTCCACGGTACCATCAGGTTTAGTGATGAAAGTTGGGTTTGAGGATTGGACAGGTATGGGCTTGTTTTGATTTTTCTCATAAGCTGTAACCCAGGATTCTGGGAGAAGCTTGAGAAGCTCAGGACGGGAAATTTGTCGTGGAACATGAACACAAGAGGCTTGGTGAGGTGCGTTAACGGTGAGGAAAAGGGCTTCATCTGTGGAGGATGGTAAGGACATGTCAAAGGCATGGTTTTGGAGACGGTAGGCCATTTGGTAGTGAAGGGTTGCGGCATATGTGGAGGAGATTTGGGAGGCACCACCAATTTGGACTTGAACCTTCAAGGCGGATAGCAGATGAGGATCTGCTAATGGCATGTTGAAATTGGGGTAGAAGGTAAAAATCACAGTTCCAGCATTTAGAGTGGTTTGAACTGTAGCAATGCATGCGTGCTGATACTGTAAAAACCTGGTATCGACCAGAGCAAGTCTGGACGTAACAGGCAAACCTTTTCTACCATGGAAAGTGACAGCAAGTCGGATTGCTCCAAAGTGAAGATGGGTAAATCCTTGTTGTTGCCAAAGACGAGGCAAATCAACCGGGATTTCCAAAGGTAAAAGTTGTTCAGCTTCAGTTGCTGCTATGAAGCACTGATCAAATTTAGAGGCTTGAACATACTCTTTTACGGAGGTTGGGCGTTTTGTGGAGAAAAGTTGGGTGACAGTCTTTTTTACAGAAGTTTGTGGTCTGACAAAAGCATTATAGGGATTTAGGAAAGGGAGATCAGTAAGAGGAACCTTACTATCATCAGGTAAGTATTCAAACTCATACAAATATTCAAGATTAGAAGAAGAAGATTAGGAATTTCTACTGGTAGAGGAACATGAAGGGACTAAGGATGACGTAGCAGAGGAGTGGGTGGTAAACAGGTGATTCATTTTTAAGAGTAGAATTCTGGGTTGTCCTTTTCTTTAGTACAACAAACCTTTTTCCTTTTTTCAACGTATAGATCTTCAACCAACTTTGATTAATAAAATTTTGTATACTAGGGTAGATAAACCGAGACACACTGCTCAATAGCCAAAAGTCTCAAGGTACTTTAACCCACTGATACAAAATTCTTTTAACCAAAATAGTTGATGAAGTTTCTGATGTGGAGGATCCTGTGAAGGCAACCACAGAGCATACGCTTCAAGTTTTTCTTTTAGAAAAGATTTGAAGTAGTTTTGGAAAAGAAGTTCCCAGAAGAGGGTTTAAGCTAGAATGGATGACAAGGCTTTGATACCAAATTTACAGACACCAAGTGGGTACAAACACTAAGTAGGTTAGGATCGTAGAGAGAACACAACACAGGATTATAAGTAACTGGAATATTATTACTTGGACTAGCCTGGATTTCATTACGGGGAGAGTCCCCCTTTTATAGGAGTAAAAGAGACCTCCGGTTACATCATGAAGCCTTCCGCTTACATCATAGTACAGTGCAACCATTATTATAGGTTACTATTACGTAGGACTATTTCTACAACTTCTGACTACTAAAAATTACAGACTACTTTTACATTTATTACTTACCTTTACATTTATTACCTTCCTGACTTTTAATCAAAGAAGTTCAAAATTCTTAAGAGCTCCATTTTATGATTGCCCTACGAGTTAATCATGTGATGGAACTCCACAAGAAGGTGAACACTATGTATTGTAGCTCCTTGTTAGGAGCTTTATCAAATTATGAGTTCAATCCCCCATGTCTCAAGTCTTTCTCCATACTTATGTATTGTACCGCCTCGTTAGGAGCCTTATCGATATGAGTTCATTCCTCCACATTTTAAGGCTTCCTCCATGATTGTTTGTTGCTATAGAAAGACTAGAAGAAAGGGAATCATCCCAACCTAAAGTTCGGCGAGCTTGATTAGACGGATAAATGATAAGTCATGCCTACGGAGTGACAACTCTACAATAAATGTTACGATTCATCCTTCGGACCACCAAGCACAAGGGAGTCCTGCATTTATAGGCCTGGCCCGAATTCCCTCATTTCCTAAATTAGTCCTACGCTTGTAGGCCTGGCCCAGATTCCCCCTACTTCCCGAATTCACTCGCCCCTTTTTCGTGAAAATCCATTTCCTAATCCCGATTCTCCTATGATTCGGGATGACGCGTCCACATCCATATTTCACCTCAAGCCATGAGACGTCAAGTCTCCAAGATTCTCCAAATGCTTTTAAAAAGGACCGGAACTCACACCATAGCAAATACAAAAAAAACCAACATCAAACACCTGAATCCTCAGGTCCTCCTCTCTTCCATTTACCTCAACCATGGCTCCTCCATCACCAATCACAAGGTTCCTCCACACTCCGACACCTCCCCAGCGGGACCTAATTCTCCGGTGTGGAGCTACATCCCGCGGATGAGGCGCCTCCCAGCCACAGGGGACACGCAATTCCTCCTGCTAAGGGAGGGAGTCGAATCTCCACCAGATTGGTTTATAAAAGGAGGTGTATCGCAACATCTGGTGGAAGAATACAACCACATGGCATCGTCTGGTCGAGCCTCCCTCACTAAGGAACTCATTCAAGCTTGGGATTCACTCCCATTGCGCCATCTCCAATTTCACCGGTCACCAAACGACCTCCCGACGCACACTCACCAACTCCGAAAAGATACAGAACTAATCCTCCCATCTAAAGTGCACCATGCCGAGGTTCTTTCAGCTCACGGCTTTGATCAACTGAGAATCACAGCCGAACAACTGATAATGTACGGCCAACCGTCGTACCGCCTCTCCGTCACAACTTTCGTCACCCCCGATCAATCCCAAGACCTCGGACCAGCCTTCCTTCCCACGGCGGAAGAACACCCAATATTCAGCAGCGACACACCAAGACCCTCCACCCGTCGCTCAATAACAATTCTATGGTGGAACTGCGAAGGAGCCACCCGCATGAGTTTCTACAAGTACTTTCTTGACACCGTCACACTGCACCAACCAGATTTGGTGGTGGTTTCCAACACATGGATCGGCGGGCATCTCGCCAAGCAAATGAGCTTAACTATTGGATTCGCCAATTCCGCCATCGTGGATCCCCTTACCCCCTACTCATTGGGAGGGATATGGATACTGTGGACTAACGAGCTCCACTGCACTATCTTGGGCACCTACCACAATGAGATCACCGCGCTGATAGACGTGCCGTCTATGTAATAAAATTACCGGAAGATCGAATCCTCCTTATAACTTGCCGGCGAACTACCCTTTCCCTACATAAAGAGGATGAGGACTTAGCTTTTCTGTTTAGGCTCTCTCCACTGCAATCGCCGCCGAGCATAATTTCATTCCATGTTTGATTATCGTACTCTAAAAAAAAAAAAAAAGACTCCATACATGATTCGCCACGGCAAATATAACTCCACGTTTCGCCTTACTCAATCGCCCATTGAAATATTGTCTAACAATATTCTCCGCCACTGCGTTGTGGGAATCGCAAGCCTAGCCTAATCGGGGGCTTGTTGATCTCCCCTTCCGGTGCTTGGCCAACCTGCCTGGCATGGGTTGACTGCCAAAGCACCGCCGGACTCCATATAAGAATCGCCATGGAAAATATAACGCCACATATCGCCCATTGAGATAGTTTACCAATATCATCCGCCACCACGATGCGAGAGTCGCAAGCCTAGCCTAATCAGGGGTTTTGGCGACCGTCCCATTCTCCATCCTGGGCTTGGCCGACCAATATGCTTAGCACTGGTCGACAGCCGAAGCACCACAGGATTATCTCCATACACGAATCGCCATTGAAATCATAATGATACCGAGCGTCGCTTTACTTTTAAATTGCCAATAGAGATATTGCTCATGATCACACAATATTCTCCTTCCCACACGCCTCGATGCTCTCATTCCGCCAAATAAAATAAAATAAAAACGACGAAATGGGGAAGACATGCCTTCCTCCTCAGAGAAATCTGGACGATACACCTAAATGGGGAAGACACGCCCCCAATGGGGAAGACACACCTCCCTCCTAAGAGAAATATGGAAGATACACCCCCCGCCTAAGGGCCATTCCCTCCTACATACTCTAAAAGTCGCGCTATTTCGGCGAAAAGAACGAAAAAGATCTCCTACGCAGCTTGTTGAAAGGATAACCAAAGGCCGAATGACAAATACAAACAAGAGATTACAAGACAAGGATGTTTCATGCATTCATTACCATAAGTCTATTACAAACAAGAAGTGAAGGCACAAAAAAAAAAAGAAAGGCAAACTGCCGAAGGATTCTCCCTCCAAACTTTTCTTTTGCTACCAAAAGTTAATTACATGAAGGTCATTACTACAATTGATAATGCTCATAAATGTGACAGTTCAAGACATTACAAAGGAAATGAGCATCAACAAAACAAAAGTGAACAACCCGGCGCCCAGTCCGTCTTCACGGCCGCAACCCTTGACCGGCATGACTAGACATATCGAATTCTCCCGAGAGGGCACCCTCGCGCTCGGCTACTTCACCCTCAAGCTTTTTCTTCCTCTTCCTCAACCGCGCCGCCGTTACTTCAACCTCCTCCAATTCTTTACTTACTTTCTCCAACCGATCCCGCCAAGCCGGGAGCTCAAGAAGAAAAGCCATTTGATCTATCCTCTTACGGAGCCAATCAACCTCCAATTGATAACTTCCCAACGCAGCCAAACCATCGTAAACAGATATAAACTCCTCAGGCGTAGCTTTTGGCAAACTGACATCCTCCAATAATTCCACAAACGATGCCAAGGAAATTAACGCCAACCTCCTAGAAAAGGTACTCACGTTGCCAAGCCAAACAAAAGTATTGGGCCACTGAAAAAAGATGTCGGACAGCAAAGGTCGATGCTCCTCCCGGGCCTCGGCAAACAACACACTAGGCTGCAACGTCACCTTCTCCTTCGTCTCCAAAGTCACAATGACACTCCCATCAGGATAGCGCGCTATCATAAAGGCACCCTCTTTCCACCAACGACGACTACTGCGCATTTCGGTCTCATTCGCCCCCTCTGGCAGGCTCGATGGTGCTAAGTCTTGCGCAATTGACTCGCCACCACCGCCCTCCTCCACATGGTTGAATCCCACCTGGTCCTCCACTAAACCAGCCTCTTCCTCACCCTCCTCCTCATCCCTTCGGTCACCATCACAATCATCCTCTTCACTCCCTTCTTCCTCCTCCATTTCCTCCTCTCCCTCTTCGCTCGGCACCACACCCGACGAACGCATGTGACGGAGTGATTTACCCTTCCATGGATGAGACCCCCCATTGCCGATTCCCCCTCATCCCCCCAGATATCATTCATAACTCCATGCACCGCCACATTTTGATCGAAAGTGCCTATCGCCTCCAAAGAATCGGAAGGCACCTCCAAACCTCCTCTGGCCGCCATTGTTGAAACCTCCACTTGTGGTGTTTTTACCACCTCTTCCACAGCATCAGGTTGAATCGCTTGCGAGCTCTCCTCACTACCTTTCCCCGGCTGAAGCACTCTCCCGGAAGACACTCCCTCATCCCCCCAGATGTCGTCCATACCTCCGTGTGCCGCCGCATGTTGATCTAAGGTATTTATCACCTCCACGGAAGTAGAAGGCACCTCTGAACCTCCTCCGGTCTCCGTTTCCAGAATCCCCACTCGTGGCATTCTTATCACCTCCTCCACAACACCAGGTTGAACCGCTTCAGAGCTCTCCTTGTTTCCCTCCGTAATCTAAAAAAAAAAGAGAGAAAAGCGTCATTACACCAACAATTTAACAAGAATAAAGAAAATTAAAGACATGCAAAGGTGACAAACCCCAACCTTCTTTCGCTTGCCGGGCTTGGCCACCTCCATAGCATCTTTTGCAGGCCTCTTTGAAGTATGCTTGCCACTCAATCGTACTCCCTCCGCCCGCCCCTCTCCAGCCCCGTCACTCACGGATACACTGCTTCCCACATCCTTCTCCACAGTACCATGTATATTTTCAGATGTTCTTTCACCCTCCCCAATACCTCCTCCTTAACATATGGCGAACGGGCACCAAACGATGCAAGGACCGGATCTTTCACCTTTGGAAGACACAACTCACCATCCTGGCTCACTACATCCTCCACTCCCAAGGACACGGGAACTCCTTTCACATATTCCAAGAAGCGTACCAGGTTATCCCTCCAATACTCCCTATAGAGTTTCGTACATCCTCCCATCCTTTTAGCCCCAGGCAATGTGATTGTATTCATTGACCTAAGCTCTGCCGGGAAAGCCGATTTCAGGAACCTCTTCCACCCATCTCCCACACCCCCCGACGGCAGAAATGGTTTCGGCACCCCCTGATCAAACCCGAATTGGCGTGCAACCCTCATCGGATCATACATCACAGAACTATACTTCCCATTCACAAAACATGGTAATTCCCCCCTCATCATACAACTCATCCTAAAAAGCTCCGCCGTGGATGCATCATCCTTATTCGCAAAGGCCACCACATCCTCCTCCGAGTACACATTAAAAGGAAATACCCCCTTCGGCGTGTTCACATACAGTCGAGCAACAAACTCTCCCTCAACATCAAGAACATCGGCAATACTACCCCGCACATCCCGGATGCCACTTCCTGACCATCGCGCCGACCGGCATACATTTCGGCACAGTTCCCCCCTCCCTCTACTACCACCCGCCCCAAAATCATTCGGTTTAGGCGCAACTTTAGGAAACCGCTCAAACAAGAACATATGAAGAAAGTTGGTGGCCACATAAATCGGCAAGTCATACCTCCCGCAAGAGCGTCGCGCCGCATCTTGAAGCATGTCTAATCTTTTGAACAAAGTCCCCAAAAACAACGGGGCCAACGGTACGGATTCCCCGGAAACAAGGATCGCCGCAAGTTCAAACAATGTCGTATCAACACCATCCTTCGGAGGACCAGGAAAAATGTACCAAGTTAGCCAATAGGCTAAGAACGCTGCCAAGTGAGCCAATTCTTTCAATCCCGGCCCGTCCGTCACTACGTGATCTTCCTCCCTCGGCCTTCGACGCACCCAAATCCTTATACCAATATCGTGCCCATTCAGTAAAGGTATTCTTCACTCCATTGTGGCCCTTCTCCCGGCGAACGGATCACCGCAGTGCATCGACCATATCTTGTTGTGAAGGAGAAAGTCTCCCGGCGGACGGGTCAACTTTTCCTAACATGGGCAACCTCAACAAACAGCTCACATCCTCCAAAGTGGGTCCTGTCTCACCCCAAGCTACCGGAAGAGTATGAGAATTGGCACTCCATCGGGACACCACGACATCCATCCACTTCCGCTCCCGCAAAACAACCAATCGCAAACTGTTCACCACGGCACGATGGACATCGGCTTTTCGCAGTAACTCCACAAAATCGGCATTCCCCAAAATGTCATCCGCCCAAGTCGCAAATGCAGTCGGAGGAACAACGTAATTCCTGTAAGCAGACAAGCAGTGTGGAAATTCACCACGCTTAACCTGGAACCTCAGTACTGACTTGGGAGAAATAAAACAACCCTCCTCCACTGAAACCTCCTTGTACCCTAACAACGGCTTGTCAACCACTTTCCCAATCTCTGCATCCGCCTCTACTACGGGGAACAATTTATCACCGCCGCCAAGATAGGGTGCCCGAAACCAGAATTCCGGACTAGGCAAGGGAGGAGGTGGCTTGTCTTTCTCCGTTTTAAGAAATTTATTGGATTTCAAAGCCGCGGAAGAAGCACGTTCCCGCCGTGGTTCTACCACGGTACCGACACGACTAGTGACAAGAAGCTTGGGCCGCGCCGTCGTTTCTTTCAACCACAATGTATCCGAACCCCAGCACCTGTCAGACAATTACCAAACAAGACAATCAAGATTCAATTTTGCGAGGGAAGGGCGCTGCATGCATCCCTTTTGCACCCTTGGCAAAAACAAGAAAGTTTCATTTTTTTGTTTTTTTTTTTCAGCAAGGGGAGGGAGCTGAATGCATCCCCCTTGCACCCTTGGTCTACAACAAAGATTCGTCATCAAGGAGGAAGCGCCGTGGCACTCCGCTTGCTCCCTCGACAAAATTACAACTTCGAAATAAACTAAAAACAAATTACCTCGAAGAACTTCGTGAAATCCACCGCACGAATCGCCTTCACAAGCTCGAGTTGCCTCCGCGAGATACACCCCACGAGTTGATTTCGATGCCCCCTTTAAACCTCCTCCTGCCGAAACACCCTCGTCGCCGAAACCCCCTCCCGCCGACACCCACTCGCCAAAACCCCCTCCAACCGACCACCCACCCGCCGACGCCTCCCCCAACCGACCCCCCCCTCCCTCGGAGCCCTCTACCCGCCGAAACCCTCTCACCCTCCTTCGGCCCGAAGCCCTCTCTTCCCCTTCTCGATTTTGCCCTCTCCCCTCTCCCCCTCGGTTTCTCTCCCTCTCTTTCTCCTCCCGCCGGCACCCACCCGCCAACACCCCCACTCACCACAAGCCCTCCGCCGAGACCCCCCTCTTGCCGAAACCCCTCCGCCGAGACCCCCTCCAGCCGAAGCCTTTCTCCCTCTCGTTTTTTTCTCTTTCCCTCTCGGTCCGGAGCTACCTCCTCCCCTCTTGGTTTATTTCCTTCTCCTCCCTCTCGGTTTCTCTCCCTCTCGGTTTCCTCGTCTCTCTCTTACCTCCCTCACCAAAGGAAAGACAAAAGGGGGAAGAGCTATTAAAAAAAGAGGGTGGAGGAGAGACTTTGGGACTTTAGTTTTGTGAGACTTGGCGGAGGACCACACCTCCCTCTTAAATTTAAATTTTTTTTTTTTCGGAGGTGTAGGACTCGGATTAACTTTGGATGTCACCTCCTCCCTCTGCAAATAACCCACTTCCTCCGGGAAGATCAAAATTTTACAAAGTCCAGGAAGTTCACTTTCTCTCTCTAAAAAAAATCCCAAGGCTCCTAAACTTTTCTTTTGGGTCGAAAGTTAAAAAAAAAAATGAGAAGGTAAAATGCATTTATACTACTCCTCCTCGCAAACTGAAGAATCACACCATTTTTGGAACGCAAGGACGTCCTTTCATACTCCTAACTCTGATCAGATATGAATTCTTCCATAAAAAGATGCTGCGAAGATCCGGTGGATATACAGTACAAGGGGACATTATTGCCCACACACACTCACCCCGCAACATGAGTCCATGCGCGCAAGGGGACATTAATGTGGATATACGATACACATCACATCCGGACAAGCATCCTTCAAAAAAAAAAAAAAACTCTTCCGGCAAGTCATCCTACGAGGAACGAGGTTCCCTCTGTGATTCAATCATGCCCGCACACACCCACCTCGTGACGTGAGTATATGCGCGCAGGGGGACATTAATGTGGGTATATGATATATCTTGCAACCGGATGCACCTTTTCCAAGAACTCTGCCGGTGACCATCTCCTGGAGGAGCAAGGCCTCCTCCACAGGATTCACCTCCGGGACCACAAGCTTCACCCCCAGGAGGAACATGCTTCCTCCACAAAGTTCATCTCCTGGAGGAGCATGCCTCCTCCACAACGTTCACCTCCAGGAGGAGACATGCCTCATCCACAAGGTTCACCTTAGGAGGAGACATGCCTCCTCCACAAGCTTCACCTCCAGGAGGAGCATGCTTCCTCCACAAAGTTCACCTCCAGGAGGAGCATGCCTCCTCCACAAAGTTTACCTCCAGGAGGAGACATGCCTCCTCCACAAGCTTCACCTCCAGGAGGAGCATGCTTCCTCCACAAGGTTCACCTCCAGGAGGAGACATGCCTCCTCCACAAGCTTCACCTCCAGGAGAGGCATGCCTCCTCCACAAGCTTCACCTCCAGGAGGAGGCATGCCTCCTCCACAAGATTCACCTCCAGGAGGAGCATGCTTCCTCCACAAAGTTCACCTCCAGGAGGAACATGCTTCCTCCACAAAGTTCACCTCCCGGAGGAGCATGCCTCCTCCACAAGATTCACCTCCCGGAGGAACATGCCTCCTCCACAATGTTCACCTCCGGGAGGAGCAAAGCTTCCTCCACAAACTGCGTCTCCGGAGGAGCAAGGCTTTCTCCAAGAATTCTCCACCCGCGGAGGGGTGAGGTCACCTCCGGGCACCTCACCTCCTACTCAACACTTCGAAGACTCCACAAACTCTTAAAGGCGACTCTATACACCGTCCTAGGCCGGGAGCAGGGCCTAGGTACCCCGCTCGGGACCTACGGAGGAATGTGGCTTGGAGGCTAGAGCAAGGGGTTTGTCAAGGAGGACGAGCTTGCCTCCAGCAAGCTCTAACTTGACCGGTCCTAGAGAGAGAGGGGCCATTGACCGCCATCTGACACCTCGGAAGAAGTATCATACCTACCGCCTACCGTCTGGCACCTCGGAACTCGTATCATACCTCGCCTGACTCGGCAGATGATACGGGTCTCCATGTATCACCGAAATAGCCCCTGTCGGCTCCTTGGTTACAAGCCCCAAGGCCTGACTTGGGACTAAGAGAGGAAAAGAGGTCAACCTCCACTCTGTCCACCAATGGGGAGGAGCCCTACACCTGGCTCTCCCTCATCTCCAAGGTTCATATAAAAGACAAGCATTCAATACCGATCAACAACGATTCAACACAACTAACACCTACCTACTCTCCACTGCCATCCCTCTCTCTCTCTAAGTCCGCCCCGAGCTCTCTCCTCCTCCACCTCCGGTGGTTCTCGAGCACCGTCGTAGCAACCGCCATATACCCGGAGGGCGACCTCAGGTACTCTTCCCGCTCCTACCTCCCACAATAGTTCATGTCCATTTTCTCAAATAATAGCACTTAAACAATAAGAATTCATAATCACATAAGATTTGGGTTTGATCTTTGTGATGGAGCTTGGAGCTGTCAAAGTCTTCAACTTTAAAAAAGTGGAATTTAAAAATACAGAAGGATAAATTTACAAGACGATGCATGCCATCCAATACATAACATGTTTAATCCATGCAGATTGGATTCAGACATCTTAATCAAAGTGCATACTTTATCCAAAGATGCAAAATGCCAAATTTAAGATCAAAATTTCAATGCCACAAACGAAAGTCCTGGATGAAGACGAATCCAAACATCTCAATCAAAGTGCATACTTCATCCAAAGATGCAAAATGCCAAATTTAAGATCAAAATTTCAATTCCACAAACAAAAGTCCTGGATGAAGACGTGTAAGGTTAAGATTCAGAAAGCAAGGTTTGAATACAGACATGAATACTCGTAAACAAGGTTCAGATTCAAGAATATTAACTCATATCACGGACCTGTAGAAGCAGCACGGTATTGTCTCCTTCATATGTACAGGCAGGGACATAAACGGCAAATAATTCTGGAAGCCCACTGCTGCAAAGGTATCCATGCCCGCCACATAATTTTCGGCACTCTTCGATGCCATCCTGTAAAAATAATGAGTGGTAAGCAATTGAGCACCATTCCATGAAACTAAATAATAGTTTATACTTGTCATGTAACTATTGTAAAATTAGATACACATCGATATATACAACTTAGGTGCACAAAATCAAAATACACGCTTGAGCAATTTTTTGAAGAAAAAAAAACTCATTTTATCGAGTACAGTTTGTCATCACCTTTCGTAGAACAAAGAAATGAACTTCCCTATCCGATCATAGCTTTCATTCTTGAACCTCACCACCTACCCGATGATTCTAATACTTGTCATTTGGCCCACTTGGGGAGCAGAGCACAGGTAAAGATATGTGTTGAACGTGGAGGAATAGATAATTGTCTCTCTCACAGGCAATTTAAAAAGGCAAAAAGAAAAGTAAAGTGAAGGCGTCAAACATCGTAAATCAGTGAACACATCCTCGGTTATTGCTTTTGATTCGATAATCGCAAGTGGGCATCTCTCACACAAATTAAAAGAATGAAAAATCTTCATATAATAGGTTAGTTGCACGAATGTCAACATAAGTTGTGTCTTAATACAAGTCTAAGCTACAGGCATCACAATCAGTGTTCTAAAAGGCGGCCACCTAGGCGCTAGGCGGTGGTCCGACGTCTAGATTAGATAGCCGACTAGTCGGGCGCCTAGTCCCTACCTAGGCGCTAGGTGGCCGACTAGTCGGCGCCTAGGCGCTAGGCTCCCCTTTCCCGCACGACTAGTGCCAAGCGATTTTTAGAACATTGATCACAATCAAGTCCTATGGAGGGAAGGGTCCAGAATGAGAAACCAAACTTCCCATTCCAGAGTAAGACTTCTCTTCCTATAATATCTTCTAGAAAACGTATTGGGACTTCAATTCCAAATTGCAATATCAGGATACATAAGGGCACCAGAGAGACGGCCATATATAGTGTGATGCCGAACAGTTTAAGCAAATACATAGTTAAATAACATCGGAATTCCAAAAATAACTTGTGTAACAGCCGATACAATAAGTACTGGCCGATATTTAGAACCCTACGGTGGGAAGATACTTGGACATTGAAACACCCCGTATTTTTCTTTCCGGACAAAAAAACGAGAATGAACATGTGCATAGTTTTGATTGTGTGGATATATCTGTTTAAAAGATTAGTCAGCACATTTATATTTAGATTATAAAGTAGTTGAGGCAGTACTAGAGGCATGCCCCCCTTGACCTATCAAATTAATGTACCCAAGCCTTGTATATTCTTATATATCAAAGCTCGTGCATGTTTTCCTCCACACCCATTTTCAATTGCCATTTCCAATTGCCAGCAATAGCATCCAACTATCATTTTAAGAAACTATACCTATTATGTCTTCATTTTACCAGAAAGAGAGAAACCCATTTTTAATACAAGAGGGGATTAGCCGTAGGCTGGTTGAAGGGAAAAAAATGGAGGTGTGGATCTAAGGTGGTCAATATTAAAGCTCAACTTTAACTAGGTGGATTTTGAGATGGAATTTACATACTTGACGGCCATGATCACGATTGATGTACCAGGTAGTGTTGCAATACATTCCTAACTAAATCTCTTTGCAAAGAGTATTCTTTTGATTATCTCATATTTGTACTCCTTTGATCTCTAAGCTATGTTGCTCGGACTCAGGTATGGGAATCGGGTGCGGGTGGTACATATCCAAGGGTCGGACACCTCAAAGCTTAAAATAGAGGATCCGGGGATATGTATCCGAATTTGGACACGGGTGCGGGGATTCGCTGAATATTTATATATAAATAGAAATTTTTATATTAGTTACAAAAAATAGTATATATATTTCTTGGATATGTATTTTTTATTTATATTATATTCAGGGAAATACTAATATTTTTTGTAATTTTTTGTTAGATAAGTCATAAGTTAAAAGATGGTGGGCTCCAAAGTAATTATTTAAAAGATGGGGTGTGGAAATTGTAAATACCCTGATTATAAATACAACAAAACGCAGCAGGTCTAGGTCTCGATAGATATGTTCTCACTTCTCTCTTCTCCACCGACATCACTGCAAGTCTGCAACTCGACCAGCCTCTCCTCAACGCTGACAATGAAACTCGACCAGCCTCTCCTCCAGTGACTTATCTTCCGCCGGCAATGATTCTTCCTCCGAAGGCGACCATCTGCTCGACGACGACGGCGAAACGATCTGCTCCGACGACGACGATGATCTTTGTCCAGGTCTCTTCTTCTTCCGACAAATCCCGTACAGATCCTGCACCCGTGTCGGGTCGGGTCGACACGGGTACTCCACCAAAAATGGCTAGTCCGCGTAACAGTCTCTAAGTTTATTGATTCAGTTATTGTCACCTTTTGTATCGTGACATAGAGAACATTTGGCTAGAAGCCATGGAACAGATTGGTGCATGCGCAAACCCACCAGGTCCCAGAGTTAAGACTTAAGAGTATGATTTGATTGCCCCATGGGCAGTCCAAAGTATTTTTATGCAGCCCATGTGGCGCATACACAATTTTGAGTTGGGTGGTGCTTGGCATGTTACCGAGATGAGCCAAGTGCGAGACTACTAGTCGTTCAGATTGACTCCGTTTGATTTGTTATCCATGTTAATTGAGCATATTCTTATTGCTAGCCATGTTTATTGTTCTCGTATTGCACATACTACCCGGCCCTTATATATTTTTCAGGTGAGGAGCAAGTTAGTGGCGGCCGAGTTGGAGATTAGAAGATTATTTTTTATTTAGAGAGTTTTGGAGCATTGTCGTTTATATTATTTGAGGATTTTAGGGCTCGTCAATTGTATGTTTTGGAGATTATTATTTTTTAGGCAATGTAGAAATTCGGGTCATCACAGATATGGGGGAAGCTACACCAGTTCTAAACCATACTTGTGTGAAAGCTTAAGGTCCTAGCATAGCCATGTAGAAAGTTGTCTCTATTCAGTGTCCAAAGCTCTCCAATAAGAGCGACATGTGGCAATTATTCACCTCTACTGTCTATTATAGTATTGACATTCAGTTTTGCCACGTTAAAAGTGCAAGGAGCAAATTGTAAGAGGCCAAATACTAATAGTTGTGAGCAGATAAACACAATCAATTAACAATTCCAATAACTAAATTCCATTCATCATGCGATTGTGGAGAATCATGTCAGAGAAAAAGCTTGATGAGCAAGGTAGTAATATGAATCAAGTAAACACTTACAGCAGTAGCAGTAGTAGTCAACGACTTCAACCCAGCAGTGCACGCATGAGCCTCAGGCAATGTTGAGAAATCATTAGCTTGCAATCTTTGGGTCACATCCGCATACAACCATTTCAACCATTCACCAATAAATCTGAAAGCATAAGCAGATGCCAGCAAAGGAAAGAGCCTACTTTGCTGCGTTTTGTAATCAATCACCTAAATAGCATCCAGGTAGCAAAAG
This sequence comes from Rhododendron vialii, assembly GCF_030253575.1. Taxonomy (NCBI): domain Eukaryota; kingdom Viridiplantae; phylum Streptophyta; class Magnoliopsida; order Ericales; family Ericaceae; genus Rhododendron; species Rhododendron vialii. Next base: position 3,652,310 of record NC_080567.1, read on the forward strand.
CATTACTGAAAACAGAGCTAATGCAACAATTAAGAGTTTCTGATCATTACCAAACAGCACAAGAGCATATCCACAAACCAGTGTTGTAAAACAAGGAATTTATCACTGATTAATAGCTGGCGGGGCCTATCCGATTAGGTCCGATTAACGATTAATCGCCGATTACTAATTAATATGCACCGATTAATCGCTCAAAGGTGGCCGACCGCCCGACTAGCACCGAGCGACTTTTAGAACATTGCCACAAACATAATCACATCAAGGTTAAGCACAGTTCTTCAGACTTCAGAGACAACACAAAGCATAACTAGCAAATGAACATAGTGCCATACATCAATATGAGGCTTGCTCCATAACCAAATAATTATTTCAAAGTAGTTGAATAATACATGGCATAATCCTATCCTATCCAAGTCCCAATGTCCATACAAAACACAAATGTTGGACGGACACTGCACGAGGACGTCATCCCTTTGAAAACAAATTATGAAATTAGTACCCTTAATGGCCGGACTGGTCCATGTCCCACCCATAGACGGTTCCTAGGAGAGTCTAGACTGTGGTGTTCGGATTTGGATCAGCAGGACTAGGTGGGTTCTCTAGTTCATTCTGAACCGCTCCATCCATCTTCCTCCTTCCGACCAGCAAGAAGTCATTAGGGGTCAGCCCAACGACCCTCCGTCAACCAAGTCAGTCAAGGTGGGAGAAGAGGGAAGCACTGTTTTAGTCTTTCCTTTATATAGAGCCTCTTGGCTTGCTCTCCAAATGACGTATCGGGTTGTCCAACTGGGGTTTGATACTCAGAGACAGACCCATTCCCACCTTTTCTTTTCCTGCTCCTTCTCGCGGAATGTGTGGCATGTGGTTAGATGTAAAAGTGGGGTGATTAGCGGTCCGTGGTGACTTCAGGAGGTATCCGAATTGTTTGAGCAGCGGGTTACTGGAAATAATCTCAGGAGCTTGATTCTGAGATGTTCTTTCACTGCTACTATATATTTCCTCTGGCTTGAGAGGAATCAGAGGGTATTCCAGCATAAAGCTATGCCTGAGGAGCTGGTGGTTAGGAATATTGTTGGTAGCTTTAGAGATTATTTGTGTTCTTTGCCAAAGGTGGTTCCATCTGCCCAGAATAAGCATATATGCCTTCAATGGGGTATTCCTGCCACTGTTTTGCAGAGTAGGGAGTGATTTTGGCTGTAGAGTTTGCTTTTCCTTTTGTTGTTTAGCCTCTATGAGTCGTATAGTGGTGCTATGTTGTTTCCTTATGTATAGGTTGTGCTGGTTATAGCTTGTTCTGGGGTAGGTTGGAGACCTTGTGTATAGCCAAGGGTATGCCCGTGTAGCTTGTATTTTTGTTTGGCTTTTAAATGAAATGTGTGCTTATCGAAAATAAATAAATTGACCAGATTAGATTGATTACTGGAAGTAATGATCACTCCAAAGATCAACAACAGGTTGATGTGATGTTAAGAATTCCAGGACTGCAAGGGCATAACTCCACATAAACTAAAATTAGATTCCTTTACAGCTGTAATATGGAGACTTTTGTCAACTACCTGAGTTTCAGGTCCACCATTCTGTGGTCCAAACTGTCTACGAACAGCACTATACCGTGTAGCAATACAAACTGCACGCGATAAAGCACAGGAAGCATCTGCTACAATAGTTTGTCGGACATACACCATAGTACCATAAACTAGCTGCCTGGGAACATCTGACTGCTTATATTTCCCTTCACATGTGACCTGTGAAACCCTGAAGCATTCAAAAGAAGCTTCAGAACAGTTTTCTCTCATGGTCAAAATATAAATTAGGCAGAAGCACCCACTAATCATATTGTTTAAAGAAAGACTGCAAGTGAAATTCAATATTTAACACAAAATTGAAGGCTGCTAAATGTGGGCTGGCGATTGCACCTACGTGTAGGTGGCCATGTGTCAGACATAATCTTGTATACGTATGCTATACTGTTTATCTACTTCCTCCCCTCTTAACAAATAGAAATCAGGAGCTTGTATCAAAGCAGCTTCCATTAACCATGGAACTAATGCTTTCAAGCCAGCAACAGTACTCAAGAGTCAAGACAATACTTAAAATATGGTAGAAATGGATGAATTAAATATTTGAAGTCCACAATTATTTTGTAGTACTTACATTTGCTTGTGACTACCCAACTTTCAATTTTGGTGGTTTGTGAAGCTTAAGAACAGTCCTCTCTACTATTGCACCATCAGCTCAGTAAGTGACCAACAAACCAGGAGTCTCCTACTTAAAAATAAAAACAAAAATAATCAGTGCCTTTACCTATGTAAATAGATTTCTACAGTATGCCGTTTATTACAACCTCTGTTTGGGTTAGAATTTGGGTTAAACTTGAGGCCTTAAAGGAAGCCAACAACTGCAGCAGCCATCCTGCCCCTTGTTATAGCTGCCACTACCAAGACCACCACAACCTGCTCCGCATGATCGACTGAGGCAATATCACAACCACGACACAACCACCAGTAATCCAGTAGTCTGAAGTCTCTAGCCACCACCTCCTCGCTACCACCACAGCACAGCAACTACTTTTCTATGACCACCACCATAGTTGAATACTCGAATACAACCTTGCCAAAAAACCGATAGTACCACAAGAACAACCTTGCCATTAGCACCCACAGGACCACCACGCAGAGCACTCCATTGTGAATAGACAAAATCAGTCTTGCCACCCCATGGACCCACCAACCTACCTCCCCTCCCCAACACCTAATGGCTGAAAAAGCAATTAAGAAAAGAAAAGAAGCACTGGTACTACTACCGCAGCAGTCCTAGAAGCACTCATTATAGCCTCTGCCAACAGAAACACCACCACAGTACATCACCATCATTATCAACCCACGTCACCCACACCATTATCACACAATAATTGCTTGAAACTTGATGTTCTTTGCCAAAACAGAAAGAAAAGCTAGACTAACATGGTTTTCATGTGCTTCTTTCGTTGAACACCTTCACCTCAGACTTGCTATCTACTCAAAAAAAAAAAAAAACTGTCCAAGCACAGCCCACAGGTTATCAGGATATTTACATCATTTCAAAGTTAATTAACAACAATTCTCAGCATCTCTGTAGTCTAAATGGCAGAGCCAAAGACTGAATAGGTCGTGATAACCTTTTACTTCATTGTGGAATACACATCTGAGTATATGAGCCAACATAAGTATGCAGAAGGCATCAGAAGGCATGCATAGACAAGTATACTGTGCACACCTCATCAACATCTGATTTCTGGGGATATGCACATGATCGAATCGTAAGACCCCATTGTCCATGGTGTTGTATGCTCCATTGCCAAATTTCATTCCAATATCCCCAACAGTTATGCCCGGAAGAGGAGAGTGATCTTCCAAACTCCGTAATTGGACAATAAAACCTAAAAGGAAAAAAAAAAAAGGATAGAAGTCTTATTATTTTTGCTGCTTTTGCATGAGAAAAGGCTGATGTTTTATACTGAATTTATATAGACCGATTTCAACGATATGATAAAGACAGACTTTATAGTTACCATTTACACCATGTTCCCGACCCCCTACTATAAGGCGCGCATAAGCAATAGCATGCGTGGCCACTTTACCCAATCCACCAGGCCACCACTGTACAGAACAATGAAAGCAAGAATTATAAAAACCACTTTGAGAGAGAAAAAGAAAGGGAACAGAGGAACCTTTCCAGGTCAAAACACTAGCAAGTAGCAATGATAGATACTGAGAACCAATCACCAACAGCCAAACAGGTAATCAGAACTCAGAAGACTAAATGACACAGGGACCATATGAGGCTGATGTGCATCTTAAGTAATGAAAAGTTAACCACCAACAACTCGCCAGAAGAAACAGCTGAAAACTCTGTTAACCATTTACTCACTTTGCTAGAGGTCAATGTAGGACTATGAATAATAAACTCATCCGTTTGGGGATGGAATGTTGCTGTGGTTTCAAGACCTTGTACGTTAGAACCATGTCCTAGTTCAGTTTGAGCATAGCAGCCAATAATTTGCATCTTATATGCCAATGGCAACCATTTCTGCTGCTGCTCTTCAGTGCCTTGTCCTTTTATAGCAGGTATAAACATTCCCTGAAGACAACATAGAGAACAGTAGTAGTATGTGAGAATGTTGAAAGTTGAAATACATGCTTTCTATATGAACTGTGGCAAACCAAAGGAATATCAAACATGGTTCCACTAGACTTTGATACAATCTACTACAACAAAGGATATATGAGGAGTTGAAATGTACCCAGTGGAGATCAGTGAAAGCAGGTTCATCCACATAAAACCTCAACTTAGCCGCCTCTTCTTCTGCAATTATTAGAAATGCAATCCAAGATTAAACTAACAACCTGAAACATCTCTTAACTCTGACCAGCTAATAAAATAAGCATGGTCAAAAATCATACTAAAATGAAGGCATACCAGAGAGACGGAGGTCGACGATGGTTTTCCATGCATAAGCTGCTTTTCTAAGAGTATTTTTGAACAACTCCTTCCTGCTAAGCGTAGATCTGTTATCTTTCCGGAAGCCCTAAATCCCCAAACGATGCACAAAAATGAAAATTAGATACCAAAACGACAAGTGGCTACAAGAACCATAACAGCATCCACTAGACTTCAGAAAAAATGGCAGCAATGCCCAAGTGTTTGTTGTTTAAAGTACTTTCACTAGCTGTACCAGGATAGAAATTAGAGTCAGCTTTCCCCTTAGCCAGGTAAAGCCCAAGCTTTCGGCCTCCATTTTGGGAAGGCCCCACATTTTTATATACTAGCTATCGGGTATCTGTATATATAGGAAAAGAAAGTAATATATATATATATATATATATATATATATATATATATATATATATATATATATATATTCTCTGCAATTAGGAAAGAAGGCCCAAAATAGGAAACAAGAAGTCCAAGTACATAGTGAGGTAGTATTTCTTTCCAAAAGAACTATGTATCCAATCTTAATTGCAAACTAGTATCACCTAATACTTTTTCTTGACAAAAAGAAATCACACATTTTTCTCCTCTCTCAAAAACCAGAGGAGGAGTTTTGGTGGACTCTATAGTAACCCACTAAGTATCTCTCTCTGCACTCTGTCTCTCTATCCCGCTCTGTTCCTGGGGTAAAACTCACAAAAGGTTTTCGACAACATTATGTTACCAGTTGTATCTTGTTCAAATACAAGGCATTATGGTTTACTCAATCAATATTTTGAGGTAACAAGTTGCTTTCAATTGCTCATGGGTACATTTCAACTGAATGGTTTTTTCAATTGTTCATGGGTATATTTCAAGTGAATGATTTGTACATACTACATTGTTCGTATTAACTGCATTTTGATTTTAATTGCTTCTCTTCACATAGAAGATAACATATAAATACTATTGCTCATCCTTGTTCCATCTTTATCAGCGAAGGTGACAAATCAAGTGCTATTGTCCTGTAATTGAAGCGTTTTCTTTATTCACGTTGTGTTTAAAGTTGTTCATCACATAGAGTGTTCATTTGTTGTGATTGTTACTAGGAATAATAAATATGCCTCAAGAGAAATTAAGAGCATTAGATGTACTACCAATTTACCATCATTTGTTCCAAAACTAGACTACAAAGATCTAGGTAGTAATTTTACATCTCAAAAAATAGAAAAGTAGAAAACTAAATTTAAATTATCAAAATTATTGAAAAAATAGGAAAAGGCCCTTTTGAATTATCGCTCTAGACCTACAATTGTCTTCAGCCGGCCCTGATTGAAACCCTCAACTAAACAACAAGCATATGTCGATCCATCCATCTGCACATTGAGCCCTCTTTTCTACATTATTTATCATATAATTACATGAGAGTCTACAAGGTCCAACACAAACCAAAACAACTTTGCAACTATTTCAATTAGTAGGAACGAAGTCTACCTCAGTTAGACTTCAATAAAAGCACCTTTCAGCCTTTTGGGCTGACATTTTTACAAGAACAACTAATGAGTTCAGTAATATCATGTTTATCCACTCCACAAACTCAACCAAGATTATAACATGCTTTGTCTCATGTTAATTTATTAACCTTACGGTACCAGAGAATCATAAAACGAATTCACCTGAAAAATCAAGTCTCTAAATCAGCAATTTTAAGAGTGTCAACAGAGGTGTGGGATATGAGAGAGCAGATGGCCGAAAGCCTAAAGAAATTCACTGGAAAAAGAAAAAAAAACTGGAACTAAGGATCTGAAAGGATAAAAACTAATCCCATCCAAAAGATCCAAATCATAACTGACCATTTGTTCTCTAACTTTCTAAACAAATAATTATCTTACAGCACCAAACTAAGACATTTGGTGGCTTAAAGAGCACTTTATTTGTTTTGATAACTCAAGGTAAGCACACCTCGACTTATCCCTGGGGACCAAATCTCACCGTCCACTAGCGAAGAGTCTGATCACCGTCCACTAGCGAAGAGTCCGATCACCGTCCACTAGCGAAGAGTCCGATTAAAGTTAGGGTAAAGCCCAAATGGATTAGCGCCATAAGAATTGATAGCACCCGAAAGTTTTTGAACCTAAAACCTTAGAAGGAAGCAAAATCCTAAATCTCAAGCCTTGACCACCAGCCAACCCCCTTGGGATTTGGTTTAAAGAGCACTTGCCCGTTAAATGGTAAGTGCTACTGGTCATATCGATATACTCCCTTCTGTCACATGTTTGCTCCCAAAATTTTTGCATTCTTTGAAAAGTCAACAAAAAAGTCGTTAAGTTTTCAGAAATTACCCCTCAAAATTTTTGCATTCTTTGGCAAGGGCTCGGCACATTTAGAAACCAACCAAGCTTGAACCCTCCAAAGCTCGGCTCAGCTCATTTGAACCCCTAGACTTCCCCATACATAGCAAACAAAATGGCATGGAGATTGTAACAAACCATCCAATTATAACCTTGATTGTAATATAGATATATAATTCACCCAACAGCATTCGATACTAACTCAAAACACGCTCTGAATCAGAAGAATTCACCGAACTGACAAGATATCAAACTACCACTACCAAGTCATCAAATAGCAAGTTCAAGGGTAGTGATTAAGACAACAAAATACAATTTTCCCTAATTTGAGGAACGCCGTCAATACACACAAAACAAATCAAATCACAAAGATAAACAAATCATGAGAGAGAGAAAGGGAGAGAGTCACAGGATCGCTGGCGACGAGCTTGGAAATTCGATCGGAGACATCGAGGGCATGAGGAGAACCAGCCCAAACGATCTTCATAGCATCTACATCGAACTCGGACTTGTTCCTCTCGTGAGCCAAGTGATCCACTCCCTCCATTTCTTCTTCGTCTCCCTGTCCCTCTCCCTCTTCAAACCCTAGCTCTTCACCAATATTGGACGATAAGTGTATATTCGCGTACGTATATACGTAAATGCTAGATTAGAGGTAGTTGAGGAGTTACTAATACATATTAGTACTCCAGTAGATGCCAGATGGGGTTGTATCAAGGAGATTAAATTGTGCACGGCCCCGCCGTGTACAATGGTTGCACGGCAAAGGCATAGATGAATGCCACGTCACCTCTTGGCTTATCCAGCCCGTTTAATTTTTCTTTTTCGTTACTTTCTCATAATCAATTAGTTTTAATTTTTTTAGACTATTTATATATATTAAAAATTTAATTGTTTCAATTTTCAATCTTATTAAACCGGTGTAAACATCGTAATTTTATGTTCTCTCTAGAGCTCTCATAATTAAGTATTTGCTTCTTATTTGGGATCCTATAGAGCAGAAACTTGATTATAAGAGCCTTAGAGACAAAATTTAATTATGAACTTTTAGAATAATATGATCAGAATAAAAAGATCTTTGCATCGGTTCAAACGGATTGAAAATTGAAACACTTAAATTTTTAACCATATTTTTTTTAAATATATAAACGGTCTACAAAAATTAAGTGCTCTAATTTTCAATCTGTTTGAACCAGTGCGAAGATCTTATTATTTTGATCATTTTATTCTAAATGGTTATAATTAAATTTTGTCTCTAGAGCTCTCATAATCAAATTTCTGCACCATAGGATACCAAATAAAAAACAGATACTTAATTATGAAAGCCGTAAAGACAAAATTTAATTATGACTATTTAGAATAAAATGATCAAAATAATAAGATCTTTGGATTGGTTTATACAGATTGAAAATTTGAGCACTTAATTTTTTTAGACCGTTTATATATTAAAAAAATATGGTTAAAAACTTAAGTGCTCCAATTTTCAATCCATTTGAACCGGTGTAAAGATCTTTTTATCATGATCATATTATTCTAAAGGGTTATAATTAAATTTTGTCTCTAAGGTTATTATAATCAAGTTTCTACTTCATAGGATCTCAAATAAAGAGCAAATACTTAATTATGAGAGCTCTAAAGAGAAAAAAATATTACGATGTTTGCACCGGTTTAATAAGATTGAAAATCGACACAATTAAATTTGTAATCATATTTTTAATATATATATAGTCTAAAAAAATTAGACTAATTGAGTGTGAGAAAGTGATGAGAGAGAGAAATTGAACGGGCTAGATGGACCAAATGGTGACATGGCATTCATCTATGCCTTTGCCGTGCAAACATTGTACACGGCGGGGCCGTGCACAATTTAATCTCTGTATCAAGACCCTGTAATGATCGAAATAGAACAGAGATGTCGAGAAAATTGAGAATTAATTGGACATCAGGTAATAAGTGGAATAATAATTAAAAATAAGGATAATAAATTGATAAATAAATATGATAATGATTAGAATTCAAAATTTAAAATTCAAAAATTTTAAGGAATAAAGTCTAAAGAGTTCTACAGTCATACATGTATTTTGCTACTAGGAGTACTATATATAGGATATACGGAGTCGTATAGCTTAGATATAGATATACATCCATATCGTCATCCGTCGATAAATACCGATTGCAAGGATTTTGTGCTTCCCTATGTCATTTTGTTCTCTTCTTAGAGCATCCCCAACATCCTCGGCTGTTGGAGATTTCCGGCAAACTGGTGAGATTTACCGTCCAACAACACCCTTGCTTCGAGACCTCACCAGTACTAGCGAGGTACGGAGCCTCGCCTGTTAACTCTCTCTCTCTTCCGTACCTCGCCTGTTAACTCTCTCTCTCTCTCTCTCTCTCTCTCTCTCTCTCTCTCTCTCTCTCTCTCTCTCTCTCACACACACACACACGGATTCGGCCATCGTTCTGGTCATCGCCGTCATTGGCCTTCGTTGCCATCGTTGGCCTTCGTTGCCGTCTTTGGCCTTCATCGCCATCGTTGGCCATAGTCGGCTGGGGGTAAATCCGAGCAGAACCCTAACCAAAAAGGACAAAGTTCTGTCTGTTTTTTTTTTGTTCCATCTGCTTTTTTTTTCGGTCTCTTTATATAATATATATATATATATATATGTGGGTGTGTATATGTATGGCTTTTTGTTGTTGAGCCAAATGGCTAGACTGTTGGGTATTGCACTTGTTTGGAGGCTAGCTAAACCTTAATTCCTAACCAAAATGGCTAAAAAAAATGCTTAGACTTTTGGAAATGCTATTAAAGGGTGTGTTTGATGGCAAGGTTGAGAGGTGGGATGAGATTATGAAGGTGGTGCATGGGGCTTTCATATTTCATGTTTGTTTTGGTTTTGCCTTGTAGGATTGGTTCTTGCAATCCGAGGGGACTACGGGTCCCCCCAATCCACCGGATTGGCCATCTAATGGGGGTGTCATTTTTTTAATCCCATCTCATGGGTTTGAAGGTGGTTTAAAAGTTGAGATGCAAAACAACCCTAATCTCATTACTGTTGAACACAAATTTTGAGTCTATGAAAAAGACGGGAAAGATGATGATCAAAGTCAATTTTATTGATTGGAGAATTTGGGGTTACAATCTCTGATGAATTTCTAAGCAAAGAAATTAATTCTCTGATTCCTTTTTTTGATTGTTGAAACGAGAGTTTGATGCTTGATCTCTTGAATGATGGAATCTTCTCCAAGATTTGTGAAGAAAATGATGACTTGGGTTGAATGTTCTTCAAGACATTGAAGCTTTGATATGAAGAACTTCTTGTTGGATGCAAACTTGAATAATTCTGAAGGGTTTGAGAGCTTTGATATTCAGAGCTCTAAAGCTTGTATGCTTGAATGTGTTGATTCTTGATGGAAAAATATGAGAGGGAGCACCTCTATTATTTGAGAGGTGAGATGGAGAGTTATGGAAAATCCAACCTCCTTCGTATTTATCTCTCTAATTATTTCTCTACTTAATGTAAAATAAATAATTTGTAATTTGATAACTATCCATCTTTCTTTATTACTTTAATAAGAAAGACAATTATATGTGAAGAGAAGTACAATTATTTATTTCACCAAGTGGCTTAATTTAATTGGTCGGGCTTAAGAAAAATAATAACTGCATCACTTAGACACATGGTACCTGTGGGCAACCTGCCTGGAAAATTCTGCCGAAGGGCTCGATTTCGAAGATTTTAGAGTCGCCACCCGTGTTTTTATAAAATGGTTTGTCACCCGAGAAACCTAGAACTTGAAAATGATATTCAAATTTGAAAATGAACCAGAGATTTTGGATTCGGAAGCCAAGCTACGAGAAGGGAAGGCTTTTGTTCGGCACCCTTCTCGCCCAATACGAGGACCGGTCTTACTAAATACTTGTGGGATTTTGAAAAATGCTTATATTTTAACTTTTTAAACACATAACAAGTTGAATGTGTAGTGTTGGCATGTGCTAGAGTGTACAGTATATACAAAAGTGAAATTGAACAGAAAGTTACATGTTATAGGTGACTTGAATGCAAATTGCTCCTTTGCGCTGAGGAGTTAGTGCCCAGCACAAAACACCTTCCAGTACAACTCCTTTGTGCTGGGGTATCAGTGTCCAGCGCAAAGCAGTTGTCCAGATCAGTTTTTGAAAATGTTTTATTATTTTTTATCCAAACAGTGGATTAATTGGTAAAATGCATGAAGGGTAGCTTTTCGAGAATGTTTTGAGGTATTTCTAAATAATAAAAGACAATATTAAAGAGTATTGAAAACAAATAATAAAGGCTAAAAATGGACGTAAAAGCCCCTAGACCCCACTGATATTTGAAATGATTAGCGAGCTCAGGAGGAGATAAACCCATGATCGCGTTAGCTTGCTCGTAGCCTTGCATTGGGTTTCTGGTTTCCTCAGATCAACAGAAACCAAAAATGCAGGTAGTTTACTACCTTTTGAATGCTTGGATGAGACTTTGAGCTTCACTTTGGATGATTTGAAGGTCATTTGGAGTTGATAAATGACAAAGAAGATTTATTATGGTGGAGTATTTGAAGAAATAGAGATTTTTGGCATGGAAGTGGAATTTTTCTCTTCAAATATAAGACATTTCAGATTTTTCTTCAAGAAAAGTCAGAATATGTATATATTCTAGAGAGAGAAAGGAGTTTCAAGGATGGGGAGGGTGTGTTGTGTATTGTATTATGGAGTGGAGTAGAGTCCTTGAATGTGGCTTTAGACACCTTTATTTATAGGGAAAAAAGGACGGGGAACATCTGTGCAGGCTTAGAGTCAGCTCGATGCTTTGTAGGGTCATGATGAGATTCCTGCAACAGTCAAAGCTGTCAGTAACATAAATTTATTCCCAATGCTAGAGAGTGAGAGCGTTGGAGAGTTATTGGATTCTGTTATGCTTGACAGTTGGTGCTTTGCGCTAGACACGTGATGCCTTGTGCTGGGCAGTTGATGGGATCAGGTTCTGGGATGGTCAAAAGTCTTTGATCAAGCCTTCAAATTTACGGTTTTGTCCCGTATCATCATTGGAGATCTAAGGTAGTTCAGGGAGTCTCAATTTGGAGTGTCTATAGTTGCTCCTCTTTGGTGACTACTCGGGTGCCACAGAGGGATACGAGTATGCGTCAAAGATCAGGACACCCCAATAGAGCATCTTGGAAACCCTTAGACCGAGTAGTAAATAAGTAAACATGAGGTCGCGCTTGAGAAGCTGCCTACATACCCCTTTTGTAGGGATCAGACCTGCGTAGTTCATTGGGGTGAATGCAAATAAGCAAGACTACATTCATGGTAGCATTTCAATGCAAGAAAATAGATGGGACGGACCCTCGCAGTAGAAATTGAGTTTGAATAATTCGCAGTAAATATTGAAAGTGGGACAGACCCTCGCAGCAGAACTCTCTATGCTGAGAGATTCTTGGAATTAGAGATGGGACAGGCCCTTTGAAATTTTGATTAGAAATGGGATAGACCCCCAAGTTCTTAGAAATGGGACGGACCCTTGAATTTTTTTAGAAATGGGATGGACCTTTGAAATTAGTAGAAAATGGGATAGACCCTTGCAGAAGTTGATTGAAGTTTTCTTTGATGAAAAAGGGGCGGAACCTTGAATTTTGAATTTCCTCTTGATCGAGAAACGAGACGGGCCCTCTTGATAGAAACTGAGTTCTGAATTTGAAATTGGCCCAAAAAGTTGATTGGGATACTTGAAGTTGGATTCGGACCTTGGCGATCAAAAAGGGATGAAGTAGGCCGAGGCCTAATAGAGGCCCATTGTTTTCTGGAGAATGCTCACAGTGCTAAGGAAGTGGTCTTTGGCGCTGGGGAGTCGTTTCAGTTTCCAAACTTTTTAACTCATAACTGCCCACTTTTCAGGCGTGCCTTTTTGCTTCCTGTGCATAGTTATGACGTTTTGGACATCCAAAATGCCTTTAAAGGTAAAGGGATGACTTCCTTTTTTAATACCCATCAATATTTTCCTAAGAGGAGTTTCCTTGAATTCTCTTATTTCCAATGGCGGACCTTAGAGCTCGAGTACAGATTCTGGAAGATGAAGTGGCTCACCTGCGAGAGGTGGTCATGCTGCTTCGAGCCCAACTCTCCTCTCTGCAATCCACTGCGCATATGCTTCAAAAGGCGGTTTCGTCTCTCCAAGACGACATCTTTAAAGTGAAGATGGAGGCTCTTGACCTGGAGTTCGGGAGCTCCAAGCTTGCCAAAAAGGAGGATGACGTTGAGGGGGAAAGCGATGAAAACTCGTATGATTGTTCCGACGCTGCCAATGATGCGAGCGACAAGGCGAACTCTGGAGATGATGATGGCAGGGACAATGTTGATGACTCTGCTTTTGCAGTATTTAACCACCCCGAGAGCAACTAGGGGATGGTGTCAAGTAAATGGTCGTTTTTCTCTCTTTTCTTTTCTTGTTTTTTGTTGTTTCCTCTTCTTCTTTTTTTGTGATGCCCCGGGCCTTCGTGTCCCAGAATGTAGGAGGGCCGCAATGCTCAATTTTAGTAAAATCGGAATGGGTTAATGGAATTTATCTATTACTATTAGCAAACAAATGTTGTTTTTGCTTTAATCGACCCTCAAATGATTGATTTTAAACAAAAATTGAACAATCTTGATAACTTGGATGCTTTTTGTGCTTATCAAAAAAGTGCTTTGCGCTAACTCAAAGCACCCTTGTGATGTGGTGTTTGGAGAAAAATCCATGGCCCCTTTCAGAAAGTGTCCAGCGCTGGACATGAAGTCCTTTGCGCCGGAGACTTACACGTTGGACCTAACCCAGACGAACGGTTTTCTTTTCTTTTTCTTCCTTTTTCCTTTCACCCTTCTTTTCATTCGCGCAAAACACTGGAATTTCAAAAGGCATTCTCCCTCTCTCATTCTCTCATCTCTCCCAATCTCTTTGTTCTTTCTGAGCCTCTCTCATCCACCAATTTCTCGACTATGGAGCAATTGGACAAGTCTCCTGGTTTGGGCATAAATCTCGATACGATTATAGGGGTGTCAGAGCCAATGGGGGCTCCGACTGGTGCAGCGATAGGGCAGGAGACAACAGTGGGGGAGGAGCCGCGGGCTCCATCAACGATGGCAAATGTGGGCGTGGTGTCCCCTTTGATCTCAGAAGCGTCGGAGCCCAAGGGGACTCCGACAGTTGCAACGACGGCGACAGGGGAGGAGCCATGGGCTCTGGTGGCGACGACAGCAACTGAGGGTCGTAGGGATTAGCCGAGCACAGCAGTTGGGTCCAGTTCCGTTGACGGTAAGTGGCTTCCATGGCGTTACGTGATCGATTCTCCTAGAATCCTGGTTGAAGATATTTTGAATGAAATTACAACGCGGGAGAGTGACAGCGATGTTGGTGATACATAAGAGATAATTACAGACGAAGGTGGCGATGAGGTGGTGGCTGAGATGGAGGTTGATGTTTGTTGAGGCGACGGGGATGTTGGGGAAGACTCGAGAAGAGATAGGAAAGCCCCGATGGTTATGGAGGATGCCGAGACGCCGGTCCGCATTTTTGACAGGCTAGCCAGAGATTCAGGAGCAGAGCCGACTCGATGGGTCACTCTTTTGGATTATGAAGAGTTTGTAGAAGACGAGGATGTTTTTAAAGCTGAGCTGAGGATTATGGCGATGGTGTTTGAGGCTCGTGCGTGGGAGGTAGAACGGGAAGAGTTGTTGCGGTGTTCAGAGCTGAAGGGAAATGAGGTGTTGAAGGAGTTTGAGCAGGAGGTCGCGGGGGCCAAGATTGTGCCGAGAGTATCGACGATGCAAGAGGCATAGAAGGCTGCTAGGGTGGCCTTTAATCCAGCAACGTATGCACCGAGAGTACACTTTTTTGTTCCCCAATTGCTAGATCCTTACAAGCCGACTCGAAAGATTTTTTACGAGAATTCAGTCTTACAGGACCGGACCTTTCTCTTGAGAGAGGGCTGTTTGGAGGTACTTTCTTTGATCTTACTTTGTCAATTTCAATTTATCAAGTTATCGTATATTAATCGAAGCCTGAGTTCAATTTACACACAATACACTTGTTAAAAAGAAATAATCAAATTAATGAAGAGCGATAAGCATCATCATCCTGAAAAGATCATTCAAAAGGGTTGCCTTTGCATGATCTTTCCAAGTTTAATAACACTTATTGTGCCTCCTGTAAGGCCAAAAGTTTTGCATGCTCAAAAATAGTTGAGATTGACAACTTATTCGTTTTAATGCAGAGGAGGGCGACGTTGTTTGGCTTTGGAGGGTCGGTTCAGTCCTTGGAGTTCTACAATGAGCTTCCTGTCGTGGTTCAAGGGTTGGTGGATGCTGCGGGATTTGACACATTCATCCAAATTTTGACAACACTTGTTCGGAATGACCACGGGTTGCTGACAGCCTTAGCGGGGAGGTGGTGGCACACCACCAACACCTTCCACCTTCCGCCTGGGGAGATGACGGTCATGCCGCTTGACGCTGTGGCAATTATAGGTTTGAGAGTGGGCGATGACCCAATCCCTTTTGACACGAGCCTTGCTGATGACAACGTGGCACTGCAGTGGTTCTTGGGTTTCGTGCCCAAAGTGGAGAATGGCTTGATCATCTATACAAGTTTGAGACGACGATGGAACCATGATCCAGCCAGTGATGAGGAAGCCGAGTAGATGGCTAGGGCTTACTTGCTGTACATTTTCAGTGCGTCCTCGTTTCCAAACAGATGTAGCCGGATGTAAATTCTACAAATGGATGTGAATTCGGGGGTTGTGAATTCTTGCAAAAGTGTGTGAATTCTGGAAAGGTGTGTGAATTTTTGAGGGTGTGAATTCTTCTGAGATGTGTGAATTCTGTGGGGGTGTAAATTCTTGGGGTGTGAATTATGTGGGTGCGGAAAAGTGAAAAGGGCAAAATAGTAAAAGCATATTTAAAAAGGGCTTGGATGGGATAGCACTTATAAAAGAGGGTTTGCAAGGAACCCACACAAAAAAATAGGACTGGTCAGGAATTTCCCGTCCAAATTTGGAGCCCAAAATAGGGCCTCCTTCGTAAATAAGTATATATATTATTTTTTGTTCAACATGAGAATTGTCTTTCTTGGCCCAACGATATGTCGATTTCATTCTGTATAGAGTGTCCAGGTTTGAATCCATGGCTGATGAAAGGACGGCTGGCATGCGCGAAGTCCTGAAAAGTTGTCTTGTCTGTGCCACGTGTCAGGAGCTTATTGGTTATTGGTTCGACGGTGTAATGATGGGCGGGAATTTTGAATCCCCAACCCTACCTCTATATAATGGACGTCGAGAGGAGAGAGAGAGGTGTTAAAAACTCTCTCTCTCTCTCTAAAACTCCATAGCCAGAGCTCTTCTCTCCGTCTGTTCATCTTCCAGTCTTGATTCTCAGCGGATTCATCATCAGATCTATCAGAAATTTCCAGGTATGTGTTCGATTTTCACCCTTCTTCACATTTCTGAAGTTTTTATGCACTTTTTCCTTTGTTTTTCTGGGTTTCTTGGCGTCTTTGGTTCTATATGAATAATACACCCCTGGGGATGAACAGTGATGTTCATCCCTACGTTCAACTTGTTCTTCCGAGCCCCGACTCTGATGTTGGTGTGCTTTGGCCAATACTGGGTAAGGCCGAGCCTCATGACTCAAATCTCAATGTTTCTCGAGCTTGAGTCTTCATAGAGTGAAAATAGGGTGGGCCAGTAGGGTAGCGGAGCTTAGGGAGATCCTCGTCTGTCGCCGACAATAAGGTTTCTCACTATTTTCTTGTGTTGATAGGTCTGGCTCACCCAGTCATAGTTATCTCTTCCAACTCTGAAAGCTCAGGGGACAACTCCGGAGACCTGATAATCCGAGAATATTTGGAAAGGAACAGAAGCCGATGCCAAACCTCTTCAATCACCTCAAATATGTTAGCCGACACTAGTGACTCAAACGCCGAACGTGATTATGAGAGTGGCGGGGAAGGGTTCAACACCAAGCCCGAAAATCTCGTTCACGCTATTCACTCATTTCGAGGTCGAGCCCGGCTAGGGGCAGAAGACGAATCCAAATTCAACCCTCAAGCCGAGGCCACTTCCTTTGCGCGATCCGGGCACGACGAAGTCCCTTCTGAGGATAGAGAAGTCGCCGACCTCTATGAGAGGGGTCAAGTTTGTCCCCACGCTCATTTCTTCAGTGGGAGGCCCGGTGAGTACGAAAACTTTTGCCGAGACTACAATATTCCAGACGACGTTGTTGTTAGTCAGGTGGCTAGCAACCGTATTAAGGATAGGAGAGAGCACCACCCCGAGCACATCACAGTTCCCTTGATGGCAATCTGTGAAGCTAGGCTGCTGTTCCCACTTCATCCATTTTTAGGGAACTTTTGGCTCGGTTCAGCCTAGTTCCTCATTACTTCGCAATCAATAGCTATAGGATTGTGATGTCAGTGATTGCACTGAAGGAGCTCCACGATCTGGAGTTCACCATCGCCGAACTCTTTCACACGTACATAATGTTTAGGCACGGCCAGACCGAGCGTCGATACCTGTCTACTCGTAGGGAGAAGGCAACCTTAATAGATGGGTTGTTCGACACTGATAAGTGGGCAAACTTTTACGTCGAAGTGAACGACAACTATGAGTTCGGTGACCAAACCAACCGTAGGTATGCAATGCCGAAGATAAAAGACTTCTGAGGTAGTTTTTCTTTTGATTTGCCGTTGACGAGCCTTATTTTGATTTCGCATGTCTTGTTTTACAGTATCGATTGCCTTTATTCATTATAGATCATTGATCCATAACTAAGACTCAGCAGTACTCGCTTGCTGTTGAAAAGCATATAGATATCCTGCTGTGCCAAGCTGTCAGAGATGCACCAATGCTACTCGGTTACATCCCATCGTACAAGGACAAGCTCAAAAGGAGAGAGAAAGAGGTAGGGCCGAGCAAGAAAGCTGGTGGCCACACGAAGGGCGGAGGGCAACCAGGGAAGGGTAGGCAACCCGAGTTGAGCAAGAAGGGGAAGGAGCCAAGGGTAAAATTCCCCACATTCAAGAAGCCAGCAGAATTCTGGTTTCAAGAGAGTCAGAAGGCCGACCTCACAGGCATCAACGTTCCTCTTCGGACCCTCATACCTGAATTTACAGAGGAGATGTCAAGGCAAAACGTTATTTGTGTCAACTTGAAGGATGGTGCCTCGGCTTGACGCATTGCGTCTGATCCGCCCAAGCCCATTGAGAAAAGACAGAAGGTGACCTGTGATTTTTTTTCTGACAAAGCCATCGACTCTGCACCTGATCGAAAAAGAGGGAATCGAGTCTTCATCCGCAGGTGGCTCTAGGGTCGTTGAGACGCCGGTGGGCTCGGCCGATCGTATTGCGGTGCGTGAGTTCGCTCCATCATTTGCCATGGCCAAAGGTAGGGTGATCTCTATTGAAGATAGTGTCAAGTTGGAGCCTGGGCTTGCCATTACCATGCTTCAAGGCCTTGCCTTGCCGAACGACATGGAGAAGGTGCCGCAGGACCTTCAACCGAGCATGATCCATGCAAGTGCTTACTTAGTTCAGGTTTGTCCGAGCCCCCTTTCTTCTGTTGAATTTATACCGATGTTGACGTGTCTCTTTGTACAAGCTGGACAGGTTTTACTTCGTGCTTTCAATAAGGCCGAGCTTACGACGGCCGAGAAGTCGCACTATCACGACGACCTTAAATCCGAGCGTGAAAAGGTGAAAACGTTGAGGGGTAGCTTGAAGGCTGCTAAGGCTAGGGTGGCGGAGATGGAGAAGGAGAGAGACGAGGCCGCGGACAAGGCCAAGAAAGCCAAGCGCGAGCTGGAGAGGGTGCAGAGGAGAGAGAAGAGAAAGATGAAAGAGGTTAATGGGAAGGCCTTTCAGCAGGTTTTGACCGGGCTGGTGCCGCGTACATAAGGGAGGCTAGGAAGATGGTAAATGAGGCTATCGAAGAACGGGTGCCGATCGTGTACCGAATGGGGTACAAAGATGGAGTGAGGGCTGCATGCAGCGTTCTGCAGCTGGAGATGGAGAAGGAGAGAGACAAGGCCGCAGACAAGGCCAAGAAAGCCGAGCGCAAGCTGGGGAGGGTGCAGAGGAGAAAGAGGAGAAAGAAGAGAAAGATGAAGGAGGTTAATGGGAAGGCCTTTCAGGCAAGTTTTGACCGGGCTGGTGTCGAGTACATAAGGAAGGCTAGGAAGATGGTAAATGAGGCTATCGAAGAATGGGTGCCAATCGCGTACTAAATAGGGTACAAAGATGGAGTGAGGGCTGCATGCGGCGTTCTGTAGATAGAAACTGATAGGAATTTAACCAAGTTGATTCCTGCTACTGTGGTTCCTGAACTCGTTCTACCGTACACTAAAGAGGAATGTGCACCTCTCCCTCCGGAGGAATATATTCCGAGAGTGATGAAGACATTGAGGATGTTTCTGATGCCGAGTGTGAGGATGGTTCTGGCGTGAAAAAGGTGATTGACGGTTCTGGGGATAAAAAGCTGGCCAAAGAAGCTAGGAACGAGGAGATGACTGTTGATCCAAATGCCAATGCCGATGCCGAGGTTGGGAATGTTGCTTGAGACCAAGGAAAGTACCCGCAGGTGCCGACTTCAGGGTGGTCGGTTACCGTAGTTGTTAGCCCTTTCATTTCCACAAACTTGTGTTTTTTGTTTTTGTTTTGAAGTACTTTGAATTTCAATGAATGGATTGGATGGCTTTAAATGTTGGAACTTGCTGTACCAGATGTAATAATTTGTGGGGGGTCGGCGTCGAACGATTTACCATGCCGTGCCTCCCAGCTTAGGGATATTCTACAGCACTTTTTTCTTTTGAATGAATGATTTGATTTCCTGTTTGCAATGTATCAAGTTCCTGCTTCTTGGTATTCCATTTCCATGCCTTGGAACAATTTTGACATGCTTGTTTATTGTTGGAAGTTAGCTGTAGCCCCCACTTTGGTCTAGATTCAGCTAGGTAGGTGAACGTTGGCCAAAGTAGAAATAAGAAGCTAATATTAGATAACTGCCGAGCCTATAGTTGTCGTCGGCTTGTATGTTAGACTTTGGTGTTGGATCATAGGTTCGATTGGTGGCCCCTACCTGTGGCTGGGGCTCGGACAAAGTGCCAGCCCTTGGCCAAGGTGTAAGGGATGGAGTTTGTTAAATGTTTATGGGTGGTTTGCTCACCGAATTGTGAGTGTAACCAGGCTGTGGTCGACCTTAATGTCTTGCCAAGCCCAACCGAAGCCTAAATTCCAGCCGTAATGCGTGTTTTTAGGCTCGGTGGACCATATGTCCTATTTTTTGCTTCCTGGGGCAATAGTAGTGGCCGACGCAAGGGCATGAAAGCCGTTTGTGGGTGTGATCGAGGTCAACGTTTGCAGTAAGCAATAAGTGCCAAGGGTAGATTATGGTAATGAAATAAGATTGAAACAAAATGAGAAGTGTAGAAGACATCAATTGCCAAACAAGATTATTCCTTATAGATAAACGTGGAATACAAGCGGGAAATGCAGACTTAAGGCCGAAGCCAAGTAAAAACAGTTATGATGGCTGAAGCCAAGACTACCCAAAATTTTAAAGTCAAAGTTGGTAAATAACGGTTTAACGAATTATGTTGCCGAACGCACACTACAAGAAAAAACACATTTGGCAACCAAATTCCCCGACCAAAGAAAATTTGGTCGCCTGAAGGTCACAAATTGCCGACCAAAATAGTTTTGTCGGGGGATGGTTAACTTTCGCCAACCAAAATATGTTGTGTCGCCATTGGTATATGTTATACTGACTAAAATATTGTTTAGTCGGGGAGTGCTTGCGCGAAAACTTCCTACCGGCGCCAGAAGGCGGGAATACATTTGGCAACCAAAATTTTTGTCGTTGAAGCATAAATTTCACCAACTAATTAATTTTAGTCGGCGATAAATTTGATTAGTCCGCCATAAAATCCCGTGAAAATATTTGGCGGGGGCTTTAAAATAATTTATCCATGAAAAAAAAAATGATAATGGAGAATATTTACCCAAAACTACGTAGTTTTGGTAAGTTTTTGGGTTAGGGTAATATATACTCCTATCTCGATTTCCCCTTGCTTCACTTTGCTATGCCCGCTCCTGCTCAACATTGCTCTAGCGAAAGCGTATGCCTCTCTCTCTCTCTCTCTCTCTCTCTCTCTCTCTCTCTCTCTATCCGACTCCGACTCTTTCCAACTTCTTGGAATTTCTGTGCAGGTGGGCTATTGGTGTGAAATCAGGGCTCAACGTGGTGTGTGATTTTGGAGAAGTGACCATGACAGTAGGCCTGTAGCATAGCGTACGTCTCTCTCTCTCTCTCTCGTTGCAATTCCTATGCATGTGGACAAATTTGTGAAATCTGGGCTGCTCAATGTGTTTGGAAACATTACAAACGGCAATAGGGCTCAATCTGCTGGCATAGAATGTAAAACTTGTTTGGTTCTTAATTTTTGTCAAATTTTTACTAAAAGATGGAAGAGAGGGGTAGGGTTTTTGTTTTTCTGTATTTTTTCTAGTAAAAGGTGGAAGAAAGGGGTAGGGTTTTGGTTTTTCCATATTAATTTTAACAAAAAAGGTGGAAGACAGGGGTAGGGTTGAGGGTTTTCCGTATTTGTTTACTAAAAGGTAGAAAAAAGAGGCAGAGTTTTGATTTTTTCATATTATTTTAACTAAAAGGTGGAAGAAAGGGGTAGGGTTTTGTTTAATCCCAAAAAGTGGGTAGGGTTTTGGTTAATCCCAAAAAGTTAGTATGTTTTAACCTCAAAAGGGGTGGTATCCTTTTATGGGGTTTTCTTAATTGCTAAGAGTTACTGAGGAATACTATCCTAGTAGGTTAGTGCTGAAAAGGTCCTATTTCTCTTTGCCCACTAAAAGTGGAAATAAAAGCTCAAGGTGGACCAGTTTGCTGAGGGCTATGAGGTCTGGTGGTCTCTCGTAAAGTACATGATGTTTCAATTATAACTTCAAACTGTTTGGTGCTGCTGTTTTTTCCAATAATGTGAGGGCCAAGTGATGTGGGGGTCTGCAATTCTAGAATATAAGTGCTGAGAAGGTCTTATTTCCTTGCCTATTGAAGTGGAAGCAAGTGCTCATGGTGGTCAATGTTCATTTGAATCTGTGCTCCAATTTTTTTATTTTTTTTGATCGGCGAATCTGTGCTCCAATTCTGGTGATGCTTTGGATTGTAGCTAAAAAGCCTAAAATCTCTGCTTTGCTGCCCAAAGGGTGTTCCATGTAACGGCCCTGATTTTCGGTAAATAAAAATTTTGTTAAATATTTGATCTTTATTTTAAATTATTTGGTATTACTTTTAAAATTCCTTTTTAATTTCTAATAATCCGTCATAATTAGATTTGAGACTTATAAAAATTATATCTTTTCACACCGGACAATTTAGTCATTTTCTAAAGACAAGTATACTTGTAGAAGCACTTGTATATTTTCCTAGTGAGTAAAAAAATAAATTTCTAGTATATTTCTTAGCTAGAGGCCCAACTTGGCAAGTTTAATTAGCTTTTAACCAACTAGTTAAAGAAACCAAACTAAGAAGTCACCTAGTTATATTTCCCTAATCATAGATGGACATTTTTGCCTATCTTTGAACCTTGTGAACCTTTTCAACCCTAGACTTGAAAATTGTTTATTTATTTTCTTTTATTATTTTGGTTTTCTTCTTTATCCATTGGACGATAAAAGTTAGGGGAACTTTTATCCATTGGATAATAGAAACCCTATTCTTTATATTAAAGGTATTCATTGAAAGATTTGATTAAGTACTAATATCTATAAAAGAATAGAATTTTATAATTGTTTAAAAGGACATTTTTGATTATTTAACTATAAAAATTTCCTTATTACTTTTGTCCATTGGACAATAATTACTAGGGGATTTATTATCCATTGGATAATAGGATAAATCTTTCAACAAGTACTAGGGTTCATTAAATAAATCATTTTCTTAGATTTTCCATGTGCTTATTTGCATAAAAAAAAGGGATGTATCCAAATCCTAGATTGCTAAGTACTATAATAAATAAATTAGTACTAGTACCTTGTGAATTTTATTAATAAGAGAATCCTAGCCTTACATTTTATTGGATACTTAGTACCTACCTATATATTTAACTATGTGGACATGAGTACATATATATCATATTATATAAAGCCCTAGATTTTCTAAAGTACATGATCCAATAGTTTAATAAGAACATGTGCATAATTAGATTACTTTAATGGGATATTTGATTTGGAAATCTAGTACCTTGTACCTTTTGGCTTATTATTTTTCTAGGAAAATCTTTACCCATTGGATGATAATTGCTAGGGAAAATTTTATCCCTTGGGTAATAACCAAGACTTTTGCTATAAATAGCACCTCATTCTTGCCATTCAACTCACACCTTCCAACCTAGCAACTTCTCTCTCTAGAAAAACTTGTGTTCTTCCTTTGTTCTTGCTTGTTCTTGGTGTTCTTGAGTTCTTGTTATGTTCTTCAAGAAACTCATCCAAGACCGCCACTAAACCACCACTTGACCACCCTTCGATCCAAAAAGTTTAAGTAGTTTAGTCGAGATCTAGTTTCGAGAGAAACCTTTCTCTCCCGAAGCTACCGGAAGCCTACCATAGGAAGTCACTCCGTCGGATTGTCAACTTACATTTCGTAGTCGTCACTACCGCCAAGAAGAACGGTAGGATACTCTTACTCCTATCCCTAAGTATATGTAGAATACCTCTACTCACTTATCCTAAGTATAAGTAGATTATCCTTAACGGATTTCGAAAGATAGAACTTATCGTTTGTTTAGAAGTATTTGTATTTTGATCTTTAAGATGATTATGAGCATGCATATATGAATTGCTTGTATTAATTGTGGCGTGATAAAGCATAAGTGATTTTCACTCCAAAGGCGTTTGTACATGTGGCGTTATGCTTTAAGTGTTGATTTGAGCATGATTAGCAATATAGAGTTGGATGATCTTGCTAGTTTAGTTTCAAGATTACAATGAATGATTTATGTTTACTTTTGGTAAAAAGTCCTACTGCGGAAGTCTATGCATGAAAACGAGACACCAAAAATCGAGAAAGTTAGAAACATGGCCCCTAGGGTGTGGTTAACTAGAAAAATGTGTTTCCGGGGAAGGAAATATTTTTGAAACTACATAATGACCAGTTTTGGGTGGCATTATGTGTGTGTTGTGTGTGCCAATGGGAACTCGGAGCGGTGGAACCATTGTGCGGGTACCCGGGAACCTGGAGCGGCGGAACCGAGGTAGGGTGTGTGGCTTGGTTACCGCGGAGAGGTGCCAATGCAATTGTGTGCCAATGGAAACCCGGAGCAGCGGAACCATTGTGTGGATACTCGGGAACCCGGAGCGGCGGAACCGAGGTTGGGTGTGTTAAAAACAAATTTTGGAAATGTTGATTTGGAAAAAGAAAAGTGAAAAATGGTGACACGGTCTACGACGAGTCGCGTAGGAGAAACTCCGAAATCTTGGACACCAACGATAGTTGAATAGCGAATGTGGATGTATCATTGTTGACTGTTTTGTTAATTATGCTTTGTACCTTTGAAAATCATTAACTTATGATCTGATGTGTGTAAGTTTAAAGGTTAGTGGGTTTAGATTATTCTATTGAGCTTTTTAAGCTCATGGTGTTACCTTTGGTGACCCTGACATATTATATCGATGGCAACGCTGGTATAATGTGTCAGAACTCGTAGATGAACAGGGTAAACTCTACACCTTGGAGGCGTTCGAAGCCGAGGAGCAGGCTATGATGGAGGAGCAGGCAGGACAGTAGATAGGGACCCTAGTTTCCGTTCCCGTATGTAATAAAAGTACTCTTGTGAGAGTCATGTTGTAATAATGAGCCAGACTCACTTTGTTTTTATAATAAAATGTCTTATTTAACGTACCCAAAATTCGGGGCGTTACACTCCAGCTATGATGTTTGGTTTTTTTTTTTTTCTGATTTAGGATATCTTCTTTCCATCTTATCTTCCGGCCTGCTGTTTTCAGCCTTTGCTTTCTTTCTTCCAATGCTCTATTGGAAGTCTTCTTTCCCTTTTCCATGTATCAATATCGTGGTTTTGATTTCTTTTTCCTTGATGTACACCCTTATCAAGTTTATAATAATATAATCTTTTTGCCGATAAAAAAAAAAAACATTACCTATTTTTTTAGGTTCTGGGTACCTAATTTAGAGTTATAATAATGTTGTATTTACAATGGGAAACCTTAGCTGCTTCTCAAATTATGATTTCTCTGTAAGAATTTGAGGACACTATTCATTGGATCACAACCCTCGTCTTTGCTAGCTCTTCAGATAAAGGTGCCTTTTTTTTTTTTCTTCTTGCACATTTTGAGTTTCATGAAACTTCAAATTCTAATAGCTAGTCCGAATGGGTACTTGAAAAGGAAAATGGTGACCACCCAGCATCCTTCAATGGATGTTAAAGTGATTTTGACAATATTCCATAATCACAAGGAGATGTGCTAGAGACACGCACAAAACTAGTCATTCTTGGTATTTTGGGGGCTCGAAATGAACTTCAAGATTGAGCCCTTTAAGCATTTTTATGAGCAAATAAAATAACAGTAATCTATTTGAAAAGTAAAAAATATGTGATGTAGTAGATTTAATTTCTGAAAGTAGTGACCATTGCAAGTATGTGAATGTATCTTTGAAGTGTATTTCTTCGCAATTGTCGAAGAGGGGACTATGTAGCGCTCATTTGTTACGGTTAATGTGACATGCTTTTATAAATTGTATGTAGGCAAGGATAGGGTGTGGGGCTTGCAAGGTTTTTAGTGTACAAAAATTGATAGGGTATACTGTTAAACAAAGTTATAACAATACCTGTTTTATGATCCAGAGATACATAATATGGCAATTTTAAAAGCCCTGCATCCTTAGTTTGGTACTTCAGAACAGACATTCTCCCATATTCATCTCCAATATACCTGTTTTTGCAACAACAGAAAAGGTTATTGAGCATATACCATTATTTCCTTCTGCAGCCACGTTAGCTGATCACGTTAAAAAATGTAACAAATAAAGTTATTGTCTTAAGTACATGAAATGGGAGGCATAGATTACAGAGAAAGCAGTTATATTGGATTCCCATTGTAGACTGCCAGTAATACACCGCTCTCTAAATCCCAAACCTGAGAGAGAGAGAGAGAGAGAGAGAGAGAGAGAGAGAGAGAGAGAGAGAGAGAGAGAGAGAGAGAGAGAGAGGAGGGGGGTCGGGGTCATTGAACAGTTAGGATATTCTCTTATCATCACCATAAAATAGGAGTAGAAGAAGTTAGGTAGGCGACAAAACAATTTAGAAGCACCTCACGCCAGGGCAGCAAAAGTTAAAATATACATATACCAACACAAATTCAATATAGGGCTAAGTGAAGGTATGCCCTCCAATTTGATTAATGTGCCAATATCCCCCCTTATGGTCACATTTAAGCACATAATTCCATTTTCCTACTTTAGGCTTGTTTACTGATCAAGCCCCCAAGTATACCCTAGCTCAGGTCAGTAAAGCTCGTGAACACAAGGTTATATTGATAAAGTTTTAATCGTATGTAAGAGTTCAAAGTTCTTGGGTTGAGATTTGCTATCCTTTAAAATCAGTACTATTCTCCTAGTTTCTAATAGTTACTTTTTGGGAAGGAATTAATTTGTTTTCATATCTGGTCTTTTCCTTTAAAGACAACAAGAAGACATCTTGCTCTAGCTGTTCGGTAATTTCTCGCTTTTTCGTTATTCCTTTTATTTGTACACCATCTGTATTCCCATTGACCAAATTTGGCACCTAGTTAAACTTTTTGATCAAATTGCTAAAAAAAATTGGTCCTAACTACAAAAAGACGAACAAGTTTACTAATAGGCTTACTCGGATATTTATAAGTTAGCTTTCTTCAGTTTCAAATAGCATGGTCTCTGTATCTCCCTTATAATAGTACAATAATGTATAGATAAATTGAAATGAAAAGTTTCTTCTATGTACTTTTAGAAGTTTCCAATGTATACTATTAGTTGATCGATTAACTTTGAATTACCATGTAGAAGTGCTAGGAAGTTGCTGAAAAGTTTCATTAGTTATTTATTGTTCAGTTCTTTATTTGCATCTTGTTTTACTATTACTTATTTTCTTTGCACGCATTTTGCATGCATAACCATCTCACCTCTAACAGCTTGTATTGAAAAAAAAAAAGAGAGTGACAATTCAAAAGCATAGTTGTTCGGGTTTTGTAGGAGCTGATATGTTAACAATTCTTTGAATGGCCTTTAGAAAGAAAATTAAAAGTAATGGTAATTGATGTGACTGGAAAAATGTATCTTCATGATGTGTGGCCCCAATCCTAAAATATTATAGTTGCACCATTCTTTTTTCTCTAATCTCATTCAATCTATTTTTCTGCCTTTTTTGGGCCCCTCTGTTTTCTCTACTTTTTTTTTTTGGTTTGTAGGTGATAAGAAATGGACAAGAATTGGATGACGATTAGAAATAGAATGAGTAGTCAATATCGAGAAGGAGTCGATTCATTCATTGAATTTGCAATGAAAAATGCTGCACCCGAGCTTGCCATTAGGTGTCCGTGTGTCAATTGCTTTAATGGCAAAAAACATTCAAGTTCGCTTGTTAGGATTCATTTGATCCGATTTGGAATCTCAAAAAATTATGAGACTTGGATTTACCATGGGGAGCAATTTCCATCGCATCAACCTAGTGCACCCTACAATGATAACCATGACAATGATGAAACTATTGACAGTGGACTTGCAGGGCTGTTCCCGGAGAATGAGGACCAATTGCCCGAATTGTTGGAAGAAATATTAATGGCAGGTGTCTTGGATGATGATATTGACGAACTTCCTTCTACTTTTGAGAGGAAGGATGCGCGGAACTTTGATAAGTTGTTTGAGGATGCTCAACGCAAAGTGTTCCCCGGATGCAATGGTACTATATTGTCGTTTATTGTCTAGATGCTTCACACGAAAGTGCATGGCAAGATTAGTAACTCTATGTTTGACATGATGATGCAAGTAATCAAAAGTTTGCTGCCAGAGTATGATGAGTTTGTTCCATGGAACATACGTGAAGCCAAGAAATTGTTATGTGATTTGGGCTTGGGATATGAGTGTATTGATGTGTGCAAGTATGATTGCGCACTTTTTTGGAAGGAGAATGCTGATTTGGAGAATTGTCCTAGATGTACAGAGTCTAGATACAAGGTGAATGATGGAACGGGTAAGAAAATTCCTCATAAAGTATTGAGATACTTCCCACTTATATCAAGGTTGGGTCAAAGAAAACATCTACTGATATGAAATGGCATAAGGAGAAACGTGTGGATGATGGGGTACTAAGGCATCCGGCTGATGGTGAGGAATGGAAGAATTTTGATGTCCGGTATCCTACCTTTGCTGCGGATCCGCGAAATGTGAGGCTAGGATTGGCCACCGATGGTTTTAACCCTTTTGGAACTATGAGCACTTCATATAGTATGTGGCCCATTATTGTGATGCCTTACAATCTCCCTCCTTGGAAGTGTATGAAAGAACCCTTTTCATGATGTCATTGCTTATTCTCGGTCGATCTGCACCTGGAAGAGATATTGATGTGTACTTGCGACCTTTGATTGATGAGTTGAAAGAGTTGTGGGAGGATGGCATCCAAACTTATGATGCCTCTAATGGGCAATTTTTTAAGATGCATGCAGCTATCATGTGGACCATTAACGATTTTTCTGCGTATGCCAACATGTCTGGATGGACTACGAAAGGTTATTTAGCTTGCCCCATATGCAATGAGGATGCATCATCGCAACATTTGCGGAGTAAGATAGGCTACATGGGAGCTCGTCGCTTCTTACCTAAGAACCACTCTTGGAGAAAAAGCAAATTGTTCAATGGCCAAGTTTTGAATAGGTCCAAGCCTTCAGAGTTAACAGGGGAAGAAATATTGAGGCAAATAGAATCGGGAGTGTACAAGCTGCATGGAAAGCATCCAACCAATAGAAAAAGACAAAGGGATGAAAATCCAATTTTGAATTGGACAAAGAGAAGCATCTTGTTTGAACTGCCTTATTGGAAGACACTCAAACTTCGACATTGTCTTGATATTATGCATATAGAGAAGAATATATTTGACAATTTGATTGGAACGTTACTGGGTGTAGATGGGAAAAGTAAGGACACAGAAAAAGCATGTAGAGATTTGGAGGATATGAGAATATGAAAGGAGTTGCACCTAAAGAAACGTGCAGATGGGTCATTTGAGAAACCCCCAGCGTTGTACACATTGTCCCAAATCGAGAGACAATAGTTTTGTGAATTCTTAAAATCGATAAAGTATCCCGATGGCTATGCCGCAAATATCTCGAGTTGTGTTAGTACAAAAGGTGGTAAATTAACTGGTCTTAAAACTCATGATTGCCACGTCCTTCTTCAAAAGCTTCTTCCAATTGGGATGCGTGGGTTCCTTAATAAGGAAATCAGTACTGCATTGTTTGAGTTAGGAAGTTTCTTCCAACAGTTATGCTCGAAGACATTAAGGGTAGAGGATCTCGACAAACTTGAGGATGACATCATACTTGTACTTTGCAAGCTTGAAAAGATTTTTCCTCTAGCTTTTTTTTTGATGTTATGGTGCACTTGGCTGTTCACTTACCGCATGAGGCTAAGCTTGGAGGTCCTGTGCAATACAGGTGGATGTACCCAATTGAAAGGTAATTTTCTTGTACTCTTACAAATTAATAGGAAGTAATTGAATTATAGTTCTAGATAGAGTTGTAGAATAATATTGTTATGTGGGTTCTTTATTTATAGGCTACTTGGAGTACTAAAAGGTTTTGTTGGCAATAAAGCTCGTCCAGAAGGTTCAATTGTAGAGGCGTATGTTTCAAAAGAGTGTACAACTTTTTGCTCAATGTATCTCGACGGAATTGAAACGGTGTTCAACCGAGAAGAAAGGAATGGTGGTGAGCGTGGCCCAGGTTTAGATGTATTTACTCAAAGTGTTCGTCCGTTTGGGCAAATCCAAAGGGCACCTGATCCTCCCACTAAGCAACGTGAGATGGCACATTGGTTTGCCTTATATAATTGCTCCGGAGTCGAACCATATCTAGAGTATGTTTCATTTAAATACACATTGTATCTCATAGTTAGAGTGGAAAAAATCCCATAATTATGGTTATTCAATTATACTGATTATAAATTTTTAAGTAGGGAACACAAGAGCTTGTTAGCTGATGGAAGTGCTGTAGATATCGCAAAGAGACAACGCAAAGAATTTCCAAAGTGGTTCAAAGAATGTGTAAGACGAACAAATTAATTTTAAACATCGCACATTATCGTATTTTTTATTGGAAGTTTCATAACACCAATTCTTTATGTAGATGAATGAGTTGCGAAGGCAAGGGTTGCCAGAAGCAACCAATGAATTGTGGTCATTGGCCAACGGACCCAGTGCACTAATAAAGACATATTCGGGATGCATTTCCAATGGTGTTCGATTCCATACCAATGAGCGTAACAACCGTCATAGAAGTTAGAATAGTGGGTTAGTTGTGGAGGGGGACCATGAAGGCCATACGGTTAATTTCTATGGTTACTTGACCAAAGTGTGGGAAATGACTTATTTATTTAGACATCGAGTGGTCTTATTCCAATGTGAATGGTTCAACACTGGTAGTAACAGGACTTTGCAGACTGATCTGCATTCTACAAGTATTGATATATGAAGTCGATGGTCTAAAGATGACCCATTTGTGTTACCAAGTCAAGTGCAACAAGTATGTTACATGAATGATACCAAACTAGGTGAGAATTGGAGAGTTGTGGAGCGGTTTGAACGTCGAGGGATCTGGAATGTGCCTGAGTTGGATGATTTTGAAGCTAATGATGCTCCCAATGATGAGTTCCAACAGGAGGAAACCTCTGAGTTTGTAAGAGTTGTTGAAGATCTCATCACAACCCCTTTGCGTAGAAATGACATTGAACCTGAAATTATCCGAGAGGAGTCTAGTAGAAAACGAGCCCGAGCAGAGAATATTGAAGTCGATGGGTTCATCTGCGATGATGAAGAAGATGAATTATTGGATGAGCATGACAATGATGATGAATTTGATACTGATTTGGATACCGATCTTGATATGTAACCGTAATGTATTTTGCTGATGAGACTTGCATAATAGTGGACCAACTCTTTTATAATTTAGGATCTAAGTCTTTGGAGCATTATTGAGTTGTTATGTTTGAACATTATTGAGTTGATATGTTTGAACATTATTGAGTTGATATGTTTGAACATTATTGAGTTGTTATGTTTGAGCATTACTTAAGATCTAAGTCTTTTGACCAATTTTTTTGTTATTTAGGATACTCGACTACTTTATTACTAGGTTTCTACTCGTTACTTTGCGAATTAATTTGTGTTCTTATCAGGTCTCTTCCTTTAAAGATAGCAAGAAGACATCTCAGTCTGTTTGGTAATTTCTCGCTTTGTCTCTATTCCTTTACATTTTTACGGCATCAATATTCTCATTAACCAAATATGGCACATAGATATACTATTTGATCAAATTGCTAAAAAGAAATTGTCCTAACTAGTCCAACTTGTTTGGTGAGGAAAAAAAGACCAAGGAACTTACTTATGGGCTTACTCATATGTCTATAAGCATCTTGCCTCTAACAACTTGTTTGTGTTTATTTCATAGTTCATAGTTACGCAAAATGTCCGAACGAGGAAAATTGTTGCTCCAACCTGGTTTTCTTGCAACTCATGTCAAAACAGATTATGAGAGGAAATAAAATGAGTGGATAAAGAGGAACAATGAGATACATAAATCTCATGGGGTGAAGAGTAATGCAACTCCTTTTATGGATGATGATGACAATGAGTCTGTTTCTTTTGAGCAGGAGGTACAATATATAAGTATACGTTAATGATCAGCAAAAATAATGGATCTTTTTCTATCTTTCTTTTCTTTCTATTATCGGTTTGTGTTATGAATTATGTACATTATATATTTATGCTTGGGCATTCAATATTATGTTGTTAAAGGCCATAGAGATGCCACCAGGTCGTCGAAATGTTAGAGGCCATAGAGATACACCATCTCCTCCTCAAAGTGTTACACCATCTCCAACCCAAGGGTTAACCTCATCTCTACATACACCATCCCCCCTCCAAAATGTTACACCATCTCCAACCCAAGGGTTAACCTCATCTCCACATACACCATCTCCCCCTCAAAATGTTACACCATCTCCACCCCAAGGGTTAACCCCATCTCCACATACACCAACTCCCTATCAGAGTGGTACGTCATCTCCACCCCAAGGGTTAACCTCATCCGCACCCCCTATCGTTGCACAATCTGATCAAGTGAGTGGCGCAGGTAAGATAATTTTAGCTTATGTTTCATGAATGCTTTGCTTTCATCATCGTACCCTATTTCGAATCTATTGTTTGTTCAACAGGTCCATCATCCTCAAAGCGCGTGCGGGGACCTATTGTTGGCAAAAGTTTAGATAAATTCATAGCACACCACGAAGGAAAAAATCTCGTAGTTACTGTCCCAGAGGAGACGAAGGCATTCTGTGGGGTGAATGCCACCATGGCAGCAACTGATCTTGGGGTACAGATTAGGAGGTTTTGCCCTATTCAAGGCTTTGCCCATTCATGGAAGTTTGTGGATCCAATGGCTAAAAAAGCCATCCTGCAATCTAATCGAGTAATGATTCTCTATTCCAGAATTTAGTTAGTGTTCTTGTAAGAATAAAGCGTATCAATTAGTGTATTATGGTTGCAGGACAAGTTTGACATCGTAGATGGAACAAAGGGAAATTCACTAGCTGATGCTGTAACTGACAAGAAGGCCTCCCTTTTGTATAAAGATTAGAAATGTAACATGAGGCATCATTATAGAAAACTTAGGAAAGCGAAAGTGAACCCATATAGTTGTCCATATCCAGGGATGCATATGGATGATTGGAAGTACTTAATCGACAAAGTAGTCAAAGATCCAAAAATTCGGGTAAGTTACTACCTATTAGTTTTAAACTCTTATGTGCCATTCATACATAACCGCATAAATATATTTGCAGAAGCGCTATGTAGCTGGAAAAAAAACAGGAAAAAACTCCCGTATAATCACACTATGGGGTCCAAATCTTTTCCTACTGCGATGTCCATTGAGGTGAGAGGTTTAGAAAAGCAAATGTAATAGTAGGAAATTATTGTTATTTTTGGTGATATTAATTGGTCAAACTTTATCGACTTGAATTTGACATGCTGAAGGACATGATAATGAACTTCCCAATTTCTGTGAATTCTTCAAAAAATCACATACGCTGAGGAAGACACAAGAGTGAATCAAACCTACTTGGGCAGTGCTACATGTATGTCTTCCAACTGTGTTATTCTAGGCCCTTAATTTCGATGCCGTCCTCAGGGACACCTCGGCCACCTATGCCATTGTTGAATTCTTCGCTCACTGGTCAGTTAGAATTTTTTCAGTTATCAGTGGCAGTGAAATATGTAATTTTTAACTTCGATCTGGATTTGGATTGCTGTGCTACAGTACTATAGTGTAACTGTTAGGCTCTATTTGGAGCGGCTCAAGTATTTATTCTTTTTTAGGGCAGCTGAAGGTTGAGAAATGAGTCATGTTTTGTAGAAAGATATAGATTCTTGAATGACTACAATCTGCAATATGATTACCTTTTGATGCTCAACTACTGAACTTTTAACTGCTAAATCCTAGTTTGATGTTGTTGGACTGCATTGACTCTCATGCTCTGCTATATGTTGAGTGTTCGAATGTTCCCTTTGATGTTGAATTAGAAGACTAATGCTGAACTACTGAGCTTTTAGCTGCAAATTCTGGTTTCATGTTGCTGAATTGCATTTATTTTCATATTAGCCCTGACCTTTTGGAACTGTTGACCATGGATCTGCTGCTCTTTTTGCATTTTCATGGAACTGCTGCTCGACTTGATAATGCTGATGCTTGCTTATATTTCTCCTTTGCTGAATTAGAAGACTAATTCCATTACTGAGTCTTTTTTTGAGCTGATTATTTGGCTGGGGATATGAAAGTACTCTATGGAGAAGCTTCTATCACTTTTTGAAAGCTTCCTTTTAAGGTTTATATTGTAATTTGATGGGGTTGATCTCTTGTCAATCCTTGGGCAGGAATAGCATATGGTTGTCGTGTGGCAGGGTGCCAACCTAGTTGGGATGTTACCCACATGTTGTGATGCTAACTTATCTTGTCCTAAATCTTGATGTACTACTTCGTTGTGATCAATAAAATTCCTTTTTCGCCGTTCAAAAAAAAAAAAGAACTCAATGTTGAAAGTCATAGGCAATATGAATTGGGATCTTGTATATATAGGGCAGTGGCTAGTGAGTTAGTCAATGGTGTTTTGTTTTTGTTGCGTTGGCACTATCCTTTATTTGTGTGGTGTTAGTTACAAATCTGATTAAGAATGTTTACGAAATTTCTTTTCGTGTATGCATAAGATACAATTATTTGATTATTTGGAAGGTTTTCAAACTCTTAGGATCAATGTTTCAGTTCCTTGGACAACTTTACAAGTTACACTATAGTACGTGCATTGTACTATAAAAGCTGTTATCTTCAATAGAGCAATCTAAAAAGTGGGAGACTTCACCATGCACGTTCATCGCAAACTGGCCAAATTTGGATCAAAGGTGTTGGGCTTGTTGTTTGTATGCATTAGAATCACATGCATAATTGATGAGCTGATATGTCTGATGTTAATGTTGACATGGAAAAGGATTGTTCTAACGCAATCTATGCTTTGTTCAAGTCTTTGGGAGTGAAATGATCAAGTCTTTAGGAGTGAAATGATCTCATTTTTTCAGTTTAAGTTAACGTCTTGTGAAGGTGAATTTTGTTATAATCTGAATTGGCCTTCATTTATTGATTCAACGTAGTTAACTGTTTTGATACAGAAATTTAGAAAGCGTAGTTACTGAATTAAAAAGTCCCCTACTTTTAGTGCTGCTGTCTCATACTCTTGGGGGTCCTGTTTTTTGCTTTTAGTGTTGTTGTCTGATACTCTGATTGGAATTAGATGATAAGCTTAGTTAGTTTAGCTTTCTCTCTGTCCTGATCAGAACATGGTCGTAAGTTTTTTTTTATGTACTTTGGGTTTTCCTTGGTGGTTGTAACTTCTGATCAGAACATGATCATACACCATTAGCCTACCAATTGTTGTTCTTGTTGTTTGGGGTGAAGTCAATCTATTTTTGCAGGTTGTTCACTTTATTTCTAGTGGGTTTCTGTTTTTATTATCTCGTCTATATAATCTTTTCTTTGGCACTGATAGGCGGCGATGGAAAAAGCGCGAGACGAGGCATTGGAGTTTGGAGTCTCGTTGACACATGAGGAGCTTTCAACAAAGGTGTTGGGAAAAGGAAAGAATCCTAAATACCTTAGAGGACTTGGGGTTGGCCCAACGCCCACTTCCTTATATTTCAAATCACATCTTGAGTCATGAGCACATTCAGAGCTGCTGAGTATCAAATCTGAAATGGAGTTACTTCGCGAGGAACAACAGCGAGAGCGAGAGGTGTATCAGTGTGAGCGAGAGGAGCGAGAAAGAGAGCGCCAAGAAGAGCGAGATCGCTTTGCTAGGCTTCAAAGCCTTGTCACAAAATTCCTGGACACTTGTGGAACTCCTTGGTAAGTGAACTTCATGTACACTCATTTTTTAGGCCATTCAGTAGATTTTCTTGTTGCCCATTTGACTTATTTTGTGATTGATCAAACCAAATTTTCTTTTTGGGACGTGGGTCAATCCTGTTTATTTCAGAGTTGGGCTATATAGTTGTATCACTCTGTCATTTCATGGCCCTATTTGCCAAGTTGTAGGGTTTTAGATTTGTTGGGCATTGCCTATACAGAAGAATGAAAATTGTGTTAGGTCATGCAGATTTTTGGTTAACCTGTTGAAACTTTTGGGATGGTGTTGGTGCTAGCCTTGGGGGATCTTCACATACCCCACAGGGCACCTTGATAGGCTTTGATAGGCTGCCTTGCGACAAAATTCATTGGCTGATATTCTTCTTTTGTATGGTAAAAAGAGGGAAATTATAAGCTATAGTATACCTTCGGCTTTTCAGTAGACAGCCTTGGTCCCTTCTAGGGATGTTCTGCTGACATCTTTGCCTTCTTTTTTGAGTTACTGGTAGACAAATGAGTAGACATAGGTAGGTTATAATTGTTTGTATATTGGTGCATGGTAATTGACAAATAATTTGTTGTTTATCACTTCTTCGCCTACAGATACGAGATCGGTCAAGGGATGCTTTTTGTAAATGAAGCAATTTGAAAGATGATTTTTGCTTTTAATGGACAGATTTTATATATGGAGTAATTTGGCAGATGACTTTTTGTCGTGATGGAAATACTTTGATGGACAGATTTAGTATATGGAGTAATTTGGCAGATGATTTTTTGTCGTGATGACTTTGA
Organism: Rhododendron vialii; assembly: GCF_030253575.1. Taxonomy (NCBI): domain Eukaryota; kingdom Viridiplantae; phylum Streptophyta; class Magnoliopsida; order Ericales; family Ericaceae; genus Rhododendron; species Rhododendron vialii. Next base: position 3,688,665 of record NC_080567.1, read on the forward strand.
TGGACAGATTTAGTATATTGGGCAATTTGATGGAAAGACTTTGATGGACAGATTTTGTATATGGAGGATTGGAAGATGATTTTTTGTCGTGATGGAAAGACTTTGATGGACAGATTTTGTATATGGAGCATTGGCAGATGATTTGTTCTTGTGATGGAGGACTTAGATGGATGGTTTTTGTTTACTTAAGACTGTTGACTTGTGGTTTTTGGTTATGATGGATATGAATATGTAATCTATGAAAATTTGGAGTTGGAATTGATTTATGCTTGGTGGTTATATATATATATATATATATATATATATATATATATATATATATATATATACTAAATTGTGCTTTTGGATGGACTAAGTTTGAATATTATGTTTCATTTGTCATTGCTTTTGGTTGGATTAAATAGAGTGATTTCAAATACTGCATGAAGATTTTTGGGTCACAAATTATTAAATATTTTGAAATTTCTAAAAGTATGGTTCTAAACTTGGAGTCCGCATTAAAGTTTGTTTTCGCTGACAAAATATTTAGTCGGCATAAGTTGTTTACTTTCGCTGACAAAATCCTTAGTCGGCATAGTTTTTTACTTTCGCTGACAAAACATTTAGTCGGCATAAGTTGTTTACTTTCGCCGACAAAATATTTAGTCACCAAAAACTTTCCCAGACCAAGTGTCAACGACCAACCTGGCGACCAAAAATTTAGTCGCTGAAATATTTGGGCGACTAAAATTTGACATTTGGCGACTAAACTTTTAGTCGGCGAATGTGTAATTTCTTGTAGTGACAAAGCGAATCTGGAAAGGTTGATCACATGTATGCCTTCTTAAGATTCTGCGCATTCATGTCGTCCAGCACGTAGGCCTCGTCACCAGCAATCTTAACAACACGAAAAGGTCCTTCTCAGTTGGGCTTGAATTTCGTTTTCTTGCTAGCTTGCACAACTTTTCGCCAAACCAAATCATCTGGCTTGAAGGTATTGGTTCGCACACTTCGGTTGTATCCTTTGGCCACTTGCTGCTGGTATTCGGTGAGCTTTAGACGAGCACCGTCACACATTTCTTCGGCCAAGATGAGTTCTTGCTCCACGGCTTCTTCGTTTGTCTTGGGGTCGAATGTTTCCGTTCTGAGTGTTGGGAACTTCGACTAAAATGGGATTACGACCTCCATGCCGAACACCATTGAAAAGGGTGTCTGGCCGGCGGAGCGTCTTGGTGTAGAATGGTAAGCCCATAGAACGTGTGGCAGTTCCTCAGCCCACTTTCCTCTCTTGGAGTTTAGCCGACGCTTGATCCCAGCACAGACAGTCTTGTTTGTTGCTTCAGCCTGTCCATTTCCTTGAGGGTATGCGGGGGTAGAATTGAAAAAGCGTATCCCAAATTTGGCACAGAGGCTGGTGAGGTCCTTGCCGACGAATTGGGTCCCGTTGTCTGAGACAATGGCATACAGAACGCCAAACCTTGTAACAATGTTTCGCCAAACGAATCTTCGAACGTCGGCCACTGTGATTGTCACTAAAGGCTCGGCTTCTACCCATTTCAAGAAATAATCCGTTGCTGTGATGAGGTACTTAAAGCCACCTGGTGCAGTTGGTAACTTGCCCACAATGTCGAGCCCCCATTGAGCAAAAGGCCAATGGCTCGTGATTAGGGAAAAATTCTGGGCGGGTTGCTTCGGGATGGGGGAGAATAGCTGGCATGGTTGGCATTTGCGGACTACTTCTTCGCAGTCTTTCTTCATGTTCTTCCAAAAGTATCCTTGGCTGATTGCCCGTTGACAAAGGGAACGGCCGCCAGAGTGGCAGCCGCAGCTACCTGAATGGAGCTCGGCCAGAATTTTGAGTACTCGTGTTGGGTGGACAACAAGGAGGTATGGCCCGGAGATAGATTTTCTGTAGAGTTGGTCGCTTTCGGCAAGCCAGTAGTAAGTAGCTTTGTTCCTGATGCGATATGCTTCCTTCTTGTCTTTTGGAAAAGTATTATGCTTGAGGAACGCAACGATCTCGTCCATCCAATTGGGGTTGAGTTCAACGTTGAGTACTTCTTGAGTGGTGTCAAAGCTTGGGTGATCAATGCTGCCAAAGTTGATGGTTCTGAATTCTGAGGCTTTTGCAGCCGAGGCTAGGCTAGCGAGTTCGTCGGCATGCGCGTTGTGCTCGCGGTTGATCTGTTCAATCTTGAAATTCTCGAATTGCATGATGAGTTCGGCTACTGTTGTTTGGTATTTCAACATTCTAGGGTCCTGAGCCTTATAGTCACCAAGTACTTGGTTAACTATGAGTTGAGAGTCGCAATAGACAACGAGATCGGCGGCCTTCAATGCTATTGCGGAGCGTAAGCCAGTAAGGAGGGCTTCGTATTCTGCTTCATTGTTGGTGGCGGAGAAGTTGATGCTGATAGAAGTTTCATGGAGTGTCCCACAAGGTGAAACTAACACTACCCCTGCTCCGGCTCCATTGCTGTTGGAGGCTCCATCAACATGTAGGTGCCAAATATCTCCTTGAAAAATGTGCCATGGCTTCGGTGCTGAGTTTTGTTCGGCCACGTGTTGAGGTGGTGGGGGAGTGTTGAGAGTCTTTGTGTCTTCTGGAGTGAGTTCGGCGATGAAGTCAGCAAGGATCTACCCTTTAATTGTCGTCCATGGCTCAAAATGAATGTCGAAGTTTGCTAGTTCAATTGCCCATTTGGAGATCCTATTGGAGAGGTCCGCTTTCCGAAAAAGGCTCTTGAGAGCGTGCTCCGTTAAGACGATAATTGTATGGGACTGGAAGTACGACAGGAGTTTCCTTGCTGCTGAGACAAGTGCAAGTGCCAACTTCTCGAGAGGTAGGTATTATGTCTGTGCAGGTAGGAGCATTTTGCTCGTGAAGTAGATTGGCATGTCATCGGCGCCTTCTCGCCGAACAAGAGCTGAACTGACAGCATGAGCCGAGACTGCAAGGTATAAGTAAAGAGTTTCAAATTCCTTTGGTTTCACCATTAGGGGAGCTGAGCTTAGGTAGCCTTTGAGTTCGACTAATGCTGTGTCGCACTCCGGGGTCCACTCAAAACTGCGTCAGCTTTTACCCTTCAATGTGTGGAAAAAGGCATGGCATTTATCTAAGGATTTGCTGATGAAGCGGTTTAGAGCCGCTGCCATTCCCGTAAGCTTTTGTACTTCTTTGATTGTTCTCGGTGGCTGCAATTTTGCAACGACCTTGATTTGGTTGGGGTCGGCCTCGATCCTGTGCCTCGTGGAGTTTGAGGATTTTGAAGACTTCTGCTAATTCTTAGAGGTGGTTGTATTCCTTTTGGCTTTTGACGACGAGGTCATCAATATAGGCCTCCACGGTGTGGCCAATTTGTTTGTAGAGCATTTTGAAGATGGCATGATTGAAAGTGGCACCTAAGTTTTTGAGCCCAAAGGGCATCACTCGATAACAAAAGATACCATATGGTGTGATAAAGGCGGTCTTTTCCATGTCTTCCGGGTCCATGGCAATTTGGTGGTAGCCACGGTAGGCGTCGAGGAAGCTTAACCTAGCGTGACCAGCCGTTGCGTCCACCAGTTGATCAATCTTGGGAAGTGGAAACCAATCCTTTCGACAAGCATCGTTAAGATTGGTGTAGTCAACGCAAACTCGCCATTTGCCATTTTTCTTCTTGACGACCACTGTGTTGACAGCCAGGTTGGGTATTGCACTTCTTGGATGGCGTTGGCTTCTTATAAACGGTTGACTTCTTCCACCACGGCGTCGGCGTGTTCGACTACCGATCGTGGTGCCTTTTGGATGACGGGTTTGGTGTCTTTCTTTACGTTGAGAGAGTGACTGATAAAGTTGGGGTCGACTCCCGGCATCTCGTTAGGGGTCCAAGCAAAAACTTCAATGTTGTCCTTAAGGAATTGGAACATTTCTTCGCGCTAGGCGTCACTGAGGGAAGAGCCGAGTAAGAAAAAATGAGAACCATCCTCGTTGATGGGCATTTGGACGAGGTCCTCTTGTGCTTTGTCCTCGGCTTTCTCGCTGATGTTGTCAATAACCTCCATGTCTGGGACTTCAACCCATTGCACTTGCTTAGCTTTGGTGAAATTATGGACAACTGAAACGTAACACTTCTTGGAGGCAACTTGATCGCCGCGTAGGTCTTCCTGCCTTCCATTGGTGCCAATGAAACGGATGACCTGTTGGTAAGTGGAAGCGATTGCTTGCATACCATGGAGATAGGTTCGGCCAAGAATCGCGTTGTACGGGCTCGGCACATTGACGACGATGAATTCAACGCTCAACGTTTTCGAGCCTACAACGATTGGAAGGAAGATCTGACCAAGCGGCCAAACAGGTGCTCCATTGAATCCAATGAGAGGTACTTTGGCGGGTTGCAATGCCGACTCTAATAGATCAAGCTTCTTGAACAAGTCATAGTACATGACCTCTGCCAAGCTTCCTTGATCAATGAGAACGTGTTTGACGTCATGAACTCCAATTTGGACAGTTACAACAAGGGCATCAGAGTGACAGGTTTGCATAAGCTCGAGGTCGCACTCGGTGAAAGTGATTGTCCACTTAGGCAATTCTTTTGGACATGGGCGTTTGGACCCAGGTCCTACCGCGAGTACCTGCTTGGAAGTAGAGGCACAATCAAGGTCGGTTTGAAGACTTGTTTCAGACTCTTTTGTCACAGGGCTGTGGATAACATGTATTGCCGGTCGCGGCGCATTAGGGTTGGGGTTTTTGGTAGGTTGAAGGGTGGGTGTTTTGGTTCGATCAATGTATTGGTCGAGGTGACCTTGGGCCGCCAAACGTTCTAACAGTGCCTTGTATGGGGCGCATGCTGTTGTGTAGTAGCCGAGCTCGTTATGGTACGAGCATTTCTTCCTTTGGTTATGATCTGGTTGGCCAATTTCAGTGCCGGGCTTTCCTGTTGGCCATTCGAACCATGGTTGTCTCATAATCTCCTTTAGGAAAGACCAGATGGGCTCTTTGAAGTATGTGGTTTCGACCATGTAGTCGTGTACCTTCGGGGGGCGCTTCTTTCCTTCTTTGATATTGTTGACGTGTTTCTTTGGCTAGGACTGTTGGGTTATGACATGAGGGGGGTAGTTGGGTTCGATATTCCTTGAGCCACACGATCCGCATAAAATTCTTCAAGGGCACAGAATTGCTCTACGATATGCATCAACTCGCCCATGCCGTGGGGTGGGCAGATAGCAAGTTCGTCCAGGATCTTGCTGCCAGTTTCCAAGCCATTTTTAAAGGTTCGTGCAGCCCAGTACTTGTCGATTCTAGGGATTTCGTTGAACAATTGCCAGTATCGTTCAGCATACTGTCTCAGAGTTTCAGATGGGGGCTTCCTCATCAGAGATAAAGATTCGGGCTCCTTGGCGGTCTTGTTGCTTGTGATGAAGCAAATGTTGAAGGCACATTCAAGGTCGGCCAAGTTCTATATGGATCCAGCGGGTAGTTTGTTGAACCACTGGAGTCCAAGGGAGTCGAGGTAGGACGGGAATGCCTTGCATTTGATTTCGTCCTTTGTGGTGCATAGTTCAATTGTTTGACGAAAATGAATCAGGTGGGTGTAAGCTTCGCAAGTGGTTGGGTCGAACTTCGTGAACTTTGACAAATGGAAGTTGGGTTTGGCTGTTGTGTTGATTGTGTGGGATGTGAAGGCAAGACGCCGAGATCCTTCAACTGCTGTTCAAAGCCGGGGCGTGGTGGTTTGCCGTGGACATCTGTCTTCGTTCTTTTGGAATCTTTGTCAGAGGATTTTTTGTGGTCTCTGTGCCGAAGCTTTTCATGCAAATCTGTCGTCTGCTGAAGGCCGTCAATAGATTTCTCTCTGTCTCGACGGGTCTTGGTTTCATTGTTCGACCCTTCGATCTGTACGCCTTTCCCGTTCCACCGAGCCTAATTTCCATTGTCCAAGTTTTCTAGTGGGATCTCCCCAAGGCGTTCGGAGACATGGCGCCTGGTTTCCATAGAGTCTCAGCTACGGTGTGAAACCGTTGTGTGAGAGAACTCCACGCGACCAGTCCAGTATGTGCTCGTGAATGACTTGGTATCCCTTGTGTTGGTTCGCTCATGGTGGCTCCTTGAGCGATGTGTAGGAGATGTTGTAGGCCGCTTGTAAAGGATTATCTCCCTTGCATCGCCCGTGTCTGGTGTGAAGCCAAGGCGGTCCTTTACGGAGCTGCGGATGCTTGCTTCGTGAGGATGCTCCTATGGTGGTGGTGGAGGTGGTGTTTGCCTTCGTCGCCTCCCACCTCCAATAGATCTGGATGTGATAAGAGCGGCGTCTTGCTACATTTTTTGTTTCATTTGGGCCACCTCTGCCCTCAGAACTGCTAGTTCGTTGTCCCTCTCATTGTCGCGCCGCTGTAATTGGCGGACGTAGGCCGCCGTTACGTCGTCTGTGGCCGGAGATAGCCCAGAACTTGCGGGGATGGAGATGGACATGTGTCTCTTCGAGAATGGTGGGAGGATCGTGTTTCCACTAGCTTCTTTGGCTCCCGAAACTGTAACATCTGGTGGATCTCCGCCCATGGTGGTTAGATTTGGAAGAAGAAGCTGGTTTGAAGAGGGTTTGAGCCGTTTGAATCAGAAGCTTGAGGGTTCATGTCGGGTTCACCAATTGTGTGGCCTGTGTTCCTCGATCTGAGTTCTTCTTCCGCTGGTTCAGGGGTCGTCTAGCCTTCTTGACCTAACCTACACAGTGAACGCACGACTAAGACCTGACCGGAGTTATCCGGCAAGGCCCTCCAGCGAGAGGATAAGTATGTGTAGAGAGAAAGGTAAGTATAGGAATGTGTGTACCTCTCAGGGTATGATCCTTCAGTATATATAGAGTCCCCCTTGGCTTGCCCTCCAAGTACCGTGTGCCTTCCACGGGCCAAATGACACCATCATGACATCACTGAGTAGATCTGGTAACCGTTTTGGCATGAGCTGGCACCCCCATGTGCGCTCATTGTTATCCTTTGGTGTAACCGCTTCAGCACGTGACGTAGCACACGTCATTGCAATTGGCTGAGCCAATGCTTGGCCGAGCCTAGCGGGCGACTCATGAGGAGAATACGAGGATGGGACTTCATTCCTTAAGGTGGCCGAGCCTGAATCAGACTCTCCCGTTATCAGGCGTAAGGTGAGTGCAATGTTGATGACTGATAGTTGAGCCCTAACTCAGATACAGCCACATGGACTTGGGCTAGTCATTTGAAACTAGCATATTTGATTAGGTTCGGCCTGCCACAGAATTTATCTATTACTATTATCAAAGAAATGTTGTTTTTTGCTTTAATCAACCCTTAAATGATTGATTTTAAATAAAATTGAACAATCTTGATAACTTGGATGCTTTTTGTGGTTTAGAAAACTTTTGGTCATTAGAAAAGTGCTTTGCGCTGACTCAAAGCACCCTTGTGATGAGGTGTTAGGGGAAAAATCTATGGCCCCTATCAGAAAGTGTCCAGCGCTGGACATGAAGTCCTTTGCGCTGGAGACTTACACTTTGAGCCTGACCCAGACGAACGGTTTTCTTTTCTTTTTCTTCCCTTTTCCTTTCACCCTTCTTTTCATTCGCGCAAAACACTGGAATTTCAAAAGGTTCTCTCTCTCTCTCTCATTCTTCCATCTCTCCCGATCTCTTTGTTCTTTCTGAGCCTCTCTCATCCCCCAATTTCTCAACTATGGAGCAATTGGACGAGTCTCATGGTCTGGGCACGGATCTCGATGCGGTTAATGGGGTGTCGGAGCCAATGAGGGCTTTGACTGGTGCGGCGACAGGACAGGAGGTGATAGTGGGGGAGGAGCCGCCGGCTCCATCAACGATTGCGAATGTGGGCGTGGTGTCCCCTTTGATCTTAGAAGCGTCGGAGCCCAAGGGGACTCTAACAGTTGCAACAATGGCGACAGGGGAGGAGCCATGGGCTTCGGTGGCAATGACAGCAACTGAGGGTCGTGGGGCCCAGCCGAGCACAGTGGTTGGGTCCAGTTCCGTTGGCGGTAAGTGGCTTCCATGGCTTTACGTGATCAATTCTCCTAGAATTCTGGTTGAAGATGTTTTGAATGAAATTGCAGTGCGGGAGAGTGACAGCGATGTTGGTGATGCATAGGAGATAATTATTGACAAAGGTGGCGATGAGGTGGTGGTCGAGATGGAGGTTGATGTTGTTGAGGCGACAAGGATGTTGGGGCAGACTCGAGAAGAGACCGAAAAGCCTCGATGGTTATGGAGGATGCCGAGATGCTGGTCCGCATTTTTGACAGGCTAGCCAGAGATTCGGGAGCGGAGTCGACTCGATGGGTCACTCTTTTGGATTATAAAGAGTTTATAGAAGACGAGGATGTTTTTGAAGTTGAGCTTGAGGAGCTGAGGATTGCGGCGATGGTGTTTGAGGCTCGTGCGCGGGAGGTAGAACGGAATAGTTGTTGCGGCATTCAGAGCAAGAGGGAAACGAGGTGTTGAAGGAGTTTGAGCAGGAGGCCGCGGGGGCTGAGATTGTGCCGAGAGTGTCGGCGATGCAAGAGGCATAGAAGGCTGCTAGGGTGGCCTTCAATCCAGCAACGTATGCACCGAGAGCACACTTTTTCGTTCCCCAATTGCTGGATCCTTACAAGTCGACTCGGAAGATTTTTGACGAGAATTCAGTCTTACCGGACTGGACCTTTCACTTGAGAGAGGGCTGTTTGGAGGTTCTTTCTTTGATCTTACTTTGTCAATTTCAATTTATCAAGTTATCGTATATTAATCGAAGCATGAGTTCAATTTACACACAATACGCTTGTTAAAAAGAAATAATCAAATTAATGAAGAGTGATAAGCATCGTCATCCTGAAAAGATCATTCAAAAGGGTTGCCTTCGCATGATCTTTCCAAGTTTAATAACACTTATCGTGCCTCCTGTAAGACCAAAAGTTTTGCATGCTCAAAAACAGTTGAGATTGACAACTTATTCGTTTTAATGCAGAGGAGGGCGACGTTGTCTGGCTTTGGAGGGTCGGTTCAGTCCTTGGAGTTCTACAATGAGCTTCCTGTCGTGGTTCAAGGGTTGGTGGATACTGCGGGATTTGACACATTCATCCAAATTTTGACAACGCCTGTTTGGAATGACCACGGGTTGCTGACAGCCTTAGCGGAGAGGTGGTGGGACACCACCAACACCTTCCACCTTCCGCCTGGGGAGATGACGGTCTGTCACGACCCTAGCCTGCCCCTAAAGGCTCTAGTCACAACAAGGCGCCAGTGATCACATCACTAAGGCCATATTAAAGTTAAACACCTCATTAGCAAATGACTAAAGGGACTTAATTAACGACAAGCGGAAGCAAATTCTATTTTATTACATATGCCAAACCAAAAGTCTTTACAAGGATCTCTACATTGCAAACCACCCAGAGCTGTGCATATTTACATACAAAAATGCTCACCAAAAACAACTCCCTATCTACAAGCCAACATCTACTTAGTGCGACCAAAAGAAGAGTTGCACGCCACCACTCTATGTCCCGTTGCCTGAAAGGTGGGAAAATTCATAAGCCAAAGCTCGTATGAATGATTAATACGCAATTCACATGCTTTCCATGGACAATGATAAAACCATTTAAAAAAAACGAATCATTTCTCATAGCAACATAGCATAGTAATGCACATCCTCTATTCATTTCATGTCTACCAGGCGTCCCCGGTAGTGGATAAGTTAAGACGTCTTTCGTTATCCGATTTGATAGCCATGTCTTGCTAGCCTTTTAGCACGTGTCCCCTAGCAAGCTGGGACGTGGGAGGATGCCATTAATAGATATAAAACATGTCCACCTTCCATTGATATTCCATGGAGTTCATATCAAATTATAAAACATCATTGAAACGTAAAGCTTGTAACAAACCATGTGTTTTGGGTATTAATCACTCACCTCGTAGCCACGTGTCACCCGAACCTCCTAAGGCAATTAGGCAACAAAACATGATTAGAGGATGTCAAGCAAGCCTATTTTAAATGAACATAAGGTCCTATGGTAAGAATATGAAATTAGATAGCTAGCCTTAAAAATTAATCACAGAATCTGCAGGTTCATAACCTTTAACCTAAAATCTGACTTAGCACAAGAATAAATAAGACACAATCTTCATGCATTTTTTTAGGTCTATGAGTCTAGTTTCAAAATCAGAAATCGGATCGCAATTTCATCGCCCGAGCTCAAAATTATAGCCGTTCCCGTAAAGTGCGACGATACTGTCAGCACTGCAGAAACCACAACAGCAGGTCGGTTAACGAATTTTAACTTCTTCCACATTGTGAATTAGGTTCTGAAAATTTTACACAGTAAAGTAGACACATACAGGCATCTTCAGTAAAAATATCAAAAAATATTAAGGTCGGGAAGATGGTGAGAAAAATTCCTCAAGAACAAGGCAGATTCAATTCTGCAGATTTTTTTCCAGAAAAACCCAGCCTGTTCCTCCTGCGATTTTCAACCCATAACCCAAATCCTACTTGAACCCAATTATCTAAAGCATGTATTCAGCAATTAGAACATAGAATTTAACATAAGAAACATGAAATTAAGTATAAGAGAGGGTTGAATTACCAGATTAGCACTCCAATTCAACTCAAATAGAACAAGCCCTAGGTTTCTCTCCTTTTTCCCCTTTCTTCCTCTTTCCTTCTTCTTTTCTCTCTTCCACCGTTCTCTCTCGACTCTCTCCCTCTTTTCTTCTTCTTTTTCCTCTTGCTGACTCTCTCTCGTTTGTTCCCAGGCGGACGAAGCGGTGAAGTTTCAAGAGAAAAAATACACGTATGTTTTATTTTTGTCTTCCTAGGGAAAAATTATTCTATGTACTCTTGTCTTTGCGTCTCACCTATCAAGTTTTGGCCAATTAATGATATCCTAAGCATATATATGTGTTTCGTCCCGTACAACTAAGGTAACTACACTATTTAACCACAAGATTAACTTTAAGCATGCCAAGTAGTCACGTATTATGAATAATTAAAATCAGGGTTGTTACACGGTCATGCCGCTTGACTTTGTGGCAATTACAGGTTTGAGAGTGGGCGATGACCCAATCCCTTTTGACACGAGCCTTGCTGATGACGACGTGGCGCTGCAGTGGTTTTTGGGTTTCGTGCCCAAAGTGAAGAATGGCTCGATCATCTACACAAGTTTGAGACGGTGATGGAACCATGATATAGCCAGTGATGAGGAAGCCGAGTAGATGGCTAGGGCTTACTTGTTGTACCTTTTCAGTGCGTCCTCGTTTCCAAACAGACGTAGCCGGATACACGTGCCCTTCTTGCCTGCCTTGCGGCATTTGCAGACGGCTAGCTATTTTGACTGGGGCAGTAGCGCGCTTTCGGCTTGCTACAGCTTCATGGGAGATGTTTCTCGAGGCGCCTATACCATGATTGGCGGGCATTGGAGAGTTTGGGAGGTAACTGACTTAGCATTCTTATTTGGTTTTGCTACCTTCACCATTTGATTGATTTGCATTGACGTTCTTTATTGAAAATTTACAGCTTTGGCCCTACGAGGTATTGGGAATGTACCCTTCGAAGGTTAGGGGACCCAACTAGCATCTGATGCCTCGAGCTTTATGCTACTACCTTCCGAATAAATTGAAGAAGCACAATGATGCTAAGTTGAACGCCAATCGAGCTTTTTTGGACGGGATGACAGGCGTGTTGGTAAGTAAAAAATGCTTCATTGAATCTGATTGAAATTGATATTAAAAAGATTTTTGAAACTTGATCACCAACATGTAATTGGTTTCCTTGTCACAGGTGCACTGGGACCTTTAGGACGGCTTGATGAGCCCTACCTAGCGCGGAGGAGGGAGGTCACTCGAGGGCGAGTGCTGCTAGAGTCACCCTATGGGTGGCCATGGTACTTCAGAGAGAGGGTGACTCGACAGTCACCTCGCTTGCAGGCATTCTAGGTGCCTGCTCTGCCTCCGGCTTACTTGACATGGCCTTGGGGGTACACCATTGCAAAGTTGGAGAGGTTCACAGTGCTGGAGACTGCTCTCTCCTTGTACTTACGTCCTACTGAGGACTATGCCTCTTGGAGAGAGAGGAATCTGGCCGGTCCTCTTAGGCTTGGAGAGTTTCGGCAAGTCAAGTTTAGTGTTACCGTAGTGGAGAGGAAGAAGAAGGGTCAGGGTGGTGCCACAAAGAGAGTTCAAGGTGGCAAAAGTGGCACCAAGGTGACTGGAGGTCTTCCCGAGCTATTGTGGGAGATTGAGGTGATGGCGCCTTCGGGGGCCCATAGAGTGATTGACTTGCCGCAGCTGGAGGAGCCGTTCGAGTCGATTACTTGTCAGGTATAATTTAGATTGTGGCTGAATTATTTAGGTCTACGCACTTCTTTTTCTTAAACTTACAATTTTCAGGTGCCGGTGGAGTGGGTGGATATGGCGCGTCGTCGAATGCTTGCCATGGAGAACATGTTACGACGAACTGTTGCAGGTCACCCTTTGCCCATGAGACGGCCGAATGAGCCCCCTTCGACTCAGGTATTATTTATTACAGAAAGTCTACACACACATACAATCTGTGCACAGATTTCATTGTGGGGCCCACCACGGGTCCCACACAAATCATCCGAGCCGTTCATTAAATGTAAAACATTTTTTCAAGGGTCCCCGTAAAAAATAATCTCAATCCGATACCTATAGGTGCTCAATCCAATCATATAACTTTTCATTATCCGGAAATCTGAATGAAAAGTTAAATGGTTGGATGAAGCATCTATAGGTATTGGATTGAGCTTATTTTTTACGGGGACCTTGAAAAAATGTTTTACATTTAATGAATGGCTCGGATGATTTGTGTGGAACCCGTGGTGGGCCCCACAACGAAATCTGTGCACAGATTGCTGTGTGGGTAGCACAGTTCATATTTATTATTAGCTTTGCTTTCTTTCTCTTTTTTGATTTTCTGAATTATGATTTCTGAATCTATTGTTATGCATTTATGCAAGGTCCTCCTCCCGAGGCTAACGGGCTTGTCGGTAGCGAGAGGCAAAGCAAGAGGGCGAAAGACACTCCGGTAGTGTCTTCGAGGACCTCTCATAGAGTGATCACCTCGTCGAGGAGTTAGAGTGTTGTAGGGCCCTCGATCAAGGAGACAGGGGGTAGCGAGGAGGATGAAGAGAGTGAGGAGGATGATGGCGAGATCGTGGACGCTTCCAGCTCTTTCGCGGTCGTGCCAGATCCATCATGCTCAGGGTCTCTTTATGGAGAGGATGGAGATGACGATGACGTTGAGCCTCCAACAAGGAAGAAACCTCGCACTAAAGTTTCTTTTGCTTTACTGTCTTTTCTTTTGATATTGGGTCTGCGTACCCTCGTAGATTATAGGAGTAGAGGTAGTAGTTGGGCTTGCATGTCCTCTTTTATTTTTGAGCGCTTGTTTTGCCCCTTTTTAGACTTTGAAGCCTGCGTGCCCGGGTAGTTGGCATGCTGCATTTTGGACATATATTTTTGTACCTCAACTCATGGATGGATAGGTATGAAAATTGCACTTTCTTTTGATCATTTGTTATCATTAGCCTAAACAGCTTAAAGATTATGAACAATCCTTTGATAATTTGCACTAGTAACGACCTCAAGACCTAAGACAAATTAATCTGTAGCTGTATGCCATGGTCTAGCTAGCAAGAAATGGATATATAGGAGAATAAAAATGATGCCTTTTCAATTTAAAAATAATGAGATTTTGGCGATTTTCATGCCTAAAATCTTGAATTCTGTCATTCCAATGAAACCAGAATCTCTGATTAGTCACAAATGCATAACATGACCTGTACGAGCTTCCCGAATAACCAAAAATTCGGTTGAATTGAATTTTGGTGTGCCGCGGAGGTATTTGAGTGGAAAAATGACACTTTTTGTACCAAAAACTCAAACCTATGTGAATCGACAAAAGTGACACTTCCATACAGTCATAAATACATAGCATGACTTGCGCGAGGTGTTTGAATGACCAAAAGTTGTTTAGAAATGAATTTGGACTTCTTACGGGCTCACTTGAATGGAAAAATGACATTTTCTATACCAAACCCTCGAATTTTGATCTAGATAGACAAAGAACACTGCTGTAAAGTCATCTCATCTCATTGAAACATGTTGGAATAGTTAGAAGTGAGTTTGGAGGCTTAGAAATGGTTTTGAGTGATTGGAACCAGATTCTGCAGAAAATTACATACTCGTACCCAGCGCTAGGCACTTGAATCCTTACGCTAGAGAGTATTGGGCATGATCTCCAGCGCTGGGGTCTAACTCTTTTGCGTTGGACACATGCTTCAGAAGATAGTTTCTGCTGATTCCCAAGGTTACTTTGTCTGCCATTATGTCTGTTTCCCATCTTTTGATCGAGCTAGCACCACTGCATGGAGGTTGTGGGGAACCATGTATTGCCTTTGTATCTTCCCTAAACAAAAGTTTACATAGGAAAATGAAAGACCTTTGAAAATCTTAAAAATTTTGAATTTTCTCATTTAATGCTTGTCCCCTCTAACTCCCCTATAAATAGCAGGACCTTCTTGCCATAATCCTCACACCAAAATCCCTCCAAAATCCTGCTGCCCCATGGGTTTCCCTCTCCCCACTTTGCTCAAACCTTGGATGGACCAATTCAAAGAAATGGATTGGCTTAATTTTAGGAGTCGAGGGATATCTTCTCTCCGCTTTCTTCGAGACTTTCGCATTCTCCCGGACCTACTACATGCGGCGGTACAGTTCTGGGATCCGGAGGTGCATGCCTTTTGGTTTGGTATTGAGAAGATATGTCCCACCGTCGAACAGTTTCACGTGTACCTTGGTTTCTTTGAATCAAACATTCCAGTCATTCCTCCCCTTCGGGCAAGCATGGCGGGGGTCTTGCGAGACAAGCTTGGTATGAGTGGCGCTCTCCCCAAATTCTTGGTGAGGGGTGGCGAACTTAATGTCTTCTGCTTGATTGAAATGTTCATGCAGGAGGGTGATCCTTATGACTTCATTTGGCAAAGTAAGCGCATGTCGACTCTGTGTATGTGCTTGCTGGCTGCTTATCTACTGGTTTCTCCTGATGGTCGTGCTAGCCATCTTCTTGTCGGCATTTCTGCCCAAATGGAGGAGCGTAGGGACGTTGTCCCCATGGTTCTAGTAGAGACCTTGATCGGTTTGGATGTGGTTCAAGCGGGACAGACTAGGTACTTTGGGGGCAGACCATTGTTGCTGCAGGTAAATCCTCACTCTACTCTCCTTTTTTTTACATTCTCTCTTTTATTTTACCTTAACGCTTGGTCTAGGCCTAGGCCTTATGTAGGGTTTCTTACTTGTTTTTCCTCTCTTTGGACAGACGTGGCTTTGCGATAAGATCGGGGTTCTACGGCTTCCATCGGCTAGCTGGAGTTACAATCCCTATGTCTTTCCTTCTAGACAATACCAAGCGCCGTATGCAAATGTGGCGGGCTGGTTGTCCATTCTTTCCTTACTTTCGGGAGAGGACATCTTTTGGAGGTGCTTGTGGCTGTACCTTCCTGACATGGCCATTCGGAACATGAACACTCAAAGAATGGTATTGGGCGGCTTGAGCAGTTTCACCTTCTATATCCCCAGCCGTATCCTTTGTCAACTTGGGATACGTCAAAGGATTTTGTTTGGCAGCCCCGAGGAGTTTGAAATGCCCAGATTTCGCATAGCCAATCTTGAAGCCTATGCTCGCACTTGGGGAGTTAGAATGGTTCTGCTGGTGGAGCCCGATCCATCCATCGTGATTCGAAAGAGTTACAAAAGCATGCTGAGGAGGGAATTAAGGGCAAGAGGAATTCGTGTGTGACTGACTCACAACCTGACCACTTTGTGTTGAAAAGAAAGCGTAGACCCTTTTGATGTTTTTTATTTTATTTTTTATTGTTGTTGTTTGTTACTTTCATGCCCAGCCTTGTATTTGAAGAGTGATTTGAATAAAGTTGAATTATGAGGGTTTTTCCCTCTTGGTTCATTGAATTTGCACTTATTGTTATCTCGATATTGCAAACACTTGTCAATTTTGGATTTTATTTGAGAATGTGACCGAACCTCAAGATGAGGCTGCCTACGTATCCTCTTTGCAGAGAAATTAGGTCATGACGTAGTTTAGGGTAGGGTTCACTCAGGTATTGACACTTTCCTTTTGCGCTCTAAATTTTACCTACTACCGCCCTTTCTGGTTTTCGGCCTAGCAAGCTCTTTTGATTTTTGATTATTTTTTTTTAATTTTTATGCCTTAACTTTTGCCTAGGCCGCCCTTGCGGGTTTTCAACCTAGCAGGCTTTTGCTCTAATTTTTTCTTGGGTCTGCCCGCCCTTGCGGTTTTCAGCCCAACAAGCTTCTCTCAAAGGTAGTAACGTTTGAGTTGATCCAAATTGACAAGTGTCGAGAATTCATTGTCGTCGAGGTCAATGAGCTGTGCTGCTCCTTTGAACAAGATGGTCTTGATGATGTATGGCCCAGCCTACTTTGGTCGGAACTTTCCCCTTGGATCAAAGAAAGGTGCTCGAATTTCCTTCAGAATCATATCCCCTTCCGTCAAATTCCAAGTTTTCACCTTCTTGTTGAATGCACGAGTGATCCTTCGTTGGTATCCTTGCACATGGTAAAGGGCTTTCAATCTTCTTTTGTCAAATAGCATGAGTTCCTCGAACCTCCCACTTAGCCATTCTGCTTCGCTTATGTCACATTCTGCCATGACTCTTAACAATGGTACCTCTAACTCGACGGGGAGGACGACTTCCATGCCGTACACCAAGTAATAAGGTGTTGCCCTCGTCAAAGTACGTACAGACGTTCGGTATCCCCACAGTGCTAGCGGCAGTTGTTCGTGCCAGTTCCTTGCCGACTCAATGATTCTTTCAAGGATTGTCTTGATGGTTTTGTTTGCTGCCTTTCAACCCCATTGGTTTGTGGTCGGTATACCGTTGATTTGTGCATTTGAATATGAAATTCCTCGAGGACTTCTCTAGCTCGTCCCTTGAAGTGTACCCCATATCGATAAATGACATTTTGCTTTATGACGTGAGCCACTTGTATCGCTGTCAAAGTCATGTAAGAAGCTGCCTTTACCCATTTGGTGAAGTAATCAATAGCAACTAAGATGAACTTGTGGCTGTTGGATGCTGTTGGTGTGATTTTGCCAATGACATCAATTCCCCAAACAGAGAAAGGCCGAGGTAAGGCCATTAATTTGATGTAGCTCGGTTGGTGGGACGTGCATGAAATTTGTTTGGGTTTGACATTTGTGGCACCGCCGCGCATACTCTATACATTCTGTCTCCATGGTGGACCAGAAATAACCTTGCCTCAGAATCTCCTAGCGAGCATCATAACATTCATGTGGGGACTGCAGACACCCTCATGGATTTCCTGCATTACCCTTGTTGCTTCGTCACCATGGATACATAACGTGCAATCCGCAGTGTGACCTTCGGTATAACCTTCCTCTGCAAATAATATAGTGAGCTGCCATCCTTTGGAGTGCGATTCGATCCTTCTTGCTTGCTTCAGCTGGATATTCCCCTTTTCGATTAAGTTCCAAATGTCATGGTACCATGGTAGGCCATTGTCGGGTTCATTGTAGGTGGACAAATTCAATTAGTGCTTTGAACAACACTAGATTGTAACGGCCTCTCGTGCCTTTTGACCGGAACCCTAATTTGTCGACGGAACCCTTGACCTGCAAAACAGACAAGGAGTGAGTGCACCTTTGCCTCTCGTGGCAAAGGCCCTCCGATGCCTTTGTTAGTCTCTCGTACTGATAATAAACCCTAAATATCAATAGGAAGTCACGTAAGAATGCAATGTATTGCGTACCTTTCACCTCTAGGCTTACTTTATATTTATAGATTCATGGATGCTTGTTGCCCAAGTATCCATATTGCCCTAGGTTTCCTACCTCGTATAGGAAAACCAGGATATCTTGGATTCTTGTTCCCTTATCAGTTTATTTCTTTAATCCTTGTAGGACTCTTGTCCATAACAAGCCAAACATCCCATTCCCGTTGGGTATCTTTTACAGATCCTACATTCTCGGGATATCATTCTTTAACGGAATACCACTCTTTCTGGACTCTTCCAAAGTGTTCCCTCTACTTCGACATCTGATAGGACTTCTCTCCTTGTTCGGCCACCTTATGGACGAGTAAACGGCCTGGACCAGTCACTTCTCATGTAACTGGTCCTTTATCAATTATTTGGTCCATTTTCCTCTTTAGAAGCTCTCTGCTTGTTCGGCTTTCTCATTGCCGAACAAGTTACTTGAATAGTGGCTTCACATGTCACTTTCCTTTTATTTGGTCCAATAACTTCTCATGTTTTCTGAACCGAGACTCGTACAACTTCTCTGGACTAATGACTTCTCTTGTCACTAGTCCAGAGCGCGATGACCCTTCCTTCACAACGTGTTCGGGCCTTTCTTGGACCTGTTCGGGAGTACCTCCCTACATTCGTCAATGACCATCACATGATCGTACACGGGGGAATTCTTTTTGTTCAATCATGATTGGTCTCATCTTAACACCGATTGGAATTTCTACCATGGATGCCAAGGTTGAAAGGGCGTCTGCGAATTGATTCTTCATTCTCGGCAGATGGGTGAAGTTCACATTCTTGAAGCGACAGATTAGGTCGTTTAGCTCCTTGTGATACGGTTTTAACTTTTCCTCCTTGACTTTACAGTCGCCATTAGCTTGTGATACGACGAGGTTCGAGTCTCCTATTACTTCGAGTTTCTTGACGGTGATTGCTAAAGCGGCCTCCATCCCCACAATGCATGCTTCATACTCGGATTGATTGTTAGTGATTTCGAAATTGAGCTTCAAGGAAAGAGGGATGTGCGACCCTTTAGGTGATATTAGCAATGCTCCAACCCCGAACCCCTTTTGGTTGGTAGCCCCATCAAAGTATAGTTTCCATGTATTGTCTTCCATAGTCATAACATCCTCGTTAGGGAACTTGAACTCAGCGTCTTCCGGCCCTTTGATTGGGTGATCTGCTAGGAATTTTGCGATTGCCCTTCCCTTGACAAACTTTCTTGTGACATACTTGAGCTTGAATTCTGCTAGCAACAGCAGCCAAAGTGCTAGTTTACCAGTGAGTGTAGGCTTCTCGAACAAATATTTGAGAGGATCCATTCGAGAAATCAACTCCACTGAGTAAGCGAGCATGTAGTGTCTTAGCTTTTTGGAGGCCCACACGAAAGCCAAACATGTCTTTTCCACGGAGGTGTACCTTTCTTCGCATCCAGTCATCTTCTTGCTCAGGTAGTAGATTGCCTTCTCAACCCCATCTTCTCCTTCTTGTGCTAGCATACACCCCATCGAGGATGTGGTGACAAACAAGTAAAGGATCAAAGGTTTTCCCAGGACCGGTGGCATCAGGACATGCGAATTTTGGAGATACCTTCGTACTGCATCAAAAGCCTTTTGACACTTCTCATCCCATTTAAAGGGGACACCCTTTTTGAGTAAGTGAAATATCGGCTCGCAAGTCGTGGTCAACTTGGCGATGAATCTGCTAATGAATTGGATTTTTCCAAGGAAACTGTGTACATCTTTTTCGGACCGTGGTGGCTCCATTTCAAGAATAGCTTTGATTTTGGAGGGATCTACTTCGATACCTCGGGCTGTGATCACGAACCCAAGCATTTTTCCTGTCGTGACCCCGAATGTACACTTCGCTGGGTTGAGGCGCATTCTATACTTTTGGATCCTTTCAAAGAACTTCCCGAGTGCAGAAAGATGGCCATCCCATTCCTTGGATTTGACAATCATGTCATCAACATAGACCTCCACTTCTTTGTGAATCATATCGTGAAGCAATGCCTTCGCAGCCCTTTGATAAGTTGCCCCAGCATTCTTTAACCCAAATGGCATAACTCGATAGCAGTAGGTCCTTCATTCGGTGGTAAAGGTAGTCTTTTCACGGTTCTCGGGTGCCATGAGGATTTGATTGTATCCTGAAAATCCGTCCATGAAAGAAAACAAAGCATGCTTAGCAGTATTGTCTATAAGTACATCAATATGAAGCAAGGGAAGTCGTCTTTGGGACAAGCTTTGCTTAGATCCCTAAAGTCTACACAGATTCAAATCTCGCCGTCCATTTTGGGGACATGCACAATGTTTGTGACCCATTGAGGGTATTCAGTTACCATTAGAAATTCGGCGTTAATCTATTTGGTGATTTCTTCTTTTATCTTTAGTACCCAATCAGGCCTCATTTTTCTCAATTTTTGCTTAACTAACTTTGCATCGAGATAGAGGGTAATTCGGTGTTCCGCAGTTTCAGGATCGATTTCGGGCATGTCTACGTGGGACCATGCAAAGGCATCTTCAAACTCTTTGAGCAAGCTTATGTATTCTTGGCATTCTTTTGGAGACAATGCGGAGCCGATTTGAACCATTCGGGGATTCTCCTCATCTCTCAAGTTTATTGAAATTACTTCTTCTTTTATAGGCTGGGTATGCCTTTCGTCTTCCCTTTCGATTAGAGATCTCAGTTCCTTGGGGATGTCCCCTTCGAACTCTATCCCTTCATCATCGGGGTCAATGCAATTTATTTCAAACACAAAGGGGTAAGTGGAATCAGTCACTTCATTGATTTCATTAGAGGTTCCCACAGAAGGATGCATGGCAATGGACTCGAACTCGAAATAAAAGCTGCGATGTGGAGGGCCCAAGGGCACAAATTTCGACTCAAAGCTAGACTTAGAGGACTCAGTGTTAGTCTCAGAAGACTCAGAGTCAGTGTCAGTACAAGTTACAACAGGTGTTACAGTGCAATTTTTATAGTCTCCAATGGCTTCCACAATGAGCAAGGTTGGGTCTTCGATAGCTTCGTCCCCCAGCATCATCACCTCTACATCCTTGACCGAACCCATAGGACCAGCTTCCCCAAATAGAGACTCAAGATTGCCTGAATTGAAAACATTTTCCCAATTTGGTGCCAAAGTCTTTACCAGTGCCTTCAGCTTCTCAATTTCCTCGTCCTCCCAAGTGTCGATAGCGAAGATCTCAAACCCAGGGTGTTGCTTTTTTGTCTCGGAATCCCAAAATGGTTCTGGATGCCCCTGATAGGTAGCCTCTTTTTCTGGCACAAAGCGAAAAGGGACGAGATCTTGGAATAATGCTCTTCGGACCTTGTTTCCCTTCCTTTCTTTCTCAGCCTCCTCTTCTGTAGGGTCAAACCCCAAACCATACTACCCAAGATTTGATGGAAAGTTAGGAAATTCAGACAGGCCTTGCAGATTACGCCCCAAACCTATTCCAGGAAGATAGGAAAGTTTCCTCATCATCTCGATAGCCATGTGTAGACACCCCAATTTGGCCTAACAATTACTTCAAGTCCCACCTTGGGGACCATCCCAATGATGAATGAATACAGTGATTGCTAATTGACTTCTAGTAAACCCATGGACTTTTGGTGAGCACTTTTAGCCATTTAGAGGACCCAATTCAGAGCCAAATAGCCTTTCAGACAGAAATACAGCATCCTAGAAAAATACATATGTCGGCTGTAATGTTGATCTCACAACCCCAACTTCATTCTTTCACCCATGAAACATGTTGTTTGAAAATCTCCCTAAGAGATTGATCCCTCGCCCACGAAAACCATTCCTTGGCCGCCAGATCGTCCTTTTTTTAGATTCTAGAATGTTCTGTCAATCGTTTGATCCGATGCTTAAAACCTTAGCAGCCAAATTTTGATTCTTTTGGGCTACGAAAGGAGATTTTGAGAAGATATCTTATGCATATATACTTCCTATTAATTCGTGCATTATGATTGGTTGGAGTGATGTCATCCGGTGTCTGTATAAAGGACCCTCAGAGTTCCAAAATTATACACACAATTCACCCCCAATAGCCACGATATTCTACGGAAACACTCTCTTAAACTCCCTCTACAAAAGCCATAATGTAACACCCTTTATATTTGAGGTGCTTTGAAGTTACATTTAATAACTTAAAGGGCCAAAGAGTGAATTTCCCCTAGTGTTGTGCATGTGTGCTGTGTGTGTGTGAGGTGTGTGTAACTTATCAAAAAAAGAAAAAAAAAAAAAGAAACCCAGAAGAACGTTCTGTCTTCTACGTTAGAGAGAGAGAGAGAGAGAGAGAGAGAGAGAGAGAGAGAGAGAGACCAACAGTGGAAGAAGAAGAAGAAGAAGAAGAAGAAAATTAGACTTAGGTTGAATTGAAGCTTAATTAGGTAATTTTCATCTCTTTAAGTGTTGAATTTCATGTTTCTCATGCTAGGTTTCATGTTCTACATCTAGTATGCACTTTATTGAAGTTATAAGAGTTGGATTGAATCCATGGGAGAGGGTTTTAGAGGTTGGAGTTGGGTTTTATTACAGAAAATTTGTATATCTTATGAATATGCTAAACTGTGTTTTGAACAAGTTGAATCTGTCCTGTATTTTCTGGTATTTTTACTGGATATGCCTCTATGTGTTTAGCATATGCTGTAAAAATATCAGAATTTTATATGAAGTTTGGAAAAAGATAAAAATCACGCACCAAACTGCTGTCAGATTTGTGTAGGTGCAGATAGCACTGACACATCTTGGGAAACGGGCATATCTCCTAGCTCGGGTAACAGTTTTACGTTCCGCTTGATTTTTCTGAAACTAGACTCGTGGGGCTCTCATAATTGATCAGCATTGTAACCTAATTATTCTTGTGGAATAGCAGATTTCAGTTTGAAGTAGTTAAAAATCTGTTCTGCAAAATTTGCTGCAAGTTCTTGGTTTCGTTGTTATCTGCTTAGAAATAGATGCAAAGCCTGGAAAATTTTGAGATTTCAATATAACGTTCCTGTACGTGTCTATGGTTTGAGGTAAAAAATATCAGGATACGCGGATGAGTAGATTAACTCCATAAAATCATAGACCGCAGGGTTATCGGATTGTCTCTTGTGTGTGTTTTGCGAGATTATTGGTTTTGGGGTGTGAATTGGTGAACTTACCTAAGTTTTATATTTGTTAAGCCTTTCAAATATTTCTATACTAAAATGTTTGGCTTGTGGATAGGTGACGAGTCGGTGAACCAAGGAGCACCGAAACAATAAGTAGTACTTTCTTTTGGAGTACAAGGTGAGTGTTTGATTCATAGATGTTGTTCTATATTGAATTGAACTTGAATGTTGGATGTGTGCCCGGTGATTGGCTTTATGCCAAAAGGTTTGTGCCTTAAATTATTGGCTGTGTGCCCAGTGTTGCTTTTAATTTCTCGATAAACTGTTGACAAGTTGAGATTATCTTTCAGTTGTACCTTTAATATGGAATTGCATCCATGTCTCATAAACACTTCCGGATTCCATTATGGAATCCAGTTTTGCAGGTGTTGTAGATATCCACTGTTGATCATCGTGTGGTTGTACCTTCGCTTAGGGTAGCATGTCAGGAAGGTTGGACGAGTTTTGGCGAAATATTGTAGATAGGGATGTAGTTGCAACCTATTTTTAAATCTAGTTCATTGTTTAGTTTAATGCTTTCTTGAGACTTCCGCTGTGTTTGTAAGAATGATATGCTTTGTGTTATCAATAAATTGACTGTTGGTTAACTTAAATGCTAGAACTTGAATTGTAGGAATGGGTTAGTGGTTGATGTTGCACCCTCATGTCGGTTTGGGCTCATTTGAGTGCTGGCCCGGGGTGGAATGTGAGAGCTTGGTATCAAAGCCTAGGCTTATCTAGATTCTGAGAGTCGTTGAGCAAGCAGCGATCTAGCAGTGGATTTAGGAGTCGATTATATTTTGTCAAATAGTTTAGTATTTGTTTATCTAACATGATAAAGATAGTATATGTTGTTGCTGTTGTTAAATTGAATTGCAACAGGTAAGGAAAATGGAAGGAGAAGCCTCTTCCCATCCTAATCAAGCTGATTCGGCTGCTGGGACTACACCGGCAGGAGTTCAGGCAGGGGCTAGAGATATAGATAGACTTTTGGCAGCTTTAGCACAGTATGCTGAACGACAAGCTGCACCTCTGGTTAATTAGAATGTTGGATTACTAGAGAAATTCAAGAAGCTTTATCCAATGGAGTTTGAGGGTACTTTTAAACCTCAAGAGGCAGAGGATTGGTTGAAAATGATTGAGAGGGTTCTAACAGCTATGAGAGTTACTAATGAATAATAGGTGACCTTGGTAACCTTTTCCTTAAAATGGCAAGCTTTAATATGGTGGGAGTCAAGTCAGAGGTTGCTCTCAGCCCCATTACTAAATGTTTAGCCACCAGCGTCGCAAGTAATTGCATGGGCGAGGTTTGTGAAGGCTTTTAATGATCATTACTTTTCTAAGATGTATTGTTTCCTGCAGGAAGCAAATTTTATTAATCTTAAACAGAGGAGTATGTCGGTGGCCGAATATGAAGCCAAGTTTAATGCTTTTTCAGCCTATGCTACAGATATGGTGGATACTGAAGAAAAGAAGGGTAGACAGTTCAGAAGTGGACTGGAGGAAAATGCTCAAACCAAAATGACGGCTTATAAAGAAAAAGACTATGTGGATTTGATTGAAACGGCGAAAAAGATTGGCAAGGATGTTAAAGAAATGTTTAGCAAATGAGAACAATCAAAGAAGAGTAAATTCGAGGCAAAGTAGGCAAGCCAGGGGGGAAAACCAGGCGGGTTTTATGGAGGTGGAGGTAGATTTCAACATTTGAAAGGTCAAAGTGAGGGTAAACAACAAGACAGTCAAGGCTATGAGGCAAGTAAGCCAAGTTTTGGCAGGGGGAGTAGTTCAAGTGGACGTGGGACTCCTTTTTAGTGTTATCGATGTGGGTCGCCCGATCATCGCATGACAGATTGTCCGGAATCGGGGAAAGGGTTTAAATGTTTTAGATGTGGAGAAATGGGGCATTTCAACTCATTGCACGAAACTGCAAGCTTCAGGTGCATCATTTAGTGGCAGTGTTCTGGCTGGCCGTGGAACGAATTTTGGTGGGTCTGTTGGTCGGGGTGGTGGAGCAAGTGAACCTACAGCACCAGGGAGAGTGTTTGCCATGACACGGCAAAATGTTCATGCAACTCCGAATGTGGTGACAGGTACTCTTATGGTTTGTGGTGTTAATGAACAAATTTAATTAATCTTGGTTCTACGCATTCTTTTGTGTCGAACTTGTTTAGTTTGTATTTGAATAAGCATTATGTGTTATTAGACACTGCTTTGGTGATATCTACTCCCATTGGAGAAGTGGTGATAGTTGGGGTATTTTTTCCTAAGTATGTGGTGAGTATGTGTAGTAGAAATCTAGAAGTTGATTTGATTCCTTTAATAATGTCCGATTTTGATGTTATTCTAGGAATGGATTTATTATCTACACATCATGCATCTTTAGATTGCTTTAGTAAAGAAGTTGTCTTTAAAATACCGGGTGAGTCGGAAATTAAATTCTTTGGTGATAGACAAACTTCTGTAGTTGGTATGTTATCTGCTCTTAAAGCTGTGAGTATGTTGAGGAAGGGATGTCAGGGGGTATTTGGCCTATGTTGTTGACACGGAGAAGAAACCGTTAGAGTTATTGGATATATCGATTGTGAGGGAGTTTTTGGATGTCTTTCTAGATGAATTACAAGGAATTGTGCTTGGTAGGGAGGTGGAATTTACTATTGAATTGATACTAGGAATGAATCCTATTTCTAATCCACCGTATCGAATGGCGCTAGCTGAGTTGCTAGAATTGAAAATTCAATTGAAAGATTTACTTGACAAAGGGCTTATTCAATCAAGTATGTCACCGTGGGGTGCACCAGTTTTATTTGTGAAGAAAAAAGTTGGTACTATGCATATGCGCATTTATTACAGGCAGCTAAATAAGGTGATGATACGGAATAAGTATCCGTTGCTAGAATTGATGATTTGTTTGATTAGTTGCAGGGAGTGGTCGTCTTTTCAAAAATTGATTTGAGACTGGGATACCATCAGGTTAAGGTGAAGGACAGTGATGTCTCCAAAATGGCTTTTCGAACGAGGTATGGCCATTATGAGTTTCTTGTTATGCCTTTCGGAGTGACTAATCTCCAGCGGTATTTATGGATCTTATGAATAGGGTGTTTGAGCTGTAGCTGGATTGTTCGTCATTGTGTTTATTGACAATATTCTGATCTATTCCCGAACTAAGGAGGATCATGAGCAACATTTGAGAATTATATTGCAGACTTTACGCGATAAGTGATTGTATGGTAAATTGAGCAAATGCGAATTTTGGCTTGAAAGTGTTGCGTTTCTGGGTCATATGATCTCTAGAGATGGCATTTGTGTGGATCCAAAGAAGGTGGAGGTAGTAGTGAATTGGGAAAGGCCGACTAATATTTCTGAAATCCGAAGTTTCCTTGGTGTAACAAGATATTATCAGAGATTTATTCAGGGTTTTTCTTCTATTGCGTTGCCCATGGCCAAATTGACTAGAAAAGATGTAAAGTTTGTATGGTCTAATGAATGTGAAGACAGTTTTCAGGAATTGAAGACTCGGTTGGTATCTGCGCCGGTATTGACTATTATGATGGGTACCGTGGACATGGCAATTTACATTGATGCTTCTCATCAAGGTTTGGGTTGTGTTCTTATGCAATGAGGTAAGGTTATTGCTTTTGCTTCGAGGCAATTGAAAAATCATGAACATAATTACCCTACGCAAGATTTGAAGCTAGCGGCTCTCGTATTTGCACTTAAGTTGTGGAGGCATTACTTATATGGAGTGACTTGTAAAATCTATTCCGATCATCAAAGTCTTAAGTATTTATTTACACAAAAGGAGTTGAATTTGAGGCAAAGACGGTGGATGAAATTAATTAAAGATTATGATTGCTCTATTCATTATCATCCAGGGAAAGCGAATGTGGTTGCTAATGCTTTGAGTCGGAAGACAGCAACAAAAATGGTTTGTATCCAGTGTTCAAGAGTTGTAAATTTTACTGAGCTAAAACAGATGGGTATGGAGTTTTTCTTGAATAGCAATGATGTTTTGTTGGCGAGATTCAGTGTTCGGCCTTTATTTGTGGACTGTATTCGGGATGGACAACGTGATGATCCACATATGGAAGAAATTCAAAAGAAGGTAGTTAAAGGTAAGACTTTTGAATTCAATATTCGAGAGGATGGTATGCTTTTGTATGGACATAGAATGTGTGTTCCTGATGATGCAACTCTAAAAAGGGAAATCTTGGACAAGGCACACAGTTTAGCTTATGCTATGCATCCAGGAAGTACAAAGTTGTATCATGACTTGAGAGAGTTTTATTGGTGGGTTGGCATGAAGAGAGAGATTGTAGAATTTGTGGCTAGTTGCTTGACATGTCAGCGAGTGAAAGTTGAGCATCAAAGACCGGCGGGTCTGTTATGGAATCTTCCTATACCGGAGTGGAAATGGAAACATGTAATAATGGATTTTGTGACAGGGCTACTGCGTTCTAAGGGAGGTTATGATTCGATTTGGGTTTTTGCGGATCGATTGACGAAAATGGCTCATTTCCTACATGTCAAGACTACGTACTCTATAGATAAGTATGCTCAAATTTATGTCAGTGGGATTGTTAGATTGCATGGTGCGCCTTTGACTATTGTTAGTGACAGAAATCCAAAGTTTACTTATGGATTTTGGGTGGGTTTGCAGCAAGCTATGGGTACTTCACTGAAATTTAGTATAGCTTTCCGTCCTCAAACCGACGAGCAATCTAAACGGACCTTTCAGACTTTGGAGGATATGCTGAGGGCATGTGTTCTTGATTTTAAGGGTAGCTGGGATGAATATTTGTTGTTGATTGAGTTTGCCTACAATAATAGTTATCACAACAGCATTGGTATGCCACCGTATGAAGCGTTATACGGTAGGAGGTGCATGACACCAATTTGTTGGAACGATGTTGGTGAGAGACAGATGTTGCCTCGGCAAAAGGAGCAATTGGGTGAGGATCGGATGCTAGGTCTTGAAATGGTTAAACAAACCATTTATGGAGTTCAAATTATAAGGGAGCGTTTAAAAATTGCACAAGATTGTCAAAAGAGCTATGCTAACAAAGGAAGGAGAGATTTGGAATTTTAGGTGGGTGACCGTGTGTTCATTCGTGTATCACCTTGGAAAGGGGTTGTTCGCTTCTAAGGAAAGAAGAAATTGGCATCGAGGTATATTGGGCCGTATGAGATTACCGGAAGAGTAGGGGCAACGACTTATCAATTGGCTTTGTCGGTGGAATTGGCACGGTTACATGATGTATTCCATGTTTTAATGTTGAGAAAGTATGTGCCAAATGCGACACATGTGCTGAATAATACAGAACCAATTGTAGAATTAGAAGTTCCTTCTACTCATATGCTTTCAATTGCGGGTCAGTGTTCAAGAGGTATTCGGCTTCAAGCTATCCCCCTTGAGATTGGATTATAGCCTCCTGTCCAGAAGGCTGGGCTTCAGATACAGACTAGTTCAGTTAGAACATGACATTGAGCTCTTATTTACTTCTATTATTCAGGTAGTTACCATAATCCTTATTGGATGATGTGGTGAAATACAGCTTATGAGTGTCTTTACTATTGTGTGTTACCCTTGCGAGTTGTGTGCTAGAGCCCCATCATTCCTTGAGAGAGGAGGTAATAATTAGTGGGGGAGTCATGTGAGGTCCAGTGGAGGGAGTAAGTGTATTCATAGCTCTTGAGTTTGTTTGAGAGTGGGAAGAGTGAGGTTTCAAGAAAGTAGAGGTTGAGGTGGTGGCTTAATTTGAAGTCACATTTAAGACTAGCCTTTGGTTCTATCCAGATTGCTGTGGCATACTTATTTGGTACTCATTCATTGGTGGCTCATTCCAGTTTGCATTTATCACTTCTCCTTTCTGCTTAAAAGCAGTCCAACAGGGGTTTTTTTTTTGTTGGCTCTGTTATGAAATTGCAATGTGTCTCTTGGCATCCATGACTACTAATGTTAGATTGCTTGTAGATAACCTTGAGCAGATTATATCAAGCTGCTTTGCTGCCTTATCATGCAGCTGTTTTGCTGCTGTTTCTGCTGCTACTTCAGACAACCATTAAGCTACCACTTTCTACCACTTACTTGCTGTCAAGATGTTTACAGCTGATGTTTGCTTCTTTTGCTACTGTTAAGAAGTATTCTGCTCTTATGTAGTCATTGGGATTTGTAGTTTATGCCTAACCATCAGGGGCTGACGTTGGGATCTCCCTTCGTAGAGGGGGACGTCCTTTGCATAGTGTATAGTGCATAGTGTCTATTCTGCTGTCTATTCTGCTTTAGCTGCTGTTCTGTTTCATGATGAACAGCTATGGCTGCTTCTGTTGACTAGTTAGATACCTGCCTGTTAAGGCTGCTGATGTTGTTTTGCTGTGGCTACTACTATTCCTACGGTTCCTGTTCTGTAATGGATACTGTTTTCATATGGTGTACCATGTTAATGCTATATTCTGCTGCTGTTTTCTGCTACTGCTCTACTGTGTTCAGACCAGCAGCTGAAGTTTTGTTGCTACTGTACTGTTGAATTCAGAAATGTTGTCCAACTGCTGCTGTTTTGTCCAACGGCTGCTGTCGTATTGGTTCACTTCAAATGTGAGCTGCTGTTTGAGGCTACAATGGTTCCCTTGCTGTTCAGTCAATCCAACTACAAATGTGGGCTATACTTTTGAGTATACCTTCTTTTGGCATGTGTTTCTCTCCCATCTCTTAGATGGTAGTGAAACATGTGAATCTCATGTTTCTTAAATTTGCTTAGATCCCTTTTCATTGTAATCCTAAACATTGGTCAATGTAGCCATTTGGCTTAGGTCTTTTTTCTCAATCTTTGATTTTATTTTCCTTTTTTCCTCCTGGGTTATACCCCTTGTAGGCTGTATATTCGCTTAGCCCCATTTTCTATTTCAAGCTATATTACCCAAAAAAAATTGAACTAAAGGAGAACTTGACCTATGTGGGGGAACCAATTCGGATTTTAGAGTGAGGGGAACGTGTCCTTCATTTAAAAGTAATACCGTTGGTGAAGGTTCAATGGCGTAATCATTCGGAAAGGAAAACTACGTGGGAGACGGAGGAGTCTATGCAAAAGAGCTATCCGCATTTGTTTGAACTTGGTAAGTAATTTCGGGGACGAAATTTCCTAAGAGGGGGAGAGTGTAACACCCTTTATATTTGAGGTGCTTCAAAGTTACATTTAATAACTTAAAGGGCCAAAGAGTGAATTTCCCCTAGTGTTGTGCATGTGAGCCGTGTGTGTGTCTTATCAAAAAAAAAAAAGAAACCTAGAAGGACGTTTTGTCTTCTACGTTAGAGAGAGAGAGAGAGAGAGAGAGAGAGAGAGAGAGAGAGAGAGAGAGAGAGAGAGAGAGAGACCAGCGGTGGAAGAAAAAGAAGAAGAAAATTTGGGTTAGGTTGAATTGAAGCTTAATTAGGTAATTTTCATCTCTTTAAGTGTTAAATTTCATGTTTCTCATACTAGGTTTCATGTTCTACATCTAGTATGCACTCGATTGAAGTTATTAGAGTTGGATTGAATCCACGGGAGAGGGTTTTAGAGGTTGGAGTTGGGTTTTATTCCAGAAAATTCGTATATCTTATGAATATGCTAAACTGTATTTTGAACACATTGAATCTGTCCTGTGTTTGACGAATTTTTCTCATCGACACGCCAACCATGTTATTTTATGGTATTTTTACTGGAGATGCCTCTTTGTTTTAGCATATGTTGTAAAAATTTCAGAATTTTATATGAAGTGTGGAAAAAGTTAAAAATCACGTACCAAACTGCTGTTAGATTCATGTAGGTGCAGACAGCACTGACACATCTTGGGGAAATGGGCATATCTCCTAGCTCGGGTAACGGTTTTACGTTCCGCTTCATTTTTCTGAAACAAGACCCGTGGGGCTTTCATAATTGATTGGCCTTGTAACCTAATTATTCCTGTGGAATAGCAGATTTCAGTTTGAAGTAGTTAGAAATCTGTTTTGAGGAATTTGCTGCGAGTTCTTGATTTAGTTGTTATCTGCTTAGAAATAGCTGTAAAGCTTGGAAAATTCTGAGATTTTAATATGACGTTCTTGTACGTGTCTATGGTTTGAGGTAAAAATATCAGGATACGCGGATGAGTAGATTAACTCCATAAAACCGTAGACCGCAGGGTTGTTGGATTGTCTCTTGTGTGTGTTTTGTTAGATTCTCGGTTTTGGGGTGTGAATTGGTGAAGTTACCTTAGTTTTATATTTGTTAAGCCTTTCAAGTATTTCTATACTAAAATGTTTGGCTTGTGGATAGGTGACGAGTCGGTGAACCAAGGAGCATCGAAACAATAAGTAGTACTTTCTTTTCGAGTACAAGGTGAGTGTTTGATTCATAGATGTTGTTCTATATTGAATTGAACTTGAATGTTGGCTGTGTGCCTGGAGATTGGCTTTATGTTAAAAGGCTTTTATGCCTTAAGTTATTAGCTGTGTGCCCGGCGATTGGCTTTATGCCAAAAGGCTTATGCCTTAAATTATTGGTTGTGTGCCCAGTGTTGCTTTTAATTTCTCGATAAACTATTGACAAGTTGAGATTATCTTTTAGCTATACCCACTACAACAACTAGAGATTTCAATAGCATAATTTAATAGCGTTTTTTTATAAATGCTATGGTAGAGGTGGTGTAACGACCCTGATTTTTTGGTGAATAAAAATTTCGTTAAAAATTTAAATTTTATTTTAATTACTCGGTATTACGTTTAAAATTCCTTCTTAATTTCTATAATCAGTCATAATTAGATTTTAGTCCTTTAAAATTATATTTCTTGACTAGAAATCCTACGTGGCAAGTAGAATTAGTTTTTAACCGACAAGTTGGAGGAACTGAACCACCAATTCACCTAGTTACTTTTCCCTAACCCTAATTGGACCCTTTTGACCATCTTTGAACGTTGTGAATCCCTCCTAACCCTAATTGAACCATTAGGCCATTAGAGGTAATCATTACACCCATGACTAGTCATATCAAGGCCATACCATCATCATTATCTCTTTAACCATTGGATAATATTTGCTAGGGAAATTATTATTCCTTGGATAATGGACATTAGTATTTGCCAATGAACATATGATTTGAAAAGACAAATCATGGCCTTAGGAAGCCATCATTTTGCTTCCAAAAGAAGCAAACTTAGCTTTGTCATGCATGCCATCCTAAGACTAATTGCCTTAAACCTAAATTGCCCACCAAAGTCACTTTCCTAGATTTTCTCTAGATATGTAGATATATATATATATATATATATATATATATATATACATTGTACTAGAGAGAGAGAGAGAGAGAGAGAGAGAGAGAGAGGGAGGGAGGGAGGCCGAGAGTGAGAGAGGGAGAATGAAGTGTGTGCATGTGTTTGGTCACTCAAGCAAGCTACCTCTTTTACCATCTTTACACTCAAGCCTAAGTACAATATGACAACCCATTTCTAGTCGTTTTCAAGCACACAATCCTAGCCTTAATAACCTAGAAATTGACTACAAACCTAGAACTAGGATTGACTAAACATGGGAAGACTACTCCTTAGCCTAGCTATCATTTCCTTCTTACTTGCAAGACTTACCAACCTAGGTTATAATTACCTAGGATTTGCCTTTAAGCCTTGGAAAATCTCCATGATTACTTAGCCTTGCACCTAGGATAGATTGACAAGGCATGGGCATGACTAAAGTTGAGATTTGACAACACAATGGAACAAATCCATGGGAGAGAGAGAGAGAGAGAGAGAGAGAGAGAGAGAGAGAGAGAGATATGGCCGGCCAAAGGGAGGAGAGGGAGTGCCAAATTTCGTTATAAATAGGACCCTTGTCCAAGCATTCAACCCACACCTTCCAATCCTCCAACTTCTCTCTAGAAAATCTTTGTGTTCTTACTTTATTTTTCTTGTTCTTGAGTGTTCTTGAGTTCTTCCTAAGTTCTTCAAGAAACTCATCCTAAAACACCTTTTCGATCCATAAAGTTTAGTAATTTTAGTCACGATCTAGTTTCGAGAGAAACCTTTCTCCTTCAAAGCTACCGGAAGCCAACCATAGAAAGTTACCCCGCCCGACTTACTTTTTCTCTCCGTAATCGTCACTACCGCCAAGAAGAAAGGTAGAGTCCCTTTGTCCACCAACTCCAAGTATAATCGTAGAACCGTATGTTGGAAGTATAAGTAGATTCTCCGTAGATAAGGTTATCTATCACTTATAAAGTTTTGAAATGCATGATAGTTAATAACTTATTTTCTCTAATGGAAGTATGAACATGTTGGAATAATCAACTTTTACCCTAATAAACACGTGTTGTTTTGAATTTCCCACAAAGGAAGAAAGAATGGTTTTGCAAAAGATAAGACTTTATCGTTGATAGAAGTATTCGTATTTTGATCTTTAGATGGTTATGAGCATGTGTTATGAATTGTTTGCATTACTTGTCTTGTTGTAAAGCATAAGTGATTTTCACTCCAAAGGCGTCCATACATGTGGCGTTATGCTTTAAGTGGTGATTTGAGCATGATTAGTAATATAGAGTTGGATGATCTTGCTAGTTTAGTTTCAAGATTACAACAAATGATTTATGATTACGTATATGGAAGTTAGTCCTACCACGGAGTCTAAGCATGAAAACGTGACACGAAAATCGAGAAAGTTAGAGACATGACACCTAGGGTGTGTTAAAGGCAAGGTGTGGATTTGAAACCCCAATGTGGCCGGACTTGCCCATTGTGTGGTATGTGTGTGTAAAGGAATGATTTTGAAAACCCAATGGGAACCCGGAGCGGCGGAACCATTGTGATATACTCGGGAACCTGGAGCGGCGGAACCGAGGGATGAATTGTGATTTTCGAAAACCCAAATGGGAACCCGGAGCGGCAGAACCATTGTGGGAATACTCGGGAACCCGGAGCGGCAGAACCGAGGGTTTGAATTGTGGATTGGTTATCCGTGGAGAGGAGCCAATGCCAAATTCCATGTTTTTGTGTGCCAATGGGAACCCGGCGCAGTGGAACCATTGTGAGGATACTCGGGAGACTGGCGCGGAGGAACCGAGGTTGGGTGTGTAAAATGACGATTTTGAAAATGTTGATTTGGTAAATGAAAGGTGAAACCAATGACACGGTCTACGAGATGTCGCGTAGGAGAAACTCAAAAAATCACGAACACCAACGTTAGTGGATAGTGAATGTGGATGTGTCATTGTTAACTGTTTGGTCAATTATGCATGTACTATGTGATCTATTATTGGTAAGTTAAGGGTTAGTGGGTATGGATTATTCTATTGAGCTCTTGTAGCCCATGGTGTTACCTTTGGTGACCCTGACATATTATACCGGTGGCGACGCTGGTATAATTGTCAGACTTTGTAGATGATCAAGGTAAGCTATACACCTTGGAGGCCTTTGGAGCTGAAGAGCTGGCTAGGATGGAGGAGTAGGCGGAGCTGTAGTTAGGAACCCTAGTTTCCCTCCCTTTTGTAATGAAAGTACTCTTATGGAGATTGTGTCGTGATAATGAGCCAGACTCTATTTTGAAGTTTCAATAAAATGTCCTTTTAACGTTCCAAAATTCGGGGCATTACAACTTGGTATTAGAGCTTTAGGTTCAAAACCTCGGCCATGGGTAGAATAGGTAGAACCATAAGATGGTTTGACTGTTGCATAAAACGTGAATTAAGTTTAAGTTTACCATCCCAAATTGGGTGAAATTTTGACAGCACAATCTTCGGATTGAAGCAAGGTGTGGAAATTGGCAGTACCGCTGAGCTGGAAATTCCCGAACAATTGGATGATGACTTGAATCAAGGATCGAACGTGGAACTTAGAAACTTGAAGGTCTTCTCTAGAAGTTTATAATTCCTGTTTTAAGACGTTACTAATTGAGGTTTAAAACTCTTCCCTTGTAGATGAACCATCTGGATCACCTAGTCGACCTGTTGGCAGGAGCTCGTCAACTCAAATCGCCATAGAAACCATGACAACTCAACTAGTGGAGGACCCCGAATTTGTTGCCGTTGTACTCATAGAAAAGCGAGATTTCGTGAGAGTACAACAGAATACCCTTATTGTCACGCCCTCGATTTTCAACATAATTAAGTAATACATTTCAATAAAAGAGAAACCTCGCATATCATATACATTACCCAAAGGAGTTTCCCACCGGTTTAATTTACAAACAAGTCCTTAAGTTTAGATAATTACAACTTTATTCAAAAGAAAATTCAGTAGTAATTAGTTACAAAACCATCTTTAACAAAATGAGATCTTCACAACGATGACGAAATAACCAGGGATGTCAGCTTCCAAAAGTCTTTTACTGTCAAGCACACAATGCATGCAATCTTTTGCCCAGTGTCTGAACCTGAAAAGAAAGATTTGGTTGAGCTACACTAGCCCAATAGAGAAATCTAAGCTCAAGCTATATGTAATTTGAATGAATCATATACCGAGAATGAATGAGTACTGACAGATACGCCTATACTACAAATGACTACCAACAAGCTGCGAATTATCGCCTAAGAGTCCTAGACTTCACATCAATGTCACTAGCCGTTTACTTCTTTAACTAGTTATATTATTAAACTCACGTCATTCCACATTTGTCTTCATTAAATCCCTTTATTGAAAACCTTTCTTTTCCTTTAATCCGGTATTTCCCACCAATAATCACTAGGGTCACCTCGGGTCTAGTTCCCCCGAGCGCAGGGTCACCCCGAGTCTTTTCCCTTAATAATAATAATCAGTTGGGGTCACCTCGGGTCTAGTTCCCTCGAGTGCAGGGTCACCCCGAGTCTTTTCCTCCAATAATATGAATCAGTTGGGTCACCTCGGGTCTAGTTCCCTCGAGCGCAGGGTCACCCCGAATCTTTTCCCTCAATAACGACCACTTGGGTCACCTTTCACACTTTTCACAATCGACATCATTTCATAATCAATTTCATCATCCCTTTGACGGTTATACCACTGAATTTTAATTAATCATTACGCGACTCCACAAATGTACATGTTCATGCCTTTTCACTAGTTTACCCATTTGCATCAGACATAGCGTATCAAGCCTGTACATATAATCCTACCAATCCACCACGTTGATTACATCTCAAACCGCTCCTAACTATCATCCATATCAAGACTCTGACTAATTAATTAATACAAGCCTTTTCCTTTAAGTACACCATAATCCCACACGTCCTCACCGTACCTCTAAGTACATTTCCCATACCTTCACAAGCCACATATTAACCCACGACTAGACTCTACGATGCCCGATTATCTAGTTTCTATACTCGAAGTCCGTAAAAGCATGTACTAAAGGAATCTAAGAATTTTACGAGTCGAGAGAGAGAACGGATTGCAATACTACTCGTCGAATCCCTAGACATGTTCACTCTAGTCCAATGAATGCCACTCTAAGTGAAAAACGAGTAATACTCACCAAAACACTTGGAAGGATGCGTAAACAAACTCATTAGAGTCAATGAAAAGCTTTGACATGCGAGTTGAAGGATATAGGGAAGCAGCTGAAAGATACTGCAGCAGCTCAAAGAAGCAGCTGAAAAGAAAGCAGCACAATCTCCTAATCTCCTACCGGTAGGCAAGCAAGTCCTACCGGTAGGTAAAAGGCCCCTACCGGTAGAAACTGAAAACAGAAAGGCCAATACTCCAATTCGTGCCTAACCTACCGGTAGATGAAAGGTTCCTACCGGTAGAAACTGAAAACAGAAAGGCCAACATTCAAGTTCGTGCTTGACCTACCGGTAGGTAAGGAATTCCTACCGGTAGAAGACTGAAGACAGGAAGGCCAACATTCCAAAGTAGAAGACTGAAGACAGGAAGGCCAACATTCCAAATTTTGGCTTGACCTACCGGTAGGTAAGGAATTCCTACCGGTAGAAGTTAGGTACGTTGAGCAGCTTTTGAGCTGCTGCTATACGTTGAGCTGTTTACTAAGAATTTCTCACTTGTTCTACCGGTAGGGAAAAAGCTCCTACCGGTAGGGAATCGATTTTCTGGTAAAGTAACAACGTTCTACCGGTAGAAAGGACGGGCCTACCGATAGGAATCCAGGAAGAACAGACAATTCTGACAGCAACTACGAATTTTCAATCCAAACTTAAACACGACATTACAAGCACGATTCATGCACCAAATCACTCATAAAACATATAAAGAGAGGTAGAATTCCCTACCTCAAGTCGAGAAGCGAAACCCACGCAAGTTAAGCAAGCCCTAGCTCTCCAAACTTCGAAAAACAACTGAATACTCCTCCTCCGAGCAAGACCCACGAGATACGAACCACAATACGCATAGGGATGAATGATTGAAGGTTGATTTGAGTGGGTTTTGAGTTTGGAGGAGAGTTTTTGGGTGAGGGAGTGAGAGAGGTAGAGAGAGAGCCGAGAGAGAGAACGGGAGAGAGAATGGGATGGGGTTTATGGGAATCAATTTTCCCCTGGCACACACTCATATACACACTTGCACTATATTACACCAACACCCACATCTTTCAAACTCTTGCACATTGACCCACAACTATAATTTTCACACTTAACCATTATTTGTCCACTTATAAAATGTTAAAATTTAAAAGAAATTTACGGGTCTCTACACTTATTCCCGTTGAAGAAGACCCCTGGTTTCCTGAAATGTTTCCCATCCTGAATGCCTTCTATGGATTCTTCGGTGCCCTACCCCCAATGGAAAACTTTGAGGTTGGTGATGATGAAGAAGAAAATGGTGACGAAGTAGATGCCAATGAGGCAACTAAGGAGGAAAACCTTACAGATGGAGGGAATCTCGAAGAAGACGAGACTCCAAAAGACCCGTGAAAGCCAAAGATACTACTTAGGCGCACCTAGAATAAATCTAGTAACCATTGTAATTCTTCGGGATATAGGATGTCAAAGATCAGGATCACCGTTGTCTGTTTTTCCTAGGTTGTACTCGTGCTATGTTTGTTAATAAAAAGGCTTGTTTCAGTTACTACGTATTTTTATATGTTGCTTTTAATACTTGATCCTTAATCATGTACATACTTATCTTTGTGCCTGCCTATACCTCACACCGTAAAGTCTAGGATATAATTCTCCTTATTATAGATGTCAAGCGTACGACAAGGTGGATGCCCACCTTTCACCCCACGAGTCCTGGCCGACTATTAGTCATTACTAACAACCTGTAGGAACGTATAGTAGGAGTATGTAGGATCGTTTCAACTTGTATTAGGAAAAATCTTATCTTTGGTCCCTACTTGCCATTATAGTGGAACTCTATGCTTATGATTGTATTATCTATAAAAACCTTGCTTTATTTAAAAGAGTATTGTTGCATACTACTTGATAAATTACTTTCGACTTTTGAAAGAAACACCATTTGCAAAAGGAAAATTGTTTAAGTAGACTAAAACCCTTCTGAAATTCTACTCGTAGATGGTGAACCGACGCAATGGAGTAGGACACGATAACGGAGGACCCTCAAACGCAAACCCCGACCTAGCCCAAATCATGCAAGCATTCATAACCACCTTGAACGCTAACCGCCAAAACCAAAACCATAACGACGGACCCATGAACCGAACTCAAGCAATGAACGAGTTCTGCAAACATCGACCTCCGGCCTTCCACAGAGACACCAACCCCGTCGTAGCCGAGACGTGGCTGAATGAAGTCAAGATGATCCTTAGAACCTTAGGGATTACCCAGAACGGAGATCGGGTGGCCTTGGCCACATACCATGTAAAGACCCGTAAATTTCCATTATATATATATTTTTATAATTTATAAAAAAAAATGAATGATGGATTAATGAGAAAATTAAAGTTGGGGGTCAAAGTGCAAGAAGTTGAAAGTCATGGGTGCTAGTGTAATTTGTGCATGTGTGTGCCGTGTATATGCCTGGGAAATTTTTTTCCATTTTTACTTTTCATCTCATCTCTCTCTCGGCTCTCTCTCCATTTCTCCTCCTATCTCTCACTCAATCACTCAAAAACCCACAACAATCTACCTCAACTCCATCGTCTACTTGCATATTTGAGCTCGTATTGCGCTGAATAGAGCCCGGTTTGGCGTATTTTCACTTGATTTGGATTTCGGAAGCTAGAGTTCAATCAATCTCTTTGTTTTGGGTTTGGATACTCGAGATAGGAAATTCTACCTCTTGTTATATGTTATTTGAGTGTTCCTATGCCTCATTTGAACTTGTATTGGTTTTTACTGGAATTGGAGCGAAACCTACTATGCTGTGAAAAATCGCTAGAATTTCGGATTTCCTACCGGTAGGACTTTTTTCTCTACCGGTAGAACTTTGTCATCTTGAAAATTTGTACCCACTGTTTTGAGTTTGTACCGGTAGGATTTGTTCCCTACCGGTAGGATTATAAATTTTTCCCGGTCTCTATCGATGCCAATTTCTTATCTACCGGTAGAACTCTTGCAAGCTAAAACTGTGTACCCACTATTTCCGGTTTGAACCGGTAGATTCATGTTCCCTACCGGTAGGCCTCCAGTAAAAGACCAAATCTTCCTGGGCCGTTGTTCTTTTTCTTCTTTTCGAAAGTCTTATGCCTTTTCCATAAGTTATATGATTGTTTTATTATTATGTATAAAAGAGTATGAATAATTATGCATGTCTTTTAATCAACGAGAAATTCGTAATGGAATTGTTCAAATTGGTGGAACTATGACATGATAAGTATGTGCTTCTTGCACGAAGTTTGTACGAATGGTACATTTGTGTATCACGAACACTCGGGGCCCATCGACGGGTGGGTGCCTGGTAGGGGATATCGGGGTCCCATAATTAGCCCGACAGGAGCTTATGCTCATATTGAACACTCAAGGCCTAACCTTTGAGGTGGGTGCTTGGCAGGGGATATCGGGGTCCCATAATTAGCCCAGCAGGAGCTTCGGCTCAGACACACAAATGATACGAAATGTTGAGACACAAGTTGAATGAACATGATTTATGAGTTGAAATGAAAGAAAGATTGGAGATATTGGGATACTTGATCATGATAGTTGTGCTTCATCCATTGTCATTTGATTTCCCATCATTTGTTCTTTCGTTTAGCTCATTTGCATATAAGGTTTGCGTAGACTTTTCTACTGGGCTAGTGTAGCTCAAGTCTATATTATTTTTAGGTGCTAACCCGGAACCATAGCTTGCATTACCTGAAGTGCTTGAAGTGTGGACGACACTTTTGAAAGCTAACCAAATGAGTTATTCATCCATCTTTGTAAACCTCTTTTGAAAGATGCATTTGTAACTAAAATTGTAATTCTTTTGATTTGGAATATTGTAACCCCTAATCCTCCTTTGAAATTTGATACTTATGTTAATTTAGGGCCGTCGAGTCGATGTTGTAATATTTTGGAACCTTGTGAACTTGGAAGTATTGTTATGGGAATGAGAATACGGTAATCTTTTGGGTAATTAAGGGATATTTGTGCGGATTTATTTATGAAAAACCTTTTATATTTATGTTAAAAATTCAGGGCGTGACATACCAGCTGAAAGGAGAGGCTCGCTAATGGTGGGACTTGATGGAGGCAACGCATGCCGTAGCCACTATGATCTTTGCCGAATTCGAAACCCAATTTCTTGATAAGTACTTTCCCACACCCCTCCGCTTAGCCAAGGAACAAGAGTTCCTGAACCTAGCGTCCACATGACCTCAAAAATTTAGACATCCTAAAAACCTCAAAAATGTTCAGTGTCCTATCAACCTCAAAGATCAGCATGAATTCTAATGACCTCAAAGATTGCCCAATCCAAAATAATCTATTTCAAAGGCCTCTAAAAATGGAAATCCTAATAACCTTAGAAATCTTAACTATGCTTCCGCTGCGAACTTTGATAAACAAATTTTTCTATAACCCCAAAAGTCACAAGCCTCAAAATTATCTTGCCCATCAAGTCCCATGTAAGACGTATTCCCTAAGCTCTGATACCAACTGTGACGACCCGAATTTTTACATTGCCTCAAAATAAATACATCTCGAATAATTACAAGTCTTCAAGATAAATGTACACGGTGGGCCCTAAAAACCTCCAAAAATGATACGGACTTTCTAAGCAATCTCTAAAATTGAGTCTTTTAATACTCCAACTCAGGTCCCCACTAATCTGCTCTGCACAGAAAAAATATAAAACGCCCGGGTAGTATATGCAATACGAGGACTATTAACATGGCTAGCAATAAGAATATGCTCAATAAACGAGGATAACAAACCAAGTAAGATCATTCTGGACCTTTCATTGGTAGCCTCATACCCGGCTCATCTCGGTAACATGCCAAGCACCACCCAGGACAAAATCTGTATAGCCACTTGGGGCCCATAAACATTCTAGACTCCCCGTAGGGCAGTCAATCATACATCATTCATACTCCTGTGACCTGATGGGCTTGTACACGTACCAATCTGTTCCATCGCTTTCAGCCAAACATTTTCCTTGTCACGATACAGGAGGTGATAATAATTGAATCAATAAACTTAGAGATCAAATGAGTACAAATACGAGAGAATCAAAGAACACTCTTTGCAAAAGGATCCATCTAGGAATGTATTACATACAACCCGGTACCTCAAATAGTGATAGTTGTCATTCAGATCCAATGCGACCGATTGATTCCCATGCTCTCTATCAATATTGTCAAGTATTCCTGAAAGCCGAAAGGCTGTCGATGAAGGCTAAAGTGTTTTCTCATTTTCTTTATCTTGAAACTCACCTATTTCTTCTTCTAATACATCACGAGACCTCCCTTTATAAATAGAACTTAATTTGTTTTCTTTATGCCTTCTTTTCTCATGTTAATACAGATGTCAAGAGCACATGCTCTTTAAGACATATGGGTACACCTCACTTTCCCTTTTAAAAGCCCACATTTTGCCACCTATACACACCCATGCTTAATGCCACATCTTTTTTCTTCCCTTTTTTGTTTCTCAAATGGCAAATACACCTTTGCTCCATATAATATTATTGTACCATCTCAATAATAATAGTTTTTTTATTCAAAATTTAAACATAATGATAATTATAAACACCAAAATTAGGGTCGTTACAATCTCCCCACCTTAGGAAATTTCGTCCTCAAAATTTAGCATCCGCATAACCTCAAAAATTTAGATATCCTAATAAGCTAAAAATGTTCAGTGTCCTGTCAGCCTCAAAGATCAGCATGAATTCTAATGACCTCAAAGATTGTCCAATCCAAAATAATCTATTTCCAAGACCTCCAAATATGGAAATCCTAATAACCTCAGAAATCTTAACTATGCTTCCGCTGCGAACTCTGATAAACAAATTTTTCTATAACCACAAAAGTCGCATGCTTCAAAATTATCTTGCCCATCAAGTCCTATGTAAGATCTATTCCCTAAGCTCTGATACCAACTGTGACGACCCAAATTTTTACATTGCCTCAAAATAAATACATCTCCAATAATTACAAGTCTTCAAGATAAATATACATGGTGGGCCCTAAAAACCTCCATAAATGATACGGACTTTCTAAACAATCTCTAAAATTGAGTCTTTTAATAATCCAACTCGGGTCCCCACTAATCTGCTCTGCACCTGAAAAATATAAAACGTCTGGGTAGTATATGCAATACGAGGACAATTAACATGGCTAGCAATAAGAATATGGTCAATAAACGAGGATAACAAATGAAGTAAGATCATTCTGGATGTTTTCATTGGCAGCCTCATACCCGGCACATCTCGATAACATACTAAGCACCACCCTGGTCAAAATTTGTATAGCCACTTGGGGCCCATAAACATTCTAGACTCCCCGTAGGGCAGTCAATCATACATCTTTCATGCTTCTGTGACCTGAGGTGCTTGTACACATACCAATCTGTTCCATGGCTTTCAGCCAAATATTTTTCATGTCGCGATACAAGAACTGACAATAACTGAATCAACAAACTTAGAGATCAAATGAGTACGAATACGAGAGAACCAAAGAACACTCTTTGCAAAGAGGTCTACCTTGGAATGTTTTAAACACTACCCGGTACCTCAAATAGTGATAGTTGTCATTTTGAGCCAATGTGCCCGTTTGATTCCCATTCTCTCTATCAATATTGTCAAGTATTCTTCAAAGCCGAAAGGCTATCCATGAAGGCTAAAGTGTTTTCTCAATTTCTTTATCTTAAAACTCACATATTTCTTCTTCTAATACATCACGAGACCTCCCTTTATAAATAGAACTTAATTTGTTTTCTTTTTGCCTTCTTTTTCCATATTAATACAGATGTCAAGAGCTCATGCTCTTTAAGACATATGGGTACATCTCAGTAACATGCCAAGCACCACCCAGGTCAAAATCTGTATAGCCACTTGGGGCCCATAAACATTTTATACTCCCCGTAGGGCAATCAATCATACATCTTTCATACTTCTGTGACTTGATGGGCTTGTACACGTACCAATCTGTTCCATGGCTTACAGCCAAACATTTTTCATGTCACGATACAAAAAGTGACAAGAACTGAATCAATAAACTTAGAGATCAAATGAGTACGAATACGAGAGAATCAGAGAACACTCTTTGCAAAGAGATCTAGCTAGGAATGCATTACTATCACGCCCTTGATTTTTAACATAAATAACAATACCATTTTAAATACGAATGCTCACAATAGTACATACGGTACCCCGAATTACAATATAGTTTTTGATTATGACAAATCTGTCAATTCATACAGTATTCCAAAATAGAGAGAATAGTACAATGCAATTTAATTTACGATGAAAGACAAGTACTTCAGAAAATAACTTTAGTCTGTGATGTCTGCATGCACTTCACACCCTCAAAGACTGTGTTCCTGTAGTGTACCTAAAAATGATAGGTTGAGCTACACTAGCCCAGTAGAGAAATCTATACTTAAGCTATGTGAAAATGCGAGAGAACATGCAGCAAGAGTGAGTGAAGTTCAATAAGCGAACACAAGAAAACAAGGTTTACCACAACAAACAAGCGGGCTACGACCTTAGGATTCTAGACGTCTTATAAGTATTCCTAACTGTTCAC
This sequence comes from Rhododendron vialii, assembly GCF_030253575.1. Classification (NCBI taxonomy): domain Eukaryota; kingdom Viridiplantae; phylum Streptophyta; class Magnoliopsida; order Ericales; family Ericaceae; genus Rhododendron; species Rhododendron vialii. Next base: position 3,732,655 of record NC_080567.1, read on the forward strand.
ACATCAAACTAGCAACATTAATAAACTCGCATCTGTATACCTCAATTAATAATCAATCCTCAATCATCTCATCGTCTCTCGTATGATACCACAATCTTTCTCGCTTCCACCTCATTCATCATCAAACCCCTTCACCATGAAACTTTCCCTTCTGATTTCAAAAAAAAGATAAAGTATTACAAAACTAGATCAAGCTCCGTTGATTCGAGCTTGAATACCGGAGTCCGTTGATTTGTGCCCAAATACCGGAAACCGTTGATTCGCTCAAGAATATCGGAGGATTTTTTTTTATCAAAATCCTTTTCCTTTCAAAAAAAAATGATTAAAAGCCAATCTTTCATCATTTTTCCAATAATCACACATTATTCCACATTTCATCATTTACGGTCTTCGCATGTATCGCTCATAGTCCGGTCATATCACCAAGTAGTGATACCCGTTCATTTGCATGGTCCGGTCATATAACCGATTGGTCATGATGATACCCGTTCATTTGCATTGTCCACAATATCAAACAATCATTCATTGTCCCATTTTCATTACAAACAAAGTACCATATCATACATCAACAAATACACACGTCCACGCCATACCTCTGGATATGTTCCCGCATCCCACACAACGTATTAACCACAAATAGTCTCCACTAAACCCAGTCTGCTAGTTCCTATGCTTAAATCCCATAGAACGAATACTCAAGAAATTTAGAGAAAACAATGAGACAAATCGCGAGGATACGAAACGACAAGCCGAAAATGAAACAATCATGTAGTTCACCATCACATTCAAAGTGTCCCGTGTTTCATAGTTAATAAGTCTTTTGTTCCAAGTGCACATTCCGGGTATTTGGGACCCCGTTCATCCGCTGCCGGTCATCACACCAATAGGCGGACCCGTTCATTCACTACCGGTCATCGCACCAATAGGTGGACCCGTTCATTCCGGGTATTTAGGACCCCGTTCATCCCCTGCTGGTCACCACGCCAATTGACGGGCCCGTTCAAGTTTCTTTAAGCCATTTCATTACTCATGTCATCGATTCTTATTACATCACCAAGTTACGAAGTTCACAACTTGCATTCGGTGTTCGTGTGCTCCATTTGAATCATATTCCTCACATAGTGTCTTAAGTTCTCGTTTCGGCATTCGGCAATCGTATACATCAAGCTATTCGTCATATTTCCCGTTAAATGTAAATTAACGTCCTTGAACTCATAAAGATACATACCATCACTTATGTAAACGAACCACGACATTAGAATGTGAGAACAAGAGTTTCTACAAAAATCTGCAGTGGATACGGGTGGGACCAAAAACGGACTACAGGTAGCGGAACAAATGTTCAGTTTCTGATCAGTGGCTACGGGTAGGACCAAAAACGGACTACCGGTAGAGCTTGGAAATTTCAACGCGATACACAGATTTCAAGGGCCAACAATACACTTCAAAACAACAATCAGACACAATATTTAGGTACAAATTCTATCCATCAACGTATAGAACAAGTAAGAAATCCCTACCTCAAGAGTTTTGAGCAAAACCCGACCTTTTGACCAAGTCAACCGAGCTCCCACGAGGTCCGATCATGAATTTTCTTGGATATTCGGAAAGCCCATGCTTCGTATAGCAAATTTAATTCTCGGACCTTGTCTGGAATCACACCCTAGGTAGATGAAATCGAAGAGAGAAGAGAGGAGGGAGTTTCGGAGGAGAGGAGGAGAGAGAGAGAGAGAATGGGAATATTTCTCCTCTTGGAGAAATAATAAAGGTGGGGGAGTAATCCCCTACTTCTCACACCACACACTCACACGTGCACCTTTCGCAAAATCGCCCTTTTATCCTTCCACGAATACGCCACACCAAATATTTGTACCGTCTATCTCGACGTGCCATGCGATTACAAAAGAAAAATTCAACCTCAAAAATAGGGGTCTCTACATTCTACCCTCCTAGAAAGAAATTTCGTCCTCGAAATTTGATCACCCAAGTCCAACCGAGTCAATAACCACAATACCAAACCTCATACTGCCATGTCATAATCATCACATCATCCCCTCCTTTCTACGTAGACTTTTCTTATCTTGATTACTCCACAAAACCCTCACCATCGATATGGTTCGACCACTCAACACTTAATCACAAACCACTATCATCTTCACCAAATCCTCAAGTCCTCACATCTGTATGAAAGTTCTGGATTCCACATACCTACATGACAATTATACCAAAATCCAACAAATTAAACTACTCATGAAAACTCGAATTCTAAACTCCAAGTTCTATCTTTCCCAATCAATATCAATCAATGAATCCAGCATTTACTCACCAATCCAAATAACCTCAAACACCTCCACTGGAACAAAACTAATAAGCCTCGAACCCTTAAACCACATAACAACTCATCACCTTTTGCTCAGCTATAAACATTCACTCACCACAGTCAAACTCCTCACGCTTCCAGCTATTGATATTTCTCTTAACTTCAAGTATAAACACATCTCAGATCTCACAATTGAATCATTCTATTGGTACTGCTATTAATAGGCATCGTTATCACTCCCTTAACAATTATCAAATGGCCCCGTGCCTCATGGCGCACTCACTTCCCTCTCATAAGGACACAATTAACCTCCATCGGCACATCAATACATTTATAACACAAAACTGCTAGCCATTACCTCCATTTCACATCTCTGTTACCCACATTACTCTCATATCAATTTCACATAAATCTCAAATGTCTCTCCCTTTTTTTTTTATCCATCTAACATTCAAATACAATCAAAAGTCTAACACTATTCCATTTTCCTTAGCTTACTCAGTAACACCACCGACTCCCATTCTAGAAATCCAAATTCACTTCTATGGAATGCGTCCCGTCTACATAACTCTTCACAACACAACATTAAAACCGTTATGGTAAACTATCAATCCACTATTTTCCTTAAACCCAGTCCTTCATCTATCACTGCTGCTACTCAAAGGAAGGCATACACTACTCGTAGCAAATACTCACATACGCACCACTATTTATTCTACATCGTATACTAAAAGCAAATTTCACGCATTGAGATTACATAACGAATCAAACATGTAGGTTAAAGCTAAACAACAACACATTTCATACACAAAATATTTCAACAAACCCACGGTACAATTTAATAGCTTACACAACACCGAACACATCCACGGATTGACAGACTCACTAAGTATCTAGCAGATTCATAGAGTGTCCAATAGACTCACAGAGTATCCAACAGACTCACTCAGTATTCACGGACTCACAAAGTATCCAACACTCCACATTTCATGGCTCTAGGAAGTCCAACAGTAATCGCGTTCTCTTCAATCTCGTAATACGTCACACGATGTCTATTCACTTTACCAATCTTGGGCATTCTCATTCATTTAGTCAAATCAAATCACATATTTCTCATGTTCACAATCTTAAACATCACATCATAAATACACGTATCATCAATACTAATCATTCCTCTATTTCAACAACATCACAACCTAACAACATCTCATCATTCTGACACCTGCACAATGTGTGCAATAGCTGCACCAACTAACATACAATACTATTGATTGTTTCCATACTGAAATCTAGTCACCGATACAATCCAATTGACAGACTTCCCCCTGGATACCCTCAAGACTCCAGGGTTTCAAACAACATATCTATTCTTTTCATTATACTCTAAGACTTCTACTACCTCATCACTTAGGAACCAATTCTCTCGCACCAATAACTTTTAACAATTCCGCTCACCACAAGTTCCACAGCTCACAAATTTCTTCTCTTAACTAAGTAGTCATAACGACATCAATTTTCCTCAAAGATATTTACCACAGTTGCACTCAACCTCAATAATATTAACCACATCATTCCCATCACCATCACTGCTATCACTACCACTATTTAAACCTTAGTCCCTTTCAAATCTATCACCTCAATGGCATACCGTAGTGCATCGTATAATGTCATTAGTCTAGTCTACGTCTCCAATTGCATCACACACAATCTCTACACTTGAATCTTTCAACTCACAACATACTATTTCTCCACAAGCCTATCGCTTCAAAATTTCTACTATTTCCACCCAGGACATTGACTACACTCCACTGCATAATCAACCACAACAGTTTTCATTCATATTGCCCTCACTTCAAACAAGTTTCTCACTACATACTGACATTAATCACTCGCCTCAAGTCACATCAATGTAGTACACCTCAAGCCTTGTCTCTTTTTTTTCTTTTTTTTTACCAAACAATGCTATCACTATTTTCTACCATCCTGTCATAATGACACCACCATGATATTCACCTCGACAATGGAGACTGCAACACCATAACACTTCCCTTTTTCTACGAACTTTCTACGTACAACCATCTATCTCAAGCCTAGAGATCTAATCCCTATACACAATACTAGTGTCCAATTGACTTTCCAAGACTTCCATCTAGAAGGAGTGGTGATCAGGCGCCTCTTCCAACTGGATCTCATCGGTAGTCGCCTGGGTGTCCAGAAGACACATACCGTATCCTGACACCCTACTTATAACCCTCTTTTCCTAAGTCAACTTTAACTACGTATAAATCACTATAGAGGTTTAGCTTGCCCTACCTATGCTCACAATCACAACCTCATTAACAGTCACAATAACGACTACCCATAAGATAACCAACCACAAATGTTACCTCAACTGCTAACACCTTAAGACACTTTCTAGCTCATCTCCTAACATATACGTTACTCTCCTCGTACTTACACTTAACACAACTCAAATCTCACAGGATTTACTCCATGCACATAATACTTAGTACGTAATCCACACAATTCAAATAGATACACATCAAACATTCATCTCAAGAGTCATATCAATAATCTATCTCTTTCATCGCATGCCAACGTATATTTTGTTTCACATGTTGTCATTACCACGATCACAACCACAACAATGAGGTCAAAGCCTCCAACTTCCCAACACGTGTCAACAATTCTATGTCACTCTGCCATAATGCAAAATACAATACCTCAATGATGTACAAATTCGTTCATGCAAGCACACATGTGTTGAAACAAAACATGTAGTGAATTTTGAACCCATGAGACTAAAAAGTCTCCCCACGGTCTCTAGGTATTCTAATACCAAGTTGTCACGCCCTCGATTTTTAACATAAATAACAATACCATTTTAAATACGAATCCTCACAATAGTACATACGGTACCCCAAATTACAATACAGTTTCTGAATCTCACAAATCTGTCAATTGATACAGTATTCAAACATAGAGAGAATAGTACAATGCAATTTAATTTACGATGAAAGACAAGTACTTCAGAAAATAACTTTCGTTTGTGATGTCTGCATGCACTTCACACCCTCCAAGACTGTGTTCCTGTAGTGTACCTGAAAATGATAGGTTGAGCTACACTAGTCCAGTAGAGAAATCTATACTTAAGCTATGTGAAAATGCGAGAGAACATGCAGCAAGAGTGAGTGAAGTTCAATAAGCGAACACAAGAAAACAAGGTTTACCACAACAAACAAGCGGGCTACGACCACAGGATTCTAGACGTCTTATAAATATTCCTAACTGTTCACACATCAAACTAGCAACATTAACAAACTCGCATCTGTATACCTCAATCAATAATCAATCCTTAATCATCTCATCGTCTCTCGTATGATACCACAATCTTTCTCACTTCCACCTCATTCATCATCAAACCCCTTCGCCATGAAACTTTCCCTTCTGATTTCAAAAAAAAGATAAAGTATTACAAAACCAGATCAAGCTCCATTGATTCGAGCTTGAATATCGGAGTCCGTTGATTTGGGCCCAAATACCGGAAACCGTTGATTCGCGCCCAAATACCGAAAACCGTTGATTCGCTCAAGAATATCAGAGGATTTTTTTTATCAAAATCCTTTTCCTTTCAAAAAAAAATGATTAAACGCCAATCTTTCATCATTTTTCCAATAATCACACATTATTCCACATTTCATCATTTACGGTCTTCGCATGTATCGCTCATAGTCCAGTCATATCACCAAGTAGTGATACCCGTTCATTTGCATGGTCCGGTCATATCACCAATTGGTCATGATGATACCCGTTCATTTGCATTGTCCACAATATCAAACTATCATTCATTGTCCCATTTTCATTACAAACAAAGTACCATATCGTACATCGACAAATACACACGTCCACGCCATTCCTCTGGATATGTTCCCGCATCCCATACAACGTATTAACCACAAATAGTCTCCACTAAACCCAATCTACTAGTTCCTGTGCTTAAATCCCATAGAACGAATACTAAAGAAATTTAGAGAAAACAATGACACGAATCGCAAGGATACGAAATGACAAGCCGAAAATGAAACAATCATCTAGTTCACCATCACATTCAAAGTGTCCCGTGTTTCATAGTTAATAAGTCTTTTGTTCCAAGTGCACATTCCGGGTATTTGGGACCCCGTTCATCCGCTGCCGGTCATCACACCAATAAGCGGACCCGTTCATTCACTACTGGTCATCGCACCAATAGGTGGACCCGTTCATTCACTACCAGTCATCGCACCAATAAGTGGACCCATTCATTCAGGGTATTTAGGACCCCGTTCATCCCCTGCCGGTCACCACGCCAATTGACGGGCCCGTTCAAGTTTCTTTAAGCCATTTCATTACTCATGTCATCGATTCTTATTACATCACCAAGTTACAAAGTTCACAACTTGCATTTGGTGTTCGTGTGCTCCATTTCAATCATATTCCTCACATAGTGTCTTAAGTTCTCGGATCGGCATTCGGCTATCGTATACTTCAAGCTATTCGTCATACTTCCCGTTAAATATAAATTAACATCCTTGAACTCATAAAGATACATACCATCGCTTATGTAAACGAACCACGACATTAGAATGTGAGAACAAAAGTTTTAACAAAAATCTGCTGTGGCTACGGTAGGATCAAAAATGGACTATGGGTAGCGAAACAAATGTTCAGTTTCTGATCAGTGGCTACTGGTAGGACCAAAAACGGACTACAAGTAGCGCCTGGAAATTTCAGCGCGATACACAGATTTCAAGGGCCGACAACACACTTCAAAACAACAATTAGACACGAGATTTAGGTACAAATTCTACTCATCAATGCATAGAACAAGTAAGAAATCCCTACCTCAAGAGTTTTGAGCAAAACCCGACCTTTTGACCAAGTCAACCGAGCTCCCACGAGGTCCGATCATGAATTTTCTTGGATATTCGGAAAGTCCATGGTTCGTATAGCAACTTTAATTCTCGGACATTGTCCAGAATCACACCCTAGGTAGATGAAATCGAAGAGAGAAGAGAGGAGGGAGTTTTTCGGAGGAGAGGAGGACAGAGAGAGAGAGCCGACAATGAAAAAGAGAGAGAATGGGAATATTTCTCCTCCTGGACAAATAATAAAGGTGGGGGAGTAATCCCCTACTTCTCACACCACACACTCACACGTGCACCTTTCGCACAATCACCCTTATATCCTTCCACGAATACGCCACACCAAATATCTATACCATCTATCTCGACATGCCATACGATTACAAAAGAAAAATACAACCTCAAAAATATGGGTCTCTACAATTACACACTACTCGGTACCTCAAATAGTGATAGTTGTCATTCTGAGCCAATGCGACCGTTTGATTCCCATGCTCTCTATCATTATTGTCAAGTATTCTTTAAAGCCGAAAGGCTGTCCATGAAGGCTAAAGTGTTTTCTCATTTTCTTTATCTTGAAACACACCTATTTCTTCTTCAAAAACATCACGAGACCTCCCTTTATAAAAAGAACTTAATTTGTTTTATTTTTGCCTTCTTTTCTCATATTAATATAGATGTCAAGAGCACATGCTCTTTAAGACATATGGGTACACCTCACTTTCCCTTATAAAAGCCCACATTTTGCCACCTATACACACCCATGCTTAGTGCCACATCTTTTTTCTTCCCTTTTTTGTTTCTCAAACGGCAAATACACCTTTGCTCCATATAATATTATTGTACCATCTCAAGAGTAATAGTATTTTTATTCAAAATCTAAAAATAATGATAATTATAAACACCAAAATATGGGTCGTTACAATTAATCTCCCCACCTTAGGAAATTTCATCCTCGAAATTTAGCGTCCGCATAACCTCAAAAATTTACACATCCTAATAACCTAAAAAATGTTCAGTGTGCATCAACCTCAAAGATCAGCATGAATTCTAATGACCTCAAAGATTGTCCAATCCAAAATAATCTATTTCCAAGACCTCCAAAAATGGAAATCCTAATAACCTAAGAAATCTCAACTACGCTTCCGCTGCGAACTCTAATAAACAAATTTTTCTATAATCACAAAAGTCGCATGCCTCAAAATTATCTTGCCCATCAAGTCCCATGTAAGTCCTATTCCCTAAGCTCTGATACCAAATGCGACGAGCCAAATTTTTACATTGCCTCAAAATAAATACATCTCCAATAATTACAAGTTTTCAAGATAAATATACATGGTGGGCCCTAAAAACCTCCAAAAATGATACGGACTTTCTAAGTAATCTCTAAAATTTAGTCTTTTAATATTTCAACTCGGGTCCCCGCTAATCTGCTCTGCACCAGAAAAATATAAAAAGCCCGGGTAGTATATGCAATACGAGGACAATTAACATGGCTAGCCAAAAGAATATGCTCAATAAACGAGGATAACAAATCATGTAAGATCATTCAGGATGTTTTCATTAGTAGCCTCATACCCGGCTCATCTCGGTAACATGCCAAGCACCACCCATTTCAAAATCTATATAGCCACTTGGGGCCCATAAACATTCTAGACTCCCCTCAGGGCAATCAATCATACATCTTTCATACTTCTGTGACCTGATGGGCTTGTCCACGTACCAATCTGTTCCACGGCTTACAGCCAAACATTTTCCATGTCAAGATACAAGAAGTGACTATAACTGAATCAATAAACTTAGAGACCAAATGAGTATGAATACGAGTGAATCAAAGAACACTGTTTGCAAAGAGATCTAGCTAGGAATGTATTACACACTACCCGGTACCTCAAATAGTGATAGTTGTCATTCTGAGCCATTGCGACCGTTTGATTCCCTTGCTCTCTATCAATATTGTCAAGTATTCTTCGAAGCCGAAAGGCTGTCCATGAAGGCTAAAGTGTTTACTCGTTTTCTTTATCTTGAAACTCACCTATTTCTTCTTCTAATACATCACGAGACCTCCCTTTATAAATAGAACTTAATTTGTTTTCTTTTTGCCTTCTTATCTCATATTAATACAGATGTCAAGAGCACATGCTCTTTAGGACATATGGGTACACCTCACTTTACCTTATAAAAGCCCACATTTTGCCACCTATACACACCCATGCTTAATGCTACATATTTTTTCTTCCCTTTTTTGTTTCCCAAACGGCAAATACACCTTTGCGCCATATAATATTATTGTACCATCTCAAGAGTAATAGTTTTTTTATTCAAAATCTAAAAATAATTATTATTATAAACAACAAAATATGAGTCGTTACAATCTCCCCCCACCTTAGAAAATTTCGTCCTCAAAATTTAGCGTCCGCATAACCTCAAAAATTTACACATCGTAACAACCTCAAAAGTGTTCTGTAACGCCCCCAATTTTGGGTATGTTAAATGAACATTTGATTGATAAAACCAAATGGAGTCTTGCTTGTTATTACAACAAAACTCCCTCAAGAGTTCAATATTTACACAAATGAAGGGGGTTCTAGGGTTCCTAACTACAGCTCCACCTGCTCCTCCATCCTAGCCAGCTCCTCAGCTCCAAAAGCCTCCAAGGTGTACTGTTCATCTTGATAATCTACAAGGTCTGACACATTATACCAGCGTCGCCACCGATATAATATGTCAGGGTCACCAAAGGTAACACCATGAGCTTAAAAAGCTCAATAGAATAATCTAAACCCACTAACCCTTAACTTACAAACAATAGAAATTATACAACAGACAGTAACAATAACACATCCACATTCGATATTCAACTATCGTTGGTGTCCATGATTTTCTGTGTTTCTCCTACACGACTCATCGTAGACCGTGTCACCAATTTCCTTTTTTTTTTTTTCCAAATCAACGTTTCCAAAATTTGTGTTTAACACACCCAACCTCGGTTCCGCCGCTCCGGGTTCCCATTGGCACACAATTGCATTGGCACCTCTCCGCGGTAACCAAGCCACACACCCTACCTCGGTTCCGCCGCTCCGGGTTCCCGGGTATCTGCACAATGGTTCCGCCGCTCCGGGTTCCCATTGGCACACACACACCCCCCCAACTCACATAATGCCACCAAAATTGGTCATTATGTAGTTTCAAAATATTTCCTTCTTCAAACACTTTTTCCTTGTTAACCACACCCTAGGTGCCATGTTTCTAACTTTCTTGATTTTGGTGTCTCGTTTTCATGCATAGACTCTGCGGTAGGACTTTCCACATAAGGAATCATAAAGCATTCATTGAAATCTTGAAACTAAACTAGCAAGATCATCCAACTCTATATTATTTATCATGCTCAAAACAAAAGTTGACGAGTTCAACATATTCCCCATCCTTTTCATTATTTCTAGAAAACACCTTTCAAGTATTTCATGAAATTCTAACATTTTAGGCAACAGATAACCTTATACACTTATGACAGATAACCTTATATAGTTATGACAGATAACCTTGACAGTCAACAGATAACCTTATATACTTATGACAGATAACTTTAACAGTCAACAGATAACCTTATATACTTAGAAAACGGTTAAGATCTTTGAACTAAAGACATTCTACTTTCCAACATACGATTCTATACTATACGTAGAGTTAGTAGGCTAGGGATTCTACCTTACTTCTTGGCGGTGGTTGGCTACGAAGATTTGGAAATCGGTTTTGTGATTCGGCGGCTTCGGATTGCTTCGAAAGGAAGAGAGATGGACTTTTCTCTTCCTAGAAACAACTTGCTAACTAAACTAAGCTATGTTACAGATCTAGTGGTGGTTTTGGAAGTGGTTTGGTGGTTTCTCTCAAGAACTCTCAAGAAACTCAAGAAACTTTGAACTTTTGAACCAACAACACTTAGAATTTCTAGAGAGAAGTGAGAGCAAGAAGTGAAGGTGTGTGTTCAAGCTTGGAATGAGCTTCTATTTATGGGCAAGGCTCACCCTCTCCCTCCTCTTGGCCGGCCCCTCTCCCTCTCTCCATATCCCATTTTTTTTAATTCAAGAAATCAAGCTTTCAGGGAAGATCAAGGTCTAGTTTCTAGGTTTGCATGGCTAGGTTTAGTCCTTGGATTTGATTCTTGGAAGATTTGTGGAAGAAAGGAGAGTTCGTACAAGATTTTGTGTTAAACAATTGATAATTGTACAAAGTAGGACAATGGAGGTTAGATTTGTCAAAGATTGGAAGGATGAAGAAGATCATGGTGGTTAAGGCATGGTACAACCCAAATCTTTCTTCTTTCTCTTCCTCTCTCTCTCCCTCCCTCTCTCTCTTGGCCAACTCTCTCTCTCGGCCCTCTCCTCTCTCTCTCTCTCCCTCTCCCTCTCTTGTACTAGTATACACACACACACACACACACACATATATATATTACAATGTGCAAGAAAATAATAGGTACTTTTGTACTTGTGTCAAAGAGTTTTAAAAGGCTAAGATTTTCCCTTTAAACTAATCAATTAGCACATGTGTACTTAGTAAGTTTTTTAATCAACCAAGTACATATACTAATATATAACAAAGGTACTATGTACTCTAGGTAGTTCAACTCCCCATTAAATTAATCTAATTGGGTACAAAATCCCAATATAAAACAATAGAAGAGTACTTAGGAAATCTTAGGTCTTTTAAATCCAAGGTACATACATAATATAATATAGGTACAAACATCACATGGGGATTTAGAAAATGACTAGTTTATGAAAACCCTAGTACTAGTTGGAAAGACTAACCTTATTACCCAATGGATAATAAAATCCCTAGTATTTATTGTCCAATGGACAAAAGTAATAAGGAAGCTTTTATACTAAAATAATCAAAATGTCCTTTTAAACAATTATAAAATTCTATTTTTTATAAATATTAGCACTTGAACAAATCCATCAAGGAACACTTTTAATATAAAGAATGGGGTTTCTATTATCCAATGGATAAAAGTTCTCCTAACTTTTATTGTCCAATGGATAAAGAAGAAAACCAAAATAATAAAAGAAAATAATTAATAAATTTTCAAGTCTAGGGTTTAAAAGGTTCACAAGGTTCAAAGATGGGCAAAAAGGTCCATCTATGGTTAGGAAAATGTAACTAGGTGACTTCCTAATTTGGTTTCTCCAACAAGTTGGTTAGAAGCTAACTAGACTTGCTAAGTAGGGCTTAAAAGTCAAGAAACGATCTTTGAAGGGCTAAAGTGTAATTACGACAAATTATGGGAATTTAAATGGAAATATTAAAAGCAATTTAAGTAATTAAAAGAAAAATTCAAATATTTAACGAAATTTTTATTGACTGGAAATCAGGGCCGTTACATGTTCAGTGTCCCATCAACCTCAAAGATCAACATGAATTCTAATGACCTCAAAGATTGTCCAATCCAAAATAATCTATTTCCAGGACCTCCAAAAATGAAAATGCTAATAACCTCAAAAATCACAACTACGCTTCCTCTGCGAACTCTGATAAACAAATTTTTCTATAACCACAAAAGTCGCATGCCTCAAAATTATCTTGCCCATCAATTCCCATGTAAGACCTATTCTCTAAGCTCTGATACCAACTGTGACGACCCGAATTTTTACATTGCCTCAAAATAAATACATCTCCAATAATTACAAGTCTTCAAGATAAATATACATGGTGGGCCCTAAAAACCTCCAAAAATGATACGGACTTTCTACGCAATCTCTAAAATTGAGTCTTTTAATACTCCAACACGGTCCCCACTAATCTGCTCTGCACATGAAAAATATAAAACGCTCGGGTAGTATATGCAATACGAGGACAATTAACATGGCTAGCAATAAGAATATGCTCAATAGACGGGGATAACAAGTCAAGTAAGATCATTGTGGTGGCTTCGGTACTGTGGTGGCTTCGGTACCAAGCTAGGTGATGGTGCCAAATACCGTTAGCCGAGGTCCCGTGAGGGTCCGACCCGTAGGTCAGTACAAATGAACTGTGATGTATTGGTTCGGTTAAACGTTCGGTAAAGATCCTTCAGCGCCAACCTTGGTAAACTACCAGCAACACGCAATACAATTGCATAGACGTTCACACGGAGCTCACGCAAGGAGAGTTTGTTATGCCAGAAGGAATCAAAAGAAGATACGTGGCAGACGTGATCATTGTGGTCAGATCTGATCATATGCTCCGTAACCGTTTCCGCTCCTGTCGTCACATATGACGTCACCCGATGCGGTTACCCGGGTGTATATTCCACGCGCTAGCTTGGAGGGCAAGCAAACCTAGGTCTATAAATACAAATGAATACTGGCCTTTTAAAGGTATGCCACTCTACCCTAAACCCAGATCTATATTCTCCCCTGAGATCTGACTTGATCGTCGGAGAGTCACTGGGCTACTCCAGCCCTAGTGACTTATTGCAGGTTCAAGGACGGGAACGAACCAGCGGAAGGAGAACCCAAACCCAGGCCAAGGTCCTGTCAAATCGAACCCCTACAATCATTCTTGACGTTTTCATTGGTAGCCTCATACCCGGCTCATCTCGGTAACTTGCCAAGCACCACCCAAGTTTAAATTTGTATCGCCACTTGGGGCCCATACACATTCTAAACTCCTCGTAGGGCAGTCAATCATACATCTTTCATACTTATGTGACCTGATGGGCTTGTACACGTACCAATGTGTTCCATGGCCTTCAGCCAAACATTTTTCATGTCACGATACAAGAAGTGACAATAAATGAATCAATAAACTTAGAGATCAAATGAATATGAACACGAGAGAATCAAAGAACACTGTTTGCAAAGAGATCTAGCTAGGAATGTATTACACACTACCCGGTACCTCAAATAATGATAGTTGTCATTCTGAGCCAATGCGACCACTTGATTCCCATGCTCTCTATCAATAATGTCAAGTATTCTTCAAAGCCAAGAGGCTGTCCATGAAGGCTAAAGTGTTTACTCATTTTCTTTATCTTGAAACTCACCTATTTCTTTTTCTAATACATCACGAGACCTCCCTTTATGAATAGAACTTAATTTGTTTTCTTTTTGCCTTCTTTTCTCATATTAATACAGATGTCAAGAGCACATGCCCTTTAAGACATATGGGTATACCTCACTTTCCCTTATAAAAGCCCACATTTTGCAACCTATACACACCCATGCTTAATGCCACATCTTTTTTCTTCCCTTTTTGTTTTTTAAACGGCAAATACACCTTTGCTCCATATAATATTATTTTACCATCTCAAGCGTAATAATTTTTTTACTCAAAATCTAAAAATAATGATAATTATAAACACAAAAATATGGGTCGTTACAATCTTCCCACCTTAGGAAATTTCATCCTCAAAATATAGCGTCCGCATAACCTCAAAAATTTACACATCCTAATAACCTCAAAATGTTAAGTGTCCTATCAACCTCAAAGATCAGACTGAATTCTAATGACCTCAAAGATTGTCCAATCCAAAATAATCTATTTCCAAGACCTCCAAAAATGGAAATCCTAATAACCTCAGAAATCTCAACTACGCTTCCGTTGCGAACTCTGATAAACAAATTTTTCTATAACCACAAAAGTCGCATGCCTAAAAATTATCTTGCCCATCAAGTCCCATGTAAGACCTATTCCCTTAGCTCTGATACAAACTATGACGACCCGAATTTTTACATTGCCTCAAAATAAATACATCTCCAATAATTACAAGTCTTCAAGATAAATATACAGGGTGGGCCCTAAAAACCTCCAAAAATGATATCGACTTTCTAAGCAATCTCTAAAATTGAGTCTTTTAATACTCGAACTCGGGTCCCCACTAATCTGCTCTGCACCTTAAAAATATAAAACTCCCGGGTAGTATATGCAATACGATGACAATTAACATGGCTAGCAATAAGAATATGCTTAATAAACGAGTATAACAAATCAAGTAAGATCATTCGGGACGTTTTCATTGGTAGCTTCATACCTGGCTCATCTCGGTAACATGTCAAGCACCACCCAGGTCAAAAACTGTATAGCCACTTGGGGCCGATAAACATTCTGGACTCTCCGTAGGACAGTCAATCATACATCTTTCATACTTCTGTGACCTGATGGGCTTGTACACGTTCCAATCTGTTCCATGGTTTTTAGCCAAACATTTTCCATGTCACAATACAAGAAGTGACGATAACTAAATCAATAAACTTAGAGATCAAATGATTACGAACACAAGAGAATCAAAGAACACACTTTTCAAGGAGATCTAGCAAGGAATGTATTACACACTACCCGGTACCTCGTGATAGTTGTCATTCTGAGCCAATGTTACCGTTTGATTGCCATGCTCTCTATCAATATTGTCATGTATTCTTCAAAGCCAAAAGGATGTCCATGAAGGCTAAAGTGTTTTCTCATTTTCTTTATCTCGAAACTCACCTATTTCCTCTACTCATACATCACGAGACCTCCCTTTATAAATAGAACTTAATTTGTTTTCTTTTTGCCTTCTTTTCTCATATTAATACAGATGTCAAGAGCACATGCTCTTTAAGACATATGGGTACACCTCACTTTCCCATATAAAAGCCCACATTTTGCCACCTATACACACCCATGCTTAATGCCACATCTTTTTTCTTCCCTTTTTTGTTTCTCAAAAGGGCAAATACACCTTTGCTCCATATAATATAATTGTACCATCTCAAGAGTAATAGTTTTTTTATTCAAATTCAAAAAATAAATATAATTATAAACACCGAAATATGGGTCGTTACAAACTCCCCACCTTAGGAAATTTCATCCTCGAAATTTAGCGTCCGCATAACCTCAAAAATTTACACATCCTAATAACCTCAAAAATGTTCAGTGTCCTATCAACCTCAAAGATCACCATGAATTCTAATGACCTCAAAGATTGTCCAATCCAAAATAATTTATTTCCAAGACCTCCAAAAATGGAAATCCTAATAACATCCGAAATCTCAACTACGCTTCCGCTGCGAACTCTGATAGACAAATTTTTCTATGACCACAAATTCACATGCCTCAAAATTATCTTGCCCCTCAAGTCCCATGTAAGACCTATTCCCTAAGCTCTGATAACAACTGTGACGGCCTAAATTTTTACATTGCCTCAAAATAAATACATCTCTAAAAATTACAAGTCTTCAAGATAAATAAACATGGTGGGCCCGAAAAACCTCCAAAAATGATACGGATTTTCTAAGCAATCTCTACAATTGAGTCTTTTAATACTCCAACTCGGGTCTCCACTAATCTGCTCTGCACCTGAAAAATATAAAACGCCCGAGGAGTATATGCAATACGAGGACAATTAACATGGCTAGCAATAAGAATATGCTCATTAAACGAGGATAACAAATCAAGTAAGATCATTCTGGACGTTTTCATTGGTAGCCTCATACTCGACTCATCTCAGTAACATGCCAAGCACCACCCAGGTCAAAATATGTATAGCCACTTGGGGCCCATAAACATTCTAGATTCCCCGTAGGGCAGTCAATCATACATCATTCATACTTCTGTGACCTGATGGGTTTGTACACGGACCAATCTGTTCCATGGCTTTCAGCCAAACAGTTTCCAAGTCACGATACAAAAAGTGACAATGACTAAATCAATAAACTTAGATATCAAATGAGTACGAACACGAGAGAATCAAAGAACACTCTTTGCAAAGAGATCTAGATAGGAATGTACTACACACTACCCGGTACCTCAAATAGTGATAGTTGTCATTCTGAGCGAATGCGACCGTTTGATTCCCATGCTCTCTATCAATATTGTGAAGTATTCTTCAAAGCCGAAAGGCTGTCTATGAAAGCTAAAGTTTCTTTATCTTGAAACTCACCTATTTCTTCTTCTAATACATCAAGAGACCTCTCTTTATAAATAGAACTTAATTTGTTTTGTTTTTGCCTTGTTTTCTCATATTAATACAGATGTCAAGAGCACATGCTCTGTAAGACATATGGGTACACCTCACTTTCCCTTATAAAATCCCAAATTTTGCCACCTATACACACCCATGCTTAATGCCACATCTTTTTTCTTCACTTTTTTGTTTCTTAAACGGCAAATACACCTTTGCTCCATATATTATTATTGTACCATCTCAAGAGTAATAGTTTTTTTTATTCAAAATCTAAAAATAATGATAATTATGAACATCAAAATATGGTTCATTACAATCTCCCCACCTTAGGAAATTTCGTCCTCGAAATTTAGCGTCCTCGTAACCTCAAAAATTTACACATCCTAATAACCTAAAAAATGTTCAGTGTCCTATCAACCTCAAAGATCAGCATGAATTCTAATGACCTCAAAGATTGTCCAATCCAAAATAATCTATTTCCAAGACCTCCAAAAATGGAAATCCTAAAAACCTCAAAAATCTCAACTACGCTTTCGCTGGGAACTCTGATAAACAAATTTTTCTATAACCACAAAAGTCGCATGCTTTAAAATTATCTTTCCCATCAAGTCCCATGTAAGATCTATACCCTTAGCTCTGATACCAACTGTGAGGACTCGAAATTTTACATTGCCTCAAAATAAATACATCTCCAATAATTACAAGTCTTCAAGATAAATATACATGGTGGGCCCTAAAAACCTCCAAAAATGATACGGACTTTCTGAGCAATCTCTAAAATTGAGTCTTTTAATACTCCAACTCGGGTCCCCACTAATCTGCTCTGCAGCTAAAAGATATAAAACGCCCGGGTAGTATATGCAATACGAGGACAATTAACATGGCTAACAATAAGAATATGCTCAATAAACGAGGATAACAAATCAAGATCATTCTGGACGTTTTCATTGGTAGCCTCATACCCTGCTCATCTCAGTAACATTCCAAGCACCACCTAGGTCAGAATCAGTATAGCCACTTAGGGCCCATAAACATTCTAGACTCCTCGTAGGGCAGTCAATCATACATCTTTCATACTTCTGTGACCTGATGGGCTTGTACACGTACCAATCTTCTCCATGGCTTTCAGCCAAACATTTTCCATGTCACGATACAAGAAGTGACAATAACTGAATTAATAAACTTCGATATCGAATGAGAACGAACACGAGAGAATCAAAGAACACTCTTTGCAAAGAGATCTAGCTAGGAATGTACTACACACTACCTGGTACCTCAAATAGTGATAGTTGTCATTCTGAGCCAATGCGACCATTTGATTCCCATGCTCTCTATCAATATTGTCAAGTATGCTTCAAAGCCAAAAGGCTGTCCATGAAGGCTAAAAAGTTTTCTCATTTTTCTCAATTTTTGCTTAACAGGCTTCCCATCAGGCTAGAGGGAAATTTGGTTTTCTGCAATTTCAGGATCGATTCCGGGCAAGTCTGCATGGGACCATGCAAAGACATCTTCGAATGCTGAAAAAGAGGGAGGGATACGAATGGGGGGCAGTATACGAACATGCATTCCAAAACCTGAACAAGTACTTGGCAGCGGCCCCACTCTTGTCCACTCCAGATCCAGAGTTTTCGTTGAAATCATTGCTATGAAAGGCAGATTTCTCGGGACGTATTTCAACTTGGTTGGTGGAACTGAGTCAATACGATATTGACTATCAACCGCGCACCGCAATAAAGGGACAAGTGTTGGCAGACTTTGTGGCAGAATTCTCACCAATAGTAGCTCCTCGGCCTCCTATGAGAAAGGAGCAGGCACTTGGGCCGCCGGCCCAGAAAGGAAAGGCACTAGCCGAGGAAGATCCTCTGGAATGGAAATTATTCGTTGATGGGTCAGCATGTAATATTAGTTCGGGGATTGGGGTTGTACTTTTCTCTCCTAAGGGGGTAATGATGGAGTTGTCCCTTCAACTGGGCTTCAGTGCTTCAAACAATGTGGTAGAGTACGAGGCACTCTTAGCAGGATTAAGAAGTGCAAAGACCCTGAATGTAAAAAGGATACGAGTACATTGTGACTCACAACTTGTGGTGAACCAGTTGTCTGGGGAATATGAAGCCCGGAATGAAAAGATGGCAGCCTATGTGGAGGCCGCCAAGGATCTGCTCGATACTTTTGAGAAGGTGTACATTGAGCAGATAAGTTCTGGGCAGAACACCCACGCAGACTCACTGGCTTGGTTGGCCGCAGCTGTGCCAACTGAGTTCAAGAGAAGAGTGGCAGTAGATTATCTTGTTGAGCCTAGCATTGGAAATAGCGTGGAATTGGTCTTGGAGATGTGAACCAAGGACCAAGTTGGATGGATCCAATAGTGGAGTTCTTACGAGATGGGACATTCCCCACTGATAAGAAGGAGGCCCATAAGATAAAGACCAAATCTGCACGATTTTGGTTGTCACCTGAAGGAAAGTTGTACAAAAAATCCTTCACTGGTCCATACTTGCTTTGTGTACACCCCGAGATGGTGCAAAAGTTCTTCCATGAGATTCATGAGGGAACATGTGGAAGCCATGCTGGGGGCAGGTCCATTGCCCACCGAGCAATCACCCAAGGTTATTGGTGGCCACACATGCAAAAAGATGCAAAGGTGTATGTGAAAATTTGCGAGAAGTGTCAGAAATTCTCACCAATGATCCGAACACCAGCCAAAGATCTGGAGCTGTTGACAAGTCCTTGGCCGTTTGCACAGTGGGGGATAGATATCGTGGGTCCACTCCACAAGGCAACTGCGAACAGGAAATTTCTATTGGTAGCAACAGATTATTTCACTAAATGGATTGAGGCAAAGCCGTTGGCCAAGATCACTGAACCTATGATAGAAAGGTTCATTTGGAAAAGTATAATCACTCAGTTTCGAGTCCCTTATTCAATGATTATGGATAATGGGTTCTAATTCCAGAAGAAGTTCATGGCTTTCTATGCCCAGCATGGGATAAGGAATTATTACTCAACCCCAACCTACCCTCAGAGTAATGGGCAGGTAGGGGCATCCAACAAAACCATCCTTGATGGGATCAAGAAGAGGTTGGATAAAGCAAAGGGGAAGTGGCCCGACGAATTGCCACTGGTTCTATGGGCGCACCGAACAACTCTGAGGCAGTATACGGGGGAGACCCCCTATTCATTAGCATATGGAACAAAGGCAGTTATTCCATTAGAGGTGGGTTTGTCGACCAATAGGACCACTTTGGTTGAAAGCGGAGGCAATGACAGAGCCTTGGAGATCGAGTTGGATCTTGCCGAGGAACGGAGAGAGAGGGCTCTGGTGCTTCAAAAGGTGCTCGAGAATACCAAGGTGGCCAATGAGGGCAAGCTAGGGGCCAATTGGGAAGGTCCATATCGAGTAACTGAAATTATGGGCATAGGGGCTTATCGATTGGGTGACCTGGACGGGAACCCGGTGCCAAGGCCTTGGAATATCCATAATTTGAGGAAGTTCTTTGTTTGAAAGACTTCATTCTGTTTAGGATGCACATCGAGATTGTGTGGGAGTTACGAATAAAATTCCCTTGTTCTTTATTTTTGTTAGTTGCAAGGGGTACGCATAACACCCTCTTGAGTTTTTGAATGATGAATAAAATTCTATTTATGAGAAACGTTTTGTTTTGGCACTAATTGTTTGCCCTCCCTTCGTATTGGGGAGCAGAGAGTGGGTGAGTGGGTCCATACGAATTTACGAGTTACGAAAACTTTTCCCAGTACGCGAACACTTGGGATGCATATGAGAATATGCATATATCAGCTGAGTACGAAACACTTGGGTTGCACACGTGGGCATGCAACATTATCTAAGTATGAATAAACTTAAAAATTTTCCCAAACATGTGCAAACTTGGGGAGCATACGAGAGTATGCAGATTTATCTAAGTATGAATACACTTAGGAGTTTGTCCAAGTACGAAGCACTTGGAATGCATACGAGAATGTGCATAAATCTCTGCCCAATATGAATGCATTTGGGCACTGGGCTAAGTACGAATAAACTTAACTAAGTATGAAATACTTAAATGCATACGACAACATGCAGGATCACCAAGTATGAAAAACTTAGCAGTCAAACATGAAAGTCTGGCCACGAAGGGCCAAACCAACTACATCCAAGCCTGCCAGAGCCAAGCATGCAACACCAGAGTTATGCCTCGAAAGGCCAAATACCTGTGTTAAATGTTTTAAAATGTACTTATGCCACACAGGCCAAGATTTACAGCCACGCAGGGCCACTAAACTGTTTTGAGATATCAAAATTGTTCATGGATGTTGGAACCAACCTTACTCTTCGGCAGTTAAATCTTGAATGGCAGGAGGAGAAGCCTAAATGGATGTGTCTTCCACAACTGTGCTATCTTCAGCAGGACCACCACTAACTTCATTTTGGCCAAGGTTGGTCACCTCTTCGATTTGATCAGCACCAGGTTGCTCAGAGACATGGGCGTTCAACTCTCTATCCAGGCTGTCCTCCTCCTCCACAACTTTTTCCTCGTTCAGCGCTGCCATGGTGCTCAGGAGGTCGTTCTCCGTCCATAATGGGGATGATTCAGCTGTACCTGACTTCCTAAGACATGCTGCCCAAGCAGCAGCCCAGATCTCATCTTGGATAGTGGGCATCTGGGTCTTGTAGCTCTCAGTAGCTACATTGATTCCTTCATTGTACTCCAACTGGTATGCAGCCTTGGCTTCATTCTTACTTGTTTCCAACTCCATGAGAGTCTGGTTCAGACTATCTTCTGCTCCGTCAAGCTTGCTTTTCAGTTCGTCCACCACCCCATGAGCTTGGTCTTTTTCCCTTTCGAGCCTGATAATTGTGCGTTGCAATTGGGTGTTCTCATTAACCAGCTTGGCACGCTAAGGCTCGGACTTGCCCAGCTTTTTGAGCCATGGCCACCATCTTTTGAACAGCCTGGACAAAGTGTGCAAAAGTTAATGACAGATAACAGGTTCTATGGACAATGGAAGGCAAAATAAGGGAACCAAACCCTGATGTTGTTGACCATGAAGGAACTGAAGAGCTTGTCAGGTGTGTTCTCTACTTCCTTTTGCATGTCACCAGGAAGTAGAAAAGCTTGAGAGAGGGCTAGAGCGATCTCTTCTGATTCTGCATTGTCTCGTACGCTTACGGGACGATTTCCATGTGCCAATCGAGGAGTCCAAGCGGGAGTGGAGACAGTGGATCTTCATGTGACTCATACCATCGGGCGAAGCAGTACCAGTGGAAGATGAGTTGAGGCATTGACGCTTGTCACGATGAGCCTCGGCCACCTCGCTGGGTGAAAACCCTGGTGGTGCATCAATTTGAGTTTGGGCCTGACAACCGTGCCCCTGAGAATCGCTGTGGTTCCGAGCAACGCCACACCCTCGACCAGCGCCGAGAATGGTGAGTAAATTGCCGAGGTTGATCGGCTAGTTCATATCTTGAGGAGGTGGAAGAGGAGAAAGGGAATAACCTTTGGAAGATGAGGTGGAAGCTTCTTCGAGTAAAGTGATTGGTTCGTCTGGAAGAGAAGGAGTCAAAGAATGTCTTTCACTCACTTGTTTGGGGTTTAAGGAGGAAGGACCGAGGAGCACTGGGTTATCAACTGCATGGGTTCACCGATCAATAAAACCTTCGTACGACGCCCTGTAGCTGAGAAGCACTTGGGCTGCTCTTGCTCGGCCAGCAAGATGTGTACCTTGCCCGTTGAAGGCCAACGCTCGGTTGATATCCGCTACGTGGACCTGTGGAGTAATAATGTCATGCCCTTGATTGACATTTGTGGCTGCAAAACAAAAAGTTAACAGTCAATAAAAAATTAATTAGAGATGCAATACGAAAAAATTACTCGGTAGAATGGTTCTATGAGGAGAAAAGAACTAACGTGGGGTGCCAAATCTGTGAGGCGCGCGAAAGCCTATCACCCTCCCGTCCTCTTCTCTGAGCTCGAAGTTCCCCGTAACAACGAGGAAGTCATCATCATCCCCCCGAGCCAAATCAGGAAGTTCAAGGATGAGTTTTTCCTAGAATCCCTACTCTTTAGGTAGTAGATTATGGCATCTTTGGTTCTGGAAATGTTGTACAGGTGGTGGATGTCGTGTAGCCCTAAAGAGGTACCTAGCATCTGGTTAATGGCGTTCACACCCATGACAACCGTAAAAAAATTGGCAGAGACTTGCATAAGGGAAAGCCTATAGTGGGCTAAAACCTGACGGAGCAGTGGAGCCAAGGGGAATCTGACCCCGCCTTCTACAATGGTGACTACAGGGATATGGAGGGTGTCGTTATCAGGACTCTGGTGAATAGCGTCCTCAGGGGCCAGTGCAGTGGCTACGTTGTCAGGTATCTCATAACGAGATCTGAAAGTAGCCATGGCCTGAGGGGTGTTGCAATGGCGCCTAAACCTCCCCATTTGTGAATAGTGAAATTACAGATGTAAACGAAGTGGTGCTGAGAAAACCCTAAACAACAGAAAAGCCCCAAATCAAAGATAATGGGGGAGAGTAAAAGAACGATGACTTATGGTGTGACGATCGGAGTTTCTAGACGCAATAAGAGAGAACCATGAGACAGTGAGCAGTGTTCCGATGGTGGGTATGCTCAAATCTTTTTTCTGCAGTGAGAGCCAAGAGAGAGAATGTGGTTTTGAAATGGGACGAAAACCCAAATATACCCTAATGAGTAGGGTGGCATTTGTGAAACGTCACCGCAGACGCCGTTTGGGAGTTCCATTCCCCAAAGGCATCCGTTCGCATTAAATGTGAGCGGTACAAAGTATGCCGCGTGTAAAGGTAAGGGCAGGAAAAGCCTGTCCAGCCCAAACGATGAGACATTTTGCCGATTCAAATGATGAAAGTTGCACCAATTTTTGTGAAAACAAAGTGTAGATACAGAGTGAATTTGGTCTGTACTTGAGAGCTTTGCTCGTCATTTGAGTAAAAATAACGAGTAAAGCTGGGGAGCAATTGTAGGGAGGTATTTCCGAACAGGCTCATATAAGGCCCAAACACGTGGTACGTGGGACCATGGTGTGAGTACGATAGGATAAGTCACTGTGCAAGACGGTGGTCGGCTATATGGACCAGTGACATGAGAAGTCATTGGTCCAGGAAGTCTGTACGGGGTAATGGAACAGTGAACATGAAAAGTTTATTGGTGCGTAAGATTGATGAAGAACCAATGACATGTGAAGTCACTAGTTCAAGTAGTCTGTTCGGTACTAAGAGGGCTGAACAGGAGGCAAACTCTAGGGAAAGCAGCCTCAGATGCAAGGAACATTTTGAAGGGTTCCAGAACAGCGGGATTCCGTATAGGAATAAGATCTTGAGAATATAGGATCTGCGGAAGATACCCAACGGGAATGGGATGTTTAGCCAGCTATGTAAAGGAGTTCTAAAAGGACTCCTTAATGAGCTGATAAGGGAACGAGAATCCAAGATATCCTGGGTTTCCTGTAAAGACTCGTAAATTTCTTTATTTAATTTTAATGTTTGTAATTGAGAAGAAATGGTGAAAATGAGGTGAATATGAGTGTGGTGTTTAAATGTGCATGGCTTGTAATTTGGTGTGTGTGTTTATATGTGTGTGCCAGGGGAAAACTTTTCCCATTTTCCTCCCTCTCACTCTTGACACTCTCCCTCTCTCTCGGCTCTCTCACTCCCTCTCACCATCTCTCAAAAACTCACCTCCAAACTCAAAACCCACAATAATCAACCTCAACACCATCTTCTACTTGCGTATTGGAGCTCGTATCTCGTTGGATAGAGCTCGGTTCGGTGTATTTTGTTCGGTTTGGATTCTGAAAGCTAAGGCTTGCTCAATCTCTTCGGGTTTGGCTTGGATACTCGAGATAGGGAATTCTACCTCTCTTCATATGTTTTATGAGTGATTTGGCGCTTGAAATCGTGCTTGTAATGTCGTGTTTAAGCTTGGATCGAAATCTGCAATTTCTGTCAAAAATCATCTGAAACGTACTTCCCCTACTGGTAGGAACTTTTCCCTTACCGATAGGACGAGTGAGAAATTCTTTGTAACCAGCTCAAACGTATTGTAGCAGTTCAAAAACTTCATTCCCTATCGGTAGGAATTTTCCTTCTACTGGTAGGCCAAGTTCAAGATTCTTACGTTCAAAATGTTGGCCTTTCTGTTTCAAGTTTCTACCGATAGGAACTTTCACCTACCGGTAGGTCAAGTGCTGAATTCTTCTCTTCTTCCGGTAGGACTCATGCACCTATCAGTAGGACAGTGTCTATGAGCTGCTTTTCCTACGTTCTTCCAAATCACTTTTTGGAGCCTTTCATCGACTCTATTGGGTTAGTTTACGCATTCTTACAAGTGTTTGGAGAATAGTACCTATTTCATACATAAAATTGTGTCTGATGGACTTGAACGAACTTATTGAGTTAATTGTCATGGAAACTAGGATCAACGGATTGATGTTAATGGATTACGGATATAATGTGATATGTTACCGCCTAAAATGAACTCAAAAGCATAGTGAGTAGTTAATGTGTGGGGTATAGGTTTAACTTGAAGTGAAAGGTTAGTAGATTGCCTAAAGGGGAATTAATGACGGTTTACGAATAGGCGAAAAATACAATGACATAAAGGGTAGCTATTCGATGTAACGAGAAACATGTATTGTAAAGGTTGATATCTTTTGAACCTGAAGTTGGGAACCAAATGCGTGATTTGGATATACGGGGTCCCGAGAATCCGAAATGAGAATCGGATATACGGGGTCCCAAGAACCCGGAATGAGAATTGGATGTACGGGGTCATGATCACCCGGAATGTAGACTGGGCATACAGGGTCCTAATGCCCGGAATGTCTTTAGATCGATCTCGTGATGTGACGATGTGAAGGGTTTCTTGTGTGCCTATCTAGGACCCATAGAGAACATATGTGATACTAAGCGGTTGGAATGTAACCATATGTGGTGGATGTGTGAAGATTGAAAGTTGAGTAAAAAGGAATTCAAAAGACAATGATAGGTTGATTGACAAGAGTGATGTGTTCGTTTAAGTTCTTAATTTCTAATATAGTGCTTGTGTATTATCTATGCTCCTTTGTTATCCAAAAGTTTATGTTTCATCAGCATTTTTCATTTCATTTGCATATAAGGTTTGCGTAGATTTTTTTACTGGGCTAGTGTAGCTCAAACCTTACATCATTTTCAGGTGCTATGGAATATTTGACTATGCTCCTTTGGATTGTGGACATTACTTTTGAAAGCTAACCGAAAAAGTTACTTATTCATTTTTTTTTAAATTTCTTTTGAAAGATGTTCTTGAACTTAAATTGTAAATCTTTTGACTATGGAATATTTGTAAACTCTCAACTCTCATGACATCTGATACTTATGTTAATTTGGAGCCATTATGCCGATGATGTAATATTTGGTAGTCTAATGGAGTTGGAATTATGTTTATGAGAATGGAAATACTGTAATCTTTTGGGTATCGTATGGAATATTGTGAGGATTTATTTGTGGAAGCCCTTTATATTTATGTTAAAAATCGAGGGCGTGACAACTTGGTATCAGAGCATAGGTTTAGAACACTTAGAGACCGTGGGAAGATGTTAATCTTATGGGTTCAAAATATCACTGTTTTTCATGTGACATGTGTGTGCTTGCATGACTGACATTTGTAGAACTATGTGGCATTGTATTTCCATTGACGTAGAATGTTGTAGAGTTGTTGACCCGTGTTCGGGTAAAATTGGAGACTTGACCTCAGCGATGGTATTGTTGTTAACCATTTTCTGCCTTATATTCTTGTTGCACGATGCCTCCGAGGGGTGAGAATAACCTTGCTAGGGAGATTGTAGCGGCACTTGCTGAGTCAAACCTTCTGAATCCAGCACTTACGACTAACACGAATGATCGTGCTATGGAAGCAATTCAAGAGTTTAGCCGTAGGAACCCACCGATGTTCGATGGGGCTAGTAGTGACCCTCTGGTAGCCGATCACAGGCTAGCACAAATCTGCAAACTCTTTAGAGCTCTCAAGATTACGAAAGATGACTTGCGAGTGAATATCGTGGCTATCCAACTTACTGGAGAGGCAAATGAGTGGTGGGAGTCTGTCTTGGAATCGAGGAAAGATGCGAGGAGACCGGCCAGGACCGCGGCTCAAGCGAATGAGCCGAATGTAGAAAACCTGACTTGGGTTGAGTTCAAGGAACTTTTCGAAAACCAATATTTTTCGAAAACATATCGCGAACAGTTAGGGAACCAATTCGAGAGGTTAAAGCAAGAGAATATGACCGTGTCTGAGTATGCCCGGAGATTTCAATCTTTATCACGATTTGCACCTGAATTGGTGGCGACAGAGGAAAGGAAGTGTAGGCGCTTTGAGAAGGGGTTGCATTCGTCTGTCAAGCCGTTAGTAGCAAGTCAACATATTGGGAAGTTTTCTGAGATTGTCGAATGTATGAGTGTAGAGATTTTGATAGGTACGCAGGGAAATGTGGAAGTGTGGGAACCTAGGCAACCAACCGCTAGTGTAAGCTTGCCTTCGGAGAGTTCTGGGAGCCAAGGGAGGAAGAGACAAACGGGACCATCACAACCGTCACAAGTTCAACAAAGTTTTGAGCCGTCTGTTGCTTCGGGGTCATACGAAGCTTCATTCAAGTCACAAATTGTGTGTCACATGTGTGGTCAGCTGGGTCATTTCCATGCTCAATGTTCACAACAACAGAAGTCTTGTTTCATTTGCAGTGAGATTGACCATCTTGCTAGAAAATGTCCTCAAAGAACAAGAGAGTATAGTGAGTCGGGTTCACTGCAGTGGCCGAGGCCTGGACAGAGTTATATTCAGCAACAATTGCAGTTTCCCCAATTTACTTCGGGTCAAGGGTCACGTGTTGAGCAATGGTGAGTCATGCCACTTCTCAGGATTTGGAGATCCCGATTGCGTGCTGTACATTTCTCTTATTTAATTCCCTCGTTTGGATTTTTCTCGACTCGAGAACATCACATCCGTCCATATTTGCATCTTTTGTTGTGATTTGAGATTAAGCCCCAAGGATTTTAGTCTGCTTATATCTATTGAGTAACACCCTTAGATAGTGTTTGTAAGGTTGTGAGTAAGTCATTCTAGACTGTTGTTTTGTCATTGATGTTCTTATTTTATGTATGGCGAGGATTCATTTGATTTGGGAAGGGATTGGTTGCATCGGTGCTAGTTGGTAATATTCTGAGCGTGATCTCGTGAAAGCTATTTCTTTTACTACCGTATTTCTTTGGCCTAATTGAAATTTGGTTAGAGTTGTATCGTAATTTATTTTCCATGAATTCCGTCGTACCGTTAGCCTATGATGGTTCGTGACATTTAAGTTAATTATCACACAATCTATTCCTAGCTTTTCTTGGGAGTATTCAAAATCTTGTGCCGAGGCACCCCTCCTGACATATTTGCTATTGCTATTGGTAATTGTTTCCTGTATTCCATTCGAAGTTATATTATGATATTATTCTGCTTGAGATAAGTTTTCATTGGTCGGTTGAGATCCCTCTGTTGCGACTATCAGTTTGTTCGTCTGTCATTGTTATTCTGCGCAAGTTCTTGTGTTGCTACTTTAATCTATTAAACCCAATCTGTGGTCACATACCTTATGATATACAAATTCTTTTGTGTCGTTAAATTCGGACTTGTTGCTATTGTTGCCCGTATCCGCCTTGTATCTGTTTGTTAGCCTAGACCTATTTAGTTGGTTTGAGTTTCCTTGATGCAGCTACTAGTTTATTTGTTGGAATGTATCATCCTACACAAATTATCATGTCGAAAATTGAGCCAAATCTTGCGGTGGCATATTTCTCGATATCTAATTGTTGGTTCCGCTCAATTCAAAATCATTTGTGGTAGTTGTCCTCAGTACCATTCAACTCTGTTGTGGTTCCTCAATTCGGAAGGCATATGATGGTTCAATCTGTAACGCTTAGCCTCAATTTGTTAGAAGTGTCGCTCAAATATGGTATTGAACCAACTTTCAACCTTGTATGAATTGAATTACTAGGGATCTGTCTCATTCTTTTGAGTTCGTCCTCAATAAAGTTAAGATCTGTTGTTTTCAGATTCCTCAGATTATCGTGAATTTGTACATTGAGTTTGTTGCTTAACGATTTTAAAGATATCATGTCCCCTTTAAATTCAGGTGCCTTATTACCATTCTCATATTCTTGATAAGCTTGAATCAAGTTTTGGAGCTTGCTTGTTTCATTTGAGATAATGATTGAATCCTTCTAATAGCCTAGAATAACCTAACCTGGAGTAAGGAGTTGATGCGACTCTTAGAAGAATTGGTATGAGTTCTAGAACTGCTAGACTTGATATCGAGGAGTGGGATGAAATTTATTCGCCAACAACATTCGAGAACTCGAGAGAGAATGACCGAGCAGATCAAAGTGATTTGTCCGTGCAAGACCGACCAAAGGATAATGTCAATTGCCATCGTCACCCATTGTCACTTGAAGTGGGAAATTGCGTATTTTGTAAGGCGTTACCGCATTAGAGTTTGTCTCATCTTGGGCAGGAAGGGAAGCGTTCACCGCTAGAAAGATAGGTTGGGTGTTAGATACGGTGTGTGTTTTGGATAGCCAGGTGACTACCGATGAAATCCACTTGGAAGAGGTGCTTGATCACCCCCCATTCTAGATGGAAGTCTCGGGAAGTCAATTGGACTGTCGAGTATTTGTGACGCGCTCTACGTATCAATTATAGATGTTGATGAAGAACGAACCAAATCCATTGTATGTGTTAGAAGGGTCCGAACTCGAGTTAGAAGCCGATGTGTCCTATGATGAGAATCTGATACGTATCCTAGACTTGCGTAGTCAATGTCGAGAGGTAAGCCAATATCGTTAGTGTGAGGTTATGTGGAAATGAGGGTACAAAGTTTGAAAGATATACATGTGTTTGTTGTGGTTTGATTGATATGAAACTTTGACATAAATTTTGATGGTTATTGAATTGTTGTATAATGGATAGTGTTACAGTTGGAGTATGTTGATGTGATGCTTGGCATGATTGGACTTGCCTTATTAAATTTTGAGGACGAAATTTCTTTAAGGAGGGTAGGATGTAAAGACCCGCAAATTTCTTTATTTAATTTTAATGTTCGTAATTGAGAAGAAATGGTGAAAATGACATGAATATGAGTGTGGTGGTTAAATGTGCAAGGCTTGAAAGTCATGGGTGTTAGTGTAATTTGGTGTGTGTGCGTGTGAATATGTGTGTGCGCCAGGGGAAAACTTTTCCCATTTTCCACCTCCCTCTCACTTTCGACACTCTCCCTCTCTCTCGACTCTCTCACTCCCTCTCACCATCTCTCAAAAACTCACCTCCAAACTCAAAACCCACAACAATCAACCTCAACACCATCTTCTACTTGCGTATTGGAGCTCGTATCTCGTTGGATAGAGCTCGGTTCAGTGTATTTTGTTCGGTTTGGATTCCGAAAGCTAGGGCTTGCTCAATCTCTTTGGTTTCGGCTTGGATACTCAAGGTAGGGAATTCTACCTCTCTTTATATGTTTTATGAGTGATTTGGCGCTTAAAATTGTGCTTGTAATGTCGTGTTTAAGCTTGGATCGAAATCTGCAATTTCTGTCAAAAATCATCTGAAACGTACTTCCCCTACCGGTAGGAACTTTTTCCCTATCGGTAGGACAAGTGAGAAATTCTTCGTAACTAGCTCAAATGTACTGTAGCAGCTCTTTTGAGCTGCTCAAAACCTTCATTTCCTACCGGTAGGAATTTTCCTTCTACCAGTAGGCCAAGTTCAAGATTCTTACATTCAAAATGTTGGCCTTTCGTTTTCAAGTTTCTACCGGTAGGAACTTTCACCTACCGGTAGGCCAAGTGCCGAATTCTTCTTTTCTACCAGTAGGACTCATGCACCTACTGGTAGGCACAGTGTCTATGAGCTTCTTTTCCTACATTCTTCCAAGTCACTTTTTGGAGCCTTCGTCGACTCTATTGGTTTGTTTACGCATTTTTTCAAGTGTTTGGAGAATAGTACCTATTTCATACATAAAATCGTGTCTGATGGACTTGAACGAACTTATTAAGTTAATTGTCATGGAAACTAGGATCAACGGATTGATGATAATGGATTATGGATATAATATGATATGTTACCACCTAAAATGAACTGAAAACCACAGTGAGCAGTTGATGCATGGGGTATATGTTTAACTTGAAGTGAAAGGTAGATTGCCTAAAGGGGAATTAATGACGGTTTAAGAACAGGCGAAGAATACAATGACATAAAGGGTAGCTATTTGATGCAACGAGAAACATGTATTGTAAAGGTTGATATCTTTTGAACCTGAAGCTGGGAACCAAATGTGTGATTAGGATATACGGGGTCCCGAGAACCCGGAATGAGAATCGGATATACGGGGTCCCAAGAAGCCGGAATGAGAATTGGATGTACGGGGTCATGATCACCCGGAATGTAGACTGGGCATACGGGGTCTTAATGCCCGAAATGTCTTTAGATCGATCTTGTGATGTGATGATGTGAAGGGTTTCTTGTGTGCCTATCTAGGACCCATAGGGAACATATGAGATACTAAGCGGTTGGAATGTAACCGTATGTGGTGGATGTGTGAAGATTGAAAGTTTAGTAAAAAGGAATTCAAAAGACAACGATAGGTTGATTGACAAGAGTGAAGTGTTCGTTTAAGTTCTTAATTTCTAATATAATGCTTGTGTATTATCTATGCTCCTTTGTTATCCAAAAGTTTATGTTTCACCGGCATTTTTCATTTCATTTGCATATTAGGTTTGCGTAGATTTTTCTACTGGTCTAGTGTAGCTCAAACCTTGCATCATTTTCAGGTGCTAACTTGAGATAGTAGCTTGCATGCCTAGAGTGCTTGGATTGTGGACATTACTTTTGAAAGCTAACCAAAGAAGTTACTTATTCATTTTTTTTAAATTTCTTTTGAAAGATGTTCTTGAACTTAAATTGTAAATCTTTTGACTATGGAATATTTGTAAACTCTCATCTCTCATGACATCTGATACTTATGTTAATTTGGGGCCATTGCACCGATGATGTAATATTTGGTAGTCTAATGGAGTTGGAATTATGATTATGGGAATGGAAATACTGTAATCTTTTGGGTATCGTATGGAATATTGTGAGGATTTATTTGTGGAAGCCCATTATATTTGTGTTAAAAATCGAGTGCGTGGCATTTCCCGTATGAGTTAGGAAACCCAGGGCAACAAGGATGCTTGGGCAGCAAGCATACGTATGCCTATATAAACAAGGTTACCCTAGAGGTAAAAGGTACGCAATACGTTGCATTCATATATACTTCCAATTGATATTTAGGGTTTTCTGCTAGTACATGATACTAACTTAGGCATGGGAGGGCCTTTGCCACGAGAGGCAAAGGTGTGCTCACCCCTTGTCTGTTTTGCTGATTAGGGTTCCGACGACGAATCAGGGTTCCAGTGAAGAGGCTTGAGAAGCCGTTACATTCTTGTACTGTTCAAAGCACCATTCGTTTTTGTCCACTTACACTCTATCCCTTCATTATCGGGGTTGATACAATTTATTTCAAACACAAAGGGATAAGTGGAATCAGTCACTTCATTGATTTCATTAGATGTTCCCTAAGAGAGATTCATGGCAGTGGACTCAAACTCGAAATAAAAGCTATGACGAGGAGGGCCTAGAGGCACAAACTCTTACTCAAAGCTAGACTCAGAGGACTCAGTGTCGGTCTCAGAAGACTCAAAATTAGTGTCAGTGCAAGTTACAACAGCTGTGAAAGTGCAATTTTTATAGTCTCCAATGGCTTCCACAATGAGTGAGGTTGGTTCTTCGGCAGCTTCGTCTCCCAGCATCATTACCTCCGCATGCTTGACTGAACCCCCAAGAGCAATTTCCCCAAACAAAGACTCAAGATTGCCTGAATTGAAAACATCCTCCCAATTCGGTGCCAAAGCCTTTACCAGCGCCTCAAGCTTCTCAGTTTCTTTGTCCTCCCAAGTGTTGGCAACGAAGATCTCGAACCCTGGGTGTTGCTCTTTCGTCTCAGAATTCCAAAATGGTTCGAGATGGCCTTGGTAAATAGTCTCCTTTTCTGGCACAAAGCGAATAGGGACAGGTCTCTAAACAATGCTCTTCGCACCTTGTTTCCCTTCCTTTCTTTCTTATCCTCCTCTTCTGTAGGGTTGAATCCCAAACCATACTACCCAGGATTGGAGGGAAAGTTAGGGAATTCAGACGGGCCTTGCAGATTACGCCCAAACCCATTCCAGGAAGATAGCACATTTTTCTCATCATCTCGATAGCCGTGGAACTAATGTAGAAATCCTTGTCCATTTTGATGGTTAGAACAGTGCCGGCGGTGTCAAAAGATAAATCTCCTAGCATGATCGATGTCTTCTTCTCCGTGCTCAATTTCTAGTAGAGAAGCATTGTCTTCGCAGTGTGGGCGAATGCCGGAGTCTCCATGGATAGTTAAAGTGTCACGCCCCGCCCCGCCCTGCCCCGCTAACAGCACCCAAATTGGGCCCGAGTCGGCGCTACCACATGGCATTCTACACAGAAGGCCAAACCACACCTCACAACTTGTCAGAAATAAACACCCAGTGGAAGACTTATCACCTTAACATAAAAACATAAAAGTGTCAACGTATTGACCAACCAACTACAACCTCGATTACAACTAAGCAACCACATCTGTATTACAATACTTTAAAAATTCTAAACTTCAACACAACCACCGACGACTTATTTACAACTTATATAAACCAACTGCTTTGTTCACCACCTACAACTAGCTCGCTCATCCACATCATCCAACGCTAGCCCAAACACACCTCAACACGATGACCGGTAGTGGACCCACTCTAAGCCACCTGCTACCTAGCAGTCCAAAAAGGAAAGTCAGAGTGTGTGAGATATAAAAATGCTCAACATTATACTACAATACCCAAAGGAATATCAACGTGAATACTCATCACCAACGTAACTGAAATACTTGAATGTATATAACAGTTATAACCAACATGTCCACCCGATTGAACAATAATAAACAATGCACAACAATATGAATGTAAACACATCACATGCAGGGGCATGTCTGCCACATCCCATGTACCCAAGGTGTTGTGTCCCGCACACCATATTTCCATTCACCATTAATTAGATGGCACGTCCACGACATCGTGTGACTCACTCCACAATCCTTAACGGGTACAATCAACACACCACAACATGCATATCAATAACTAAACCTCGGTTAGCATGATATACAACCTCTGAGCATACATATCATCATGCATGCATATCAACAGCTAAATCATCTGCTAGCATGATATACACCCTCCAAACATACATATCATCATGCATGCGTATCAATAGCTAAATCATCTGTTAGCATAATATATACCCACCACTACAACAACATCCCACCAAAGATAAACATATCGAAAGCTAACTACAATTAGCAAGAT
Organism: Rhododendron vialii; assembly: GCF_030253575.1. Taxonomy (NCBI): domain Eukaryota; kingdom Viridiplantae; phylum Streptophyta; class Magnoliopsida; order Ericales; family Ericaceae; genus Rhododendron; species Rhododendron vialii. Next base: position 3,767,309 of record NC_080567.1, read on the forward strand.
ATACACTCACCACCACAGCAATATATTATATTGAGAAGAATCATATCAAACACACTCACCTTTGTATTGATCGAGATACGCCAAACTTACGATTTCGGCACCTCCCAATTGACCGGCTTGACACCTAGCCACAAGCCAACCATATCAGTTTATTGAATGCTTAAACATCAAAACCAACTCCTAACAACAATCTATAACACCAACACTAGATTAAAGATGCTTAACGCATACTAGCATGTGTTAGTAATTTATTTTAATCAATGGGTATATGTGATCTTAACGTGGGGAGATTAATAAGTTTTTAAAAACATGGAGCTCGAAACATAATTAAGATAAGAACGGGTGTGCAATTATAATTATGTAGTGGGGTGAATTGTAATTTGTGTGATAAGAAATAGAATCCTTGTGAGATTAAGATTTCTTATTTATAAAAGGAGCCCAGATTTAATTCTCCTTAGGTCTTTGCCCTAACCCTATAAATATACCACTTCGTTCTCTAGGTCGATGACATGTTTTGGAGAGATTAGAAAAGTGGGTTGTGAGAGAGAACAAACAATCACGTAGGGTTTCTACAAATGGATACCTGATTCAAGGTATGAGGGAATATGGCAGAAGATCGTAAGGTACGGTCAAGCAGTATTTGTGGCATATAGCAAGATATGCTGTAACAAGTCACTACGCCAAATTTTAGCATTAGCGGCATGAGAAAACTGCCGTTAATAGTCCCAAAACTGCCGGTAATACTCAAAACCGCCGGTAATAGTTAAAAAACCGCCGGAAATAAACCGCCGGGAAAACAATTGTCGGAAAAACAAAAGCGGCATTAGAAAACCGCCGGTAATACTAAAAATGGCGGTAAAGAACCGCCGGTAATAATACCGCCGGCAATAAAATCGGTGGTTAAATTTTTTTGCTTTCCCTGTGACTCGAACCCGGAACCTCCGGATCTTTGAACGCGCGTGCGACCAACTCGGCTAACCCGCATTATGGTTCAACTAGGATAAATAATATTATTTATATTATACGGGTCGGTTTTATTATAAACGGCAGTAATAAACCGCCGGTAATAAAAATAACCGTACATTCTTCTTTTTCCGGCGGTAATTAAAAAACCGCCGGTAAAAGTCACTAAAAACGGCAGTCTTTGGATTACCGCCGTTTTAGGGTAATTATTACCGGCGGTCTTATTAATGCCGCTAAAAGTGTCTTTTAATGGCATTAAATTAATGCCGGTAATACTATCGCCGGTAAAGCCAAAATTTGGCGTAGTGAGTTGAACTAGAGTTCATGACGCAGGAGTTGTGGTAAAACCCTAATTCCGCCTTGTGGGGGTGTTTTTTGCAATTTTTTGTTGTCTAATTGTACACGTCATTACTGGGTCTTGGGGATTCGGTTTCCTGACAGTGGTATTAGAGCAGGCTGTAATCACGCATATGGATTAAATAGGCCATGTTGTCTGTAGGTTATAGAGGGTAGAACGTAGAATTGTGCTAACACTTGTTTTGCAACATTCTTACCCAGCTATTATGGTCACATCATTTTTTGTTGATTTTGTGTGATTGGATCCCACGATAATTTTTTCGAGGTTATTGTTATTTATTGGGTACAACGATTATTTTTGTGGTTGTAATAATTAACGTAGCATGTGTTATTTACTGAGTGTCACGATTATTTTTCATGGTTGTAATAATTAACATTGTTAGTAATTTATTTTAATCAACGGGTATCTGTGATCTTAATGCGAGAAGATTAATAAGTATTTAATAACATGGAGCCCGAAATAATTGAGATAAGGATAGGAGTGCAATTTCAATTCTGTAGTGGGGTGAATTGTAATTTGTGTGATAAGAAATAGAATCCTGGTGGGATTAAGATATCTTATTTACACAAGGAGCCCAAATTTATTTATCCTTAGGTCCCTGTCCTAGCCCTATAAATATACCGCTTCGTTCTCTAGGTCGATGACATGTTTTTGAGAGATCAGAAAAGTGGGCTGTGAGAGAGAACAAACAATCACGTAGGATTTCCATAAATGGGTACGTGATTCGAGGTATAAGGGAATATGGCAGAAGATTGTACGGTTCGGTCAAGCAGTATTCGTGGCATACAACAAGATCTGCTGTAATAAGTTCAACCAGCATTCGTGACGTGAGAGTTGTGGTAAAACACTAATTCCGCCTTGTAGGGTTTTTTACCATTTTTTGTTGTCTAATCTGTACGCATCATTACTGGGTATTGAAGATTCGGTTTCCTAACAGTGGTATTGTAATGCCCCTAATTTTGGGAACGTTAAATAAACAAATTTATTGAAAACTAAATAGAGTTTGGCTCAATATTACAACATAACTCTTACAAAAGTATTTTTATTCAAACATGGAAGGAAAACTAGGGTTCCTATCTACTGCTCCGCCTATTCCTCCACCTAGCCAGCTCCTCAGCTCCAAAAACTTCCAAGGTGTAGAGTTCACCCTGTTCATCTATAAGGTCTAACACATTATACTAGCGTCGCCACCAATATAATATATCAGGGTCACTAAAGGTAACACTGTGAGCTACAAAAGCTCAATAGAATAATCCATACCCACTAACCCTTTAACTTACACACATTGGATCATAATATTAATGATTTCCACATAGCACATGTATATCTAACAAAAACAGTTAACAATGACACATTCACATTCACTATTCAACTATCGTTGGTGTCCATGATTTCGGAGTTTCTCCTACGCGTCATTTCGTAGACCGTGTCACTGGTTTCACGTTTCATTTTCCAAATCAATATTTTCAAAATCCATTTTACACACCCAACCTCGGTTCCGCCGCACCAGTCTCCTGAGTATCCTCACAATGGTTCCACCACACCGGGTTCCCATTGGCACACAAAATTTTGCATTCGCTCCTCTCCGCGGATAACCAAGCCACACACCCAACCTCGGTTCCGTCACGCCGGTCTCCCGAGTATCCTCACAATGGTTCCGCCGGGCCGGGTTCCCATTGGCACTCACACACACATATATACACAATGGGCTACTATGTTCGGCCACATTGCGATTTCCAAAACTTTTCTCTTTTTCAAATCACATCTTTTCATTAACCACACCATAGGTGTCATGTTTCTACTTCTTTGATTTATGTATCTCATTTTCATGCAACGACTCCGCGGTAGGACTTTTCACATACGTAATCATAAATCATTCATTGTAATCTTGAAACTAAACTAGCAAGATCATCCAACTCTATATTACTTTATCATGCTTATATCACAACTTAAAGCATAACGCCACATGTAAGGTAAGGACACCTTTGGAGTGAAAATCACTTATGCTTTATCACACAACAAGTAATACAAACAATTCATGTATACATGCTCGTAATCATCCTAAAGATCAAAATATGAATACTTCTAATCCAATGTTAAATTCTTATCTTTCAAAATCCGTTCTTTCTTCCTTTGTGGGAAGGTCAAAACAACATATGTTTATTGAAGTAAAGGTCAATTATTCAACATGCTCATATATCGTTTAGCAAAATAAGTATACTAGCTATCTTTCTTCATGCTTTTCAAATTATACAAACAATATACCAACTTTGATTATACCTAGGGTAGAGAGTAGAAATATTCTTCATATGCTTAGAGATAGGGGATAAGAAGATTCTACCGTTCTTCTTTGGCGGTAGGGCGGCTACGGAAAGTGAGTTGGCTATCGGACAGAGTAACTTCCTACGGTAAGCTTTCGGTAGTTTCGAAGGTTTCTCTCGAAATTAGATCTTGACTAAGCTATTAAACTTTTTGGATCAAAAGGGTGGTTGAGTGGTGGTTTAGTGGCGGGCGAGGATGAGTTTCTTGAAGAGTTTAGGAAGAACTCAAGAACAACTCAAGAATAAGATTTGAAGAAGCTGTTACGGCCAATGTGCAAAATTCAACCCTCAAGTTCAACTTTTGTGTATACTTTCTTTTAGCGTGTGTTTCTCTCCCATCTCTTAGATGGAATTGAAACATGTGGATCTCATGTTTGTTTAAAGTTACTTAGATTCCTTTTCATAGTAATCCTTGACTTTGGTCAATGTAGCCTCTTGGCTTAGGTCTATTTTCTCAATCTTTGTTTTTCTTTTCTTTCCTCATAGGGTATGCCCCTTTGTAGGCTGTATATTCGCTTAGCCTCCTTTTCTATTTCACACTAAATTACCCCCCAAAAAAACTCAAGAATAAGAAGAACAAAGTAAGAACACAAAGATTTCTAGAGAGAAGTTTGAGGATTTGAAGATGTGAGTTCAAGGCAAGGGTGGGGTGCTATTTATAGCAAAGTTTTAGACTCCCTCTAGCCGGCCTCCCTCTCTCCCTTTTTCTCTCATTTTTTTGTTCCATTGTTTTGTCAAATCAAGACTTTAATCAAACCCTAGCCTTCCCTCTCTTGTCATGTCCATTTTAGGCCATAACCTAAGATGGCTTGCTTGCAAGAAAGAATAAAATGATGGCTAGGATTGTGTTCAAGGAAGCCTAAAAATGGGTTGTAAAGTATCATTTAGGCTTAAGGCTAATAGGTAGCTTGTGAGAGTGTCCAAAACACAACACACACCTCACTCTCTCTCTCCCACTCTCGGCCTCTCTCTCTCTCTCTCTCTCTCTCTCTCTCTCTCTCTCTCTCTCATACCATGCATATATATATATATATATATATATAAGTACACTTGAGTGCTAAATGGTCTAGCTTACTAAGTCAAGGAAAAGAGAAATGATTATGGTAAGGCTTTCAAGTGTAATGCATTGTCCAATGGTTAACACTTTTCCTAGAAAGTGTATATATGTATGTATAGGCTTGACTCTAGTAGACTATGAGGTGTATATATCTATATATAAGCACATATGTGTACTTAGAGAATCTAGGAAAGTAATTTTGGTGGGCAATTAGGTTTAGGGCTATAAGTCTAGGGTTGACATGTATGGCAAGGCTAAGTTTGCTTCTTTTGGAAGAAAAATGTTGGCTTCCTATGGTCCATGATTTGTCTTGTCAAATCACATATTCATTGGCAAATTCTAATGTCCATTATCCAAGGGATAAAATTATCCCTAACAATTATTATCCAAAGGGTAGAGAAAAAAAGAAGATAAGTATGGTCTTGAATGACCTAACATGAAGTATAATGATTACCCTTAATAGTCTAATGGTTCAATTAGGGTTGGGAAGGGTTCACAAGGCTCAAAGATGGTCAAAAAGGTCCATCTAGGGTTAGGAAATTGTAACTAACTGAATTGGTAGTTTGGTTCCTCCAACTAATCGGTTGAAAACTTATTCTACTTGCCATGTAGGATTTCTAGTCAAGAAATATAATTTTAAAGGGCTTAAATCTAATTATGACAGATTATAGAAATTAAAAAGGAATTTTTAAAAGTAATACCAAGTATTTAAAAGGGAATTCCAATATATAACAAAATTTTTATTTATTGAAATTCTGAGTCATTATAGGTATCAGAGCAGGTTGTAATCTCGCGTATGGATTAAATAGGCCATGTTGTCCGTAGGTTATAGAGGGTAGAATTGTGCTAACCCTTGTTTTGCAGCTTTCTTACCCAGCTATTTTGGTCAAATCATTTTTTGTTGATTTTGTGTGATTGGATCCCGCGATAATTTTTTCGTGGTTATTGTTATTTATTGGGTACCACGATTATTTTTCGTGGTTGTAATAATTATCGTAGCATGTGTTATTTGTTGGGTGCCACGATTATTTTTCGTGGTTGTAATAACTAACGTAGCATGTGAACTCCAATGGAGGCATAAGATCGATGTATATATATGTTTCTTCGATTGTAATAGCATTTGACGGTTATTTGGAGATCGAAGATGGTAGATACAGAAGATACAAGTTGTTTGGCTCGCAACAGATTTTTATCCAAATTCGTAGGGTCTGATTCCAAGGCTATTTCGACCTAGTATACATTGGAATTAGAAAATCTGTTATTCACGGAAGTTGTAGATAATTGAATTTCGAATCCAACCCAATTTGAATCACTTCAATCGGAGGTCGGATTAGGAAGATATGGCCAAAATATTGAAGGCTGTGTAGTTTACGGGAGAATATATCAAATCCGAATTTTCTTGCCTAAGCACGGTTGGATTCCGAGTCAAAAAAAAAAAAAAAAGCGCGGTTGGATTTTGGTTTCCTTGATTGATTCAAAATATCTAACCATTCCACACAAGTATGGCTGAAGGAGTTCAAGTTATGGAAAGTGTAGCAGACCAAACGCTACCCTCTGCTATCGGCCGCCGAATCGTACTTAAACTGGGGCTCGGCTACTGGCCGAGACTCATCTATTAGCGAGATCTTTATTCTGAGCTCGGGCTACGTGGATAGTTCAGGCTCGGCCATCGTCGGTGATAAAGACCCGTCAGCATGTCCCTCACACGGGTCGCCCGTCAGGCTCGGCCATGAATCAGGCTCGGCTAGATGTGGGGCTCGACCACCCGCTGAGTCACGTGCTCCCTCACGTGACCGAAATGGTTACGCCAGAAGATAATGATGAGCGCACATGAGAACTGCCAGCTCACGCCCGAAAACGGTTACCAGATCTACTCACTGACGTCAGGGCGACGTCGCCTAACCCGTGCAGGGCACACGCCTGTGCTTGGAGAGCAAGTCAAGGAGGCACTATAAATACCAAAGAAAAAGCCCAAAAAGGTACACACACTACGCGATCTCAAAACCCTAATCTCTCACTTGATTCTCTGCACATTCTAATCCTCACACCGGAGGGCCTTGCCGGGCAACCCCGGCGAGGTCTTAGTCGTGCGTTCACTGTGCAGGGCTGGGCGAGAAGACTAGGAAACCCACGAGCCAACGAAGGAGGATTGCAGATCAAAGAATCATGGGCCACACAATTGGTGAACCCGACGTGAAACTAAACTTCTGTCCAAATGGCTGGAACCTCCTTCAACCCACCCTCCTCCTCTTAACAACCATCACAGCTTCAATCACCATGTGTGGAGATCTGGTGGACGTCACCATCTCAGGGGCCAAAGACGCCAAGGGAAACACAATCCTGCCACCATTTTCGGAGAGTCACATGTCCATTTCGCTCCTTCCGAGTTTCGGCCTCTCCCCAGCAGCGGACGACGTAACAACGGCCTACATCCGCTTGTTACAGCGTCGCGACGAAGATAGGGACAACAAGCTGGCGGCTCTGAGAGCGGAAGTTGCCCAAATGAAACAACAGATACAACGAAACACCATTCCTGCTACATCTAGATCCGCGGGAGGCAGAAGCGGGAGACGACGAAGGCAAACACTTCCCCCACCACCACCATAAGATCGTCCTCACAAAGCCAGCCACCGCGGCTCCGTTAAGGACCACCTTGGCATCCCACCAAACCCAAGAGATGCGAGGGAGATCATACTTTACAAGCGGCCCACAACATCCCAAACACACCGCTCAAAGAGCCACCATGATCGAACAAACACTAGGGATACCGAGTCGTTTACAAGCACATACTCGACTGGTTGCGCGGAGTTCTCTCGCACAACGGTTTCCCACTATAGCCGAGATTCTGTGGAGACCAGACGCCACGTATCCGAACATCTCAGAGAAATCCCGGCTGAAAACTTCGACCATAACAACCAAGCTCGACGAAACAGAAAAGGCGTGCACATCGAAGAGCCGAACAATGAAACCAAGACCCGGAGGGACGGAGGAAAATCTGTTGATGGCCTTCACCGAATGACAGCAGACTTACGAGATAAACTTCGGCACCGAAACCTTGGAAAATCCCCAGACAGAGACTCTAAAAGAACAAAGACTGATGTGCACGACAAGCCACCGCACCCTGGCTTTGACCGGCAGCTGAAGGACCTCGGCATCTCTCCCTTTACATCCCACATAATCAATACAACGGCCGAACCCAACTTCCACCTGTCAAAATTCACAAAGTTTGATCCAACCACGTGCGAAGCCTACACCCACCTGATCCACTTTCGTCAAACCATTGAGTTATGCACCACAAAGGATGAAATCAAATGCAAGGCATTCCCATCCAGCCTCGGCTCACTTGGACTCCAGTGGTTCAACAAATTGCCCGCTGGATCCATACGGAACTTGGCCGACCTTGAACGCGCCTTCAACACCCGCTTCATCACAAGCAACAGGACGGCCAAGGAGCCTGAGTCATTATCTCAAATGCGGAAACTCCCATCCGAAACTCTCCATCAGTACGCCGAACGATACTAGCAACTGTTCAACAAAATTCCTGGAATCGACGAGTACTGGGCCGCAAGAACCTTCAAAAATGGTTTGGAAATTAACAGCAAGATTCTGGACGAACTTGCTATTCGCCCACCCCATGGCATGGGCGAGTTGATGCGCATCGTGGAACGGTTTTGCGCTCTTGAAGAATTCTACGTGGACCGTGCGGCTCAAGGGCTAACAAATTCTACTACAACAGTCACACCTCAGTTGACAGCACCAATCGCAACGCAGCAGTCTCAGCCAAAGAAACTTGTTCACAACATCAAGGAAGGAAAGAAACGCCAGCCGAAGGTACATGACTATGTGGCCGAAACCACATACTTCAAAGAACCCATCTAGTCTTTCTTGAAGGAAATCATGAGGCAACCATGGTTCGAATGGCCAATAGGAAAGCTGGGCACAGACACCGGCCAAGCAGATCAGAACCCACGAAAGAAGTGCTCATACCACAACGAGCTCGGTCATTACACAACCGCATGCGCACCATACAAAGCACTATTAGAGCATCTGGCAGCACAAGGCCATCTCAATCAGTACATTGATCAAACCAGAACACCCACCCGTCCACCTGCTACGAACCCCAACCCAAATGAACCGCGACCGACGATACACATTATCCACGGCCCTGTAACAAAGGAATTTGAATCCAATCTTCAGGCCGACCTCTGTCGCGCATCCACTTCCAAGCAGGTACTCGCGGTAGGACCTGGATCCAAACATCCACGACCAGAAGAGTTACCCAAATGGACAATTACTTTTATCGAGCGCGATCTCGAACGTGTGCAAACACCACACTCCGACGCCCTCATCGTAACCGTCCAAATTGGAGTACATGACGTCAAGCTCGTTCTAATCGATCAGGGAAGCTCGGCGAAGGTCATGTACTATGACTTATTCAAAAAGCTTGATCTCCCAGAATCAGCTTTGCAACCCGCCGAAGTACCCCTCATCGAATTCAACGGAGCACCCATTTGGCCACTTGGTCGAATCTTCCTGCCAGTCGTCGTTGTCTCGAAAACATTGAGCGTCGAGTTCATCGTCGTCAACGTACCTAGCCCATACAACGCAATTCTTGGCCGAACCTAGCTACACGGCATGCAAGCAATCGCCTCAACCTACCACCAGGTTGTTCGCTTCATCGGCATCAATGGGAGACAGGAAGATCTTCGAGGCAACCAAATAGCCTCCAAAAAGTGCTACGTCTCAGCCGTCCACAATTCCACCAAAGCCAAGCAAGTGCAATGTATCGAAATTCCAGACATCACCATGATTGACGACGTCGGCCAGCAAGCCGAAGACAAAGCAGAAGAGGACCTCGTCCAAATGCCAATCAACGAGGATGACACCCGATTCTTCTTAATCAGCTCTTCCATCAGCGAGGCCGACCGTGAAGAAATGTACCATTACCTCAAGAAAAACATAGAAGTTTTTACCTGGACCCCCAACGAGATGCCGGGGGTCGATCCCAATTTCATCAGTCACTCCCTCAACATCAAGAAAGATGTCAAACCTGTCATCCAGAAGGCACGGCGTTCTGCAGCCGAACACGCTGACGCCGTCGTCGAAGAAGTCAAACGTCTGATGGAAGCCAACGCCATCCAAGAAGTACAATACCCAACATGGTTGTTCAACACGGTGGTCGTTAAAAAAGAAAAACGGCAAATGGCGAGTTTGCGTGGATTATACCAATCTCAACGACGCTTGTCCAAAGGATTGGTTCCCACTCCCGAAGATTGATCAACTTGTGGACGCAACGGCAGGTCATGCTTGGCTAAGCTTTCTAGACACCTACCGTGGCTACCACCAAATTGCCATGGACCCCGACGACATGGAGAGAACTGCTTTCATTACGCTATATGGCATCTTTTGCTACCGCGTCATGCCCTTTGGGCTCAAGAATTCAGGCGCAACATTCAACAGAGCAATATTCAAGATGTTGCAAGAACAAATCGGCCACACCGTGGAAGCTTACTTTGATGACCTCATCGTCAAAAGCAAGAAGGAATCCAACCACCTGCAAGACTTGGCGGAAGTCTTCGAAATCCTTAAACTACACAAGCTACGGCTGAATCCTGAAAAATGCGCGTTCAGGGTGAGCGCTAGGAAATTCCTCGGACACTTGGTCACCCGAAGAGGCATTGAGACCGACCCTAACCAAATAAAGGCTGTCAAAGATTTGCGCCCACCAAGGACAATCAAGGAAGTACAGAGGCTCACTGGGATGGCAGCGACTCTAAACCGATTCATCAGCAAATCCTTAGACAAGTGCCACGCGTTCTTCCATGCCTTGAAGGGAAAAAGTCAAAGCAGCTTTGAGTGGACACCGGATTGTGACTCCGCTTTGGCCGAACTCAAAGAATACTTAAACTCGGCCCCGCTGTTGGTGAAACCCAAGGAATTCGAAACTTTATATCTCTATCTCGCCGTGTCCGCCCACGCAACCAGTTCTGCACTTGTGCGGCGGGATGGCACCGATGACACGCCAATCTACTTCACAAGCAAGACACTCCTTCCAGCTCAAACTCGTTACCTACCCCTTGAAAAGTTAGTCCTTGCTCTCGTTTCGGCGGCTAGGAAACTCCTGCCCTACTTCCAATCGTACCCCATCGTCGTCTTTACAGAACACCCCTTCAAGAGCCTCTTTCGAAAGGCTGATCTATCTAACAGGGTCTCCAAGTGGGCAATAGAGCTAGCAAACTTTGATATCCGTTTCAAGCCTCGAACGGCAGTCAAAGGGCAGGTTCTTGCTGACTTCATCGATGAGCTTACTCTAGAAGATACAAAAGTTCTCAACACCACAATCCCAACACTCACCGTCGCCGAGCATCAAGTGTCGCCGAAACCTTGGCACCTCTTCCAAGGGGACATCTGGCGTCTACAGGTTGACGGAGCTTCCAACAGTAACGGAGCAGGGGCCGGTGTCGTTCTAGCCTCCCCTTGTGGAACACTACATGAAAGTGCTATCAGCATCGAATTCCCGCCACCAATAATGAAGCTGAATATGAAGCCCTCCTAGCTGGCTTACGCTCTATAGTTGCAATGGGAATCTCCGACTTTGTTGTGTACTGCGACTCCCAACTCATAGTTAACCAAGTACTGGGGGACTATGAGGCTTGGGATCCGCGAATGTCAAAATACCAGGCAACCGTAGCCAAACTAATCACCCACTTCAACAATTTCTAAATCGAACAGATCAATCGCAAACACAATGCGCATGCAGACGCACTCGCCGGCCTTGCCTCAGCTTCTAAAGCCTCCGAATTCCGGAAAATCAGCTTCGGCAGCATCGACCATCCAAGCTTTGACACAACTCCTGAAATTTTCAACGTTGAACTCGGTCCAAGCTGGATGGACGAGATCATTGCATTTCTCAAAAATGATACTCTACCAGCAGACAAGAAGGAAGCTTATCGCATCAGGAACAAGGCTGCTTACTATTGGCTTTCCGAAAGTGGTCAACTCTACAGGAAATCTATCTCCGACCCATACCTCCTCGTGATCCACCCAACCCAAGTACCCGATATCCTTGCCGAACTTCACTCAGGAAGCTATGGATGCCACTCCGGCGGCTGTTCACTTTGCCAAACGAGCATTAAGTCAGGGATACTTTTGGAAGAACATGAAGAAAGACTGCGAAGAAGTTTTCCGCAAGTGTCGGTCGTGTCAACTTTTTTCACCCATCCCTAAACAGCCAGCCCAAAACCTTTCCCCCATCTCAAGTCCATGGCCTTTTGCGCAATGGGGGCTTGACATCGTGGGCAAACTCCCAACAGCACCGGGAGGATTCAAGTTCCTTATTACGGCAATAGACTACTTCTCAAAATGGGTAGAAGCCAAGCCTCTTGTCACAATCACCGAGGCTGACATTCGCAGATTCGTCTGGCAAAACATTGTTACAAGGTTCGGCGTACCCTACGCCATCATCTCAGACAATGGAAGTCAATTCGTCGGCAAGGACCCAACAAGCCTTTGCGCCGAATTTGGGATTGGCTTCTTCAACTCAACTCCAGTGTACCCTCAAGGAAATGGCCAAGCCGAGGCCACGAACAAGACTGTCTGCGCTGGGATCAAGCGTCGCCTAAACTCCAAAAGAGGCAAGTGGGCTGAAGAACTACCACGCGTGCTATGGGCTTATCGCTCCACCCCAAGGCGCTCAACTGGCCAAACGCCTTTCTCAATGGCATTCGGCATGGAGGCCGTAATCCCGTTAGAATCCAAGTTCCCCACTCTGAGAACAGAGAGCTTCAATCCAAAAACTAACGACGAAGCCGTGGAACAGGAACTGATCTTGGCAGAAGAGAAGCGCGATGACGCTCAGATAAAGCTCGCTGAGTACCAACAGCAAGTGGCAAGAGGCTACAACCGAAGTGTTCGAACCAAGACCTTCAAGCCAGACGACTTGGTTTGGCAAAAAGTTGTGCAAGCCAGCAAGAAGCAGAAATTCAAACCCAACTGGGAGGGTCCCTTCCGTATTGTCAAAATTGTTGGTGAAGGTGCTTACATACTCGAATACATGAATGGAAAAATCCTCAACAATCCATGGAACGCACAGAACTTGAAATAGGCGTACATGTGAAACATTTTTCACAAAATGGCTCCAGTGCTTCTTCTACTTCGATCTTAGTATGGCTTCGGTCCCCTTGTTTTTATTTCTTCATGTACTCCCCACGTTTATCAATACAAAGAAGAATCTTGTTTGGCAATTGATGTCTTTAGTATTTTTTGGCTTGATTTTACTAAAATAATTCACTTTCAACAAAAACGAACGTTGACTTCGGTCACACCCACAAACGGCTTTTATGCCCACGCTTCGGCCACAATCGCCACCCAAAAGAAGCAAAAACGGGACATATGGTCCACCGAGCCCAAAGACACATTGCAGCTGGAATTTGGCTCCGGTACAGCTTGGCAAGACATCAAGGTCGGCCAACGCCCAGGTTATACTCACACTTTGGTGAGGAAACCACCCACAAACATTCCAAAATCTCTAACTTTTCTTATTGTGGCCTGAGGAATGCCATCCTACCCAAAAGCCCCAGAACCAGGTTTGGGGACCCTGTCAACACTATGACCGACGCTCGACGACCTATCTTATCGACGACTCTACTATGGTACAGGCCCGACAGTTATCCCAATAACGGTTGGAATTTCTGCTTCCATTAGGATCGGCAAGATAATAAGGTCGGCCATTTCCCGGCGATACTCACGCTTTGATAAGCCAACCTCTCACGACAGACTCACCTTTAGTCTTTGAGAAGATGGCCAGGAGCTGGCCCCATGAACGAGCCCAGCCACATTTTGGGCAGCCAAACAGACTCTTGATTGCTAACCTAGGCATTATCCAACAAACTAATACAAAGGCCTATGACAACGACGAGTTCAGCACTCTATATGCCCACTATACTTTGGTCAAGGCTCGGCAGACATCCAAAAATAGACGAAGCAATTTATCCACCTACTCAGCCGGACCCAAACCAAAGTGGGGGCTACGGATAACTGCTCTTCAAACACGCAAGCCTATCAGAATTTTCTTAAAAGGACAAAGACATTCAATCAAGTTCGGCAAAATAGATGCGATGCAAGCAGAAACCAAACATCCATTCATTCAGGATAACAACACGTATTGCAGAAAAAACCTAACAGAGAGGTGCGGCATAGTAAACCATTCGGTGCCGACCACCGAATGGTAAAATCCAAGCTCGGATCCGTCCAGTCCAACCAAAATCTCAAAAGTTCAAAACAACACAAAAATATCCAAAAGAAAGGAACAAGGGAGATTTCTAACTCAAGCTTGAACATTATCATCAAAAGCAGCATCGACAGCAACATCAGCATTAACATCAGCCTCGGCCTTGTCTTTGTCGACATTCATTGGTTCCTGGTTTGCATGTTCGGCCACCTTGTCATTCCCGACCTCACCGGGCCCCTTCCCAGCCGACTCATTCCCACCTTCGCCTTCATCACCAGAGACATCTTCGACGTCATCATCACTCTCGGGAAATTCTTCAGGAGGGAGGGTGCACACTCCTCATCCGTGTATGGCAAGACAAGGTCAGGAACGACTGCTGCTGGAATGGACTTGTACAGGTTCGAACTAGACTCAAGCTGAAGAGCGCCGACAGCAGCAACTACGCCATCCTTATAGCCTTTCCTATAAGCAACGGGCACCCGCTTCTCAACCTCCTCGTTCACCATTTTTCGGGCATCTCTAATATACTCAGCCCCTGCTCGGTCGAAGTCGGCTTGATAAGCCTTCTCATCCACTTCCTTCATTTTTCGCTTTTCCCTTCTCAAGACTCTTCCAAGATCACGTTCGACCTTCTTCAATTTTTCCTCGGCTTCATCTCTCTCCTTTTCTAGCTCGGCAACGCGGGCCTTTGCCACCTACAAACTTGTCTTCAAAGACTTCACGCGTTCATGCTCGGTCTTCAAGTCATCACGATAGCATGACCTCTCAGCAGTGACAAGCTCGGGTTTATTGGAAGCATGAAGAAGAGCCTAACAAGCCTACATGAAACAAAGAAATTTATAGACTCGGGAAAAGAAGGCAACATCAAAACTCAGACTTGAAGTTTGACAAACCTGAACAAGATAGGCACTCACGTGAATCAAGCTCGACTGTAGGTCTTCTGGCACCCTTTCCATGTCCTGAGGAAGAGCGACCCCACGCAACATTGCAACAGCCAAGTCGGGTTCAAGCTTGGCGCTGTCATCAATACTCACCACCCTCCCGTCAGCCCTGACAAAAGATGGAGTAAACTCTTGAACGACAACTGGATCGACTGAGTCCATGGACTTTTGTGTTGCCTTTGAAGCACCTGCAGCCGATGACTTAGTCTGCTCCCTCTCACCCGGTCGAAGGGTTGATGGCTTTGTTGGGAAGAAGTCGTGCGTGACCTTCTGCCTCTTCTCGGCAGGTTCAGACGAATCAACCTCTTTTTGACGAACCGTGGCAACATCTCTGATGTTTACCCGGATCACGCTCCTCCTGCCCATGTCCCCTGCAAAACTTGGGTACTAGGATCTGAAGAGGAATGTCCACGTTTGCAAACTCGGGTATTAGAGTCTGAAGAGGAATGTTTATACCTGAAAGCTCGGCTGGCTGACTCTCTTGAAACCAGAAATCTGCTCGCTTCCTGAACATAGGGAACGTCACCCTTGGCTCCTTCTGCCTCTTGCCCGCTCCTTTCCGTTGGTGTTCTCCTACTTCAGAACCACCACCCTTCTCAGAAGCTCCTACCCTTTTGCTCTGCTGGCCGACCCCTTTCTCTCTCCGCCTGAGTTTGCCTTTGTAGGATGGGGTGTAGCTAAGAAGCATCGACGCGTCCCTAACAACTTGAGATAACAAGACCTCTACATGCTTTTCAATAGCCAGCGACTGCTGAGTCTTCGTTATGGACCGGTGATCTACAGTTTACAAAAAGCAATAAAACAATAAGGCATAAGGCATGCAAGTATAAAAGAGTTCGGCAAAAACAAAAAAAAGAAATCTACCTCGAAAATCTTTTATCTTCGGCACAGCGTATCGACGAATGGTCTGGTCGCCGAACTCATAATTTCCATTTACCTCGACATAAAAGTTTGCCCTCTTGTCAGTGTCGGGCATCCCATTTATTAGGGGCGTCTTGTCCCTACGAGTAGACAAGTATCGACGCTCGGTTCGGCCGTGCCTGGACATTATGTACGTATGAAAGAGGTCAGCCACGGTAAATTCAAGATTATGGAGCTCTTTCAGTGCAACCTCCAACATCACGATCCTATAGCTATTAATCGCAAAGTAGTGGGGGACTAGCTGAACTGAGCCAAAAGCTCCCTTAGAAATGGATGGAGTGGGAACCGAAGTCCAGCCTCGCAGATTGCCATCATGGAGACCGTAATATGCTCGGGATGGTGTTCCCTCTTATCCCAGATACGGTTGCTGGCAACTTGGCTGATGACGATGTCATCAGGAATATTATAGTCTCGGCAAAATCTCTCATATTCACCGGGTTCTCCACTGAAAAAATGGGCATGACGACAAACCTGACTCCTCTCATAGAGGTCGGCGACCTCTCTATCCTCTGAAGGCACTTCGCCTTCACCAGATCTTATTGAGGAAGTGGCTTCGGCTTGGGAATTAAATCTTGACTCGGCCTCAGCCCCTGGCCGGGGCTCGGCTTCAGAATGTGTTGATGATGTAAATGAAATTTCAAGGTCGGTGTTGAACCCATCCCCATCGTACTCATAGACGCGTTCGGCGTTTGAGTCACCGGTGTCGGATGACATGTTCGAGGCAATTGAAGAGATCTGGCGTCGGCTTCTGCGCCTATCCAAATACTCTCGGATGACTAGGTCTCCGGAGCCATTTCCCGAGCTTTCAGAGTCGAAAGAGATGACAATGATTGGGTGAGCCAGACCTAACAAAATAAAGGAAAGTATAATGAGGAACCTCGTCGTCGGCCAGATGGCAAGGATCTCACTTCTCTCGGCTAACCTACTAGGCCCACCCTATATCCCACCAAGACTTAAGCTCGGGAAAATGCAAATAAACACGCAGCCATCAGGCTCGGCGGACACCATTGTCGGCCATAGCCCCCCAGCATTGAGACTGGGGCTCGGAAGAACAGGTTGAAGGAGAAGATGAACAGTCCGTTCATTACAGTCCCCCTACTGTTCACTCAGAGCAAAAGGCTCCCAAAAACTCTAGAAGAATGGGGCCAAAGGATCTGAAAATTGCAAATATGTAAAGAGAAGAACATACCTGATGACCTTGAAGCAAGATTTGCCAAAGGAAGCTGGGTTTTGGCAGAACCTGGATCGAGAGAGAGGAGAGAGAAGCTCTGCAATGGAGGTTTAGAGAGAGAAACATTTGTAAACGTTTCTCTCTCCTCGCACCGTTCTTTATATAGGGGTGGGTTAGGGTTTCGAAACTCCCGCCCATTTTTGCACCACCGAACTAGCGGCCATTCGACGATCGACACGTGGCAATGATGGGATAGCCTTACAGAACTTCATGCGTGCCAACCGTCCTCCCATCTGCCGCACCCAACCATAGGGGGACACCTGGCGCCCCTCCATTTAAGGCTCATCTGTGACAGTTGTTAAAAACATATGAAGCTCGGCAAAAACTCCACTCGACCAAAAAACTGCGCTCGACAAACAGCAGGTTCGGCTAAAGCTCAACATCAATCTCCACCGTGCGTTCGGTGACGGCAAAGATTGAGGGGCTATTGTAGCAGACCAAACGCTACCGTCCACTATCGGCCGCCAAATCGTACTTAAACTGGGGCTCGGCTACTGGCCGAGACTCATCTATCAGCGAGATCTTTATTCTAAGCTCGGGCTACGTGGATAGTTCAGGCTCAGCCATCGTCGGTGATAAAGACCCGTCAGCATGTCCCTCATACGGGTCGCCCGTCGGGCTCGGCCATGAATCGAGCTCGGCTAGATGTGGGGCTCGACCACCCGCTGAGTCACGTGCTCCCTCACGTGACCGAAACGGTTACGCTAGAAGATAATGATAAGCGCACATGAGAACTGCCAGCTCACGCCCGAAAACGGTTACCAGATCTACTCAGTGACGTCAGGGCGACGTCGCCTAACTCGTGCAGGGCACACGCCTGTGCTTGGAGAGCAAGTCAAGGAGGTACTATAAATACCAAAGAAAAAGCCCAAAAAGGTACACACACTACGCAATCTCAAAACCCTAATCTCTCACTTGATTCTCCGCACATTTTGATCCTCATGCCGGAGGGCCTTGCCGGGCAACCCCGGCCAAGTCTTAGTCGTGCGTTCCCTGTGCAGGGCCGGGCGAGAAGACTAGGAAACCCACCAGCCAACGGAGGAGGATTGCAGATCAAAGAATCATGGGCCACACAGAAAGATTCCTTATTGCTTAAGGATTTCAAGCTTTTGAAAGATTTCTTCTCATTTAAGGATTTCAAGTTATGGAAGAATTCCTTGTCATTCAAGGATTGCATCATTGACCATAATAGCTTGATTCTTTTATCTTGTATTTCCTAAATACTTGTGTTTCCATATTGTTTGCATATGTGATAGTTTACCATATTGGGACAACATGGTAATATTTGGCCTTTGACCTTGATCACAATTTGTTTGCAAACTGGAAAATTTGATAACTCTCTCGAATTTTTTAAATAACTAAGTGGGAGGGGGAATTTATTTTAAATGAATCCCATGGTCTTCATTCTAGTCTGTAGAAGATATAATTAATTTTATGTGTTTTTTTTCAAAACCTTCCTCCCTATCGGACAAATTAATTATGGCATCATTGGTACAAACTTTCCTGAAGAGATAGCTTTAAGATAATTGTTGTGTGGGTCACTTCTCCATCTAAGGTGGTTCATAAGGGAACAATAGGTCTAAAATCTAGGTAATGGTATACACTTAGTTATAAATAATAATATCCTCTCTATCTGAGTCACTGTTATAATTTATAGGACCAAAGCAATATTGGCTATTTAATTTTGCTTGGCATAGTATAGAGTCTAGATACTAAAACTAAAAGGTTGTGCTTATTTACACAAATGATGAAGAGTAGACAACCCTTCCTGTCGAGGCATGCTCTTCACGGTGTGTAGGGTTGCCAATGTTTTTCTTTTAACATGTGGTTAAGAGAATCATTATTAAAATGAAATTCAAGTTTTTATTGCCCTTCATAATTGTTGTTATGTGATTCTCAGATTCAAAAATGGGTTTTTTCAATCCACTTGCAATTATTCTCAAAGCAAATAAACTTACTACATCGACTTATATTGACTGGAAAAGGAATTTAGATATTGTGTTAACTACTCAAGGGCACAAATTTGTATTGTCTGAGGTGTGCCCTCTTAGACCTGATGAGAATGCCACAGAACAGGAAGCAAAATTTTATAAAAATTGGTGAGTATCACTCATGTTGAAGGGACCCCGATTAGGGATCATGTTCTGAAGATGATAGCTCTTCTTAATGAACTAGAGATCCTTGGAGCTGAATTTTATGGAGAAACCCAGATCGATTTCGTTCATAACTCACTGCAGTCTGAGAGTTTTAAGTAGTTTCACCTGAACTATTCTATGAACAAAATGCATTTAATTTTGGTGAAACTTTTTAAGGAACTTCATGCAGTTGAGGGTCTTGTGGGTGTGAAGAAATCATCTGTATTAGTGGCAGAAAATGATTCTACTTCTAAGTCATAAGGCAAGAAGAAGCAGAACAAGTCTTAGAAGAAAGTTGTGGAGCCAATTAGAGCGCCTCAAGGTGGAGTGAAAATGCCTAAGGGCAAGTGTTTTCACTATAAGCAGCAAGAACAATGGAAGAAGGAATGTATATTCTATCTCAATAAAGTGAATAATCATGATAGATATTTTCGCTAGTCATTGAATCATGTTTAGTGGTATTATCTACCAGTACCTGGTGTGTAGATACGAGAGCCATTAATCATGTTTGCAATTTGTTTCATAGGTTCCAGGAAACCAGAAGACTCAGTGATGGAAAGATTTATCTACACATGGGTAATGCTACGAGAGTGGTAGCAGTTGTAGTAAGAGATGTTATTTCAAATTTTAGTAACTATAGGAGTTTAATTTTGAGAGATTGTCTTTATGTTCTCACACTTAGAAGAAACTTGGTTTTAGGTTCTAAGTTGATTAAAGATGGATATTTGGTTTATTTTAGTAACTTTGTGGTTATTAAGTTAAATAAACGTGTTATCTATTCTGGTTCATTGGTGGATAATCTCTACTTTATTAGCCCTATATTTCCTACAATGCAACTGCATGAATTGAATAACACTAATAATATGTCATGTAACAGAAATGAGCCTTCTAAATTGAACCAAACGTATCTTTGGCACTTACGCATTGGTAATATTAATCTAAATAGGATTTCTAGACTGATCAGGGATGGACCTTTAGGTTCATTGGAAGTTGAGGAACTTCTAGTTTGTGAATCATGTTTAGAAGGTAAAATGACCAAAAGGTTATAGAGCCAAAGAGCCGTTGAAATTGGTTCATTCTATTTTGTGTGGACCCATGAATGACCAAGCAATAGGTGGTTTTGAGTATTTCATCACTTTGATTGATAATTACTCAATGTTTGGATACATTTATTTGATGCACTATAAGTCTGAATGCTTTGAGAAATTCAGGGAGTATAGGGCAGAGATGGAGAAGCATTTGGGTAAATGTCTTAAGGCACTGCGATCCGATCGAGGTGGCGAATACCTCTTTGGAGAGTTTAGGAAGTACTTGTTAGTTGAAAGGATTACATCCGAGTTATCAGCACCAAGTATCCACGTCAAAATGGTTTTGCAAAAAGAAGGAATATGACTCTTATAGATATAGTGAGATCAATATGATGAGTTATTCAGATTTACCAATTTCATTTTGGGGACATGCACTAGAAATAGCAGCGTACGTTCTTAACTTGGTGCCATCTAAGTCAGTACCATCTACACCCACAGAACTATGGACTGGGTGCAAACCTAGTCTGCAGCATGTTCGAGTTTGGGTAGTCCATCACATGTGCTGGATGGGAACGCAGATAAATTGAAATCAAGGACATAAGTTTGTCTGTTTGTGGGGTATCTTAGAGGAACGAAATGTGGATTATTTTATAGTCCTAAAAATCAGAAGGTCATTGTTGGTACCAATGCCCGATACTTAGTGAAGGACTATGTAATAGACCACAAGCCTAGAAGCAAGACTGTTCTAGAGAAATTGAGAGGCGAGGGACCGACAAAGACTTCTTCAACACCAATAGAATAGGAGGTTACACTGCAAGAAAGAGTTGTTGACACACCGGTACCTCATCGTAGTGGGAGGGTTGTTGTCCTACTTAATCGGTGTACGTTCTTGAGATAAACTTATGGTATGATCCCTGAAGAACATGCTGAACCCTGCAACTGCAATGAGGAAATAGAAGATAAAGATGCAAAATTTTGGCAAAAGGCTATGAAATCTACATTCCTTAATGACAATCTGGATGAACGCATCCACATAATGGAACCGTATGGATTCATAGAAAAGGGTCAAGAGCACATGTCGTGCAAGCTTAAGGAGTCTATTCATGAACTCAAGCAAGCATCTAGATCTTGCAACATCCATTTTGATCAAACAATCAAGGTTTTTTTTTTGGTTTTGATTAATGTCTGGATGAGTCATGTGTGTACTAGAAGCGCAACGGAAAAGTGGTGGAGTTCTAGTACTATATGCAGAGGAAATTCTGCTAATTGGAAATGATGTGGGAGTATTGTCTTCGGTAAAGGTGTGACTATCTAGCCAGCTCGATATGAAGGACTTGGGAGAAGCCGGTCATATCCTTGGGATTAAGCTTATGTAAGATCGCAAGTATAGGATGTTGGGCTTATCATAAGCTACTTATATCGATGAGATTCTTGCTCATTTTAGCATGCAGGATTCCAAGAAAGGGTTCCTCCCTTTTTAGACATGGAATCAACCTATCCAAGGATCAGTGTCGTAAGACACTTGAGGAGATGGAGAAGATGAAGGCAGTTCCTTATGCCTTATGCCTTGGCAGTAGGAAGCCTCATGTATGCTATGATGTATACTAGACCTGATATTTGCTTTGCCGTTGGCATGGTTAGTAGATTTCAGTCTAATCTAGGGCAAGAGTGTTGGACTGTAGTGAAACATATTTTCAAGTATCTGAAAAGAACTTGTAACAACCCTGAATTTTGGTCTATAAAAATTTCGTTAAAAATTTGAATTTTATTTAATTTACTTATTTTCTTTTGAGTGGCTATATGTTTTCTTGTAAATTTCGTTGTAGTTAGATTTTGGTCTCGACTAGAAACCCTACTTGACCAATTTAGTTAATTTCCAACCGACTACTTGGAGGAACCAAGCAACCGACTTACCTAGTTACTAGTTGGACCTTTTGAAACCCTTTGGACCTTTTGAACCTTTGCCTTTACCCTTTGGTCCATAATGGTTAGGGTAATTTTTGTCCATTAGATAATAAACTTTTTATTATAAAAGTACATGTAGTCTTTTCAAAATTTTAATAAAAGGTACTTGTACTCTTTTGTCCAATGGTTATTAACCGCAAGGAAAACTATTATCCATTGGGTAATAACCGCTAGGGAAGTTAGTAACCATTGGGTAATAAAATCTTTTGACCAAATAAAGTACCGATGTGACTAGGGAACCTTCCAATAAAGTTGATGTGACTAGTCAAACTTTTCAAACCCTAGAAATTACTTATTTATTTCTTTTTATTAATTTGGTTTTATTCTTTGTCCTTTGGACAATAAAAGTTAGGGAAACTATTATCCATTAGATAATAGAAACCCAATTCTTTATATTAAAAGGGTTTTGAACATAAGTACATGAATAGACTTTTATAATTATTTTGAAAAGTACTTTTGATTATTTTTTCTAATAAAAGTACCCTAGTAACTATTGTCCATTGGACAATGATTGTTAGGGTAATCTTTACCCATTGGACAAAAGCTTTTCCTTTATTATATTTGGCTAAGTACATATATATTAACACATGGCTAAATTTCAAAAAGGACATGTAGTCTTTTAAAAGACTTAAATTATAATTTAAAGTACTCGTACCTTATTATCCATTGGACGATAACCGTTAGGGGATTTATTATCCATTGGGTAATAGATTTATTCTTTCACCAAGTACATGGGTTTATTAAATTAATCTTTTTTCTTAAAACTCCATGTGATGAAGTACCCATATTTTATTATGTAGCCTTTAAGCCTAATATTCTCCTAAGTACCTTTTTATTATTTTGTATTGGGATTTTGTACCCAATTGGATTAATTTATGGGAGGTGTGATCTACCTAGATTACAAAGTACCCTAGTTTATTTATTTAAAAAGGGCATGTGCCTAATTGGATTTTTGTTTATTGGTTTTTAGATTTGAAAGAATCTTGTACCTTTGTACTTTCTTATTCTCTCTTGTTATATATATATATATATATATATATGTGTGTGTGTGTGTGTGTGTGTATGTGTGTGAGTGTACTAGGGAGAGAGAGAGAGAGAGAGAGAGAGAGGGAGGGAGAGAGAGAATGCCGAGAGAGAGAGAGAGAGAGAGAGAGAGAGGAAGGAGAAAGGAAGGTTGGTTGTACCATGCTTGATCTTTCTCATCTTTTCAAATCCTTGGTGAATCTTCCTTCCTAGCTAAGAAACTAGCCCTCCATTAACCTCCATTGTACTTCTATATTTGTTTAGCACAAAATCTTGTACCCTTGTCTCCTTCTTTCCAAACAAATCTTCCTTAATCCCATCCTTGGTACAAATCCTAGCCATGCAAGCCTAATACCCTAGCCCATCAAGCTTTCAATCAAAATTTGACAAGTGAAAGATTGAGTTATGGAGCAAATCCATGGGAGATTTAGAGAGAGAGAGGGCCGGCCATTAGAGAGGGAGAGGGAGCCAAAGTTTTGCCTATAAATAGCTCCCCATGCTTCTCATTCAACTCACACCTTCACCTAGCAACTTCTCTCTCTAGAAAATTAGTGTTCTTTCTTTGTTCTTGCTTTTGTTCTTCTTGTTCTTGAGTTGTTCTTGAGTTCTTCAAGAAACTCGACCTAGGCAGCCACTCGACCACCCTCTCGATCCAAAAGTAGTAGTAGTAATAGTCAAGTAGAAGTTTCGAGAGAAACCTTTCTCTTTCGAAGCTACCGGAGACCACCGTAGGAAGTTACTCCGCCCGACCACCGACGTACTTTCCGTAGCCGACTACTGCCAAGAAGTAAGGTAGAGTCCCTCGTCCACTAACTCAACGTATAACGTAGAACTGTATGTTGGCAAGTATAATGTAGAAACCCTTGTCCTTTATCTCTAAGTATATGTAAGGAAATCCTTACTTACTCCCTATTTATTTACTTACTCAAGTATAAAGTAGGTTATCTTTACTTACGTACTTATCGTTTGTTTAGAAGTATTTGTATTTCGATCTTTAAGATGATTATGAGTATGTATATATAAGTTGCTTGTATTACTTGTGGTATGTGATAAAGCATAAGTGATTTCACTCCAAAGACGTCCGTACATGTGGCGTTGTGCTTTGAATAAAGCATAAGTGATACACTCCAAAGGCGTCCGTATATGTGGCGTTATGCTATAAGTAGTTATTGAGCGTGATGAATTGGATGATCTTGTTAGGATAATTATTGCTTACGTTTGTCCTACCGCGGAGTCTTTGCATGTAACGAGACACGAGAATCGAGAAAGTAGAAACATGACACCTAGGGTGTGAGTAATGAAAAGAAATGTTTTTCGAGGAAGGAAATATTTTTGAAACAACATAATGACCGATTTCGGGTGGCATTATGTGAGTTGTGTGCGTGTGTAAAAGATGTGTTTTGAAAAGGTTTTGAATTTTCGAAAACCGCGATGTGGCCGGACGTGGTAGCCCATTGTGTGGTGTGTGTTGAAAAACCCAATGAGAACCCAGAGCGGCGGAATCATTGTGGATACTTGGGAACCCGGAGCGGCGGAACCGAGGTTTTGTGTGTGTTGAAAAACCCAATGAGAACCCGGAGCGGCGGAATCATTGTGGGGATACTCGGGAACCCGGAGCGGCGAAACCGAGGTTTTTAGATTTCGAAAACCCCAATTGGGAACCCGGAGCGGCGGAACCATTGTGGGATACTCGGGAACCCGGAGCGGTGGAACCGAGGGTTTTGAAATGTGTGCGTTCCCATGGGAACCCAGAGCGGCGGAACCATGGTGAGGTATAGCTTGGTTATCCGCGGTACGGAGCCAATGCAAATATTTTTGTGTGCCAATGGGAACCCGGCGCGGCGGAACCAAGGTTGGTTGTGTAGCTTGGTTATCCGCGGTACGGAGCCAATGCAAATGATTTTAAAAGATTGGGTGTGTAAACAAATGATTTTGAAAGATTGTTTTGTAAATGAAACAGTTGACACAGTCTACGATGAGTCACGTAGGAGAAACACGAAACTCTTGGACACCAACGATAGATGATTAATGAATGTGGATGTGTCATTGATTAAACTGTGTATATACTTATCATGTCGAAATTGATGTTGTATTATAGTTTTGTTTATAAGTTATGGGTTAGCGGGTATGGGATTACTCTGCTGAGCTTTGTAGCTCACGGTGTTGCCTTTTGGTGACCCTGACATATTATATCGGTGGCGACGCTGGTATAATGTGTCAGACTTTGTAGATGATCAGGGTAAGCAGATCACCGTGGAGGCTTTGGAGCTAAAGAGCTGGCAAGAATGGAGGAGCTAAGGAGCTGTAGTTAGGAACCCTAGAATCCCCTTCCGTTTATGTAAATATTGAACTCTTGAGAGAGTTTTGTTGTAATAACGAGCCAGACTCCATTTGATTTTATGAATAAAATGTCCTTTTAACGTACCCAAAATTCAGGGCGTTATAGATTTTTATCAATAAATGGTCTTCTTAACGTACCCAAAATTCGGGGCGTTACAGAACTAGAGATTATATGTTGGTTTACCAGTCAGATTGTCTGATACCTTAAGGGTACACAGACTAAGACTTTATGTTTGATAAGGATTCCAGAAGTATACCTCGAGATATGTGTTTACCTAGGAAGAAGAGCCATAAGTTGGAGGAGTATCAAGCAATTGTGCATTGATTGATTCCACCCGGAGGCTGAGTATGTGTAGCTTCTTAAGCAGTCAAAGAGGCCGTTTGGCATACAAACTTGTTGATGGATCTAGAAGTGATTCCTTTAGTGCAATTGGCTATTACATCTATTGTGACAATAGTGGTGGAATTGCTAAACTCTAAAGAGTCATTGATTCATAAGAAGGAAAACACGTCGCCGTAAGTATCACTTGATTCAAGAGATCGTTCAGCAAGGTGATGTAGCTGTGTCCAAGATCACATTGGTAAACAACCTAGCAGATCCTTATATGAACAACATATAGGCTAAGACTTTTGATAGTCATGTAGAGGGAATGGGAGTGAGATGTGTGGCAGCATGACTTTGAGTCTTAGTGGGAGTTTGTTAGGAAATTATACTAGAACCCATGCTTATGTGTAATGGATTAATATTTGACTGCTATTTTTTTTTACAAGATATTTGACTGCTATTTATGGGCAACGTTTGCATAATATTATTGTATGTTGTGCATGTGTATCTTTTATTTTACAAAGTAGATGATCCAGTGTGTAGAGTTCGGCTTACACACAGAAGATCAGATCATCAGTTCTTGTGAAATATAAGCTATGGTTCACAGTCTTAGATGGAACTGGACACACCATTGGTAGGACTGTAGTACAATGTTTAGTAGTACACTTTGTGTGTATTGAGTGGGACTGCATTGAGATAATTGCCTTTGTACTAATTTTATAAGACAATGGGAATCTTATGGTTGTTATGAATGCTTATGCTCTTTATCCAAAGATAATTATTAGAGGTATATATTTAACGTTGTTGACTTTGATTCATTAAAGAGTGAGATCTTTATACGGTCAATAGTCTCGGTGAGTTGGGTAGCAACATTATATATATGACAACTATTAATTATTGATGGAATCCATGTCCCAGTAGGGATTGATGATACCCCCTTAAGTAAGCTTATAAGTTTCGAATATGTCAAACCCTGCAGGTGGATTTTGTATCCGACATATCGAATAAGTTAAGCGGATAGTCTCAAGGTATAAGATGTTGATTAAGTGGGAGATTGTTGGTAATTTATTTTAATCAACGGGTATCTACGATCTTAACGTAGGGAGATTAATAAGTATTTAATAGCATGGAGCTTGAAATATAATTAAGATAAGGACGCGAGTGCAATTACAATTCTGTAGTGGAGTGAATTGTAATTTGTGTGATAAGAAATAGAATTCTGGTGGGATTAAGATTTCTTATTTACACAAGGAGCTCAGATTTATTTCTCCTTAGGTCCCTGCCCTAGCCCTATAAATATACTGCTTCGTTTTCTAGGTGGATGACATATTTTTGATAGATCAGAAAAGCGGGCTGTGAGAGAGAACTTACAATCACGTAAGGTTTTCATAAACGGGTACATGATTCGAGGTATAAGGGAATATGGTAGAAGATCGTACAATACGGTCGAGCAGTATTCGTGGCATACAGCAAGATGTGTTGTAACAAGTTTAACCAACGTTCGTGACGTGGGAGTTGTGGTAAAACCCTAATTCCACCTTGTAGGATTTTTTTCAATTTTTTGTTGTCTAATCTATACGTGTCATTACTGGGTCTTGGGGATTCGGTTTCCTAACAAACGTAGCATGTGAACTCCAATGGAGGCATAAGATCGATGTATGTATGTTTCTTCGATTGTAATAGCATTTGACAATTATTCGGAGATCAAAGATGGTAGATACAGAAGACACAAGTTGTTTGGCTCGCAACAGATTTTTTTCCAAATTCATAGGGTCTGATTACAGGGCTATTTTGACCTAGTAAACTTTGGAATTAGAAAATCTGTTCTTCACAAAAGTTGTAGATAGTTGAATTTTGAATCCGACCCAATTTAAATCACTTCAATTGGAGGTCGGATGAGGAAGATATGGCCAAAATACTGAAGGTTGTGCAGTTCACGCGGGAATATATCAAATTCGAATTTTCTTGCCTAAGCACCGTTGGATTTTGGTTTCCCTGAATGATTCGAAGTATCTAAGACTTCCACACCAGTATGGCAGAAGGAGTTCAAGTATTGGAAGGATTCCTTATTGCTTAAAGATTTCAAGCAATGGAAAGATTCCTTCACATTTAAGGATTTCAAGTTATGGAAGAATTCCTTGTCATTCAAGGATTGGATCCTTGACCATAATAGCTGGATTCTTTTATCTTATGTTTCCTTATTACTTGTGTTTTCATATTGTTTGCATATGTGATAGTTTATCATATTGGGACGACATGGTAATATTTGGCCTTTGACCTAGATCACAATTTGTTTGAAAATTTGATAACCCTCACAATTTTTTTTAAATAAACTAAGTGGGAGAGGGAATTTATTTTGGATAAATCCCATGGTCTCCATTACTAGTCTGTAGATGATATAATTAATTTTGTGTGTTGGTTTCAGAACTTTGCTCCCTATCGGACAAAATTAATTGTGGCATCATCGGTACAAACTTCCTAAAGGGATAGCTCTAAGATAATTGTTATGTGGGTCACTTCTCCATCTAAGGTGGTTCATAATGAAACAATAGGTCTAAAAGCTAGGTAATGTTACACACTTAGCTATAAATAATAATATCCTCTCTATCTGAGTCACTGTTATTATTTATAGGACCGAAACAATATCGGCTATTTAATTTTGCTTGACATGGTATAGTGTCTAGATAGTAAAATTAAAAGGTTGTACCTGTCTACACGAATGATGAAGAGTAGACGACCTTCCCATCGAGTCATGCTCTTCACGGTGTGTAGAGTTGCCAATATTTTTCTTTTAACATGTGGTTGAGGGAACCAATATTAAGATAAAATTCAAGTTTTTATTGCCCTTCATAATTGTTGTTATGTGATTCTCAGATTCAAAAATGGATTTTTTCAATCCACTTGCAATTATTCTCAAAGCAAACAAACTTACTGGATCAAATTATATTGACTGAAAAAGGAATTTAGACATTGTGTTAACTGCTAAAGGACACAAATTTATGTTGTCTAAGGTGTGCCCTCCTAGATCGGATGAGAATGCCATAGAACAGGAACCAAAATTTTATAAAAATTGGTGGGTATCACCCATATGGGTGTTTTGGTACATTTTGGGAAGGTATGGTAGCGTTTTGGTATGGTATGGTACCATATGGGGTGTATTGGTATGGTATTGTACCGTATAGGTGCCTTGGTATAGTATTGTACCATTTTGGTATGGAATGGTATCGTATGGGTGCTTTAGTACGTTTTGGAAAGGTATGGTACCATATGGGTGTTTTGGTATGGTGTTATACTGTATGGATACTTTTGTACGTTTTGATAAGGTATGGTACCGTTTTCGTATGGAATGGTACCATATGTGTGTTTTGGTACGGTATTGTACCGTATGGGTACTTTGGTACGTTTTGGTAAGGTATGGTACCGTTTTGTTATGGTGTGGTCCCATATGGGAGTTTTGGTACAGTATTGTACCGTATTGGTGTTTTGATATGCTATGGTACCATATGGGTGCTTTGGTACATTTTGGGAAGGTATGGTACCGTTTTGATATGGTATGATGGCGTATGGGTGTTTTGGTATAGTATAGTACCGTATGGGTGCTTTGGTACGTTTTGGGAAGGTCTGGTACCGTTTTTGTACGGTATTGTACCATAGGAGTGTTTAGGTACAGTATTGTAGCATATGGGTGCTTTGGTATATTATGGTACTGTTTGGTATGGAATGTTACCATATGGGTGCTTTGGTACGTTTGGGAAGGTATGGTACCGTTTTGGTATGGTTGGTACCATATAGTTGCCTTGGTATGGTATTGTGCTGTATGCATGCTTTGGTACGGTATGGCACCGTTATGGTATGGTGTTGTATCGTATGGGTGCTTTGGTACGTTTTGGGATGGTATGGTACTGTTTTGGTTTGGTATAATACCATATGGGTGTTTTGGTAAGGTATTTAACCATATGAGTACTTGGTGCGGTATGGTAACATTTTGATTTGGAATAGTACCATATGGGCATCTTGGTACAGTATTGTATCGTATGGGTGCTTTTGTACGTTTTTGTAAGGTATGGTATAGTTTTTGTATGGTATAATAACATATGGATGTTTTGGTATAGTATTCTACTGTATGGGGTGCTTTGGTATGGTATGTTACTGTTTTTGTACGGTATGAAACCGTATGGGTGCTTCAGTGTGTTTAGAGTGCGGAATGGTACCGTTTTTTTCTTTTGGTATGGTATGGTACCATATGGGTTATTTGTGACGGTATTATACCGTATGGATTCTTTAGTACGTTTTAGTAAGGTAGGTACCGTTTTGTTGCGGTATGGTACCATATGGGTGTTTCGGTTCGGAATTGTACCGTATTGATGCTTTGATATAGTATTGTTTCATTTTTGTATGGTGTGGTACCGTATGGATGCTATGGTACATTTTTGGAAGTTAAGATACTGTTTTGGTACTGTACGCATACCACACCAGAACGGTACGATACCTAACCAAAAACGTACCTGTCACGTCCCTGATTTTTAACATAAATAAGTAATACATTTTAATAAAAGAACCTCGCGCTTTGTACATATTACCCAAAAGAGTTTCCCACCTGTTTAATTTACAAACAAGTCCCCATGATTTAAGAAATACAACCTTGGCACTACGGCCCAAATTAACTTAGATACAATACGACATATTCAGGATGTTACAAACTTTAGTCAAAAGATAATTCACGAGCAAATTAGTTACAAAGCCATCTTTGGCCAAAAGTTAGTCTATTTCAAAGATGAATAAGTAACTAAATGAAATTAGCTTCCAAAAATCTTCATGTCCAAGCACACCATTGCATGCAGTCTATTGCCCAACATTAGAACCTGAAAAGAAGGATTTTGTTGAGCTACACTAGCCCAGTAGGAAAGTCTTTACCAATGCTAAATGCAAACTTGTTGATAAGGGCAAACGAAGAAGGATAAGAAAACTCAGCTTGAATATATATATTATTCAACCGACTTGAAAGTGAACTTCTATCCAGTTTAAGTGCATGAGTCATGTGACACAAACGACTTGGATAATCCCAACTCGACTCGCTAACCCAAACTCCCACCATTGGTATTTCCACCCCTTGCGTTACCGTACAACGCCACAAGGATTACCGTGTTACCACCCCGTGCGTCACGGTGATCCCTAACGACTCAGGTTACCGTATTCCCACCCCTTGCATTACGAAACCCCTCTAAGTCTCCGTATTTCCACCCCTTGCGTTACGGGACTCCCTAAACCAACTTCCAACCCATTTGAGTATTTTCTCACACAATATACAAGCTAAGACTCACCCATGACCACATTCATAGATGGGACATCATACGTTATGCCAATGTCATCACAAATGCACCAAGAACAATCACAAGTATCAATAATCTATAGAATACACTCTAACGACATTTTAACTACGTAATTTCTTATTCGATTCTTACTAACGGAAGACCAACGGAACAAGGATAGCATCGAGAAGTCAAAGAAAGTCAATTAGATAAGCTTAAGATAGGTTAGGAGGTGTCCAAAAGGATTTAGAAGTGATTGGGGGTCAAAACAATCGACGGAGAAGTAATAGGAGCAAAACTGGAGTTAAGCTCCTGGTATCGATATGCGCATAATCCGTATCGATACAACACTAACTGTCCAAAAAGATAAGCTTACTGTATCGATACACCACATAATCCGGATCGATACCACGGGGCTTCGGGTAGCGATTTCAGCAGATTTTCAAAGCATGCTCAACAAACAAAATCCAACAACCCAAGGCATGAATCTACACCAAATCAACACATAAACACATAGAAGAGGTAAAAAAGTCCCTACCTCGCAACAATGACCGAGATTCAAGCGTTTTTGAACGAGCCCTAACCTTTCGAACTCCGAAACTTAGATTCAAGCTTGACCCACGGATCTCTGAGCTCAAGAACGCGAATGGAAGGCTTGAGGGAGGTTGATTCTTGAAGATTTTGGGAGATGAGGTGGAATTTTGAGTGAGAGGAGAGGAGAGAGAAAGAGATCGGCAGGGAGAGAGAGGGAGAACGGATGAGAGAGAGAGAATGGAGATAAAAAAAAATGTTCTCCTACTCCTCACACACCCCTATATATACTCATGTATCTTTTTATTACACCACACTCCCTCAATTCTCTATTCTTTCACTCTAGTCCTCAATCCAAATATCCGCCAATTTATCCATATTTTCTCGATTAGGCATTTAGTTAACAATTCAAAAATTAAAATTATTTGGGTCTCTACAGTACTAAAGCACCCATACGGTTTAATACCTTTCCAAAAAACCCATATAGTACTATACCATACTAAAACGGTACCATACCTTACCAAAATGTACCAAAGTACCCATACAGTCCAATATCGTACCCAAACACTGTAACGCCCCGATTTTTGGGTACGTTAAATGAGGCATTTATTACATAATAAAGAGAGTTTGGCTCATTATTACATCATAAATACATCATAAGTAAATGGTACATTTATTCAACAAGGGAGATAGCTAGGGTTCCTAACTACTGCTCCACTTGCTCCTCCATTCTGGCAAGTTCCTTTGCTCCAAAAGCTTCCATGGTGAACTATTCATCTTGATCATCTACAAGGTCTGACACATTATACCAACGTCGCCACCAATATAATATGTCAGGGTCACCAAAGGTAACACCATGAGCTACAACAGCTCAGCAGAACAATCCCATACCCGCTAACCCATAACTTACAAACAAAAGATCATATACGACAGACAATAACAATCACACATCCACATTCATTATTTAGCGTTGGTGTCATGTCTTTTTGAGTTTCTCCTACGCGACTCGTCGTAGACCGTGTCATCATTTTCATATATCGTTCCTCATTTCCAAAAAAAAATCATTTTTGAACACACCCAACCTCGGTTCCGCCGTTCCGGGTTCCCATTGGCACACAATTGCATTGGCTCCGTACCGCGGATAACCAAGCCATACCTCACCATGGTTCCGCTGCTCTGGGTTCCCATGGGAACGCACACAACCTCACAATGGTTTCGCTATTCCGGGATCCCATTGGAACGCACACAAAACCCACACCACACAATGGGCTACCAAGTCCGGCCACATTGTGGTTTTCGCAATCCACACGATGGGCTACTAAGTCCGGCCACACCGCGGTTTTCCATACACACAATGGGCTACCAAGTCCGGCCACATTGCGGTTTTCCAGTCCACACGATGGGCTACTAAGTCCGACCACATCGTGGGTTTTCAAAACACATCTCATCATTATCCACACCCTAGGTGTTATGTTTCTACTTTCTCGGTTCTCGTGTCTCGTTTACATGCAAAGACTCCGCGGTAGAACAAAAGTAGGCATGAAACATTCTAACAAGATCATCCAACTCAATACTACTTATCATGCTCAATCACCACTTAAAGCATAACGCCACATGTACGGATGCCATTGGAGTGAAATCACTTATGCTTACACAAAACACAACGCCACATGTACGGACGCCCTTGGAGTGAAATCACTTATGCTTTATCACACCACAAGTAATATAAGCAACTCATATATGCATACTCATAACCATCTTAAATATCAAAAATACAAATACTTCGAGATAAGTAAGTAAGGATGCACTACATATAATTAGGAGTAGTAGATAGGGAGAATCTACCATTCTTCTTGGCGGTAGTGACGACTACGAAAGGCAAGTCGGCTATCGGACGGAGTAACCTCCTACGGAATGCCCCCGGTAGCTTCGAAAGAGAAGGGTCTCTCTCGGAACCTAATCTTGACTAAACTACTTAAGCTTTTTGGATCGGAGGGTGGTCGGGTGGCAGTTTAGTGGCGGTCTTGGATGAGTTTCTTGAAGAACACAAGAAGAACTCAAGAACAAGAAGAACAAAAGAAAGAACAAAGAAATTCTAAAGAGAAGTTGGAGCAAGAAGTGAAGGTGTGAGTTGAAATGCTTGGAATAGGGTCCTATTTATAGGAAAATTCTTGGCTCTCTCTCCTCTCTTCAAGGCCGCCCCCCCCCCCCCCCCCCCCCCCCCCCCCCCCCTCTCTCTCCATACCTCAAATTTTGACACTTGTCAAATAATCTTTGAAAGATCAAGGCCTAACCCTAGGCTTGCATGGCTAGTATGTACCAAGGATTGGATTTGGAAGATTTGATGGAGAGAAATGATAAATTGTACAAGATTTGGTGCTTAAACAATAATAGAAGTACAATGGGGAGATAGATTTTGGCTAGGAAGAATATTTACCCATGGATTTGAAAGGATGAAGAAGATCAAGGGAGGTACAACCAAATCTTCCTTCTTTCTTCCTCCTTTCTCTCTCTCTCTCTCTCTCTCTCTCCCTCTCTCTCTCTCGGCTCACTCTCTCTCTCTCTCTCTCTCTCTCTTGTACAATATATATATATATATATATATAATGGCTAGGTACAAAAGTACAAGATTTTCAAATCCAAATACCCCAATAAAGAATTCTAATTAGGCACATGCCCCTTTAAACTAATAGATATTGTACTTTTGCAAATCTAGGATTTTGATACACATGTACAAATGCCCAATATTTAAATATAGATGTGGTACCAAGTATCCCAATTAAATAAAAGGCTAGGATTCTCCCCATTAAAATAACAATAAATTACAAGTACTATTTTATTCAATAAAATACTTTGGAAATCTAGGGTTTAGATATACCCTAATATTTTAGTGCAAAAAAATCACATGGGAAATCCGTACTTGTTTATTTAAATAAAACCTTGTACCTT
This sequence comes from Rhododendron vialii, assembly GCF_030253575.1. Taxonomy (NCBI): domain Eukaryota; kingdom Viridiplantae; phylum Streptophyta; class Magnoliopsida; order Ericales; family Ericaceae; genus Rhododendron; species Rhododendron vialii. The sequence continues at coordinate 3,801,935 of NC_080567.1, forward strand.
GATGGAAGATTGGGGCTATTACCCAATGGGTCATAGTTTTCCCAGTGGTTAATAACCAAAGGATAATAGAAGGGTGGGAGAATCCCCAATAAACAATGCATATATGTACTTGCACATGTGTTTAAAACATATATAATACTATATCTTTGTACTTATCAAAATATTTTAATGAGAGGCCTATTGTCCAATGGACAAAGATTACCCTAACTTCTATTGACCAAAGGGTAAAGGCAAAAGTTTCATCTACTAACTAGGTGAGTTTGGTTGCTTGGTTCCACCAAGTAGTCAGTTGGAATCTAATTCGATTGGCCCCGAAGGACTAGAATCTAATTACGACGGATTACTGAAAATAAAAATAAGTAATTCAAATAAAATTCAAATATTTCACGAAATTTTTATTGACAAAAAATCAGGGCTGTTACAAACACCCCTACATACGGTACAATACTATACCAAAACACCCATACGCCACCATACCATACAAAAACGTTACCATACCTTCCCAAATGTACCAATGCACCCATACGGTACCATACCCTACCAAAATGGTACCATACCATATGAAAGCATCAATACGTTACAATACTGTACCAAAACACCCATATGGTATCATACCATAACAAAATGGTACTAGACCTTACCAAAATGTTCCAAAGCACACATATGGAACAATACCGTACCAAAACACCCATAAGGTACCATTCCATACGAAAACGGTACCATACCTTATCAAAACCTACAAAAGTACAATACAATACCGTTCCAAAACACCCATAACTGTATGGGTGCTTTGGTACGTTTTGGGAAGGTATGGTACCATTTTTGTACGGTATTGTACCATAGGGGTGTTCAGGTATGGTATTGTATCGTATGGGTGCCTTGGTATGGTATGGTACCGTTTTGGTATGGTATGGTACCATATGGTGTTTTGGTATGGTATTACACCGTATGGGTGCCTTGATTTAGTATGGTACCATTTTGGTATTGAATGGTACTGTATGGGTGCTTTGGTACATTTTTGGAAAGTATGGTACCGTTATGGTATGGTATGGTACCATATAGTGTTTTGGTATGGTATTGTACCGTATGGGTGACTTGGTATAGTATGGTATCGTTTTGGCATGGAATGGTACCGTATGGATGCTTTGGTACGTTTTGGGAAGGTATGGTACCATACGGGTGTATTCGTGTGGTATTGTACCGTTTGAGTACTATTGTACGTTTTGGTAAGGTATGGTACTGTTTTCGTACGGAATGGTACCTTATGGTGTTTTGGAACGGTATTGTACCGTACGGGTGATTTGGTACGCTTTGGTAAGGTATGGTACCGTTTTGTTATGGTATGGTACCTTATGGGTGTTTTGGTAAAGTATTGCTTTTTTGATATGGTATGGTACCATTTTGGTATGGTATGGTACCGTATGGGAGCTTTGGTACGTTTTGGGAAGGTATGGTATCGTTTTGGTATGGTATGGTGTCATATGGGTGTTTTGGTACAGTATTGTACCATATGGGTGCTTTGGTACGTTTTGGGAAGGTATGGTAACAGTTTGGTATGGTATGGTATCATATGGGTGCTTTGGTACATTTTGGTATGGTTTGGCTCAAATGGGTGTTTTGGTTCGGTATTGTACCGTATGGGTGCTTTGGTGTGGTATGGTATCATATGGGTATTTTGGTACGGTTTTGTAACGTATAAGTGTTCGGTACATTTTGGTAAGGTATGGATCTTTTTTGGTAAGGTATGGTACCATATGGGTGTTTCACTGTTTTGGTACGGTATTGTACTTTTTGAGTGCTTTGGTACGGTATGGTAGCGTTATGGTATGGTATGGTATCGTATCGTATGGGTGCTTTGGTACGTTTTGGGATGGCATGGTACGGTTTTGGTTTGGTATGGTACCATATGGGTGTTTTGGTAAGATATTGTACTGTATGAGTGCTTGGTGTAGTATGGTACCATTTTGATATGGTCTAGTACCATATAGGTGTTTAGATACAGTATTGTACCATATAGGTGCTTTTGTACATTTTTGTAAGGTATGGTACCATATGGGTGTTTTGGTACGGTATTGTACAGTATGGGTACTTTGGTACATTTTGGTATGGTATGGTACTTTATGGATTTTTTGGTATGGCGTTATACCGTATGGGTGCTTTGGTACGTTTTTGTAAGGTATGGTACCGTTTTGGTATGGTATGGTACATATGGGTAGTTTGGTACGGTATTATACTGCATGGGTGCTTTGGTGCGGTATGGTACCTTTTTTGTATGGTATGGTGCCATTTGGGTTTTTTGGTACGATATTGTTCTGTTTGGGTGCTTTGGAACGTTTTTGTAAGGAAATGTACTATTTTGGAATGGTATGGTACCCTATGGTCGTTTTTGTAAGGAAATGTACTGTATGGGTGCTTTGGTACAGTATGGTACCGTTTATGAATTGTATGGTACCATATGGTTGTTTTGGTACGGTATTGTATTGTATTGGTGCTTTGCTACCGTTTTTGTACGGTATTGTACGGTATGTGTGATTTGGTACTGTATGGTACCGTTTTGGTATGGAATGGTACTGTGTGGGTGTTTTGGTACGTTTTTGCGAAGGTATGGTACCGTTACGGTATGGTATGGTGCCATATGGGTGTTGTGGTGTGGTATTGTACCGTATGGGTGCCTTGGTATAGTATGGTACCGCTTTGGTATGGAATGGTACCGTATGGGTGCTTTCGTACTTTTTGGAAAGGTATGGTCCCGTTTTGGTATGGTATATCATATGGGTGTTTTGGTACGGTATTGTACCGTATGGGTACTTTTGTACGTTTTTGAAAGGTATGGTACCGTTTTCGTATGGAATGGTACCTTTTGGTTGTTTTGGTACGGTATTGTATGGGTGGTTTGGTACGTTTTGGTAAGATCTTGTACCGTTTTATGATGGTAAGGTACCATATGGGTGTTTTGGTACAGTATTGTACTGTATTGGTGTTTTGATATGGTATCGTACTATTTTTGTTTGGTATGGTATCGTATGGGTGCTTTTTTTTATTGGGTAATTCAGCTTTAAATTGAAAAAAGTGGCTAAACGAATATATAGTCTTCAAGGGGCATACCCCAGGAGGAAACGAAATGAAAACAAAAAAAGTAAAAATTGCTTATGCCAAATGGCTACAGGGCTAAAAGATATGCGTTGTTCCAATCCATCTAGTAAGTGGGAAGGAAAACAACGCCTTGAAGAAACCATAAAAAATGTAACAGAATAACATTAAACTTCACTGACTGAATGCCTTAAACTGAACTCCACAAAACAGATGTAGTGAACTGAACTTAGGAATACAACCTACTAACGGCAGCAATGAATAGCAGCAACAGTCCTTTGTGCACGGCAGCAATCCTTTGTGCACTCAACTTGAACTTGAACTCCATATTTCAGCAACTTGCTCGACCACCATCACAGAAGCAGCAGTAACTATAACTATAAGTGCTCAGATGGCTTAAGCAACTATACATCATGCAGAGGACGTCCCCCTCTGTGAAGGGAGATCCCAACGACATCCCCTGTTGGTTAGGCATATACTACAAAATGACACTTTCAACATTCTAAACGAACTACCAGAGGAATTAGAAGCTGAATTACAGCAAGAAGAGCATCTCCTAGCTGAATTAGCATCTAATCAAATCCATACATAGCATAGCAGCAGATACAGAAACAAGTAAGCATCTAATCGAACAGATACAACAGCAGAAACTGGACAACAATACATGGACAGACCAACATCTATATGTGGACAGCACAAAATGGACAAAATGGAAAATGGACAGTCCAGTTCTTCGGCACCCAAGAAGTATCCAGCAGCAAAACTAGTATACAACATCAACAACAACTTCTAAATTGCACTTTCAATAGAAATGGCAGTTAAAGTAGGTTACTGATAGCAGTTCGAAAGGAACATCAGTAACAGGAGTAACAACATGAACATGGGGTGGGTGAGGAAAACTCTGGGTTGAGAGCTTCTCTCTCTAAGTTTAGAGAGAATGCACTCCCTAGTTCTTCTTCATCCGATTTTTACCAAAATCATCCATAAAATTTGATAGAGAGGTAATATTAAGCTCTAATCAGAATTTCTTCTATAGCACCGGAGTTCCAATCTCAGCTCTAAAATCAGCCCTGAAGATCCAAACTTTTCCAGATACAGAATCTTTAAACCCATCTCATCTGCCTTTCAAAAAAAAAAAACCCATCTCATCTGCTGATTTTCACTCCAGGGTAAAATCGGTCCAGCACCAGCGTGCAATAGCTGATTTTCGAGCATCAACATCCAGTCGGAGGGTTTTTCCACAACCAATTCGGAGGCTAAACTGGGTTTTTAGTTGGGTTTCTGGGAAACCCAAACTCCTCCTCAGATCTCGAGTCCATCATCCATTAGAGTCCAGCTCGTCGGTGTGGTGGATCAAATGGTTCCGATTCTGAGGAATTCCTAGCCCTAACTAGAACATTTACCCAAAAATGTATGGACCACTACTGTTGTCGTAATCAAAATCTGTGTTGTCTCCGTCTTTCAACAACTGGAAGTCTTCTACGGTTTGTTAGGGCAGTAATCGCCGGCAGCTTAACAGATCCAGTCATCTACTCGTCGAAAATGATAGCCCAGGTTGTGGGTTTCTTAACATTTCGAGGAAGTCCACGCTGTTAGTTGGCTGAGCTCGCCGGTTGGTAGCAGCTCAGCCGCGAGCAGCCGGACAGTCAAATAGGCCAAGTTCTGTTGGCCATCATCTGTAAATGGAGGTCTGAAAGGTTGTCCTGCATCCTGATTCTGCCTTCATATAATTGATCTCTTTGGCTTTGGAGGCTCTCGAGTATCAATCAATACACAGTTCCTGGAGGCATGTCTGAGTTTATCACTTCAGGAATATGCACTCTAGCCGTTGGTATGGTTGGTTTATGTGGGAATTCACAGATTATTTTTGTGTAATAGAGCATGGTTTTTTCCTTGTTCATTATAGAGTTGTGCAGTTTTGTAAATTAGAGCTGTGTAGTTGCTTATTTCATGTCAATTTGTTGCTGGACTTATGGGCCAGTGTATTAGTTAGTGTTTGGGGTATCAATCTAGGTATTACAAACACCAACATCAAATGAAGTGTTGCTTGACACTAAGGTGCGGCAAACACCAACCTAGGTGTTGTAAACACCTCGACACTGTGATTCAAGCTCAGTTTAGTTACTGGGCTAATTGCCCAATTCGGGGCTCAACTGCTTGGTTTAGTTACAAGGCTCATTGCCCAATTCAGGGCTCAAATGTTGAGCAACTCGTTGTGGAGCTCCATTAAATTCCATGATTCTTTGATTCACTGGCTTGGAGCTTTAGCATAGTGTGGTGCAACTGGAGCTGTCTTCGACTAGATTGGTGGCCATGCTTTGATCGAAAGGGGTAGCCTCATGGGCTATCATTGATTAGATTAGTGGTGGTACACTGTTTGAAAGGGCATCTTGGTTTCATCTGCGGTTCGAGTGGCCACTTGTTATGGTTCCTCTTTCTGTCCCTCTTTTAGATTGTGGCGAGCCTAGGGGATTAGGTTGAGGGTGTAGTAGTCTGGATGGAATGGGTGTGGTGTGCAGGGTTCTTGGCCAGGTAGCCTTGCTGGATGATGTCATCTCCAGTTCAAATCTCTCCTCGGTGCCTAGTTCCTCTGTTGTAGCTGTTCTTTTGGAAGTGGGCATTATGCTTGTCGCTCTAGGTTCGGTTGGAGTATTAGTATCGTGGCTTGCTTATACCATCTCTGGAGGCTGTGGTGTTGGGTAGTTGGCTGAGGGTGGATTGTTTTCTGGCGAGCCTTTGGGCCTGGATGAGGGAGTATTAGGCCGGATGGAATGGGGCGTGGTGTGCAGGGTGGGGCTCCTGTCGAATGCCTGCATCTCTAGTCTGAATCTCTTCTTGGTGCCTTGTTCCTTTGTAGTAGCTATTCAGCCTTCCCTTGGTGCCGATTTGCTATGCGCCTACTAGTCCTCAGTGATGGTTATCATTTGGTCATTTCTGACCGTGACTTTTTATCTTATTTCCTAGCTTGGCAGGATGTGCCAAGTAGAAGTTACCTTTCATAATAGTATACTCGTATCACTTCATATCATACCTTGTTGTACTATCCTTCCGCTTAGATGGATAGTGCAACGGGGGTATGATCTCCATACACTTAGTACTTTTGTTATCTTACTTAATCTACTTTACTCACCATGCGGGTTGTGCATGAGATATCGCACTTTTTTTAATATATTTTTTTCTTTCCTTTTCTTTTCCTCTTGGAGTATGCCCCTTATAGGTTGTACATTCGGTTAACCTTTTTTAATTTCAAGCTAATTTACCCAAAAAAAAAAAACATGAACATGGAAATGGTCCAACAAATACAGTACAACAGTTCCTCTTGAACAATTGCAGCTATGTAAGTGCAGCCAAAAGGGTGAACAAACTATAGCAACAGAATAGGGTTTCCCAAACTAAATATGAGATCTCACTGACTACTATCACCCTTGAAAACTGACCTCCCACTCATCTTTTTTCTCACAAGCATAGGGAATAAGGTTTCCATCGACTCCCTCCGCTATTTCTCACATGAATCCCCTGCTATTTATTACCTCCTCTTGCAAACGAGAAGGATGAGGCCCAAGCACACAACTCACAAGGATAACACACGATATAGTAGGTACACACTTCAAAATTGGAACTCTGAAAAGATTAAAGTATATACCTGCTAAGATAAACCTATAAACCCCTTGAATAGTGACCTTTGAATGTGACTGGTCCAATCGATTTGCTAACTGAATGATGTGAATCCAAATCTCCTGGTGGTAAGCTGAAGGATCAAGGGGATAGATGTGAGGCTAACCACCCTTGAGTAGTGACTTGCAAATGTTATGATTTAACTAGAAATCCAATCTACCAAGTGCATACAGATTAATGGTGAATGTTCCACATAAATAGTAATTGGGGCGGTCCCTTGAAATCTAGGGACAGCAACTTGTTCCTGACCTCATTTGAGATTTTGTTAGCAACCACTCCAGGGGCAACTGAGATTCTGAAACTTCCTAAAATTGGTCTCAAGCCATGATTGGTGCACATATACCGTAAATACAAGCTTACCAACTATGACTGTCAAGGATTTACCTTTTAAAATGGACAAATTACTTACTCACTGCTGCCAAGAGGACAACCCTTCCAAATGAGGACATTTAGAGGATAGAAATCTTCTAATCTATGTAGCTATAGGGCACTCAAAGAATAGGTGATCGTGGGATTCAACACCCATACAGAAACTACAGGTGGAGGTAGATTTCATGCCAAACAGAACTAGTCTATCCTCAGTAGATAATCTATTCTGGATGGCCAACCATGAGATCACACTACACCTAGGAATGTGCCCTAAAAACCATACCACTTTAGCCCAGGTAATAGCAGGGAAATGAGGTCTCAAATGCTCCCAAAGAGAGGAGATAGTAAATTTCCCAAAGGTAGCGAGAGTCCAAATGCATCTGTCATCCATGGTAGCATTGATTTGGACTGTTTGTAGGTCAGACCTTACTTCATTAAGGTCAGGAGACTGAGTCAAAAGGAAGGCCCACTGTTCACCTCACCTTTGCAGAAAATCATAAGGTCATCTGCAAAGCAAAGATTGACTAGCTTGGGGGAACCACATTTCCAATGGAATTTAAAGTCAGGGAGGCGAGACTTCTCCTTGAGGATGCAAGTCAGGACCTCAATGACTATTACAAATAGGTAAGAGGACAAAGGATCCCCTTGTCTTAAACCTTTCCGCCTAGGGATGTACCCTATTGCTTCACCATTGAAGCACAATGAGTAATTGGTTGTAGAAACACCGGCTTTCAACCATTGGATTATCTTAGGAAGAAAATTCCTGGAAATTAGGACATCCCAGAGGAAATCCCATCTGACATTGTCATAAGCCTTCATGATATCCACCTTCATGGCACATCTAGGGGATGAAGAGTGTTTGTGGTGACCCCTCATTAATTCCTGAGTAAGGAATATATTATCGGCTATTCTCCTACCCTGTACAAAGCCAGATTAGGCAGGATCAATAAGGGATGGTAGGACAGGTTTGATTTTGTTTGCAAGGATTTTAGCAATACATTTATAAATCACATTGCAACAAGAGATGGGTCTGTAATCCCCCACCTTAGAGGGATTGGGGACTTTAGGTACTAGGGCAACTAAGGTAGCATTTGCCTTCTTCAAAAGTTGACCAGATCTGAAGAAAAGTTTAACAACCGAGGTCACCTCGTGGCCTATGACAGGCTAAGTTTTATGCAAAAGGGCTGCATTGTAACTATTCGGACTAGGTGATTTTTGAGGATTTAGAGACCAGAAGGTGTCCTTGATCTCTTTATCAATTACTTGAAGCACCATATCCAAACTTTGAGAATGGGAGAGTTTCTTAGTAATGAGTTGGTTCACTCTGGATGAGCCTGAGTAATCACTCAAATGTTTGGTCCCTAACAATTTTGTGTAGTAGTTAATGAAGGAATGCTTCACTAACTCAATGTCCGAGGTAACTGATCCATCCTCCAAAATCAAACTAGAAATTTTGTTCCTATTCCAAGAGTTACTAATGGTTTTGAAGAAAAATGAAGTACATTGGTCCCCCAACTTGAGCCATTGAATCCTTGACTTTTGCTTGGCTAGACTTTCTTCAACCCTAGCATACACTAGGTACTGCTTGCATAGGTCCCTTTCAATGGCCTGCTTCGCGGGGTCACTAGGATTGGAACCCAACTCTCTTTGAATGACTTCCAATTGTTGTTTATAGGAAGCCACCCTTGAGGACAATTCACTGAACTCATTAGTATTCAAATTTTTAAGGTCCACCTGTTAGTGCTTAAGTTTCTCACAGACACAGTACATAGGATTCCCAATGATTATTTTCCTCCAGGCCAGTTGGACAGTATCAAGGAACTCAGGATGTTCAGCCAAAAAATTAAAGAACCTGAACGGTTTTTTCCTTGGAGGTGAGGCAGTTGTCAAGTACACAACAGCAGGGGAATGATCAAAAACTCCAAGATTGAGAAAATGAGCATTGGACCAACAGAATTCTTTGTTCCAACTTTCATTTACCAGAACCCTATCAATCTTGGTGCTAATGTTGGCATCCCCTAGTTGTTTATTAGACCAAGTGTAGTGACAACCAGAGTATCTAAGATCAACTAATTCAGTTGATCGGAGGCAGGAATTAAACTCCTCCACCCAAGGCAACCAAGATCTATCTACCCCTACTTTTTCTGTTGGATTCTTGACTGCATTGAAATCCCCTAAAACTACCCAAGGGGTTACAACACAAAGCTGTTGTAAATTTGACCACAATTGTTGCCTATCCAAGTAACAATTAGCCCCATAGATAAAAAAAGGCTACAAAAGAGTATTTACCATCACAGGACTAGACTTGACAATGGATAACCTGACTGCATTGGAACAGAACTTGTAAATTAAACACTAAAAGGTTCCAACAAATCAAAATTCTCCCCATTGGAGAATTGGAGTGATTGGTAACAAAATTCCATCTAGGGAGAATAGAATTGACAATTCTAGAGACCGTGGGATCTTTGAGTTTATGTTCAAGGAATCCAATTAAGGATAATTTATTATGAAAGACCCAATTTTTTGCCTCCCTCTGTTTGAGAGGATCATTAAGACCCCTTAGGTTCCAAAATCCAAAATGAATAGATAAGCAATCCATATAAATTAGAGTTCTTCTGCCTCCCAAACTGCCCTGCTTTGTTAGACCCTCCCAACATTAGCTTGATGTCTGAAATGCCACTAGAGTCGGGAGGTGCTTTATCCTTCAGTTTAGCAACAATTTTGGTAGCTTTCTTAGCTACTGATCTGGAGACTGGACCCACAAGAATCGGGCTTACTGCTGCATTCTGCTCACTAAAGGAAGTTGTTACCTTATTGTTGCCATCCTCCTCTTGTAAGGTGCCATTGTGTACATGAGTGACTAGAAGCTTTTGTTGAGACAATGAATCTAGTTCTTTATGAGTGTTGACAGCCTCCTCTAGTTGAGGGATTGGTACTTCATTTTGGGACAAGATCAGTGTCTCTTGAGAACTGCTCACTATACTTTCAAGCACCTTTTTCGATTCATCCTTTGAATCATCTACAGTAGGAGTGGCAACAAGCTTGGAGGAAGGAGGTGAGGCAGATGACGTAGTACAAGGGTTTAACTGAGTAGGGTGATTCCTGTGTGTGCCATTACTCACTATGGTCCCATCTTGATTAGGCTGACTGGATGTTGAGGATGACTTCTTAGAGCATTGAGCAGTAGAATGGCCAAAAACTTGGCATTGCTTGCACATTAAAGGCAATACTTGATATTCTATAGGCACCATGACTGACTCTCCCTCCACAGTCATTCTCACATCTTCAGGAAGTTCATGTTCAACACTAATCTCGATGCAAATTCTAGCACTGGTTGACTTAGTTTGGAGGAGACCTAGTTGCCTTGAGGTTTTAGCGGTTGCTTGGTCTACATGTAATGGTTTACCTATGGTACTAGCCACCCTACTCAAACACTCTTGATTCCATAACTCTAAAGGCAGATTACGCAATCTAATACATGCTGGAACATGAGAAGGTTGCTCTTTAACCGGTTTCATCATTCGATGCCAATCTTTGAGGACTAGGTATTTTTGTGAGAAAAAGTATGGACCACCATCTAATACTTGTTGTTTGGCTTGTTCATCTCTAAATTCAAAGAGATAGCATCCTCCAACATCCGGCTTAACAGCCACAAACAGTTCCTTCCACTGATACCTGGCTGTAGAAACAACTAAGGGGTACAGCATTTTCCCATCAAGGAAATGACCCATTAAGTATTTGTTCCACTTACCGACATCAGTAAGTTTGATGTCAATCTCAACCTGGGCTTGCTTCCCTCTTAAAAGTTCAGGAAAGAATTCTAGTTTCATGTTCATTGAAGGACTTTGGGATTGTAGTAAGGAAGCCCAGTTTTTAGGCTTGGGTTTAGGTAGATTTTGAGTCGGTTTAGAGTGTGTAGGTAACGACTGATGCAGCCGATGTTTGGGAGAGATAGGATGCCTAGGTTTAGTATCATCCTCACTATATCCCATGTTGGGATCCCCTTCTAAGTATGTAGCACCTCTGGCGTTGATTAAGGTTTTAGGGATATGGTTCGAGACATTTACCTCTTGTTGCAGAGCATGGCCGACATGCTCTTTTGCTTCCAGATGAAGCTTCTTGTTTGAATTTGGACTATTAGCCCCAAATCCAGTTGAAGAAGATGGATGAGATGTTGAAACCGGTGGAGTTAGCGCCCTAGGGCAAAGATCGAAAGGTTTGTGGGTCACAAACCCTACTGATGCTTGCTCAATAGGGTTAGGGTTTTTAGCTTGCAAATTGATATGATTCGAGATGTTCTCAATCTAGGTGTGACTGTCCAGCAAATCGGATGCTCGCTCCTCCGCTTCTCTTACCAAGGCCTCTTCAAAGACTTATTGTAACTTCCTTGAAGGACTTGAGTGCTTAGACGTTTTAGGGCTAAAAACCCCAAACCCACCTGAATAGGTTGCATGAGCTACATTTCCAAGAGTCAATCCTGAATTAGAGTCACCTAAGATGCCCATCTGTTAAGTTTCTACCTTTGTCAGAGAAGGATGAAATTGAGAGGATTTTGAAAGATCAATCACCTATTGTTTCCTCCGGAGTTCATTAGAGTCCAAAACTTTGAGACCCAACCCATCTGCAAAAGAGATGGTACCTTTGGCCAAGAATCACCTCTTGAAACAGACGAAGACACTGGTGTAGCACAATCGCCCTGATCGCCAATCATCTCAGCTCATTGAATAAGGGTTTTAAATGCATTCAAAGCCGTTTGTTTGTTTTTTGTTTGTTGTATGGGTGCTTTGGTATATTTTGGGAAGGTATGGTACTGTTTTGCTATGGTATGGTGCCATATGAGTGTTTTGGAATAGTATTGTACCGTATGGGTGCTTTGGTACGTTTAGGGAAGATATGGTACCGTTTTTGTACCGTAGGGGTGTTTTGGTACGATATTGTACCGTATGGGTGCTTTGGTACATTTTGGTAAGGTATGGTACCCTTTTGGTATGGTATGGCACATAAGGGTGTTTTGGTATGGTATTGTACCGTATGGGTGCTTCGGTTCGGTGCAGTATGGTACCACATGGGTACTTTGGTACAATATTGTACCATATGAGTGCTTTGGTACATTTTGGTATGGTATGGTACCGTTTTGGCAAAGTATGGTACTGTTTTGGTATGGTATGGAACTGCATGGGTGCTTTGGTGTGTTTTGAGTGCGGTATGGTACCGTTTTTTTTTTTTAATATGGTATGGTGTCATGTGGGTGTTTTGTCAAGGTATTGTACCGTCTAGGTGCTTCGGTATGTTTAAGTAAGGTATGGTACCATTTTGTTATGGTATGGTACCATATGGGATTTTGGTACGAAATTGTACTGTATCAATGCTTTGATACGGTATGGTTCCGTTTTGGTACGGTATGGTACCATATGGGTGCTATGGTACATTTTTGGAACGTGTGATACCGTTTTGCTATTGTATGGCACCATATGGGCGTTTTGGTAAGGTATGGTACCGTTTGGGTATGGTATGGTACTATATGGGTTTTTTGGTACTGTATTATACAGTATGGGTGCTTTGGTACTTTTCGGTAAGATATGGTACCATTTTGGTATGGTATTGAATATATAGGTATTTTGGTAGGGTATTATACTGTATGGGTGCTTTGGTGCGGCATGGTACCTTTTTGTATGGTATGGTACCATATGGATATTTTGGTATGGTATTGTACTGTATGGGTGCTTTGGAATGTTTTTGTAAGGTAATGTACTGTTTTGGAATGGTATGGTACCATATGGGTGTTTTGGTTCGCTATTGTACTGTATGGGTGCTTTGGTACGGTATGGTACCGTTTATGTATGGTATGGTATAATATGGCTGTTTTGGTATGGTATTGTATCGTATGGGTGGTTCGGTATGTTTTGTTAAGGTATGGTACCGTTTTTATACGGTATTGTACAGTATGGGTGCTTTCGTATGGTATGGTACCGTTTTGGTATGGTATGGTACCGTATGGGTGTTTTGGCACATTTTGGGAAGGTAAGGAACCGTTTTGGTTTGGTATGGTATGGTATGGCACCATATGGGTGTTTTGGTATGATATTCTACCGTATGGGTGCCTTGGTGTAGTAGGGTACCGTTTTGGTATGGAATGGTACCGTAAGGGTGCTTTGGTACGTTTTGGGGTTGTATGTACTGTTTTAGAATGGTACGGTACTGTATGGGTGTTTTGGTATAGTGTTGTAGCGTACGGGTACATTTCTACGTTTTGGTAAGGTATCGTACCGTTTTGTTATGGTATGGTACCATATGGGTGTTTTGGTACAGTATTGTACCGTATTGATGTTTTGATATGTTACGGTACCATTTTGGTATGGTGTGGTATCGTATGGGTGCTTTGGTATGTTTTTGGGAAGGTATGGTGCTGTTTTAGTATGGTATGGCGCCATATGGGTGTTTTGGTATAGTACTGTACCGTATGGGTGCTTTGGTACGTTTTGGGAAGGTATGGTACCGTTTTGGTATGGTATGATACTATAGGGGTGTTTTGTTATAGTATTGTACTGTATGGGTGCTTTGGTACATTTTTGTAAGGGATAGTACCCTTTTGGTATGGTATGGCACATATGGGTGTATTGTTACGGTTTTTTTCCGTATGGATGCTTTGGGGCGGTATCGTACCAAATGGGTATTTTGGTACGGTATTTGTACCGTATGAGTGCTCTGGTACATTTTGGTAAGGTATGGTTCCCTATTGGTTTTTCTGTACGGTATTGTACTGTATGGGTGCTTTGGTATGTTTTGGGATGGTATGGTACCATATGGGTGTTTTGGTAAGGTATTGTATCGTATGAGTACTTGGTAAGGTATGACACCATTTTGAAATGGTATGGTTCCATATGGGGTTTTTGGTACATTATTGTACCATATGGGTGCTTTTGTACATTTTTGTAAGGTATGGTATTGTTTTTGTAGGGTATGGTACCGTATGGGTGTTTTGGTAAAATATAGTATTGTATGGGTGCTTTGGTATGGTAGGGTACTGTTTTGATATGGTATGGAACCGTATGGGCGCTTTGGTGTGTTTTGAGTGCGGTATGGTACCCTTTTTTTTTGGTATGGTATGGTTCCATATGAGTGATTTGTTACGGGTGCTTCGGTACGTTTTAGTAAGGTATGGTACCATTTTGTTATGATATTGTACCATTTGGGTGTTTTGGTACGGAATTGAACTGTATTGATGATTTGATACGATATGGTATGGTACCGTATGGGTGCTATGGTATATTTTTGGAAGGTATGATACCGTTTTGGTATTGTATAGTACCATATGGATGTTTTGGTACGGTATTGTACGGTATGGGTACTTTGGTAGGTGTTGGTATGGTAAGGTACTATATGGGTTTTTTGGTACGGTATTGTACCGTATGGGTGCTTTGGTGCGTTTTGGTAAGGTATGGTACCGTTTTTGTATGGTATGGTACATATGGGTATTTTGGTACACTATTATACCATATGAGTGCTTTGGTGCGGTATGGTAAATTTTTTGGATGGTATGGTACCATATGGGTATTTTGGTGCGGTATTGTAATGTATGGGTGCTTTGTAACATTTTTGTAAGGTAATGTACTATTTTGGAATGGTACAGTACCATATGGGAGTTTTGGTTCGCTATTGTACAGTATGGGTGCGTTGGTACGGTATGGTACTGTTATTGTATGGTATGGTATCATTTATATATGGTATAGTATCATATGGGTGTTTTGGTACGGTATTGTACTGTATGGGTGCTTTGGTAAGTTTTTGTAAGCAATGGTACTGTTTTAATGTGGTGTGTTACCATATGGGTGTTTTGGTACGGTATTGTACTGTATGGGTGCTTTGGTACCGTTTTGGAATGGTATGGTACCGTATCGGTGTTTGGTACTTGGTATGGTACCGTTTTGGTATGGTCAGTAGAAGTAGGTGTTCCTTTGATTTCGAATATGGAATGCACTAACATGTGTAAATAGAATGATAAGCTAATTAGGATCGGCCGGATCATGGGCATAATTCATTCGTGTTTCGGGCCCTTCCTTTAGGCCCTTGAGCGGAGGGCCAGTCCATTTCTTGAGTGAATGATTGTAGGGAAGGGACTCTGGACTGGGGATTGAGGGGGTCTGCGACAGACTCTCTCTCGTAAGGACTATCGCCCAATAGAGGGGGAAATACATGTACAAAGACTACTGGAGACCAGCTTGACTTCATTCTTTCAACCTATAACCACTCCATAGAAGGATTCTGACTTTTAACATCTTCATTTTTCTTTCAATATCCGGCCAAATGACATTGCATTTCTCCGTCCTGACATTCCTATTAGTAAGCTATGCAGCGTGAACTGTAGCCTCACCAGCAGCTTTCATTGAAACCACGATGCCAAACAAAAAGGCTTCTCAGAAAGGTGGGTTGAGAATATTCGTATTAGAACACAGAACACCAACTGAACTGAGCTTGCTCAGGCAGCTGCCGATGGATAAAGTGGACGAATTGAGATTCTATTCAAATCCAATCTAGAAGAATATGAGCCTAACTGCTAAACCAAATAGGGTCTGGTACATAACATGGCATACATCAAGCTTCCCCCTTTTCGAATCAAGATGAGCATAAGTTATTCTAGACATTCTCAATAGAAATTATATATGAATTGGTTCGGTCAAGTAAAGAAATGAAATGCTCCAGTTTCTACAGAACAGAGAAAGGGAATAGTACCATATGGTGTTTTGGTATGGTATTGTATCGTATGGGTGCCTTTTTTTTTTTGGGTAAATCAGCTTGAAAATAAAAAAGGATAAACGAATATACAGCTTACAAGGGGCATACCCCAAGAGGAAAAGAAAAGAACAGAAAAGAAAACAACCCAAAATTGCTACTGCCAAATGGCTACATCGGGTAAATGAGACACACTATTTTCCATCCATCTACCAAGAGGGAGGGGAAACAAACGACTACAAAAGACAATAGCTTTACAAAATATGTGTGATATGAGAAAAGCTGGGCTAAAAGTAGTAGCCGAACAGTAAGAGCAGCAAGCTGTCCATCACGAACAACAATTGGAAGTAGGCATCACAGGGAGCTGCTGCAAAGGGCGATAGCAGTTCTGAGCAGACCTGTACAACAGCAACAATACTACTCAATACTACTCAAGTGTTGTATTGAACACAGCAGTGCAGCAGCAGATACCATAGTAACAAGGTAGGTCATATGAAAAAATAGCCATAACAGAACAGTAGCAGCCACGGAGAACCATCCGGACAGCAAACACACCATTCACAAGCATAGAGAACACCATCCTGATGCTGAAATGTTACCATATAAAACCAAAGGCACCTCATCACCAGCAACAAATTGGTACTATAGAAAACAGCTAGGTAGCAGTCAAAACTGAACAGCAGCTATAGCAACAGTTCGGGACAGCAGCAGAACTAAACCAGTGCATTTGGGACATGAAGTATTGAACACAGCATCACAGTGAAAGATAAAGATAGCAGCTGCCGTGGCAGAACAGTACCAGCAACTAATCGAAGCAAAACAGCAGCAACAGTCATTACAGCATTGACAACCGTGGCTAGCAGCAGCCACACATCAACTAATAGCAAAAATAGGTAAAACAGCTAGGGACAGCCCCCTAGAAAAGCTTAAACATTCCTAGGGACAACCCCCCAAGGATAGGTCAAAACGAAACCCATTAAGACTTCAAACCAGCAGCAATCAAATCATTATAGCTGAATCTAACAAACGTAGCAGATTGCAGTCTTAGGGTACATCATTTGTGTTGAAGACAGCCATAACAACTCAGCACTACAACTATAACAGAACAGCAGCATCCAGTACAGCAGAAGATCCCTGGCCATTATAATATCATATTCTTAAGACACAAGCACGTGTACTTTCTAAATTACAGCACAAGTGATGCCAAATAGAAAGACATAATCCACTGCCATACACCAATAACCTTCTAACCACAAGAAAAACGAATCAGAAAGTCTAAGAGCCTAATGCTATCTGCTCTCTCTGCTACTCCCTTGAAGCCTAGTTCTCTCCGACAACTAATGCTAAATGGGCCCGAACTCCCTCGTCTCGCCCTCATAAAAAATCTCCCACTAAATATTACCTCCACTCTCAACAAGATTTGAGGCCCAAGCACACATCTCACGGTAACCCACATCAGTTGGCTCATTCAATCGACCTAAAAAAGGAATGTTAACCCTCCAGGTTGCCAGACAGGAAGATATGGTAATAGCTTGCTAGATATCACCAACACTGAGATTAAATTAACTACCTTGTAGATAGAAGTAGTAACAGCTTTCTCAAGTCCCCCTCCAATTGGAGCTGCCAGTCAATATCTCCTCAAATTGAACCATGTAGCCCCTGCACTTGATAATACCCTGTCAAAGTAAGTGAAGCCACCACCAAGCTTTCCAATACAGTGAACAACCTGCCTTTTGAATCACAAAACCACTAAGAACAACAATTAAATCCAGATCCAATAGATACAGTAATGATACAGAAACTAGTACAAAATTAGTTTAAGCAGTGTTCCACACATTTACAAACCAATCTGCTTGAGAATGCGACAAATTAGGAAGTGATAAAATCCTAGATCTTACCATCATGCAAATTTTGTGAACAACTATCTCCCAAGATCTAGTGGCCCAAGAAACATGAAGCTTGGTCTGGACAGAGTCCCACACTTGCTTGGAAAATGAGCAATTAAAGAAAAGTTGGTCATGGCATTCACTTTCTTAACAAAAACTACATTGAGGTGAAAGAGGGAGACCAAAGGACACTAGTCTATCAGCTGTGGAAAGCGTATACTGAATAGACAGCCAGGTGATAAAACTACATTTGGGAATGTGACTAGAGAACCACACTAATTTGTGCCACACCACCTTGGGAAAGGGAGTTCTTAGCTTGTCCCAAAGAGAGGCGATTGTGAATTAACCATTAGAAGTGAGGGACCATTTGAATTGATCACTCTCATTTATCCTGGAAGGTAAAAGGGTAGGCAATGTACTCCTTACCTCATTAAGCTCAAAAGATTGAGTAATGGGAAATGCCCACCTTGAGTTATGAATGATGTGAGACACAGAAGCTTCTTTGGGTATTCCAGAGTCATAGGCGACTCTAGAGCCAAATTTGGTAATCAAAGGGCCTAGTGGATGCCAATTGTCATACCACAAGGAGGTAGATTGACCATCACCTATCACACTAATAATATAGCGCTGAACTTTGGGTCTAAGATTTAAAAGTGTCCTCCAAACCCAAGAGCAGTCCCCTGGGATCTTTAGATTCCAGAAATTGTTTCCTTTTATTAAATATGATTTGACCCACTGACACCACATTGACTGTTCTCCTCCTGATATGATGAACCAAATGTGCTTGGCAATGGCTACTTGGTTCCAGATTTGCATGGACTTGAAACCTAAACGACCCTCCTATTTGGGAGAGCAAAGATGCTCCCAAGAGACCTTGGCACCAGACTTTTTAAGATCAGGGCCAGTCCATAGAAAGGCCCTAAGAATTGACTCAACCTCCTTTATCACCTTTTTAGGGATGATAAACAAGGATGACCAATAGGTTTGAATGGAAAAGAGGACATTTTGAATCCCAAATTAGACAGACACAAAATGGGTACAAACACAAAGTAGGTTAGGATCAAAAGAGTGAGAGAACACAAGACACAGGATATATTATTGGAGAACACTGAACTCTGGCTTGAACTAACTTAGTGATTACAGAAGTTGAGCCCTCCTTTTATAGACGTAAGGAGGGAGTATTGACGCTAGTGCTTACCTCATACAAACAGTATAAACATATAATTGGTTCACTGCTTACATCATCATGCACCAATTATACTCGTTACATTTTCTAAGCCTAACCTACTACATGCCAAAGCCTACGACATGCCACATTTATTACACATATGACTTTTACTACTACTTTTTACACTACACCACATCTGCCACACTACCACGTACATCATACACATCACCTATTAACAATGCATACTAATAATTTCACCTTCTCTCAGAAAAGAGGACAACACTACCTTTACTTTATGTCACTTCACACGTTATATTACATCATATTACATCCTAAACATACACCACACAGCTGGTAGGAGCATATGATTATTACTCTTGATCATCTGAACCACTTTCTTCTGAATGGTCATCAGTTCTGTCAGTCAAGTAATACTATTCCAAAAGATAGAGGATATTTTGGTGCCATTCTTCCGGATAAGTATCATTGAATTTCCAATTTGCAGATTCATGATGGAGGAGAGATGAGGGAACTTCTGTAGGTGTCAATCCATTGAGTGAACACAGTGTTTGAGTCATGACAAGATAATTTCCACTGTTGATTTGGATTCTCTGAGACTCTGGATGTGCGGAAAGGAATATAGTATGATACTCCTTTCACCAAGTGATAGAACCATCTGGATTAGGAAGACATCTGTTGTTGCGACTTGTCCAAAAAGCAAATTGGAGATTTGCGCTTGCACTATTAGGGATTTGTCTAATCTTCTGTTGCTAGTAGGATATGCTTCCGAAGAGCAAGAGAAATTTCAAAAAGAAATCTTCTGGAGGATAGACCTGATTGAATGCCGCATGTGCCAGATAAACCAATACTGTTGATTTATTAAAACAGACACTTATAGTATAAACATCTACTAAGTACCATAAAAGGAGGTAGGCCTCTTTTTTGAAATAAAAGACATTATAGTCATATATTTCAAACTGGGTGAGAAAGAGATAGACTGGATGGAAAGGTAGACCTCCTATGGGACCTTCATCAAGATCATACTTGAAAATGCAAAGATGTTGAAGGTTATGACACATTTGGACACACCTGGAAAGAAGGGTTAACTCTAAAATGTGACACTGAAGGTGGACAGGAAGATTAACTAGGTGGAAACAGAAAATCATTGGAAAACAACCAGGAACAAAGGAGTGTGGTTTTGTTTTTGAAAATTGGTTGATTTCTTTTTTGAGCCTTGACAAAAAATCAGGAAGGACATTTGTTTTTCCTTTTATGTGAACAGCATCAAAACTCCAATTGGAAAACCAATTTGCCCATCTGAGTAACTATGCCTTGGGAAGGTGCTTCTATTTGAACTTGAGCATGCTGGAAAAACTCATCATTTCAGTCTCAATTAGAAAATGATGACCGATTAGATGAAATTCAAACTTCTTAGTGCTCCTTTTAATTGCCAGAATTTCCTTGTAAGTAGAGTGGTAATGAAGTTCTGCTAGAGAAAATGCACCACTTTTGTATCCACAAATTATGCGCTTTTGTTATGAATTTTCTTCCAAAAGAACTGCTCCCCAATATAGATCAGAGGCATCTATCTGAAGGACTCTCTTCCCATCTGAAGGTATGGTTAATGGAGGAAGAGTTTTGGCTATGGATTTGAGGTCATTGCCAGCTTTGGTACAAAGGGCTGACCAAGGAGGAGAGGTTTTCTTTAGTAGAGCTGAGAGAGGAGTACGGTATTGGGCAAGGTTGGGAATGAAATCAGCCATACAGTTAACAATTCCAAGAAACTGTTGAACTTGTTTGACTGTGAGATTTTCATCTGGAAAATGGTCAAGTTGGGAGGCTATATGAGGTTGGAGGGCATATTGACCTTTAGAGATATGCATTCCTAAAAAATCAATATCTGGTTGAGCAAAAAGCATTTTTTTTTTCTGAGAGCATGATACCATGGGTTTGGACTAGAGAATGAAAAGTTTGTAGTAAGACAGCATGAGACTCAATATCTGGGGAAAAGAGTAGGATATCATCAATGTAGACAAGTGCTAAGGACAAAATGGGAGAAAATACCCGAATCATGGCCTTTGAAACAATGATGGAGCTGTTTTCAATCCAAAAGGCATGATTGACCACTGAAAGTGGTAATGTGGAATGCAAAAACCAGTTTTGGGATGGTCATTTAGATGGATGCCCAGCTGCCAGAAACCTGATTTCAAGTTAAACTTTGAGAAAATTTGAGCTTTAGGCAAGTTTGCAAAATGAACACTTCTCCGATGAAGAGGGAATTTGTTATCCTGTAGAAAATGATTAAGAGGCTAGTAATTGATAACCAAGCGAAGTTTTCCTCTTATCTGCTCGGTCCTTTTGTTCACATAAAATGCTTCACATGCCCACTGAGAGGTTGTGGGCTCAACCAGACCTTCTGACTAAAGTTGCTGGAGCTCTTGGAGAGCAAGTTGGTAGTGTTCTGGGTTCATTCCATGATGGGTAGCTTTGTTGGAATTGATGTCTTCATTTTTCTTAAAGGGAAGAGAAATGAAGAACTCTAGGTTTTTCCATAGAGGGTTGGAACATTTGGTGAGGAATTGGGAATGGGATTCAGCACAGGAAGTTTGGATTATGGATTCTTTGATGGAGGAAAAATTTTCTATGGAAAAGAGATTTGGTTGGTTGGTCCAGGGTAACAGGTAGTTTTTGTATTTCAATCATTTTTTGAGCCAGGAGACTTTGCTGAGATTTTGGAGAATATCAAAGCCTAACAATAAATCTTTTCCTAGGAGATTAGAATCATAGACTTGGTGTTTTATGGTGTATCCAGGGAAAGGTTTGATGGTAATAGGCTTACTGATCAGAGTGATGACAAAAGTTTCTCCATTGGCTATTGTAAAGGGTCTAAAACACGATTGCTAGTAGGACCTGGGGAGGATTGCTGGGTTAAGAATGGAGGCTGCTGCACCAGTATCAAAGAAAGCAATAACTAGTATAGGTTTCTCATATTTTCCAAGCAAGATTTTGACCTTGGCTAAGGGTTGAGTTATCATGATGTTTGAGAACTCAAATGTTTGGATTTCATTGGGGAATGAGTCAGAATCATCAGAAGAATCATCTGATTCTGATGAATCATCTGAATCATCAAAAGTGAATGCAAGGACTGCTTCAGTTGTTGCTTCATCATCAATAGAAAACAGAGATTCAATATCAGCATCTTCAAGATCATTATCAATGAGAGCCAAAGAATTCACCATTTTGTCTCTTGCTGCTTTATTTGGACACTGTTTGGCATAGTGCCCCTTCTTTCTGCATATGTAGCAGCGATCAGACTTTCGCTGCCCTTTGAATTTTTTTTTCTTGAAAAATTACATTTTTTCTGGCGTTAGAACTTGCCAGATTTTGGAAACTTGCCAAGAGATTGGAACTTCCATTTCTGAAAGTGTTTGGACTTCCGATAGGAAGGACGGCAAGTGCACTTCTTGTCTTTGCACTTGATAGATAGGTATGGTCGGTCACACGCTTTGCCAAGAAGTTTTCCCTGTTCTTCAAGAATTTTGAGGAATTTCTGGTGATTGCACAGTTTTTCCAAGGCAATCAAAAAGTGCTGGTAAATACCGCCAAGAGATGTTGCATTCAGCGTCAATCCTTTTGTTTGAAGTAACCTTGTTGTCTCATTTCCCAATGGTTCAGGAAGGGAATTGTGAAAGGCTTGTTTAAGGTTGACAACATCCATGCTATTGAGAAGATAAAATTTCTGAGACATACGGTCATAATGAGTCTCCAGATCTTTTCTTTTGAATGAACAACACTTCATGCTGAGATATTCCTCTCGAACAAACTCTTTTGTGTTGTTATGGTCGCCAAGAAACTCAGTATGCAAGACTGAGATGAATTGATCAATGGTTAGCAATTGTTTAAGCTGTAGTTGTCGATACTCACCAAGAGCCAAGTACCATTGACGAAGACAGCCAAGGAATTTTGCTGTACACTTAGTAATAACAATACTTATTGTAGCATTTGGGGAAAGCATAGCAGCAGTGCACCAAGCATGAATTTCATAAAGCTTATCCAGCCATTTTGATGGGGAATGTTATCAAAGGAGAAACCTTGGGTATGGATGTTGGAATATGAGAAGGAATCAAAGGTTGGAATTTCTGGAGGTGTATAAAACTCAGGACTTTCTTCAATAATCGGATCTTCAACATGTTACTCTGGAGAATTTTCTGGGTTCATCATGAAAACATGAGGAACTGGCATAGAGTCAATGGATTCAGTATCCGAATCAAACTCAATGGTTGGTTCAGGAGATGGGGTTTCTGGTATAGTGGCTAAGGTATGTAGGAGAGTGGAGATTTGATTTTTTGAAGGGCTAGAAGTTGACTGAACCATTAACTGAGGTGACTTTGAATTTGGATCAGATGGTTTGAAGGAGTGGAGGCAGTTAGAGTAAGGAGAGATGTAGATGGTGGAGACGGAATTGTTGGAGGTCGGATAGGTTTTATCTGGGGCCCTGCGAAAGGAAGTTTTGGTGTAGATGGTCTTTTTGGTGGAAGAAGAAAAGCTGATGAGCTCCCAAAGATATTGGACTCACCAAATCCTGAGGTAGGGTTTATCGGTAAGGGCTGAGACATTTGAGGATACCTAGAAAAACATTCTTGAGAGGACGAGGGGAACATGTCAAATGGGCTAGTTTGCTGAGAATACTCCTGAGCTTGAAGTGAATGAAGCTGATTTTTTAGATGCTTCATTTCAGCATCCTTTTGGTAAAAAACTGCTGAAAATGCTTGGTTGGTGTATGCCATCTGGGGAAGTTCCTGGTGAACATTTTGAATTTTCTGCTGCAAATCTCTGACAAGAAGTTCCAACGATGATAACTTCTTATGGACAACATTCTCTAAATTTTGCTGAGAGTTAGCAATTCTTTGAAGAATTTTATTTTGGGCCAAAGAATTTGCTGACTGCCAATTTATTGCTGCTTCTGCTGCTGACACTGCTTTGGTGCTACCATCAGGGAGAATGGTAGTAGGGTCTGGAATTTTATGCCGGTGGGTCGTCCTTTCTTGAGAATTATGAAATTCCAGAGGAGAGAAATCTGCTTCAGCCCAAAGAGAGGATGAGGTGAACATAAAACACCCACTTGGTTGACTCGAAGAAGCATCATCAGATGGAGGTTGAGGAGGAGGTGGAGATTTACAAGGAGTGGAAGGTGACGGAGGACATATGAGACATGGATTTTCAAAGTCTTCATCTTCTAGACACTCATCACAGTCACAGGCATCAAAATAACAATGACCTATTTCTGGATTTTTGAAATAGAAAACTGGAAGGGAAGGCCACTGGGTTGGAAGTATTTAATTGGAGGGCCAGGTCTAGAACCATCTACAAACATGTCAATTCTTGAAGGAAAAATGACAGGATAGGTGGAGGATGAGGCAGAGACTTCTTTTGGGAATGAAATCTCCACTGTACCTTCAGGTTTTGGGATGAAAGTTGGATTTGAGGATTGAACAGGTATGGACTTTTGTTGGTTTTTCTCATAAGCTATAACCCAAGACTCTGGGAGAAGCTTGAGAAGCTCAGGACGGGAAATCTGATGTGGAACATGGACACAGGAAGCTTGATGAGGTGCGTTGACAGTTAGAAAAAGGGCTTCATCTATGGAGGAAGGTAATGACATGTCAAAGGCATGGTTTTGAAGGCGATAGGCCATTTGGTAGTGAAGGGTTGCTGCATATGTGGTAGAAATTTGGGAGGCACCACCAATTTGGACTTGCACTTTCAAGGCTGATAGCAAATGAGGATCTGCTAGTGGCATGTTGAAATTGGGGTAAAAGGTAAAGACCACAGTTCCAACATTTAACGTGGTTTGGACTGTAACAATGCATGTGTGCTGGTACTGTATAAACCTGGTGTCTACCAGAGCAAGTCTGGAAGTAACAGGTAAACCTTTTCTGCCATGGAAAGTGACAGCCAGTCGGATTGCTCCAAAGTGAAGATGAGTAAATCCTTGTTGTTGCCAAAGGCGAGGCAAATCAACCGGGATTTCTAGGGGTAAAAGTTGTTCAGCTTCTGTAGCTGCTATAAAACGTTGATCAAACTTGGAGGCTTGGACATACTCTTTTACGGAGGTTGGACGCTTTGTGGAAAAGAGTTGGGTGACAGTCCTTTTTACAGAAGTTTGCGGTCTGACAAAGGCATTATATGGGTTTAGGAAAGGAAGATCAGTAAGGGGAACCTTACTATCATCAGGTAGATATTCAAACTCATACAAGTATTCAAGATTAGAAGAAGAAGATGAGGAATTTTTACTGGTGGATGATGGTGAAGGAACTAAAGAGGAGGTAGCAGAGGACTAGATGGAAAACAAATGATTCATTTTTTTTTTTATGGATAAAAGTCTGGGTTTTTCGTTTCCTCATACAACAAATCTTTTCCTTTTCAATGTAAAATCTTTTAACCAATTTTGATTAATAAAATTCTGTATACTATGGCAGATAAACCGAGACACACCATTCAAAAGCCAAAGTCTCAAGGTACTTTTAACCGACTGATACAAAATTCTTTAATCAAAAAAAAGGGTAATGAAGTTTCTGATGTGGAGGATCCTTAAAAGGCAACCACAGAGCATACGCTTCAATTTTTTTTTTTGATAGAAAATATTTGAAGTAATTTTGGAAAAGAAGTTCCTAGAAGTGGTTTAAGCTAGAATGAACAACATTGGCTCTGATACCAAATTAGACAAACACAAAGTGGGTACAAACACAAAATAGGTTAAGATCAAAAGAGTGAGAGAACACAAGACACATGTATATTACTAGAGAACATTGAACTTTGGCTTGAACAACTGAACTCTTCCAGCATAAGTAAGATCCCTATTGGTCCAAGACCTAGTTTTGGCAATTATACTATCCACCAAACACTGACAATCAGAAGCTTTGAGTTTTGTGGAAAGGAGAGGAACTCCTAGATACTTGACAAGCAGGTTGCCTTCTTTAAATTTCAGAACATCCAATATGGACAACCTAGTGATTGTGTTAACCCCAGAAAAGTAAATGCTACTCTTCCTAGGACAAGGAGAAAGTCCAGATAGATTTTGAAACTCAGAAAGTGCATCATGTATATGATTGACTGCTTCGCCAAAACCTAACTGTTGAAATAGGTTGATTTACCCCGAGTGTAGGGCTAGGCCGTTGTTAGCATAAATACCAGAAAGTCCGAAATCGTTCCCACAGAGATAATCTATATAGCTAATTCGGATTTATAGATGTAAGGGTTTCCGGCGTTTAGGCGGCCAACTTTTAGTTTTGCTTTGAAAGGTGGAAGAACACTCTTAAGAAAAGGCTGAGTTTTGAGGTTTTGCTAAGAATTAAAAGTGGCAAGGCCTAGAAGTTCTTAACACCCGTAACCTAAGCCAATTAACTTTTCCCAATGAAAACTCGGTTGAATCACACGGCATAGGTTATCAACCGGAAGATTTAGCAGTGAAAATGGATAGACTTGATATAGAGTTTGAATAACAAGTTAAACACAAGGCGTGACATCGCTCCGGGAACCATGTGTGCAAGCACATGATTACCGAGGATTATCAATGCCAAGACTTGAATTCAAACTAAATATCAAGGTCATGAACTAGAAGTATAGTTTGGAAAGCGAGCAAGTTCTTTGGTTCTTTTGGCAAACACGAACCCAGACATAGCTCTCGGAACCATGTGTGCAAGCACATGATCACCCGAAGATTAACATCGACAAGTTTTGTTACATAAAAGGGCGAACTACGCACATTTACAAACCAAACCTCAAGTCTTAAGTTGAGAAGAGCAAAATTAACCTAAATCACAAGGTCTTATTCTCCCCATGGCCCAGCCTTATCGACTATTCACACATAGCTAAAAGACTAGACATGGTAAGAAAATGGAGCAAAAGATTTAACCAAAGAAAACGAAAATAAACTTGATTTATGCAAAGATCCAAAGCATAGCTACAACATTAATGCTTGGGAATTAAACAAACAACTAATACTTACAAGTGTTCTTGAAGGAAATGAACTTAAAACTTGAAGGACATTAATGGAGTTCTCTCCTAGAGAGAGAACTAAAGCTAAAACATAAAGTAGATAAGTGCTAGCTACTACTAAGGGGGAGAGAGAGGGGTATTTATACAACTCAGCCTTTTCTCTTCACAAAATATCCCTGAACTTGCCAAAAGTGATAAGTATTCCATAAATGGAAAGTCCAAAAAGCAGTAAAAATATCTGCAGGAGACCAATGTTATCAATACCATAAGCAAAGGTATCGATAACATCCTTCAAATATTCCCCCGGAGAAGCAAGTTATCGATAACTCCAACCAAATGTTATCGATACCCTCAGGTCTGGACAACTTCTGGAACAAAATGGAACAAAAGTTATTGATACCCTTGGAGAAGGTATCAATAACAATCTGCAAAACTGCAGATTTCAGGTTAAGGCTTCAGCTTCAGCTTCAGCAAACAGCTCCCAGCTACTTCACAGCTCCTCAACATCTTATTTTCATTCTCTAAACTTAAGTACATACTACATTTTAAACCTTTCTTTTACCTTTTCTATCCTTTAATTTATTTAAAGAAAATAAGAAAGTACCCCCATTTGGAAACAATGGTATTACCAGAATTTCAAATTTCAGATCTCGTTACGAGATTCCTAAAAACTTAGCTACTACACTAGCCCCTGAGGATGCCGTCCGCGAGTGCCTTGATAACGACACCCTCCATATCCCCATCGTTGCCGTTGTAGAAGGCGGGGTTAGGTTTCCTCTGGCTCTTTTGCTCTACTAGGTTCTAGCCCATTACAGACTTTCCCGAATGCAGGTTTCAGCTAATTTCTTTAGGGTTGTTATGGGCATAAATGCCATCAATCAGATGCTAGGTACATCCCTAGGTCTGCATGATATCCACCATTTATACACCATCTTTAGAACCAAGGACGCCTTCACATATTAACTGAAGAGTAGGGACTCTAGGAAAAAACTTGTCCTCGAGCTTCCTGACTCCGCTTGGGGGATGACGACGACTTCCTTATCATCACGGGGAACTTAGAGCCCAGAAATGAGGAAGGTCAGGGGATAGGTTTCCATGCCCCTCACAGATTTAGGCGAGCACGTTAGTTCCTTTCACTTGTTTCATTTTCTATTGTTCAAAGTTTATTCATACTTTGCTAATTGTTTTGTTGCACTCTTCTTTGCAGCCACGAATGTCAACCAAGGTCATGACATCATCACCCCACAAGTCCACATGATAGATATCAACCTCGTGTTTGCTTTCAGCGGACAAGGTACTCACCTTGCTAGCCGAGCAAGAGCAGCTCAAGTGCTCCTCAGCTACAGGGCCTCGTACGGTGGAATCATTGATCGTCGTACCCGTGCAATAGACAATCCCGAGCTTCTCGCCTCTTCTTCCTCAAATCCCGTTCAAGAGAGAAGAGATCGATCTCGCACTCCTCCAACTCCTGACGAGCCCATTTGTTAGCCGAATACACTTCCACCTCATCGTCTAGTGGTTATTTTCCTTCCCTACCTCCTAGTCAAGACATGGAACAGCCAATCAAACCGATTAATCTCAGCAGGCTCTTGAATCTTCCTAGTCGTGGTGGGGGCTACAGCACTATTCATGGCCGAGGTGCTCCCCAAGGCCAGGGTAGGGTTTGCGGTATGGTACCGTTTTTTTTTGGGTATGGTATGGTACCAAATGGGTGATTTCTTACAGTATTGTACCGTATGGATACTTTGGTACGTTTTGTTATGGTATGGTACCATTTTGTTATGGTATGGTACCATATGGGTGTTTTGGTTCGAAATTGTACCGTATTGATGCTTTGATAAGGTATGGTACCGTATGGGTGCTATGGTACATTTTTGGAACGTATGATACCATTTTGGTATTGTATGGTACCATATGGGTGTTTTGGTACGGTATTGTACTGTATGGGTACTTTGGTACGGTATTGTACTATATGGGTACTTTGGTACGTTTTGGTAAGGTGTGGTACTACATGGGTTTTTGGGTACGGTATTATACTGTATGGGTGCTTTGGTACGTTTTGGTAAGGTATGGTACCGTTTTGTTATGGTATGGTACATATGGGTATTTTGGTATGGTGTTATACCGTATGGGTGTTTTGGTGTGGTATGGTACCTTTTTTGTATAGTATGGTACCAAATGGGTATTTTGGTACGGTATTGTATTCTATGGGTACTTTGGAACGTTTTTGTTAGGTAATGTTCTGTTTTGGAATGGTATGGTATCATATGGGTGTTTTGGTACGCTATTGTACTGTATGGGTGCTTTGGTATGGTATGGTACTGTTATGGTATGGTATGGTACCGTTTATGTATGGTATGGGATCATATGGGTGTTTTGGTACGGTATTGCATCGTATGGGTGCTTTGGTACGTTTTTGTAAGCTATGGTACCGTTTTTGTACGATATGGCACTGTAGGGAGGTATTCCCGAGCATATACATTTATTTGCCGAACACGTGGTGTATAAGAACACGTGTTCAAATTGAACATGATTGATCGCCGGTCAGTGCTGACTGATCAGCAGATAGTGACATTCCGATTACCTTGGACCAAGTTGCATGCGAAGTAGCTGGTCCAAACAGAACTGTTCGGTTACGATACAGCCGAACAAATAAAGTAAGAACCAAGTACGTGATACGAGGGATAATGGGTTGAAAGCGATGCAATTGATATCCGAACAAATGGTACGTGGGACCATAGTTTGAACATAGACAGGACAGTTGCCGTGCAAGATGGTGTTCGGCGATATGGACCAGTAACATGAGAAGTCATTGGTCCAGGCAAACTGTTCAGCAATGAGATGGCCGAACAAGGAAAGAACTCCAATCGAGTGTTGGAGCAGAGGGAATACTCTGGAAGATTCCAGAATAGTCATATCCCGTAAAGGAATAAAGATCCCGGGAATATAGGATCAGGTTAAGATACCCAATGAGAATGGGATGTTTGGCCCGTAATGGAAAAGAATCTTAAAAGGACTCTTTTCCATAAACTGATAAAGGAAACGAGACTCCTTGATATCCTGGGTTTCCTAGCTATACGAGTTAGGAATCCTATGGCAATGTGGATACTTGGGCAGCAAGCATCCATAAATCTATAAATATGAGGTAAAAACTAGAGGTGAAAGGTACGCAATATATTGCTTTCATATTGCTTTCCTACTGATAATTAGGGTTTGATTGCTAGTACATGATACTAACAAAGGCATCGGAGGGCCTTTGCCACGAGAGGCAAAGGTGCGCTCACCCCCCTGTCTATTTTGCAGATTAGGGTTCCGATGACGAATTAGGGTTCCGGTGAAGAGGCACGAACAAGCCGTTGCAATCCAATTAATCCGAAGCATCAATTGTTTTCATCCCCCTACAATTGGCACCGTCTGTGGGAAAAGAACGAGTTCCCTTTTGAAATATGACCATGGTGGAAGTAACTCCAGCAACACCGCATGACCCAAAAGATGTGTTAGATGAAGGAAGGGATAAATCACCACCTGGAGCTCCGAGAAAGCCCCAGGGTGGGCACAGGAGGACCACGAGTAAGGACGGCCCCCTTACCGTCCATCACAACTCCAAAAATAGAGGAGATGGAGAGACGGCTTCGAGATCCACGAGAAGGAGTAAATCCCATCGAAGGGATAGATCGGTCGCACACTCCAGGAGTGAGCACCGTAGCGACGACCTTCTTGATAAAAAGAGGCAAGAAGTTGAGGAGTATGCTCGTCTGATTAAAAAACGAGAGCATGAGATCAGAGAATTAGAAAGAATCAGGGAACATCCGAAGGATTCCGGACTATCTCGAAGAAATTCCAGAGGCAGTGGGTATGCTGTGGTACAATACAGAAGAGCTCCTTCACGAGGAAGAAGGAGCAGAAGCAGAAGTCCAACCCCAAAGCGACATAGGGCTTCTCCACGAAAAGAGAGGAGCAAGACCCGAACACCCGAGAGAAGGGTTTTTTCACGAAAAGGGAGGAGCAGAGACAGAAGTTCCACCCCCGAAGAGGAGGGAACAAGGAAACACCATCGAGACAGGTACGAGAGACCTGATGCTGATTGGGCCAAAGCCACGGCTCACAAGTCCAAGGAGTTCGAGGATGGGACAGTGACTGCACGAGAAGCAGCACGTAAGGCATTAAGTAATATTGCGGCCTCCCCATTTACAAAGAGGCTACAAGAGGCAACGTTGCCGAGCAGAGTAAAGCACGGTGCGTTCGTACTTTACGAGACAAATACGGATCCCGTGGCTCACATCCAGCATTATCAACAGGCTATGTTTATGCATGAAGGGAATGACTCCATCTTGTGCAAGATGTTTCCCTCCAGTCTTGGCAAGGTGGCTTTATCCTGGTTTCATAAACTGGCCCCACGATCCATACGAGGATGGAGGCAGTTGGCCGAGGAATTCACTGCTCGGTTCTTGACAAGTAGAAAATCCCCAAAGACCTTTGAGAGTCTTTCCACCATGAAGCAGGAGGAGAACGAGCAGATTAGGGATTATGCAAAGAAGTACTGGGAGACCTTCAACGAGATTGAAAGTTGTAGTGAGGAGTACGCAATTGCTACCTTTAAGACTGGTTTGCCTGTTCGGGGAGAGTTGCGTCGTTCATTGAATAAACATCCGGTAGCCACACTGGCTAAATTGATGGAACGAATAGAGCAACATGCCAGAATGGAGGATGACATACTCCGTGAGGATGGCAGGACGGTTGCCGAACAACCGAAAGCATCTGCCAAAAAAATGGATAAGCCAGAGCCCAAGACTTATAGAGAGAGAAGGGAGTATGGGCAAGCTAAGAAAGCACCGTACAAGGATAAGCAAGTTCCTGACCCCAAATCTTTCTTTTCTATCACTACGGTTTGGAAGGAGCCAATTTATAGGATTCTTTATCGAATAAAGAATCAGCCATATTTTAAATGGCCCCCCAGTCTAGGCGGAGACAAGGATGCAAAACGTGCTACGAATCAGCACTGCAGTTACCACAAAGATTGGGGCCACATGACCGAGGATTGTGAGATGTACAAGAGGCACCTTGATGATTTGGTCTCTCGGGGCTATCTCAAAGAATTTATCCAGGAGGATCCTAAGGAGAAAGGGAAGGCTATGGAGCTGGGTTACGAGCAAAACCCTAAAGGAGTAATCCATATGATACATGGGTTGGCCACACCTTATACGAGAAATGAGGTTAGGCTGTTACAAAGGCAAGTGAAGCACGATCAGCACGTGATGCGATTGGGAAACAAGAGAGGACGAGAAACTGATGTATGCAATGAGAGCTTGGCATTCAGTGATGATGACCTAGGAGAGGTCCAAATACCCCACAACGATGCATTGGTCATAACCCTACGAGTTGGGGATTATGACATTGAGAGGATCCTTGTGGACTCAGGAAGTTGTACAGAGGTGTTGTACTACGATGCGTTCAAGAAGCTGGGATTGGCCCAAACAGATTTAGAGCAATCTACAACACCCCTGATCGGCTTCGGTGCAGGAGCAGTCTGGCCCCTTGGAAAGGTAACACTACCTGTTCGGGCTGGAACCGTGGTATTGAGGACAGATTTCTTAGTAGTCGATGTTCCCTCTTCCTATAACGCGATTATAGGAAGGACATGGTTGCACAAGATGAGGGCAGTTTCCTCGACTTATCATCAGATGGTAAAGTTCCCAGGATCGAATGGGGTTGAAATGCTCAGAGGCAATCAGAAAGTGGCTCAACAGTGTTTGATCTCCATCATTAAAACAGCCCCAAAGGTCCACCATGTTCATACGTTAGAAGTACCGGATCAACCAACTATCGAGGATGTTGGAAGAAGCCCGGCTGAAAAAGTGGTTGAAGGTTTGGAAAAGATTCAGATCAACGAGACTGATCCTAAAAGATATTTTTTAATTGGGGAATCATTACCAGTAGAGGAAAAGGCTGAGTCAATAAGATTTCTGAAGGAATATATCGATGTATTTGCATCTGTACCAGAGGAGATGCCCGGAGTGGATGCAGATGTGATCTGTCATCATTTAAACATTGATCCCCAGCATAAATCGGTCATTCAGAAAAAACGAAGGGCAGCCGTGCAGCATGTGGATGCAGTAATAGAAGAAGTCGATCGTTTACTAGAGGCTAAAGCAATACGCGAGGTCTACTACCCAGAATGGTTATCCAACATCGTTGTGGTGAAGAAAAAGAATGGGAAGTGGCGTGTCTGCGTAGACTTCACAGACCTAAACAAAGCGTGCCCAAAGGATAGTTTTCCTCTTCCAAGAATTGACCAGTTGGTTGATGCAACCGCTGGTTATGAGCGAATGAGTTTTCTCGATGCATATCGAGGGTATCATCAAATTGCTATGTTCGGCCCTGATCAAGAGAAGACTTCGTTTATCACGCCACGAGGGTTGTACTGCTATAGTGTTATGCCGTTTGGGCTAAAAAATGCTGGGGCAACATACCAAAGACTTGCAACCATCATGTTCAAGAAATTGCTTGGCAAGACTATGGAAGTTTACATAGATGATATGGTGGTAAAGAGTCAAGATAAAGGGAGGCATATAGCTGATTTAAGAGAAGCCTTCGAAATATTGAGGAAGTACAAACTGAAACTCAACGCCTCGAAATGTGCGTTTGGAGTTGGTTCAGGAAAGTTCCTGGGCCATTTGGTAACCATGAGAGGGATAGAGGCTAATCCCGATCAGATTGCTGCCCTAGAGAGGCTGCAAAGTCCTAAAACCACAAAAGAAGTTCAGAGACTGACTGGAATGGCAGCAGCACTTAACAGATTCATCAGCAGGTCAACTGATAAGTGCAGACCCTTTTTTCAATTGCTGAAAAAGAGGGAGGGATTTGAATGGGGAGCAGAGTGTGAACAAGCCTTCCAGAACCTGAAGAAGTATCTGGCCGAGCCCCCACTTTTGTCAACACCGCAACAAGGTGAGTCTTTAATTCTGTATTTAGCTGTTTCCGAGCATGCAGTAAGTGCAATTCTGTTGAGGGACTTAGGGATGGAACAAATCCCTATTTATTATGTTAGCAAGACATTGCTAGATGCGGAAACGAGATATCTGCCTTTAGAAAAGCTTGTCCTGGCACTTAGGACAGCCACGAGGAAGCTGCCACATTACTTCCAAAGCCATAAGGTTGTGATTTACACTGAGTTTCCATTGAAATCACTGCTACGAAAAGCAAACTTCTCGGGAAGAATCTCCACGTGGTCCGTGGAGTTAAGTCAATACGATCTGGATTATCAGCCACGCACAGCAATCAAAGGCCAAGTGTTGGCTGATTTTGTGTCAGAGTTTTCTCCCACGGTGGCTCCCCAACCTCCTACGAGAAAGGAGCAGGCAACAGAGACATCACCCATAAAGAATCAACCCCGAGCCGAACAGGATCCCTTGGAATGGAAGCTGTATGTTGACGGATCAGCTTGTAACACAGGGTCAGGGATTGGGATTGTGCTTTTTCCCCCTGATGGAGTGATGTTGGAGCTATCTGTTCGGCTAGGCTTTAGTGCGTCAAATAATGTGGCAGAGTACGAGGCGCTCTTAGCTGGCTTGAGGAGTGCAAAAACCCTAAAAGCAAGATGGGTTAGGGTGTATTGTGATTCACAGCTTGTGGTGAACCAACTGTCCGGCGAATATGAAACTCGAAATGAAAAGATGATGGCCTACGTGCAGGTAGCCAAGGACTTGCTTGATACCTTCGAAAGGGTATACATTGAGCAGATAAGTTCTGGACAGAATGCTCATGCAGATTCATTGGCTTGGTTAGCTGCAGCAGTACCAACTGAGTTCAAAAGAAAAGTGGAAATAGAATATCTAAGTAAGCCGAGCATTGGAAGAAGTGAGGACTTGGTCTTGGACGTGAACCAAGGCCCAAGTTGGATGGACCCAATCATGGAGTTCTTACGAGATGAGATACTCCATTCTGACAAAAAGGAGGCTCACAAGATAAGAATCAAATCTGCTCGGTTTTGGCTGTCCCCAGAGGATAAGTTATATAGGAAATCCTTTACAGGCCCATATTTGCTATGTGTGCATCCTGAGATGGTGCAAAAATTTCTTCATGAAATCCACGAGGGAACATGTGGAAGCCACGCTGGAGGCAGATCCATTGCCCACCGAGCAATTACCCAAGGCTACTGGTGGCCACACATGCAGGAAGATGCAAAGGTGTATGTGAAGATTTGTGAGAAGTGCCAAAAATTCTCACCAATGATTCAAACACCCGCCGAGGATCTGGTACCTTTGACAAGTCCCTGGCCGTTTGCCCAATGGGGGATGGACATCGTGGGTCCACTACACAAAGTGACTGGGAATCGAAAATTCCTACTTATGGCAACTGACTATTTTACTAAGTGGATTGAGGCAGAACCACTGGCCAAAATCACTGAACCTATGATAGAAAGGTTCGTGTGGAAAAGCATCATTACTCGCTTTGGGGTCCCTTACTCATTGATCACAGATAATGGATCCCAATTTCAGAAGAAATTCAAGGCTTTTTGTGCTCAGTATGGAATACGAAATTATTATTCCACCCCAGCCTACCCTTAGAGTAATGGGCAAGCAGAGGGGTCTAATAAAACTATCCTTGATGGGATCAAGAAGAGGTTGGACAAAGCCAAAGGGAAGTGGCCAGACGAGTTACCCTTAGTGTTATGGGCTCACCGAACAACGCCTAGGAGGTCTACGGGAGAGACCCCCTATTCATTGGCTTATGGAATAGAGGCTGTTATCCCTCTTGAAATTGGTCTGCCGACCAACAGGACCGTTTTGGTTGAAAGTGGAGGTAATAACAGGGCCCTTGGAATCGAGCTTGATCTAGCCGAAGAGAGGAGAGAAAGGGCCCTAGTACATCTGGCTTCCTACCAAGAGCAGCTAATGAAGAGCTATAACAAACACGTTCACCCACGAGAGTTTGGTGTTGGGGACCTCATACTACGAAAAGTGCTCGGCAACACCAAGGTGGCCAACAAAGGCAAGTTGGGGGCCAATTGGGAAGGCCCTTATCGAGTAACTGAGATTGTGGGTATAGGGGCCTACAGATTGACAGATTTGGACGGTAATTCACTTCCGAGGCCTTGGAACATCCATAATCTGCGAAAATTCTTTGTTTAAAGAATCTTTAAGTTCTGTTTTAAACTTGCATTACGTATTTATGTGGGAATTACGAATATAATTCCTTTGTTCTAGTTTTGATTATTCTATAACGCCCTCTTGAGTTTTACCGATTATGAATAAAATCACTTTTTAGTGTAACTGTTGTGTTCTAGTATACCTATTGGTATTTGTTTTAAATACGAACTACGAGATTAGTTTCCCTCATTCGTATTGGGGAGCTGGGTATATATTTAAGTACGTGAAACTTACACACAAGTATGAAACACTTGTGTGATTTTCAAACAATTTAAGTACGTGAAACTTAAACACACAAGTATGAAACACTTGTGTGATTTTCAAACAATTTAAGTACGTGAAACTTAAACACAAGTATGAAACACTTGTGTGAGCTTATTTGTATGCCTTGTTTAAGTATGTGAAACTTAACGAATACAAGTATGAAAAACACTTGTATGGACTTAAAAGTACGAGACACTTGTAAAAAGATATATTGGCTTGGCTTAAAGCATAACGAGTATATGTTAAGCCACACTTATTTAAGTACGTGAAACTTAAATTTGGCAACACTTATTTAAGTACGTGAAACTTAAATTTGGTAAAGTATGAATACACTTGTATGTATTTACGTAACAAATACAAGTATCAAATAAACTTGTCAAACAGTACAAGAAACTGAGAAGAGAATGATTTTAAGTACGAGAAGCTTAGATTCAGTACAAATAATCATGTTTGTAGGATTTGCTAAAAGTACGAAATACTTATGCAAATAATCATGTTCTGAATCTCTGGAGGGACATCAGCCCCAGCACCAGCACCAGCAGTTTGTACCTCTGGGACAACAATCTCAGTGGTCACTTCCCGAACAGATGATTGATCAACATCATCTTGTGATTCTACCTGTATTTCTTCATCAACGTCTGCAAAGTCGTCAATCTGTTGATCAACATCATCCGTTGGAGCTGTAACTTGGCGACTTGGTAGATCATTCTCAACCCATAGGGGAGAATCCTCAGCAACTCCTACCTTTGTAAGGCACGCCTCCCAGCAAGCAACCCAGATCTCGTCCTGAATGATCGGCATCTGCTCTACATAGCTAGCCGTTGTGGCATCAAAACCCTTCTGATAACCATCTTCGAAGGATGCCTTTTTGGTGTTGTACATCTCGGCCAAAACTTGATGAAGGCTTTCCTCCGTGGTCTCAAGCTTGCCTTTTGTCTCGGAGAGATCAGCTTTAGCTTTATCTCTCTCCCTCTCTAATCTTGTGACTGTTCGGATCAGCCTAGTGTTGTCATTTAAAAGCCTGATCCTCTCGGCTTCAGCTTCCTGGAATTTTTGGCCCAGTACGACCATTTTTTGGATAAACTGTAGCAATACCAAAACGTGAGTAACGTTTCTCTTAAATATTACAAAGATGGGGCTTTAAAACAAAAAGAGAAGTTTTTGTTACCTTGATCCCATTGACGAGACCAGTGGACACAAGCCGATCAGGGGGAGACGAAGACTCCTTCTGTAAGTCAACAGGGAGTAGCAACCCTTGAGCCAAAGCAAGTGCTGTTTCTGACGAACTAGCACTGTCCCCGACGTGAACGGGACGGTCTCCTCTAGTGAATGGAGGAGTCCATGTTTGAGGAAGTACTTGGGTAATTGGTGAAACAGGGTGATGTGTTTCAGTATCTGCTTGAGAAGCAGTACCAGTTGGGTCTTCTGATCTAGGCCGTTTGTCTCTGTGAGCATCACTGGCCTCTACGGTAGTATCCACTTCACGAGATGAAGTGGAGCGGGTCGAACCTCCTCTGTTACGACGGGGTACAGGAAGAGCGTTCCCTGTGGAAGCTACCCGACCAGATCCCCGTCCCCGAGAAGAGACGGTGAGGAAGGAGCTGAGGTTTAAAGGCTGACGTGTCATGGTGCTTGAGTTAGGAGGAGATTGAGTGTAACCTGAAGAGGACGATTGGCTGGTGTCAAGATTCAATACTGGCTGTTCGGGTTGAAGAGGAATGACCTGTCTTTGAGAAGGTCTTCGGAGTCTCAAGCGGGGAAGTGGCACTCCTTCTGAAATAGGAATTTCTCCAAGTTGACCAGCAACGGTAACACCAGCTTGAAGTCTTGAAATACGTGGTTGGGGAGCAGTGGATGTGGAGGTAGAAGCGGCACTGGTGCTGGGATGGGCAAGCCTCCTGTCGATGACACCTCTGTACGCAGGATCGTATCCCAGAAGTACGTCAGCGTCACGACCCCGACCTGCTGTTCGGGTACCAGGCACGCCTGTATATTTTAGGACTTTGTTAATATCCTCTGTTCGGATGTTGCTCGGTACACGTCTGGGACGATGGTTAGCATTTTTAGCTGCGAGATCTGAATTGAAAAACCAAAGTTAGACATATAGAAAAGCTATGAGAAAAAGCAGTAAATGAAGAAATTACAAAAGATAAAAGCAAGAGCATACGTGGATAGCCCCATATGTAGGGGCAATGGAGCCCCAGCACTTGGCCATCTTCCCCTAAAGGCTCGAATGCTCCAGTCACATAGAGGGAGTCGATCTCGTGGTCACGAGCAGAATCTGGCAGATTGAGCACGAAGCGCTTCTCTGCCCTCCTAACTTTGAAGTAGTAAGTATTGTACTCGGGGTTTAGTACTATACTATACCACCACTGGATGTCCCTGATTCCTAATTGGGTCTCTAGAATTCCATTTAGGGCTATAGTCCCCATAATCAGTCTGAAAACATTGGTTGAAACTTGCATGGGTGTAAGACGGTACCAGCTTAAAATCTGGCGGAGTAGTGGGTGGAGGGGAAAACGAACCCCACCTTCGACAATGGCTACAATTGGGATACACATCCTATCCCATGAACCGCCATCCCTGTCTGCACCTAAAGGGGCGAGTTCAAAACCTACATTCTCAGGGACGTTATATTTTTCTCTAAATGCCGCCATGGTAGCAGGGGTATCACAAAGCTTCCTAAACTTACTGGGTCTAGGAGGGTTGCCATCCGCCATGAGTATATTTAGAAAAGAAGAAAAACTGGAAATGGGTACGAATTGAAACCCTAGAAACAACCCACAAATCTGAGAATGAGATCTCAGATGGAAACCTAAGCAAACAAAATGGAGTGAGAACGAGAATCTTACAAGAATACTGTGACGATTCCCTGGAATGCAATCGAGTTTGCAGACGGCGGCGATGGCGGAAGGCTTAGAGAAGAGAAGAAACTGAAAGTTCGAGTTGTATCTTGGGTAAAAACCCAAACAGCGCCCTTTCAGGGGTTTAAAAGCAAGAGACGGAGATGAAACATCTCCTCTCACGCCATTACAGGTTAAGGTAACGGAAAGCAAAAACCGTTCTGACGCCGTTTCATAGAACGTCAGTTCGAGATTAATGATAGGCATACGAAACGTGCCACGTGGAATCGATGCCTCAAGATGGCACGAAGGCAAAAAGCGCCAAAACATCAAATGAATATTAGAGCAGTGACCGCACGGGATCAGAAGAGTCTGATCTAAAATATAGTTTTTGTTTCTAAAAGCTTCATATATTGCCCCCCAAACAGTGGTAAATGAATGAAGCTGGGGAGCAATTGTAGGGAGGTATTCCCGAGCATATACATTTAGTTGCCGAACACGTGGTGTATAAGAACATGTGTTCAAATTGAACATGACTGATTGCCGGTCAGTGCTGACTGATCAGCAGATAGTGACATTCCGATTACCTTGGACCAAGTTGCATGCGAAGTAGCTGGTCCAAACAGAACTGTTCGGTTACGATACAGCCGAACAGATAAAGTAAGAACCGAGTACGTGATACGAGGGATAATGGGTTGAAAGCGATGCAATTGATATCCGAACAAATGGTACGTGGGACCATAGTTTGAACATAGACAAGACAGTTGCCGTGCAAGATGGTGTTCGGCGATATGGACCAGTAACATGAGAAGTCATTGGTCCAAGCAAACTGTTCGGCAACGAGATGGCCGAACAAGGAAAGAACTCCAATCGAGTGTTGGAGCAGAGGGAATACTCTGGAAGATTCCAGAATAGTCATATCCCGTAAAGGAATAAAGATCCCGGGAATATAGGATCAGGTTAAGATACCCAATGAGAATGGGATGTTCGGCCCGTAATGGAAAAGAATCTTAAAAGGACTCTTTTCCATAAACTGATAAAGGAAACGAGACTCCTTGATATCCTGGGTTTCCTATACGAGTTAGGAATCCTATGGCAATGTGGATACTTGGGCAGCAAGCATCCATAAATCTATAAATATGAGGTAAAAACTAGAGGTGAAAGGTACGCAATATATTGCTTTCATATTGCTGTCCTACTGATAATTAGGGTTTGATTGCTAGTACGTGATACTAACAAAGGCATCGGAGGGCCTTTGCCACGAGAGGCAAAGGTGCGCTCACCCCCCTGTCTATTTTGCAAATTAGGGTTCCGACGACGAATTAGGGTTCCGGTGAAGAGGCACGAACAAGCCATTGCAATCCAGTTGATCCGAAGCATCAATTGTTTTCATCCCCCTACAGGTACGATATGGGTTTTTTGGTATGGTATTGTACCATATGGGTGCTTTGGTATGGTATGGTACCGTTTGGGTGTTTTGTTACATTTTGGGAAGGCATGGTACCATTTTGGTATGGTATGGTATGGTACCATATGGGTGTTTGGGTATGGTATTGTACCGAATAGGTGCCTTGGTATATTATGGTACCGCATGGGTGCTTTGGTACGTTTTAGAAAGGTATGGTACCGTTTTCGTATGGTATGGTACCATATGGGTGTTTGGTACGGTATTTTATCGTATGGGAACTTTTGTACATTTTTGTAAGGTATGGTACCGTTTTCGTATGGAATGGTACCATATGGGTGTTTTTG
Source organism: Rhododendron vialii (assembly GCF_030253575.1). Taxonomy (NCBI): domain Eukaryota; kingdom Viridiplantae; phylum Streptophyta; class Magnoliopsida; order Ericales; family Ericaceae; genus Rhododendron; species Rhododendron vialii. Next base: position 3,842,859 of record NC_080567.1, read on the forward strand.
TATTGTATTGTTCCGTATGGGTACTTTGGTACATTTTGGTAAGGTATGGTACCGTTTTGTTATGGTATGGTACTATATAGGTGTTTTGGTATAGTATTGTACCGTATTAGTGTTTTGATATGGTTTAGTACCATTTTGGTATGGTATGGTACCGTATGGGTGCTTTGGTACGTTTGTGGAATGTACGTTACCATTTTGATTTGGTATGGTTCCATATGGATGTTTTGGTATAGTGTAGTACTGTATAGGTGCTTTGGTACGTTTTGGGAAGGAATGGTACCATTTTGGTATGGTATTGCACCATTGTAACACCCCCAATTTTCTGGGTACGTTAATAAGACATTTTGTTACAAAAGCAAAGTGCATCTAGCTCATTATTACATCACAAAGTCTTACAAGAGTACTTTTCCAACAAGGGAAGGAACTAGGGTTCCTAACTACTGTTCCGCCTGCTCTTCCATCCTAGCAAGCTCCTCGGTTCCGAAGGCCTCCAATGTATACAGCTCACCCTGTTCATCTATGAGGTCTGACACATTATACTGGCATCGCCACCAATATAATATGTCAGGGTCACCAAAAGGTAACACCATGAGCTACAACGCTCAATAGAATAACCCATACCCTCTAATCTAACTCTTAACTTACAAACATTAAACCATAAAATCAATGATTTCCACATAGTTCAAACATATTTGACAAACAATGACACATCCACATTTATTATCCAAACTAACGTTGGTGTCCATGATTTTTTGAGTTTCTCCGACGCGACTTCTCGTAGATCGTGTCTCCATTTCATAACCATATCAACATTTTCAAAATCGTTTTTGACACACCCAACCTCGGTTCCACCGTTCCGGTCTCCCGAGTATCCTCACAATGGTTCCGCCGTCCCGGGTTCCCATTGGCACACAAAACACACACCACACAATGGGCTACCACGTCCGGCCACATTGTGGTTTTCCAAACATTTCACCTTTTCAAAACACGCCTTTTCATTAACCACACCCTAGGTGTCATGTTTCTACTTTCTCGATTTCCGTGTCTCATTTTCATGCATTGACTCCGTGGTAGGACTTCATATGCAATCATAAATCATTCATTGAAATCTTGAAACTAAACTAACAAGATCATCCAACTCAATATTATACCATAAGTAATACAAGCAATTCATGTATGCATGCTCATAACCATCCTAAAGATCAAAATATGAATACTTCTATCAATGATAAAGTCTTGTCTTTTGAAAAAAATGCTCTTTCTCCCTTTGTGGAAAATTCAAAACAACACATGTTTATTAGGGTAGAAGTCAATTATTCCTACACGCTCATACTTCCATTAGCGAGAATAAGTTTACTAACTATCATACATTTCAAACCTTGTAGAGATAACATTATATACTTAAAGATATATAAGAAGATTCTACGTTATACTTTTCAACCTACGATTCTATGTTATACGTAGAGTTTAGCGGACAAGGGATCCTACCTTACTTCTTGGCAGTTGGTCGATTTTGAGAATAGGTCGTCGGTTTTGCGAATCAGCGGCGTAACGGCTCCGAAGTGCTTCGAAAGGAAGAGAGATGGATTTTCTCTTCCTAGAAACAACTTTGTTAGCTAAACTAGGCTACTTAAAAGATCTTGGGGTGGTTTTGGAGGTGGTGAGGTGGTAGCTCTCAAGAACTTCAAGAATTTGAAAGAACTTGAACTTTGAAACAAAAGAAGCTTAGAAATTCTAGAGAAAAGTTTGAGCAAAGAGTGAAGGTGTGAGTTTAAGCTTGGAATGGCTTGCTATTTATAGGCCAAGGCTCCCTCTCTCTCCTTCTCACCCGAAATCTCTCTCTCTCTCCATATCTCATTTTTTATTCAACTTGTCATGCTTTCTTTGAAAGATCAAGATCTAGTTCTAAGCTTGCATGGCTAGATTTAGTACTTTGGATTGATTTGGAAAGATTTTGGTGGAAGAAAGGAGGTTTGTACAAGGTTTTTATATTGGTAGATGTACAAAAAAGGACAATGTGAATGGATTTCGCTTGAACAAGTGTATATCCATGGATTGTATTCAAGTCAAGTACAATGTAAGAAGATCAAGGAAGACCGAAGAAGATCAAGACAAGGTACACTCCAATCTCTCTCTCTCTCTCTCTCTCTCTCTCTCTCTTGTACTTTGTATAGATATGTATATATATAAGTATGACCAAGCATATAAATAAAGGTACAAGGTACTAGGTGATCTTTAACTAGATTTCCAAATCAAAATTCCCTATTAAAGTATTCCAATTTGGCACATGTTCCATTATAATATTAACTAACTTATTAATGGATAATATTTTCCCTTACATTTTTTTGACCAATGGATAATAGGAACAAGATAATATATACTTGAATAATATTTAAAATAACCAAATATCCTTTAGGCATGTGTATATAAGTCTATATACAACTAAATATGAGCACTTTATCAAATCTAGCACAAAATATCTTTGATAGAAAATCTAGGTTTTCTATTGTACAATGGATAAGAATTTCCCTAACATTTATCGTCCAATGGGTAATGGTTAAAGGGTAACTAAATGGATGGGTAGTTCGGTTCCTCCAACTAGTTGGTTAGAAGCTAACTATACTTGCCAAGTAGAATCTCTAGCCAAGAAATATAATGTAGGAGTCTCAAATCTAATCATGACGGATTATTAGAAATCAACAAGAAAATTATAAAGCCAACCAAGAGAAATTACAGAATTTTGAATAAACAACGAGATTTTATTTATTAAAATTGGAGTTGTTACAACCATAAGCGTGTTTTAGTACGGTATTGTACCGTATGGGTGCTTTGGTACATTTTGGTTAGGTATGGTAACCTTGTGCTATCGTATGGCACATATGGGTGTTTTGATAAGGTATTGTACCGTATGGGTGCTTTGGTGCGGTATGGTACCATATGGGTATTTTGGTACGGTATTGTACCGTATGAGTGCTTTGGTAGAGTTTGGTAAGGTGTGGTACCGCTTAGCTAAGGTATCGTACAATAAGGGTATTGAGGTATGGTGTTGTACTGTATGGGTGCTTTGGTACGGTATGGTACTGTTATGGTATCGTTTGGATGGTTTGGTACGTTTTGGGATGGTATGGTATAGTTTTGGTTTCGTATGGTACCATATGGGTGTTTTAGTAAGGTATTGTACGGTATGAGTACTTGGTGCGGTATGGTAATGTTTTAATATGATATGGTACCGTATGGGTGTTTTGGTATAGAATCGTACCATATGGGTGCTTTTGTATGTTTTTGTAATGTATGGTACCGTTTTTGTAAAGTACGGTACCATATGGGTGTTTTGGCATAGTATTGTACTGTATGGGTGCTTTGTTACGGTATGGTACTGTTTTGGTATAGAATGGAACCGTATGGGAGCTTTGGTGTATTTTGAGTGCGGTATGGTATCGTTTTATTTTTGGTATGGTATGAAACCATATGGGTGATTTGTTACGGTAATGTACCATATGGATGCTTTATTACGTTTTAGTAAGGTATGGTACCGTTTTGTTATGGTATGGTAACATATGAGTGTTTTGGTATGGAATTGTACCGTATTGATGCTTTCAGGCGGTATGGTACCGTTTTGGTAAGGTATGGTGCCGTATGGGTGCTGTGGTACATTTTCGAAAGGTATGATACCGTTTTGGTCCTGTATGGTACCATATGGGTGTTTTGGTACGGTATTGTACTGTGTGGGTACTTTGGTACATTTTTGTATGGTATGGTACCGTGTGGGTGCTTTGGTACGTTTGTGGATGGTATGGTACCGTTTTGGTATGGTATGGTGCTATATGGATGTTTTGGTACAGTATTGTACCGTATGGGTGCTTTAGTACGTTTTGAAAAGGTATGGTACCGTTTTGGTATGGTATTGTACCATAAGGGTGTTTCGGTATGATATTATACCGTATGGGTGCTTTGGTCCATTTTGGTAAGGTATGGTACCCTTTCGCTATGGTATGGAACATATGGGTGTTTTGATATAGTATTGTACTGTATGGGTGCTTTGGTGCGGTATGGTGCCATATGGGTATTTTGGTACGGTATTATACTCTATGAGTGCTTTGGTACATTTTGGTAAGGTATGGTACCGTTTAGCTAAGGTAGTGTACCATATGGGTGTTGTGCTACAGTATTGTACTACATGGGTGCTTTGGTACGGTATGGTACTGTTATGGTACCGTATGGGTGGTTTGGAACATTTTGGGATGGTATAGTACCGTTTTGGTTTGGTACGGTTCCATATGGGTGTTTTGGTATGGTATTGTACCATATGAGTACTTGGTGCTGTATGGTAACATTTTGATATAGTATGTTACCATATGGGTGCTTTGGAACAGTATTGTACCGTATGGGTGCTTTTGTACATTTTTGTTTGGTATGGTATCATATAGGTGTTTTGGTATAGTATTGTACTGTATGGGTGCTTTGGTACGGTATCGTACTATTTTGGTATGGCATGGAAACGTATGGGTGCTTTGGTGTGTTTTGAGTGCGCTTTGGTACCGTTAATTTTTTTTTTTTTATGGTATGGTACCATGTGGGTGATTTGTAACGGTATTGTACCTTATGGATGGTTTAGTACGTTTTAGTATGGTATGGTTCCGTTTTGTTATGCTATGGAACTATATGGGTGTTTTGGTACGGAATTGTATCTTATTGATGCTTTCATACGGTACTGTACCTTTTTGGTACGGTATGGTACGGTATGGGTGCTATGGTACATTTTTGGAAGGTATGATATAATTTTGGTATTTTATTGTACCGTATGGGTATTTTGGTACGGTATTGAATTGTGTGGGTAGTTTTGTACATTTTGGTATGGTATGTTACAGTTTTGGTGTCGTATGGTACTATATGAGATTTGTGGTACGGTATTGTACCGTATGGGTGCTTTGGTACGTTTTGGTAATATATGGTACCATTTTTAAATGGTGTGGTACATATGGGTATTTTGGTACGGTATTATACCGTACGAGTTCTTTGGTGCGGTATGGTACCATTTTTGTATGGTATGGTACCATATGGGTATTTTGGTACAGTATTATACTGTATGGGTGCTTTGGAACGTTTTTTTATGGTAATGTACTATTTTGGAATGGTATGGTACCATATGGGTGTTTTTGTTTGCTGTTGTACTGTATGGGTGCTTGGGTACGGTATGGTACCATTTATGTATGGTATGGTATCATATGTGTGTTTTGGTACGGTATTGTATGCTATGGGTGCTTTGGTACGTTTTTGTAAGATATGGTACTTTTTTTGTACGGTATGTTACCGTATTGGTGTTTCGGTATGTTTTGGGAAGGTATGGTTCCGTTTTGGTTTGGTATGGTATCATATGGGTGTTTTGGTATGGTATTGTACCGTATGGGTTTCTTGGTATAGTATTGTAATATTTTTTTATGGAATGGTACTATATGCGTGCTTTGATATGTTTTGGGAAGGTATGGTACCGTTTTGGTGTGGCATGGTACCATATGGGTTTTTCGGTATGGTATTGTACCATATGAATACTTTTGTACGTTTTGGTGAGGTATGGTACTGTTTTCGTATGGAATGGTACCTTATGGGTATTTTGGTACGGTATTATACCGTATGTGTGCTTTGGTACGTTTTGGTAAGGTATGCTACCCTTTTGTTATGGTATGGTACCATATGGGTGTTTTGGTACAGTATTGTACCGTATTGGTATTTTGATAAGGTATGGTACCATTTTGGTATGGTATGGTACCGTATGGATGCTTTGGTACATTTTGGGAAGGTATGGTACCGTTTTGGTACGGTATGGTGGCATATGGGTGTTTTGGTTCAGTATTGTACCATATGGGAGCTTTGGTACGTTTTGGGAAGGTATGGTTCCGTTTTTGTACATCATAGTACTATAGGGGTATTTTGTTACGGTATTGTACCGTATGGGTGCTTCGGTACATTTTGGTAAGGTATGGTACCCTTTTGGTATGGTATGGCACATATGGGTGTTTCGGTATTGTGTTGTACCATATGGGTTCATTGGTGCGGCATGGTACCATATGGGTATTTTGGTACATTTTGGTACGTTATGGTACCGTTTTGGTAAGGTATTGTACCATATGGGTGGTTTGGTATGGTATTGTATTGTATGGGTGCTTTGGTACGGTATGGTACCATTATGGTTTGGTATGGTATAGTATCGTATGGGTGCTTTTGTACTTTTTGAAATGGTATGGTGCCATTTTGGTTTGGTATGGTACCATATGGGTTCTTTGGTACAGTAATGTTCCGTATGGGTGCTTTTGTATGTTTTTCTAAGGTATGGTACCGTTTTGTATGGTATAGTACCATACGAGTGTTTTGGTACGATATTGTTCTGTATGGGTGCTTGGTTCGGTATGGTACTGTTTTGGTTTGGTATGGAATCGTATGGGTGCTGTGGTGTGTTTTGAGTGCGTTGTGGTACCGTTTTTTTTTTGGGTATGGTATGGTACCATATGGGTGTTTTGTTACGGTATTTTTCCGTATGGGTGCTTTGGTACGTTTTAGTATGGTATGGTACCGTTTTGTTATGGTAAGGTACCATTTGGGTGTTTTGGTACGGAATTTACCGTATTGATGCTTTGATATGATATGGTACCGTTTTGGTATGGTATGGTACCATATGGGTGCTATGGTATGTTTTGGTATTGTATGGTACCATATGGTTGTTTTGGTACTGTAGTGACCCGCCCAAAATATTAAATTGTTCTATTCAATGTGGCTGCGTGTAACTATATTTAGTAATTTAGTATGGCATGGATTTTTTTTATATAGACGTACATATACGTGTGTATGTGTGTTTGGTTGGTCGGGCATGAGTTGCGTGATAAGGACCGAGTGCGTGGGGCCCATATGTGATGGAGTTTTTATTAATAAAAGTTTTTAGGGTTAGCTATTATTAATTGTTGGCTTGATGAGCGTTAGTGTAATGACTCAAAACATTTTAGAAGATGGAGCAATAGCTTGATTCTTGGAGGGCCATAGGCAATTTTGCACTTAAAATGGCTGAGGACAGCCGAGAACTCTCAAGTGTAGTCTGCTTTTCATTTTTTTTCTTTTTCGTTCTCTTTCTTCCATTCTCTCAACTCTCTACAAACCCTCATGCTTCAACACCAAAATTGAAGGTCAACACTCGTGAATCTCGCAAAAAGGCAAGTAGAAAACCTGATCGACAGACAAAGGGCTACGCATCTATCCGAACAAGATCTCAATCGGTCAAATTTGGGATTTCATGGCAATTTGGGGATTTCTCTCTTTGAGGTAGGATTTATGCTAAGTGATTAAATATGGGTGTGTATATACCTTGGTGTGCACTTAATTTGAGCTTTGGTTAGAGTTAATCAATTGATAGAGTAAGCCCTACTTTATGTATTTGGATATATTCGTTGTACACGAGGTTAGGTCAGAGATTGGTAATGTTATTCGTGGCTATGATCGAAATTATACTAGTTTGGTATTTTTGATCTTGATTGGTATGGGGTTTTCTTTTAAAGTGGAAATTCATGCATTGTAAGTGGTGCTTGAACATGAGCTAGTTATGTACACGCACACCATGTGTTTGATGAAAAGATAGTAACTTAAATGGGCAATTTTTGTTATATAACAGTTGGATTATTTTTACCCTATGCAATTAGTAGGCTGAGGAAAGGGACTTGTTGATATATGATTTTGTATACTTGTTGCATATATGTGAGTTGTTTTGAATAATTTTTGTGTTTGTGGAGACTAGATTGAGTATATTTTACATTCGTTGAAGTTGATGGATTTGGGTGAGTATTCGAGGAATTTTAGTTGATTTGGGCTTTAAGGCCAAATATTTGAGATATTTTAGATTATGATAGTTTTGTGATTTTGAGGTAGGTCACCAGGAAACTTGGGTCAATTGTGACGCCGTCGGTAAAAGTCCGTAAACCTATTTGGGTCAATTGTGACGTCGTCGGTGAAAGTCAGTAATCTACTCGGGTGAATTGTGACGCTATCGGTGAAAGTCTGTAAACCCGCGCGGGATAGGTTGCTTCGTCCTTCGGGTTAGTAGCCCATAAAATGCATGTGCTAGAGATGTCTAGCACGGTTGTCGGTTGGTTGTATCGGTGAGCAACTCATATAACTTGATTTTTCAGTGTTGAGTAAATTTGATAATTGATTTGGTGGGACATTATATTATCGATTTTTGTTATTTTTCGTATTGAATTTTATGGGTTATTTGCTCTATTCGGGATTAGATTAGATTTGGTGGACTAGTTGCATTCTTTAGATTATTAAGAAAGAAAAAAAAAAGGAATGGAAACAGTTAACATTATGCATGGATTATTTTCGCTTCATTGTACTTGACATTGTATTGGGAGATTTAATCACTTCATTTAGAACATCGGACGAAAGGAAGCATGGAAAACTTTTCAATATTTGTATATAAAAAGAGTATATTTTGTGTAACAAGCTTTGCATGTTCATATCTTTTCATTTAGCTTATTTCCTGCTCGGGCTATGGCTCATGTTGTTGTTAACTCAAATTTTTTAGGTTTCGAGATGGATCCGAAGGCTTAAGAATTATGGATATGTTCTAGTTCTCATTTTTTTTAGAACTTAATTGGATACTTGTACATATTTGTTTGTACGGAAGTACGAGGCCTGTAAACTTTAATTTTATTTTGGGAATGTAAAATTGTAGATTGAGAGAACTGGGCTTGGATGTGTATAAAAAGTAGTGTATTTTGGAGTTTATTTGTAACAAAAGGCGGGTCGTGACAGAATGGTACCAGGGCTATAGGTTTGAATACCTAGGAACCGTGGGAGGAGACTTAGTCTCATTTGGGCACCCTTCTTTTATTTTGTTAGATGTGATATGTGCTTATTTGTTAACTAGTATTTTTGAGCTTTGTGCTTGGAGGTTTAGGTTAGATTTGTATATTTATGTTTGTGTGAGTAACATGGATAGAATTATGCATGTGCTTGTGTGAACTTTTTGGATGCTACCTGTTGACACACTAGGCGACATGTTCGATAGATGGGTTTATCATCATTACTCTTGCAATATTTCTTTTCCTTGATTCACTTGGTTCTTGTCTCCATTTTGCGTCATAATCTACTTTCCCTTGGCTTGAGGTATTTCACGTCTTGGTATCATGTCTTGGTTTTGGCTATCTCCAATGACTGCTACATTGCCTTTCCTTGGATTATCCGGGTGAATTTCAATCTTTACTATCTCAATGTCCTATGGTGCATCTATTACTGTTGTTGATGGCTCAAGTGCTAGCATATGCTTCTTGCTCCCTCACTCTAATTCTGTTGTTGATACTGTTATGCTTTGGTATCAATTTCGTTGGTTAGTTTTGATTTTCTTGCAACTTGTTATTTCACTCAAATTCTAATGTTGCCACTATTACTTATCGGAGTCAAATTTGATGGTGTCACATTGTTTTATATTCAATGGTGTAAACTTGTTAGTGTTATCATTTTCTGATTTGGTTGTTATGGTTGCCTTCCTTGGAATCGAAATCTAATGTTGTTTTTCAGCTTTGGAGGCAAGTTGTTTGTCCTCGATTGTTCTGATTCAACTTGTTAGGGAGTCTTACTCATTCCTAATTTTGGCCTTGAATCTCTTTGCTTGCTTTGGCTTTGTCCTCTTATGTTGATTTGTCATCAACTAAAAAATTGCGCATTTACCTTGTAATTGTATGTTGCTTCTATAGTCAATATATTTCTCTTGCCAGAAACACAAATAATGTTCATTTTCCTTGACTTGAGGTCATGGCTAATCCTTCATATTTTGATGATCTGTCTGAATTTTTAAAAGTTGGTATATCAAGTTCATTGTTTAGCCTCCATTGAGCTTTGACTTGTTCAATCTAGCGGTCAGTAACCTTATAATCTCCTTGTAATCTTGAGTTCTTTGGGACAACGAAGCTTGGATATTTAATTTGAGGTGCGTTCGGCCGGCGCGACTTCAAATTTAATATCTAGCTTAGTTCCCACTTCAACTATTTGCCTTGATTTGAACCTTTGATTTTGATGGCCCAGCTTTCCTGATGTAAATCTTGTTTGAGCTAAAACTTTCACATTATTTGAGTGTCATACAATCAATTATGTCGAACCCCGGGTTAGAATTGTGGTTTGTGTCTTGTGACTTATGTGCTACAAGCTCGTGTGTTAGATTTTTGAGGTTTTTGGGATCACTTGAGATAATAGTTATCAATCAAGCACTGGGCCGGCTTCATGTGCAGTGAAAGGTTCCAAAGATCATTGATTATTTGGACTGATTGGGGAAACGGTTTTGGGCCAGACTTAGCAAGAGAGACTACTAACAAGATTGCTTGGGTGCGACAACAACTAAGTACTATTCGAGATTGCCAAAACTCAGAAGAACTGGGCAGATTGAAGGAGACAAAAATTGACATTTCATGTTTTCTTGAAATTAAAATTATATATAGAGATTTAATGAGAATCGGGAGAATTGTAAAGTTACTATAGCATTTCATTAGATCATTCCTTTGGTCACAGTACTTTGAAACCATCATGGAGTCGAAGAAACCATGTGCGAGTTGGAATCTGAATTCTGTTTGACTATCCAGGTTTGAACTATCTAGCTTGTTTTCTTCTTGAGGTGTGGTGAATTTTGGGGACAAAATTTCTTGAGGGTGTGGTGAATTTCGGGGACGAAATTCCTTAAGGTGGGGAGATTGTAGTGACCCGCCCCAAATATTAAATTATTTTATTCAATGTGGCTGCGTGTAACTATATTTAGTAATTAAAGCATGGATTTTTTTTTATATAGACGTACATATACATGTATATGTGTGTTTGGTTGATCGGGCTTGAGTTGCGTGATAAGGACCGAGTACGTGGGGCCCATATGTGATGGAGTTTTTTTTAATATAAGTTTTTAGAGTTAGCTATTATTAATTGTTGGCTTTATGGGCGTTAGTGTAATGACTCAAAACATTTTAGAAGATGGAGCAATAGCTTGATTCTTGGAGGGCCATAGTGCAATTTTGCACTTAAAATGGCTGAGGACAGCCGAGAACTCTCGAGAGTTCTCTACTTTTCATTTTTTTTCTTTTCCGTTCTTTCTCTCTTCCATTCTCTCAACTCTCAACAAATCCTCATGCTTCAACACCAAATTCGAAGGTCAAGACTCGTGAATCTCGCAAAAAGGCAAGTAGAAAACCTGATCAACAGACAAAGGGCTACGCATCTATCCGAACAAAATCTCAATCAGTCAAATTCAGGATTTGATGGCAATTTGGGGATTTCTCTCTTTGAGGTAGAATTTATGCTAAGTGATTAAATATGGGTGTGTATATGCCTTGGTGTGCACTTAATTTGAGCTTTGGTTAGAGTTAATCAATTGATAGAGTAAGCCCTAGTTTATGTATTTGGATATATTCACTGTACACGAGGTTAGGTTAGAGATTGGTAATGTTATTCGTGGCTATGATCGGAATTATACTAGTTTTCGTATTTTTGATCTTGATTGGTATGGGGTTTTCTTTTAAAGTGGAAATTCATGCATTTTAAGTGGTGCTTGAACATGAGCTAGTTATGTACACGCACACCATGTGTTTGATGAAAAGATAGTAACTTAAATGGGCAATTTTTGTTTTATAACAAGTGGATTTTTTTTACCCTATGCAATTAGTAGGCTGAGGAAAGGGACTTGTTGATATATGATTTTGTATACTTATTGCATATATGTGAGTTGTTTCAAATAATTTTTGTGTTTGTGGAGACTAGATTGAGTATATTTTACATTTGTTGAAGTTGATGGATTTGGGTGAGTATTCGAGGAATTTTAGTTGATTTGGGCTTTAAGGCCAAATATTTGAGATATTTTGGAATATGATAGTTTTGTGATTTTGAGGTAGGTCACTGGGAAACTGGAGTCAATTGTGACGCTGTCGGTAAAAGTTCGTAAACCTATTTGAGTCAATTGTGACACCGTCGGTGAAAGTCGGCAAATCTACTCGGGTCAATTGTGACGCCATCGGTGAAAGTCCATAAGCCCGCGTGGGATAGGTTGCTTCGTCCTTTGGGTTAGTAGCCCGTAAAGTGCATGTGCTAGAGACGTCTAGCACGGTTGTCGGTTGGTTGTATTGGCGAGCAACTTATATAACTTGATGTTTCAGTGTTGAGTAAATTTGATAATTGATTTGGTGGGACATTATATTATCGGTTTTCGTTATTTTCTGTATTGAATTTTATGGGTTATTTTCTCTATTCGGGATTAGATTCGATTTGGTGGCCTAATAGCATTCTTTAGATTTTTAAGAAAGAAAGAAAAAAAGGAATGGAAACAGATAACATTATGCATGGATTATTTTCGCTTCTTTGTACTTGACATTGTATTGGGAGAATTAATAACTTCATTTAGAACATCGGACGAAAGGAAGCATGGAAAACTTTTCAATATTTATATATACAAAGAGTATATTTTGTGTATCAAGCTTTGCATGTTCATATCTTTTCATTTAGCGTATTTTATGCTCGAGATGTGGCTAATGTTGTTGTTAACTCAAATTTTTCAGGTTTCGAGATGGATCCGAAGGCTTAAGAATTATGGATATGTTCTAGTTCTCATTTTTTTTTAGAACTTAATCAGATACTTGTACATATTTGTTTGTAAGGAAGTATGAGGCATGTAAACTATAATTTTATTTTGGGAATGTAAAATTATAGATTGAGAAAACGGGGCTTGGATGTGTATAAAAAGTAGTGTAGTTTGGAGTTTATTTGTAATAAAAGGCGGGTTGTGATAGGTACGGTATTGTACTATATGGGTACTTTGGTACGTTTTGGTAAGGTATGGTACCGTTTTGGTATGGTATGGTAATATATGGGTTTTTTGGTATGGTATTATACCGTATGGGTGCTTTGGTACGTTTTGATAAGGTATGGCACCATTTTGTATGGTATGGTACACATGGGTATTTTGGTACGACATAATACCATATGGGTGCTTTGGTGCGGTATGGTACCTTTTTTGGATGGTATGGTATCATATGGGTATTACGGAACGGTATTGTACTGCATGGGTGCTTCGGAACATTTTTGTAAGGTAATGTACTGTTTTGGAATTGGTGGTACCATATGGGTGTTTTTGTTTGCTATTGTACAGTATGGTACCATTATGGTATGGTATGGTTCCGTTTATGTGTGGTATGGTATCATATGCGTGTTTTGGTATGGTATTGTTTCGTATGGATGCTTTGGTACTTTTTTGTAAGCTATGGTACCGTTTTTGTAGGGTGGGTCACCATATGGGTGTTTTACGGTATTGTATCGTATGGGTGCTTTGGTACGGTATGGTATCGTTTTGGTATGGTATGGTACCGTATGAGTGTTTTAGTACGTTTTGGGAAGGTATGGTACCATATGGGTGTTTTGGTATGGTATTGTATCGTATGGGTGCCTTGGTATAGTATGGTACCATTTTGGTATGGAATGGTACCGTATGGGTGCTTTGGTACGTTTTGGCAAGGTAATGTACCATTTTGGTATGGAATGGTGCCATATGGGTGTGTATTGTACTGTATGAATGCGTTGGCACTGTGTGGTACCATTTTGGTATGGTATGGAACCGTATGGTTGCTTTGGTTCGTTTTGGGAAGGTATGGTTCCGTTTTGGTTTGATATCGTACCAAATGGGTGTTTTGCAAAGGTATTGTACCGTATGGGTGCTTTGGTATGGTATGGTATGGAACCATTTTAGTACAGTATCGTACCATATGGGCATTTTGGTACGGTATTGTTCCGTATGGGTATTTTTGTATGGTATGGTACTGTTTTGGGAAGGTATGGTACTGTTTTGGAATGGTATGGAACCATATGATTTTTTTGGTACGGTATTGTGTCGTATGGATGCTTTGGTACGTTTGGGTAAGGTATTGTACCGTTTCGGAATAGTACGGTACCATATGATAGTTTTGGTATGGTATTGTACCGTATGGGTAATTTGATTCGGTGTGGTACCATTTTGGTATAGTTTGGTACCATTTTGGTATAGTATGGTACTGTATGGGTGCTATGGCACGTTTTGGGAAGGTATGGAATCGTTTTGGTGTGGAATGGTATCATATGGGTGTGTATTGTACTGTATGGTACCGTTTTGGAATGGAATGAGACCGCATGAGTGCTTTGGTTCGTTTTGGGAAGGTATGGTTCCTTTTTGGTATGGTATGGTACCATATGGGTGTTTTTGTACTGTATTGTATCGTATGGGTGCTTTGGTATGTTTCAGTACAGTATGGCACCCTTTTGGTACGGTATTGTTCCGTATGGCACTTTTTGTACGGTATGGTACCATTTTGGTACGGTACCATTTTGGTATGGTATGCTACCATATGAGTGCTTTGGTACGTTTTGGAAAGGTATGGTACCGTTTTGGTATGGTACGGTACCATATGATTGTTTTGGTACGGTATTGTTTCTTATGGGTGCTTTGATACTTTTCGGTAAGGTATTGTACCGTTTCGGTATGGTATGCTACCATATGGATGTGTGGTATGGTATTATACCGTATGGGTAATTTGCTATGGTATGGTACCATTTTTGTATGGCATGGTGTTGTATGGGTGCTTTGGCATGTTTTGGGAATGTATGGTACCATATGAGTGTTTTGGTATGGTATTGTACGGTGCCTTGGTATAGTATGGTACCGTTTTGATATGGAATGGAATCGTATGGGTGCTTTGGTATGTTTTTGGCATGGTATGGTACCGTTTTGGTATGGAATGGTACCATGTGGGTGTGTATTGTACTGTATGAGTGCATTTGCATTGTATGATACCGTTTTGGGGTGGTATGGATCCGTATTGTCGCTTTGGTTCGTTTTGGGAAGGTATCGTTCCGTATTGGTATGGTATGGTATTGTACCGTATGGGTGCTCTGGTACGTTTTGGTACAATATGGTACCTTTTTAGTACGGTATAGTACCATATGGGCGTTTTGGTATGGTATTGTACCGTATGGGTATTTTTGTACAGTATGGTACTGTTTTGGGGAGGTATGGCACCGTTTTGGAATGGTATTGTACTATATGAGTTTTTTGGTACGGTATTGTGTCGTATGGGTGCTGATGTTTGGTTAAGTTATTGTACCATTTCGGTATGGTATGCTACCGTACGGGAGTTTTGGTACGGTATGGTACCGTTTTGGTATTCTATGGTACTGTATCGGTGCTTTGGCATGTTTTGGAAAGGTATGGTATCGTTTCTGTATGGATTAGTACCATATGGGTGTGTATTGTATTGTTAGGGTGCTTTGGCACTTTATGGTACCGTTTTGGAATGGTATGAGACCATATGGGTGCTTTGGTACATTTTGGGAAGGTATGGTTCTGTTTTAGCTTGGTATGGTTCCATATGGACGTTTTTGTACAGTTTTGTACTTTATGGGTGGTATGGTAAGTTTTGGTACAATATGGCACCGTTTTGGTAGGGTCTTGTACCATATGGGTGTTTTGGTACGGTATTGTACCGTACGGTACTGTTTTGGTACGATATGGTACCGTATGAGTGCTTTGGTACGTTTGGAAATCTATTGTACCATTTCGGTATGGTATGCTACCATATGGGTGTTTCGGTATGGTATTATACCAAATGAGTGTTTTGCTACGGTATGGTGCCGTTATGGTATGGTATTGTGCTGTATGGGTGCTTTGGCATGTTCTGCGATGGTATGGTACCGCTTTTGTTCGGTATGGTACCATATGGGTGTTTTGGCAAGATGTTGTACTGTATGAGTACTTGGTGCAGTATGGTACCATTTTGATATGGTATGGAACCGTACGGGTGTTTTGGTACCGTATTGTACCATATAGGTGCTTTTGTATATTTTTGTAAGGTATGGTACCGTTTTGGTATGGTATGGTACCATATGGGTGTTTTGGTACGATGTTTTACTATATGGGTACTTTGGTACGTTTTGGTAAGGTATGGTACCGTTTCGGTATGGTATGGTACTATATGGGTTTTTTGGTACGGTATTGTACCGTATTGGTGTGCTTTAGTACGTTTTGGTAAGGTATGGTATTGTTTTGGTATGGTATATTACATGTGGGTATTTTGGTACGATATCATACCGTATGGGTGCTTTGGTGCGGTATGGTACCTTTTTTGTATGGTATGGTACCGTATGGGTATTTTGGGACGATATTGTGTTGTATGGGTGCTTTGGAACATTTTTGTAAGGTAATGTACTGTTTTGGAAATGTATGGAACCAAATGGGTGTTTTTTTTCTCTATTGTATTGTAAGGGTGCTTTGGTACGGTATGGAACCGTTACGGTATGATATGGTACCGTTTCTGTATTGTATGGTATCATAAGAGTATGGTACCGTTTTGGTATGGAATGGTACCGCGTGGGTGCATTGGTACGTTTTGGGAAGGTATGGTCCCGTTTTTGTATGGTATGGTACCATATGAGTGTTTTTGGTATAGTATTGTACCGTATGGGTACTTTTGTACGTTTTGAAAAGGTATGGTACCGTTTTCGTATGGAATGGAACCTTATGGGTATTTTGGTACAGTACTGTATCGTTTGGGTGCTTTGGTACGTTTTTGTGAGCTATAGCGCCATTTTTCTACGATATTGTACCGTATGCTGCCTTGCTAAGGTATGGTGCCGTTATGGTTTGGTATAGTACCGTATGGGTGTTTTGGTACGTTCTGGGAAGGTGTGTTACCGTTTTTGTATGGTACAGTTCTATATGGGTGTTTTCATATGGTATTGTACCATATGGGTGCCATGCTATAGTATGGTATCGTTTTGGTATGGAATGTGCTGCGTAGGTGCTTTGATACGTTTTGGGAAGGTATGATACCGTTTTGATATAGTATGGTACCGTATGGAAGTTTATATACGGTATTATACTGTGTCGGTAATTTTGTACATTTTGGTAAGGTATGGTACCATTTTGTTGTGGTACGGTATCGTATGGGTGTTTTGGTACAGTATTGTACCGTATTGGTGTTTTGATACAGTATGGTACCATTTTGGTATGGCATGGTACCATATCGGTGCTTTTGTATGTTTTGGGAAGTTATGGTACCGTTTTGGTATCTTATGGTGCCATATGGGTGTTTTGGTATAGTATTGTACCGTATGGGTGCTTTGGTACGTTATGGGAAGGTATGGTACGGTTTTTGTACGGTATGGTACCATAGGGGTGTTTTGGTACGGTATTGTAGCGTATGGGTGCTTTGGTACATGTTGGTAAGGTATGGTACCCTTTTGGTATATGATGGCACATATGGGTGTTTTGGTACAGTATTGTACTGTATGGGTGCTTCGGTGTGGTATGGTAGCATATGGGTATTTTGGTACAATAATATACCATATGAGTGCTTTGGTACATTTTGGTATGGTATGGTACTGTTTTGGTAAGGTATAGTACCTTATGGGTGTTTTGGTACGGAATAGTAATGTATGGGTACTTTGGTATGTTTTTGTAAGCTATGGTGCCATTTTTGTACGGTATCATACCGTATGGGTGCTTTGGTAGAATATGGTACCGTTTTGGTTTGATATGGTACCGTATGGGTGTTTTGGTACGTTTTGGGAAAGTTTGGTACCGTTTTGGTATGGTATGGTACCATATTGGTGGTTTGGTTTGGTATTGTACCATATGGGTGCCTTGGTATAGTATTGTACCGTTTTGGTATGGAATGGTACCGTATGGGTGCTTTGGTACGTTTTGGAAAGGTATGGTACCGTTTTGGTACCGTATTGGAGTTTTGATACGGTATTGTACCATATGGGAACTTTTGTACATTTGGTAAGGTATGGTACCGTTTTGTTATGGTACGGTACTATATGGTTGTTTTGGTACAGTATTGTACCGTAGTGGTGTTTTGATATGGTATGGTACAATTTTTGGTACAGTATGGTACGATATGTGTGCTTTTGTATGTTTTGGGACTTTATAGTACCATTTTGGTATGGTATGGTGCCATGTGGATTTTTGGTATAGTATTGTACCATATATTATTGATGTGTATTGTTATTGTATTATTATTGGTGTTGTATCATATTATTAGTGTTTACTGTTAAAGTAGTACATGTAGATAAGTCATATGTGTATGACTAGTAATAGTAATGGTTCAGTATGTATAGGCTAGGCTACAAGTCTATGTTAAAACAGTACAAGGCAATTATGTGTAGTATTCTGTGACATAATTGATGATGTAAGCAATGGACCCTTTTATGCCTATAAAAAGGGGTCACCTATCCGATGTAAAAACCCAAGTCAGAAAATCCAAGTTAGTGTGTGTTCTATAATATTTCCCCTCTTGTTTTCTCTATTGCTCTCTCTCACAATTCTAACCTACTTTGGGTACAAATATCATTAATATACACGAGGGCTGAGGATAGAATGGGAGAAAATATCCGAATCATGGCCTTTTGAAATAACGATGGAGCTGTTTTCAATCCGAAAGGCATGACTGATCACTGAAAATGGTGGTCTAGAATGCAAAAACCAGTTTTAGGACGATTATCTGAATGGATGCCCAGCTGCAATTTGCCCATCTGAGCAATGTTGCCTTTGGAAGGTGTTTCTATTTGAACTTGAGCATGCTGGGAAAACTCATCATATTAGTCTCAATCAAGAAATGATGACCGATTAGATGAAATTCAAACTTCTCAATGCTCCTTTTAATTGCCAAAATTTATTTGTAAGTTGAGTGGTAATGAAGCTCTGCTAGAGAGAATGCACCACTTTTGTACCCATAAATTTTGCGCTTTTGTTCGGGATTTTCTTCTAAAAGAACTGCTCCCCAATATAGATCAGAGGCATTTGTCTGAAGGACTCTCTTCCCATCTGAAGGTATGGTTAATGGAGGAAGAGTTTTGGCCATGGCTTTTAGGTCGTTGATAGCTTTGGTACAAAGTGCTGACCAAGGAGGAGGGGTTTTCTTTAGTAGAGCTGAGAGAGGAGTACGGTATTGGGCAAGGTTAGGAATGAAATCAGCCATATAGTTAACAATTCCAAGGAACTGTTGAAGTTGTTTGACTGTATGATCTTCATCTGGAAAATGGTCAAGTTGGGAGGCTATATGAGGTTGGAGGGCATATTGACCTTTAGAGATATGCATCCTTAAAAAATCAATTTCGGGTTGAGCAAGAAACATTTTTTTCTCTGAGAGCATGATACCATGGGTTTGGACTAGGGAATGGAAAATTTGTAGTAGAACAACATGAGACTCTATATCTGGGGAAAAGAGTAGGATTTCATCAATATAGACAAGGGCTGAGGATAGAACGGGAGCAAATATGAAAAGGTTTATTGTTATCAAATAATTACAAGGCAATTAGTGGTGTTGTATCATATTATTAGTGTTTACTGTTAAACTAGTACGTGTAGATAAGTCATATGTGTATGACTAGTAATAGTAATGGTTCAGTATGTATAGGCTAGGCTAAAAGTCTATGTTAAAATAGTACAAGGCAATTACGTGTAGTATTCTGTGACATAATCGATGATGTAAGCAAGGGACCCTTTTATGCCTATAAAAAGGGGTCACCTCTCCGATGTAAAAACCCAAGTCAGAAAATCCAAGTTAGTGTGTGTTCTATAATATTTCCCCTCTTGTTTTCTCTATTGCTCTCTCTCACGATCCTAACCTACTTTGTGTTTGTACCCACTTCGTGTCTGCTAATTTGGTATCAGAGCCAATGTTGTTCATTCTAGCATAAACCCTTCCTCTGGGAACTTCTTTTCCAAAACTACTTCAAATCTTTTCTAGAAGAAAAATAGAAGCGCATGCTCTATGGTTGCCTTTTAAGGATCCTCCACATCAGAAACTTCATTAACTATTTTGGTTAAAAAAAATTGTATCAGTGGGTTTAAGTACCTTGAGACTTTTGGCTTTTGAGCAGTGTGTCTCGGTTTATCTACCCTGGTATACAAAATTTTATTAATCAAAATTAGTTAAAAGATTTTACATTGAAAAGGAAAAGATTTGTTGTATGAGGAAACGAAGAACCCAGACTTTTATCCATAAAAAATGAATCATTTATTTTCCACCTATTCCTCTGCTACCTCCTCTTTAGTTCCTTCACAATCATCCACCAGTAGAAATTCCTCATCTTCTTCTTCTAATCTTGAGTACTTATATGAGTTTGAATATCTACCTGATGACAGTAAGGTTCCCCTTACTGATCTTCCTTTTCTAAACCCATATAATTCCTTTGTCAGACCCCAAACATCTGTAAAAAAGACTGTCACCCAACTCTTTTCTATAAAGCGTCCAACTTCTGTCAAAGAATATGTCCGAGCCTCTAAGTTTGATCAATGTTTTATAGCAATTACAGAAGCTGAACAACTTTTACCCTTGGAAATCCCAGTTGATTTGCCTCGCCTTTGGCAACAACAAGGATTTACACATCTTCACTTTGGAGCAATCAGACTGGGTGTCACTTTCCATGGCAGAAAAGGTTTACCTGTTACTTCCAGACTTACTCTGGTAGACACCAGGTTCATATAGTATCAGCACGCATGCATTGCTACTGTCCAAACCACGTTAAATGCTGGAACTGTGATCTTTACCTTTTACCCCAATTTCAATATGCCACTAGCAGATCCTCATTTGCTATCAGCATTGAAGGTCCAAGTTCAAATTGGTGGTGCCTCCCAAATTTTCACCACATATGCAGCAACCCTTCACTACCATATGGCCTATCGCCTTCAAAACCATGCCTTTGACATGTCATTACCTTCCTCCACAGATGAAGCCCTTTTTGTAACTGTCAACGCCCCTCACCAAGCTTCCTATGTCCATGTTCCACGACAGATTTCACGTCCTGAGCTTCACAAGCTTCTCCCAGAGTCTTGGGTTACAGCTTATGAGAAAAATCAACAAAAGCCCATCCCAGTTCAATCCTCAAATCCAACTTTCATTGTTTATTGTTAAAGTAGTACGTGTAGATAAGTCATAGGTGTATGACTAGTAAAAGTAATGGTTCAGTATGTATAGGCTGGGCTAAAAGTCTATGTTAAAACAGTACAAGGCAATTATGTGTAGTATTCTGTGACATAATCGATGATGTAAGCAAGGGACCCTTTTATGCCTATAAAAAGGGGTCACCTCTCCGATGTAAAAACCCAAGTCAGAAAATCCAAGTTAGTGTGTGTTCTATAATATTTCCCCTCTTGTTTTCTCTATTGCTCTCTCTCACGATCCTAACCTACTTTGTGTTTGTACCCACTTCGTGTCTGCTAATTTGGTATCAAAACTTCCTTTCCCAACGCCCCAGATAAAGCCTATTCAACCTCCAACAATTCCGTCTCCACCAACTACCTCTACCTCTACCTCTACCTCTACTCCAACTACCTCCACTCCGTCTAAACCATCTGATCCAAATTCAAAGTCACCTTAGTTAATGGTTTAGTCAACTTTTAACCCTTCCAAAAATCCAATATCCACTCTCCTACATACCTTAGCCACTATACCAGAAACCTCCTCACCAGAACCAACCAAAAAGTTTCATTCGGATTCTGAATCTACTCACACTATTCCAATTCCACATGTTTTCATGATGAACCCAGATCTTCCTAAAGAACTTGTTGAAGATCCTATTATTGAAGAAGGTCCTGAGTTTGGTACAACTCCAGAAATCCCAACCTTTGATTCATTCTCATATTCCAATATCCATACCCAAGGTTTCTCCTTTGATAACATTCCCCCATCAAAATGGCTGGATAAGCTTTATGAAATTCATGCTTGGTGCACTGCTGCTATGCACTCTCCCAATACTACACTAAGTATTGTTATTACTAAGTGTACAACAAAATTTCTTGGCCGTCTTCGTCAATGGTACTTAGTTCTTGGTGAGTACCGACAGCTGCTGCTTAAACAATTGCCAACCCTAGATCAATTCATCTCAGTCCTGCATACTGAGTTTCTTGGAGACCATAACAACACAAAAGAGTTTGTTCGAGAAGAATATCTCGGCATAAAGTGTTGTTCATTCAAAAGAAAAGACTTGGAGATTCATTATGATCGTATGTCTCAGAGATTTTATCTTCTCAACGACATGGATGATGTCAACCTCAAGCAAGCTTTTCTCAATTCCCTTCTTGAACCATTGGGAAATGAGACAACAAGGTTACTTCAAACAAAAGAATTGATGCTGAATACAACATCTCTTGGCGGTATTTACCAGCACTCTTTGATTGCCTTGGAAAAACTGTGCAATCACCAGAAATTTCTCAGAACTCTTGAAGAACAGGGAAAACTTCTTGGCAAAGCATTTGACCGACCAAACCTCTCTATAAAATGCAAAGACAAGAAGTGCACTTGCCGTCCTTCATACCGGAAGTCCACACGCTTTCAGAAATGGAAGTTCCAATCTCTTGGCAAGTTTCAAAAGTTTTCAAGAAGAAAAAGTTCAGAGGGCAGCGAAAGTCTGATCGGTGCTACATATGCAGAAAGAAAGGGCACTATGCAAAACAGTGTCCAAATAAAGCAGCAAGGGACAAAATGGTGAATTCTTTGGCTCTCATTGATGATGATCTTGAAGATGCCGATGTTGAATCACTATTTTCCATTGATGATGAAGCAACAACTGAAGCAGTCCTAGCATTTACCCTTGATGATTCAAATGATTCATCAGAATCAGATGATTCTTCCGATGATTCTGACTCATTCCCCTATGAAATCCAAACATTTGAGTTCTCAAATATCATGATAGCTCAACCCCTAGCCAAGGTTAAAATCTTGCTTGGAAAATATGAGAAACCCATACCAGTCATCGCTTTCTTTGATACTGGTGCAGCAGCCTCCATTCTCAACCCAGCAATCATCCCTAGGTCCTATTGGCAATCGTGTTTTAGGCCCTTTACAGCAACCAATGGAGAAACTTTTGTCATCACTCTGATCAGTAAGCCTATTACCATCCAACTTTTTCTAGGATACACCATAAAACACCAAGTCTATGGTTCTGATCTCCCAGGAAAAGATTTATTGTTAGGCTTTTATATTCTCCAAAATCTCAGCAAAGTCTCCTGGCTCAAAAAAGGTTTGAAATACAAAAACTACCTGTTACCCTGGACCCCCCAACCAAATCTCTTTTCCATCAAAAACTTCTCCTCCATCAAAGAAGCCATAATCCAAACTTCCTATGCTGAATCTCGTTCCCAATTCCTCACCAAATGCTCCAACCCACTTTGAAAAAATCCAGATTTCTTCATTTCTCTTCCCTTTAAGAAAAATGAAGACATCAACCCCACCAAAGCTACCCATCATGGAATGAACCCAGAACACAACCAGCTTGCTTTTCAGGAGCTCACTACAAGAAAAATGAAAATTGGTGACGAAAAAGTGGCGACGAAATTTAATTTCGTCACTGAATGAGTATATTTGGCGACGAAAAAATAAATTCGTCACTGTTTTGACAACTTCCGTGACAAAATAATTTCATCATCAATTATACATGTTTAACGACGAAAAAAATATTTTTGTCACCAAAGGTTCTCATTTGGCGACGAAATACATTTTTTGTCACTGAAAGCTTAATAAAGGTGACAAAATTATTTTTCGTCGCCAAAGATAATCATTTGGTGACAAAATATATATTTCGTCACCAAATGAGACCAATTTAGTAACGAAATATTTTTTTCGTCACCAAATGCTTAACTTTAGTGACGAAAAATATATTTCGTCGGCAAATGGGTACATTTCGTGACGAAATTTATGAATTGCGCTTTGTCACTAAATGTATTTCGGACATAACTCTTTACTAAAAATTCTGATTGAAATAATTCAAATTGGGTTTGAACAATAACTCAATTGCCTACAACTTTCATGTTTATCAAAATTGCTAATTTTAATGTTTAAAGGTTCAACATTACATTCGAAATATATTTTCATGTTAAACATATATGTTATATATTAGATATTTCAAATATTTATTGAAAAGTGTGTGTAGTGCAGTTGGTCAGAGATTGCGCGAAAAACTTAAGTGACTTGGGTTCGAAACCCAGTAGGAGTAAGAAAGAAGGATTTTTTTTCCATATGAAAACGTCTTTTGCAACGAAAAATTTCGTCACCGATTTCTTATATTAGTGACGAAATTTTTTGTCACTGTTGAGACCCAAAATTTGTCACCAAAAAAAATAATTGATGACAAAAAATTTCGTCGTCAAAAAGCACAATAAGTGATGAAAAAATTTTCGTCACAAATTATTCACTTTTTGGTGACGAAATATTTCGTCACCAAAAGGCAATATAGATGACGAAAAGTAGATTTCGTCACCAGGTAGGAATCCTCGACAACCTTTAGTCGACAAATTAGTTTTCGTCACCTATATTATTTGTGACGAAAAACATGCAATTTGTGACGATTTTCAGTCGTCACCCAATCCAAATTTTCTTGTAGTGGCTCCAGCATCTCCAGTCAGAAGGTTTGATTGAGCCCACAACCTCTCAGTGGGCATGTGAAGTATTTTATGTGAACAAAAGGACAGAGCAGATAAAAGGAAAACTTTGTCTGGTTATCAATTACCAGCCTCTTAATCATTTTCTGCAGGATAACAAATTCCCTCTTCCTCGGAGAAGTGTTCTTTTTGCAAACTTGCCTAAAGCTCAAATTTTCTCAAAGTTTGACCTAAAAGCAGGTTTCTGGCGGCTGGGCATCCATCCATATGATCGTCCCAAAACTGGTTTTTGCATTCCAGACCACCATATCCAGTGGTCAGTCATGCCTTTTGGATTGAAAACAGCTCCATCTTTATTTCAAAAGGCCATGATTCGGATATTTGCTCACATTCTATCCTTAGCCCTCGTCTATATTGATGATATCCTACTCTTTTCCCCAGATATAGAGTCTTATGCTATTCTACAACAAATTTTCTATTACCTAGTCCAAACTCATGGTATCATGCTCTCAGAGAAAAAAATGTTTCTTGCTCGAAATTGATTTTTTAGGGATGCATATCTCTAAAGGTCAATATGCCCTCCAACCTCATATAGCCTTCCAACTTGACCATTTTCCAGATGGAGATCTTACAGTCAAACAAGTTCAACAATTCCTTGGAATTGTTAACTATATGGCTGATTTCATTCCCAACCTTGCCCAATACCGTACTCCTCTATCGGCTCTACTAAAGAAAACCCATCCTCCTTGGTCAGCCCTTTGTACCAAAGCTATCAAAGACCTCAAAGCCATAGCCAAAACTCTTCCTCCATTAGCCATACCTTCAGATGGGAAGAGAGTCCTTCAGACAAATGCCTCTGATCTATATTGGGGAGTAGTTCTTTTGGAAGAAAATCCAAAACAAAAGGGCAAAATTTGTGGATACAAAAGTGGTGCATTCTCTCTAGCAGAGCTTCATTACCACTCAACTTACAAAGAAATTCTGGCAATTGAAAGGAGCATTGAGAAGTTTGAATTTCTTCTAATCGGTCATCATTTCTTGATTGAGACTGATATGATGAGTTTTCCCAGCATGCTCAAGTTCAAACAGAAACACCTTCCAAAGGCACAGTTGCTCAGATGGGCAAATTGGTTTTCCAATTGGAGTTTTGATGTTGTTCACATAAAAGAAAAAACAAATGTCCTCCCTGATTTTCTATCAAGGCTCAAAAAAGAAATCAACCAATTTTCAAAAACAAAACCACATTCCTTTGTTCCAGGTTGTTTCCCAATGATTTCCTGTTTCCACCCAGTTAATCTTCCTGTCCACCTTCAGTGTCAAATTTTAGAGTTAACCCTTCTTTCTAGGTGTGTTCAAATGTGTCAAAACCTCAACATCTCTATATTTTCAAGTATGTTCTTGATGAAGGTCCCATAAAAGGTTTACCTTTCCATCCTGTCTATCCCTTTCTCACCCAGTTTGAAGTGTCTTACCACAATGTCTTATTTCAAAAAAGAAGCCTATCTCCTCTTATGGTATTTAGTCAATGTGTATCTTATAAGTGTCTGTTTTAATAAATCAGCAGTATTAGTGTATCTGGCTCATGCGGCGTTCAATCAGGTCCATCCTCCAGAAGATTTATTTTTGAAATTTCTCTTGCTCTTCGAAAGCATATCTTTTTGGCAACAGAAGATCAGACAAATCCCCAATAGTGCAGGCGGAGATCTCCAATTTGCTTTTTGGACAAATCGCAACAACATGGGTCATCCCAATCCAGATGGTTCTATTACATGGAGAAAGGAGTATCACACCATATTCCTCTCTGCATATTCAGAATCTCAAGGCATCCAGAGCGACAGTGGAAATTATCTGGTCATGACTCAAAAACTGTGTTCACTCAATGGATTGACACCTGCAGAAGTTCCCTCATCTCTCCTCCATTATGAATCTGCAAATTGGAAATGCAATGATACTTATCCGGAAGAATGGCACCAAAATATTCGCTATCTTTTGGAACAATATTACTTGACCGATAGAACTGAAGACTATTCTGGAAGCAGTGGTTCAGATAATTCAGAATAACATCCCTGTGTTCAGGCCAGCTGTCTCTTTTGTGTGGTGCCCCCTTTCCATTTCTAGGAGATGGTAATATTATTGATGTGTACTGTTATTGTATAATTATTGGTGTTGTATCATATTATTAGTGTTTACTGTTAAAGTAGTACGTGTAGATAACTCATATGTGTATGACTAGTAATAGTAATGGTTCAATATGTATAGGCTAGGCTAAAAGTCTATGTTAAAATAGTACAAGGCAATTATGTGTAGTATTCTGTGACATAATCGGTAATGTAAGCAAGGGACCCTTTTATGCCTATAAAAAGGGGTCACCTCTCCGATGTAAAAACCCAAGTCAGAAAGTCCAAGTTAGTGTGTGTTTTATAATATTTCCCCTTGATCAATTCATCTCAGTCCTACATACTGAGTTTCTTGGAGACCATAACAACACAAAAGACTTTGTTCGAGAAGAATATCTCGACATGAAGTGTTGTTCATTCAAAAGAAAAGACTTGGAGATTCGTTATGATCGTATGTCTCAGAGATTTTATCTTCTCAACGGCATGGATGATGTCAACCTCAAGCAAGCTTTTCTCAATTCCCTTCCTGAACCATTGGGAAATGAGACAACAAGGTTACTTCAAACAAAAGGATTGACGCTAAATTCAACATCTCTTGGCGGTATTTACCAGCACTCTTTGATTGCCTTGGAAAAACTGTGCAATCACCAATAATTTCTCAGAACTCTTGAAGAACAGGGAAAACTTCTTGGCAAAGCATGTGACCGACTAGACCTCTCTATAAAATGCAAAGACAAGAGGTGCACAATTAGCAGACACAAAGTGGGTACAAACACAAAGTAGGTTAGGATCGTGAGAGAGAGCAATAGAGAAAACAATAGGGGAAATATTATAAAACACACACTAACTTGGATTTTCTGACTTGGGTTTTTACACCGGAGAGGGGACCCCTTTTTATAGGCATAAAAGGGTCCCTTGCTTACATCATCGATTATGTCACAGAATACTACACATAATTGCCTTGTACTATGTTAACATAGACTTTTAGCCTAGCCTATACATACTGAACCATTACTATTACTAGTCATACACATATGACTTATCTACACGTACTACTTTAACAGTAAACACTAATAATATGATATACACAACACCAATAATTATACAATAACAGTACACATTAATAATATTACCTTCTCCTGGAAATGGAAAGGGGGCACCACACAAAAGAGACAGGTGGCCTGAACATAGGGATGTTATTCTGGATTATCTGAACCACTACTTCCAGAATAGTCTTCAGTACTGTCGGTCAAGTAATATTGTTCCAAAAATAGCGAATATTTTGGCACCATTCTTCCGGATAAGTATCATTGAATTTCCAATTTGCAGATTCATAATGGAGGAGAGATGAGGAAACTTCTGCATGTGTCAATCCATTGAGTGAACACAGTGTTTGAGTCATGACCAGGTAATTTCCACTGTCGCTCTGGATGCTCTAAGACTCTGGATATGCAGAGAGGAATATGGTGTGATACTCCTTTCTCCATGTAATAGAACCATCTGGATTGGGATGACTCCTGTTGTTGCGACTTGTCCAAAAAGCAAATTGGAGATCTCCGCCTGCACTGTTGGGGATTTGTCTGATCTTCTGTTGCCAAAAAGATATGCTTCCGAAGAGCAAGAGAAATTTCAAAAAGAAATCTTTTGTATGATGGACCTGATTGAACGCCGTATGAGCCAGATACACTAATACTGCTGATTTATTAAAACAGACACTTATAGTATACACATCGACTAAATACCATAAGAGGAGATAGGCTTCTTTTTTGAAATAAGACATATTGGGGTAAGACACTTCAAACTGGGTGAGAAAGGGATAGACAGGATGGAAAGGTAAACCTTTTATGGTACCTTCATCAAGACCACACTTGAAAATACAGAGATGTTGAAGGTTTTGACACATTTGGACACACCTGGAAAAAATGGTTAACTCTAAAATTTGACACTGAAGGTGGACAGGAAGATTAACTGGGTGGAAATAGGAAATCATTGGGAACAACCCGGAACAAAGGAATGTGGTTTTGTTTTTGAAAATTCGTTGATTTCTTTTTTGAGCCTTGATAGAAAATCAGGGAGGACATTTGTTTTTCCTTTTATGTGAACAGCATCAAAACTCCAATTGGAAAACCAATTGGCCATCTGAGCAACTGTGCCTTTGGAAGGTGTTTCTATTTGAACTTAAGCATGCTAGGAAAACTCATCATATCAGTCTCAATCAAGAAATGATGATCGATTAGATGAAATTCAAACTTCTCAATGCTCCTTTTAATTGCCAGAATTTCTTTGTAAGTTGAGTGGTAATGAAGCTCTGCTAGAGAGAATGCACCACTTTTGTATCCACAAATTTTGCGCTTTTGTTCTGGATTTTCTTCCAAAAGAACTGCTCCCCAATATAGATCAGAGGCATCTGTCTGAAGGACTCTCTTCCCATCTGAAGGTATGGTTAATGGTGGAAAAGTTTTGGCTATGGCTTTGAGGTCTTTGATTGCTTTGGTACAAAGGGCTGACCAAGGAGGAGAGGTTTTCTTTAGTAGAGCTGAGAGAGGAGTACGGTAATGGGCAAGGTTGGGAATGAAATCAGCCATATAGTTAACAATTCCGAGGAACTGTTGAACTTGTTTGACTATAAGATCTTCATCTGGAAAATGGTCAAGTTGGGAGGCTATATGAGGTTGGAGGGCATATTGACCTTTAGAGATATGCATCCCTAAAAAATCAATTTCGGGTTGAGCAAGAAATATTTTTTTCTCTAAGAGCATGATACCATGGGTTTGGACTAGGGAATGGAAAATTTGTAGTAGAACAGCATGAGACTCTATATCTGGGGAAAAGAGTAGGATATCATCAATATAGACGAGGGCGGGCTGAGGATAGAATGGGAGCAAATATCCGAATCATGGCCTTTTGAAATAAAAATGGAGCTGTTTTCAATCCAAAAGGCATGACTGACCACTGGAAATGGTGGTCTGGAATGCCAAAACCAGTTTTGGGACAATCATCTGGGTGGATGCCCAATTGCCAGAAACTTGCTTTTAGGTCAAACTTAGAGAAAATTTGAGCTTTAGGCAAGTTTACAAAAAGAACACTTCTCCGAGGAAGAGGGAATTTGTTATCCTGCAGAAAATGATTAAGAGGCTTGGAATTGATAACCAGGCAACATTTTCCTCTTATCTGCTCTGTCCTTTTGTTCACATAAAATGTTTCACATGCCCACTGAGAGGTTGTGGGCTTAATCAAACCTTCTGACTGGAGTTGCTGGAGCTCCTGAAGAGCAAGCTGGTTGTGTTCTGGGTTCATTCCATGATGGGTAGCTTTGGTGGGGTTGATGTCTTCATTTTTCTTAAAGGGAAGAGAAATGAAGAAATCTGGATTTTTCCAAAGTGGGTTGGAGCATTTGGTGAGGAATTGGGAACGAGATTCAGCACATGAAGTTTGGATTATGGCTTCTTTGATGGAGGAGAAGTTTTCGATGGAAAAGAGATTTGGTTGGGTGGTCTAGGGTAACAGGTAGTTTTTGTATTTCAAACCTTTTTTGAGCAAGGAGACTTTGCTGAGATTTTGGAGAATATCAAAGCCTAACAGTAAATCTTTCCCTGGGAGATCAGAACCATAGACTTGGTGTTTTATGGTGTATCCTGGAAAAAGTTGGATGGTAATAGGCTTACTGATCAGAGTGATGACAAAAGTTTCTCCATTGGCTGCTGTAAAGGGCCTAAAACACGATTGCCAATAGGACCTAGGGATGATTGTTGGGTGAGAATGGAGGCTGCTGCACCAGTATCAAAGAAAGCGATGACTAGTATGGGTTTCTCATATTTTCCAAGCAAGATTTTAACCTTGGCTAGAGGTTGAGCTATCATGATATTTGAGAACTCAAATGTTTGGATTTCATAGGGGAATGAGTCAGAATCATCGGAAGAATCATCTGATTCTGATGAATTATTTGAATCATCAAAGGTAAATGCTACGACTGCTTCAGTTGTTGCTTCATCATCAATGAAAAATAGTGATTCAACATCGCCATCTTCAAGATCATCATCAATGAGAGCCAAAGAATTCACTATTTTGTCCCTTACTGCTTTATTTGGACACTATTTTGCATAGTGCCATTTCTTTCTGCATATGTAGCACCGATCAGACTTTCGCTGCCCTCTGAACTTTTTCTTCTTGAAAAATTTCCATTTTTTCCGGCGTGAGAACTTGCCAGATTTTGAAAACTTTTGAAACTTGCCAGGAGATTGGAACTTCCATTTCTGAAAGTGTTTGGACTTCCGGTATGAAGGACGGCAAGTGCACTTCTTGTCTTTGCATTTTATAGAGAGGTCGGGTCGGTCACATACTTTGCCAAGAAGTTTTCCCTTTTCTTCAAGAGTTCTGAGAAATTTCTGGTGATTGCACAGTTTTTTCAAGGCAATCAAAGAGTGCTGGTAAATACCGCCAAGAGATGTTGCATTCAGCGTCAATCCTTTTGTTTAAAGTAACATTGTTGTCTCATTTTCCAATGGTTTAGGAAGGGAATTGAGAAAAGCTTGCTTGAGGTTGACATCAATATCCATGCTGTTGAGAAGATAAAATCTTTGAGACATACAATCATAATGAATCTCCCAGTCTTTTCTTTTGAATGAACAACACTTCATGCCGAGATATTCTTCTCGAACAAACTCTTTTGTGTTGTTATGGTCTCCAAGAAACTCAGTAAGCAGGACTAAGATGAATTGATCAAGGGTTGGCAATTGTTTAAGCTGCAGCTGTCGGTACTCACCAAGAGCTAAGTACCATTGACAAAGACGGCCAAGAAATTTTGTTGTACACTTAGTAATAACAATACTTAGTGTAGCATTGGGAGAGAGCATAGCAGTAGTGCACCAAGCATGAGTTTCATAAAACTTATCCAGCCATTTTGATGGGGGAATGTTATCAAACGACAAACCTTGGGTATGGATATTGGAATGTGAGAAGGAATCAAAGGTTGAGATTTCTGGTGGTGTATCAAACTCAGGACCTTCTTCAATAATAGGATCTTCAACATGTTCTTTAGGAAGATCTGGGTTCATCATGAAAACATGAGGAATTGGAATAGAGTAAGTAGATTCAGAATCTGAATCAAACTCAATGGTTGGTTCTGGTGAGGGGGTTTCTGGTATAGTGGCTAAGGTATGTAGGAGAGTGGAAATTGGATTTTTGGAAGGGTTAGAAGTTGACTGAACCATTAACTGAGGTGACTTTGAATTTGGATCAGATGGTTTAGACGGAGTGGAGGTAGTTAGAGTAGAGGTAGAGGTAGAGGTAGAAGTAGTTGGTGGAGACGGAACTGTTGGAGGTTGAATAGGCTTTATCTGGGGCGTTGGGAAAGGAAGTTTTGGTGGGGATGGTCACAGAATACTACACATAATTGACTTGGCTTACGTACATTATGGGAAGGTATGGTTCGGTTTTTGTATGGTGTGGTCCATAGGGGTGTTTTGGTACGGTATTGTACCGTATGGGTGATTTGGTACATTTTGGTAAGGTATGCTACCCTTTTGGTATGTTATGGCACATATGGGTGTTTTGGTATGGTATTGTACCATATGGGTGCTTCAGTGCAGTATGGTAGCATATGGATATTTTGGTACAATACTGTACCATATGAGTGCTTTGATACATTTTTGTATGGTATGGTACTGTTTTGGTAAGGTATGGTACCATATGGGTGTTTTGGTACGGAATAGTACTGTATGGGTGCTGTGGTACGTTATTGTAAGCTATGGAGCCGGTTTTGTATGATATTATACCATATGGGTGCTTTGGTAGAATATGGTACCGTTTTGGTTTGATATGGTACCGTATGGGTGTTTTGGTACGTTTTGGAAAAGTATGGTACCGTTTTGGTATGGTATGGTACCATATTGGTGGTTTGGTATGGTATTGTACCATATGGATGCCTTGGTATAGTATTGTACTGTTTTGGTATGGAATTGTACCGTATGGGTAGTTTGGTAAGTTTTGGGAAGGTATGGCACCGTTTTGGTATAGTATGGTACCGTATGAGAGTTTTTATAAGGTATTGTACCGTATGGGTACTTTTGTACGTTTTGGTAAGGTATGGTACCATTTTGTTATGGTACCGTACCATATGGGTGTTTTGGTACAATATTGTACCGTATTGGTATTTTGATACGGTATGGTACCATTTTAGTATGGTATGGTACCGTATAGGTGCTTTTGTTTGTTTTGGGAATGTATAGTACCGTTTTGGTATCGTATGCTACCATATGGGTGTTTTGGTACAGTATTTTATTGTATGGGTGCTTTGGTACGTTATGGGAATGTATGGTACGATTTTTGTACGGTATGGTACCATAGGGGTGTTTTGGTACAGTATTGTAGCGTATGGGTGCTTTGGTACATTTTGATAAGGTATGGTACCCTTTTGGTATGTTATAGCACATATGGGTGTTTTCATATGGTATTGTACCGTATGGGTGCTTCGGTGCGGTATGGTACCATACGGGTATTTCGGTACAATATTGTATCGTATGCGTGGTTTGGTACATTTTGGTATGGTATGAAACCGTGTTGGAAAGGTATGGTACCATATGGGTGTTTTGGTGCGGTATTGTACTGTATTGGTGCTTTGGTACGTTTTTGTAAGCTATGGTAACATTTTTGTACGTTATCATACCGTATGGGTGCTTTAGTACTATATGGTACCTTTTTGGTATGGTATGGTACCATATAGGTGTTTTCGTACGTTTTGGGAAGGTATGGTACCGTTTTGGTATGGTATGTAACCATATTGGTGTTTTTGTATGGTATTGTACGTTATGGGTGCCTTGGTATAGTATGGTACCGTTTTGGTATAGAATGGTACCGTATGGGTGCTTTGGTACAATTTGGGAAGTTATGGTACCGCATGAAAGTTTTGGTACGGTATTGCACTGTATGGGTGCTTTAATATGGTGTGGTACTGTTTTGGTATGGTATGGAACTGAATGGGAGCTTTGGTGTGTTTTGAGTGCGGTATGGTACCTCTTTTTTTTTTGGGTATGGTATGGTCCCAGGTGGATGTTTTGTTATGGTATTGTTCCGTATGGGTGCTTTGGTACATTTTAGTAAGGTATGGTACCGTGTTGTTATGGTATTGTTTCATATGGTGTTTAGGTACGGAATTGTACCGTATTTATGCTTTGGTACGGTATGATACCGTTTTGTTATGGTATGGTACCGTATAGGTGCTGTGGTACATTTTTGGAAGGTATGAGACCATTTCGGTATTGTATGGTACCATATGGGTCTTTTGGTACGATATTGTACTGTATGGGTACTTTGGTATGTTTTGGTAAGGTATGGTACCGTTTGGGTATGGTATGGTACTATATAGGTTTCTTGGTATGGTATTATACCGTATGGGTGCTTTGATACGTTTTTTTGTAAGGCATGGTACCATTTTGGTATGGTACGGAACATATGGGTATTATGGTACAGTATTATACCGTATGGGTGCTTTGGTGAGGTATGGTATCTTTTTGTATTGTATGGTACCATATGGGTATTTTGGTACGGTATTTTACTGTATGGGTGCTTTGGAACATTTTTGTAAGGTAATGTACTGTTTTGGAATGGTATGGTTCCATATGGGTGTTTTGGCTTGCTATTGTACAATATGGGTGCTTTGGTATGGTATGGTACCGTTATGGTATGCTATGGTACCGTTTATGTATGGTATGTGTGGGCAGCATGCCCTTTGGAAATTTCCGAATTTCCAAACGCGAAAGCCCGGAATCGAGGGAGCGCTTAGTTGGACGACAAGCGCTCGCAAAATACAAAGTCGCCACTCGGGTTTTGAAGGTCCGACACCCAAGGAACCGTATTTCGAAGCACCTGCCACGCTATTTTGATTTGAAAAAGTTTAAGGAACCAGTCCGTCATAACCATATCTGGGTTCGGGAGCCAGGTTACGAGAGGGGAAGGGTTTTAAGGCACTCCTCTCGCCCATTCTGGAGATCGGTCTTTACTTAAGATTTTGTGAAAAAGTTCGCGATTCTTCTTTTATTAATCAATTTTTAGCCAATTAGGGCGGGGAACAATTAATTGGGGATTAAAAGCCATAACTCCTTGCAACATGTGATCAAAGATAATATGAATGCATGGCATGCTTGAAAGATAAACAAGATAAAACCCAACACTGTTACCGGGCATCAAAACAGTGCGTTGATATAAATGGGGCACAGGCAGCAGCCAACTTGCATGCATGGCTCTGCCAGCATGCAAGTCAACCGTCGCACGACCAACTCATACCATCGTGCGATAGTTATATCCCTCCAACAGGTTCAATTTTATCTCCTTTTGGGCTCTGGAAGGACCAGTGCACACCCAGGATTCAAACCAAGCAGCTTATATGTACTGAAAGTAAATAATTATTACAAACGAAATGGATAGAGAATAAATACAAACCCCTAAACAGTGGAGGCATTAAACAATGGTCATGGACCAAGCTGCCCATGCAAGGGCAACCACTGGAAACAGACGAACCATCGCGCGATGGAGTCACTTCATCGCGCGAGTGTCCTGACTGGACTTCAAGGAATTGCTTTGCATGCCTGGGCTCTGAGACATGTTCAAGAGCAACCCAGAGGCATTCCAAAGTAACTTACTAAACAAATTAAGCTAAGCTATGGATTTTTAACATGCAAAATAGTGGAATTAATTCTAATCATGCTTCAACATAACTTTTTATGCTATAACAAAACAGAAATTACCAAAACCTTATCCCTGCGAGGATTGTTGCGTGACAGCTAAAAGCATCGCGCGATTGAGTGAGTCCATCGCGCGCAGGAGGATTGGTGTACGATTCTTGTAACTCTGCTGACTTTAGAGCCATAACTGGTATTGATTACCAGCCTTGGCTCTGCTAGCCCCCCTCAGGGATCAAAACAGTAAACAGTAAAGGAATTATACCTTTGCTTGAGTGTTTCGGAAATGGATTGAACTAGGTGGTGTGGCTTGGAAGATGAGTGTATGGAAATGACTTTAGTAATGAAGTATGAGGAGTGTTTGAAAATGGTGTTGCCTTTCTTTCTTTCTTTTTTGTCACCCTTTGCAAGATGACCAAAGAGGGGTATTTATAGGACAAGAGAAGGTGTGAGGTGGGTGAAGGACTTGGCCTAGTGACCAGCCAACAAGGCTGGCCAGCCCTCCTTGGTGGAAGAAGTGGCCAACAAGGTGAGGGGAGTGGTTGTGAGGGTGGTGCAACCCATGCACCTGCAAACGCTGTTCAGTCGACGAAAATGGGGTTCCCAGGTCAGTAGCCCCTTGATCATCAAAAAATCCAGCTGGAAAAAGGTGAAAACGACAGGAGTTGACCATCGCGCGAGGGACTGGGTTTATCGCGCGATGGTTTTACCCACCCACGCGATGGTCAACAGTCAAGCTTTGATTTTGACAAACACCTGGCAAGTGAGGAGTCGCGCGAGGGACCCAATGGGTTGCGCGATGGTCAACCCCTATGGTCAGGGCTTTGACTTAGGGTTTTAGGGTTCAAGATGGATTTTGCTTACTCCAAGCTCAAGCCATTTCACTCTCAATACTATTTTTGGCTTGATTCATCATCGGGAAACAAAAATCGAAAAAGAAAGTAAATCAATTGGGAAACCAGATTGGGGTGTCTACAGTATGGTATTATATGGGTGTTTTTGTACGGTATCGTATCGTATGGGTGCTTTGGTACGTTTTTGTAAGATATGGTACCGTTTTTGTACGGTATTGTACCGTATGGGTGCCTTGGTACGGTATGATACCTTTTTCGTATGGTATGGTACCGTCTGGGTGTTTTGGTATGTTTTTGGAAGTATGGTACCGTTTTGGTATGGTATTGTATTGTATGGGCGCCTTGGTATAATATGGTACCATTTTGGTATGGAATGGAACCGTGTAGGTGCTTTGGTACGTTTTGGGATGGTATGGTACCGTTTTGGTTTGGTATGGTACCATATGGGTGTTTTGGTAGGGTATTGTACCGTATGAGTACTTGGTGCGGTATGGTACCACTTTGATATGGTATGATACCATATGGGTGTTTTGGTACAGTATTGTACCGTAGTGGTGCTTTTGTACATTTTTGTAAGGTATAGTACCATTTTTGTATGGTATGGTACCATGTGAGTCTTTTGGTACGGTGTTGTACTGTATGGGTACTTTGGTACGTTTTGGTGAGGTATGTTACCGTTTTGGTATGGTATGATACTATATGGGTTTTTTGGTACGGTATTGTACCGTATGGGTGCTTTGGTACGTTTTGGTAAGGTATGGTACCGTTTTGGTATGGTATGGTATATATGGGTATTTTGGTACGGTATTATACTATATGGGTGCTTTGGTGCAGTATGGTACCTTTTTTTTTGTTTTTTATGGTACCATATGGGTATTTGGGTACGGTATTGTATTGTATTGGTGCTTTGGAACGTTTTTGTAACACTACGCCAAATTAAGCTTTTTGCGGCATTTTTAAAATGCCAGTACAGATCAAATTAATGCGGGTAATATTATTGACGGCATTTGTTGACAAAAGTAAAAAATGCCGTCTAGCTAAGTGTCGGTAATACATAAACGACATTTGTACAAATGCCAGAAATAAATCTGGCATTTGCTACTAGTTTTTCCGGCATATGTACAGTGTCGGATAAAAAATTGCCGAATATACATTTATTAACGGCATTTGATTCAAATGCCGGAAAAGGTAATATTACAGGCATTTTATAAGTGCCGTATTTTTTTTATAACTTTTACCGGCATTTTCAAAATGCCATTTTTATATCTTGATATTTTCTTTTCATTGGTTTTACTGCCATTTGTAAAACGCCGCTAAAAGTTCTATTTTTTTTTTTTTTGCCAATTTTCATTTTTAATACATGATTTTTTCATTAACAAATTATCCTAACCTAGTACCATTTTTGATAACACATTTCTTGCTTACAAAATTGTAATTGTCCAAAACAATTTGAAGTTCCACTACCAAAACCAAAATGCAAGTTCCGTATATATGCAAATTGGACATCGTAAAGACTATTCTCAAAGCAACAAAAAATAACAATGCTAGGTATAGAATGCCAATGTGAAAATCAAACCCAAAGCGTCAAAATATAAGTTTCAATTGCATGTGTATCTCCAAAAACAAAAGATCATACTAACCAAAGCAGCAAAAATACCCAAAATATGCTTTTGGTTGCGAACTCCAAAACAAAAACAGTTTCCATTATCAAGAAGATTTCCCATCATTCCTATTGCATGTCTTCCATGTCCGTCTATGTCCTATCAACCTCTACAAGAAACAATTACACATTTATATAGAGGTGTGTGGGTATCTATACAATCAATAAGTGCAAGAAACAAAATGCAAGATGAAGGACACAAGCATCAAACATATCCTAGTTTAAAGATAAAGGGCATAGGGCATCAAACATATCCCTAGTTTAACTTATTTGTAGTAGTGCTCCTGATCAAAGCGCATAGGGCTTCTAGACACCGCACCTAGCAAACTGCGCCACACCCAACCAGAGGAAGGACAAAAGAAAAAAGGGAATGACATTATTCGCTAGCTTTTCTCTTATCTTTGTTGAGAAGCATGCCAAATTTTAAAAGGACAAGATATCAGTAAATCCAGATCTGGGAATGTCAAAATGATGATATAAAACTGAAGGTCAAAATCCTTAAAGCAAAATGCTAATATTGAAACTTAGCGTTCTAGGAACTCATTTGTTGCATTTAGATGCATCTGAACACCTTTATGAACAATGAACACTAGCTAGTATATAAACATTACAATTTACACGCATTGTTACACATGAAAATTACAACACACAAGCGCATCGCCTTGCATTGCAGCTGAGCAACAAGTTAAAACCTCATGCACTGGGATTATAAGCCAAAGCAGACCTAGCGGACCAGAAATAACCCAATAAGAATGAAACAGAATGAAATTCAATTCATATTCCATGGAGGTCACAATAGCTATGTTCTCCTATTAAAGATAACAAAGAGGGATAAAATGCCGGCAAATAGATGTCAAAGTCAAACTCTCTCAAGACGGAACATCAAGAATACACTTTCAAACCTCAGAAATGCTACACACATCCCCCAAGAGTACGCACACTGTATCCTGTTTCATAGCCGCACCTAATGGTTTTTTTTTTTTGGGTAATGCAGGGTGTCATGAGCCGAGCCGAGCCAGCTTGTGCGCACCTCGTATGCTTATGCGTGGGGTGAGGTGGTCCCAAGAGTTGTTGGCAAGGAAAATCAAACATGAGACGGTCTCAGTAAGACCTTCGGATGGTGAAAAAACCCTTACACCTAATGGTTTGTAACTAATATCACCAAAGATCGTAATAAAGACCCCAAACAATCTCGTAACTTTTCTGTTCACAAAATCTGAGTAAACGTATTAATTGGTTGATAACATAACAACATGAACACACATCAGAGTTTTTCTCACCTTATACGGAGGAACTAATTTAGGTAGGGTGGTTATGGGCCGCCGCCGATAAGGGGAACCCGAAGCTCCTATTGCCCAAGTTGTGTTTCCATTCCTTACTATGTTGGTATAAACATCTTGCATATCAGATAGTTCTACAGCTGAAGTAGCTCCTCCACAAATCTTTCCTCAATAAAGGCCATGCATTCTGATCAGCCAACACATTTTACGTCCTCCACAAATCTTTCCTCAATAAATTTCTAAACCTACTGTTTCTTTGCACTTAACAATTGATACAAGTTTGATTGAAAATAAAAACAACTAAGCACATATCAATTCACAACCCAGTAATCTTATAAGCCAAAAACAAAGGAATGCAACTCCAACTACCCATTGCACTACAACTGGACTTAAATCTGGACTAAAAACAGCACTAAATCCGCATTACCAAGCCTAACAATGACTGAGATTCAAACTGCAAGAACTGGACGCTTCCACTAAGATTCAACATGCAACAACTGGAAAAAAAAAATCAGCATTTCAAATGCTATAAAAGTGGTCAAGTACTGCTCAGTTCAATACCATGCACTTCAAGAAACTGCCCAAAAACTAGTCTAAAATTGCCAAAAAAAAACTGCTGTAAATTACAATTATTCGGATGTTTTACTCATGACCAACAAAATTCAACTCCAATTATCTACGTAGAACAAAAACCGATACGGACACAGACACAAAAAGGGACACATTGAATTCTAAAAAAAATGGAACACTTCCACCAACACCCAAACGCAGTCTATAATTTTCAAGTTCTAATCAACCTTGGGTTGCCCCAAGTCCAATTAATCTCTTTCCAAGCTTCCACAAGGAGCACAATCTAGCTAGTTTGTAAATTAATGGAACCTTTCAAATGCATAGTATTTTGTTGATCTACGCTTAATGATTTATCTTGGTGTGTCCACTTCTTATCTATTTTTAGCAAGCAGAAATAGATGCCGCTAACTTTCAGCAATTTTCAGTAAGCAGGTTCAAGATAGCAGATTGTTCAGGTTGTTGCCATTACTTCTATCCTAGTAGATCGTGGAGCATGTCATGGGGCATAAGAATGGTCTTGAACTGGGGTGGAATTCCTTCTATTACTCCTATTTACAAGCAAGCAGGTTCAAGATTGTGCAACTGGCCCAGTCAGCAAGCAGGCAGTGTTGTGGTGCTCATGTCACAATCTCTATTACTCCTATTATCAGGAAGTTATCTTATCACTCTAG
Source organism: Rhododendron vialii (assembly GCF_030253575.1). Classification (NCBI taxonomy): domain Eukaryota; kingdom Viridiplantae; phylum Streptophyta; class Magnoliopsida; order Ericales; family Ericaceae; genus Rhododendron; species Rhododendron vialii. The sequence goes on from NC_080567.1 coordinate 3,883,104, forward strand.
GCAATTACGTTAAGACAATTTACAATCTGCTCGTCGTGGAGATGTGTGATTGATTCCATTAGGTACAGTTTCAATTAGTGGAGTGCGTCTTCCCGTGAACTGTGTGATTGATCCCCAACCCTCTTCTGAGAGTGGAGGTAATATTTAGTCGGGAAATCTGGTGAGGAATATTGGAGGGAGAAGGTGGACCCCTAAATTCCCTTGTAATGTGAATAAAGAAGAGTCGGAGGTGAGTATCCGAGGGGGTCTTCGGCTGGTTGGCACCTATAATGGCAAGGGTTTTCCTTCAGTTTTCTATCATTTCACAGAGTCATCTTGACTATAAACTTGGCAGTAGTAGGGGAGCTTGTGTCTTGCTGGTTCCTTGTTGTTATTTGTGATCAATCACTAGACTGCCATTGTTTGGCGAAGATAATGGGCAGATAAGCAAAGATAATGGCTACAGATAAGCAAAGATATACATTCACTAACTAACTAGTTTGATTAATCAACTAAAATTGATTGGGACTCCTTTGTTTCCAGATAATGGGTACAGGTAATGGCTATAGTTAATGGAAGGATTACATAGATAATGGCTACAGATAAGCAAAGATATACATTCATTAACTAACCATTTGATTAATCAACTAACATTGATTGGGACTCCCTTGTTTCTAGATAACATGACAGCACAAAAGAAGAGGCTTGCTTATGCTCGTACTCCTATATGTAGAGGTAACTCTCCTTCCTCTTTTCCTACGTCAATGGAAGTTGTAGGGCCTGATGGGTTTAAGAACCATCAGAAAAATTTGAGTACAAATGGCTCCCGCATGTGTTAGGTTGTGTCGCTAGCAGGTTTAGTTAGCAAGTTTCTTTGGTATTCTTGCTATTCGGTTCTTGTTATGTCTAATGCATACCTACTTAAACATGTATTTGAGCAACCAATTTATAGGCTTCTTTAGAGACCACAAGGCATACTTATTTGGGTTCAAGCTATATATTTTGGCAACAACACAGATCAATCAATATGAGAGGCAGTTGTATTTTCAATCAATAAAATGGCCAACTCTATTCTCATTGCCTCAAAAAGTACCATGAAACCACAATTTACCTGTCCATTGTGCTCCATTAGTGACGGTGTGTGATCTCCATCTCCATTTCCAGCTCCATTTGGTGATGGAGGATGTTCTGCACTTTTCATATAAGCTACCACGGTTGCATATTGGTTCTTCAATTGAGTGATTTCATCATTTACGTCTCTTAGCACCTCTTGTTGCAACTCTGCACCCAACTCAACACACAACTCCGCACGTAACTGATCCTTGACACGCTGCTTCTGAGATCGAGTATATCTAGTCCCAAACCCTTGACTCGGACAAGGACCCAGGCCATAGGTATGCACACGTCCATTCCTATCTGGTTTTAGTACGTTAGTGAATAACTCCTCCCGTAAAGCAGGTGACTCTAAAGACTCAGGAATCTGAGAGGCTCCCTCATTAAGACGACACTGAAATAAATGAAACCTATCTATAGTAAGTAAAAGAACAAAAGTAAAGATTTTATTATCTAAATAGACATAGAAGAAGCATACCATTAAAATGAATCTAAATAAATACAAAAATGAATGAAGTAAATATACATACTATGGCCAAAGCTGATGCTTCATCAACTGGTTGTCCATCTTTCTTTGTATGAGTCTTAATGAATACCTGTATACGATCGGGCTCTACTACTACTCCATCCTTAATCTGTGTCAACTTTATTAGCGTACAAAAAAACTAAGTGTTCGGTAACACATTTGATATATATATGCATTGAATTAAATTTAGTTCTGCACGTTGGTTAGTTAGTTAATTACCTCATCCCTTACAAGACAATGGCCTTTCCTCCCACTTGTGTGTCCCATTTTCTGTTTGTGCTTGCTTTTACTGTTGGTTTTACTACATCTCTTTAACAAATAAAATCCAATATTACTTATCCATGTATATGTGTTCATATTCATTAGAAAGAAGAAGAACCAACATGCATCACCTTGGCTGTTTTAGTACCCCAAAATTGCACAAGAACTCTCCATTGATCAGGATCGACCCTATTCAGACAATTCGCCAAACGGTCTTCATCATTATCATATAAGTTATAAGTAGTTCTTTTAAGCTCATCTTTCCAATCCTTCCATTTCTTTCTAATAAACATCAGACAATTATGCTTATAATCATCTGGTGTGGTTGTATTTTCCGGCATATAAGTATATCAAAAACTAAACATTGACAATATAGCAGCAACAACATTAGCTCAACTGATTCAGTCTAAGAAGATAGATTCAAAAACAATAGCAGCATCAATATTAGCCCATAATTTGAATTTTTCCCTATAATAAATACCTTAACCTCTGCCCATATGCGTTCCTTGTATAAATATAGCTCCGGAGCCATCCAATCAGTAAAAGTTAAGGGTGCCAAAGTTGTGTTTCTTACTAAGATGCCAAGTTGACTTTGTAAGGGACCTGCCGTGTTACCTATTGGTTGATTGTCTTTATTCAATTTAACTTCTAACTTCCCTCTTGTACCCCACCCAACATACGGACGAGCAAAGCCTCTCCCCCTAGGTCTTTGTTGTTGCAAGTTGGGATCTAGTAAAGAATAACATGAAATAATGAACATAAACAAGTAAATGCAAGTAACTGCATAATTTAATTTCCTTGGCAAATAAAAGGTTAAACAACCATATATATTTTTCTTTTGTACATTAAATTGAATGTACCTGCTCCAACTGAAGTTCTTGACCCTTCATTGCTTTGTTCCAGGGAGTGCAAGTTTGGAGCAGTGTGCCTGCTCATAGAATGTTGATGTGATTCTAGCTCCACGGCTCTCTCATTTATGTGACGTGCCACTTTAATGATTTACCAATAGAGGAAATTCTATGAATGTATGTATGTATGTGCCTGCTGGTATTGGAAATGCCCATGCACGATGGCACCATGTGTTATATGTGTTGTGGTTGTTTCTAGTGCATTTTGATGCTGTTTTTGAGCAATAATTCTACTATGTTTCTCTATGGTTTGTGCAACTCTCCATCTAAAACTCTAGGAGTAAGAAGCTAGACTGGCAGATTGAAAAGTTGCAGAAATCAAGTACAAGGACAAAATGATATAGTGCAAGACTTCTACTAGCATGCATTAAAATCCAGAGAAATGTTGCATAAGAATATGACAATCATGGCTCTTCAACCTTGAAATAGTTGTTTCTTTGAGGTTTACACGGTGTGAAATATTGGAGAAGTAGCCATCAGGGACTTTAACATTTTTCAACACTTTGCAAAATATATGTTTATGTTCTTTACTCATTGTGAAAGAAGCAGGAGGAAGAAAGACTTTCCCACCAGGCCGTTGTTGAGGATGGAGTACCGTGCGTATACGCATGACCTTTAGGTCTTGTCGAGCCTTTAGATTGTCCTTTGTTTTTCCAAAAATATTGAGTAGTGTCCCAAGTATATTTTCCAAGACATTCTTCTCTGTAGGCATTAGGTCAATATTGTGGCGAATCAAAATATCCACCCAATACTCTAAGTCAAAAAATATACTTCTCTTTTTCCAATTATGTTCTACTCCTTTTTTTTTTGGTAAAGTAGCTTGAAATTAAAAAAGATTAACCTAATGTACACCCTACAAGGGGCATACCCCAGGAGGAAAAGAAAAGGGGGGAAAAAAAGATTGAAAAAAGTGCGATAATCCATGCACAACACGCATGGAGAGTATGATAGATTAAGTAAGATAACAAAAGTGGCATGTGTGTTGAGATCATACCCCCGTTGCACTATCCATCTAAGCGGAAGGATAGTACAACGGGGTATGATATATACGAGTAGAATATCATGAAAGCTAACTACTACCTCGCACATCCCGCCAGGCTAGCAAATAAAATAAATAGTCACGATCAGAAATGACCAAATGATAACCATCACTGAGGACTAGCAGCAGCATAGCAAATCAGCATCAAGGGAAGGCTAAACAGCTACTACAGAGGAACAAGGCACCAAGAAGAGACTTGAACCAGAGATGTCAACATCCGACAAGGGGCCCCACCCTGCACACCACGCCCATTCCATCCGGCCTAATACTCCCTCATCCAAGCCCAAAGGCTCGCCAGAAAATAACCTGCCCCTTCAGTCAAAACCCATCAGCACTAGTCATCCAGAGAAGGGATAAGCAGACCAAGATTCTAACACTCTAACTGAACCCAACAATTCCCAACGCGGCACTCACTTCTAAAGAACCGACTACTACAAAGGACCTCGACCTCAAGGAGGCAATAAGAAGATAGATGCATCCAAAACTCGGGTACTCCCAAACCCCGCTCAAATGTCTAATCCATACGAACTGCACAACCTCAACCGATAACCAAAGGCTCGCCGAAATCTAGAAGCAAGGTAGAAGGAGCCTACATTCTGCCACCGAATCAACATGCCCAAAACGAGGCTACACAAACTGTAGGGAACTATATACTGCTCCGCTCAACTAGCGAATTACCACCCATCTAATAAGAACAATCACAGTTACACACATACCACGCATAGAACAATCAGGCCCGGTACAGTAAAGAAATCAAGGGTTTTGCACAGCTTTGAGCCCCAAATTGGGCAAAGTGCCCTGTAACTAAACTGGGCATGACAACCAGATGATAAAGTCAGCCACACTATCCCAATAACCCCTAGGCAGTCTCGGGCCACGTGAGTTAAGTAAACATGTGCTAATAAAGGAACCCCATTTTATCCTAATTGGGTCAAATAGCCCAGAAACGTACTAATTTACCGAGGTGACATCAATGCCCATTTAGCAAAAGGCTTATCTCCATGGCAAAATGTCCAATTGAAAGAACTAAATACAAGTGGTGGCCCACCAGTAACCCAACAATTAGACCACGGACCTGAGCATGTGAGATCCATTTGTAGTTATAAAAGGGCCCAACACCCTTAGGGCCCAACACCCTTTGACCATCAATATAATTCGGCCCAATCTTGATGGCCCCCAAACATTTCCCAAGTGATTTGGAATTGCCCAGATGCACCCAAGTGCGTGGCCTCACTTCTTCTTCCCAACCAGATTTCTAGCTCACGGCTTTGTAAACCACAAACCAGTTATTGTTCAAAACCATTAGCCACCAAAACTCCATTGAAACCAATACCACGCATCAGCTGATTGAAACCTTCTAATCTACTCATAAAACATGGAAGGAACAAGAAACGAGTATCAAATACAAGATCCATAGTTCCATTACCTTAAGGCTGGTTTCAAATGTGAAGATGTAGTCAGATATTTCTTGCAAAGCATTCGGATGTTGAATAGATAGATCAATCTGGCCAAAAGCACTTTGAAGGCCCCTTTGGATAGCCCCTAAGGCCTTCAGTAGAATCGACGCCATAAGAACCCAGATTTAGTAGCTTGAAGATAGCCGACTGGAGCTTCTTCTAACCATTGCCTATAATGACGAGCTGTAGTGCAGAACCCGAGGAATCTGCCATAAAATGATAATATCAAGTATTAATCAAGCCCTTCAAACAGATTGTTTGAGGGAAGATCTGCATAGTAGTGTGAATCTCTCTCTAGAAAATCTAGATAGAAGGCAAGAATAACCCCTTTCTCTCTCTACAAATCCTAGAAAGAAGGCAGAGCCCCCTCAAAGGGCTGTTGCTCACAATTGTAATTTTCGTATGTTTTTTTTTTGTTCTACTCCTTGCTCCATAGTGTTGGCACTTATTCCATAATCAGCATGTACTCGTCTCTTTTTAGGTGCAGTTCTCCCCCTTTCTTCACCCTTCCCAAAATTATTCTGAATGAATTGAACTTGTTTAAAAATATCAGCACTTGACAAGTGAAGTGGCCTTGGTCTAGTTTCAATAGTTCCATCAAAAGATATGGCATCTTTCCGAAAGTTATGTCGTTGATCCAAGAAGTGTCTATGGCCCATATAGCAATACTTCCTAAAGTTTTTCAACCATAGAGATTGGGTTTCCACATTGCAAGAAGGACAAGCTAGTGCTCCTTTTGTGCTCCAACCAGATAGAATCGCTAACGCTGGAAAATCATTTATAGTTCCCATCAATACTGTCGCTCGCATATGAAACATTTGTTGGGTTGATGCATCAAAGGAAGCACACCTTCAGTCCACAACTCTTTTAGCTCCTCAATCAAAGGCTGCAAGTAGACATCAATATCATTTCCAGGACCATGAGGACCATCAATGAGCAAAGCCAGAATGAAAAACGGTTGTTTCATGCACAACCACGGAGGCAAGTTATACGGCATCAACACGATTGGCCACGTGCTATGAGTAATGTTCATTGTTCTAAATGGGTTAAAACCATCAGCTGCTAATCCCAATCTCACATTTCGAATGTCTTTCGCAAATTCAGGGTGTTTTTCGTCGAATATTTTCCAAGCAGGTGTATCAGGAGGGTGCCTCCATTTACCATCATTGGTCTGTCCCTCTGCATGCCATCTCATATGTTTTGATGTTTCCTTTGACATGAAAAGCTTTTGAAGCGCTGGCTTTAAAGGAAAATGCCTTACTTGTTTCGCAGGAAATTGTGTCAGTTTGGCTGTTCCATCATCTAAAAAGACAGTAGATTCTTTATATCGTGATGTTTCACATTTTTCACAGTTGCGCAGCCCCTTTTTATCTTTCCAAAACAACATACAATCCTTGGGACATGCATCAATTTTTTCGTAACTAAAGCCTAAGGCCTCATTAAACTTCTTTGCTTCAGCAAACAACTTGGGCAAGGTTTCACGAACTGAAAACGCTTTTCTCAATAACTCAACTAGCATATCATATGAGGTATCAGTCCAACCACCAAGCATTTTTATGTGCAACAAATGAGTTGTAAAAGAGAGAGCTGTAAATGTCTTACGATTGGGATACAACTCAAGTTGTGCATCTTCAAGCAGCTTAAAAAATTTCTCAGTCTCCTTATCGGGCCCTAACCCCATACTTTCAAGTCCTTCATTATCTCTAATCCCACCATCTTGTCTTGGAACTCCAAATGCATCATGCACCATACCAATCATATCATCTTGAAAATAAGAGCTTTGATTTGCATCTGATTCATTTTTACTAGATGAAGCTAAAGACTCTCCGTGAATTGTCTATCTCGTATAGTTAGTATTGAATCCATTTATAATTAGATGTTCTTTCACGCCACTTCTTGTCCCAAATATAAGGTTCACACATTTCTTGTAAGGACAATATATCTTTGAATCTGGATGCTTTTTATCATAAGCAAATTCTATAAACTTTTCCACCCCTTGTATATAGGTAGGGTCTAGCCTATTCCTTATATGAATCCAACTCTTATCCATAGGAGTTAACTTTAAAAAACCTGAAATTAATATCGTGTCATAGTATTGGTTTATAACTCACAATAAGAATGAAACATGAATGAGAGAGATAAGAATACATTTTGTTGCAGCACAGAAAATATACTAGTCTTGTAAAAATTACATAGTAATCTCACATCTAACCCTCTATCCCTATATGGGTGTCGTTTCCTGGTGGGGAAGCTTTGGGTGGTGTGGTGGGTGCTTTCCACAATGTTATCCTGACTGAAGGGATCTTCTCTCTTTACAAGGGCTTATTGCCCACTATTATGAGTGTGACTCCTTTAGGTGCAATTTTCTATAGGGTGTATGATATATTGAAATCAGCTTATCTGCATTCAACTATGGGAAGGAAAAGGATTTCAGTAGATGAAGGAACAGGGCCAGGATCTGAGTGTTGCAGAACCTTGCTACATGGGGCTATTTATGGTGCTTGTGCTAAGGCTAGTACTATCCATTTGAAGCTCTCCAGAGGCAGCTTCAATTACCAAGTAAAGCAAACAAATTAAGTGCATTGGCAACTTTTGTCAAGACAGTGGAGCGAGGAGGCATTCCAGCTCTCTATGCAGGACTGTGTCCTAGTTGATTACAGGTATGTGGATGCATTGCTCTTGATTTCTAGTTATGTTGATGCACAACTAATTCTCTAATATCATGTTCCGTCATCCATTGTCAGAATGTTGTTCTATTGAAGTACATGATCTGCCGTAGTTAATGGTTCTAAGATTGCGCTTGGTCAGTCTTTGAGAACTTGTTACAGCCGCTAATAGTGCTAAGAGCCTAAGATAGTTAATAAGGCAGGCATGACTGAATAAATTTTGAAATTTGACAGTCAAGGAAATCCTCATGGAATGGATGTCTATTATGCATTTCTTACTCTCAATTCTATGAAGGATTCACTAAACTCTGCCCTCTTGACATTTCTTTTGTGCATTTATGTTGCATGGACTCTTCAAAATATGGGAAATACCATGGACATTCAACGCTCAGATTATATTATGAGATTGGTGTCCAGCATACCTATTTAGACATTAACCTAGAAAGGCTTTTTAGTAATAGAAGTCTACGATTATGCATGAAATGCTCCAAGGCATAAACAAGATTGGTTCTATATTATAAAAAAGAGTATCGGACAAGTATCAGAGAGTGTCCGAGAAGTTTCAGTGTTCGACACTGACACGTGTCGAACATGGACACTTATCCTTCTTTAAGTGTCTGTGGTTCTTAGATTATGAATATTTTGACATGTCCTTGAGATGCAAAGTAAATGAATCTAACTCACCGCACTTGACTGAGTTCATGTAACAGCTTTGTGGCCACTTCAACAAATTTCTCTTCATTTACGCAGGTATTTCATTATGGTACTACACTAACCATCTCCCAAGGGGTGTTAAATAACTAAAATTTTTACTGTGGTATTTCACTATGGTACCTGAAGATGGTATTTTTATTGTTAACTAGTACTTGACGAAGCCACTACCTCTATCGATAACGCAATAGATTTTGTAATCCAAAAAATAATGAGAACGGAATTTGCAGATTGCACTGTAATCACTGTGGGGCTCATAGAATACCCACCGTGATGGACTCTACTATGGTTCTTTCCACTGTGATGTATCTGTAGGGAGGTATTCCCGAACAGATACATTTTAGTTGCCGAACACATGGTTTATGAGAGCACGTGGTAAATATGGTAGGACTTAGCCGGGAAGGGCGGTGAACGGCGATTTGGATCATTGGCATGAGGAGTCATTGGCCCATATAGTCTGTTCGGCAAGTGTAGATAAAAGACACGTGAAGTCATTTACCAAAAGCATAAAAATGTGGACCAGTTACATGTGGGGTCATTAGTCCAGATTCACTGTTCGGCTACGAGATAGCCGAACAAGGAAAGAGCTCCAATCAAGAGTAGGAGCAGAGGGAATACTCTGGAAGATTCCAGAGTAGTCATGTCCCGTAAGGGATGAGATCCCGAGAATATAGGATCTGGGAAAGATACCCAATGAGAATGGGATGTTCGGCCAGTAATGGAAAAGAATCCTAAAAGGACTCTTTTATAATAAACTGATAAGGGAACGAGAGTCCAAGATGTCCTTGGTTCCCTATACGAGATAGGAATTCTAGGGCAACAGGGATGCTTGGACAGCAAGCATACGCAAATCTATAAATACGAGGTAAACCTAGAGATAAAAGGTACGCAATTTTTAGCATTCATACGATTCATCTACTGATAATTAGGGTTTATTGATTAGTACGTGACACTAACTTTGGCATCGGAGGGCCTTTGCCACAAGAGGCAGAGGTGCTCTCACCCCTTGTCTATTTTGCAGATTAGGATGCCGACGACGAATTAGGGTTCTGGTGAAAAGGCACGTATAAGCCATTGCAATCCAAGGTGATCCGAAGCATCAATTGTTTTCATCCCCCTACAATTGGCGCCGTCTGTGGGAAAACGAACCAATTCTTCTGAAAAATAATCATGATGGAAGAAGATCCAATCACGCCGTTTAATCCAAAGGACCAGTTGGGTGGGGGAAGAGATAAATCCCCACCAAGTGCTCCGAGAAAGCCCACTGGTAGACATGACAGAGATAACTCCAAAGAAAAAGGAGACAAAACTACCACTGCCTCCACGAGAAGGAGTAAGTCTCACCGAAGAGAGGAATCAGTCACCCATTCAAGAAGTATACACAATGACAACAATGTCCTCGATAAAAAGAGAAGGGAAATCGAGGAGTACGCTCGTTTGATTAAAAAATGAGAGTATGAGATACAAGAATTACAACGGGTACGAGAGCACCTAGAAGATTCTGAACTTTCTCGAAGGAATTCCTAGAAGGACAGACAGACTCTGGTAGTCCATAAGCAGGCTCATTCACGAGGAAAAAGGAGCAGGAGTCCTATCATAGGGCGATACGAAGCTTCTCCACGAAAGAGGAGAAGCAGAAGTAAAAGCCGAACACCGGAAAGAAGGGCTTCTTCACGAAAAAGGAGGAGCATGGACCGAAGTTCCACCCCAGAAGAGGAGGAAACAAGGAAGCATCATCGGGACAGGTACGAGAGGCCTGATGCTGATTGGGTTAAGGCTACGGCTCACAAGTCGAAGGAACTCGAGGATGGGACAGTAACTGCACGAGAAGCAGCACGGAAGGCCCTGAGTAATATTGCAACCTCCCCCTTTACAAGGAGGCTACAAGAGGCTAGGTTGCCGAGCAGGGTGAAGCACGGTACATTCGTACTATACGAGACAAATGCGGACCCCGTAGCTCACATACAGCACTATCAATAGGTTATGTTCATGCACGAGGGGGATGATGCCATCTTATGCAAGATGTTCCCCTCCAGTCTTGGCAAGGTGGCTTTGTCTTGGTTTCATAAACTGGCCCCACGATCTATACGAGGATGGAGGCAGTTGGTTGAGGGATTCACTGCTCGGTTCTTGGCAAGCAGAAAAACCCCAAAGACGTTTGAAAGTCTTTCCACCATGAAACAGGCGGAAAACGAGCTGATCAGGGATTATGCAAAGAAGTACTGGGAAACTTTCAACGAGATTGAAAGCTGCAGTGAAGAGTATACAATTGCCACCTTCAAGACTGGTTTGCCTATTCGGGGAGAGCTGCGTCGCTCACTGAATAAACATCCGGTAGCCACGTTGGCTAAACTGATGGAACGGATAGAGCAACACGCCAGAATGGAGGATGACATACTCCGCGAGGATGGCAGGATTGTTGCCGAACAGCCAAAGGCACCTGTCAAAAAGGTGGATAAGCCAGAGCCCAAGACTTATAGAGAGAGAAAGGAGTATGAACAGGCTAAGAAAGAGCCGTACAAGGATAAGCAAACTCCTGACCCCAAATCTTTCTTTTCTATCACTACGGTTTGGAAGGAACCAATTTATAGGATTCTTTATCAAATAAAGAATCAGCCATATTTCTGTGGGCAGCGTGCCATTGGAATTTCCGGATTCCAAAGTGCAAGGGCCCGGATCGAGGGAGCGCGAGCGGGGAAGCAAGCGCTAGCAAAATACAGAGTCGCCACTCGGGTTTTGAAGGTCCGACACCCAAGGAACCGTATTTCGAAGCACTTGCCGCGCTGTTTGATTTTGAAAAAGTTAAGGAACCAGTCCGTCATAACCATATCTGGGTTCGGGAGCCAGGTTACGAGAGGGGAAGGGTTTTATGGCACCCCTCTCGCCCAATCCGGAGATCGGTCTCTACTTAGGCACTTACGGAAAAGAGTTTGTTTGCGATTCTGTTTCATTAATCAATTTTTAGCCAGTTAGGGCGGGGGAACAGTTCATCGGAGATTTAAAACTGTAACAGTTTGCAGGATGTGATAAATATGGCGTGGATAGGTGCGATAACAAATAATAAATGGAATAAAGTTCAACACATCAATCGTACATCAAGACAGTGCTGTGTATGATTTTGGCACGAACAAACAGCCAGCTTACATGCGTGAATCCATCTGCATGCAAGCAAACCATCGCGCGACAATACCATACACTCGCGCGAGTGTTGATGCCTCACCAATGGTTTGAATCTTACCCCCTTCTGGGCTCTGGACGGACCAGTGCTCACCCAGGTGCAAACCAAGCAGTTTATAAGTACTTGAAAGTAAACAATATTACAACAGACAGATGGAAATATTATGGAAACACGACCCCTAAACAGTGGGGGTGACTAAACAGAGGCCAAGGCCAAGCTGCTCATGCAAGGGCAGTCCCTGGGAAAACAAAGAACCATCGCGCGAGGAAGTGAAACACGCGCGCGATTGTTCAGACTGGACTTCCAGGAAATGCTTCGCATGCTTAGGGCTCTGAGACGTGTTCAAGAGCATCCCAAGAGCATTCCGAACCAAGTGAAGTTGTAAACTTAGCTAAACTATGATTTTTAACATGCAAAGCAGTGAGCTAATACTTTTAAAAGACTTGAAAGTGACTATGAACATGACAATAAACTTAAAGACCAGCATCCCTTCCCCACGTGGTCCAATCTCATGCAGACAGAACTGTCGCACGAGTGAGCGGGACCATCGCGCGAAGGAGTGCTTGGCAACGGCTCTTGAAACCTTGCTAGCTTTAGGGCTAGAACTGGTATTGATTACCAGCCTCGACCCTGCCAGCCCCCCTCAGGGATTCGAACAGTAAGCAGAAAGGTATTATACCTTTGCTTGAGTGTCTTGGTGATGGCTTGAATGAGGTGGTGAGGCTTGGACTGGGATTATGTGGGAATGGGTGCAATATAGGGTGCTTGTGCTTAAACTTTCCTTCTTCCTTCTTGAGGAAAAATTGGTAACCCTTTAAAATGAAGCATAGGGGGGGGGGGGGGGGTTCTTATAGAAGAAGGAGTTGGTTGGTGGCTAGACAAGGCCATGCAACCAGCCAACAAGGCTGGTCACAATTGCTTGGTGGAGAAGTGGGGTGGCAAAGGTGATGGGAGAATAGGGTAGAGATGGTGCAAGGGGAGCCCCTCAGAACGCTGTTCAGTCGACGAAACGGGGTCACATAGGCCTGTAGCCCCCTGATCACCACGCAATCCAGGTGAAAATGACAAGTGTTGACCATCGCGCGAGACAGTGAGTCCATCGCGCGAGTAGCAAGCTACACCCCGCGAGGGTCAATAGTCAAAACTTTGACTTTGACTAACACCTGGCAAGCAAATCATCGCGCGAGGGTTCCAGTGCATCGCGCGACTGTAAAGCCTGAGGTCCAGGTTTGGATTCAAGGGTTTTTCAGGGCTAAGGATGGGTTCCACGAACGCCAAACTCAAGCCATTCCATGTTCTCAAGACTGTTTTCGACCTGATTCATCATCGGGGAAACAAGAAACCGAAAAATGAAGTAAAACGATCGGGAAATCAGATTGGGGTGTCTACAGTAGTCCCTCTTTGACGGCACGTGGGGCACCATTGGCTGGTAAGGGTAACGTCAAAGATTTCTAGACACCCATCCAATTTTACCCAAAAGCCGATTCGAACGAGAAATGCAAGCAAGTATATACAAATACTGTGCACCAATGGATTGGCGAGGAGATTGATTGCTGATCCGAATTTGGACGGATAGATCGTCGCTGACTTGAAATTGGACGGATGGATCGTCGCTGATGGAAATTGGACGGATGGATCGTCGCTGTTTTGAAATTGGACGGATAGATCGTCGCTGTTTTGAAATTGGACGGATGGATCGTCGCTGAGGAAATAGGACGGATGGATCGTCGCTGACTTGAAAATTGGACGGATGGATCGTCGCTGATTGGAATTGGACGGATGGATCGTCGCTGTTTTGAAATTGGACGGTTAGATCGTCGCTGATTTGAAATTGGACGGATGGATCGTCGCTGATTGGAATTGGACGGATGGATCGTCGCTAATTTGAAATTGGACAGATGGATCGTCGCTGATTTGAAATTGGACAGTTAGATCGTCGCTGATTTGAAATTGGACGGATGGATCGTCGCTGATTTGAAATTGGACGGTTAGATCGTCGCTGATTTGAAATTGGACGGTTAGATCATCGCTGATTTGAAATTGGACGGATGGATCGTCGCTGATTTGAAATTGGACGGATGGATCGTCGCTGATTTGAAATTGGACGGTTAGATCGTCGCTGATTCGAAATTGGACGGTTAGATCGTCGCTGATTTGAACTTGGTAGTAAAGGATATCACGAAGGGATCCATTTGCAAGGCCCGAGTAAGACTCCTGGACTTCATTAAAGCAATGTATAAAATTTGGCCTGAACCAGAGGCTGAACCTGGCCAACGGCCCAGTTGAATCATCGCGCGAGGAAGCCACACCATCGCGCGACTGTTTTCTGTTAGGGCTTGGGTCTGAAACTAGCCCAGACCCGGCCCGAGGCTGCCTTCTTCCTTTTAATCGATAGGGACGTTCGAAAATCGCTCACAGCAGTTTTAAACTCCCTGCAACACTATTCTCTCTCAAATTCCCCCTCTCCAAACCCTCGATTTCGTCCCAAAACCAAGTAAACCCGCACGCGTACCATCTTCCATGGCTGACCACGGCGTTACTCGGGGTAGCGGGGAAGTAGCTGATCGTTCGGAAGACGAGGGAAGACCAATGGTGGTCGAAATAGAGGATCGGCCGCCAGTGGGGGCTGTTGTAGATACCGGTGCAGAGGTAACGGGCGGCGGCGATGGCGAACAGGGCCGCATGCAGGAGACTGGTGGCGAAGGCGATCATCGCGCGACGGTGTCAGACCATCGCGCGACGGAGGAGGCCGGGGTTACGGGGCTTGTTGTTCAGCCATTGGATCCGAGCATGGCAGTAGAAGGCTCGGTGGTGATTGGTGGTGGTTTCGGTAGAGATACCGGTAGCAGTGGCGCTGGCGGTGACGGCGTTGATGGTGATGGCACTGGGCCGAGCGAGACCCCACCGAGGGACCTGGCGAAGGGCAAGGGCGTAGTGGCCGAGGAGGAGGAGACCACCGGGGTTCCTGAGGAGGAGGTACTGTTTCGGCCAGGAGCCACGTCATCGGGCCACAGACCAATCACAAGACAGGATCTCGCAGAGTTTTTGAGCGACGAGAGATTAGCCCGGCTTCTTGAAGAGGATCCCATGATTGGGGCTGCCGTGTTAGAGGCTCGAGAGGAGCGAGAGCGGGTGATAGCCGCCTCAAAGATCGCGGCAAGAGCTGAGAGGGCGAGGGCCGCTGAAGAGGAGGCACTGAAGGATGCAGAGACCGAGGAGAGGATTGGAGCCATGGTACACAGTCCTAGGGTGACAGCGGTGTCCGAGGCGGAGAGTTTGACTCGCGCTCCGTTTTCAGCAGAGGGGTACAGGCCTCCGGTTCCACACTTGTTTGTACCGTCGGGTCTTGCAGCTTACAGGCCACGGCAGGCGGAGTACGACCCCGAGCTCGTTCTGAGAGACCCCGATACCCATATTTCGAGCAGTTGGGCTGAGGTAAATTTCTGAAAATCCCCCATTTCCTTTTGTGATTGCAAATTTAATACAATGCATGTGCTTAAATACCGAGAAACGTGGCATAATCCTTTGAAGTAGATTCGAATAGTGACACTATAGTTTCACGTTGAATGCCATGCATGAGACATAATAACTTGAACCAACCATCTACTATCAGGTTACATTGATTACCTAGAACTTGAGAATGAAAGCTTTACATGCTGATATACGCCCCCCCCCCCCCCCCGTTGCTTGTTTCCGTGTTTAATGCACGAGAGAGCGAGACAGAGAGACATTCGAGGCTTTGGGGGCGCCTGCAGCTCCTTGGCGTTGTACCAGGGTTTACCTGAGAGGGTGAGGCAGTTGGTGGATGAGGCAGGCTTCGGGGAGTTCATACAGACCCTTACTCCGGCCAGAAATGACCATGCGGTCCTGGTTGCACTTGCAGAGAGGTGGAGGGATACCACCAACACCTTCCACCTACCGCTCGGGGAGATGACAGTGATGCCTATTGTGGGCATGGCGTGCCCGTTTTCGGAATTTTCGGATTCCGAGACGCGAGGCAAGGGGCCCGGGTCGAGGGAGCGCGTGCGGGGAAAGCGAGCGCTCGCAAAATACAGAGTCGCCACTCGGGTTTGAAGGTTCAACACTCAAGGAACCGTATTTCGAAGCACTTGCTGCGCTGTTTGATTTGAAAAAAAAGTTAAGGAACTAGTCCGTCATAACCATATCTGGGTTCGGGAGCCAGGTTACGAGAGGGGAAGGGTTTTATGGCACCCCTCTCGCCCAATCCGGAGATCGGTCTCTACTTAGGCATTTGCGAAAAAAGTTTGTTTGCGATTCTGTTTTGATTAGTCAATTCTTTAGCCATTTAGGGCGGGGGAACAGTTTAAGGGATTAAAACTGTAACAGTTTGCAAGATGTGATAGATAGCATGGATGAATGAGATGACAAGTAATAAATGGAATGAAGTTCAAAACATCGATCATACATCAAGACAGCGCTGTGTATGATTTTGGCACAAACAAACAGCCAGCTTGCATGCGTGAGTTCATCCGCATGCAAGCAAACCATCGCGCGACATAACCATATACTCGCGCGAGTATTGATGCTTAACCAATGGTTTGAATTTCATCCCCTTCTGGGCTTTGGAAGGACCAGTGCTCACCCAGGTGCAAACCAAGCAGTTTATAGGTACTTGAAAGTAAACAATATTACAACAAACAGACGGAAATATAATATAAACGCAACCCCTAAACAGTGGGGGTGTCTAAACGGAGGCCAAGGCCAAACTGCTCATGCAAGGGCAGTCCCTGGAAGACACAGAACCATCGCGCGACAGAGTGAGACAGCCACGCGATTGTTCAGACTGGACTTCCAGGAATTGCTTTGCATACTTAGGGCTCTAAGACATGTTCAGGAGCATCCCAAGAGCATCCTAAACCAAGAGGTGTTACAAACTAAGCCAAACAATGATTTTCAAAATGCAAAACAGCAAAACAGTGAGCTAAAGCTCCTTAAAAGACTTTTAAAAGACTACAAACACAATAATAAACTTAAAGACCAGGGTCCCTTCCCCACGTGGTCCAATCTCACGCAGACAGAATTGTCGCGCGAGTATACGGGATCATCGCGCGAGGGTTTCCCAGTTAACAGCTCTTGAAACTCTGCCAGCTTTAGGGCCAGAACTGGTATCGATTACCAGCCTTGACCCTGCCAGCCTCCCTCAGGGGTTCGAACAGTGAGCAAAAAGATATTATACCTTTGCTTGAGTGTCTTGGAGATGGCTTGAATGATGAGATGGTGAGATTTGGAGGGTGATTATGTGGGAGTGAGTGGTGTGAGATGTTTGTGCTTGAGTTTGCCTTCTTCTTTCTTAGAGAGAGATTGGTAACCCTTTGCAAGGAAGCATGGGGGGGGGGGGGGGGGTATTTATAGAAAGAAGGGGTTAGTGGATGGCTAACCAAGGCCTTGTAACCAGCCAACAATGCTGGTTACAATTGCTTGGTGGAGGAGTGGTTGGCAAAGGTGATGGGAGAATGGGGGGTGAGGTGGTTCAAGGGGAGCCCCCCCAGAACGCTGTTCAGCCGAGAAAACGGGGTCACATAGGCCTGTAGCCCCCTGACCACCACGCAATCTGGGTGAAAATGACAGGTGTTGACCATCGCGCGATGAAGTGAGAGCATCGCGCGAGGGTCCAGCCAACCCCGCGAGGGTCAATGGTCAAAGCTTTGACTTTGACCACCACCTGGCAGACAGACCATCGCGCGAGGGTCCTAGTTTGTCGCGCGACATTCAAACCAAGGTCCAGGTTCTGATTAAAGGTTTTAGGGCTAAGGATGGGTTCCTCACATGCCAAACTCAAGCCATTCCAAGTTCTCGAGACTGTTTCGACCTGATTCATCATCGGGGAATCAAGAAACCGAAGAACAAAGTAAAATGATCGAGAAGTCAAATTGCGGTGTCTACAGTAGTCCCTCTTTGACGGCACGCGGAGCACCATTGGCTGGTACGGGTAACGTCAAAGATTTCTAGACACCCATCCAATCCACCCAAAAGCCGATTTAAACGAAAAGTGCTAGCAAGTATATACAAATACCGTGCACCAACGGATTGGGGAGCAGATTGATTGTGGATACGAATTTGGACGGATGGATCGTCGCTGATTGATAATTGGACGGATGGATCGTCGCTGATTGAAAATTGGACGGACGGATCGTCGCTGATTGATAATTGGACGGATGGATCGTCGCTGATTCAAATTGGACTGATGGATCGTCGCTGATTGATAATTGGACGGATGGATCGTCGCTGATTGAAATTGGACGGATGGATCGTCGCTGATTGATAATTGGACGGATGGATCGTCGCTGATTCATAATTGGACGGATGGATCGTCGCTGATTCATAATTGGACGGATGGATCGTCGCTGATTCAAGTTGGACGGATGGATCGTCGCTGATTGATAATTGGACGGATGGATCGTCGCTGATTCAAATTGGACGGATGGATCGTCGCTGATTGATAATTGGACGGATGGATCGTCGCTGATTCAAATTGGACGGATGGATCGTCGCTGATTGATAATTGGACGGATGGATCGTCGCTGATTCATAATTGGACGGATGGATCGTCGCTGATTCAAGTTGGACGGATGGATCGTCGCTGATTGATAATTGGACGGATGGATCGTCGCTGATTCAAATTGGACGGATGGATCGTCGCTGATTGATAATTGGACGGATGGATCGTCGCTGATTCAAATTGGACGGATGGATCGTCGCTGATTGATAATTGGACGGATGGATCGTCGCTGATTGATAATTGGACGGATGGATCGTCGCTGATTCAAATTGGACGGATGGATCGTCGCTGATTGATAATTGGACGGATGGATCGTCGCTGATTGATAATTGGACGGATGGATCGTCGCTGATTCAAATTGGACGGATGGATCGTCGCTGATTGATAATTGGACAGATGGATCGTCGCTGATTCATAATTGGACGGATGGATCGTCGCTGATTCAAGTTGGACGGATGGATCGTCGCTGACTGATAATTGGACTTTACACGGGGAGACCACTGCTGGGGATATAAATGCGCCTTGGATTTTAAAAGTCATCAACTCACAATAAACCTCAAAATTGTTGCAGCGCCTAAGTGAGAACCTATGGGCTCTTAAGGGTGGATAAGCATGATTGGGCCTATCCAGAAGCTGCATTGGGCCTGGAGGCCCAACCAAACCATCGTGCGACATAGTCATACCGTCGCGCGAGGGTTATCTGTTCAGGCCTGGGTCTGTCAAGAGCTCAGACCCGGCCCGGACCTGCTTTCTTCCATACAATCTACGGGGACGTTCGAAAACCGCTCACAGCAGTTTCGAACTCCCTCCAACACTATTCTCTCCCAAACTTTTCCTCTCCAAACCCTTGATTTCGTCCCAAAACTAAGCAAACCCACGTGCGTATCATCATCCATGGCGGATCACAGCGATATCCGAGGTAGTGAACAAGTGGTTGATCGTCCGGAGGACGAGGGAGGACCAATGGAGGTCGAAACGGAGAATCGACCGCGAGCGGGGGCCGCCGTAGACGCCAGTGCAGAGGTAACTAGCGGTGGCGATGGCGAACAAGGTCACGAGCAGGAGGCGGTTGGCGACGAGGATCGTCGCGCGACGCAGTCAGACCGTCGCGCGACAGTGGAGGTCGGGGTCGTGATTGCTGGAGTCGTGCAACTGGACCCGAGCGAGGCCGTAAATGGCTCGGTAATAGTTGGCGGCACTCTCGAGGGTGTAGGCAGTGGAGGTACCGAGGGCGGTGGCGACGGGCCAAGCGAGACTCCGCCAAGGGACCCGGCGAAGGGCAAGGGCGTGGTGGCCGAGGAGGAGGAAGCCACGGAGGTTCCTGAGGAGGAGGTACTGTTTCGGCCGAGGGCCACGTCATCGGGCCACAGGCCGATCACGAGACAGGATCTTGCGAAGTTCCTGAGTGACGAGAGATTAGCCCGGCTTCTGGAAGAGGATCCCATGATTGGGGCTGCCGTGTTGGAGGCTCGAGAGGAGCGAGAGCGGGAGATAGCCGCTTCAGAGGCTACGGCGAGGGCCGAGAGGGCGAGGGCCGCCGAGGAGGAGGTTTTGAGAGATGCGGAGGCCGAGGAGCGGGTTGGAGCGAAGGGGCAGGGACCCAGAGTGACAGCAGTGTCAGAGGCGGAGGGCTTGACTCGCGCCCCATTTTCAGCAGTGGGATACAGGCCACCAGTTCCACACCTGTTTGTACCGTCAAGTTTTGCGGCATACAGGCCACGGCAAGCGGAGTACGACCCCGAGCTTGTTCTGAGAGACCCCGACACCCACATTTCGAGCAGCTGGGCTGAGGTAAATTTCTGAAAATCCCTCATTTACTTTTGTGATTACCATTTTAATACAACGCATGCTGCTTACGTACCGAAAAACATAAGATGATCCTTTGAAGTAGATACGAATAGTGACACTATAGTTTCACGTTGAATGCCATGCATGAGACATAATAACTTGAACCAACCATCTGCTGCCAAGTTGTATTGATTACCTAGAACTTGAGAATGAAAGCCTCACATGCTGATATATTTCCTGTCGCTTATTTCCGTGTCTAATGCAGGAGAGAGCGAGACAGAGGGACATCCAGGGTTTCAGGGGCGCCTGTAGTTCCTTGGCGTTGTACCAGGGTTTGCCGGAGGGGGTGAGGCAGTTGGTGGACATGGCAGGTTTTGGGGAGTTCATACAGACCTTGACTCGGGCCAGGAATGACCACGCTGTCTTGGTTGCGCTTGCAGAGAGATGGAGAGATACCACCAACACTTTCCACCTACCGCTCGGGGAGATGACAGTGACGCCTACTGACTTCGCGGCGATTACTGGTTTGAGGGTTGGAGGCGACCCTATCCCGTTTGACTCGGGCATTCAGGAGGACGAGGCGGCCCTGGAGTGGTTCTTGGGAGAGGTGCCCAAGGTTGAGGAGGGGATGGCGAGATATGGGCAGTTTACCCGGTACCTTGCAAAGGAGGTGGCGACGGAGCAAGAGGCAGAGCAGATGGCCCGGGCTTACTTGCTGTACCTTTTTGGTGCCACCCTGTATCCGAACAGGCGAAGCAAGGTCCACCTATCGTACTTGCCTGCACTGAGGGATCTGAGGACGGCCTCACGTTTTGACTGGGGAGGAGCTGCGCTTGGTGCGGCTTATGGTTTCATGGGGGACTCGTCGAGGACCGAGATGAGCACCGCTGGCTACTGGCGGATTTGGGAGGTATGATCATAATAGAGTAAGGTACATTTTTCATTATGTACTTATCTGTTTGAATACATAAACTGCTCAAATATATTCCTGCATTGTACTAATGATTTGAACCTTGATAACTCTGCAGCTCTGGGCCTATGAAGTTCTGAACATGTGCCGTCCAGTGACAAAGAGCCTGGACTTGGGGATCCTCCCACGTGCTCATATCTGGAGCAAAAAGAATATGGGAGAGAAAAGAGGGCGAGGCGACCTGAATGGCTTCAGGGTATACCTAGACGAGCTCCGACCCTCACAGGTATGTCACGACTTCATCAAATATAAATATGCGTCCCTTTTATTGCTTTAATGCTGTCGCTGACCGACGTTTGCATCGCTTGCTTGCGCAGGTAGAGTGGGATCCTTGGAAAGTGGCAGAGTCAGAGCCTGAGTACTTGGCCAGGAGCAGGGCCGTGACGGCGAGCAGAGTGCTGCTGGAGTCGGCTTTTGGTTGGCAGTGGTACTTGGGTGACCGAGTGACACGCCAGTCGCTTGGCCACGCAGGGTTCCAGGTGCCCGGACCGCTTCCACCACGGGCCTCACACACAGGGGAGTACACGTTGGCCGAGCTAGAGATCTTCACGCGGCCTGACACCGATTTGACACGCTACCTGCGTCCCGGCATGGACTATGCAGTTTACCAGAGAGAGCGCTTGGCGGGGCCGCTGAGAGTACGAGAGTTCAGGGAGGTCCGGAGTCAGGCCCGTGGAGCTGCTGAGGAGAGGAGGGCCGTCGCTGCGAGGCAGAGCAGTGGCGAGAGTGGCGCGAGGCGGGGTCCGAGTGGACCTGTGAGAGGTGGGCCACCAGAGTTGACATGGCGTATAGCTGTGGTGGATTCTCAGGGCAATCCGGCCGAGCTACACCTAGTTCCTGCCAGAGTTGAGCCAGCGCCCGTCACTGTGCCGGTAAGGCATCGTACCCTTCATTATTGTACTTCCATAAAGCCTTGAAATATTGCCCCATTACTTATGTTCAAGTTATCCTTGCAGGTGCCTAATGAGTGGGCGAACGAAGCCGTTCGGCGTATGCTCGCATTGGAGAACGTGATAAGACGGGCGGCAAGTGGCCTGCCTTTGGACTTGCGATACCCACCACCGGCAGCTCAGAGATCTCAGGTATATCCTTTAGAGAAACGATACATTCCTGAATTCGATACTTGACATACGCATGCTTTGCTCGATACATAGTGTACTTTAATTGCCGTCAACTTTGAAATTGATTGTACCTGCTTGCAAACATACAATACATAGAACATATACTAAATGTGCAAAATTTTACAATGCAGACTCAGGGACGGGCGGCTCCTAGGAGGAAGAGCGCGAGAGAGCCTCCGCAGAAGAAGCTAGCAAGCAGAACTCCTACTCCTCCACCTACTACTAGACCACAGACGTGGGGCGTACAGCCACCCGTTGCGAGTGAGGAGGCGGCCCAAGAGGCCGTGGCGCGCGCAGAGGAGAGGTATCAATTGAAGATGCGCCAAAGGCCCTCGCAAGATGAGCCGGTCCGCAAGAAGCGGCTGATCCTGCCCGAGGATTCTGAGGAAGAAGAGGAAGAGGAGGGAAAAGAAGAAGAGGAGGACGAGGAGGCGCCTGACAGCAGTGGTTCAGACGACTCGGCCGATGACCCTGGTTTTAGACAGGATCCTAGAGAGGGAGGCGACGACGACGACGACGACGACGACGACGACGGGGATGGTGATTGGTTCGGGGAGGACTGAGACCTAGAAGCCTCATTTGTCTTTCCACACCTTTGATTTTTGCTTTTGGGCTTGCGTGCCCGCGTAGATAGATGGAAGGCCGGAGTGCCTTAGTTGATACTTGATGCATGTTCTTGGGGCCTGCGCGCCTTTTTGATTTGATGGGCGAGTGTGCCCGAGTTGACATGATGACTTTTGACTGGCCGAAGCGCCGCATGCACAGTAGTATTCCTTGTTTTGACATGGATAGATATGGATTAGCTATAAAATTTGCATTTTCAGTTCATTTTACTCTTGCAATGAACTTAGAATAAATAAACGCTTGCCACTAATACCATGCTTGCATTGATAATGTACCGAGACTGTTCATAAACGCACACATACATACAGACAGAACTAACTCAGAGAAAAACGAAAATGTACCCCAGGATACGGTCAGGACACGAGGACACGAGGATACGAGGGAATGGAATATTGGACATTTAAAAGCCAAAACCCAGAATATTCTAACTTGGATAAAAAGAACATCTTCATGAGGTCATGAATACACAAAATGACTCAAGAGAGCCGACGGACTCGAGGAATACCCCCCGAAATGCAAGATTGCCCAAAATCCTTACGAAGGACACAAAAGGGACACGAGATGGGAAAACATGACTCTATTATGTCTCGGACTGAAACCGACACCTCCGTACAGTCACAATAGGTCACCATCACCTGTACGGCCTGAGAGAAAAAGACACGACCCTCCGGAACGAGTTTTGA
The DNA here is from genome assembly GCF_030253575.1 of Rhododendron vialii. Classification (NCBI taxonomy): domain Eukaryota; kingdom Viridiplantae; phylum Streptophyta; class Magnoliopsida; order Ericales; family Ericaceae; genus Rhododendron; species Rhododendron vialii. The sequence goes on from NC_080567.1 coordinate 3,906,648, forward strand.
CCTTCCGAAACACACATTTGGCCTTGAAACGAGCCACCGAGGGTTCAAAAACCTCGTTAAACGTGATATCTCGAATCCGATGCTTGGATATGGTTGCATATGCTCACATTGACTTGCCGGAACCACAAAAGTTGCAAAAGTACCCTTGGAATAGGATGCGACCAAAATTGGACAGTAGCTGGTGAAATCTGTCAAAATGCAGGTTGAACCATCGCGCGAGGGAGAGAGAATGTCGCGCGATGGAGTGGGTGGTACTCACTCGAGCGATGGGCTGAGACCATCGCGCGATGGTTGGGCCGTGCCAGGCCACCTTATTTTGACCATCTCAGATTTTTGGACGTCCAAGCCTCGTCATCAATCTTTAACTGCTCAGAGTACTTCAAGGGGGGGGGGGGGGGGGGCAGTGCAGAGATGCCCTCACTTTGAAGAAGAAAAGGCCACATGGCAAGGATGTTTGTACTGGGAAGGGAGGACGCTCTATGCATTCCGCCTATAAAGAGGCCAATATTCTGCAAATGAAAGGCAGTCCTCCCATAGTTTGAAAGTCCCACGAGGAAGCAGAATGGCAAATAATCTTCCTGCCTTAATTAGCCCCTGGCTCATGGCCTTTGTTGCTGGAGATTGGCTGTCATTCCGGTTTCACGGGCTGGCCGCATTCTGTTTCCTGCGCAATGTGAGGGTCCGTCCTGAGTTTCTGAGGGTAGCCCTACAATTCTGGGACCCAGAGGTTCACGTGTTCAGGTTTGGGGTTAACGAGCTATGCCCAACCGTGGAGGAATTCCAAGCATACCTCCAAGGAGTTGACTCGAGCGTGATTGTCGTGCCGCCTTATAGGAAGAGCATGCCAAAGCTGTTACAGTCAAGTCTTGATATTACTAGAGGAGCGGCCGAAAGTTTGCTAACTGGAGGGCAAATCAACATCATGCGCCTAATGGAGTGGTATGGGCCAGAAGGGGATGTAGAGAATATAGCCGTGCAGGCTCGACGTCGATTTGCCCTGGCAATCGGCGTGCTGGCTGCTTATTTACTGATATCTCCAAATGGGCAAGTCAACCCCATGCTGGTGAGCGTCGCCGCTCAAATGGGTGCCCGGAGAAATGTGGTACCACTGGTTCTGGTAGAGACACTCATAGGTTTGGATTTGGTTTCTTTCGGCCAAACAAACGTGTTCGGCGGTAGTCCACTACTACTGCAGGTTAGCTTAGTTCTCACTCAGCTCACCTTTTTCCGGCTTTCACACGTTCTGTTTTTACCTCATCTCTCAGCTAAGGCTATATCGAAGCTTCTTACTTGTCTTTTCTCTCAAGCTTTTATGTAACTTCTCACTTGTTTTTCCACTCATGCAGCTCTGGTTATCTGACAAATTGGGATTGCTCACAGCACCGGAAGCAAACTGGCCTCATCTGCCCGGCCGAATGCACCAGCGGGGTATGATCTATCCGGAAATGTCTGTGAATCAATTGTGCGCATTTATGAGGGAAATGCCGCCGAACGAGATCACATGGCGGCATGAAGCTTTAAACATTCCAGACATGGCCCTGAGTTCTGCAGGATTCGAGAGAGTAGTGATAGCTGGGCTGACCGCTTTCACATTCTACATCCCCGGACGCATCCTTCGTCAGCTAGGAATGAGTCAAGGACTCCACCGAGCTGGGACTGAAGATTTCCAAGTCCCTGCTTTCACTGCCCAGAATCTGAGAGGGTATGAGCACGACTGGGGCCTGCGGCAACTCGAAGGAGCTGACCCAGACTTTAGCACGGAACTTACGCACCGATATCAAACATGGCTAAGAAGGGAAATCGCAAGCAGGCAAAACAACAATTGACTTCTGACGAATCCTGATGATCTAGAATAAACCGTGAGCCTGTTAAGGCCTCGAGCACTTTATTCTATTTTTATGCTTTAATCTTTTTAAGAATGCTCAGCCTGTGTAATAGAAGTTATAATTTGGATAAAAATGAAAGTTCGAGAGTTTTCCCCTTTTGACCCAAGTGTTGAACCGCCATGTCACCCAAGTATTGGGTCAACTCCTGGTAATGGGAAACCGTGGATCAAGTTGATGGATTGTGACCGAATCTCACAGAGAGATTGCCTACGTATCCCCTTTCAGGGAATCAGGTCAGCACGTAGTTCAGGCTAAGGTTCACTCGAGTATTTTAACTCTCCTTTTGCGCTCTAAATTTTGCCTAGTGCTGCCACTTCGGGTTTTTCAGCCTAGCGAGCTTTGACTGATGCCTATTTATTTTTGCCTAAACCGCCTTCTCAGGTTTTCGGTCTAGCAGGCTTGCTCTAATTTTTGCTTGGAACCGCCCACCCTTGTGGTTTTCGGCCCAACGAGCTTCTCTCAGGGATAGTATCGTTTGAGTTGATCCAGGTTAACCAGAGAGCTGAATTCGTTGCCGTCAAGATCAATGAGCTGAGCCGCTCCCCCAGAAAGGATGGTCTTGATGATGTAAGGTCCGGAACGTTTGGGTCGAAACTTGCCACGGGGGTCAAAAACTGGTGCCCGAATCTCTTTCGTAACCATGTCCCCTTTGACCAAGTCTCTAGACTTCACTTTTTTGTTGAACGCCCGGGCAATTCTTCGCTGATACCCCTGAACATGATACAGGGCCCGAAGCCTCCTTTCATCGAAAAGCATGAGTTCGACAAATCTCCCACTGAGCCATTCAGATTCCGAGAGTTCCGATTCTACCATGATCCTCAAAGACGGCACCTCAAGCTCTATAGGGAGAACTGCTTCCATCCCGTAGACCAAGGAATAGGGGGTTGCCCCCGTTGATGTTCGAATCGACGTTCGATAACCCCAAAGAGCTAAAGGCAGTTGCTCGTGCCAGTCCCTGGCGGACTCTGCAGACTTCTTGATGATTGTCTCGACATTTTTGTTGGCCGCTTCAACCGCACCATTTGTTTGGGGACGATAGACCGTTGAGTGATGGACTTGGATCTTGAATTCTTTGAAGAGCTCCAGGACCCTGCCTTTGAAATGACTCCCATTGTCTGATACGAACGCTTGCGGAACCCCATATCGGTAGATGATGTTTTTCCTGATGAAGTGAGCGACTTGAACTGCCGTTAGGCTTTTATAAGATTCAGCCTCCACCCATTTGGTAAAATAATCTATGGCCACGAGGATGAACCTATGACCATTTGATGCGGATGGTCTGACCATGCCGATGACATCGATGCCCCATACAGAGAAAGGCCAAGGCGAAGCCGTGCCAAACAGGTTAGAGGGTGGAACATGCATTAGATTAGCATGAATTTGGCATTTGTGACATCGCCGCACATAATCTACACACTGAGATTCCATAGTAGACCAGAAATAGCCTTGGCGCAAGATTTTCCTAGCCAGCATGACGCCGCTCATGTGAGGGCCACAGACCCCCTCATGGATCTCCTCCATGATTCTGACGGCCTCGGTCCCGTTGACACAGAGCTTGTGCATTCCGCAATGAGACCTCCTATATAACTTTCCCCCACAAATGATGTACTGGGCGGCTATCCTCCGCAATGCAGTTTGATCTTTCTTGGAGGCCTCAGCCGGATACGTGCCATTCTCGACGAAATTCCATATGTCATGGTACCAGGGTAGGCCATCATTGACATCATCGATGGCGTTGACGTATTGATAAGCGGGGCGGTCCCGTTGTTCAATTAAGACTGGGCGGAGTTTGACTCCGAAGGGTAGTTCGACCATGGAAGCCAAGGTTGCAAGGGCATCGGCAAACTGGTTCTTCAAACGGGTGATGTGGGTGAAAGTCACTTTGTTAAAGCGAGGAATTAGCCCCTCCAAATCTTGATGATAAGGTTTCAACCCCTCTTCACGCACCTTCCAGTCCCCATTGGCTTGAGATACAACAAGATTAGAGTCCCCGATGACCTCGAGTCTTTCTACGCCGAGCGTGAGCGCAGCCTCCATACCCACGATACAGGCCTCATATTCAGCTTGGTTGTTTGTAACATCGAAGTTAAGCTTGAATGCAAGCGGAATATGAGAACGATCAGGGGCGACTAGCAAAACCCCGATCCCAAATCCTTTCTGATTGGCCGCCCCATCGAAGTAAAGAGTCCAAACGTCTTCGACAACTGTTAGCACTTCTTCATCTGGGAACACAAAATCTGCATCTTTCGGTCCATCCACAGGGTGATCAGCCAAAAACTCAGCGATGGCTCGCCCCTTTACCGACTTCCTCGTGACATATTCGAGGTCGAATTCTGCCAGAAGGAGCAACCAGCGTGCTAACTTACCAGTGAGAGCCGGTTTCTCAAACAGATACTTGAGTGGATCCATTCGAGAAATCAATTTCACTGGGTAAGCCAGCATGTAGTGTCTCAACTTCTTAGAAGCCCAAACCAAAGCCCAACACGTTTTTTCCAAGGCAGAGTAGCGCTCTTCAGACCCAACCATTTTCTTACTCAAGTAATAAATGGCCTTCTCAACTCCCTGGTCACCCTCTTGAGCTAGCAAGCATCCCATGGATGTAGAACTCACAGATAAGTATACAATCAAGGGCTTTCCGGGCACTGGTGGCATCAAGACAGGCGGGTTTTGCAGATAGCTCTGAATGGACATAAAAGCCGCCTGACATCTGTCCGACCATACAAACGGGGTGTCCTTCTTGAGTAGACGAAACATCGGCTCGCAAGTTAAGGTTAACTTGGCGATGAATCTGCTGATGAACTGAACCTTCCCCAAAAAGCTTCGCACTCCCTTTTCAGTTTCTGGTGGCTTCATTTCAAGCACCGCTTTGATCTTGGACGGATCGACCTCAATCCCACGCGAAGTGATCATGAAACCGAGCATCTTACCTGCTGTGACCCCAAAGGTGCATTTCTGTGGATTGAGACGCATGCGAAACTTTCGGAGCCTCTCGAAAAACTTCCTCAGTACAGGCACATGCCCTTCCCGAGTTTTTGACTTAGCAATCATGTCGTCTACGTAGACCTCAACCTCTTTATGCATCATGTCGTGCAGAATGGTCGTAGCGGCTCTTTGGTAGGTGGGACCAGCATTTTTCAAACCAAACGGCATGACCAAGTAACAATAAGTCCCCCATTCGGTGATGAAAGTCGTTTTCTCACGGTCCTCCGGCGCCATAAGAATCTGGTTATATCCGGAGAAACCATCCATGAATGAAAGCAGGGCATGGCCCGCCGTATTGCCCACCAGTACATCGATATGTGGCAGGGGAAAATCGTCCTTGGGGCTTGCCTTGTTCAAATCCCTAAAGTCCATGCATACTCGAATTTGTCCATTCTTTTTAGGAACTGGAACGATGTTGGCAACCCACGTAGGGTATTGAGAAACCATGAGAAAATCGGCGTCGATCTGCTTAGTGACGTCTTCCTTGATCCTCTGCACCCAATCTGGCCTCATCCGCCTCAACTTCTGCTTCACAGGTTTGGCATTTGGTAGTAAGGGGATTCGATGCTCCACTATTTCTGGGTCGATGCCGGGCATGTCTTGATGAGACCACGCGAAGATGTCACTGAATTCTGAGAGCAGCTCTTTGAAATCGTGATGCTCCTCTGGAGATAAAGTGGAGCCCACCTGAACCATTCGGGGATCATTCTCGTCTTTCAAGTTTATTAAAACTATTTCTTCTTTTAACGGTTGAGCATGCCTTTCGTCTTCCCTCTCGATGAGGGCACGGATTTCCTTGGGAATATCCCCATCGAAATCTATCCCCTCATCGTCAGGGTCGACACAGTTTATATAAAGATCATTCAAGTAGCCAGAAGAGGATTCCTTCATTTCATAAGACCCTGCAGGGTCGCCAAGTACAAGGGAATCAAACTCAAAGTAAAAGCCATGACGTGGAGGGCCAAGAGGCACAAATTCCGACTCAGAGCTAGACTTAGACTCAGACGACTCAACAGACTCAGTGTCAGACTCTCATACATCATCAATGCAAGTAAGGCGCGGTTTGAAAATGCAATTTTTAAGGCTACCCTTTGCTTCTGTGATGAGGGAGAGAGGATCCTCGAGGTCGTCGGAACCGAGCATGAACACCTCGGCCTCTTCAGCTTCCTTGGCCAAACCCACTTGGGAGAACTCATAAAACAGCTGCTCTAAGCTCCCTTGATCAAAAGACATAAGCCAATCAGTCTTCAGCTTAGGCTGGCTAAGCTTCCTTTTGAACTCCGCCCTTGCTGGCTCTTCATCACTGGAGGACCAAGTGTCATCAGCGAAAACCTCAAACCCAGGCAGCAAATCCCCAGTGACTGAATCGATAAAAGGCTCAGGCTGTCCGGTGTAGATGTCATTCCCCACTTCGCGCACAAAGTAGCTGTCGGGTTCACCATAGAGAGATCGAGGTTTTCCCGTGCATTTCCTTCTTTTGGCATCCTTGGTAGAGGAAGAGTACCCCAAACCAAGGCGGCCCTCACAGGAAGGAAAGGCAGGGAACTCCGGGATCCCTTGTTGGTGAATCCCGAGACCAAGACCAGGTAAATAGGACATCCTCCTCATGATGTCCAAGGCGACAGAGCTTATGATGAAGTCCCCATCCACGTTGATAGTCAAAACCGAACCAGAAGTGTCGAAAGAGAAACCCCCGAGATCAACGTCTTCCTCGCCGTGCGCAATCCCCAAAACAGGCGTGCCATCTTCCTTAAGCGGGCGAATGCCCGAGTCCCCGCAAATAGTCAAAGTTCCAGTAGGCAGTCCCAACATAACCTTTTGGTGAAGAGTAGACGGTACAGCCATGATGTCAGATCGGTGAAGCCACGGCCTTCCCAGCAGAAGATTAAAGGTGGCGGGGATGTCGACCACATGGAACTCAACATCCATCTCAAACCCTTCAGCGTCAAGTTTGAGCACGAGCGTCCCCTCGACCACGCGACGAGTGCTGTTGTATGCCTTAACAGCCAGATTGGAAGGTGCGAAGTCTTTCTTGGCCAGTCCCAAACGGTAAGCCACTCTCAACGGGCAAACATTGATTGCCGATCCGTTGTCGATCAGAACAGTGGGAATCCAGAGTCCTTTACACTTAACAGTGATGTGCAAGGGGCGATTGTGATCAACCCCTTCGATCGGTAGATCCTTGTCGGTGAAGACCACGGTGTGCCTAGAAGTAGGCGGGAGAATTATAGATATCATCGCTTCAGGCGTGACATCCGGTTGGATCTCAAGGCGAGAGAGAGTGTGGCAGAACTTCTGACGATGTTCGCGGGAGGAACAGATTAGTCCCCAAAGTGATATAGCAGCAGGAATCCGCTCCAGCTGCCCCTGAATCATGTCATCATTCGGGGAGCTAGGAGGTGCCTCAAATGGTGCAGACCTTGAGAATGCAGAAGGTTCGTTCCTTTTGTTAGAAGAATTGGACGAGCTCCCAGCCTGAAGATTGGAAGGTTGAAAAATTCGTCCACTCCTCGTAACGTTGAGAACGTTCTCTAAAGAGGGTATCACTTGAAGGTCTTGACGGTCATCCCAAAGATCAGCAGGGGCTTCCCCCAATTTGCGTTTCCCTTTGTCAGAAGGCAGTGGGGCTACAGGTGCTTCCATGCCTAGATCGAGGTCTTGAGCTAAATCGTTCCACAGCAGCGACTCCCAGAAATCTGGCTCCTTAACGGCTACAGCCTCCCCAATGGGCTCCGTGTTAGCAATAAACGGGACGTCCCAGAGTCCCCCATCGGCAAGAGAGCGGTTGACAGTCCAGACCTCGGACCCAACTTGGATATTAACCACGTCATCAACATCCCAGAGGTCTGCTGGCGGAACAAGGTCCGTAACCATAATGCTGTGATCTTACTCGGTCGGATAAGGCGGTGTGGGGCGCGAGAGTTCCTCGCTAATGATGTAGAATGTAGGGTCGTACTCAGTGTTAGTTACAGAGCCAACCAGCCTGTCAAGAGTAGAAGGGAGAAAGCATTCCCCCAAGACGCGAGTTTCCTCCTGAACGAGACCCTCCTCTATGAATTGAATCTCGTGATCGGGCAGAGCATATCCTTGAAGAGGATTAAGGTCGAACTCTAATGGAAACTGCCACGCGGGCTCGGGATCCCAATAGTACTCCTCCTCAGGCAGAACGGGTTCAGGCTGTTGAAAAAGCATGTTCAAAGAGAATCCATCCAAAGGGTCAAGCATGCCTGCCTCATAATTAGCCATCCAGGCGTCATACCAAGCATGGTTAAATGGGACATATTCGGGGTTCTGGGGGAAACCGTCTAACTCTAGATCCGTCCATTCATTGATTATGGGGGCTGCATAATCATCATTATCGGCGATAGCCCATCCTACTGCTTGCATATCAACCTATCGTTCCGGTAGAAAAGGGACAGCAGACCTAAAGCGGCTTATCAAATTCGGAGAGGAGTTTGGATCCGTCACATCGAAATACGGGCTGTCCAAGGAAGAAACAGAGTTGAGCTGCACGGAAGGAATGGACTGGTGAAACAGTTCGCTGATGGAGGCATTGAACACAAACGTTCCATTTTGCAGGCGTGCGAGAGGCACATCGGGCTTGGACGACTGTCCTTCTTCAAGATGGATGTAGAAAATCTCGGCTTCGGGCTGAGAAAGGATGGGCACGACCGGCCTGGGTTGGTTTGTTGAGGTTATATGGTCAGTGGGGTTGAATATAGTGGAGCTAGGGTTGATATAAGTGGAGCTGATGGATATTTGGTTGATGCGGGGAGCAGCATTGTGCTTTGGCAGGGAGTTGGAGAGGATGTTTGGTTTTTGGGTTGGTGGAGGTGGAGCGTGGAGAGTTCCTTCATCTATGAGATCCTGGATCGCATGTCGAAGACGGAAACAGGAGTCCGTAAGATGTCCAACCCCTTGGTGGTAGGCACAATAAAGGTTAGCTTTGAAGTTGGGTGAAGGGTTCTTAGGCAGAGGAGTCGGGTCAAGGGGTTTCAGATGCCCTGACTGGATTAACTTCTCCATGACAGATGACAGTGGAGCTTCAAACACGGAGAAACTGCGGGACTGACCGCGGGGCCGGTTATTTTGTGGGGTTTGCACCTGGTTAATCTCAGCGACGCGATTGGTTGTATTGGAAGAGGAAGCATTAGTGCCGCTAGTTGCTGTGTTGGAAGACGTCCCACTGCCAAACAACGCATTGGTGTTTCCTGAGTAGACCCGAGGCTTTGGTTTCGAAGGGTTAGAAGACTCCCTTCTTGACAGAATCCCACTTTGTAGCGCATCCTCGATGGCCATTCCAGATTCGAAGAAAGTATCAAAGTTCGAGGAGGCTTGGACAAGAACCAAATGCCTAGCATAATCAGGCTGAAGATTGCGAGAGATGATTCGGAGCTGATCTCTCTCACTCGGGCGATCGGTCATCTGAGCAGCCTTCGTCCTCCATCTTTTGACAAAATCCGCGAAGGATTCCTTAGCTTCCATTTTCGTGGACTCAAGTTCTCGGGTTGTCATCTTGAGCTGGGAGTTGTAACTATACTGCGAAATAAACGCAGCACCGATGTCTTCCCACGTCCTCCTTTTAGCGATGTCGAGTGACAAAAACCAGTGAAAAGCGGGTCCTGAGAGAGTCTGAGGGAACAGCTGGGACATGGCCTCGGGTTCAACAGCCAAGAGTTTCATGGCGGCATGGTAGCCATAGAGATGAGTCTTCGGGTCGCCACTCCCATCAAACTTGGCGAGATCAGGCATTTTAAACTTGTCGGGGAGCTTAGCATTAGGATACAAGCAGAGGCAATCTAAATCAATTCCCCCGGCGCTGATCTTTTCAGACTTGGACACAGATTCCTCCAGCTTGACGATCTTTGCCATGAGAGCAGTCATGTTAGGATCCAGAACGGGTCTTGCCACAGCGAGATTCAGATTCGCAGCCTCCGGGTGAGTCTCTCTCGGGTTGGGCTGAATTATGATCCGCCCCGCATGGTTAGGGTCTTCAACAAAGATCGGTTCCGCATGGTCGTCCTCATCGACCTCGCCTACCACTTTTGCAGCTGGCGGGAGACGAGTGTTGATAAGATCATTGAGCCTAGTGAGGTTTGCATCAGTCTGAGCACCCCTTTGCTGCATGGTGGTGATGCTGTTCTGGATGTTCATGAGCATGGTTTCGAGACTCAGTGGTTGCGGATGATCTGCCATAATGGAGGTTCCGGATGAACTTGACGAGGACGGGGAGGTTGGTGACGCCGGAGACTCAATTTCCTGGAGAACTGACGGTGATCCTGATCGTAAAGCGGCCAACAAGGAGCACGGAGAGTCTTTCGGTGTGACTGACTGAGTTTGCAACCTGACTAGCCTTTGAACGGAATTCTGATGCAGACGTTCCCTAGTGGGTTTGGCTTTCTGCCTCGATACTTTCCTTGGTGGCGCAATGGTTCAGAATTCTGCCTTGCTTTGCTGTAAGAAAAGGTTCGATAAGGGCCCTGCAGCAACCTTACTCTAAACAAAAGACTTTAAAGTGATAACACAGCCATCGTCGTCAGTGTCGCCCTTAGACTCTAAGACTACAGACGAGTCTGTCTCATGATGTTCGGACACTGCCAAAATCCTCGGATTTCTTTTCGAGAGTGTATCCTCGTTTGAATCGAATAATACTAAAAGATGTCAAAAATAGTCTAAGCCTTTGACTTTTCCGTTCTTGAAGTTTCAACTTTGAACTTGGAATAACTCGAGGTGGATGACGTGATACCTTAACCGGGACGGCGTAGGCGTCACAGTGCCATAGCCTGAGCGGTGTACGTGCTGCGCACGATAACCAGGGTGGTATAAGCATCACGGCATTCGCTCCGTCGTTCCTTGTTTTCTGTTTTGAAACTTCAATCGGGATATAGACAAGGACTTAGAAAGTTTTGATTTCCCAAAGTCTTGCTGATCCTAGGACTTTGAAAATCTGATAACACGCACCGCAAAGATGCGTGACTCTTCATCGGGCCTAGCAGCGTCCTAATAAACATAAGACAGACTCGAAAGAGAGACAACCTAGAAGCCGCCCTAAACATGCCCCTACGCAAAACGGTATGTATGTACAGCGCATGCGATAGGGAAAGCAGTAACACGTAGACAGTATATGGGGGTTAGATGCAAGTAGATCTTAACCTGTAGGTACCTGTCCTAGTTTAGAGAGTTCTAATGCTTTGTATATGCAAAGGCTGGTTTTGGCTTGTAACGGGTTCCTTGGACTAGAGCCAAGATATACCTCCCGCTGCCCGCGTAATCGCAGAGCAACAGTCAAACGGTAGAATGACTCATCATCGTCGAAGGTTGTTGGTCATTCGGGGTCCCCGAGCTCCGGTAAACCGTGCCGGATTGCCAAAACGATCCAACGGGGCTTATCCCACATCGATGTAAATGAAGATGCTAAAGAAGTTGATTAATAAAAATAGAATCGCAAATTCGCAAACGCCCTTTTCAAATTTGGCTCACTTCATTTAGTCAATGCTTAGAAGAAACTACACGAGAGAATGATCGGAAAAGTCCCAGATTGGATTGGCCGGACACGAGGTCCCGTTAAATCACCATTCCAACCTTCGGTAGCGCGAAGCTCACCGTTTTGACAAACTTTTGTGGGATCGTTCTTCAAGCGTATTAAAATCTAAGTATATACCAATATTGATTCGATCCCCAGCAGAGTCGCCACTGTGGGCATGGCGTGCCCGTTTTCGGAATTTCCGGATTTCGAGACGCGAGGCAAGGGGCCCGGGTCGAGGGAGCGCGTGCGGGGAAAGCGAGTGCTCGCAAAATACAGAGTCGCCACTCGGGTTTGAAGGTTCAACACCCAAGGAACCGTATTTCGAAGCACTTGCTGCGCTGTTTGATTTGAAAAAAAAAGTTAAGGAACTAGTCCGTCATAACCATATCTGGGTTCGGGAGCCAGGTTACGAGAGGGGAAGGGTTTTATGGCACCCCTCTCGCCCAATCCGGAGATCGGTCTCTACTTAGGCATTTGCGAAAAATGTTTGTTTGCGATTCTGTTTTGATTAGTCAATTCTTTAGCCATTTAGGGCGGGGGAACAGTTTAAGGGATTAAAACTGTAACAGTTTGCAAGATGTGATAGATAGCATGGATGAATGAGATGACAAGTAATAAATGGAATGAAGTTCAAAACATCGATCATACATCAAGACAGCGCTGTGTATGATTTTGGCACAAACAAACAGCCAGCTTGCATGCGTGAGTTCATCCGCATGCAAGCAAACCATCGCGCGACATAACCATATACTCGCGCGAGTATTGATGCTTCACCAATGGTTTGAATTTCATCCCCTTCTGGGCTTTGGAAGGACCAGTGCTCACCCAGGTGCAAACCAAGCAGTTTATAGGTACTTGAAAGTAAACAATATTACAACAAACAGACGGAAATATAATATAAACGCAACCCCTAAACAGTGGGGGTGTCTAAACGGAGGCCAAGGCCAAACTGCTCATGCAAGGGCAGTCCCTGGAAGACACAGAACCATCGCGCGACAGAGTGAGACAGCCGCGCGATTGTTCAGACTGGACTTCCAGGAATTGCTTTGCATACTTAGGGCTCTAAGACATGTTCAGGAGCATCCCAAGAGCATCCTAAACCAAGAGGTGTTACAAACTAAGCCAAACAATGATTTTCAAAATGCAAAACAGCAAAACAGTGAGCTAAAGCTCCTTAAAAGACTTTTAAAAGACTACAAACACAATAATAAACTTAAAGACCAGGGTCCCTTCCCCACGTGGTCCAATCTCACGCAGACAGAATTGTCGCGCGAGTATACGGGATCATCGCGCGAGGGTTTCCCAGTTAACAGCTCTTGAAACTCTGCCAGCTTTAGGGCCAGAACTGGTATCGATTACCAGCCTTGACCCTGCCAGCCTCCCTCAGGGGTTCGAACAGTGAGCAAAAAGATATTATACCTTTGCTTGAGTGTCTTGGAGATGGCTTGAATGATGAGATGGTGAGATTTGGAGGGTGATTATGTGGGAGTGAGTGGTGTGAGATGTTTGTGCTTGAGTTTGCCTTCTTCTTTCTTAGAGAGAGATTGGTAACCCTTTGCAAGGAAGCATGGGGGGGGGGGTATTTATAGAAAGAAGGGGTTAGTGGATGGCTAACCAAGGCCTTGTAACCAGCCAACAATGCTGGTTACAATTGCTTGGTGGAGGAGTGGTTGGCAAAGGTGATGGGAGAATGGGGGGTGAGGTGGTTCAAGGGGAGCCCCCCCAGAACGCTGTTCAGCCGAGAAAACGGGGTCACATAGGCCTGTAGCCCCCTGACCACCACGCAATCTGGGTGAAAATGACAGGTGTTGACCATCGCGCGATGAAGTGAGAGCATCGCGCGAGGGTCCAGCCAACCCCGCGAGGGTCAATGGTCAAAGCTTTGACTTTGACCACCACCTGGCAGACAGACCATCGCGCGAGGGTCCTAGTTTGTCGCGCGACATTCAAACCAAGGTCTAGGTTCTGATTAAAGGTTTTAGGGCTAAGGATGGGTTCCTCACATGCCAAACTCAAGCCATTCCAAGTTCTCGAGACTGTTTCGACCTGATTCATCATCGGGGAATCAAGAAACCGAAGAACAAAGTAAAACGATCGAGAAGTCAAATTGGGGTGTCTACACCTATTGACTTTGCGGCGATCACTGGTTTGAGGGTTGGAGGTGACCCTATCCCGTTTGACTCGGGCATTCAGGAGGACGAGGCGGCCCTGGAATGGTTCTTGGGAGAGGTGCCCAAGGTTGAGGAGGGGATGGCGACATATGGACAGTTCACGAGATACCTGAGAAAGGAGGTGGCAACTGAGCAGGAGGCGGAGCAGATGGCCCGGGCGTACTTGTTGTACCTCTTTGGTGCTACCCTGTACCCGAATAGGCGTAGCAAGGTTCACCTATCGTACTTGCCTGCACTGAGAGACCTGAGGACAGCCTCACGCTTTGACTGGGGAGGAGCTGCACTTGGCGCAGCTTATGGCTTTATGGGGGACTCATCGAGGACTGAGATGAGCACTGTTGGGTACTGGTGAATTTGGGAGGTATGATTATAATAGAGTAAAGCACATTTCCACTGTACGCTTATCTTTTTGAATACATAACCTGCTCAATAATATTTCCGCGTTGTACTAATGATTTGAACTTTGATAACTGTATAGCTCTGGGCCTATGAGATTTTGAACATGTGCCGTCCAGTGACAAAGAGCTTGGACTTGGGGATCCTCCCACGTGCTCATATCTGGAGCAAGAAGAATATGGGAGAGAAAAGAGGGAGAGGTGACCTGAACGGCTTCAGGATATACCTAGACGAGCTCCGACCCTCACAGGTATGACATGACTTTATCAAAATAGAAATATGCATCCCTTTTACTACTTTAATGCTGTCGCTGACCGACGCTTGCATTGCTTGCTTGTGCAGGTAGAGTGGGATCCTTGGAGAGTGGCAGAGCCAGAGCCTGAATACCTAGCCAGGAGCAGGGTTGTGACAGCGAGCAGAGTGCTGCTCGAGTCGGCCTTTGGTTGGTAGTGGTACTTGGGTGACCGAGTGACACGCCAATCACTTGGCCATGCAGGGTTCCAGGTGCCCGGACCGCTTCCGCCACGGGCCTCACACACAAGGGAGTACACGTTGGCCGAGCTAGAGATCTTCACGCGGCCTGAAGCCGACTTGACACGCTACCTGCGTCCCGGCATGGACTATGCAGTTTACCAGAAAGAGCGCTTGGCAGGGCCGCTGAGAGTGCGAGAGTTCAAGGAGGTCCGAAGTCAGGCCCGCGGAGCTGCTGAGGAGAGGAGAGCCATCACAGTGAGGCAGAGTAGCAGTGAGAGTCGCGTGAGACGGGGTCCGAGCGGACCTGTGAGAGGTGGGCCACCAGAGTTGACATGGCATATAGCAGTGGTGGACTCTCAGGGCAATCCAGCTGAGCTACACCTAGTTCCTGCCAGAGTTGAGCCAGCGCCTGTCACCGTGCCGGTAAGACATTGTAGCCTTCATTATTGTACTTTCATAAAATCTTGAAACATTGCTCCATTGCTTATGTTCAAGTTACCCTTGCAGGTGCCCAATGAGTGGGCGAACGAGGCCGTTCGGTGTATGCTTGCACTGGAGAACGTGATAAGGCGGGCGGCAAGTGGCTTGCCCTTGGACTTGCACTACCCACCACCGGCAGCTCAGAGATCTCAGGTATACCCTTCAGAGAAACGATACATTCTTGCATTCGATACATGACATATGCATGCTTTGCTCGATACATAGTATACTTTAATTGCCGTCAACTTTGAAATTGATTGTACCTGCCTGCAAACATACAACACATAGAATATATACTAAATGTGCAAAAATTTACAATGCAGACACAGGGACGGGCGGCTCCTAGGAGAAAAAGTGCCAGAGATCCTCCACAAAAGAAGCTAGCAAGTAGGACTCCTGCTCCTCCACCTACTACTAGACCACAGACACGGGGCGTACAGCCACCTGTTGCGAGTGAGGAGGCGGCCCGAGAGGCCGTGGCGCGCGCTGAGGAGAGGTATCAACTGAAGATGCGCCAAAGGCCCTCGCAAGATGAGCCAGTCCACAAGAAGCGACTAATCCTGCCCGAGGATTCCAAGGAAGAAGGGGAAGAGGAGGAAGAGGAAGAAGAAGAAGACGAGGAGGCGCCTGACAGCAGCGGCTCAGACGACTCAGCTGACGATCCGGGTTTTAGACAGGATCCTAGAGAGAGGGACGATGACGACGACGACGGAGATGGAGACTCGTTCGGGGAGGACTGAGGGCTACTAAGAAGCCTCATTTCGCTTTCTGCACTCTTGATTTTTTTTGCTTTTGGGCCTGCGTGCCCGCGTAGATAGATTGAAGGCCGGAGTGCCTTAGTTGATACTTGATACACGTTTTTGGGGCCTGTGTGCCTTTCGAATTTGATGGGCGAGTGTGCCCGAGCTGACGTGATGACTTTTGACTGGCCGAAGCGCCCCACGCACGGTAGTCTTCTTTAGTTTGACATGGATAGATTACGGCTTAGCTATAAAATTTGCATTTTCAGTTTATTTTACTCTTGTAATGAACTTAGAGTAAATAAACGTTCGCCACTAATACTATGCTTGCATTGATAAGGCACTGAGACTGTTCACAAACGCATGCATACGCACAGACAGAACTAACTCAGAGAAAAAACGAAAATATACCTTAGGATACGGTCAGGATACGAGGATGCGAGGGAATGAAATATTGGACATTTATAAGCCAAACTCAAAATATTCTAACTTGGATAAAAAGGACACTTCCGCGAGGTCACGTATATACAAAATGACCTATGAGAGCTGACGGAATCAAGAAACACATCCCGAAACGCAAACTTGACCCAAAACTTTACGAGGGACACAAAACGGACACGAGATGAAAAGACATTACTCTATTATGTCCCGGACTGAAACCGACACCTCCGTACAGTCATATTAGGTCACCATGACTTGTACGGCCTGAGAGAAAAGGGCACGAACCTTCGGACCGAGTTTCGAACTCCTGAAATGCTCATTTGGCCTTGAAACGGGCCACCGAGGGTTCAAAAACCTCGTTAAACGCAATATCTCGAATCTGATGCTTGGATATAGTTGCATATGCTCATAGTGACTTGCCGGAATCATAAAAGTTGCAAAAGTACCCTTGGAACAGGAAGCGACCAAAATTGGACAGTAGCTGGTGCAATCTGTCAAGATGCAGGCTGAACCATCGCGCGAGACATTGAGTCCGTCGCGCGATGAAGTGGATAATGGTCACTCGCGCGACTGAATGGGATCATCGCGCGATGGTCAAACCCTGCCAGACCACCCTTTTTTGACGACTTCAGATTTTTAGGACGATCTAGCCTTGTCATCACCCTTTAAACACTCAGAGTACTTCAAGGGATAGTGCAGAGATGCCCTTACTTTGAAGGAGTGGATGCCACGTTGTATAGATATTTGCCCTGGGAAAGAAGAATACTTCACGTATACTGTCTATAAAGAGGCCAATACTCTGTAAATGGAAAGCATCCCTCCCTCAGTTTGAAAGTCCCACAAGAAGCAGAATGGCAAATAATCTTCCGGCCTTGATTACCCCATGGCTTTCGGCTTTTGTTGCCGGGGATTGGCTGTCATTCCGGTTTCACGGGCTGGCCGCATTCCATTTTCTCCGCAACGTGAGGGTTCGTTCTGAATTTCTGAGAGCAGCCTCACAATTCTGGGACCCGGAGGTTCATGTGTTCAGGTTTGGGGTTAATGAGCTGTGCCCAACCGTGGAGGAATTCCAAGCATACCTCCAACGAGTCGCCTCGAGCGTGATTGTCGTGCCGCCTTATAGGAAAAGCATGCCAAAGCTCCTACAGTCAAGTCTTGGCATCACTCGGGGAGCGGCCGAAAGCTTACTAACCGGAGGGCAGATCAACATCATGCGCCTAATGGAGTGGTATGGGCCAGAAGGGGACGTAGAGAACATAGCCGTGCAGGCTTGACGTCGATTTGCTCTGGCAATCGGCGTGCTGGCCTCCTATTTACTGGTATCTCCGAATGGGCAAGTCAACCCCATGCTGGTGAGCGTCGCCGCTCAAATGGGTGCCCGAAGAAACGTGGTACCACTGGTTCTGGCAGAGACACTCATAGGTTTGGATTTGGTTTCTTTCGGCCAAACAGACGTGTTTAGCGGTAGTCCACTACTACTGCAGGTTAGTTTAGTTCTCACTCAGCTCACCTTTTTCCGTCTTTCGCACGTTCTGTTTTTACCTCATCTCTCGGCTAAGGCCATATCGAAGCTCCTCGCTTGTCTTTTCTCTCAAGCTTTATGTAACTTCTCACTTGTTTTTCCACTCATACAGCTCTGGCTATCTGACAAATTGGGGTTGCTCACAGCACCGGAAGCAAATTGGCCTCATCTACCCGGTCGAATGCATCAGCGGAGCATGATCTATCCGGAAATGTCTGAAAATCAATGGTGCACATTTATGAGAGAAATGCTGTTGAACGAGATCATATGGCGGCATGAAGCCTTAAACATTCCAGACATGGCCCTGAGTTCTGTAGGTTTTGAAAGGGTAGTGATAGCTGGACTGACCGCTTTCACATTCTATATCCCCGAACGCATCCTTCATCAGTTAGGAATGAGCCAAGGGCTCCACCGAGCTGGGATTGAAGACTTCCAAATCTCTGCTTTCACTGCCCGAAATCTGAGAGGATATGAGCACAACTGGGGCCTAAGGCAACTCGGAGGAGCTGACCCAGACTTCAGCACAGAACTTACACACCGATACCGAGTATGGCTAAGAAGGGAAATTGCAAACAGGCAAAACGATAACTGACTTCTGACGAACCCTGATGATCTAGAATAAATCGTGAGCCTGTTAAGGCCTCGAGCACTTTATTCTATTTTCATGCTTCACTCTTTTTAAGACTGCTCAGCCTGTGTAATAGAAGTTATAATTTGAATAAAAATGAAAGTTCGAGAGTTTTCCCCTTTTGATCCAAGCGTTGAACCGCTGCGTCGCCCAAGTATCGAGTCAACTTCTGGTAACAGGAAACCGGGGATCAAGTTGATGGATTGTGACCGAATCTCACAGAGAGATTGCCTACGTATCCCCTTTCAGGGAATCAGGTCAGCACGTAGTTCAGGCTAGGGTTCACTCGAGTATTTTGGCTCTCCTTTTACGCTCTAAATTTTGCCTAGTGCTGCCCCTTCGGGTTTTCAGCCTAGCGAGCTTTGAATGATGCCTATTTATTTTTGCCTAAACCGCCTTCTCAGGTTTTCGGTCTAGCAGGCTTGCTTTAATTTTTGCTTGGAACCGCCCACCCTTGTGGTTTTCGGTCCAACGAGCTTCCCTCAGAGATAATATTGTTTGAGTTGATCCAGGTTAACCAGAGAACTGAATTCGTTGCCATCGAGATCGATGAGCTGAGCCACTCCCCCAGAAAGGATGGTCTTGATGATGTAAGGTCCGGAACGCTTGGGTCAAAATTTGCCACGGGGGTCAATAACTGGCGCCCGAATCTCTTTTGTGACCATGTCTCCTTCGACCAAGTCTCTAGACTTCACTTTTTTGTTGAATGCCCGGGCGATTCTCCGCTGATACTCCTGAACATGATATAAAGCCCGGAGCCTCCTCTTGTCAAAAAGCATGAGTTCAACAAATCTCCCACTGAGCCAATCAGATTCCGAGAGTTCTGATTCTACCATGATTCTCAAAGACGGTACCTCAAGCTCTATAGGGAGAATTGCTTCCATTCCGTAGACCAAGGAATAGGGGGTTTCCCCCGTTGATGTTCGGATCGACGTTCGATAACCCCAAAGAGCTAAAGGCAGTTGTTCGTGCCAGTCCCTGGCGGACTCTGCAAACTTCTTGATGATTGTCTCGACATTTTTGTTGGCCGCTTCAACCGCTCCATTTGTTTGGGGACGATAGACCGTTGAGTGATGGATTTGGATCTTGAATTCTTCGAAGAGCTCCAGGACCCTGCCTTTGGAATGACTCCCATTGTCTGATACGAACGCTTGCGGAACCCCATATCGGTAGATGATGTTTTTCCTGATGAAGTGAGCAACTTGAACCGCCGTTAGGGTTTTATAAGATTCGGCCTCCACCCATTTGGTGAAATAATCTATCGCCACGAGAATAAACCTATGACCATTCGAAGCAAACGGTCTGACCATGCCGATGACGTCAATACCCCATACAGAGAAAGGCCAAGGCGAAGCCATGCTAAATAGGTTAGAGGGTGGAACATGCATTAGATTAGCATGAATTTGGCACTTGTGACATCGCCGGACGTAATCCACACACTGAGATTCCATAGTAGACCAGAATTAGCCTTGGCGCAAGATTTTCCTAGCGAGCATGACGCCGCTCATATGAGGGCCGCAGACCCCCTCGTGGATCTCCTCCATGATTCTAACAACCTCGGTTCCGTTGACACAGAGCTTGTGCATTCCGCAATGGGATCTCCTATATAACTTTCCTCCACAAATGATGTACTGGGCAGCTATCCTCCGCAACGCAGTCTGATCCTTTCTGGAGGCCTCAGCCGGATACAAACCACTCTCGACGAAGTTCCATATGTCATGGTACCAGGGGAGGCCATCATCAACATCATCGATGGCGTTGACATATTGATAAGCGGGGCAGTCCTGCTGTTCAATTAAGACTGGGCGAAGTTTGACCCCCAAGGGTAGTTCGACCATGGAAGCCAAAGTCGCAAGCGCGTCGGCAAACCGGTTCTTCAAACGGGTGATGTGGGTGAAGGTCACTTTGTTGAAGCGAGGAATTAGCCCCTCCAAATCCTGATGGTAAGGCTTCAGCCCCTCTTCACGCACCTTCCAGCCCCCATTGGCTTGAGATACAATGAGATTCGAGTCCCCGATGACTTCGAGTCTTTCTACGCCGAGCGTGAGTGCGGCCTCCATACCCACGATACAGGCCTCATATTCAGCTTGGTTGTTTGTAACATCGAAGTTAAGCTTGAATGCAAGCGGAATGTGAGAACCATCAGGGGCGACTAGCAAGACCCCGATTCCAAATCCTTTCTGATTGGCTGCCCCATCGAAATAAAGAGTCCAAACATCTTCAACAACCGTTAGCACTTCCTCATCTGGGAACACAAAATCTGCATCTTCCCGTCCATCCACATGGTGATCAGCCAAAAACTCAGCAATGGCTCGTCCCTTCACCGACTTTCTCGTGACGTATTCGAGATCGAATTCTACCAAGAAGAGCAACCAACGTGCTAACTTACCAGTGAGAGCTGGTTTCTCAAACAGATACTTGAGTGGATCCATTCGAGAAATCAACTTCACTGGGTAAGCGAGCATGTAGTGTCTCAACTTTTTAGAGGCCCAAACCAAAGCCCAGCACATTTTTTCCAAGGCGGTGTAGCGCTCTTCGGACCCAACCATTTTCTTACTTAAGTAGTAAACGGCCTTCTCAACTCCCTGGTCACCCTCTTGAGCTAGCAATCATCCCATGGATGTAGAACTCACAGATAAGTATAGAATCAAGGGCTTTCTAGGCACTGGTGGCATTAAGACATGCGGGTTTTGCAGATAGTTTTGAATTGACATGAAGGCCGCCTGACATCTGTCCGACCATACGAACGGGGTATCCTTCTTGAGTAGACGAAACATCGGCTCGCAAGTTAAGGTTAACTTGGCAATGAATCTGCTGATGAACTGAACCTTTCCCAAAAAGCTTCGCACTCCCTTTTCAGTCTCTGGTGGTTTCATTTCAAGCACCGCTTTGATCTTTGATGGATCGACCTCAATCCCACGCGAAGTGATCATGAAACCGAGCATCTTGCCTGCTGTGACCCCGAAGGTGCATTTCTGTGGATTGAGACGCATGCGGAACTTTCGGAGCCTCTCAAAAAACTTCCTTAATACAGGGACGTGCCCCTCCCGAGTTTTTGATTTAGCAATCATGTCATCCACATAGACCTCAACCTCTTTGTGCATCATGTCGTGCAGAATGGTCGTAGCAGCTCTCTGGTAGGTAGGACCGGCATTCTTCAAACCAAACGGCATGACCAAGTAACAATAAGTCCCCCATTCGGTGATGAAGGTCGTCTTCTCATGGTCTTCCGGCGCCATAAGAATCTGGTTATATCCGGAGAAACCATCCATGAACAAAAGCAGGGCGTGGCCCGCCGTATTGTCGACCAGTACATCGATATGTGGCAGGGGAAAATCATCCTTGGGGCTTGCCTTGTTCAAATCCCTGAAATCCACGCACACTCGAATTTGTCCATTCTTTTTAGGAACTGGGACAATGTTGGCAACCCATGTGGGGTATTGAGAAACCATAAGAAAATCGGCGTCGATCTGCTTAGTGACCTCCTCCTTGATCTTCTGCACCCAATCCGGCCTCATGCGCCTCAATTTCTGCTTCACAGGTTTGGCATTTGGTAGTAAGGGGATTCGATGCTCCACTATTTCTGGGTCGATGCCAGGCATGTCCTGATGGGACCACGCAAAAATGTCACTGAACTCTGAGAGCAATTCTTTGAAATCATGACGTTCCTCTAGAGACAAAGTGGAGCCCACCTGAACCATTCGAGGATTGCTCTCATCTTTCAAGTTTATTAAGACTATTTCTTCTTTTAACGTCTGAGCATGCCTTTCGTCTTCCCTTTCGATGAGGGCACCGATTTCCTTGGGAATATCCCCATCGAAATCTATCCCTTCATCGTCGGGGTCGACACAGTTTATATAAAGATCATTCAAGTAGTCAGAAGAGGATTCCTTCATTTCATAAGACCCTGCAGGGTCGCCAAGTACAAGGGAATCAAACTCAAAGTAAAAGCCATGACGTGGAGGGCCGAAAGGCACAAACTCCAACTCAGAGCTAGACTTAGACTCAGACGACTCAACAGACTCAGTGTCAGACTCCGATACATCATCAATGCAAGTAAGGCGTGGTTTGAAAATGCAATTTTTGAGGCTTCCCTTGGCTTCTGTGATGAGGGAGATGGGATCCTTGAGATCGTCGGAACCGAGCATGAACACCTCGGCCTCTTTAGCTTCCTTGGCCAAACCCACTTGGGAGAACTCATAAAACAGCTGCTCCAAGCTTCCCTGATCAAAAGACATCAGCCAATCAGTCTTCAGCTTGGGCTGGCTAAGCTTCCTTTTGAATCCTGCCCTTGCTGGTTCTTCATCACTAGAGGACCAAGTGTCATCAGCGAAAACCTCAAACCCAGGCAGCAACTCCCCAGTGACTGAATCGACAAAAGGCTCAGGCTGCCCGGTGTAGACATCATTCCCCACCTCGCGCACAAAGTAGCTGTCGGGTTCACCATAGAGAGACCGAGGTTTTCCCGTGCATTTCCTTCTTTTGGCATCCTTGGAAGAGGAGGAGTACCCCAGACCAAAGCGGCCCTCGCAGGAAGGAAAGGCAGGGACCTCCGGGATTCCTTGCTGGTGAATCCCAAGACCAAGACCAGGTAGATAGGACATCCTCCTCATGATATCCAAAGCAACAGAGCTTATGATGAAGTCCCCATCCACATTGATGGCCAAAACCGAACCAGAAGTATCAAAAGAGAAACCCCCGAGATCAACATCTTCGTCGCCATGCGTAATCCCAAAACAGGTGTGCCATCTTCCTTAAGCGGGCGAATGCCCGACTCCCCGCAGATAGTCAAAGTTCCGGTAGGGAGTCCCAACATAACCTTTTGGTGAAGAGTAGACGGTATAGCCATGATGTCAGATCGGTGAAGCCATGGCCTTCCTAGCAGGAGATTAAAGGTGGTAGGGATATCAACCACATGGAACTCGACGTCCATCTCAAAACCCTCAGCGTCAAGCTTAAGCACAAGCGTGCCCTCGACCACGCGACGAGTGCTGTCGTATGCCTTAACAACCAGATTGGAAGGTGCAAAGTCTTTCTTGGCTAGCCCTAAGCAATAAGCCACCCTCAAAGGGCAAACATTGATTGCCAATCCATTGTCGATAAGAACAGTTGGAATCTAAAGCCCTTTACATTTAACAGTGATGTGCAAGGGGCGATTGTGATCAAGCCCTTCGATCGGTAGATCCTTGTCAGTGAAGACCACGGTGTGCTTAAAAGTAGGCAGGAGGATTATAGATATCATTGCTTCAGGTATGACATCCGGTTGAATCTCGATACGAGAGAGAGTGTGGCAGAACTTTCGACGATGCTCGCGGGAGGAACAGATTAGTCCCCAGAGTGATATAGCAGCAGGAATCCGCTCCAGCTGCCTCTGAATCATGTCATCATTCGGGGAGCTAGGAGGTACCTCAAATGGTGCAGACCTTGAGAAAGCAGAAGGTTCGTTCCTTTGGTTAGAAGAATTGGATGAGCTCCCGGCCTGCAGATTGGCAGGCTGAAAAATTCGTCCACTCCTCGTAACGTTGAGAACGTTCTCTAGAGAGGGCACCACTTGAAGGTCTTGACTGTCATCCCAAAGATCAGCAGGGACTTCCCCCAATTTGCGTTTTCCTTTGTCAGAGGGCGGTGGGGCTATAGGTACCTCCATGCCCAAACCTAGGTCTTCAGCCAAATCGTTCAACAACAGCGACTCCCAGAAGTCTGGATCCTTAACAGCTACAGCCTCCCCAATGGGCTCCGTATTAGCAACAAATGGGACGTCCCAGAGTCCCCCATCGGCAAAAGAGCGGTTGACAGTCCAAACCTCGGGCCCAACTTGGATATTAACCACATCATCAACGTCCCAGAGGTCAACTGGTGGAACAAGGTCTGTAACCATAATGCTGCGATCTTCCTCGGTCAGATAAGGCGGTGTGGGGCATGAGAGTTCCTCGCTAACGATGTAAAATGTAGGGTCGTACTCAGTGTTAGTTACAGAGTCAACCAGCCTGTCAAGAGTAGAAGGGAGAAAGCATTCCCCCAAGACACGAGTTTCCTCCTGAATGAGACCCTCTTCTATAAACTGAATCTCATGATTGGGCAGAGCATATCCTTGAAGAGGATTGAGGTCAAACTCCAACGGAAATTGCCATGCGGGCTCCGGATCCCAATAGTACTCCTCCTCAGGCAAAATGGGCTCGGGCTGTTGAAATAGCATGCTCAAAGAGAATCCATCCAAAGGATCAAGCACGTCTGCCTCATAATTAGCCATCCAGGCATCATACCAAGCATGGTTAAAAGGGACATACTCTGGGTTCTGGGGGAAACCGTCTAATTCTAGCTCTGTCCATTCATTGATTATGGGAGTTGCATAGTCGTCATTATCAGCTATAGCCCATCCCACTGCTTGCATATCAATCTGATGTTCCGGTAGAGGAAGGACAGCGGTCCTGAAATGGCTCATCAAATTTGGAGAGGGGTTTGGATCCGTCACATCGAAATACGGACTGTCCAAGGAAGAGGTAGAGTTGAGCTGCACGGAAGGGATAGATTGGTGAAACAGGTCACTGATGGAAGCGTTGAACACGAACATTCCATTCTGCAAGCGTGCAAGGGGCACATCAGGATTGGACGACTGCCCTTCCTCAAGATGAATATAGAGGATCTCGGCTTCGGGCTGAAAAGGCATGGGCACAACCGCCCTGGGTTGGTCCGTTGAGGTTATATGGTCGGTGGGGTTGAATATAGTGGAGTTAGGGTTGATATAAGTGGAACTGAGGGATATTTGGTTGATGTGGGGAGCAGCATTGTGCTTTGGCAGGGAGTTGGAAAGGATGTTTGGCTTCTGGGTTGGTAGAGGTGGAGCGTGGAGAGTCCCTTCATCTATGAGATCCTGGATCGCATGTCGGAGACAAAAACAGGAGTTCGTAAGATGTCCAGCCCCTTGGTCGTAGGCACAATAAAGATTGGCTTTGAAGTTGGGCGAAGGGTTCTTAGGCAGAGGAGTCGGATCGAGAGGTTTCAGATGCCCTGATTGGATCAATTTCTCCATAACGGACGACAATGGAGCTTCAAATGCAGAGAAACTGCGGGGCTGATTGCAGGGCCGGTTATTTTGAGGGGCTTGCACCTGGTTAATCTCAGCGATGCGGTTGGTTGCATTGGAAGAAGAGGCGTTAGTGCCGTTGGTTGCTGTGTTAGAAGATGTCTCACTGCCAAACAACGCATTGGTGTTCCCTGAGTAGACCCGAGGCTTTGATTTCGGAGGGTTAGAGGACTCCCCTCTCGACAGAATCCCACTTTGTAGCGCATCCTCGATAGCCAACCCAGATTCGAAGAAAGTATCAAAGTTCGAGGAAGCTTGGACAAGAACCAAATGCCTAGCATAATCGGGCTGAAGATTACGGGAGATGATTCGGAGCTGATCTCTTTCGCTCGGGTGATCGGTCATCTGAGCAGCCTTCGTCCTCCATCTTTTGACAAAATCCGCGAAGGATTCCTTAGCTTCCATTTTTGTGGACTCAAGCTCTCGGGTTGTCATCTTGAGTTTTGAGTTGTAACTATACTGCGAAATAAACGCAGCACCGATGTCTTCCCACGTCCTCCTTTTAGCGATGTCAAGCGACAGAAACCAATGAAAAGCGGGTCCCGAGAGAGTCTGAGGGAAGAGCTAGGACATGGCCTCGGGTTCAACAGCCAAGAGTTTCATGGCGGCATGATAGCCATAAAGATGAGTCTTCGGGTCACCACTCCCATCAAACTTGGCGAGGTCAGGCATCTTGAACTTGTCGGGGAGCTTAGCATTGGGATACAAGCAGAGGTGATCTAGGTCAATTCCCCCGGCGCTGATCTTCTCGAACTTGGACACAGATTCCTCCAGCTTGACGATCTTTGCCATGAGAGCAGTCATGTTAGGGTCCAGAACAGGTCTTGCCACAGCGAGATTCAGATTCGCTGCCTCCGGGTGAGCCTCTCTCGGGTTGGGTTGAATTATGATCCGCCCTGCATGGTTGGGGTCTTCAACAAAGATTGGCTCCGCATGGTCATCCTCGTCGACCTCGCCTCCCGCTTCTGCAGCTGGCGGAAGACGAGTGTTGATAAGGTCATTGAGCCTAGTGAGATTTGCATCAGTCTGAGCACCCCTTTGCTGCATGGTGGCGATGCTGTTCTGAATGTTCATGAGTATGGTTTCGAGACTTAGTGGTTGCGGACGATCTGCCATAATGAAGGTTTCGGATGAACTTGACAAGGACGAAGAGGTAGGTGACGCCGGAGACTCAATTTCTTGGATAACCGACGGTGATCCTGACTGTAAAGCGGCCAACAGGGAACACGGAGAGTCTTCCGTTGTGACTGACTGAGCTTACAACCTGACTAGCCTTTGAACCGAATTCTGATGCAGACGTTCCCAAGTGGGTTTGGCTTTCTGCCTCGATACTTTCCTTGGCGGCGCAATGGTTCAGAATTCTGCTTTGCTTTGCTATAAGAAAAGGTTCGATAAGGGCCCTGCAGCAACCTTACTTTTAAACAAAAGACTTAAAGTGATGACACAGCCATCGTCATCGGTGTCGCTCCCTAGACTCTAAGACTACAGACGAGTCTATCTCATGATGTTCGGACGCTGCCAAAATCCTCAGATTTCTTTTCAAGAGTATATCCTTGTTTGAATCAAATAATACTAAGAGATGTCAAAAACAGTCTAAGCCTTTGACTTTTCCGTTCTTGAAGTTTCAAATTTGAACTCGGAATAACTCGGGATGGATGACGTGATGCCTTAACCGGGGTGGCGTAGGCGACACCGTGCCATAGCCTGAGCGATGTACGTGCTGCGCACGATAACCAGGGTGGTATAAGCATCACGGCATCCTTTCCGTCGTTCTTTGTTTTCTGTTTGAAACTTCAATTGGGTATATAGACAAGGACTTAGAAAGTCTTGATTTCCCGAAGTCTTGCTGATCCTAGGACTTTGAAAATTTGATAACACGCACCGTCAAGATGCATGACTCTTCATCGGGCCTAGCAGTGTCCTAATAAGCAGAAGACAGACTCGAAAGAGAGAGACAACCTAGAAGCCGCCCTAAACATGCCCCTACGCAAAACGGTATGTATGTACAGTGCATGCGATAGGGAAAGCAGTAACACGTAGGCAGTATATGGGGGTTAGATGCAAGTAATCTTACCCTGTAGGTACCTGTCCTAGTTTGGAGAGTTCTAATGCTTTGTATACGCAAAAGGCTGGTTTTGGCTTGTAACGGGTTCCTCGAACTAAAGCCAAGATATACCTCCCGCTGCCCGCGTAATCACAGAGCAACAGTCAAACGGAAAAATGACTTATCATCGTCGAAGGTTGTTGGTCATTCGGGGTCCCCGAGCTCCGGTAAATCGTGCCGGATTGCCAAAACGATCCAACGAGGCTTATCCCACATCGATGCAAATGAGAATGCTAAAAATTGATTTAATGGAACAGAGTCGCAAATTCGCAAATGCCTTTTCAAATTTGGCTCTCTTTATTGATCAATACTTAGAAGAAACTACACGAGAGAACAATCGGAACAGCCCCAGTCAGAATGGCTGGACACGAGGTTCTGTTAAATCACCAATCCTTTCTTTAGCAGCGCGAAGCTCACTATTTTGACAAACTTTTGGGGGATTGTTCTCAAGCGTATTAAAATCTGAGTATAGACCAATATTGATTGGATCCCCAGCAGAGTCGCCACTGTGGGCAACGTGCCCTTGGAATTTTCGGATTCCAAAGTGCAAGGGCCCGGATCGAGGGAGCGCGAGCGGGGAAGCAAGCGCTCGCAAAATACAAAGTCGCCACTCGGGTTTTGAAGGTCCGACACCCAAGGAACCGTATTTCGAAGCACTTGCCGCGCTGTTTGATTTTGAAAAAGTTAAGGAACCAGTCCGTCATAACCATATCTGGGTTCGGGAGCCAGGTTACAAGAGGGGAAGGGTTTTATGGCACCCCTCTCGCCCAATCCGGAGATCGGTCTCTACTTAGGCACTTGCGGAAAAGAGTTTGTTTGCGATTCTGTTTCATTAATCAATTTTTAGCCAGTTAGGGCGGGGGAACAGTTAATCGGAGATTTAAAACTGTAACAGTTTGCAGGATGTGATAGATATGGCGTGGATAGGTGAGATAACAAATAATAAATGGAATAAAGTTCAACACATCAATCGTACATCAAGACAGTGCTGTGTATGATTTTGGCACGAACAAACAGCCAGCTTGCATGCGTGAATCCATCTGCATGCAAGCAAACCATCGCGCAACAATACCATACACTTGCGCGAGTGTTGATGCCTCACCAATGGTTTGAATCTTACCCCCTTCTGGGCTCTGGAAGGACCAGTGCTCACCCAGGTGCAAACCAAGCATTTTATAAGTACTTGAAAGTAAACAATATTACAACAGACAGATGGAAATATTATGGAAACACGACCCCTAAACAGTGGGGGTGACTAAACAGAGGCCAAGGCCAAGCTGCTCATGCAAGGGCAGTCCCTGGGAAAACAGAGAACCATCGCGCGAGGAAGTGAAACACGCGCGCGATTGTTCAGACTGGACTTCCAGGAATTACTTCGCATGCTTAAGGCTCTGAGACGTGTTCAAGAGCATCCCAAGAGCATTCCGAACCAAGTGAAGTTGTAAACTTAGCTAAACTATGATTTTTAACATGCAAAGCAGTGAGCTAATACTTTTAAAAGACTTGAAAGTGACTATGAACATGACAATAAACTTAAAGACCAACATCCCTTCCCCACGTGGTCCAATCTCGTGCAGACAGAACTGTCGCGCGAGTGAGCGGGACCATCGCGCGAGGGAGTGCTTGGCAACGGCTCTTGAAACCTTGCTAGCTTTAGGGCCAGAACTGGTATTGATTACCAACCTCGACCCTACCAGCCCCCCGCAGGGATTCGAACAGTAAGCAGAAAGGTATTATACCTTTGCTTCAGTGTCTTGGTGATGGCTTGAATGAGGTGGTGAGGCTTGGACTGGGATTATGTGGGAATGGGTGCAATATAGGGTGCTTGTGCTTAAACTTTCCTTCTTCCTTCTTGAGGAAAAATTGGTAACCCTTTAAAATGAAGCATGGGGGGGGTTCTTATAGAAGAAGGAGTTGGTTGGTGGCTAGACAAGGCCATGCAACCAGCCAACAAGGCTAGTCACAATTGCTTGGTGGAGAAGTGGGGTGGCAAAGGTGATGGGAGAATGGGGTAGAGGTGGTGCAAGGGGAGCCCCCCAGAACGCTGTTCAGTCGACGAAACGGGGTCACATAGGCCTGTAGCCCCCTGATCACCACGCAATCCGGGTGAAAATGACAGGTGTTGACCATCGCGCGAGACAGTGAGTCCATCGCGCGAGTGTCAAGCTACACCCCGCGAGGGTCAATAGTCAAAACTTTGACTTT
The DNA here is from genome assembly GCF_030253575.1 of Rhododendron vialii. Lineage (NCBI taxonomy): Eukaryota > Viridiplantae > Streptophyta > Magnoliopsida > Ericales > Ericaceae > Rhododendron > Rhododendron vialii. Next base: position 3,936,287 of record NC_080567.1, read on the forward strand.
GACTAACATCTGGCAAGCAAATCATCGCGCGAGGGTTCCAGTGCATCGCGCTACTGTAAAGCTTGAGGTCCAAGTTTGGATTCAAGGGTTTTCAGGGCTAGGGATGGGTTCCACGCACGCCAAACTCAAGCCATTCCATGTTCTCAAGACTGTTTTCGACCTGATTCATCACTGGGAAAACAAGAAACCGAAAAACGAAGTAAAACGATTGGGAAATCAGATTGGGGTGTCTACAATTTCAAGTGGCCCCCAAGTCTAGGCGGAGATAAGGACGCAAAACGTGCTACGAATCAACACTGCAGCTACCATAAAGATTGGGGCCATATGACTGAGGATTGTGAGATGTACAAAAGACACCTTGACGATTTGGTCTCTCGGGGCTATCTCAAGGAATACGAGAAATGAGTAATCAACATGATACATGGGTTGGCCACACCTTATACGAGAAATGAGGTTAGGCTATTACAAAGGCAAGTCAAGCACGATCAGCATGTAATGCGATTGGGAAACAAGAGAGGGCGAGAGAATGATGTGTGCAATGAAAGCATAGCATTCACAGATGATGATCTGGGAGAAGTCCAAATACCCCACAACGATGCTTTGGTCATAACCCTACGAGTTGGGGAATACGACATTCAGAGGATTCTAGTGGACTCAAGGAGTTGTACAGAGGTGATGTACTATGATGCGTTCAAGAAGCTAGGGCTGGCCCAAACAGACTTAGAACAATCTACAACACCCCTAATTGGGTTCGGTGCGGGAGCAATCTGGCCTCTTGGAAAGATAACGCTACCTATTCGGGCTGGATCAGTGGTGTTGAGGATAGATTTCTTAATTGTTGATGTTCCTTCTTCCTATAACGCGATTATAGGGAGGACATGGCTGCACAAAATGAGAGCTGTCTCCTCGACTTACCACCAGATGGTGAAATTCCCAGGATCAAATGGGGTTGAAGTAATTAGAGGCAATCAGAAAGTGGCCCACCAGTGTCTAATCTCCATCATTAAAAGAGCTCCAAAGGCCCACCACGTTCATACATTAGAAGTACCAGATCAACCAACTATTGAGGGTGTTGGGAGAAGTCCGGCAGAAAAGGTGGTCAAAGGCCTGGAGAAAATTCAGATCAACGAGACTGATCCTGAAAGATATTTCTTAATTGGAGAATCATTGCCAGCAGACGAAAAGGCTGAACTGATAAGATTTCTGAAGGAACATGTTGATGTATTTGCTTGGGTGCCAGAGGAAATGCCCGGAGTAGATGCAAGTGTGATCTGTCACCATTTAAATGTTGATCCTCAACATAAACCGATCATTCAGAAAAAACGGAGGGCAGTCGTGCAGCACGTGGACGCAGTAATTGAAAAGGTCGATCGTTTGCTGGAGGCCAAAGCAATACGTGAAGTTTACTACCCAAAGTGGTTATCCAACACCGTGGTGGTAAAGAAAAAGAATGGGAATGGCATGTCTGTGTAGATTTCACAGACCTAAACAAGGCATGTCCAAAGGATAGTTTCCCTCTTCCAAGGATAGACCAGTTGGTTGACGCAACTGCTGGGTACGAGCGAATGAGCTTCCTCGACGCATATCGGGGATATCATCAGATTGCCATGTTCGGGCCTAATCAAGAGAAAACTTCTTTTATTACATCACAAGGGTTGTATTGCTATAGCGTCATGCCATTTGGGCTAAGAAACGCTGGGGCAACATACCAAAGACTTGCGACCATCATGTTCAGAAAGCCTATTGGCAAAACTATGGAGGTTTACATAGATGATATGGTGGTAAAGAGTCACGCTAAACAGGGACACATAGCAGATTTGAAAGAAGCTTTTGGTATCCTGAGAGAATATAAACTGAAGCTCAACGCCTCGAAATGTGCATTTGGAGTTGAACTGGAAAGTTCCTAGGCCATTTGGTGACCCTGAGAGGGATTGAGGCCAATCCTGATCAAATTGCAGCCCTACAGAGGCTACATAGTCCCAAAATTACTAAGGAAGTCCAAAGGTTGACTGGAATGGCCGCAGCACTGAATAGATTTATCAGCAGGTCAAGTGACAAGTGCAGACCCTTTTTTCAATTATTAAAAAAAAGGGAGGGATTCGAATGGGGAGCAGAGTGCGAACAGGCCTTTCAGGACCTGAAGAAGTATCTGGCTGAACCTCCACTCTTGTCAACTCCACAGCCAGGTGAGTCTTTAGTTTTGTACTTAGCTGTTTCTGAACATGTTGTTAGTGCAGTCCTGTTAAGGGATTTGGGAATCGAACAAATCCCTATTTATTATGTTAGCAAGACACTGCTGGATGCAGAGACGAGATATCTGCCCTTAGAGAAACTTGTCCTGGCACTTAGGACAGCCACAAGGAAATTGCCACACTACTTCCAAAGCCACAAGGTTGTGGTTTATACTGAGTTCCTGCTGAAATCACTGCTTCGAAAAGCAGACTTCTCGGGAAGGATCTCAACGTGGTCCGTTGAGTTAAGCCAATACGATATCGATTATCAGCCACGCACGGCAATCAAAGGCCAAGTGTTGGCTGATTTTGTGGCAGAGTTTTCTCCTACGGTAGCTCCCCTACCTCCTACGAGAAAGGAACAGGCGACTAAGACATCACCCATGAAGAATCAACTCTCAGCCAAACAGGACCCCATGGAATGGAAGTTATTCGTTGATGGATCAGCATGTAATACTGGTTCAGGAATTGGGGTTGTCCTTTTCCCTCCTGAAGGAGTAATGATCGAACTATCTGTTCGGCTTGGTTTTAGTGCATCGAATAATGTGGCAGAGTATGAGGCACTCTTAGCTGGATTAAGGAGTGCAAAGACTTTGAAAGCAAAACGGGTTAGAGTGTATTGTGATTCATAGCTCGTAGTTAATCAACTATTCGGAGAATACCAAGCCCGGAACAAGAAGATGGCAGCGTACGTGGAAGCGTCCAAGGATTTACTTGATACCTTTGAAAGGGTTCACATTGAGCAGATAAGTTCAGGACAGAATGCCCATGCCGATTCTTTAGCGTGGTTAGCCGCAGCTGTTCCAACTGAACTCAAACGGAGGGTAGCAGTTGAATATTTGACAGAGCCGAGCATTGGGGAGAATGTTGAGTTGGTCTTGGATGTGAACCAAGGACCAGGCTGGATGGACCCAATCGTGGAGTTTTTACGAGATGAAACACTCCCCACTGATAAAAAGGAAGCTCATAAGATTAAAACCAAGTCTGCAAGGTTTTGGCTGTCCTCAGAGAGTAAGTTGTACAAAAAATCCTTCACGGGCCCGTATTTGCTATGTGTACATCCCGGGATGGTGCAGAGATTTCTTCATGAAATCCACGAGGGAACATGTGGGAGTCATGCTGGAGCAAGATCCATCGCCCACCGAGCAATTACCCAAGGCTACTGGTGGCCACACATGCAGGAAGATGCAAAGGTGTATGTGAAAATTTGTGAGAAATGTCAAAAATTCTCATCAATGATTCGAACACCAGCTGAGGATCTGGTGCCTTTGACAAGTCCTTGGCTGTTTGCTCAATGGGGAATGGACATCGTGGGTCCACTACACAAAGCAACTGGGAATCGAAAATTCCTGCTAGTTGCAACAGACTATTTTACTAAGTGGATTGAGGCAGAACCACTGGCCAAAATCACTGAACCTATGATAGAAAGGTTCGTGTGGAAGAGCATCATCACTCGCTTTGGGGTCCCTTATTCATTGATTACAGAAAATGGATCCCAATTTCAGAAGAAATTCAAGGCTTTTTGTGTCCAGTACGGAATACAAAATTATTATTCAACCCCAGCTTACCCTCAGAGTAATGGGCAGGCAGAGGCGTCTAATAAAACTATCCTTGACAGGATCAAGAAGAGGCTGGACAAAGCCAAAGGGAAGTGGCCTGACAAGTTACCACTAGTGTTGTGGGCTCACCGAACAACGCCTAGGAGGTCTACGGGAGAGACCCTCTATTCATTGGCATATGGAACAAAGGCTGTCATACCTCTGGAAATTGGTCTTCCAACCAATAGGACCACACTGGTTGAAAGTGGGGGCAATGATAGGGCCCTCAAAATTGAGCTCGATCTCGCCGAGGAGAGGAAGGAAAGGGTCCTGATCCATCTGGCTTCTTACCAGGAACAGCTGATGAAGAGCTATAACAAGCACGTTCACCCTCAAGAATTTGGTGTTGGGGACCTCGTACTACGGAAGGTGCTCGGCAACACCAAGGTGGCCAACGAAGGCAAGCTGGGGGCCAACTGGGAAGGCCCATATCGAGTAACCGAGATTGTAGGCATATGGGCCTATAGATTGGCTGATCTGGATGGTAATCCAATTCCGAGGCCTTGGAATGTCCATAATCTGTGAAAATTCTTTGTTTAGAAGCATTGAGTTCTGTTTTAGATTGCACTACGTGATTGTGTGGGAATTACGAATGTAATTCCCTTGTTCTAGTTTTTGATTTTATTATTTTAGTTGCAAGGGGTACGAATAACGCCCTCTTGAGTTTCACAGATTATGAATAAAATCACTTTTTGCAGTATAAATATTGCGTTCTTGGTATTTGTCTTAAAAATACGAACTACGGGCTTGGTTTCCCTCATTCGTATTGGGGAGCAGGGAACAGGCACTTATACACTAAGTACGAGAAACTTAAAACTGTTGAGTACGTGAATCTTAACGAGTACAAGCATGAAACACTTGTATGGTTTGTAAGTACGAGACACTTAGAAATATTTAAGTACGAGACACTTAGAAATATTTAAGTACGAGAAACTTAGAAATATTTAAGTACGAGACACTTACAGTTTGTTAAGTACGAGACACTTACAGTTTGTTAAGTATGAGAAACTCTAAGCTGTTAAATACGAGATATTTAGATTTATAGCATATGTTAGCTACAGTATTTAAGCATGAGAAGCTTACAACAAGTATGAGATACCTAACCTACAGTTTTGATATGAAACAACTTATGCAGAAAGCAAATATGAAACACTTGCTTGTTGAATACTTAGATTTGCTAAAAGCACGAGAAGCATCAAACAAATACAGATAAACTTGCATACAAGGACATGCATAAAGCCTGTCACTTGGATAAAACAAGATATATGTACAAAGTGAACAGTTTGAGAGCAGCATACAAGAACATGCAGAAATCAAGTACGAAATACTTGGGTAACAGACATAATGAAATACTTGGGCAACAGACATAACGAAATATGCCTAAAATACATCTGACTAAAAACAAGATCCTTAGCCAGAAAAATGCATTTGAAAGTATGCATCAGGAACGTACGAGCATATGCACTACAAATGTCAATATCAGGTCATGCAAAACCAAGCAAAATGAGATAACCACGAATGGCCACCCAAGAACGAAGAGTTATGCCATAAGGGGCCAAATACCTGTATCATCAAAAGTAAAGAATGTACTGATGCCTCGCAGGGCTGCAAAACTACGGTCACGCAGGACCTGCAAATTGTTCTGAGGAGTTAAGTAGAAATAATCATACTTACCAAGGTTAGTCCAAATCTTGAATCTCTGGGGGAGACTCGTTTGAGGCTCCTGCAACGCCTTCAGTACTGGAACCGCCACCAGTAGTATTTTCTTCCAAGATAATGGGGTCGTTGGTCTCCTCCCGAACAGGTGAACATTCGGCCGTGGATTCGTTGACTATGTTCTCTTCAGCATCAGGAAAGTTCTCGATCTGTTGCTCGATATCTTCCTCTGGCTACTCCACTGATTCGTGCACATTCGCTGAACGGGTGCTTGGTAAATCGTTGTCTTCCCAGAGAGGAGACTCCTCAGCAACCCCCATCTTCGTCAGACACGCCTCCCAGCTAGCAATCCAGATCTGGTCTTGAATGGCTGGCATCTGGTCCACATAGCTGGCCGTTGTTACGTCAAAACCCTTTTGATAACCTTCTTCATACGCAACCTTTTTGGTGCTGTCAATCTCTGCCAGAGCTTGACCTAGACTATCCTCGGCAGTCTCAAGCTTGCTCTTTGTTTCAACAACCTCTGCCTTGGCCTTGTCTCTCTCTCTCTCTCCAGCCTTGAGACTGTTCGGAGCAGCTTCGTGTTGTCATTCAAGAGTCTAATTCTTTCGGCATCAGCCTCTTAAAACTTTTGGCCTAGTGTCATCATTTTTTGGATAAACTATACAAAAACCTCAAATACGTTAAACGATTTTTTAACTGCTACAAATAAGGTAAAGCTAAAAAAAAGGTTTTAGTTACCTTGATTCCACTGACGAGACCAGTGGACACAAGTCTATCTGCAGACGATGAGGATTCTTTCTGCATATCGATAGGAAGCGATAGGCCCTGTGCCAAGGCTAGTGTAGTTTCCGAGGAGCTGGCACTATCTCCTACGTTTATAAGCCGTTCCCCCCTCATGAGTTGAGGGGCCCAAACATCAGGCATGATTGGGATGTTCGGCGGAGGAGTTTCCAATGGAACTGATGTAGCTGGAGCATCAGTATCTCCGGCTTCTTCGCTCCTGGGACGTTTGTCTCGATGAGCATCAACAGCCTCAAGGGAACTATCGTGTTCCCGAGGAGAAGAAGATGATCGTGTTGATCCCCCCCTATTGCGACGAGATCGTGGGGGAGGGGGGGCGCCAGTTGATGCCACCCTACTAGCAGCACCACGTCCCCGTGTGGAGACAGTGAGAAGGGTGCTAAGGTCAAAGGGTTGGCGAGTCATCGTACCTGGGGCTGGGGGAGATCGAGAGTAGCCGGAGGAAGACGACTGGCTAGTAATGCAGAGGGGAACGGGTTGTTGTTCGGAGATGACTTGCCTTCGTTCAGACCTTCTGAGTACCATGTGTGTCTGAGGAACGCCTTCAAGGATAGTAACTTCACCTGGCTGTCCGGCAAGGGTAACACCAGCCTGCAATCTCGAACTCTGTGGTTGGGGAGCAGTGGAGGTAGAAGCAATACTGGTACTTGGATGGGCAAGCCTTCTATCGATAACCCCTCTGTACGAAGGGTCGTATCCCAGCAATACGTCAGCGTTACGACCCCGACCAGCTATTCGGGTACCAGGTTCGCCTGTATACTTTAAGATCCTGTTGATGTCCTCTGTTCGGACGTAACTCGATTCTCGTCTAGGATGCCTGTTAGCGTTTTCAGCTGCAAGATCGAAATTCAAAGTGAAAATTAAAAACATAGAAGAGCTACGAGAAGGCGGTAAACAAAGAATTGCAAGTCAAAAGCGAGAGCATACGTGGATAGCCCCATATGTGGGGGCAATGGAGCCCCACCACTTGGCCATCTTCCCCTACTGGCTTGAATGCTCCCGTTACATAGAGGAAATCGATCTCGTGGTCACGAGCAGAATCTAGCAGATTTGGCACGAGACGTTTGTCTGCCCTCCTAACCTTGAAGTAGTACGTATTGTACTCGGGGTTTAGTACTATACTATACCACCATTGGATATCCCAGATTCCTAATTGGGTCCCCAAAATCCCATTTAGGGCTATAATCCCCATCACCAGCCTAAAAACATTTGTTGAAACTTTCATGGGGGTGAGGCGGTACCAGTTTAGAACCTGGCGGAGTAGTGGGTGAAGGGGAAAATGGACTCCACCCTCGACAATTGCTACGATGGGAATGCACATTCTGTCCCACGAGTCGTCATCCCTGTCCGCCCCCAAAGGGGCGAGTTCGAGCCCCACATTGTCAGGGATGTTGTATTCAGCCCTAAAGTCCGCCATGGCTGTGGGGCTCTCACAGAGTTTTCTAAACTTACTGGGTTTGAGAGTATTTTCGTTTTCATCCGCCATGGATGACTGTTGGGACTCAGAAATGAAAGGGGGTTTCTAGAAAGGAAAACAGATGCAACTCCCAGAGGAAAAGCTAAGGTCGAAATCCCAGAAATTGAAATCGATTAGAATGAGAAGTGAAATGCTTACGGAATCAAAAGAGCAGTTTCCTGGGACGCGAACGAGTTACAGACGGCGGCGATGGCGGAGGAGTATGAGTTTCTTCGTCTGGGTTGTGAAAAGAATAAAAGCCCTAACAAAACGTCCCTTGGAAGATAATAAGGGAAAAGGGACGGAGATGAAACGACGGGTCTCACGCCGTTATGAGTTAAAGTAACAGAAAGCAGGTGCCGTTCTGACGCCGTTGGGTAAAACGTCAATTCAAAATTAATAACAGGCATACGAAAAATGCCACATGGAGTCATTACCTCGAAATGATATAATGACAAAGGCGCCAAAAACATTAATGAGTATTAATACAATGACTGCCCGGGATCAGAGGAGTTCGGTCTAACGTTTGTTTCTAAGCTTCACCTATTGCCCCCAAACAGTTGCAAATAAGTAAAGCTGGGGAGCAATTGTAGGGAGGTATTCCCAAACAGATACATTTTAGTTGCCGAACACATGGTTTATGAGAGCACGTGGTAAATATGGTAGGACTTAGCCGGGAAGGGCGGTGAACGGCGATTTCGATCATTGGCATGAGGAGTCATTGGCCCATATAGTCTGTTCGGCAAGTGTAGATAAAAGACACGTGAAGTCATTTACCAAAAGCATAAAAATGTGGACCAGTGACATGTGGGGTCATTAGTCAGATTCACTATTCCGCTACGAGATAGCCGAACAAGGAAAGAGCTCCAATCAAGAGTAAGAGCAGAGGGAATACTCTGGAAGATTCCAGAGTAGTCATGTCCTGTAAGGGATGAGATCCCGAGAATAAAGGATCTGGGAAAGATACCCAACGAGAATGGGATGTTCAGCCAGTAATGGAAAAGAATCCTAAAAGGACTCTTTTATAATAAACTGATAAAGGAACGAGAGTCCAAGATGTCCTTGGTTCCCTATACGAGATAGGAATTCTAGGGCAATAGGGATGCTTGGACAGCAAGCATACGCAAATCTATAAAAACAAGGTAAACCTAGAGGTAAAAGGTACGCAATTTTTAGCATTCATACGACTCATCTACTGATAATTAGGGTTTATTGATTAGTACGCGACACTAACTTTGGCATCGGAGGGCCTTTGCCACGAGAGGCAGAGGTGCTCTCACCCCTTGTCTGTTTTGCAGATTAGGATGCCGACGACGAATTAGGGTTTCGGTGAAAAGGCACGTATAAGCTGTTGCAATCCAAGGTGATCCGAAGCATCAATTGTTTTCATCCCCCTACAGTGAGCCTTCATATTCTGATCATGTGAACAATGTTATCAAAAAGAGAGACGTCACATGAAGATTTGTACTCTCTTTTTTTCGCTTCTTTCTTTGAATTTACAGGACAAGTAGTAGAGTACGATAGGCCGACAAAGCTCATGAGTAATGAAGACTCATGGAGAGAAGTATAATATGAAGAGATGATGACAGAAATTGATTCACAGAGCAGAGTAAGGCTAAATGATTCTGACCTTCCTTAGTCCACACTTGAAGAGCCTCTTACACTAAGCTACCAGCCTGCCAATTTGTATCAAGTTAAGAAGTATGGCTATGGATGCGGATGCGGACACACTAATTTTTTTCCCCTGAAATCAAGGCACGTCAGACACAGAGGGACACGTCTAAAATACAATACATAAATATTTTGGATTGATCTTAAGAATTCATATAAAAGCCGAATACATTATTTCTATCAAGTTTTTTTTTCTTGATCGGCCATTATTTCTATCAAGTTTTTTTTTCCTTGGTCGGCCATTATTTCTATCAAGTTAAGAGAACAAAACACAAACTGTATTAATTAACACTGAAGATAAAAGTCTAAGGTGATTGTTTCACCTCTTGATGTGATCCCAACATGTCCATGACGTGCGCTAATTTGTCAACAATATCTCTGACTAAACAAAATTTAAGGGAAAAATTAAAAATGAAATAATATATTCAGGTGTGTCTGACATCAACATGGAGAGTATTGTGTTGTGTCCGTGTTTGACAAAAGACGGACATGGATATCTAAGGCTGATAAACACGTCCGTACTTCTTAATTAACCCAACTGGTTTTGACTCCGGTGCTAGTAACACCTAACTTCAAGTGATTTTCTCTCCAAATCAACTCACAAAAAGATAATCTCTCATATAAGAGTACAAACAAGGGTGTACAATCCATTTTACAATGAAGATCAAATTAAAAAAGAACTCTCGCACAAATGTATAGATTTTAAGATAAGAGCATAATTGAATGAATGATTTTGCAAGTGGTAGCTCACTCTAGTATTTTCTTCAAGAGTTCGTTGTCTCTTTCTTCTTCTTCTTATTGATCCATCTAAAAGTACTAGTAAAGAGGTACGTGCGATGCACGTGGAAGATAGCGAAGTAAATGCCATCAAGATCTCAGTAACTAATGTTTTCCTACTACAATTAAATGCTCTTTGATCATCTACAAAAATTTGGAATTTGGGATCCTCCCAATTCAGAGCAAGATATACAAGCCAATAGAGATTACAACTTCAAATACAAAAGGGAGTCTTTGTTTATTTTGTAATTCCTATAACCACAATCATATATTGTGCTTTGGCTAAGTCAACCTACAGGGTTACAATACGAAGCTATTGAGCTTCATTTTGTCATTTTTTTTCTTCTAAAATTAATTGGAAAGGAATAACTGTTACCGCAGGTCCGCAGCATCTCCATAGCTTAATGGATTATTATAAACTTCAACCATATGGCCACTGTGTTCACTCTCTTAACATACATTTCAACAAACAGTTTATATGCGTCTTTGAAAGACCCACATCTATCTATAAATAAAATCGAGATGGACTCCACCAATTTTGGCCAAAAACATAAATAAATAAAGTTTCTTGTACCATCAACTACAACATCTATACACAAAATCAAAACCAACAGCTTAGCAAATCCTACAATCTAAAATGGCAGAAATAGAACACAAGCAGTACATCAATTTTGGAACTATAAGCATGCAATTCTGAAACCCTAAATAGAGAGATGGGATTCAAGGTTCAAAGGTGAACAAATGAAGAAATTTTGTAAACTCAAAACTCTAAATAGAGAGAGGGGATGAGAAGTTCAAACTCAAAACGCACATCAACTCAAAACTCTAAATATTGTACCTCTGCTTCCTAAGCCTCGCAACAGATGATGAGAAGAGGTCATCCAAAGCTCAACGAGGTTACATCACAAAAAAGATGGGAGGAGGGGACGCGCTTGGCGGCCGACCGCGTCACGGCTATTCCTTCTATACTATAGGTCGGTGGAGGAACTATAAGAAAACAATTTCAATCCGTGCTCTAACTTGACATATTCGTTCTTTTAAATCTTCGACATCTTTAGCGGAATCTTAGCCTGTGATGGTACATGGGATATCATGCAGTAAAGATGAGGATTTTTGTTTGCAGAGACATTGATCCAGGTTTTTCCGTTTTGGGGGCTTCCCTTTATGGGGTTTTGATTTGGGGATTTTGTTTGCAATGGTTTGGGGACTGAAGTGAAGCTGAGAGATCAATGGAAAAGGAAAAAATAAGCCGGAAAAAGGAAAAAGTAGTAAACGACGTCGTTTTAGAAGGGGAGCAAATAAATTGTGCGTGATAGTGGTAATATTGGCGCCCATGACGAAACTAAAAACGGCATTTTTTTCAATAATGCCTGTTTTGAGTAATTTTTACCGGCATTTTATAACTAATACCGTTTAAAGATCATAGTTTATGGCACTACTATTAATGCCGGGAATAGCTTGTATTAGCGGCAATTTAACACATGCCGGTAAGAAAAATGTCGTTAATGCAACATTTTCTTGTGGTGTAAGGTAATGTACCGTATGGGTGCCTTGGTATAATGGTACCGTTTTGATATGGAATGGTACCGTATGGGTGCTTTGGCATGATTTGGGAAGGTATGGTCCCGTTTTAGTATGGTATGATACCATATGGGTGTTTTGGTACGGTATTGTACCGTATGGGTACTTTTGAACGTTTTGGAAAGGTATGGTATTGTTTTCATATGGAATGGTACCTTATGGGTGTTTTGGTACGGTATTGTATCCTATGGGTGCTTTGGTTCGTTTTTGTAAGCTATGGTATCGTTTTTGTATGGTATTGTATCGTATGGGTGCTTTGGTACGCTATGGTATGGTATTGTATGGGTGTTTTGGTACGTTTTGGTATGGTATGGTACCATATGGGTGTTTTGGAATGTTTTTGTACCGTATGGGTGCCTTGGTATAGTATGGTACCATTTTGGTATGGTTTGGTACCGTATGGGTGCTTTGGTATGTTTTGGGAAGGTATGGTATCGGTTTGGTATGGTATGGTGCCATATGGGTGTTTTGGTATAGTATTGTACCGTATGGATGCTTTGGTACATTTTGGGAAGGTACGGTACCGTTTTTGCAAGGTATGATACCATAGCAATGTTTTGGTACGGTATTGTACTATATGGGTGCTTTGGTACATTTTGGTACGGTATGGTACCTTTTTGATATGGTATGTCAGATATGGGTGTTTTGGTACGGTATTGTACCGTGTGGGTGCTTTGGTACGATATGGTACCATATGGGCATTTTGTTACAATATTGTACCGTATGAGTGTTTTGGTACATTTTGGTAAGATATGGTACCGTTTTGGTAAGGTACGGTACCATAGGGGTGTTTTGGTACGGTATTATACTGTATGGGTGCTTTGGTACCTTTTGGTAAGGTATGGTACCTTTTGGTAAGGTATGGTACCTTTTTGATATGGTATGTCAGATATGGGTGTTTTGGTACGGTATGTGTGGGTGCTTTGGTGCTTTTAGTTACATGAAGCGGGAGCGGGGACGGGAGCGGGAGCGGGGGCGGGGGCGGAGACGGGGGAGCGGATGATCATAGTAGTGTGGGAGCGCCATTGGGAGCGGTTAGGAAAAATTATTACAATTATAAATATATTTTGGAATTTTATATTGTTAAATGTCAATATAAAAATATTATTGTACCACAAAATATTACTATTAAAATTATAAGTTTCTAGTTATATTTCAACATTTTTATTGTGCCACATTATTACACAATAGAGCTCTTATGCATATTAAGTAGGCGTAAAAGTTAAGCGCATTAATATGACTCTAGAAGGTTAATATCAGATGTGCTCACCAACAAGATCAAAACAACTTTAAAGGTACCAATTGCAACTTGAATCGTAAGTCTCTCAACCATTTTTTGGGTGTAAGTTCCCGTATAGGTAAGGAACGAGTTCCCGTCGTCATTGGGACGAATTTCTTAGAGTTTCCTTCGACAGGAACGCGGAAACGCGTTTCCGCCGAAGAAACGTTGGCATAGTTGAAGGTTCCTGCAACTAAGCTTTGGTGCGATATTGTACCGTGTGGATGCTTTGGTGCGATATGGTACCATATGGGTATTTTGTTACAATATTGTACCGTATAAGTGTTTTGGTACATTTTGGTAAGATATGGTACCGTTTTGGTAAGGTATGGTACCATAGGGGTGTTTTGGTACGGTATTATACTGTATGGGTGCTTTGGTACATTTTGGTAAGGTATGATACCCTTTTGGTATGGTATGGCAGATATGGATATTTTGGTACGGTATTGTACCATATGGGTGCTTTGGTGCGGTATGGTACCATATGGCTATTATGGTACAGTATTGTACCGTATGAGTGCTTTGGTACATTTTGGTAAGGTATGGTACCATATGGGTGTTTTGGTACGGTATTGTACTGTATGGATGCTTTGGTACGGTATGGTATGGACCCATATGGGTGCTCTGGTGTGTTTTGAGTGCGGTATCGTACCATTTTTTTTTTGGGTATGGTATGGTCAGTATGGGAGTTTTGTTACGGTATTTTACCATATGGGTGCTTTGGTATGTTTTTGTAAAGTACGGTACCGTTTTGTTATGGTATGGTACCATATGGGTGTTTTGGTACGGAATTGTACCGTATTGATGCTTTGATACGGTATGGTATGGTACTGTATGGATGCTATGGTACATTTTTGGAAGGTATGATACCGTGTTGGTTTTGTATGGTAGCATATGGGTGTTTTGGCACGGTATTGTATTGTTTGGTTATTTTGGTACGTTTTGGTAAGGTATGGTACCGTTTTGGTATTGTATGGTACTATGTGGGTTTTTTGGTACGGTATTGTACCATATGTGTGCCTTGGTACGTTTTGGTAAGGTATGGTACCCATTTTTGTTTGGTATGAAACATATGGGTATTTTGGTACGGTATTATACCGTATGGGTGCTTTGGTGCGGTGTGGTTTCTTTTTTGTATGGTATGGTACCATATGGGTATCATTGTACATTGTACAGTACGCGTGCTTTGGAACTTTTTTGTAAGTTAATGTACTGTTATGGAATGGTATGGTACCATATGGGTGTTTTGGTTCGCTATTGTACTGTACGGGAGCTTTGGTACGGTATGGTACCATTATGGTATGGTATGGTACCGTTTATGTGTGGTATGGTAGCATATGGGTGTTTTGCTACGATATTGTATCGTGTGGGTGCTTTGGTACGTTTTTGTAAGCTATGGTACCGTTTTTGTACGGTATGGTAATATGGATGTTTTGGTACGGTATTGTACCGTATGGGTGCTTTGGTATGGTATGGTGTGGTACCGTTTATGTGTGGTATGGTATCATATGGGTGTTTTGGTACGATATTGTTTCCTATGGGGGTTTTGGTACTTTTTTTAAGCTATGGTACCGTTTTTGTACGGTATGGTACCATATGGGTGTTTTGGTACAGTATTGTACCGTATGGGTGCTTTGGTACAGTATGGTACCGTGTTGGTATGATATGGTACCATATCGGTGTTTCGGTACGTTTTGGGAAGGTATGGTACCGTTTTGGTATTATACGGTACCGTATGGGTGTTTTGGTATGGAATGGTACCGTATGGATGCTTTGGGATGTTTTGGCAACGTATGGTACCGTTTTGGTATGGAATGGTTCTATTTGGGTGTGTATTGTACAGTATGAGTGCATTGGCACTGTATGGTAACGTTTGGTATGGTATGGAACCGTATGGTTGCTTTGGTTCATTTTGGAAAGGTACAATTCCATTTTGGTATGATATGGTACGATATGGGTGTTTTGGTAAAGTATTGTACCGTATGGATGCTTTGGTACATTTTGGTAAGGTATGATACCCTTTTAGTACGGTATTGTACCACATGGGCGTTTTGCCACGGTATTGTACCGTATGGGTATTATTGTATGGTATGATACCGTATGGGTGCTTTGTTACATTTTGGGAAGGTATGTTACCGTTTTGGAATGGTATGGTACCACATGAGTTTTTTGGTACGGTATTTTATTGTTTTGGTGCTTCGGTACGTTTGGGTAAGGTATTGTACCGTTTCGGTATGGTATGGTACCATAAGGGAGTTTTGGTATGGTATTGTATCGTATGTGTGATATGGTACGGTATGGTACCGTTTTGGTATGGTATTTTACTGTATGGGTGCTTTGGCACGTTTTGGGAAGGTATGGCATCGTTTTGGTAAGGAATGGAACCATATGGGTGTGTATTGTTCTGTATTGGTGCTTTGTTACTGTACGGTACCGTTTTGGTATGGTATGCGACCGTATGGGTGCTTTGGTTCGTCTTGGGACGGTATGGTCCGTTTTGGTATGGTATGGTACCATATGGGTGTTTTTGTATGGTATTGTACCGTATGGGGATTTTAGTGCGTTTTGGTATGGTTTGGTACCATATGGGTTTGTATTTGTATGGTATTGTACTGTATGGATGCTTTGGTTCGATATGGTACCGTTTTGGTATGGTATGGTATGGTACCGTATGGGTGCTATGGTACGTTTTGGGAAGGTATGGTACCGTTTTCGTATGGTATGGTACCATATGGGTGTTTTGGTACGTTATTGTACCATATGGGTATTTCGGTACATTTTGGTAAGGTATGGTACCATTTGGGTGTTTTGATATGATATTGTACCATATGGGTGCTTTGGTATGTTTTGGTAAGGTATGGTACCGTTTTAGTATGGTATTGTACCATATCGGTGTTTTGGTAGGGTATTGTACCGTATGGGTATATTTTTATGGTATGGTACCGATTTGGTATGGTATGGTACCGTATTGGTGCTTTGGTACGTTTTGGGAATGTATGGTACCGTTTTGGAATGGTATGGTATCATATGAGTGTTTTGGTACAGTATTGTACCGTATGGGTACTTTGGTACATTTTGGTATGGTTTGGTACCATATGGGGGTTTTAGTACAATATTGTACCGTATGGGTGCTTTGGTACGTTTTGGTAAGGTACGGTACCGTTTTTTGTTATGGTTGGTACCATATGGGTGTTTTGTGTACAGTATTGTACCGTATTAGCGCTTTGATACAGTATTGTACCGTTTCGGAATGGTTTGGTATCATATGAGTGCTTTGGTACTATCACACCCCATCCCGAAAAACACCACTCTAAATTATTTTCCAAATGGGATGGACCCACACCTTTGCCCTGCTCAAACAGTAAATAAAAACACCAGCCAAGTGTCCAACTCATAAAAAAAACTTAACTTGCATATATACGGAAATAATTGTCTTACAAGACGTGCCAACATGTATTTACAACATATACAAGCTCCAAAAATAGGCAAATAATTGAAAGAGTCAAAAAGCTAGACTACTATATACACAACTCCTGTCTAGACTCTGCAGTGGACCCGCGTGCCGTCACGCACCTGAAAAGAAGTCACTGTGGGGGTGTGAGCTATCAACATGCTCAGTGAATGTTCTTATCCATAATAAGAGAAGCAATAAAGACAAGTGCTATCAAACAATTTAAACAAGATTATTCAGCCCCACAATAACGTTCCATTACGTAATACTCATAACGCCACTAAGGCAATTTCCATATTTACGCCACTAAGGCAATTTCCATATTTACGCCACTAAGGCAAGTGTCTTCACGCCACTAAGACAATATTTATCCATGCCACTAAGGCAATATTCAATAACGCCACTAAGGCCATATTATAATGCCACTAAGGCTACGATCATATTCTCGCCTAGGAGCTCAAGCCAAACATTAACCATTTCCATAAAAAAAATTAACTCTTCACAGTGTCTCATCTTCCGCTATTAAAAATAAGAACACCCACCTCGAGGCCCAGCCAAAAAGGTACCAATACGAGTTCACTCCCTACGTGGAGTAGCGGTGCTCGTTGCTGCTTCCGAACCTGACGAGTAACACATAAATCCATACATGTGAGTTTGATTATAGAGATACCCATAAATTGAAAGGATTGCAACCATTACTTTAGCATCATAATTCATCTAAACTAACCGCGTAATAAAATTCAGCACATCGAACCACTTAAAAGAGTGTCATTTTCATAATCAAGAAGTTACCCGATTAAACAAATAGCAACTAGAGTGTAACATGCTTTCTAAGACTCGTCCACACGTGATAAAATATCCTTTTGGCAACCATAAGAGAAACCATGTTCTCTGACCCACGCACCAAGCCCAGTTTGTTCCTTGAACAACCACATGGTCTAAACTTCACAAATTGCCACAAGAATCCAATAGCACAAAATCTAGTTCAGTCAGGTTTGACAACTATAAACCCAGTTTCAGCACTTGGGCATTTATTAACAGCAGCTATGGAGGTTATTTTCAGCATTCAAGCACACAATTCCTGCACCTAAATAACCGGTTTCAGCATTCTAACATAGTTTCAGCAACCTAAAAATTCATTTTCCAGCACAGGATTCAAATTTCCAGCAACAACAACCAGTTTCTTGCAATACAAATCAGTTCAGACTAACCTTAAGATAAGGTTTTGACATGTCCAGAAACATAAGTAAAAGTCACTTGCTTTACAAGACCCCATTAGAGATGTTTACAAACTATGTGTAGGATAAGTTAACAACCCTTTTGCATAGGATAATTTTTCCAACCATCTGCAGCAACAGCAAACACGTCTATAACAATGCCCCAATTTGGTTTCTTTTTTTTTTTCCTTTTCCCCTGCTTCTCCTCGTTAACCAATTTAATCAAAATTCATCCTTTCTAACCCCCAACATCAAAGTTTTCATATTCACTTAGAAAGAGAGACTAAGATTACTTGCAATCACAATTATCAATTCCAGCAGAGAAAAGAAACAAAGAATAGCCCTAGTTAGGAGTACTTAGAACCCAATTGGTTCTCAAAATCCCAAAATCACTCAATTCAATTACAAGATATGTTACCGATCACTATGGAAAAGAGGCCAAGAATTACCTACCGAGATTGGGGTTTCCGTTAATGCTAATCCTCTCTTCTCGTTCCTTCTCTCCACGCCTCTCTTTTTCTTCTCTCCTGAACATTTCTTCCTCTTCCCCGAATGTTTTATTTTTCTTTTCTATTAGTAGATATATATCACACACATGCACACAAGCACTCCCTTTATGCTCCACGTGCACACCAGCACACAGATTTTGTGTTTTTTTTTACAACTACAACCCTATAGTACTAGGAAATCACATTGAGGTACATAATAAAAAAAAATACTCACTTTTCTTTTTACTCTTTTTTTTATTTTAAAGAACTGGATCTCACAGGTACGTTTTGGGAAGGTATGGTACCGTTTGTGTATGGTATGGTACCATATGGGTGTTTTGCTATGGTATTGTACCGTATGGGTACTTTGGTACGTTTTGGTAAGTGATGGTACCATTTTCGTATGGAATGGTACCTTATGGGTGTTTTGGTACGGTATTTGGTACGGTATTGTACTGTATTGATGTTTTGATACGGTATTGTACCGTTTTGTATGGTTTGGTACCGTATGGGTGCTTTGGTACGTTTTTTAATGGTATGGTACCGTTCTAGTATGGTATGGTACCATATGGGTTTTTTGGCACGGTATTGTACCGTATAGGTACTTTGGTATGTTTTGGCAAGGTATGGAACCGTTTTCATATGGAATGGTACAATATGGGTTTTTCGGTACGGTATTGTGCCGTGTGGGTGATTTGTTAGGAAATGGTACTGTTTTGGTATGGTATGGTACCGTATGGGTATTTTGGTATGGTATTGTACGGTATGGGTATTTTGTTACAGTATTGTACCGTATGGGTATTTTGGTACGTTTTGTTATGGTGTAGTATTGTTTTGGTAAGGTATGGTACTATAACAACCCTGATTTTTTGTAAATAAAAATTTCGTTAAATATTTGAATTTTATTTTAATTACTTGAATTTGCTTTTAAAATTCCTTTTAAATTTCTAATAATCCGTCATAATTAGATTTGAGATTTATAAAATTATATCTTTCCGTCCCAGACAATTTAGTCCTTTTCTAAAGACAAGTATGCTTATAGAAGCACTTGTATATTTTCATAGTGAATCAAATAAAATCTTTAAATTGTATTTCTTAGCAAGAAATCCTACTTGGCAAGTAGAATTAGTTTTCAACCGATTAGTTGGAGAAACCTAACTACCATTGTACCTAGTTACATTCTCCTAACCTTAGGTGAATCTTATGAACCTTTCCAACCCTACTTGAACCTTTTAGACCTAGAGAAGTAATCATTATACTTCATGATTAGACTTATCAAAGCCATACCTATCATCATTTTCCCCTTTATCCATTGGACAATAACTACTAGGGAAAATTTTATCCCATGGGTAATAGAAATTAGTCTTGCCAATGAAAAGCCTGGATTTGACAAGACAAGTCATAAAAGAATTTTTGGACCATCGGAAGCCATTATTTTGCTTCCAAAAGAAGTAAACCTAGTCTTAACCATTTTCTTTTCATTGAGTTGTCGCTTGAAAGCCCATAATCCTTACTCTTTTCCTAGACCTAGTAAGCTAGACCTCTTAGTCTTTGGTGTACTTATATAGACTAATATATATGTACTTAGTACTAGGGAGAGTGGAGAGAGAGTGAGTGTGTGCATGTGTTTGGTCACTCCCACAAGCTATCTCATAGCCAACTTCACACTCAAGCCTAATGACTACATGACAACCCATTTCTAAACTTTTTCTTTGTTCTTTCTTGCAAGAAAGCCCTCCTAGGACAAGACAAGACTAAAAACCCTTCATGATAACCTAAGGTATGGCCTAAAATGGAAATGACAAGTGAGGAAGGCATGGCATGCTTGATTAGACAAGACCATGGAGCAAAATCCATGGGAAAGAGAGAGAGAGAGAGACAGAGACAGAGAGAGAGAATTCGGCTATGGGGGGGGGGGGGAGAGAAGGCCAAGTTTTTGCTATAAATAGCACCCCTCACTTACCATTCAACACACACCTCCCAACCTTTCTACTTCTCTCTCTAGAATCCTTGAGTTTGTTCTTTGTTTTTCTTGTTCTTGAGTTCTTTCTAAGTTCTTCAAAGAAACTCATCCTAGGCCGCCACTAAACCACCACTAGACCACCCTTTCGATCCAAAAAGTTTAGTAGCTAGTCAAGATCTAGTTTCGAGAGAAACCTTTTCTCTTTCGAAGCTACCAAAGCTTACCGTAGGAAGTTACTCCGTCCGTTAGCCGACTTACTTCCGTAGCCGCCCGCTCTACCGCCAAGAAGAACGGTAGATTTTTCCGTCCTCATTATCTCTAAGTATACGTAGAATATCTCCACTTACTTACTCTAGGTATACTGTGTGATGCTTGTATGTTGAAATGCATGAGAACTTAAGGTGTTTATTAAAGTTTTGAAAAGGAAGGGGAGTATGTTGAATATACCGACTTTATTTTCCGGAAAAACTTATGATGTTTTGAACTTTCCACAAAGGAAGAAAGAACGGATTTTGAAAGATAAAAATTTGACGTTTAATTAGAAGTAAATATAATAATGATTAACTTTCTATCCTAAAGCAGTACTCGAACAGCATTACAATAGATGCTAGTCATTACAACAAATGCTAGTGAAAACAGTCCCAGCAAAGCAAAGCTAATATGGCTCCAGGCGATTCAAGCAATCTAGGCGATTTAGACGAACTGTAAGCTTCTCCCATGGCAGAAGGCTCCATATCCTTTGCGGAAGGGCTAGGATGCAATACCCAGGACTCCAATGAGTTAAGGCGGAAGTAGCTACCAAGCTCACAAAACCCTAAAAACTCGATTCCTTTTTGCCGGGAGGTACCCAGTCCACCAATCTCGGTAAATTCTCAAATCATCTCAACTCCTCAAGAAAACCTCTCAATTCTAGGGATTCCTGACAAAGGCATGGAGGAGCTTCGATCCTCCAGAGATGATGGGAACCCTTCGCACTATTCAGCTCTAGGGTTTGGAGCTCACAGCCCCAAATCGATCAAGTCCACTAGTTCTGCTCGGAAGCTACAGCAAGCCCTCTTTGAAGAGATTGATTTTGGAGGTCGAAGAGCGAGCAAATCACATTACCCATGTACAAGGCAATACTTATCAGTTCACTCGCAAACCTCCGGAGGTACAAATTTTGAACTCTAAAACTCTGTACAATGAAAGAGGGATATGCCCTATCTAGAGGGTGACCCTAACCTTGGGTATAGCCCCAAATCTCTCAAACCTAGGTATACAATGGACACATCTGCAGGTCCGATTCACGGCTCATCACCAAACTTAGGGCTTGAACCCAAATCTGTCCGGCAGCATATACCTCCAGTAGCTCTGCAATCCAGCAACACAATCCGTCTCCAACACCCTCATCAGAATAACTTTAAACCCAATTCAGGATCTAAACCTAAAAATTGGGCCTCAATTCTTCAGTCACAGGGTCCATCTATGGACATGAAACTTGAGTACTTCCCTAACCTTCAGAAAGGTAAGACAGCTCAAGTGGAAATTGCATTAGAGCTGATAGAGGTAGGCAAGTGGAATAGATATTTGATAGGCCATTTCCTTGATGGGAAAATGGCATATCCTCTCATTGTCTCCACCGCTAGGAATCAATGGAAGGATCTGTTTGTAGCTGTAAAACCAGATGTAGCTGGGTTTTATCTTTTTGAATTCAAGAACGAGTAAGCAAAAATGCAAGTTCCTGAAGGAGGGCCATACTTCTTTTCACAAAAATACCTCATGCTCAAAGACTGGCATAGGATGATGAAGCCTGCCCAGGATCAACCTGCTAAAATTCCAGCTTGGGTGAAATTACATGATTTACCCTTTGAACTCTGGAATCAAGAATGTCTTAGTAAAGTGGCTAGCACAATTGGGAAGCCGTTGCATGTGGATCAGGCCACTGCAAAAACTGCTTGACAGCAAGGCCTTCTCAACACAAAATCAACAAAAGCCAGAGTATGCATTGAGATTAATGCTGAACATGACCTCCCTGATAAAGTCATAGTTAGGGTGGAAGGAGAATCCGTGGTAGTACCTATTGAATACTAAGTCCTCCCACCAATGTGTACAACTTGCCATGTCTTTGGCCACGCCACTTCTAAGTGTGCTAAGTCAGCTTCCACATCTTCAATCCCTCAACAACCAGCAAATCAGGAATGGGTTCTGGTTCGGAATGGGAAACTTAAGGGTGTCCAGACCTACCCTGTGAGGAGTGTGCTAGTGCCTCATCTTTTCTTCGCGAGAGGAGGTAATATGTAGTGGAGTGTGAGAACAAGGGAGGGAGTTGGTGGAGCCTTGTCCTAGCACTTGAGAGAAAATAAGAGTGGGAGCTGTGAGCCTTTCAAGGGAGTTGTAAGTGAGGACATAGTAGTGCTAGGTCAGCATTCTCTATCCTTCTTAATTATTTGCTCTTGCTCTTGTCAATTACATTATGGCATTTATGGTTTTGGGTGCTATGGAAGTGTATGTGATTGTGTTCCTAGAATTTGTCACTTCTATATGCTGTAATTTACTGTTACTGTCGTGTATGTTGGCTATTCTTAGTTGTGTTTGTTGGCTGTGTTGTGGCCTTATATTTTGGTTTTGGCTTCCATCTTGGGTCTTCCACTACCTGCTCGCTCAGCTTTTGTTTGGCTACCTTCTTTGGTCCTAGCTGTGTTGTAGCTTACCAAATTGTTTTGACCTATCCTTGGGGGATTGTCCCTAGGATTATTAATGCTTTTCTAGGGGGCCGTCCCTAGGTGTACTATTCTTGTTCATTTTTCTGCTGATCAGTATTGACTGCTTGCTGGGCTGCAACTGCTGAGTAATGCTACTGATGCTGAGCTCTGCGTCTGCTGCTATTGCTATTCTAGACTTATCAGGTTTTGTGGTGAATTCTGTTATGAAGAAGTCTATGCAGGTGCTGTACAGTAGTTAGCTTCTTCTGATCAAGGGCTGTCTTTGGTGGATACGGTTCTGTTCCAACTGCATGTGCATGGTTTACTGCACATGCATTGGCATCATTTTCTGATGTCTGCTATGTTATGGCGTGGTTTATGCCTCCTGCTGCTGCTTGTTTTGCCTTGTATGGCCACCATTCTTCATGTTTTACTCTGCACCCGATTGCAATACTCTGGTACTGCTGTGTTGCTGATGCATCATGAGGTGCAACTTCAGATAACCTAGTATTAGGTTTCAAAGTGGTGGCAACATCTATTCCAAGGGCTACTGCCACCTTTGCAGCAGTTGTTGGGGGTTCCTCCTCCTTCGTCATGTACCCACAGAGTCCAACTGATGCTGTTCAATTCCCCGGGCAGTCCTATTGGTGATCCAGGATTCATTTCACTAAGTTGGAATGATACTATATCCCATTATAGATGGTTCGGAAACAAATGTATATTCTTCTTTGTTTTGGCTCCATCTCATTAGTACACAAATGTAGCCGCTTGGCTTAGATCTTCAATTTCCATAATCTTTGTTTTGTTTTGTTTTCCTCCTGGGGTATGCCCCTTGTAGGCTGTATATTCGGTTAATCTCTTTCTAATTTCAAGCTGATTTACCCAAAAAAATTAGAAGTATTCGTATTTTGATCTTTAGGATGGTTATGAGCATGTATACATGAATTGTTTGTATTACTTGTTGTGTGATAAAAGAATAAGTGATTTTCACTCCAAAGGCGTCCATACATGTGGCGTTATGCTTTAAGTGGTGATTTGAGCATGATTAGCAATATAGAGTTGGATGATCTTACTAGTTTCATTTCAAGATTACAATGAATGATTTATGATTACAAATGTGAAAGGTCCTACCGCGGAGTCTTTGCATGAAAACGAGACACATAAATCGAGAAAGTAGAGACATGACACCGCAATGTGGCCGGACTTGGTAGCCCATTGTGTGTATGAAAACCGCGATGTGGCCGGACTTGGTAGCCCATTGTGTGTATTGGAAACCACGATGTGGCCGAACTTGGTAGCCCATCGTGTGGATTGCAAAAACCGCAATGTGGCCGAACTTGGTAGCCCATTGTGAAGATTGCCAATGGGGCCGGACGTGGTAGCCTCGTTGGTAATATGGCTTGAATATCCGAGGAGAGGAGCCAATGTAAATTTTGTGTGCCAATGGGAACCCGGCGCGGCGGAACCATTGTGAGGATATTTGGTGGAAAAATGGTGACATAGTCTACGTCAAGTCGCGTGGAAGAAACTTAGAAAATCATGGACACCAACGTTAGTTTGAAAAGTGAATGTGGATGTGTCATTGTTAACTGTTTTGTTAGATATACATGTACTATGTGGAAATCGTTAATATTATGATCTAATGTTTGTAATTTAAGGGTTAGTGGGTATGGATTATTCTATTGAGCTCTCGTAGCTCATGGTGTTACCTTTGGTGACCCTGACATATTATACTGGTGGCGACGTTGTTATAATGTGTCAGACTTTGTAGATGATCATGGTGAGCTATACACCTTGGAGGTCTTCGGAGCTAAAGAGCTGGCTAGGATGGAGGAACAAGCGGAGCTGTAGTTAGGAACCCTAGTTTCCCTCCCTTTTGTAATGAAAGTACTTTTATGGAGGTTGTGATGTAATAATGAGCCAGACTCTATTTCAAAGTTATAATAAAATTGTTTATTTAACGTACCCAAAATTAGAGGCGTTACAGGTACCATAAGTGTTTTTTTGTACGGTATTGTATAGTATGGGTACTTTGGTTCGTTTTGGTAAGGGATGGTATGGTGCCATATGGGTGTTTTGGTACGGTATTATACCGTATGTGTACTACGTTACGGTATGGTACTGTTTCGGTATGGTATGGTACTGTATATGGGTGCTTTGGTACATTTTAAGAAGGTATGTTATGGTACCATATGGGTGTTTTAGTACAGTTTTGTACCGTATGGGTGCTTTGGTACGTTTTGGTAAGGAATGCTATGGTGCATATAGGTGTTTTGGTACGTTATTGTACCTTATAAGAGCTTTGGCGAGGTATGGTACCATTTTGGTATCGTATGGAACCATATGGGTTTTTTTGTACGGTATTGTATCGTATGGGTTCTTTGGTATGTTTTGGTAAGTTATGGTACATTTCTCGTTTGGTAGGTACCGTATGGGTGTTATGATACTTTATTGTACTGTATGGGTGATTTGGTATGGTTTCATACCGTTTGGGTGCTTTGATGCGCTATGGTTCCATTTTGGTATCGTATGGTACCATATGGGTATTTTCGTACGGTATTGTACCATACGGGTGCTTTGGTATGTTTTGGTAATGTATGGTACTGTATTGGTCTGGTACGGTACCATATGGGTGTTTTGGTACAGTATTGTACTGTCTAGGTGCTTTGGTACAGTATGGTACCGTATGGGTGCTTTGGTACGTTTTGGGATGGAATGTAACCGTTTTTGTATGGTATGGTATCTTATGGGTTTTTTGTTACGGTATTGTATCGTATGGTTGCTTTGTTGCGTTTTTGTGCGGTATTGTACCCTATGGGTGCTTCTGTAAGTTTTGGTAAGGTGTGGTACCGTTTTGGTATAGTATAGTACCATATGATTTTTTTGGTACGGTATTGTACTGTATTGGTGCTTTGATACAGTATGGTACCGTTTTGGTATTGTATGGTAACGTATGAGTGCTTTTGGAGAGTTTTGGGAATGTATGGTGCCGTTTTGGTATGGTATGGTACCATATGGGTGTTCTGGAATGGTATTGTACCGTATGGGTACTTTGGTATGTTTTGGTATGGTATGGTACCGTATCGGTGTTATGGTACAGTATTGGACTATATGGGTGTTTTGGTACGTTTTGGTAAGGTATGGTACCGTTTTTTGATTGTATGGTACCATATGGGAGTTTGTGTACAGTATTGTACCGTATTTGTGCTTTGATACAATCTAATACTGTTTTGGTATGGTATGAAACCGTATGGGTTCTTTGATACATTTTAGGAAGGTATGGTACCGTTTTGGTATGGTATGGTATGACCCATATGGGTGTTTTGGTACGTATTGTACCGTATGGCTACTTTGGTACGTTTTTGAATGGTATTGTACTGTTTTGGTATGGTAAGGTACCATGGGGATGTTTTGGTACGGTATTGTACCGTATGGGTGCTTTGGTACATTTTGGGTAGGTATGGTACCCATTTGGTATGGTATGGCACATATGGGTATTTGGGTACAGTATTGTACCATATGTGTGCTTAGGTGTGGTATGGTACCATATGGGTATTTTGGTACGGTAATGTTCCGTATGAGTTCTTTGTTACAGTTTGGTAAGGTATGGTACCATATGCGTGTTTTGGTACGGTATTGTACTGTATGGGTGCTTTGGTATGGTATGGTACCATTATGGTATGGTATGGTATGGTACGATATTGTACTGTTTGGGTACTTTGGTACATTATGGTACCGCTATGGTATGGTATGGTACCGTATGGGTTCTTTTGTACGTTTTGGGAGGCTATGATATTGTTTTGGAATGGTATGGTACCATATGGGTTTTTTTGGTACGGTATTGTACCGTATGGGTACTTGGGTACGTTTTGGTATGGTGTGGAACCGTTTTGGTGTTTTAGTACGATATTATACCGTATTGTTGCTTTGTTACGGTATGGTACCGTTTTGGTATGGTATGGTACCGTATGGGTGCTTTGGTAAGTTTTGGGAAGGTATGGTATCGTTTTGGTATGGTATTGATTTTGTTCCGTTTCGGTATGGTATGATACCATATGGGTGTTTTGGTATTGTGTTGTACCATATGGGTGCTTTGGTTCGTTTTGCTAAGGTATGGTACCGTTTTGTTATGGTATGGAACCATATGAGTGTTTTGGTACAGTGTTGTACCGTATTGGTGCTTTGATACGGTATGGTACCATATTGGAATAGTATGGTACTGTATGGGTGTTTTGGTACGGTATTATACTTTATGGGTACTTTTGTACGTTTTATTAAGGTATGGTACCATTTTCGTATGGAATGGTACTATATGCGTGTTTTGGTACGATATTTTACCGTATGGGTGCTTTGGTACGTTTTGGGAAGGTATAGTAACGTTTTGGTATGGTATGGTACGATATAGGTGTTTTGGTATAATATTGTACTGTATGGGTTCTTTGGTATGTTTTGGTAAGGTATGGTACTGTTTTGGTATGGTATGGTACCATAGGGGTGTTTTGGTATGGTATTATACCATATGGGTGCTTTTGTACGTTTTGGTAAAGTTTGTTACCCTTTTGGTATGGTATGGCACATATGGGTATTTTGGTACGGTATTGTACCGTATGTGTGCTTTGGTGTGGTATGGTACCATATGGGTATTTTGGTAAGGTTGGTACCATATGCGTGTTTTGGTGTGGTATTGTACTGTATGGGTGCTTTGGTACGTTATGGTACTGTTATGCTATGGTATGCTACGATATTGTATTGTATGGGTGCTTTGGTATCATATGGTACCATTATGGTATGGTATGGTACCGTATGGGTTCTTTGGTACGTTTTGGGAGGATATGATACCGTTTTGGTATGGTATGGTACCATATTGGTTTTTTGGTGCGGCATTGTACCATATGGGTACTTGGCTACGTTTTGGTATGGTGTGGTACCGTTATGGTGTTTTAGTACGGTATTATACCATATTGATGCTTTGTTACGATATGGTACCGTTTTTGTATGGTATGGTACCGTATGGGTGCTTTGGTAAGTTTTGGGAAGGTATGGTATTGTTTTGGTATGGTATAGGTTTTGTTCCGTTTTGGTATGGTATGGTACCATATGGGTGTTTTGGTGCTTTTCAAAAAAAAAATATGGGTGTTTTGGTATTGTGTTGTACCGTATGGGTGCTTTGGTACGTTTTGGTAAGGTATGGTACGGTTTGTTACGGTTTTGGTATGGTATGGTACCATATGGGTGTTTTGCTCCGGTATTATACCGTATGGGTTCTTTTGTTGCGGTATGGTACCATTTTGGTCTGGTATGATACTCTATGGGTGCTTTGGTACGTTTTGGGAAGTTATGGTACCGTTTTGTTATGGTATTGTACCGTATGGGTACTTTGCTACGTTTTGGTTAGGTATGGTATTGTACCATGTGGGTGTTTTGGTATAGTATTGTACCGTATGGGTGCTTTGGTATGTTTTGGTACATTTTGGTATGGTACCAACTTGGTGTTTTGGTGCAATATTTTACTATATGGGTGCTTTTGTGCGGTATGGTACTGTTTTAGTATGGTATGGTACCGTATGGGTGCTTTGGTACGTTTTGAGAAGGTATGGTACCGTTTTGTTGTGGTATGGTATCATATGGGTGTATTGGTATGGTATTGTACCATATGAATACGTTGGTACGTTTTGGTAAGGTATGGTCCCTTTTTTTTTTGGGTAAATTAGTTTGAAATTAAAAACGGTTATTTGAATGTACAGCCTACAAGGGGCTCACCCCTGGAAGAAGAAGAAAAAGAAAAGGAGTGAAAAAGTGCGTTAATCTATGCACAAGCCGCATGGAGAGTAGGATAGAGTAAGGTATGCAACAAACGTTCATTGTGTTTTGATAGCATACCCCATTGCACTATACATCTGTAAGGAAAGATTGCACAACGGGGTATGATATGAAGCGAAATGAAGCAAATAGAAAGTGAGAAAAAATAACTATATCCTGGTCCCGCTCGGCTAGGAATTAAGTTAAATCGCCATTGTCGAATAAGGAGCCATTGTTGAACCATCACTGAATAATTGCAGCTACAAAGCATCTTGACATCGAGGGGAGATTGAACAGCTATTACAAAGGAACTAGGCATTGAGAAGAGGCTCGATCCGGAGATGACGGCATCCGACAGGAGGTGCAACCCTGCACACCACGCTCAATCCATCCAGCCTAATACACTCTCATCCAAAGCCCCAATGTTCGCAAGAAAACAGCCCGTCCTCAACCAAAGTTCATAGCCACTAGCCTCCAGAGATGGGATAAGCAGACCAAGAATCCAATACTCCAACCTAACACAGAAGAATCAAGCATAGTACCCACTTCTAAAGAACAGAACTGCAGAGTATCAGGCTCTGAAAAGAGGTTCGATCCAGAGATGACGACATCCAAAGAGGCTACCTCCCCAAGTACCTTGGACACCATGCCCATTCCAACCGGACTAATACTCCCTCGACCTAGTACACAAGGCTCACTATAACCTAAAAGAGGGATAGTACAAGGGCCTCAAATTTGTCCACCATTAACAGTAAACCACTGAATCATTTGGTCACAGATTGAGGCACACAAAACTGCAGAAGGAACCATAAACAATCCCTTTCAATCAATGCATTACCACCAATCTAGTTAGGATAGGCACGGTCACAGCCATACTACACTAGAACAAACGGCCTATGTAACGCCCCTGAATTTTGGTCAATAAAAATTTCGTTAAGTATTTGAATTTTATTTGCATTACTTATTTTCTCTTGAGTGACTATATGATTCTTGTTAATTTTCGTCGTATTTAGATTTTTGCTCTCGACTAGAAACCCTACGTGACCAATTTAGTTAATTTCCAACCGACTACTTGGTGGAACCGAGCAACCAACTTTCCTAGTTACTAGATGAACCTTTTGAACCTTTTCAAACCCTAGACTAGATATTGTTTAATTATTTCTTTTATTGATTTGGTTTTATTCTTTATCCTTTGGATGATAAATGTTAGGGGAACTATTATCCATTGGATAATAGAAACCCAATTCTTTATATTAAAAGGATTTTGAAAGATTGGAACAAAGTACTATAATCTTTTGGAAGTAGACTTTTATAATTACTTTAAAAGTACTTTTTGAATATTTTACTATAAAAAGTACCCTAGTAACTATTGTCCATTGGACAATGATTGTTAGGGTAATCTTTACCCATTGGACAAAAGCTTTTCCTTTATTATATTTGGCTAAGTACATATATATAAACACATGGGTAAATTTCAAAAGGACATGTAGTCTTTTAAAAAGACTTAAATTATGATTTAAAGTACTCGTACCTTATTATCCATTGGACGATAACCGTTAGGGGAATTATTATCCATTGGGTAATAGCCCAAATCTTTCCAAGTACAAGGTTGCATTTTAATAATCAAGATTTGGATTCCCATGTACTTTTATGCATAAACTTTTGGGGTATATCTAAAACCCTAGATTTTCTTGTACTTGTACTCTTTTATAAACTAATGGGGAGAATCCTAACCTTTTTATTTAATATAGGGCTTTTGTCACATGCTTTAAAGTACATTTTGATTATTTTAATATAAAAGTTTCCTTTTACCTTTGTCCATTGGATAATAAAAGTTAGGGAATTTATTGTCCATTGGGTAATAGAGTTATTCTTCCAAGCAAGTACATGGGTTCATTAAAATAATATTTTCTTAAACCCCATGTGATAAAGTACACATTATTTTATTATTAAAGTACTTAGTAGACTTGTAGCCTTTAAGGCCTAATATTCTCCTAAGTACCTTTTTATTATTTTGTATTGGGTTTTTTTTACCCAATTGGATTTGTTTAATGGGAGGTGTGATCTACCTAGATTACAAAGTACCCTAGTTTATTTATTTAATCAACATGAGCCTAATTGGATTTCTTTATTAGGTATTTGATTTTGTGAATCTTTGTACTTTGTACTTTCTTATTCTTTCTTGTTAAATATATATATATATATATATGTGTGTGTGTGTGTGTGTGTGTGTACTAGGGAGAGAGAGAGAGAGGGAGAGAGAGAGATAAAGATTGCCGAGAGAGAGAGGAGAGAGAGGCTGAGAGAGAGAGATAGGAAAGAGAGAGGGAGAGATTTGTTTGTACTTCCATGATCTTTCTTCATCTTTCAAGTCCATGGGAGAATCTTTCCCCTAACCAAACTTAACTCCCCATTTGTACTTTCATATTTGTTTTATGACCAAATCTTGTACCATTGTCTCCAAATCTTCCAACAAATCTCCCATAGTCCAATCCAAGGACTAATCTTAGCCATGCAAGCCTACCTTTTAGCCTAACCTAGCCATGCAAGCCTAGGATAGCCTTTGATCTTTCAAAGATTGCATGCCATGTGTCAAAATTTGAGGTAGAGAGAGAGAGAGGGGGGCCGGCCTTGGGAGAGAGGAAGAGGGCATGCCTTGGCCTATAAATAGCACCCCATGTTTGCCATTCAACTCACACCTTCTCATTCTACAACTTCTCTCTCTAGAAAAATTATGTTCTTTCTTTGTTCTTTCTTTTGTTCTTCATATTCTTGAGTTGTTCTTGAGTTCTTCAAGAAACTCAACCTAAGCCGCCACTAAACCGCCACTCGACCACCCTTCAATCCATAAAGTAGAGTAGTGTTAGTCAAGAGTAGAAGTTTCGAGAGAAACCTTTCTCTTTCGAAGCTACCAGAGACCACCGTAGGAAGTTACTCCGTCCGACCACCGACGTACTTTCCGTAGCCGACTAACCTTCCGTAGCCGACTACTGCCTAGAAGAACTGTAAGGAAATCCTTACTTACTCCCTATTTATTTACTTACTCAAGTATAAAGTAGGGTATCTTTATTTACGTACTTATCGTTTGATTAGAAGTATTCGTATTTTAATCTTTAAGATAGTTATGAGTATGCGTATATGAGTTGCTTGTATTACTTGTGGTATGTGATAAAGCATAAGTGATTTCACTCCAAAGACGTCCGTACATGTGGCGTTGTGCTTTGAATAAAGCATAAGTGATACACTCCAAAGGCGTCCGTACCTGTGGCGTTATGCTATAAGTAGTAATTAAGCGTGATGAATAATATAGAATTGGATGATCTTGTTACGATGATTCTTGCTTACGTTTGTCCTACCGCGGAGTCTTTGTATGTAAACGAGACACGAGAACCGAGAAAGTAGAAACATGACACCTAGGGTGTGGTTAATTAAAAGAAACATTTTCTGAGGAAAGAAATATTTTGAAACAACATAATGACCGGTTTTGGGTGGCATTATGTGAGTTGTGTGCGTGCGTAAAAGAAACATTTGAAAAGGTTGAAATGTTTTGGAAACCGCGATGTGGCCGGACGTGGTAGCCCATCGTGTGGGTTTTGAAAACCGCAACGTGGCCGGACTTGGTAGCCCGCTGTGTGTATGAAAACTCGTAATGTGGCCGGACTTGGTAGCCCATTGCGTGGATTGTGAAAACCACAATGTGGCCGGACTTGGTAGCCCATTGTGAAGATTGCCAATGCGGCCGGACGTGGTAGCCTCATTGGTAATAAGGCTTGGTTATCCGCGGTACGGAGCCAATGCAAATATTTTTGTGTGCCAATGGGAACCCGGCGCGGCGGAACCATTGTGAGGATACTTGGGAACCCGGCGCGGCGGAACCAAGGTTGGGTGTGTAGCTTGGTTATCGGCGGTACGGAGCCAATGCAAATATTTTTTGTGTGCCAATGGGAACCCGGCGCGGCGGAACCATTGTGAGGATACTTGGGAACCCGGCGCGGCGGAACCAAGGTTGGGTGTGTAGCTTGGTTATCCGCGGTACGGAGCCAATGCAAATATTTTTTGTGTGCCAATGGGAACCCGGCGCGGCGGAACCATTGTGAGGATACTTGGGAACCCGGCGCGGCGGAACCAAGGTTGGGTGTGTAGCTTGGTTATCCGCGGTACGGAGCCAATGCAAATGATTTTAAAAAGGTTGGGTGTGTAGCTTGGTTATCCGTGGTACGGAGCCAATGCAAATGATTTTTGAAAGGTTATTTTGTAAATGAAATTGTTGACACAGTCTACGATGAATCGCGTAGGAGAAACCCGAAAATCTTGGACACCAACGATAGTTGATTAACGAATATGGATATGTCATTGATTAGCTGCGTATATATGTATCATGTGGAAATCGATGTGTTATTATTTCCTGCTGTTTTAAGTTATGGGTTATGTAAAGACCCGGTATTTTTAATAAATAAATAATATTATTAAAACAAAAATATTATTTATGCTCGTTAGTTATTTAATGCGAAAAATTATTTATGTCATCACACCAATTTTTTTTTCTTTTTTTTTCGTAATCATCTACATGCACGCGTGTCCGACGAGTAATTGTCCGAGTATGTGCGCGTGTTGCACCTGAGCATTTTCCTTTTTCCCAACCCCTCCCCATTTCTATATTTCGGCTGAGTACAAATCCCCCATTTTCCTCCTAAATTCCCTCAAATGTAGACAACACATAATTTCCCATGGGTTAATATCCCTTATGCAAATCCTAACCTCTTTGATATATCCCTTCCTCATATTTCGGCATAGAGGCATTAAACCATGGCTTTATTTCCTTTTTTTCTTTTCTTTTATTCCTTACCGAGAGCGAGAGAGAGCGGTGCTGGAAAAAGAAGGAGAAGGAAGAAAAAATACTACCGTTGCCGCCTATCAAGACTCACTTTCGAAAACCCACCGAACTCCACCGAATCGTTTTGTACGGATTAAAGGTAGATTAATCTCTTCTCTACTTTCTCCTAAGTATATAAATGTGCTATTATATTAGTTGTAATGATAGGAATTGAAAAGAAACAAATCCATGCATTGTGCGTTGAAGAAATCGAAAATTCCCGTTTTCTGTTCAGATCTGTTTTTTTTGTGAAACTATTCAAATGGAAAATCTGATCCGTTCATCTTGTTCGTCTTGTCGAGACGATTCCGGAAAGGTATAATAAGCCCATTTTCGATGTCGGGATTGATCACACGACCCGTTTGAAATTCCGGATTTAAACCATATATATACGTTATATATATAACTGCGTGCGTACAGTACCAGGTGGAAGACACTGACGTAATATGAACTCCATCTCTCATAATTACAGTTTACCCCCTGTGTCTTGGTTTGTACTAAAATATGATCCTAAACTATTTGAAATTAATTATTTTACCACTTGTGCTAAATTTTTAAACTTTTAGGATACACCTATGACTATTTCTTTGGGATCTGCGATATATGTTAACTTCGAAAGGATTTAGTAACTAAAAGCATTAGGTTTAGAAAAGAATAAAATTATTTTTGGTATTATTATTTTTATTGTTAACAACCCTAAAAAGAGATTAATAAAAACTAATATCAATTTACTTGTCAACGAACCTTAAGGGCATCGGCCAATCATAAAATATTATGTGTTTACATACTTGCACAATACCAATTGCTATGCTTGCTTTCATTTTGAGATACATGTTGTTTGTTGATTAAGCTATTATGAAGTATTATTGTTGTGGTTGTAGATTGGACAAATAGGTTTCACAGGGTGGTTACGAGTAGTGACTCATATAGACGAAGTTAAGTAAATGGAAATTGGTAAAGTGTTGGAAGTGTGAGTATGTGAGTTATGATTTGAGCCATGGCGATGGCAAGGGTAACCTATGGGGCCCTGTGTTGAAATGGGTTACCTGCGGGGCCCGGTGTTGTGACACTAACGTATGATACGTCATGGGAAGTTTCTCTTCAAGGAAGAGAACGGGTCCCATGAGACGGTTATAGTTAGTGAGACGTTAATGTATGACACGTCATGGAAAGTTTCTCTTCGAGGAAGAGAATGGGTCCCATGAGACGGTTATAGTTAGCGTGGGGTAGTGGATGTCCGACCCTAATGTATGATACGTCATGGGATGACTCGATCCTCCTGTTATGGTCTTCAGTGAGAACATGCTCGGTACATAACTTAGATGCGCTCACCTAGGACCCTGGTACAGGATAAGCAAGAGGAAGGGTGGACCCATGAGACGGTTGTAGTTAGTGGATGTGGGAGGAAAGGATCTCGTGGAGATGATCCTTAGATTTCATGTAAGATGATGGATAGTGAAGAAAAAGACGATGTGTTATTATTCTGTACCTCTCGTGTATTATCAATTGTGATATTATTGTTATTACTGAATGTTAATTGTAGAGTAAGGGGTTGGTAGGATTGAGATTATTCTACTTGGTGATTTATCACTCACGGATACGTTTGTATCCTGGTAAATCGGTTGCTTCGGCGATCAATTTGTCAGAGGGTGCAGGGTTCGATGGTGGAACTGTTTGACGCAGGAGGAATACCAAGGGCGGAGACCGAGGATGCTTGAGATCTGTATCAACACTAGAGTCGCTCTGAAGATGTTTAAATAAAACGTTAGATTTTTTTTGTATTTATTTTTAAATGTTGATTTTGTATAACGACAAATACGGGCCTAACAGTTTATAAAATTTAGTGTATTTTAAGGTTAATGCTTCCGAAATTTCTTGGAAAATCGGGGCGTTACAGGTTAGCGGGTATGGGATTACTCTGCTGAGCTTTGTAGCTCACGGTGTTGCCTTTTGGTGACCCTGACATATTATATCGGTGGTGACGCTGGTATAATGTGTCAGATCTTGTAGATGATCAAGATGAACAGTACACCTTGGAGGCTTTTGGAGCTGAGGAGCTGGCTAGGATGGAGAAGAAGGAGGAGGAGTTGTAGTTAGGAACCTTAGAACCCCCATCATTTGTGTAAATATTGAACTCTTGTGAGAGTATTTGTTGTAATAAGAGCCAAACTCCATTTGATGTTTTCAATAAAATGTCTTTTTAACGTACCCAAAATTCGGGGCGTTACAGCCTAGAGAAGCAAGGAAACTTGTATAGTGAACAGGCCCAGCATAAATGCTAAAACCTTAGCCCCAGAATTGGGCAACCAACAATACCGGCGACACCTGGAACATCTAGCTAATACAAGGATTAATGAAATAGATCCAACACGATTAACCCAATCTCAGTCCAAACAGATGACTGCCCATTCGAATTTTTCATGTTGGATTTACATGTAAAAGGCATTTCAAACACCAGCTTTGAAATCAATTGTATGGGTTTTGGCTAAGATACCACCAGCGCGTAATCAATTGTACTTTTGCATACTACAACAACATAATAGAAAACCTGCTAATTGCAATCTAGAATTACCAACCGTGGCTAAATTTGGATCTAGATTGAAAACAAAAAATTAGACAAGGAAATACCTCCAATGACCGAAGATTCTCAGCTCCATAACCTAGCATAATGCAGAATCCACACAGAACCAGCACCCACACGGTAGGACTCCCTTCGCCATGACCGAGAATTGGATCGCAACCAGCACCCATATAGGTTGGACTCATGTCACCGCTATTGAGCACTGGTTCTGAATCAAAGGACTTCACGCCCGGGTACATGATGAGAGGATCTTGAAGTACTCCCCTGATTTACACCTCAAAGTTGCTCTGCAATTAACTCACGATGACTCCCACCGGTAGCCCAGTTCGTAAGCATGAATATTGCAAGCCAACTCGCCTTTAGTTGATAACGCTGAGAAGATGGGTAGTGACCACGTTGATAACACGATCTGATTTACCCTCTCTGTGATTTACCGATTATATATGGGTTCTCCGATCGACGGCCGGAAAAGACCCATGAAAACCCACTTTAATTAGCAGGAATAGCAACGCCACTTGAATCGGATGAGCTCCTTAATTTCTCCTAATCCTCCGAAAGGAATAGACTGCCATGAAATCAGGAAGATTTCGTGAATTTGTGAATCTCCCTGTGAATTTGTGAATTCGTGGATCAGCTCCAATTGTGGGTTTAATGAGGGATATCCCCTTTCTCTCCATAGCAATTCTAGAGAGAAGGCAGAGCTCCCACTATAGAACCGTTTTGGTATGGTATGGTACCATATGGGCTTTTGGTACGGTATTGTCTCGTATGGGTACTTTGGTACGTTTCGGTAAGGTATGGTATCGTACCATATGTGTGTTTTGGTAAAATATTTGTACGGATGCTTTGGTACGTTTTAGGAAGGTATGGTAATGTTTTGGTGTGGTACGGTACAATATTGGTGTTTTGGTACGGTATTGTACCATATAGAGGCTTTGGTATGGTATGGTACCGTTATGGTATAATACAGTACCGTATGGGTGCTTTGGCACATTTTGGGAAGGTATGGTACCATACGGGTGTTTTGGTACAGTATTGTACCGTATGGGTACTTTGGTACATTTTGTTAAGGTATGGTACTGTTTTGGTATAGTATGGTACCAAATGGGTGCTTTGGTACTTTTTGGTAAGGTATGGTACCGTTTTGGTATAGTATGGTACATTATGGGTGTTTTGGCACGGTATTGTACCATATAGGTGCTTTGGTACGGTATGGTACCGTTTTAGTATGGTATGGTACCATAAGGGTGCTTTGGCACGGTATGGTACCGTTTTATTATGGTATGGTACCGTATGGGTGCTTTGGTACGTTTTGGGAAGGTATAGTACCGTTTTGGTATGGTATGGTACCATATGTGTGTTTTGGTACGGTATTATATCGTATGGGAGGTTTGATATGTTTTGGTAAGGTATGGTATGGTATTATATGGGTGTTTTGGTACCGTATTGTAGCGTATGGGTGTTTTGGTACGGCATGGTACTGTTTTGGAATGGTATGGTATTGTATGGTGGCTTTCGTATGTTTTGGGACGGTATGGTACCGTTTTGGTATGGTATTGTATCATATGGGTGTTTTGGTACAATATTGTACCGTATGGGTGTTCTGGTACGTTTTGGTATGGTATGATACCGTTTGGGTGTTTTGGTACGATATTGTATAGTATGGGATGCTTTGCTTCAGTATGGTGCTATTTTGGTAAGTTTTGGGAAGGTATGGTACCGTTTTTGTATGGTTCCATATGGGTGTTTTGGTACGGTATTTGTACCGTATGGGTGCTTTTGTACGTTTTGGGAATGGTATGGTACGTACCATTTGGGTATTTTGGTACGCTAACGGCCCCCACCCCCACCCCTTTCTCTCACTCACTCTCTAATGGGTTACGAATACTCCTCTCCAGTCCTCCCTCAATCTTTCAAAGAGCTTGTTCGCCACCAATCACCCCCCGCTCTCTCCATCTGGTAGGACCACCCCTCCTTCATTCGTTTTGTCAGACCCCACCCCGGGCGAGCACTCGAATGAGCCCAAACTGACGTGAGGGTGCAACATCAACCACCAACCCATTCCTATAACTCAAGTTCTAGCAATTAAGTTAACCAACAACCATTTTATTGATAATGCAAAATATATAGTTCTTACAAATACAACGGAAGTCTTAAGAAAGCATTAAACTATACAACAAACTAGTATCAACATGAGCTGCAACTAGATTCCTATCTACAATGTCTCGCCAAAACTCGCCAAGTCTTCTTGGCACGCTACCCTAAGCGAGCGTACAACCACAAGACAATCAGCAGTAGATATCTACAACGCCTGCAAAATTGGATTCCATTTTGGAATCCAGGAGTGTTTATGAGACATGGATGCAATTCCATATTAAAGGTACAACTTAAAAGATAATCTCATCTTGTAACAGTTATCGAGAACCAAAAGCAATTAAAAGCAACACCGGGCACACAACCAATAATTTAAGGCATAAAACCTTTTGGCATAAAGCCAATCACCGGGCACACAACCAATAACTTAAGGCATAAAAGCCTTTTGCAATAAAGCCAATCATCGGGCACACAGCCAATAACTTTAGGCATAAAAGCCTTTTGGCATAAAGCCAATCGCCGGGCACTAAGCCAACATTCAAGTTCAATTCAATATAGAACAACATCTATGAATCAAACACTCACCTTGTACTCCAAAAGAAAGTACTACTATGGTTTCGGTGCTCCTTGATTCACCGACTCGTCACCTATCCACAAGCCAAACGCTTTAGTATAGAAATAATTGAAAGGCTTTAACAAATGCATTAATAATGTCCTGCACCAACTCAACTAGATAACAAATGTCAAAACAATCCTATTTATGCTCAGAATACCCTAACTTCAAATAAAATCATAACCTCAATCCAAACATGTGCCAATTCCGCATAGAA
Organism: Rhododendron vialii; assembly: GCF_030253575.1. NCBI lineage: Eukaryota > Viridiplantae > Streptophyta > Magnoliopsida > Ericales > Ericaceae > Rhododendron > Rhododendron vialii. The sequence continues at coordinate 3,975,317 of NC_080567.1, forward strand.
ACATCTCAAAACAGTCCCAATTTTGACAAATCACTATGTGTCGAGTCTTTTATCATTATCGAGCAATTTTGGTGTCAAAAACTTCGCAAGAGGATGTACTTCAAGAGTTGTGAAGGTATCAAGACCAAATTCAAACTATAATGATGGGAAAATTGACAAACACAACAGATTCACAAATCTGTCTCGCGATCAAAACAGATTCTCAAGATCAGACCAACATTCAAAAATTCACAATAAATTGAGTTCTTAACCTTTTCAAGTGATTCCAAAGCCAAAACATCACCAACTTAACAATACTTAAGACTCATAAGATCTCATGTCCACCAAGCATGCTTAAACTTGAGGAATTTCATGAAGAACACAAGCCAAAAGCTGTCCAGAATTTCAAAAGTACCAAAACCTGAACTTTAATTCAATAACTGCTATAATCTAGAAAGAACCACGACACAACCCATACATATTCAGAAACATATACGAGCCTAGTTTCAGAATCAAGAAACGGTGTGTAAAACCGATACCCGAGCTAAAAGTTATGCTCGTTTTTCCAACACGTGTCTGTGCTGCCAGCATAGACGCGAACCAGACACCAGTTCAGTCCACGAATTTTGTAGGCCAAGACACTTTGTGTTATTTTCTGAAAATTTAACACGATGCAAATAGACTCATAGATGAACATTCAGGATTTTTTTTCAAGAATTAGAAGATTTCTAGGTACCTTGAATAAATTCGTCAAAAACATGACAGATTCAACTTGGTTCAACACAGTTATGCATATTCATAACGTACACGAATTTTCTGAATTAAAAACCCAATTCCAACCTCTAAAACCCTCTCCCATGGATTCAATCCAACTCTAACTAGATGCCAAGTAGGGAATTGAACAACAAAATCATATATTCAAGTAAAGAAGATCATGAATTACCTTACAAAGTCTCCAATTCAACCTAGCTCTCACTTCCCCTTTCTCTTCTCCTTCTTCCACCGTCTCTCTCTCTCTCTCTCTCTCTCTCTCTCTCTCTCTCTCTAACGTAGAATACAGAACCTGTCCATCTGGGTTTGTTTTTTTTTTTTTTCTTTTTCTTTTATGACTCACACACACACGGCACACATGCACAATAATTTTAAAAAAAATGCACTTTGCCCCTTTAAGTTACTAAAGTATAACTTTAAAGCACCTCAAAGATAAAAGGATGTTACACCCTCCCCCTCTTAGAAAATTTCGTCCCCGAATTACTTACCAAGTTCAAAGAATGCGGATAGCTCTTTCGCATAGACTCCTCTGTCTCCCATGTAGCTTCCCACTCCGAATGATTACGCCATTGAACTTTCACCAACGGTATTACTTTTGAACGAAGGACACGCTCATCTCACTCCAAAATCCGAATTGGTTCCTCCACATAGGTTAAATTCTCCTTTAGTTCCATCGATTCTGTATTATTCAGCACGTGTGTCGAATCCGGCACATATTCCTCAACATTGAAACATGGAATACATCATGCAATCGTGCCAATTCCGTCAGCAAAGCCAATCGATAAGCTGTTGCGCCTACTCTTCTGGTAATCTCATACGGCCCAATGTACCTCGGTGCCAATTTCTTCTTTCCTTTGAAGCGAACAACCCCTTTCCAAGGTGATACACGAATGAACACACGATCACCCACCTCAAATTCCAAATATCTTCTTCGTTTGTCAGCATAGCTCTTTTGATGATCTTGGACAATTTTTAAACGCTCCCTTATAATTTGAACTCCATCAATGGTTTGTTTAACCATTTCAGGACCTAGCCTCCGATCCTCGCCTAATTGCTCCATTTGCCGAGCCAACATCTGTCTCCCACCAACATCATTCCAACAAATTGGTGTCCTACACCTCCTGCCATATAAAGCCTCATACGGTGGCATGCCAATGCTACTGTGATAACTATTATTGTAGGCAAACTCAATCAACGACAAATATTCATCCCAATTGCCCTTAAAATCAAGAACACACGCTCTCAGCATATCCTCCAAAGTTTGAATGGTCCGTTCAGATTGCCCATCGGTTTGAGGATGGAAAGCTGTACTAAATTTCAATGAAGTACCCATAGCTCGCTGCAAACTCACCCAAAATCTAGAAGTAAATTATGGATCCCTGTCACTAACAATAGTCAAAGGCGCGCCATGCAGTCTAACAATTCCAGTGACATAAATTTGAGCATACTTATCTGTAGAATATGTGGTCTGACAGGTAGGAAATGAGCCGTCTTTGTCAATCGATCCACAATAACCCAAATCGAATCATAACCTCTCTTAGAACGCGATAGCCCTGTCACAAAATCCATTGTTACATGTTCCCATTTCCACTCCGGTATAGGAAGATTCTGCAACAGACCCGCCGGTCTTCGATGTTCAACTTTCACTCGCTGACATGTCAAGCAACTAGCCACAAATTTTGCAATCTCTCTCTTCACGCCAACCCACCAATAAAACTCCCTCAAGTCACGATACAACTTCGTACTTCCTGGATGCATAGCATAAGCCGAACTGTGTGCCTCCTCCGAGATTTCTCTTTTTAGAGCTGCATCATCTGGAACACACATTCAATGTCCATACAAAAGCATACCATCCTCTCGAATATTGAATCCAAAACTCTTACCTTTTACTACATTCTTTCTGATTTCTTCCATATATGGATCATCATATTGTCCATCCCGAATACGGTCCACAAATAAAGGCCGAACACTGAATTGTGCCAACAAAACATCATTGCTATTGAAAAAGAACTCCATACCCATTTGCTTCAGCTCAGTAAAATTTACAACCCTTGAACATTGGATACAAGCCATTCTTGCCGCTGTTTTCTGACTCAAAGCATCAGCAACCACGTTCGCTTTCCTTGGATGATAGTGAATAGAGCAATCATAATCTTTAATTAGTTCCATCCACCTTCTCTGCCTCAAATTCAACTCCTTTTGCGTAAACAAATACTTAAGACTTTGATGATCGGAATAGATTTCACAAGTCACGCCATACAAGTAATGCCTCCACAACTTAAGTGCAAATACGACAGCCGCTACCTCTAAATCGTGCATAGGGTAATTATGTTCATGATTTTTCAACTGCCTTAAAGCAAAAGCAATAACCTTACCCCGTTGCATAAGAACACAACCCAAACCTTGATGAGAAGCATCAGTGTAAATCACCATATCCTCGGTACCCATTGGAATAGTCAATACCGGTGCAGATACCAACCGAGTCTTCAATTCCTGAAAACTGTCTTCACATTCATTAGACCACACAAACTTTACATCTTTTCTAGTCAATTTGGTCATAGGCAAGGCAATGGAAGAAAAATCCTAAATAAATCTTCGATAATATCCTGCTAAACCAAGGAAACTTCGGATTTCAGAAACATTAGTCGGTCTTTCCCAATTCACTACTGCCTCCACCTTCTTTGGATCCACACAAATGCCATCCTGAGAGATCATATGGCCCAAAAACGCAACACTTTCAAGCCAGAATTCGCATTTGCTCAATTTACCATACAATTGCTTATCTCGTAAAGTCTGCAATATAATTCTCAGATGTTGCTCATGATCTTCCTTAGTTTGGGAATAGATCAGAATATCATCAATAAACACAATAACGAACAAATCCAGATACGGCTCAACACCCTATTCATAAGATCCATAAATACCGCTGGAGCATTAGTCACTCCGACAGGCACAACAAGAAACTCATAATGGCCATACCTCGTTCAAAAAGCCGTTTTGGAGACATCACTGTCCTTCACCTTAACCTGATGGTATCCCGATCTCAAATCAATTTTTGAAAAGACGGCCGCTCCCTGCAACTGATCAAACAAATCATCAATTCTCGGCAACGGATACTTATTCCGTATTGTCACCTTATTCAGCTGCCTGTAATCAATGCACATACGCATAGTACCATCTTTCTTCTTCACAAATAAAACTGGTGCACCCCACGGTGAGATACTTGATCGAATAAGCCCTTTATCAAGTAAATCTTTCAATTGAATTTTTAATTCTAGCAACTCTGCTAGTGCCATTCGATACGGTGGAATAGAAATAGGATTTGTTCCCGGTATCACATCAATAGTAAATTCCACCTCCCTATCAAGCACAATTCCCGGTAATTCATCTGGAAAGACATCCGAAAACTCCCTCACAATCGGTATATCCGATAACTCTAACGGTTTCTTCTCCATGTCAACAACATAGGCCAAATACCCCTGACATCCCTTCCTCAACATACTCACAGCTTTAAGAGCCGATAACATACTGGTTACAGAAGTCTGTCTATCACCACAGAATTTAATTTCCGATTCACCCAGTATTTTAAAGACAACTTCTTTATTAAAGCAATCTAAAGATGCTTGATGTGTGGATAAGAAATGTAACGCCCCGAATTTTGGGTACGTTAAAAAGACATTTTATTCATAAAATCAAATGGAGTCTGGCGTTAAATAAGTAATTTTATTGAAAATAAACTGAGTCAAGCTCTTTATTACAACAGAAACTTAAAAGGAGTACTTTTATTACAAACGGAAGGGAACTAAGGTTCCTAACTACAGCTCCGCCTGCTCCTCCATCTGAGCCAGCTCTTCAGCTCCAAATGCCTCCAAGGTGTAACGTTCACCCTGTTCATCTACAAAGTCTGACACATTATACCAGCGTCGCCACCGATATAATATGTCAGGGTCACCGAAAAGGCAACACCGTGAGCTACGAAAGCTCAATAGAAAAATCCTATACCCGCTAACCCATAACTAACAAACAACAGGTTATAACGTCACATTGATTTCCACATGATATGTGTATACACAGCTACAAAAGATAACATTAATAACACATCCGCAATTACTATATCACTATCGTTGGTGTCCAAGATTCTCTGAGTTTCTCCTACGCAACTCATCGTAGACCGTGTCAACATTTTGACATACCAATTCATCTTTTAACAAAAACCATTTGTTTAACTCACACAATTTGCATTGGCTCCGTACCGCGGATAACCAAGCTACACACCCAACCTCGGTTCCGCCGCGCCGGTCTCCCGAGTATCCTCACAATGGTTCCGCCGCGCCGGGTTCCCATTGGCACACAAAACTTGCATTGGCTCCTCTCCGCGGATAACCAAGCCATATTACCAATGAGGCTACCACGTCCGGCCGCATTGGCAATCTTCACAATGGGCTACCAAGTCCGGCCACATTGTGGTTTTCACAATCCACGCAATGGGCTACCAAGTCCGGCCACATTACGAGTTTTCATACACACAACGGGCTACCAAGTCCGGCCACGTTGCGGTTTTCACAATCCACACGATGGGCTACCATGTCCGGCCACATCGCGGGTTTCCATACACACAATGGGCTACCAAGTCCGGCCACATTGCGGTTTCAAAACACATCTCATCATTATCCACACCCTAGGTGTCATGTCTCTACTTTCTTGGTTCTCGTGTCACGTTATCATGCATAGACTCCGTGGTGGAACTTTTTCACATACGATATCATTCATTGTACTATTCAATCTAACAAGATCATCCATTTTAAAACTACTTGACATGCTTGAATCACTAATAACAAACATCATGCCTTTCATATACTTTCAACAAAAGATAACATTATCTACTTTAAATGACATTATTAAAGTTTCTTCCTAACGAACTTATAATTGGGTACAAGACTATATTTGGGAAAATAGGTAAAGATAACTACTTGGGATGGAAGATAAGGATATCCTACATTATACTTAGGAATAGGGATAAGGAATCCTACCTTGCTTCTTGGCGGTAGTCGGCTACGGAAAGTTAGTCGACGGTCGGACAGAGTGACTTCCTACGGTATGCCTTCGGGAGCTTCGAAAGAGAAAGGTTTCTCTCGAAACTTCTACTTGACTATTACTACTACTACTTTTGGATCGAGGGGGTGGTCGAGTGGCAGTTTAGTGGCGGCCTAGGTTGAGTTTCTTGAAAAACTCAAGAACTACTCAAGAACATGAAGAACAAAAAGGAAGAACAAGAAAGAACACAATTTTTCTAGAGAGAGAAGTTGCTAGGTGAAGGTGTGAGTTGAATGAGAAGTATGGGGTGTTATTTATAGGCAAAACTTGGGCTCTCCCTCTCTCTCTAAGGCCGGCCCTCTCTCTCTCCAAATCCTCCATGGATTTGTTCCATTAAGTTGTCAAACCACATCACATGTCATGCCATGCTTTGTCCAAACATATCTTAGGCAAAATCTTAGGTGTAAGGCTAAGAAATCAAATAAGATCATTAGGCTTTTTAGGTGAATCTAGGTAATGAAAACCTAGGTCTAGCTTGTAGTCAAATCTTAGGCTAATAAAGGCTAGGATTATGGCCCATCATAGGTTGTCATTAGGCAAAATAGACTTGGGTCTAATGTAGTAGCTTACAAGGCTAGTTTAGTCCTTGGATTGGACTCTTGGAAGATTTGTTGCAATGGAGGAGACATGGGTACAAGATTCTTGGTTTAAACAAATGAAATTGGTACAAAGGAGGACATTGAAGGAAGATATGGAAGATATACATCTTCAATTTTTTGAAAAGATGAAGAATCACCAAGTACAAGTCCCATCTTTCTTCTCCTTCCTTCTTCTTTCCTTCTCTCTCTCTCCCTCTCCCTCTTTCTCTCTCTCGGCCTCTCTCTCTCTCTCTCCCTTACGGCTCTCTCTCTCCCTCTCTCTCTCTCTCTCTCTCTCTCTCTCTCTCTCTCTCTCATGTACTATCTATATATATATATGTACTACTAATGCAAGACAAAAATAAATTAATAGGTACTTTTGTACAAAAGATCAAACTAGCCTTTAAGGGTCAAGATTCTACTTAATAAACTAACAATTGGGTACAAGTGTACTAAGGCAATTTACATCATCCAAGTACTTATATACATATATACATATGTACAAATATATACTAGGGCTAAAAGGGTCAAGATTCTCCCAATAAACAATTAAAAGGTACAAGTACTTTAATTAATATAATAATGTACTTTTGTACTCCCGGGAATCTTAACAAAATATTATTTTAATGGGATAAGTACTTTGTTTGAAAGATGAGCCTATTGCCCAATGGTTAATAGAATCCCTAATGGTTATTATCCAAAGGATAATAAGGTACGGGTACTTTAAAAATTAAGTTTTTGGAAAAGACTACATGTCCTTTTTGAAAATACACATGTGATATATATATATGTACTTACCAAATAAAATAAAGAAAAGGCTTTTGTCCAATGGGTAAAGATTACCCTAATGGTTATTGTCCAATGGTCCATAGTTACTTGGGTACTTTTATTAGTAAAGTAATTGAAAAGTACTTTTAAAGTAATTATAAAAGTCTACTTCCAAAAGATTATAGTACTTGGTTTAAATCTTTCAAAATCCTTTTAATATAAAGAATTGAGTTTCTATTATCCAATGGATAATAGTTCCCCTAACATTTATCGTCCAATGGATAAAGAATAAAACTAAAACAATAAAAGAAAACAATTAAACCATTTCTAGTCTAGGGTTCAAAAGGTTCAAAAGGTTCAAGATGGGCAAAATGGTCCATCTTCGGTTAGGGAAATGTAACTAGGTGACTTCCTAGTTTGGTTTCTCCAACAAGTCGGTTAGAAGCTAACTAGGCTTGCTAGGTAGGGCTTAAAGTTCAAGAAACGATTCTTGAGGGGCTAAAGTGTAATTAGGGTTTCTAGTCGAGAGTTAACTAACGACCAAAATCTAATTACGACGAAAATAAACAAGAAGTCATGTAGCCATTCAAGAGAAAATAAGTAATTCAAATAAAATTCAAATTTTTAACGAAATTTTTATTGACCAAAATTGAGGGGCGTTACAAGAAATCCATTCCTAAAATAACATCAAAATCAGACATTACTAAAGGAATCAAATCAACTTCTAGATTTCTACCACCCACACTCACCACACACTTGGGAAAAGATACCCCAACTATCACCACTTCTCCAACGGGTGTAGATATCGCCAAAGCAGTGTTTAATAACACATAATGCTTATTCAAATGCACACTAAACAAGTTCGACACAAAAGAATGCGTAGAACCAGGATCAATTAAAATTTGTGCATTAACACCACAAACCATAAGAGTACCTGTCACCACATTTGGAGTTGCCTGAACATTTTGCCGTGTCATGGCGAACACTCTTCCCGGTGCTGTAGATCCACCTACTCCACCACCCCGACCAACAGGCCTACCAACATTTGTTCCACGGCCAACTGAAACACTACCACTAGAAGATGCACCTAAACCCTGCGATTTTGTACAATGAGTTGCAATATGCCCCATTTCTCCACATCTAAAACATTTAAACCCTTTCCCCAATTCCGGATAATCTCTCATGCGATGATCGGGTGACCCATACCAATAACACTGAAAAGGAGTACCATGTCCACTTGAACTACTCCCTCTGCCAAAACTTGGCTTACTTGCCTCATAGCTTTGACTTCCTTGTTGTTTACTCTCACTTTGACCTTTCAAATGTTGAAATCCTCCTCCACCTCTATTCAAACCGCTTGATTTACCCCCTGCCTCGTCTCGAATTTACTCTTCTTTGATTGTTCTCTTTTGCTGAACATTTCTTCATCATCCTTACCAATCTTCTTCGTTGTTTCAATCAAATCCGCATAGTCTTTTTCTTTTATAAGTCGTCATTCTGGTTCGAACATTATCCTCCAACCCACCTCTGAACCGTCTACCCTTCTTTTCTTCAGTATCAACCATATCTGTAGCATAGGCTAAAAGAGCATTAAACTTGCCTTCGTATTCGGCCACCGACATACTCCCCTGTTTAAGATTAATAAAATCTGCTTCCTGCTGGAAACGATACGTCTCAAGACAGTAACGATCATTAAAGGCCTTCACAAACCTCGCCCATGTAATGACTTGTGGCACTGGTGGCTGAATACCTGGTAATGGGGCTGACAGCAACCTCTGACTTCCCACCCACCATATTAAAGGTTGCCCTTTCAAGGTGAAGGTTGCTAAAGTCACCTTCTGTTCATCAGTTACTCCCAAAGTTGTTAGAACCCTCTCAATCGTTTTCAACCAATCCTCCACCTCTTGAGGTTTAAAAGTACCCTTAAACTCCGTTGGATATAGCTTCTTGAATTTCTCTAGTAATCCAACATTCTGATTAACCGGAGGTGCAGCTTGTCATTCAGCGTACTGTGCCAAAGCCGCCAATAATCTATCTATATCCCTAGCCCCGACCTAAACTCCTGCTGGTGCAGCCCTAGTAGCCGGATTTGCTTGCTCAGGATGCGAAGAGGTTTCTTCTTCCATTTTCCTTACCTGTTGCAATTCAATTTGACAACAGCAACAACATATACTATTTTATCATGTTAGATAAACCAACACAAAACTACTCGACAAAATACGATCGACTCCAAAATCTACTGCTAGATCGCCACTCGCTCAATGACTCTCAGAATCTAGATAAGCCTAGGCTCTGATACCAAGCTGTAACACCCCACCCCGGGCGAGCACTCGAATGAGCCCAAACCGACGTGAGGGTGCAACATCAACCACCAACCCATTCCTATAACTCAAGTTTTAGCAATTAAGTTAACCAACAACCATTTTATTGATAACGCAAAATATATAGTTCTTACAAACACAGCGGAAGTCTTAAGAAAGCATTAAACTATACAACAAACTAGTATTAACATGAGCTGCAACTAGATTTCTATCTACAATGTCTCGCCAAAACTCGCCAAGTCTTCTTGCCACGCTACCCTAAGCGATCATACAACCACAAGACAATCAGCAATGGATATCGACAACGCCTGCAAAACTGGATTCCATTTTGGAATCCAGGAGTGTTTATGAGACATGGATGCAATTCCATATTAAAGGTACAACTTAAAAGATAAACTCATCTTGTAACAGTTATCGAGAACCAAAAGCAATTAAAAGCAACACCGGGCACACAACCAATAATTTAAGGCATAAAGCCTTTTGCAATAAAACCAATCACCGGGCACACAGCCAATAACTTAAGGCATAAAAGCCTTTTGGCATAAAGCCAATCACAGGGCACTAAGCCAACATTCAAGTTCAATTCAATATAGAACAACATCTATGAATCAAACACTCACCTTGTACTCCAAAAGAAAGTACTACTATGGTTTCGGTGCTCCTTGATTCATCGACTCGTCACATATCCACAAGCCAAACGCTTTAGTATAGAAATACTTGAAAGGCTTTAACAAATGCATTAATAATGTCCCGCACCAACTCAACTAGATAACAAATGTCAAAACAATCCTATTTATGCTCAAAATACCCTAACTTCAAATAAAATCATAACATGAATCCAAACATGTGCCAATTCCGCATAAAAACATCTCAAAACAGTCCCAATTTCGACAAATCACTATGTGTCGAGTCTTTTATCATTATCGAACGATTTTGGTGTCAAAAACTTCGCAAGAGGATGTACTTCAAGAGTTGTGAAGGTATCAAGACCAAATTCAAACTATAAGGGTGGGAAAATCGACAAACACAACAGATTCACAAATCTGTCTCGCGATCAAAACAGATTCTCAAGATCAAACCAACATTCAAAAATTCACAATAAATTGAGTTCTTAACCTTTTCAAGTGATTCCAAAGCCAAAACATCACCAACTTAACAATACTTAAGACACATAAGATCTCATGTCCACCCAGCATGCTTAAACTTGAGGTATTTCATGAAGAACACAAGCCAAAAGCTGTCCAGAATTTCAGAAGTACCAAAACCTGAACTTTAATTCAATAACTGCTATAATCTAGAAAGAACCACGACACAACCCATACATATTCAGAAACATATACGAGTCTAGTTCCAGAATCAAGAAACGGTGCGTAAAACCGATACCCGAGCTAAAAGTTATGCCCGTTTTTCCAACACGTGTCTGTGCTGCCAGCACAGACGCGAACCAGACACTAGTTCAGTCCACGAATTTTGTAGGCCAAGACACTTTGTGTTATTTTCTGAAAATTTAACACGATGCAAATAGACTCACAGATGAACATTCAGGATTTTTTTTCAAGAATTAGAAAATTTCTAGGTACCTTGAATAAATTCGTCAAAAACAGGACAGATTCAACTTGGTTCAACACAGTTATGAATATTCATAACGTACGTGAATTTTCTGAAATAAAAACCCAATTCCAACCTCTAAAACCCTCTCCCATGGATTCAATCCAACTCTAACTAGATGCCAAGTAGGGAATTGAACAACAAAATCATATATTCAAGTAAAGAAGATCATGAATTACCTTACAAAGTCTCCAATTCAACCTAGCTCTGACTTCCCCTTTCTCTTCTCCCTCTTCCACCGTCTCTCTCTCTCTCTCTCTCTCTCTCTCTCTCTCTCTCTAACTCTAACGTAGAATACAGAACCTGTCCATCTGGGTTTGTTTTTTTTTCTCTTTTTCTTTTATGACTCTCACACACACACGGCACACATGCACAATACTTTAAAAAAATGCACTTTGCCCCTTTAAGTTACTAAAGTATAACTTTAAAGCACCTCAAAGATAAAAGGATGTTACGCCTTTTCTCCCTTTGTCGTCTTTTCCCATCTAAAATTCTCTTTCTCATATGAATCTTTCAGAGGCAACTTTCAGAGGCTAGAGGCATTTTCTAGTGGCGAGGTTCAAAGGCGAGGTGACGAGGGGTCAATTGTTGATCATGAGCCCTCAGGGGTTTCTTGAATTCAACAAAGTAAGTTGATTTTCTCTTCACTGAGTTCGACATAATCGATAGATTGGACCCCAATTCCATTTTCTCTTCAATTTTTTTTTTCAAAAATTGTAGGTAATACAATTACAATTGACTGCCTTTTTCGTGTTCGACAGAATGCTTCACTCATCCTTTATGTGCAAATCCATTTTGGCAGGTTTAAGGTTTTTTGACAATTGAAAGTAATTCGGATCTCACACCGCTCAGTTCTGCTAACCATTAGGTATGATTTCCTCTCTGCTTCATATACCTGTCTTTTGTTGGGTGTCCAGCCAGCTTACATGCAGCTCGGCTAATTTGGGACTAGTCCTCCCGCCCACTTGCGGTTTGTTGGGGGTTAATTCATGTGGGTTTGGTGTGGTTAGGTCATAAGTTTATTCATTTGTTAGAAAATTAGTCTTAGGTTCACTATGTGAACTTCATAAGTCCACAAGTCCACTTATTAATTCTTTAAGGTCTCAAGTCCATTTTAGGGGTACTCTAGAGTAGGGTAGGGTACCCTAGGGTTTAGGCACTTTCATAAGATTTTAGGGTGCACTTTCATAAGATTTTAGGATGCACTTTTTTATTATAGGATAGGATACTTAGGTAGGGTAGATTACCCTAACGTATGATACCCTAAGGTTTAGACACTTTTATAAGATTTTAAGGTGCACTTTTCTATTATAAGGTTTGATTTAGACACTTTCATAGGGTTTAGAATTTTAAGCATTTTCATAGAGTACTCCAGAGTTTAGGTTGTGTGGCTTTACAAAACTATTAAATGAAATTGTTGGCTTATGAAATGTCTATAGTAGACCTATCACTAAATCTCTTTTTATTTATTGTGCTTAATTTGTATGCTCAAGGATCCATTTGTCAAACGGATACATTTTGATTTAATCTCACCCACACTATTGCATGATGAAGAAGAAGAATCATTTTGATTTAATTTCGTTTTTTAAAATCATCCTCTGTCCTCTTCTGCACGCTTATGCTTCCACTTCCCTTTTTTTCCTTCTTTTCTTTTCTATAGAAGAGGATTACTCTTTAATGCGCTCAACTCCTTCACAAATCTCTCTCTCTCTCTCTCTCTCTCTCTCTCTCTCACCACACAGCAAAACGACAGCAGATTCCAACTCTAATTCTGTGAGATCTCTCTCTTTACCTTCATATGTGTACGTTTATACATAGGTACACGCGTGAATTTATATCAGCACAATCGAATTTCTGTTTCGTTTCCTTTCTCAATTTGATCCCTAGGTTATTTAGCTTTTGATCCATCCACTGTAATTTATCTCATAGGATATCAAGTTATGTCTTATTGTTAGAACTAGTTCCCTTAGGGTTTCTGCTTCTATGTTAAATTTTTCTGTAGTCCATGTTGTAGACTAATGGGGTTTCTCTGTAGTTGATGCTGTAGTGTAGACTGATGGAAGTTTTCTCTGCTAATTAATTGTAGCTATTGCTGAATTTTGAGAGTTATAAGAGTACTATTGTTGGAGAATTGACGGGGTGGTGGTGGGTGAGAGATACAATGCGGTTGTTTCTGCGGAGTTCGAGTTCTTCTAAGGAGGTTGGAGGAAGCAATCGTTCTCTTCTTTATCTCAATGTCTATGATCTAACCCCTATTAACAACTACCTTTACTGGTTTGGTTTTGGAATCTTCCATTCCGGCATTGAAGGTACATTTTCATTTCTCTCTAACGGGCATAATAACATTGTCAAAAAATGTTGTTTATATGAATGAGTTCTTGCTTTTATTAGATGCCATATAATTGAAGGCGGCAAACTGGCAATATTGTTGCGGCAACTGTTAATTTTCACTGCTTTATTTATAGTACTGCTACTAGTGTGGTGACACTATAAGCCACTGTGTTGCGATTCACATTTTTGAAACATGGCTGCATAGCGTTGTAGTAGAAGAACGACTACATATCGTTCTAGTAGACGGATGGGTTAGATATCCTTCTAACAGATGTGTGTTACTTTTGTTGTCCTAGCTTACGGTCTTGAATAAAGCATGCCTTGCTCACAACGAATATAGAGCGAACTCTTAGAAAGTTAATTGATTGAAGGAATAGTATCGAGGGGGGGGGGGGGGGGGGAGGAGGGGGGGGGGTGTGGTTGGTTGGGTTAACATCCTTTTAGAATTATGAGAGTTGGTCGATATATAGGATCAAGTGACCAGTAACAAAGAACTTGCATTATTGATCTAGAAGTGCTGTCTGTGTCTGAATTTCCAATTTGAGGAGCATAATAACATTGTTAATGAATGTTGGCCGTATGGATGAGTCTACAGGAATGATCAGCTTTTCAGGTAAATTTCCTCAGAGTGTTTCCAAATGATAGATAAATTGATGGCCGTATAAAAAAGTAAAAAATTGCCCAAAATGGTGAATGGAAGAGATTTTACACAGTTGCTCTAAAATCCTATAGATGGTCAAGTTCGTAATTTCTGTTTTTTTGTACATTGTAGCTCCTAAGAATTGGTATCAGTTTCTTTTTGTTCACGGTTGCCTAACTGGTACCTGCAGTTAGTTACCTGTTGATGGATGTTTGGTAGGGGTGCATTGGGTACAGAGTCCTTTGCGGCCTTGGTTGAATAAACCATATAAAGTCTACATTTTGTCGCATTGATGAGGTGGACTGAATTCTGGCTGAAGTATATGTTTTTATATGCACATGTTTTTTGATGCATCTATTCTTGTTGGAGAGGAAGAAATCTGTGTTTTAGAGTTTTACTTTGCTCAGACGCCTCTCGTGTAAACATAATCACAGCCTGAAAAAAACATTGGGCTTTGGTTTTTTCATGTTGTCAAGAACAATAGTTTTTTTTTTTTTGTGGGTAAATAATGGAGCGTGGTTATGTAATTGTCCAAGCTCTAGCTCTCAGTAGTTTGCTCCAACTCTAGTATAAGTCCTCCCCTGGCTCTAGTAGTTTGCCCCGGCTCTCTGTCTTCTCTATCTTTTTATGGGGCAACTATCTCAATGTAAAATATTATGTTGATTCATAATTTCATATATCAGATGGCGAAATATGATTTCTACCTCGCAGGTTGTGAGGAATATATTAGATTTTTTTCTTAATGCTATTGCGAATGTATATATGTTTTTACTGAAGTCCCTCAAGCATCCATTGTTTTCCACTCTCTTTGTTTTACAATTCTCTCTCTCTCTCTCTCTCTCTCTCTCTCTCTCTCTCTCTCTCTCCACGTTTTGGGCTAGTTCCATTGCAACATTATTTCTGTAAGTGGTGGTTCCATTGGTCAACTTGTATAGAATCTTGACCTTGAATCGTTGTTGCTCTTTGGTTGCTAGTTTTGGTGAGTGAAGTTGGCAGCTAGAGGTGAAGTATAAAGTGAAGAAAACTGAAAATCGGATCTGTTTTGATGAGTGAAGACAAAAATCTTGGTAATAGTATCGTGCCACTATATTTAACTTCCACCATACAGAGGTTATGATGTAAACATGGTACACCGAGGAGTAGCAGATGCAGGATTCTGGATTTTGTGGGGCGAATCAAGTTTACCTGCAGCCTCATTTTTTTGGTAGATCCTCTCACTTTCAAATATGAACAAATCCAACATCAATACCTACTTTTTTCTCTTAAACCAAGTAAAAAAACCTAGCTTTTCCTTAACAGCAAAGAAATTCACATATTTGCTCTCCAAATTTCATAGAGTTGGTGGAGTGGCAGAGTGGGGTTTTGCTGGCATGAGAGAGAGAACTTTACGCCCTAAAGCAAAAAAGTAGGGCTTTGAGAGTGGAGCGACCATTTTTTATGAATGAGTGAAGCTTTTTTTGTTTTTCAACAAGATTTTCCTTTGCAAGTCACTTCGGATACTAGTACTCGGTGGACCTTGCTTAAGAAGATAAGATGAAAACTACATGTAAGTTGAAAGTGGCACATTTGAAGTTCCAACTCCTACTAACATAGTCAGCGCCTAGTAGAGAGACAAAGGTCGACTTTAATCATATGCCTGATTGATGGCCTGGTATGAGTAAGCTTTCTCAGCTTCACTGTCGCTTGCTTCCATGCAGAAGAAAGACTAACTCTCAAACAGGAGAGGGAAGACCATGGATCTGAGCTGAATAAATGGAGGAATTATCTCAGGACATCCTTTTGTGTCTTTTATTGGTAGATCAGCGCAATGAGTGGTTCACAAGCTTAGGGAGTAGTTTTGTAGTTGGCACAACTAGACCCAACAGCTCCGGTTGGTTGGTGTTACGTTATTATTTTTACCTTCTATTTATAAGTCCATGTTTTAGGGGGCTAGTTAAACAAGGAGTAGTGTTTCTAGTTTTGTGGGTTGTTAGCTATTTTATGTCCTACATAGTTGGGAGTAGTGGAGGAATTGTTGTTGGTAGAGTAGTGGAAGAATTGTTGTTGGTAGTTATCCATTAGGATTGATGTGTATAAATACTAAGTGTGGTTGTGTCGCACCGAGTCAAAATACATTTATAATAACTCAGAATTAACTACTATTCCGTAGAATAGTGGCCAAGTCCAAGTATCGAATCCGCAGGGATGGTGAGGCTGAGTTACTATAATTACTATTAATTTCTAGATTAATTCGAAGGGAAAAGATTGAGTTGTTTGATTTTTGGAAACTAATTAAATTAAGAAAGCAACTAAATTAAGGATTTTGAAACTGATGGAGAAAGGGATCTAGGGTTTCGAATCCACCCCGACCATGGAACAAGGCTATGCTTAGGCTAGGGTTACCATTCGAATCATAAAGGATTATCGTTAGCGCTTGCAAACCCTTTTGATAATCATCAAGAAGATAGTTGAGTTCCTAACCGGCATGGACTATCCCGTAGTACGGACTGTCTTACTAGTACAATCTGTCTCTATCACGGACTGTCCAAAAGCACGATTTGTCTCACAAGCATAATGCATTGCAGAAATCCAAACACAATCATTTAAAAACTCATATTTGAAAGCATGCACACAAATACTCAATAGATTGAAAACATTAAAAATATTCCGTCCCTATGAAACGAAATGGGTTCTTAGTTACTCATTCAATTCGAAAGATAAACCTAAGCCTTGGCACGGAGCTTCATCTTCTCCCTAGATGGGTGTTTTAGCTGGCCATGGAAGAGATTGAAACATTTGAAATTGAATAATTCTTGAAGAACATGGGTTTCTCTCTCTAAGATTGCCTCTAAACAAACTTGGGAACCCTAAAACACAGTTTGGACCTCAAATTTATAGGCAAAACCCTAAAAATTATATAAAGATGCTGGAAGTCGGTCCCGATCATTTGGACCATTGCTTGGCTCGTCCGTACCAGAGATGCTGGAAGCTGTAGGAACTGTGCAGGACTGCTTGTCCGGACCAAGGTCCAATGTTCTAAAAAGCGCTCGGCGCTAGGCGGGCGGCTGACCACCTTCAAGCTTCGAGACCTATTAATCGGCCATTAATCGCCTTTTAGCAATTAGTAGGTTTTTTTTTTTTTTTAAATATTCTACAACCTCCCTACCATCAATAATCACAGTTTTTCTAGTTGATGTGATATATCTTCTCTACCATCAATACTTACTAGTTACTACACGTCTACCGGTCTACACGGCTACGGCCTACACCAAATGGTCCAAACCATAAATTTACAATACTACACTACTCTGCTACTCAGACTCAAGTGTTAAATTTTGTAAAAAAAAATACTACTCACTACAGAGGGGGGATCAAGAAATTACAGAGAGAGAGAGAGAGAGAGAGAGAGAGAGAGAGAGAGAGAGATTACAAAGAGAGAGGGGGATCAAGAGAGAGGGATCGAGAGTTACAGCAGTCAACAATGAGGCGCAGTGGCGGTGAATGGTGATGAAAGGCGTCGGCGATGACCAGCGTCGGCGATGATTGGGGTCGGTGATGAGAGGTGATCGTCGATGTACTGGCGTCGGCAGTAGGCGATGACTGGGTTTCTTCCCAAACCCAGATCGATGAGAGGCTGATCGAATGAGAGCCCTAACACAGTAATAAGAAGCCCTAAATAACCTAGTATGAGTATAACAGTTACCCCCTTCGTTTTCTAAAAATTCAGATTTACCTTGCCTAATCGCCCATTAGCCGATTAATCGCCCATGAATCGATTAATCGCCTATCGCCGCCTACACGCCAACCAATTAAGCGGCGATTAATCGCTGCCAAAGTCCGATTAATCTTCTAGCCGCCTAATTCAACCTTTTAGCCATTAATCTCATCGGTCAGCCCAAATTTTCGATTAATCGCCCATTAATCGGCAATTAATCCCACCTTTTAGAACACTGCCAAGGTCCCTCTAGTTCCGGCCAAGGGTACTGATAGCTGGGGGAGTGTTCTGGAGTACTGGTCCTGACCATGCTGGTGCTCATCCTTGTCTGGACCAAGGTTTTGTTGGTTGGGACCAAGGTGCTGGTCGTCTGAACCAGCCTGACTGCAAGCGTTATTTCTGCTCCTCTTTACTTCCCAACACTTCTAACATCCTCCACATTGCGCTTCTTGCTTCCAATGGCTCCCAAGGCCTGCAACCAAAATTCTAACGCAAAGTGTGGGTATACGATACACCCCACATCCGAACGCACATCCTTCATAAGCTCTTCCGGCGACCCATCCTAGGAGGAACAAGGTTCCCTCCATGGTCCAATTATGCCTGCACACACTCACCTCGTGACATGAGTATATGCGCGCAAAGGGACATTAATATGGGTATACGATATATCCTGCACCCGGATGCACCTTCTCCAAGAACCCTGCGGGTGACCACCTTTGGGAGGAGCAAGGCCTCCTCCACAATACTCACTTCCGGGAGGAGCAAGGCCTCCTCCACAATACTCACCTCCGGGAGGAGCAAGCCTCCTCCACAATATTCACATCCGGGAGGAGCAAGGCCTCCTCCACAATCCTCACCTCGGGGAGGAGCAAGGCTTCCCCCATGATACTCACCTCCGGCAAAGTGAAGCTTTCTCCACAAATTATACATTCCGCCCAGGAGGAGACCTCCTCCACAAACCATGTCTTCGGAGGAGCAGTACCTCTTCCACGAACCTTGCCTCCGCCGAAGCAAGCTTCCTCCACAAACTCCACCTCCGGAGGAGCAAGGGCTCCTCCAGGAACTCTCCTCCCATGGAGGAGTGAGGTCACCTCCGGGCACCTCACCTCCTACTTAACACTTTGAAGACTCCGGAATACTTAAAGGTGACTCTATACACCATCCTAGGCCGGGAGCAGGGCATAGGTACTTCGCTCGGGACCTAAGGAGAAATGTGGTTTGGAGGCTGGAGTAAGGGGTTTGTCAAGGAGGACGAGCTTGCCTCCGGCGAGCTCTAACTTGACCAATCCTTGAGAGAGAGGGGGCATTGACTGCCATCTGACATCTCGGAAGTGGTATCATACCTACTGCCTGGCACCTCAGAGCCCGTATCATACCTACCGCTTGACTTGGCAGATGATACGGGTCTCCATGTATCACTGAAATAGCCTCTGTTGGTTCCTTGATTACAAGCTCCAAGGCCTCACTTGGGACTAAAAGAGGAAAGCATGTCAACCTCCATTCTGCCCACCAATGGGGAGGAGCCTCACACTTGGTTCTCTCTCATCTCCAAGGCTCATATATAAGAAGCATTCAATACAGACCTCTCTACTCTCTGGTTAAGACCTCTCTCTCCACTGCCATCCCTCTCTCTCTCTAAGTCCTCCCTGAGCTCTCTCCTCCACCTTCGGTGGTCTCGAGCACCATTGTAGCAACTGCCATATACCGGGAGGGCGACCCCAGGTATTCTTCCTACTCCTACATCCCACACAAAGCACATCAAATAACCACGTAAAGGAACACGCAAGGTGTAAATTAAAGGGATTCAATGGGTGCTTTTCAGCACCTATCATAGTGTCCCTCATGAATAAAGGACAAGTGAATATATATTGAAGTCTTCTATTGTGAAGTATGGAGGTCTGGTTCTCTCTCCTCATTCAGAGCCAATCGGAGGTCTTCCCCCCTAGAAGTGGGACACTTCTCTGAGTGCAATTTTGTTCACCCTCCTTAAAAGAGGGTGAACATTACCCTCTCTTTTATTGGTTGAAATGGTGTGAATCCCACCACAAAGCGATGTCATGCTTACCATACAATACACTTTTTGGTAAGCATGACATCACTTTGTGGTGGGATCCACACCATTTCAACCAATAGGAAGGAGATTAATGTTCGCCCCCTTAAGTAGAGGGTGAACAAGACTCAACTCCTCTTCTCTCCTCTCATTCTATTTTTTACTTTTGTTATGAAAAAATTGTATCAGTTCGGCGTTTGATAAAGCATTTCATTGGCTAACTAAAACAAGGGGCAAGGGGTGAGCATATGACCTACCAGCTCCCCTTGCCAGTCGTAGCCATTGGAAGTTTACTTTGACCAAGTATAGTTTCCTACAATGATCGATATAATCAAAAGGCTCTCACAGTAGTTGTTCTGTTTAGGCCTTAATTAGCCTAAGAAAGCATTTTATTCAATGCAGACCCTGCCAGTCTGACGTGCAAGGAGGAGTGAATGAGGTACCCAACCTGATTTTTCACCAATGAGTGACTCGGTTTTGTGTTATACTCGATTTTCCCGTTATTTCTTTTTACATTTTCAGCCATATTGACTTCAACATTAAGCATTGAAGTACTTGTTGGCACCTCCATAAGTACTTCTTTGCCTGCATGCAGTTATGGTATTTGTTTCAAGAGACCTTTTCCTAACTCCTAAGGACTGTTCAGACCCGATTTGGATGTCGTCAATATATATTGATCAAGGCAACACAACGGAAAAATTCTGCATATACAGGTCTTCCTTCTTCATTCTTACAAAGAATGCATCAACATAACTGCTCCAGTGGCTCACCCACTCTTGGCGCTTGCTGGAGGAGTCTGCACATAATTTGGCATATTGGATTCTGCAGCTTAGGTGATTTTGACCGCCTTACCTGACTACAGTCCCATACTACCTGCATAAACTAAAATCCGTTTCTCCAGTTGCTATGAGATTTTATGTCCTCCATCTTCGCCAAAAGTTTTAGCAGAAGTCGCAAAAAATTGGTGGCAAACTCGCTTTAGGGAAAAAAAATTGGTAGCTTATCTTCCATGGGACGTTTTTCTTAGATTGAACACCAAAGTTCCAATCTAAAGTCACTCACATGTTGGGATTGTCTGAGAATCGAGATTTGATTATTGTCTCGTTGGCATATGACTAATCATGACTAACCCACCTGCAATTTATGATGCATCTTAACTTGAGATGGCATCTGAGCTAAATGACTAACCACTAACTAAAGGCACGTCCAAAGACTCCAAACATAAATTGGTTGTTTCTAAACTAAGTTGGACAGTTATCAAATAGCAAACACTTGTTAAGAACGCTCAAAAAGCACTTTGAGAATAAAAATTGAACCATCCAAACATGTTTTGGGTTTTCAATAGGCTCACCCGCAACATTAATACGAAGTTGCACAACAAAAACATATTGATTTCACAAATCCAATCGGCATTGATTTTATGCCGCAATTCAAAAGAAAAGCAATAAGAAAAATAGGCCAACAATAGAAGCAAATAACTTTTGCATGCATATGAACTGAAAATTGGGGTTGTTTCCCAAATTAAACTAGTTGAATGCCCCGAGGATTTGACTTTGACGGGAAATTCTATTTTTTAAATTCCAGTTGAAATGAAACCTACTGGAAGATATACTCGTAAAGCGTATATTTGTACATAGAATAGACGAGGAAAGGTAGAAGACTTACAAAATTGGGCTACGAAATCCTAAAACTCTTATATTGACATATTTGGATAAAGAATAGCACAACTTCTATAAAAAAACTTGGACCGGCAACAGCAAATTTAAAAATGGGCTTCAAAAAGTTGTCTGAAGTTGGTTTTCAAAACATCATTACATCTGTAGAAACAGAATCCTCACTGGTAATGGTGATCTGGGGGATAATGGATTTGAGAGAGAAGATTATGGATTGTTTTGTAGCAGCTGGAGTAGATAGGGCCGAGAAAGCCGAAGCATACATGAGAGGGAGTATTCTTGAGCGGTGGGGCCACATCTAGGAGGCCGTTGAGGAAACTTGTTAAAGAGAAAGCAACCGGGTCCTACCTTACACGGGTCTCTCATTTGTATGTAATCTGTTTATACTTTGATTTGCCATTAGTATTAGTCTATTAGAGATGATGACTAAGAGTTGTTCTATAGATATTTGAATACAAATTTTCCTCCCTATTTTCTTTCTCTTTCTTTATGCTTCTGACCATGGTAGACCCACGATGAGATGCATCACTCTAGCCCTTTATCTAAGGCTAAGATTTCACACGTGTCGCAGCAACTGATTGAGTGGCAAAACCTGCAGAAGTAGAGACGGCAAAAATAATCTTAGCTGTTAGTATATCGTAAAACAAATCCGAAGGATAAACCCTTGGTTGTAGAAATTTCCTCCAGACCCAAGAAGAATTCTGGGGGATTTTACTGCCCAAAAGCTATGGCACTTCAGCAAATAAGTCCTCATCCATATAATCTCAGCCGCTAGTTTAAGGCTTAATAATTTTGAACCCTCAGATTCATGTTTCATTCCCAAAACTGAGCTTCCTTATTATACAGATATTTTGGAAGTCGGTGAACCTGTTTCTTTATGGCTTATTTGGATATTGTGCTTAAATGGTGCATTTCATTGGATTAAGTTTTCCAGCATCTTGTGGTGATCTCATTCTCATTTCGTCGTTGTTCTGTTTGTTAATACCGTGTCCTCCATTTGCATAACATGATTATGCTGCATCGAATGGCAGTACATGGCTTGGAGTACGGATTTGGAGCGCATGAGTACCCAACGAGTGGGGTATTTGAGGTGGAACCAAAAAGTTGTCCTGGTTTTATCTTTAGACGATCCATTCTCTTGGGAAGCACAGACATGTCTTGTTCAGAATTTCGGTCATTCATGGAGCATCTTTCTGGGAAATATCATGGGGACAGTTACCATTTGATTGCCAAGAATTGCAACCATTTCACAGAAGAAGTCTGTATGCGACTCACCGGGAAGCCTATTCCTGGATGGGTTAACAGGCTTGCACGATTAGGTAATAGACTGATGCCTTTTCCACTTTGCATGGTAAACTATTTGATTTTTCAGCGTTGCTTGTTAATGCACTGGGTATGGAATTATGGATAAGTTCCACCATTGGATATGGTATGAAAGAAAGCTTATGAACATGAGCTGCCTCTGAGTAATATTTGACATAGGTCGAATGGGCTTAGTTTTTTTTGCCTAGATAGTTTTCTTCGAGTCTTGGATAGTCCTGGAACTTTAGCTCCTTGCAATTCTTGGCTGTGAATGTGGGCGTTGTGTAGCAACATGAGCTGCCTCTGAGTAATATTTGACATAGGTCGAATGGGCTTTGTTTTTTTTGCCTAGATAGTTTTCTTCGAGTCTTGGATAGTCCTGGAACTTTAGCTCCTTGCAATTCTTGGCTGTGAATGTGGGCGTTGTGTAGCCCAACTCTGATAAACTTTTCTCTTCTAAAATTGTGCTTTTTTGAAGTTTCAGGTTCTTTCTGCCACTGTCTACTGCCAGAAAGTATTCAGGCTACAGCAGTCAGACATTTGCCCGATCATCTGGCGTATTCTGGTTAGTATTTCTTCCGTAAACAAAATGAATCTTAGGGATTTTTTTTATTCCTATGAAGTACCATAATTTTACCATTTTTTTGCATTAATCTCTGCTTCTCTCATATAAGAGACTTGTTGGTACTGGCTGTCAAGTTACTGTTTCTTTAGTAGTTTTGTTTATTTGATTTATGGCAACCTTGCATACCTTCTTTCCCATGCTCATTCGTTGCTTTGTGATGAAAATCACCTGTCGATCAGCTAATTTCTTGCACAATCTCCCTGAGAAACCTTGCTTATATCTACTGTTTCCTGTTCAATGTTCGATTGCTTTATGAATAGGCATGTGGAACATTTTTTTTTCCTTTTCTAAGCAGTGAGTGGGATGGTCAATTTGGAAATATTTTCTTTTTGGACTGAGAACACAGACAATATCTTGGCTGCACAGGCTTCCATTGATTCACACTTGCTTTCGTTGTTGCAGTACTCTAAAATTTCGGTGCTGTGGATTATGTAATTTCATGATGTAGTTTAGGTTTACTAAATAACATTCTATGCAAAGTTGTGAACACAATAATTGTACTGTCAGTAGATATTTGAAATGTTAAAATAGGTGGTTTTGTGCATGAAATCCAACATGAAAAGGGCTCAGTTCTGATTACTTTGTCAAAACAGATGACAGGTCAGATTCTGGTGGGTCATCTGTAGAAATAGAGAGTGAGGAGGAGCCTGATCACCATCTGCTGACTATACCAAACGGAGATGTGGCATTTGTGAAGGAAAAACCAGTGAGGCTAGCTAAAGATCTCCTCTGATGTTTCATTCTTGTCCCCTAGTAATTCGTTGATTTCCTGTCGTGGGTTTCTGTTGTTTGTATGCATCATCTCTGGGTTGTGATTGAACATATCTCCTTCAGGTTAGCTGAGCTCCTCAAGGTTATGCTCTTGGCACACTGATGATCCATGATTTGTTTGTTGCCACGTACTCTTATTATATAGGTAATACGTGCCTTTTTCGTGCTGTACTGGGAAAATTTTCAGCTTCACCGTGTAACCCCCGTGTTTATACAGTCATTAGAAGGTGCCTCGCAATTTCAAGAAAATGCTGAAATGCCACCTTTTTGTTCTAAATATTTTTTGGACTGCTAGAATACTTTGGACAAACATTTTTAGAGTAGAACGAATAGGACAATTTCAACTCAACTATGGGTACCAACTCATAGTACACGCATAGGTGTGTGGGGCTCACTCCAGGCTCCACACAAGTAATCTGAGCCGTTTACTAATTTTCAAATAATGTTTAGTTAAAAAAACAGGTCAATCGGATAACTATTGATACTTATAATCTTTCAAATTTTTATTCAGAATCAAAGATAACAGATTTTGAATGAAATTCATACAAAATTTAGATAATTATATAAAAAATATTATTTAATTGAGTTGATTTTTTATGAGCCTAATTAATTTTTTTTTTGAAATTAATGAGCGGCTGGAATTATTTGGGTTCCACAACTTGCACAATCTGTGCGTCATGGGAACCCATAGGTTTATTCTTCTTTGAAACAAAAGGGCAGGTGGCTCCCAAAAAAGGAAAAGGCTGTACTTATGCATCAAATCTGATATTTTCCTTGCGTGTTTCAGTTGTCTTTCAGCATGCAATTCCTTTTGTTTCCGTTGAGTGACAGCTTCCTTACACGTGAGAGGGATGGTGGTGTAACAACCCTAATTTTTATAATAAAATTAAATATTTTAATTAAAATTCTTTCATTTAGATGTTTGTTTAGTATTCTTTTAATAAATGACTCGATTTTTTTTATATATTATTTAAAAGAAAATACTAAAACCCTACTGAGTAAATATGTAAAGCTATATGGATATATATATATTTCAAATCCTAGCAAGTGGGAGAGATTGATATCCAAGTATAATCATAGTATATAAATTAGGAGAGAGTCATAATTGTTATCTTAAGGAATCCTAGAAAAAAATCTAGCTATGATATGCGAAATCTAGTTAGGATCCTAGAAAAATCTAGATATGATACACAATCTAAGATTATGATTTCCTCAAATCTAAGGAGTTTATTGTAGGAGATTGAGAGAGAGATTTGATATAGGTTTTTCCTAGATATCCCTAGATTTTATAAGATATATTAAGATTTGATTGGATTTTATTAGATATGATTAAGATAAGATTAGATTGGATTTTGTTAGATATGGTTAGGATTTTCTAGATGTGATCTAGATTCTCCTCCTATTAGTATAAATAGGCCTTCACTCCCCTTCACACACCACACCACACCTCACTTCACTTCCTCACTTCTTGTTTCTTTGATTGAGTTTTTATAAATAAAAAAAAAGTGAAAAAGTGTAGTCGGCAATAGAAAAAGAAGAGAAAATAGGGGAGGAGCCGATGTGTTTTACGATAGACCGAATTCAATTGGTGTGGAGTAGTGGTACTCGGTTATGCATATGGTTCACAACATATTTTGAGGTAATCCGGGGAGTATACGATATGCTTTCCACTTCCGGAATCATTTCTTCACTCTCACTTTTGTACTCCTTTTGATTATCTTGTGATATTTGTTCAATTTTGTGGATATCATTGGAAAGTGGAATATTGGTATCGAATATGATGTTGTTGGCTGAGTATTATAGATTTGTTTAGTACAGAGATCGAGTGAACTCATGCACCAATAGCCTATCCAATAGCCAGAATGGGTCGAGGATGACTCGGTGAGGAAGGTATTGGGGGAGGGTCACTGGTCATGTACTGAGGAGGACATGGTATGAGGTCCTTTGTGATTGTTGTTTCGACTTGGGGGTCGATTATCGCTTATTGATTCCACTTGAACATAAGCTTTGTTCTTCTGTTGTATCGTATACTTCTCGGATAATTTCTTTTTCAGGTGTGGAGCCGGATTAGTGGAAATTGAATCGGAGCATATAAGGATTAATTTCGGAGAGGTCTTGGAAGAGTTGATAATTTTGGAGTATCTAGAAGATTATTTGGAAGGCGGCTTAAGTATATTTTGGTGATGTAATTTATTTATGGAGAAAATAGGGGCCTAGAAGTGTTTGAAATACAATGTATTTTGGAGTTTATTTTTAGAAAATAGCAGGACGTTACAGGTGGAGCCTCAACCAATTGGAAAAAAGAAAATCATGGTGGCAAGGTCGCCAATTATATATACTAGGGTAAAAGGCACGTGCTTCACACGAAATTGTCATGCTCGTTAGTTTATTTTTGGTAATTTTCTTTGTTTTATATAATCTATACTTTGTATGGATTTGAATTTAAAGTTGAATGTGTACGATTATTTCACCCATCAAACAGTTAGTCATGGTTTTTCAAGTACTGGAATGCTTCTCATGCATAGAGATATACTATAATTCGATGCCCAAACATTATTATCAAATCCAGAACTGACCTCAGTCTTGATTAAGTTAGTCATTCTCTACGGTGGGTAGATTTGACATTTATGTAAATAGAAAGCTAAAAGATTCCAAAGTACACAAATTAAGTCGCAAACATTAAGTCTGACATTAACCAACAAAGAAGTTTACACTTCAATTATCAACCACCATGGCCCCTGTTGTCTTGTTCCTCTTCAGAAGCTTCAATGCCACCTTCCTTTTCGAATCCAATTTTGGACATGCTTTGCTTTGCCATCAAGTTCCTGCACACAGCAATTTAAAATGGTTAGTGTAGCATCAAAGAACTTCTTCTCTATTAATAGGGCCTGCCACAGTTAGATACTAATTCGTCTTTCCTATTTAAAATAATCCGTTAGACTCTGAACTTTGAAGCTAACAACCAATCACATAACTTCGTTAAGATATACATAAATCTAACTTCACAGTATATGCGTGTATGCCAGAACTAAGTCACAAGAAGGGATCACAAATCAAACCGAGAGATAACACAACGAAATCAAACAGAGAGATAACGCAAGAAAATCGAACTTTCTATCACAAGTTCACAACCCAAGAATAGGTGACAATCATACAACTAGGAAAACACCTCAAGTCATATGATTTCCAATAGGATACCCAGTGCAAGCATTTGGAGAGAAGAAAATCATGTTTATTTAATAAAAAACAAATTGAGTGAAGAAGGAACTCTTATATTCCTGATAAAGAGCAAGACTTCCAAAATTTACTCATTCTCCTTTAAAAGCTAGACTTGCACGAGTGTATCTGTTTCAACAACAATACCAATCAGATTACGATAAGATGTCAATTGTAAACCATTCCTTGGAGCCCAACACTCCACTGCATCGCTAGATTGAGCCAAGGTGATTTTCCTATGGAAACTTAATACCCATTCTCCCTTACTATCACCTATAAGGCCACCTGCAATTCCTGTCTCCAAATTCCGATCAAAGGCTCCATGCGTATTGAATTTGAAACCACCTGCCTTAGCATGGATTGAAATGCAATCAGAGCTCACCTCTATTACTTTCTTAATTGCTTTGTTTGATAAGTCCACTCCAACAACATAGTGTTCGGGGCAAGCAATTTCAACAACGTCATAACCCTATCACAAATAAAATTCATAGCTAAGCCCAAGACAATGGGAAAAACAGTTATGGAACGAAAAAAATTACCATTGGTAACCATGAGTAGGGGATGAACAATAGAGACAGTCAAGGGATGATGATATTCTAGCATATGTAAGCACACGTTTACATAAACACACGTTTACATAAATTTCCAAGATGTAGATACATTTTACAATTTATGTAGATACTAATTAAAAGAGTGGACCGGGTAAGCAAATTTGTAACTTATGATCAATTATCAATTACTGAGCTTGATGTACATTGCTCCGTACCTTTATCTGTGGTCATGTGTACAGGTTATATTATTTTGTGAAGAGCCAGATACGTGCTATTTCGTTCCTACTGGGAATTACTGCCCATTATCGGGTGTGGCTCTTATAAAGGTCATAAAAGTCTTCGGTCCCCATATCTTATTGATGTCTCGTCCCATTAGGCATATCTTACAATAGCAGTTCATGAGCAAGAAGACAAATGTAATGACCCGGATCCTTAAGCACCACGATATTAAAAAGAGCACAATCTATCTTTTAATCCAAAACTATATAATTTACTATTATCTCTAAAGTAGATAAACAACCACCCATTCTCGCAGCAACCCAGATAAGCTCGCACCACTGGCACCTGACCCGCTAACCAACTTGCAAGCTCTTCCTCTTCTACCAGAAATTTCCCATGTTTGACCCACCTCCCACCACCTCTATACCCACTGGTTCAGAGATTAAATCACTAACACCCCCTATTAATTCTCACGGGTGGGGTTCCTCCCCCTCCTCCACTCCCTTAATTTCTTTTCTTAAACATTCCCCTTTCCTCTTCCCTTTTTTCTTTTTCTTTCCTTCTTTTTTGTGTATCCCATAATCCATACATATAGAGTATTTTTTAGGCTTCTCCTGGAATTCTTGGTGCCACATGTTAGCCCCCAACCCTAGCCAAAACATCTCCTTCTCCTGTTTACATAAAAACCAACTCTAACTTGTGTCTCACATGCACACACCCCACGTATGCAGCCACCCCATGTTTGCAGCCACCTCTTCTTTCTATTCTTTATCTCTTCTTCTTTTTTAACTTTTATCTCATGTAAGACAAATCCCCACAAATATCTATTTCATACACTACATAACTTCACGTGCTCAGAACCACGTGTCTTAACACCTGTCTATTGTGCAATTTAAATATTTTCTTCTCTAATCCCCCTTTATACTAACCCTTCATTTTTAATTACTTGTAAACGCATTCAAAGCACCACCGAAAACTCATTTTTTGCATAAATAATCATAATATTCAAATTTGGGTATTACAACAAAAGTCATAATGCAGCAAGATGGTGAAAGAACTTATGCTGCCACATCTAGGGACCAAAGTTCTATCTTCGGGAAGAGCACCTGTCTGGTGAACTGGTGTTGGGTGTCCAAAATCCCACGGGGTCAACTCTTGTTCCCAACATTTCTCCCAACCACCTGAGAGAGAATTAATGCATTATATAACCAGTAACATTGACTAATGTAGAAAGTGCTAAATTTGCTCATATCAGACCAAATTGTACATAAACTAAATCTTTCTTTGCTATTCTGCCTTTGTTTTTCTCAAAATATTTAATCAAGAATTTATTATCCAAAAATGACCAAAATTCTTTATGTTTTCCCATTGAAAACATTAGATTTCTCTGTCCACACAACTCTCTGTATTTGAAGTAAACATATTTGAAGTAAACAAAATAAAACTCTTAATACTATGCCTAACAGATTAAAAAATTCAGAAACAAGCAAATTGTAAGGTTTAGTCTATTTTTGGTTATCACATGATGATGCCTTAAAATGGATCATTACTAGAAAATTTACTATAGCTGACGAAAAAAAGTGGTGGCGAAATTTACTGTTTTACTATAGGTGACAAAATAACAAAATTTTCGTCACCAAAAGTAACTATAGGTGATGAAAAATTTGTTTTTCGTCACCAAAAGTGACTTTCGGAGGGTGACAATTGTAACAGTAAATTTTGTCACCTATAGGTTGTCTCCGAAAGTCACTTTTGGTTACGAAAAATAATTTTTTCGTCACCTATAGTAACTTTTCGTGATGAAAATTTTGTTGTTTCGTCAGCTATAGTAAAACAGTAAATTTCGTCTCCATTTTTTTCGTCACCTATAGAAAATTTTCTAGTAGTGGATTATCATCCCTGTTCCCCTATTATCAACTTTAGACCAAACATAATTAACCCGAGCTTAAACAAATGTAATCTACTTTATTCTTTCTCTTTCCTCCCTATGCTGGATTAGTTGATCTATGGGGAATGGATTAATCAGCTTTTTCCTTAAGGTGTTCAAAGAAACTTGGAAAATGTAATAGTAATTTAAAAAATCCTAAGCTTCTAGTAGTTTTTTTGATTTTTGTTGCCTCTCGGTCCTTTTCTCCTCTTACAATATATCTTCCAAGGGATTTAATTGATCTGAGATGGAATGGCCGGAAATTTTGGTTGACTACAACTGGGTACATTCCTTTAGAATATATAATCTTTATTTATATTAAACGATAGTTCCTTACAAGGCTTAGTTAATCAATGTGGGACAATGTCAAAGACTAACAATATTCTAGCAAGAATTATTTTATTTCTTGTGTTATACATGCCACTTCAACAAAATATAGCTAAAGTTGCGCTTAGTACCTTATATTTGAAAATAAACGCTGAATTAAAAGTCTGTTTTCCAAAAATCACAAAAACTACCTAAAACCCAAAATCAAAGATTAGATGGACCGATTTTCTCTCTTATAACCTTTTCCGTTCTTCTTTGACTCCTCTTCGATACATAAGTGCTCCTCAAACTCTTCAATGACTTGGTGGATCTGCTCCTGGTAACTCATGCAATATGGAATCATTTGTAATCGAGAATCGGAGGTTTATGAATACCTAAATTCTAGCAATTTTCCTTTCTTCAGCAGCGATTGAAGATGAAGAGGAACAAAGTTTTGGCTGAGCAAAAATGTTAAACAGATTATGAGCCAAATAAAATGTAACTGAATAATCGGTAAAAGTTACTCTAAAGATATGCCTCCCGAAAAACAGAAGAAATCAAGAAACATGTATCTAGGAACATGGTCAAAGTTCATGTATCGACAATTCTATTCAATATCATCATCTTCAAGTTGGATAATCAATTAGGATCAATTCATGCACTCAAAAGCGAAATCAATTAGGAAATCGCATGACCTCAAAAACAAAATCACATCACATTTCGTTGTATCAAATGCTCTAGAAAGTCAAACACCGTAACTCATCAAATAGATAATGAAACATACACATAACAATCTGAGCTTCTGTTTTATTGTGTGTGTGTGTGTGAATACAATCAATTACGAAGTAGGGAAAACTAAAACGTTTAGATTTTGGCGACGACGGGGGTTCTTTTGACAGGGGATCGGAGGAGATGATTGATGACCGTCTTTCTCCTTCTTCTTCTTCTTCTTTTTTGTTTTTTGGTCAAAACCTAAAGTCAAAATTAGAAATCAAAATTAGCCTTGAGGAAGAGAGTTTTAATTGTGGGTGTAGATGAGAAGAAATGTGAAATCCTAGGAGCAGAAAGCCAGGACATATCGTCCGTATCTATTTTGACCAAATAATGTGATTAAAATTATGAACACAATTATTAGGCCTCGAGTGACATATATCTACTTGCCAAACATCGCTTCAAATTCCAATAAATCCAAAAACAAATGAAACCTAGTAACCCAAAATCGAGAACCTGCTGGAATTTTGGACTACCACTGTATTTTAGTGGTTTTGGGAACTTTTATTGTAATTGGTTTTATGCATATTCAGATCATATGGTCTCATTGTTGTTGTTCCATGGTTATCCAAGTTTTGATTTGCTTGGCTGCATTGACTAATTCTAGCTGCTCATAGCTTTACATTTGTTTTGACCTATCCTTGGAGGGTTATCCCTAGGAATGTTTTTGCTTTTCTAGGGGGTATGTCCCTAGCTCTCTTTTGCTTCTATATTCTGCTGCCAATAGTTGTATGGCTGCGTTGTGCCGGCCTGCCATTTGCTACTACTGATGATTACTTCGCTGCTGCTGCTGACCGCTACTGTGGATCGCTGTTGTTGTAATGGCAGCAGTTAGATGCTGCTGCTGATGTTCTATCCACTGGCCACTTGCCACTGAGCTGTCCGAATTGTTGCTAGCTACCAGCTACCAGTTATTCCCACTTAATACCATTGGTTTTGTAAATGCTGAAGAGAACTGAGATTCAATTGATGTCCCTTACTACTTGTTTGTCATTGAGAAGTCACAGAGCTTTGGTTACTGCTTTCTATTATGGCTGCTGTCATTCAAGCCAAGGCAAACTGCAGTTTCCTACGATTGCTGCTACTGTTATACAGTGTGCAGCCCTGTTGTTGCTGCTGCGGTTCTGCCATTTGGTCTTCTGTTACCCTACTTGGTTAGTGTTACTACGGTGTTGTTTTTCTTCCCTCTTACCAGATGGATTGGAAACAACGCATATCTTTTAGCCCATGTAGCCATTTGGCGTAGACAATTTTATTTACACTCATTTTGTTTTGTTTTTTCCTTTCCTCCTGGGGTATGCCCCTTGTAGGCTGTACATTCGGTTGTCCTCTTTTTCAATTTCAAGCTATTTTACCCAAAAAAAAAGAAGAGAACGCGATGGAAGAAACCACAAAGGAAAAACCCAATAGAAGACATGCAAAAGTAAATGAAACCCACGAACGAAGAAGCTGATCTACATCAACGATCTCTAACAAACAACAACAAATAGAACTCATACCCTAGATCGTGTATGGAACCACAAACTAACAACACAAATCACAAACAAAGAGAGCAAAATCGCTCACCGTGAGAGAGAACATGAGCTAACCAGCATAGACCAAGTAAAATCCCCCAAATCGCTCCAAGCTCTGGTTTTCCAATCAAGGCGTCCTGTATTTGTGAGGAGGAAAGGATAGGCTGGATTTGTACCACTAAATCCTCATTGATGCCCTAACTGCCGAAGCCTTAATCGAAAACTTCGGAGTGCTTGCCCGCGGGTAATACACCACCTCTCTGGCCTAATTTCGGCGATCTGCGTTCTCCGGACAGCAAAAATGACTGTGAATGAAGCAGTGATAAATTAGGGTTAGCAAAATGGCAGCAAACAGAGAGCAAGAGATGAGTGAAATACATACCTTTTCTTGACTTTGGCAGAGCTGATAACTTTCATTTGATTTTGGTGGTGGTGGCCATGGCATGGTGAAGATGAAGATGATTTCTTCTTTTTTGTATGTAGAAACGGAGGAGAGAGAGGCTTTTGAGAGAGAGAGAGAGAGAGAGAGAGAGAGAGAGAGAGAGAGAGAGAGAGAGAGACAGAGAGTGAGTGAGTTTGGCTGTGATGCCCCAAGGCGGTATTGGGGCATCCATGCCGCCATTTTTTCTGGACCCTTGATCTTTTTCTTTTAATCCCAACCATTGGATCCATGGCCCCCCCCCCCCCCCCCCCTCTAACCTTCTAAACCGGTTACTAAAAAAATTAAATGCCCTAATTTTTTTTTTGTGATTCCTCCATCTCCTCACGCGACTACGCCTCTGTATCTCCTCCATAGAGCCCGTTTATGCCACTCTTTCTCCAGTCGATCCCTCACTTTCTCCTCTCGGTACGTCTCTCTGTCCTTCGACACCTCTCTCTCTCCGTGTGTGTGTGAAAGCGGTAACCCATGTAGAATATGTTGGCACCTCGGTGATTCCCCACTAATTGTTTGATTTGCTCTCAGGGGTTATCTTATCTTGGGGCTACTAAGGTAGCTATGTCAAAATTTAAAAGTATGGCTTGTGAATCATTGAAACTAATCTACGTGTAGTAATTTTTTTTTTCTGTTCTTGCCTATCCATTGTGTGACAATATGCTTGAATGAATTTGTTACTGAAGTTACCATTCGAGCACCCATGGTTGGAGTGGAAAAATTACTTAGTTGTAAGAGAATTTCTACCAATGTAGCTTATAGTTACAGAGAACTTAAAGTCCCTTTATATAGCATGGTGGTATTGTAGTTGTGATTGGGATTTAGACATGAGCAGATGACCATCATATTGGATTATTTCTTTCACAAACGAATGGCAGATTTGTTGCTTATTAAAAGAGTCGGTGTATGGTAATTTCTCCCCTTTTATTGTTGAATATTCAACATCTGAAGAAATTTTTCTTGATTTGGGCTTTGTTTACTTTGTCCGTTTAGGAAACTTTAGCTTATAGATGTGAACGTATTATTTTTAGGGTTTTGTATGCTCTTGTTATTTTCTTTTATTTTACGGGTAGCTTGGTCTTTTCGCTAATTAGGGTTTTGTTAGGGTTTTATCTATTTAACATCTTGTACATCTTGTAATTAGATATTGCAATAATATTACGTTGAAAGCTCTTGCAAAACTATCATGGTATTAGAGCCCGAGATCGGCTAGTTGCATCTCCTCCCCACTGTATCAGATCTCCCCTTTTCTCCCTTAATCGACCTCCACTCCTCCCTCCCAAAACACGCTGCAACTTCTCAGAAAACGCAACAACCGCAACAGCACCAACAACTACAGCCCACCACCCCTTGACTACCGACAACCATTGCCGACCACCGCCAGTTAGTCTCCGACCTCCGGCGACTCTTGTTGGCTCTCCGATTGCACTGGGTCAGCACTATTTGCACTCGAAATCAACTTGGCAGTCTTTGATTGTTCTCAAAATCTTCTCATTGCACTCGAAATTGACTATTTTTGATCTCTTGAGGTATCTCGGCTACAATTCTTATTTTTCTGCGGTGTTCGCTGTCTGGATTTGAGCGTTTAAAGCACTGTGACTTTTGATTGTTGGTATTTTTTGCATTATTGCGGCTCTATTTCGAGTATTTTCTTTTGGTATTATCAATTCGTGTTTTCTTTTGGGATAATCACCATGATTGATGATAAAACTCAAGCAATCAGTGTACACTTAACGGGTAATAACTACTCTTATTGGGCATATGTGATGAAGAATTTTATTGTGGGTAAGAGAGTATGGGGACATGTTGATGGTTCAGTACTATGTCCTGATCTAAAGGGTAAGTCCGAAGTGTCTGCTACTGCACTTGAAAAATGGAAGATTGAAAATGCATAGATACTTACTTGGATTCACAATTCTATAGAACCAAGTATTGGTATGAATTTCTCGAAATATGACACATCCAAGAAAGTGTGGGATTATTTGAAATCTATGTATCTTGAGTCGAACTTTGCTAAACAATATGAGCTTGAGATGTCTATCTGAAGTGCTACACAAAAGGATAAATCAATTCAGGAATTCTACAATCAGATGACTAATTACAGGGATCAATTAGTTGTTATGGAACCCTCAGACTTGCAATCACTTGATAGTTATTTGCAGTACCGTGAGAAAAACAGGCTTGTACAGTTTCTCATGGTTCTTTGGGGTAAGTTTGAGCCTCTTCGCGGGGCTATCTTGCATCGCTCCCCCTTACCTATAGTGGATGGTGCAGTTTGTGAACTTATTGCAGAGGAAACTAGGTTCAAAGTGTCTTCCATTGCTCCTCCTACTCAGTCTATTTTTGCCAATCCAGCTACACCACCGACTCAGTATTTGGCTCCTTTGCTACCTACTCCAGCTTCACATCTGATACAGGTTACAGGCAAGCCCAAGCCTCGGGTTTCCATGGACGAGTGCAGTTTTTGCCGTCAGAAGGGACATTGGAAACATGCGTGCCATAAGCTTTTGCAGATGAACGGGCGCAATCCCCGTCAGTCACTTGCTCCTTCATCCTCTTGACCATCACCACCGATCTTTCGCCCTTCAGCAGCCCTTGTAGGCCCTCCCACTGGTGGAGTTCCTCCTTCTCCCTTATTTGAGCAGTTTAAGCAATATCAAGAATTCATGGCTGCCACTCAAGGGCATCAGTCACAGGCTTCTGCTCTAACCACTACCCAGTTAGGTTTGCATGGTTCTTATACCACATGTATCTTACCTACCACATGGATATTCGATTCTGGTTCCACCCATCACATGACTCCTAATTTGTCTTTACTTAGCAATTGTACATCTCCTGCATTCCCAATTAGTATCTCTACTGCCAATGGCTCCCCCATGCATGTTGTTTCTGTAGGATCACTTCTTCCCACTTCATCCTCATCTCTATCTATTCCAAATGTCTTTTATGTTCCTCATTTATCTCTTAGTCTTATTTCCATTAGTCAATTGTCTGACTCTGGGTTTGATGTCTTATTATCCTCTTCTGGTTGTGTTGTGCAGGATCGGAGGTCCAAGAAGCAGATTGGGATCGGGCGTAAAGTTGGAGATCTTTATGTCGTGGACACGTTGCATATTCCTTTTGAGTCAACCTCCACTGCCATGTCATCCTTCCACTTAGATCAACAGTCTTCTCCCTTTTATCTTTGGCATTCTAGATTAGGGCATTTATCTAGTGAACGTTTAAAACTTTTACTTAAGTCTGGTTGTTTGGGGAATATTTTAGTTAGTGATATTTCAGAGTGCAGTGGTTGTAAGTTTGCTAAAATGTCTGCTTTACCTTTTAATAAAAGTACTTCTCTTTCCACTTCTCCATTTGAAATTGTTCATACAGATTTGTGGGGGCCTTCCCCAGTTGCTACGAAAGGTGGTTCTCAGTACTATGTTTCTTTTGTTGATGATTTTACCAGGTTTACATGGGTTTATTTATTGACACGAAAATTTGAATTTTTCACGATTTATCGCATTTTTCATGCCATGGTTCAAACTCAATTTTCTACGGTCATCAAAATCCTTCGCTCTAATTTGGGTGGGGAATATTCTCTAGGTGAATTTACTGATTTCTTAGCCACTCTTGGGACCGTTCACCAATCCTCTTGCACTGACACTCTTGCTCAAAATGGGCATGCTGAACGCAAACATCGTCATCTTCTCAACAATGCCCGGTCTCTTTTTCTTTCCTCCCGCATGCCGGCTGTCTTTGGGGGGAGGCTGTGCTCACTACAGGCGAAGGCTTTCATGGAGCAAGATCAAGATTGATGGTTGGGGAAGCGATCATTACTTTGGCGGTCCGTTAGTCCTGGGAGTTGTAGATTGTGTTAAATGAATTTATGAATCCTTATGTTGAGTAACATTCTGTGTAGTCCTGGTAGCGGTTGAAATATTTCTTGTAATACATATTCTTTTTCACACTTGTGTGGAGTGGTTAATTTTATAAGATGAATTGCATACTTACATTGGGAAACAATGGTGGGTGACATTGTGGTTTTTCTTTGTTTTGATGAATGTTGGTAAATGCGATGCCTTGGCTCTTCTTTGTTTTGAATCTTTTGATGAATTTTCTATTTTGGTTGACCTTGTTGGTGTATTTACTGCTGCTAACTGTTAATATATATCAGTGTTGATAAATGGAGAGATACCCTACCATTTTGGTGGGTATTCCATAAATTGGAGGTACTTACCAAGTTAATGAACATACTTACCGTGAATACTGTATGTATTTACTTGAAATTTGATGTACTTAACACAGACTTAGGAAGAAAATTCTTGGCAACTGAAGCTACTTATCATATCAATGAACATACTTACCACGAATATTGGATGTATTGACTTCAAACTGGACATACTTAACACATAATGATCTTAGAATGACATCTAAAACAAGCTTTCTTAAGTAGGACGTAGCAAAAACCGTGGTATGATCGCATCAAGAGATAATGGCATAAATTTTATTGTTTCGAAATAGAGATACTACTCTTTGATATATTGATATAACTAGAGGTATGTACTATCACAAACCACAATATATTTTTCTAATTTATATTGGTAAGTAATTGTTCCTAATTAGTAAGTTTGATCATTTTTGTGGTAAGCGTGGCCTTATACTATGGTAAGGATGGTAAGCAAGACTTTAGACTTGTTGCACCTAAGAAGTTGGCAAAAAAGTCTGAATATGTAGTAAGTGTATCATTTTCAAAAAGTAAGTACTAGCATAAACCGTGGGATATTCACATCATGAAGTAACAACCTAATGTCATGGTGGTAACAATGATCAGGTATTGCAATACGCATAGCCTTATTCTATGGTAAGTATGACATTAATGACGGGCATATATGAATTTATGTAACGTAACTGATCATAATAAGGGTAGTTAAAAGGTAACTGACATAATAAATTTACTGTCACTTAGTTCTACTTAATTCGTATTACCTTGTCATTAAAGCACAATACCTCAATGATTAATAAAACTAAATAATTTATGGAATGACCATTGTGGATCAATACTTAGTGGTTAGTCATACATTAGCCAATGGTAGCATTCACTCATTGATCACAACCAACACTATTGTTAACTACTACATCTACTAATGACATGATCACTATCAACCTACATTAACCAATTCATTTTAGCCAATTGTATTAATGCTCAACAATCACTATAATGTTAATACAATTGGCCAAGGACTCTAGCTACAATAGTCAATTATCACTCATTGAATATGACATAATGGTGATCATGTCATCTACTAATGACAAGATCACCATCAATCTACATTAACCAATTCATTTTAGCCAATTGTATTAATGCTTAACTATTACTATAGTGTTAATACAATTGGCCAATGACTCTGGCTACTATAGTCAATCATTACTAATTGTTACAATATCAGTTTAATCGATTGCAGATATCATTTCAAATAAATAATTTAAATATAATTAGGAGATTATTAAAATAATATGGTTTATATTTATTATTTTTAAAAATTTGTTATAAAAAACGTATATACACAAAGTAAAAATTTAATGGAATATATTAACAACATTAATTGTAAGTTATTCAAAACAATAAATGATTAAATGTTTTCTTAATAATATTTGTAAAATACTTTTTAAGTAAAAATAATTTAATTAAATATATTAACAACATGAATCTAAAATCAAGGCAATTTTTTGGCTTAAATATTTAGTTTCGAAAATTTGTTATAAAAAATTTGTTTACAAATTAAATATTATTAAATTAAATTTATATTTTCACCCAATATTTGATAGTCTATTACACAAAAGATTAGGAAAATGAAAAAAATTAGGGTGAATAAGACAAAAACTGGTGTGAACTTATAGATTTTCAATAATTAAAAAAATTCTTGCAAAAAGGTACATTTTTTCGCAAAAAAAAATTATTTTCCCGCCAAACCCGCTACCTAGAGAACAAGTTAGAGAGAGAAAGGGAAAAAATGTTGAAGTGTAAGTCTTTTGTTGTGGTAAGTATACAATATTTTGTAGTAAGTGTCAGCATAAACTATGGTAAGTAGAGCCAGTGTTCATGGTAAATATAATGACATTTTTTTTCTGAAAAAAGGCAAAACCGCCATACTTTTTGGGAGTGGTTTTGATCCAAGGGCTCAGATTTATCTAAAACCTGACCTAAAGGCCCATATTAAATGGGGGCATCATGCCCCAATACCACATTGGGGCATCATAGAAAAATTGCCCACTCCCACCACCGAAAAGAAATCCATAGAAAATTGGTGTCTGCAGGGAACAAAACGAAGTTTACCAAAACGCCTTCGCCAAAAACACCACAAGAGACAAAATAGCATGTAAAAAATGAGACACAAACGGAAAAACTCGAAAGTCAAAAAATCCCTTAAAATAATTTGAAGGTAGGAGTGAACAGTGGCTTTGGCCCACCACTATAAACCATTGAAATGACCAAATTACCCCCACACCGAAGCATAGTCTCCCTCAATCGAGCACAATTGAAAAAATAAGCAAAATTGTCCAATTTC
Organism: Rhododendron vialii; assembly: GCF_030253575.1. Taxonomy (NCBI): domain Eukaryota; kingdom Viridiplantae; phylum Streptophyta; class Magnoliopsida; order Ericales; family Ericaceae; genus Rhododendron; species Rhododendron vialii. The sequence continues at coordinate 4,015,007 of NC_080567.1, forward strand.
GATTTAAGAGCAAACGTCTTCTATTTAGGCAAGGGGGCGGGATATAAGGTTCTTATTGGAAGGTGACTAATATACTTATCTATATATCTATACTAGTATTGTGTCCCGTTCTATGCACGGGACAATGGAAAAAATTGGAACCTAAGATTTTCTTTTAAGCCTTAGGATCCTTCATGATCACATAGTCTTGCACCTAAAAATAGAAATGACAAGTGAGGGAAGGCTATGGCATGATTAAAGCCAAGATTTGACAACTCAATAGAGCAAAAAAATGAGAGAGAGAGAGAGAGAGAGAGGCTGGCCAAGAGAGGGAGAGAAGATGTCAGGCCCTCGATTTTTAACATAAATATATAATTCATTTCAATTAAAGATCCTCACATAACATTAATAATACCCGAAAGAGTTCCCACCAGTTCACAGAAAAATAAGTCCCCAAGTCAAAAGATGTACAACTTTGGCACTCCGGCCCAAATTAAGCTTTAGTTCTGATACAATAAAGTTATCAAATTACAGACGATTTAGTCAAAGAAATTTTAGAGTAATTAGTTACAAACTCATCTTTAACAAAAGAAAGTCTTTACAACGATGATAAGGTAACTAAACAATATTTAGCTTCCAAAAATCTTCAGTGTCCAAGCACAAGATGCATGCAGCTACTGTCCAGCATTTGAACCTGAAAAGAATGATACGTTGAGTTACACTAGCCCAGTAGGAAAATCTTTACCAATACTATGTGTAAATATGATGATAAGTGCATAAGGATGAAGACAAGAGATACAGCTCAATCGATGGATAACAATCAATTCATGAGTATGCCAACGTTCAATACGATCATTCTAAGACATGCCATTATCATAATATGCCAACTAGTTCACAAGACATTGACATTTCTAGTAAATCTTGACATGTCTCACTATCGCCAATCTCGACCATTTGTATTTCCACCCCTTGCGTTATAGTATAACACCACAAGGGTTACCGTATTAAAGGATTTACATTTCGGGTCTTAAGAACCCTGTACGTCTTCCAAAGATCTCCAACATACGTCCAAGTTCATTGTCCATTGACTCATCAAATAGTGAACATAGGAAACTATCCGGGTCTTAGGGCCCCATATGCCCACGATATATTCCGGGTACTTGTGACCCCGTACATCCATTTTACATTCTGGGTCTTAGGGCCCCATATACCCACAATATATTCCGGGTACTCGTGACCCCGTACATCCATTTCACATTTCATCCTACGTGTTTCCAAGATTCTAATTACAAGAATGTAGATTAAAAAAAAAAGCGATAATGGTATCAAGTAGGTGGTTCACATATCAACTCGTATTTCCATTTTATTCTCAAACTCATTATCTCGACTCACTCCTCGTGCTACACGGCACCAATAGTCAAGTTGTCACATCGTACATTAATAAGTACCTTAAGATCACGTTATTCCTTTAAGTCTATCATGACTCCCTTCGTCACGTACCATACCCACAAATGACTCCACGACGCACCACCCACTAGGTTCTAAACGAGAATCTTACCGAAAGAGTGTCAAAGGAACCTAGGAAGATCAACAAGACGATGCACGATGATACGAATCATAATCCTATCCATCGGATCACTAATATTATACTCTAATGAGTGCTAAGAGACAAGATCAAATGAGTCAATAGGACACAAGTAATCATACTCGAGAGTGACTTAAACATGTTCTAATTATATAGAGAGTCATAACACGGAACGAGAACAACTTTAGGAATAGCCATAGACACTGGCAGACTGACACACCTCTACTCAAATGATCATAACTTTCTGTACACTCAGATTCTTAAGGTGATTCTGGTGGCAGTAGAAAGCTGACTTTAAGACCTTTGAATCGATATAAATTTTGCATGAATTAGACATCGGACGAAGAAGTTATGGACGTTTGAAGTTAGGCTGAAACCCCGAAGACGAGCAGAATTTCCATAGAGGGGAGGGATCGATCCCCCCATCACCAGGGATCGATCCCTGGGCTTGTTGGTCCAGGAATGAAAAGGGGGATCGATCCCCCAAGTTTAGGGATCGATCCCTACGTGATTTTGGGCGATTTTCTGTAGATTTCGACAGCTTTCGAAATGAACGAAGAGAGATGATCAAAGCCCGATTCTTACACCAAATCAACATTTAAACACATAAAAGAGGTAAAGAAGTCCTTACCTCACGACGATAACCAATATCTACAAGATTAGAACTTCAAAACTTCGATCCAAGCTTAACCCGAGGATTTCTGAGGTCAAGGACACGATCGGAGAGCCGAAGGGTAGTTGATTCTTGGAGTATTTGAGAGATGGAGAGGAGTTTTGTGTGAGGAAGCAAGAGAGAGAGATACACGAGAGAGAGAGAGAGAGAGAGAGAGAGAGAGAGAGAGAGAGAGAGAGAGAGAGAGAGAGAACATGAGGGAGAGAGAGATACAAGGAGATAAAATCATCTCTTACGCCACACACACACCCTATTTATACTACTATATCTTTTTATCACACCTATACTCATACTCCATCAATTCTCAATTCCTTCATTCTAGTCCTCAATTCAAGTAATCACCTAATAAACTATATTCTCCCAACTAGGCATTTAATACACATTTCAGAAATTAAAAATTCTCCGAGTCTCTACAGAAGGAGCCCAATTTTTCTTATAAATAGCACCCCACTTTTGCCTTGAACTTACACCTTCAAACCTTCAACTTCTCTCTCTAGAAATCTTGTGTTTGTTTGTTTTTTTTTGGGGTAATTTAGCTTGAAATTAAAAAATGTTAACCAAATGTACAGCCTACAAGGGACATACCCTAGGAAGTTAACCAAATCTTGTGTTTGTTCTTTGTTCTTGCTTTGTTCTTGGTGTTCTTGAGTTCTTCAAGAAGCTTACCCATGGCCGCCACTAAACCACCACTCGACCACCCTCTCGATCCAAAAAGTTTAGTAGTTTAGTCAAGAATTAGTTTCGAGAGAAAAAGAAAGTCTTATCTTTTCTCTTTCAAAGCTACCGTAAGCTTACCATAGGAGGTCACTTCGTTCAATAGCCGACGTACTTACTTTTTCCGTAGCCGTACCAACTGCCAAGAAGAACGGTAGAATATTTCTACTAACTTTCGCTAGTAAAAATTATAGTTATTCTTTTGTTGTGTTCAAAAAAATGCATGTTAAGTTAAAGTACTAAAAATATCTAGCAAACTTGTCTACAAAATTCTCGAAAGGAAATATGACCATGTCGAATATCTCGTTTTGAATTACCGGAAAAACATTTGTTGTTTTGAACTTCCCAAAAAGAAAGAAAGAACGAACTTTGAAACGTAAGAAATAACGGTTTGATTGAAAGTATTCGTATTTTGATCTTTGGATGGTTATGAGCATGTATACATATTTACTAGGATTTCTTGTTTTGATGTGATATAAAGCATAAGTGGTTTCCACTCCAAAGGTGTCCGTCCATGTAACACTATGCTTTAAGTTTCTTGTCTTAAGTCACAACCTATAATGGCTACTATCTCAAGACAAGATGGGTTATTCTAAGATTGTAAATTGCTGTCCATACAGCTGCTTCTTCTGTTTTCTGCTTTGTTCTGCAGACGAATTGTGTGGTGGTTGCTACTAGTTTGCTACGAGTTGGCTGTTCAGGATGCTTCAAGTTGATGTCCAAGATAGTATAGGCTGTGATTTTCTTGGATCCGTTTCTAACTTAAGCTATGGTTCTTAAGTTCATTCTAAGTTCATGGAGTCTAGTTGGTTTCCAAATATCATTTGCAATTTTATACTTCTTTTGTCATGGCTTTATTGCAAGTTTGGCACAATGTGTAATCCTTTTGCCATCTATTTTGTATGCCTCTATCAGATGGGTAGGAAACAGATGTTTCATTTTCCCCTAGTCCTATGTAGCCGTTTGGCATAGGCTCTCTCTCTCTATCTTTTATTTTATTTTCTTTCTTTTTTTCTCCTGAGGTATGCCCCTTGTAGGCTGTATATTCGGTTAGCCTCTTTTTAATTTCAAGTTGATTTACCCAAAAAAAAAGAGGTTTGTGGTAATTGTTTGAATGTGATTCCATAAACATGAGCATGATTAAGTAATATAGAGTTGGATGATCTTACTAGTTTAGTTTCAAGATTACAATGAATGATTTATGATTACTTACGTGAAAAGTCCTGCCGTGGAGTCATTGCATGAAAACGAGACATGAAAATCGAGAAAGTAGAAACATGACACTTAGGGTGTTGTTAATGAAAGGTGTGTTTTGAAAAAGAAAAATATTTTTGGAAACCACAATGTGGCCGGACGTGGTAGCCCATTGTGTGGTGTGTGTGGCTTGGTTATCCGTGGAGAGGAGCCAATGCTAAATTTTGTGTGTGTGGTGTGTGTGGCTTGGTTATCCGTGGAGAGGAGCCAATGCTAAATTTTGTGTGCCAATGGGAACCCGGAGCGGCGGAACCATTGTGAGGATACCCGGGAACCCGGAATGGCAGAACCGAGGTTGGTGTGTGGCTTGGTTATCCGTGGAGAGGAGCCAATGTAAATTGTGTGCCAATGGGAACCCAGAACGGCGGAACCATTGTGAGAAAACTCGGGAACCCGGAGCGGCACAACCGAGGTTAGGTGTGTAAAAAACGAATTTAGAAATGTTGATTTGGAAAATGAAAAGTAAAAATGATGACATGGTCTACGAAAAGGTTGCATAGGAGAAACTCTGATTATACGGACACTAACGCCAGTTGAGTAGTGAATGTGCATGTATTATTGTTAACTGCTTATCTAGAAGTTATTGAATATGCATGTACTATTTAGAAATCGCTGAATTTACGTGGGCTAGTATACCCTGTTGTTTAAAATTATGGGTTATCGGGTATGAGATTATTCTTCTGAGCTTTTGTAGCTCATGGTGTTACTATTGTAACCCTGACATATTATACTGGGGGCGACGCCGGTATAATGTGTCAGACTATGTTGATGAACAGGGTGAACTCTATACCTTGGAGGCTTTCGGAGCCAAGGAGCTAGCTGGGTTGGAGGAGCAGGCAGAGCGGTAGATAGGAACCCTAGTTTCCCTCCCTTGTTGAATAAATGTACTTTTGTGAGAATTATGCTGTAATAATGAGCTAGACTCCATTTAGGTTTTCAATAAAAATGTTTATTTAACATTCCCAAAATTCAGGGCGTTACATTCTCTCTCTCTCTCCCCTTCTCTCCCCCCTCCCCCACGTCTCTCTCTCTCTCTCAAATGTTTTTTAAAAAAAAAACTCAAAATTCTAGGAATTTAAGATTGAAGGTTGAAAGGTTTTTGGCTTCAACTACATTTCCATAGGATATTTATAGATAGATAGATAGATATAGATTTAGAATTGAGGGTTGAAATGTTTTTTGGCTTCAACTACATTTCCATAGGATATTTATAAATATAGATAGATAGATAGATATAAAGAGAGATTTTCCTAAACTAGTCTTCCTGCTTTGTATAGCTCCTTTATTAACATTGTTTTGTGTGGAACTATAATGCAAACCTGCATTTTCCTCTCCTTCTTTACCTTCGTTGCTAAGCAATCTTGGAACAACTTTACTTCTAATTTATTTTCCTCTTTTCGGACATTAAAAGGTGAACGAATGATTTGCTCCATACAACATGGCTTTCTGAATCTATCTCTCCTTACTAGAAGCCACCTTGTTAATAAAAGAAAAGAATAGTTTGCCAGTAGTAGAGAGGGCAATTGGAAAGGGACCACGAAAACACAAAACCAAAAAAGGCAACTTTGGGCTTTAATCACTCTGGGCTCATTTGCTTGCCTGAATTTCAGCATCAAGCTGAACTATAAATTTAATGGGACCGCATATTTCCTTTGCGTTATTATTTTTACGGTCAGAAGCATATGAAGTATATAATAGTCTCACAAGAAACTTTACAAAAGACTTGGTTAGAAAATAACCTTAAAGGCTGTGTATTATTAATCTCAAGAACTAGAAACCCTGAAGTGCCGGGGTGGTCTCAGCACATTATAGTTTGATGTGATTATATATTCATCCATTATTAATCCAATCGAACAAATTAACATCCTTGTAAATAGAAGCAAGAGAGGCACACTGCTTAGAGTCTAGACCATCTTGTTTTGGTGCAAAGAATTGCTGAACGGGGTCCAAAACAACCTCTCCTTAACTACTAATAACACTTTAGCACAACTAAACAATCTTGATGACATTGAGATTGTGATTTCTTAGAAGACTCCATATGTAAAAGTCAACTGGAAATTCCCACCCATCTTGTTTTGCTTTCATGTCTTGTTTGTACCAAAAACAACGACCAAGGACTTTAATAAAAGACTTCTTCAGATCTCTTTCACCTTTGCCCTCTTCATCCCTAGCGTTGCGGGTCATACGCTCTAGCTGGCTCCATTAACAATATCCCCTCTCTCTCTCAAGAGATATTAGTTGGTCTCTTCAGAACTTTTGTAGAGTATTGGTTTGACTTTTTTTTGTAAAAACTTCAGGGATCATCAGGGCTAGTGTATCTCATTTAGTCATTTGTTCTTATCACCTCTCTCTCTCTCTCTCTCTCTCTCTCTCTTTTACTAAGCTTGTGCCATTTGATATTGATATCTGATGGATGTCATCATCTTCTTCTCCTCAATCTTCCTAAATATAGAAGCCATAGATAAGAATTGTCCACCGGCTAAGTGTTTCCCAAATGGCCCTGAAATTCTGATTCCTTTCTCAATCAAAGGGCTTCAGCCCCAGAATTCTACCCTAGTTTCAAACTACTTTGCAAGGAAAACAAAACCACAATTTACTTTCCATCATATGGGGATTTGGTTGTCAAATCCATCTCTTATGTGTTTACACCATATTTCACCGCCTGTCGATGATCGACCGAAAGGTGGCAATTATGAGAATGCTTCCTATTTTATTATTATTAAGTATTCGTACTAATATTAGAACTAGTATTAGTATTTCTTTTATTATTGTTATTTGCATGCAGGACACTTGGCTTGCTCTTACACATGTGGAAGTTAAAAGGATACTTATCATGCTCCTACACATTTGAAGGGAAGTGGGAAATTATTTTGACAAGTGGAAGCAAAAGATTGAATGAAGACTAGTGGGGAAGTTTGGAAGTTATTTCCTACGTTTGTTGTTTTCTATAAATAGTCTTTTAAGACTTCATTGTAATCTCTCTCCAACAAATCAGAGTTTATCTTTATTTGTCTTAATTTTGGGCACTACTAACCCATTCGGGTTATAATTAGGAGTAGGAGTAGAATTTCATATTCTAAGCTTAACTTAGGATCTTCGATGCGTTGCTCACGGCGATAGATCAATCGTTGAAGATTAATGGAAGTCTCTTCCATTTGTCTTCAATTTCGTTCTTAATCTCACATTTGACTCAATTGCCATTTTTTTCCGGTGAAGTCCTGAAATACGGCGTGGAACCACGGATCTGTCTTGTGGAGACATGGCCGCATTCGCCCTTATTTTTGTTGTTGGCTTTGTTTTCCGAAATCTCTGTCGATTTTGATCGAGGGAAAAATTGGTAAACAATTTTGGCGCTAGAGGAAGGGCAATCATTACTAAATCGGAAGTAATGGCAAAGATTAAATGTGAAAATACAAGCCTTGCATGTAAGGCTTGAACAATTTGCGAAAATGAAATAACAGCCATTAGTTGGCCAACTCTTGAATCTTCTGAAAAAAAAAAGAAAAAGAAACGGACATAAATGGATAATGGCCATAATGGCCAATACTTGAATCTGTTTACATATATGGATGACATCCAGAAGAAGCAAGATCAAATGTTAGGCGTAGCCATTTGGCAGTTAGTCATGCCAATAGTTTGCACCATCTATGAATATTTGGCCATCAATGAAAAGGCCTGTTCAAGGTTTTTAATATATGGTGTCAACATACGCCAGTAACGAAAAATGGCACTTCATCATATTTTGGCCAAACAAAAGGCATTGGTTAGTCATAAATGAGAATATATTTGGCCAAACCTTGCAATGAAACAACCATCTTTTTGGTAACAAATTTGCAAGGGGGGCTAATTCGGCTATCATGAAAATAATTCGACAGCGCCTGTCAACTGTAGTCAAGGCCTGTCGATACCATCTTTGGCCTTCTATGGATAGCATTCTTGAACGTGTACTTGTACATTCTTATTTGATCATAGCTGAGGTGTACTTGTACATTCTTATTATTGGCATGTGATTCCCTGTGAAACTATACAGCTGCTGCCGCAACTTAGAGCATGGTTCTGTCCAGGTTATGCCTCATTTGCATTGTGGAGATAATTAACCTGTTGTAGCTGCTATATCTTGCCTCTGATCAGCTGCTATATTTTGCTTCTATTACTGCTACTGCATTGTTGTATAGTTCTCTTCTACTATACTCAAGTGTATTACTGACATGGATCATATTGATATTAACCGTTGTGGACACTTTCATTTCCTGAACTGGCCTGTGTGTACCTCCTTGTAACTTCCAGGTTTCTATAATGTTTTTTGCCTATCCTTGGGGGGATGTCCCTTGGAATGTTTAGGCTTTTCTAGGGGGCATGTCCTTAGCTACAGTTCCTGGCTGCTGCTGTTATCTACTATCGCCATTTGGATGTATCTTGCTGATTTTCCAAGGGTGTGGCTTGGAGTGTGTTAGTTCCTACTACAATCCACTTCAGTCTTGATTGTATTTTCAACATGAGTAATGTTTTCTGCTACTAAATCATTCTGTTCACTTCTGTGAGGAATCTAAATCATTCTGTTCACTTCTGTGAGGAATCTGTAAGCTGCATTTCTGCTGTGTTTTGTAACCTGTCATATATATGCTGCTGCGTTTCTGTTACTGTTGTGTTTCTGCTGCTGTGTTTGTCGTTCATAGAGCATCCATATAGAGCATCTCGATTTGGATGTGTAGTAATTGACTGTCGTCCTTCTTGCAGCTGCTGTTTTGCTGCTGCTGCTACTATTTTTCTATGGCTGCTGCTATTTTGCTGCTATCATTTTGTTATGGCAGTTGCTGTTGCTGCTGCTATATCCCTTGAACTACTTGCTGTGCAATTTTCTACGGTTGCTGATTCTGTTCTACTAGTTTTCTGTCTCTGCTATTGCTGTAACTACTTGTTTGTGCTGCTGCTGCTGCTGTTGCATCTATATTGTTCTGATATGGCAGCACACTGCTGCTGAAATGTTTATGATCCGCATTTTGCTGAGAACTCACTGCTATGCTGGAGAGCAATCTAGCTCTTTCAAGCGCGATTGCTTCTAACTTCTTAAATATGCTGCTGCTGCACCTACTGTTCGTTGCTGAAGCTGAATAGATTGATATTGCTGTTAAGGTGGACTGTGTTCCCAAAATCAAGGCATTGTTTTCCTTCCCTCTTCTAGATGGATTGGAAACAATGCACACCTTCTAGACCTTGTAGCCTTTTGGCATTAGCTATTTTCTTTACTCTTTTTGTTTTGTTTTTCTTTTCCTCCTGGGGTATGCCCCTTGTAGGCTATATATTCGGTTAGTCTCTTTTTCAATTTCAAGCTGATTTACCCCAAAAAAAAAAAGATTAAGAGATTTAAGTTAGTACAAATATTATGTTTAGTACCTTTGTGACCAATTGCCGTTTTGGTGCCGATGGATTGACATTGGGTTGATTTGTTCGTTATTCAAAGCAAGAGTAGAGGAGGCGATATGGTGTTAGAGGAGGAAAATATATAGGTTGTAACGGTTGAATAAACCGCTCTCTTTCTCGTCGCAATTTTTGTCCTCCTTCACGTGGAGATTCTGAACATAGTTTTTTATTTCTCGTCGTGCACGTTGAGCCAATGCAGCTTTTGATGACACATTATTGTTGGGTACCTAAAAATTTTATGAAATATGCGAACCTAATTTTCATTGTTTGCTATAAAAAAAACTTCTGAAGTACCACAAAATAAAAAAAAAAGTCTATGAAGTACCAAAAAAACTGCACTACATAGGGAAAAAAAAAAACTATCAGAAGTCATATCACTGGACATGAATTTTCTTTTCCCTTCCCTGCAGTGGTTATCTTTTTCTTTCCCTTATCCGCAACTATTACTTTTTATTTTTCCGTAGCCATTACTTCAGCCTTTCGTTTATCCTTTCCCACAATAAAGAGTAAAATCAATACCAAACTTTTAATGTATAAACAAAGAAACTAACTTTGGCTTGTAGTATTACCGCACGCAAGCGCATGAGATTAATGTCTTGCTCATCGCGGATCACAACATGCATAGAATTTCTTTCTCGAAGAACTTGAACCCATATGTGCAAAGTCAATAGAACGGAAAAATTTATTTGTGTAACGACTCGGAACTTTATTGAATAAAAATTTCGTTATTCATTGGAATTTCTTTTTAATTACTTATTATCGCTTCTAAAATTCCTTTTAAATTTCTTTAATCCGTCATAATTAAATTTTAGTCCTTCAAATTTATATTTCTTGACTAGAAATCCTACGTGGCAAGTAGAATTAGTTTTGGGGAAATTGCCAATCAGTGGAAGGAGGGGAAAATATTGCCCATCTCATGGACCAGTTTTTGGAAATTCCTAAGTGATGGGAAGGAGAGATATAATTCCCCATACATGGAAAGCAAAACATATATGGACAAAATCACCCCTCGATTCCAAAACGTCATCGTTCGTCTCCCAATTTTGGGTTTCCCTCCTTCCCAGTCGCCATCCCCAAACCTGGCAAACCATTTCAAATCAATACAGTGCTCCAGAAGAAGAAGGATGCCGTCTCCTCCTTCCTAGGGTTTGCTCGCCCTCCATCTCGTCTGTGCTTTCCTCCATCTGAAGATCTGCTCGTGTAGTCTGAAATACACCCTGCTGACACACCCGCCTCCGCTCCTTGGTCCGACGCCCGCTCCCACCAGGTTCCCCTATCTCTCTCTCTCTCTCTCTCTCTCTCTCTCTCTCTCTCTCTCCATTTAGAGGTTGGGTTTGGTATACGCAGTAATGGTATGTATCATGAGGATGGTGAAGCATTAATATCATTATCGACACGATTGTGACTTTGTTCCACTGAAGGTGCCCGACTCAGTTCTGAGCATGGGGTATTAAGCCCGACTCAGTTCTATTTTTTGAGATTGAAGTTCTGAGTCTGAAATAGATACGTATTTGTTGATGGCAATCAACCAATGAACATTTGAGTGTGTGTGTACAAATCTGTTAAGGCACAATGGTGCCGTTCTATTATGATTTTTTTTTTAACAGCTCCGTTCTATAATGTTAGTAATCATAGATTCACACATCATTTGCAAATGCTTATGTTATTACGAGGTATCTTATATATTATTTCAATTAAATGCAGGCTGAACGAGTATAACACTACCTTGAATTCCTTGAAGACTCGACGGGATTTAGTTTATTCAAAATTGAGTGAAGTGGTTGTGGCAAAGGTCAGATTTTGTTCCTTGTGAACTTGTAGCCTTCTATCTTGGTATTTTTGTCTAAATATAACAACTGTGAGGTCTCCTACATAAATAGACATTTGATTATGAATCTTACTAAATAATATGAGTACAACACCTTGGGTAGGCTTGCCTTTGAGGCTTTTGTACAAACAATGAGTCATTAAACTGACAGATTTGTAAAACTTTTATTGTTCTGTTTCATATGCCATACATGTACATATCGCTTTTCTGGGTATGTTTGGAATATAGAGCACGTAAAGGATTTAAAACTGAGGTCATTAGCAAAAAAAATTGCTTGAAGTATTATCGTTCTGTTTCATATGCCATACTTGTACGTATTGGTTTTGTAGGTATGATTTGGAATATATAGCATGTACAGGATGTAAAACTAAGGGTCATTAGCAAAAAAAATGATGAGTGCTGATGATAAACCACATTTCCAATAAAATTATGTGTGTTACTTCTAATGGTAAGTGACCAATGAAAGGCTGTAATATATTAGAATATCATCAAAATAACCAACCAGGAAGTGACCAATGAAAGGTTGTAATACCTGCGCCATAAAGCGCATGAATGTACTTGGGGCATTTGTAAGACCAAATGGCATGACTAGCCACTCATAGAGGCCATCCTTGGTCTTCAAAGCTATCTACCATTCATCTCCTGTCCTTATGTGTAGTTGATGGTAGCCACTTTTCAAATCAATCTTTGTCAATATAGAAGACCCACGTAGCATGTCCAACATATCATCAAGGCTTGGGATAGGGAACTGGTACTTGATTGTAATCTTGTTTAGAGCATGGCTATCTACGCACATGCGCCAGCTGCCATCTTTCTTTGACGTCAGCAATGCTGGAATAGCACAATGGCTTAAACTCTCACGAATAAACCCCTTGGACAGAAGCTCATCTACCTGTCTTTTAAGGTTTTTTAAGCTCTGCATGTTTACTTGGATTCATGCGATAGGCCGGAAGATTAGGCAATTGCGATCCTGGAATGACATCTATTGCATGATGGACATTGCGCATGGGAGGTAATTCATTGGGAGCTCTTTAGGTGCAACATCAGAAAAATGGGACAGTAACGATGCCACTTCTGATGGTAATTCAGAGGCTGTTGTAGCAACTGATTCTGATACTTCTTTTACCACCACGACATAAATAACTCCCAGTTCCATACTCTCTATTTGAAAACACTTGTTGGTGAAAATGTGGAGAGATTTAGGCTTATTTTCAGCAACACCCTTTGGCTTCTTGTATTTTTCCATTTCAGCTGTATTCATTGCCCTCAAAACGATGTCCTTGTTTTTTAATGAGAAAGCATATGTGTTCTCTTTCCCACAATGATGCACATCTCTATCATAAAGCCATGGTCTCCCAAGAAGGATATGTGTCACATTCATGGGATCCCTTGTGGTTGTTTAGTAATGTCCAATTATTTATTTAGATATTCAAAGACTACATTTTGAATGCTCTATTGATCTAGCTGCTCAAAATAGTTTGAATGATTAAAGTTTTGTTATTTTTGCGCTGTATGAAGGATGACAACTGGAAAGAAGCGACTGCGAGTTGAAAATGGGTCTAAGGCAGGAGTAAAAGGGTCAAAGGCAGGAGAGGGAAGTACCCACAACAATCCTTATCTGTTTTTCCTGTACGTATTTATATGACGAATATAGTTACTTTGTTAATGTGTTTACTTCCATTTTTTATTGATTGTGTCGTAATCCCTTTTTTAAAATTTCCAACTACAGTGACGATTATCTGAAAAAAGCCAAAGCTGCCAATAAGAGTCCAAGGTTTATAATTGCAAAGGTTAGAGTTAATGCGGTTGTAGTTCGTATGGTTATTCGGTAAACTGTAGTGCATGGTCTTATTAACACAAATTTTTGTGTCCACACTATCCAGTATACCAAAGTAGCTGCGGAAATAAGGAATAACATGTCTGATGCGGAAAAAGCGCCATTCGTGGACATGGCGAAAGAAAGAAAAGCCCGCATTAAAAAGCATATTTCGAAGGAAAAAAAGAAAAATGCGGCGGTATGGTTTCAGTTATTATTGTTGTTTTTGATATAGTTAATCTTTATGTTAACGTATCATGTGTGTAACAATGATGGGTTGTATTAAATCGTAAACCCTTTATATGTGTAGCCGGTATTTCGCAGTCGTTGCTCGCCGTTGAAATTGTTCAAAGTAAATGAGGCATTGACCAAAGCCCAACAAGATGCTATTCAAGGAGTGGGTTTTGGTTCAATGCTTCAATTGAAGTGTCGAATGTTGAACCGTGATTTTATAAGTCGGTTAGTTAAGCATTTCAACCCTGTCACCAAGAGCTTGGAGTTTGGGAGGGTGAGGGTTTATACAATCACGCCTGATGATGTTTGAAGGGCGCTAGGGCTATCTTGTGGAACGATACCAGTTCCGACGGACTGTCAAGACCCCCACTTTGAACACATTAGGAAGATGTTTGGGACAAAAAAAAACCGTTGAAGAGAGGAGTGACATTTGCGATGATGCAAAAAGTATTCAATGAAAAGAAAGCTGATGTGAAGTTCCAGACGTCATACGTGCTGTTTGTGCTTTCTTGTTTCTTGTGTCCAACCACGAAGGATGTGGCCGCCACAAAATTTTACCCGGCAGTGCACAATTTATTGCAAACTCCAACATATGCATGGGTAGAATTTGTGCTTGATTGGTGGGCGAATGAAATTGCGAAGTACAAGAAGAGAAGTGGCAAGGTTGTTGGTGGTAAGAAGGATTGCGTTGGCATTGCTGGTTGTGTGTTACTTCTAATGGTAATTACATCAACATGTTTTTATTGCTTTTCAATTGTTTGCTATCAAATTCGTCTGTACTCTATTGTGAGTCATAATATTTTTTTTGTTGCAGCTTATATATTTTGACAAACAGCCAATGGGTATGAAGGTTGGGAGTGAAGGTGAACCCCTTATTCAGTCATGGACGACAAAGTTAATAAAAGAACGTATTGCAAAGGAGGAGACGTTGGAGTTGGTAGATCCAATTTCTGATCGATTCCCTGAGGCTTCTTATCGGCATCCGGTGAGGAAACTTAATTTCGTTGCCGATATACAATTGGACCATTTATGTCATTTAAATTCATAACATTACTCGTTAACCTTATGTGCAGTTCTCAATTGCTGCCTATCATGATTTGAAAAAATATTTCGTCAAGCAAATGCAACTTATCGATGTCATGGACGGCGCCTTGATGGGTGATGTTCCTGAAACATGCACAAGAAGTCCGTCAAAGAGGAAGGCCTCCACCAAGAGAAAGAATCGAAATGAAGATGATGTCGAGATGGGTGATGTACATATGGACGTGGAGGATTTTCCTTCAACCTCCACTGTCAATCCGAAGAAGGTTAGGCATGGGGTTGACGTGGAGGACATGGATGGCAGGGTTGACGTGGAGGACATGGATGGCAGCCGCATGAGTGGCCTTTTGTTTGCCCAAGAAATGCCGTTGTACTCTCCGTATCATGTCATGGCGGATGTTGTACAACATGCGCAACATGTGGAGATACAAGAAAATATTGTGGTGGAAAAAGAAGAAGGTCACAAACAAGGTAAACAAGAGGAGGAGGAGGAGGAGGAAGAAGAAGAAGAAGAAGAAGAAGATGACGAAGAAGAAGAAGAAGAATAAGAAGAAGAAGATGACGAAGAAGAAGAAGATGAGGATGATGAAGATGAAGGAGAAGGAGAAGGAGAAGGAGAAGGAGATGAAGAGATTGAAAAAGAAGAACAAGTCCCATTGACTCCGCCATTGAACAAAGGGCCGCGTACACGTGTTCAGAAAAGTAAGTCCGTTACCCGACCATCGACGAAACGGGGTACGAGGACTTTCAAACCAAGTAAAGCGACAAGAACGCCGTACGTGGCTCCACCGGAGGTCAAACTATCAAAGCTTACAAAACAAGAAACTCAAGTGTGGGCGTATGTGATGCAACCACCAAAGAAAACAGGAGAAGAGTATGACTACTAACTCCTACATTCTAAAAGTACTCTCCTATGATTTTCAATTTGGTCGTAACTATG
The DNA here is from genome assembly GCF_030253575.1 of Rhododendron vialii. Classification (NCBI taxonomy): domain Eukaryota; kingdom Viridiplantae; phylum Streptophyta; class Magnoliopsida; order Ericales; family Ericaceae; genus Rhododendron; species Rhododendron vialii. The sequence goes on from NC_080567.1 coordinate 4,030,492, forward strand.
CGATAATTAAAGAAGTTGGTACTTGCAAGGACTATGTTGTTAAAATAGACGGCGGGAAGATCCATTTATCGCATGATATGTTACACGAAGTGTTCAAACCAAGGGGTCATATGTCCACTATGGTAATTTATAGTACATTGCACAAATTTATCTACAATTTCATGAATTATGAATTGCAAGTGTTCCTTACATATTCAGTCTTCATTACTTCACTTATATTGAAGCTTATATTGTTGTCCCATTTTGGCTTTCTTCGAATGGCTTTTTAGGTGATGATGACGATGACCGAATGGTTGATGAAACAAGAAAAGGCGAAGGCCCCAATCAAAGATGGGGTCCCTCGTCCGACACGACACATGTTCTCAAGTTCTTTTGTGGTAATTTAAAATATGTGTAATTTGAAATTCCTTACTCGTTCGGCTACTTTGTTATAGTGGTGGTAATTCATATTTTTCTTTCATTTCATCCCGTTGTAGAACAATTTGTTGAATTTCGATAAAGTACAAGATCAGAAGGTCATTGAAGATCCAGTTGATGCAAACATTTTGGGATACGATGTCGCAATGTGCAATATGGCAAGTTTTATAGTCTACTTTTTGTGAAACTATCATTGTCATGTAATTGTCCACCATGCTTGGGTCCCGATAATACTTATTTGCAATTCTTTGTGACTTTATGCAGCTGTTTCTACCGGTGTTGTTGACTGATATTGAACATTGGTATTGTGTTGTTGTCAACTTGGTGGATAAGCGGATTGAAGTTCTTGACTCAATGGTGTTAAAAACTACCGATAAGAAGGTAGCTACTGTTACAGTGGTAAGCACAGGACAGACATGATTGTTGATTATTCATTTTCTTTTCGCATGGTCATTTAAGTGTCAACGTATTGAGTTGTAATGTACTTGTTTTGTTGGAGTGAGTCAGGTTGGGATGTTGTTCAACGTATTGAGTCGGACTCGGACAAGGCAACTACATACCCCATGGATTGACTGGGATGTGCATGAACCAGAAGTCCCACAGCAATCGAACACGTGAGTGGTTACTTATACTATAGCGATTCTAATGTTGACATAATGCATGCATGATTATGAACTGCATTTCCTTGGATGCAGCCACGATTGTGGATTTTATACTTTAAAGTTCATAGAGCACTGGACTGGGGGCCGGATGAATACACGAGAACTTGAGGTAAGAAACGTTTGCCCGAATACTTGCTTGAAGTTGCCTATGCATAGAACGTTAGGAGCACTAGAAACTTAGACATGTGGTTGCGTTATTGGATCATGTGGGAGCTGATGCTATTGATGTGCGCAAGAGGCTGCTAGTACGGTTGCTGTTAAGCCCGCACAACCAGTTGCGAGATGTGGTTCTTACAAAATTGGTGAAGTGAACTGAATTCGGTGACACTTAATTTTGCATAGTAGATGATTTTATGTAAGTATGGGGTAAGGGTAACTAAGAAGTTTGGGGGTTCCAATGTTTGTAACAACTTTGTAATGGTACTTTTAATTATCGTACTTTCAATTATGGTGCTTGTTGGCAAGTAATGGTACTTTTAATTATCCAATGTATGGCAAATATGGTTAAGTAACTAGTCTTTTTGGGCAAACATAGGCAATGGGTGACTAAGTACCCTTTAGAGGGCAATGATGAAATCATTATAATGTTAAAATGAAGATAGTGCCTTAGCGGGGCAACTTTGTCTGTTGCAGTCAAGAGTACCTTTTGTGCTTTTTGTAGTACATTTCTGACCCCAATATGGTGCTTGTTAGCAATGATGATGATGGTAAATCAGTTATCTGAGCCAAAATAACTGATTTACCCTCGTGTGTGTGTGTGTGTGTGCAAACTGTTTGTGCAAGTGTATAAAGTGCAGGTGTGTTTGTTGCAGCAGGTTTTAGGTTGTATGAGTGAGTGTGTTGAGCTATGAAGGGGTGTGTTGGGTGTAGGTTTGATGTGTGTGTGTGGGTATGTGTGATCCAACAGGTGTGTGCTTCTGTTGCAGTGAGTTTTGAGGGGTGTGTGTGGCTGTTTTTCTATCGAAATTGCTGCTGGTTTTCTGCTGTTTCTGGGGTGTTTTGAGGGCTGGTTTTTTGCTTTTGCTGCTGTTCAAATTGTTGCTGTGATCCAACAGGTGTGTTCATGAACAGGTGTATTTCTGGATTGGTCCATCCAAGAGGTTTTTTTGGTGGAACTGACTGCTGTGTGTGCAGTATGTTTTTGGTAAAAAATTTCAAGGTTTGCATACACTTTTGGTTCCTAACTGTATCCAAGATTGTGCTTGCAGCACCAATCGGCCCTTTTTCCCATTTTTTTTCTAGCTATGATGATAAATTTATTCAACACACATTGAGGACTTAGGCGGGGCAACATTAGAAGCTCAAATTGGCATCGCATGATATGCAGCCTGTAGGTGGACAAATTCAAGTAATGCTCTAAACAGCACTGGTTTGCAACGGCTTCTCGTGCCTCTTGTCCGGAACCCTAATTTGTCAATGAGACCCTTGATCTGCAAAACAGACAAGGAGTGAGTACACCTTTGCCTCTCGTGGCAAAGGCCCTCCGATGCCTTTGTTAGTATTTCGTACTAAAGAAACCCTAATTATCAGTAGGTAAATATCGAATGATGCAATGTATTGCGTATCTTTTACCTCTAGGTTTACTCTGTTTATATAGACATTCGTATGCTTGGCGACCAAGCAATCCCTATTGCCATAGGATTCCCAATTCGTATAGGAAACCCAGGATATCAAGGATTCTCGTTTCCTTTATCAGTTCATTACAAAAGAGTCCCTTTGGGATTCTTTTCCATTACTGGCTGAACATCCCACTCTTATTGGGTATCTTTCTCAGATCCTATATCCTCGGGATCTTATTCCTTAACGGAATACCTCTGTTTCTGGATTCTTCCAGAATGTTCCCTATGCTCCAATACTTGACTAAAGTCCTTTCTTTTGTTCGGCCGTCTCATGGCCGAACAGACGGTTTGGACCAGTTACTTCATATGTAACTGGTACTTGAGCCTGTACAACCTTCCTAGACCATTGACTTCTCATGTCACTAGTCCATATTGCCGATCATTTGTCTAGCATGATGACTGTCCTGTCTTATATTCAAACCATGGTCCCTCGTACCATTTGTTCGGATATCAATTGCATTGCTTTCAACCCGTGATCCCTCGTATCACGTGCTTGGTTCTTACATCATCTGTTCGGCTGTATCATAACCGAACAGTCTACTTGGACCAGCTACTTCACATGTAACTTGGCCCAAGGTAATCGGAATGTCTCTATCCGCCGAGCAGTCAGTTTATACCCATGACTTCTCATGTCATTGGCCCTTATCGCTGTTCAAAGCACTAACCGGCGATCAGTCATGCTCATTTTCCCACGTATTCTTATACACCACGTGTTCGGCAACTAGATGTATCTGTTCGGGAATACCTCCCTACAATTGCTCCCCAGCTTTACCTATTTTCCACTGTTCGGGGGTAATGGGTGAAGCTTTTAGAGACAAATGTTTAGACCTGAACTTCCACTGATACCGAGCAGTCATAGTTTTTAATACTTATTGATGCTCTTTGGCGCCTTTGTCATTATACCATTTCGAGGTATAAACTCCACGTGGCACGTTTCGTATGCCTATCATTAATTTTGAACTGACGTCCTATGAAACGGCGTCAGAATGTTGTTTGCTTTCCGTTATTTTATCCTGTAACGGCGTAAGAGGAGACGTTTCGTCTCCGCTTCTTGCCCTTAAACCCCTGAAAGGGTTTCTTTTGGGTTTTCACCCAAAAACTAGAACCTTCATTTCTCTCTCTAAAACCAGACGAAAATCATCTATCTTTGATCCGCCATTGCTGTCATCTGCATTTCGATTGCATCTCAGGTAACAACTGCAATAGTCTTGTAAGACTTCTAATTCTCCCCCTTTCTTGCATCTTGTTCTGAGGTTTCATCTCTTAGGGTTTTGATTGCACCCAATTTTTTGATTTATCCCGTTTACTTCTTTCGTTTCCATGGCGGATGATAGTGAAAACATTCCAAAACCCAGTAAGTTTAGAAAACTCTGTGAAACCCCAACTGCCATGGCGGCGTTTAGGACTAAGTATAATGTCCCTGAGAACGTGGGGCTTGAACTCGCCCCTTTAGGTGCAGACAGGGATGGCGGTTCATGGGATAGGATGTGTATCCCAATTGTAGCCATTGTCGAAGGCGGAGTTCATTTTCCTCTACACCCATTACTTCGTCAAATCCTAAACTGGTATCGAATCATGCCAATGCAGGTTTCGACAAATTTCTTTAGGTTAGTTATGGGAGTTGTAGGGAGGTATTCCCGAACAGGTGCAAAATGAGCCCGAGCATGGTCAACTGAGGGTCAACGCACTGTGGACCACTGATATGAGAAGTCAATAGTCCAGAGAGGTTGTACGATTCTCGGTACAATAACATGAGATGTTATTAGGACCAAATACAAGAAAAGTGACATGAGATGCCACTGTTCATAGAAACTTGTTCGGCAAGAGAGAGCCGAACAGGAGGAAAGCTCCTTACAAAGGATATGGTTCAAATTATTTCCTCAGGACCAGTAACACGTGAGGTAATTGGTCCAGGCCATCTGTTCGGCCATGAGATGGCCGAACAGAGAGAGAAGTACTATTTGAGGGAACATTCTGGAAGGTTCCAGAGTAGTCATATCCCATAAAGGGATAAAGATCCCAAGAATATAGGATCTGAGAAAGATACCCAACGAATATGGGATGTTCGGCTCTTAAAGGAAAAGATTCCTAAAAGGACTCTTTTCCATAAACTGATAAAGGAAACGAGACTCCTTGATATCCTGGGTTTCCTATACGAGTTAGGAATCCTATGGCAACATGGATGCTTGGACAGCAAGCATCCATAAATCTATAAATATGAGGTAAACCTAGAGGTGAAAGGTACGCAATACACTGCATTCTTATTGCTTTCCTACTGATAATTAGGGTTTGATCATTAGTACGAAATACTAACAAAGGCATCGGAGGGCCTTTGCCACGAGAGGCAAAGGTGCGCTCACTCCTTGTCTGTTTTGCAGGATAAGGGTTTCTCTGACGAATTAGGGTTACGTTCAAGAGGCACGTGAAGCCGCTGCATTCCAGTGCTGTTCAGAGCACTACTTGAATTTATCCACCTACAATTGGCGCCGTCTGTGGGAAACGAAAGAGTTCCCTTTGAAATACGACCATGGTGGAAGTAGAGCCAGCAACGCCACACGACCCGAAGGATGTGCTAATTGGAGGAGGGGATAAGTCTCCACCCGGGGCTCCGAGAAAGCCCGAAGGAGGACACAAAAAGACCACGAGTAAGGGCCACCCCCTTACTATCCATGGCAACTCGAGAAATAGAGATGGAGAGACGGCATCGAAGTCCACGAGAAGGACTAAATCCCATCGAGGGGATGAATCGATTGCACACTCCAGGAGTATATACCGTAGCGAAGACGTTCTTGATAAGAAGAGACAAGAAATCGAGGAATATGCTCGTTTGATCAAAAAACGAGAACATGAGATCAGAGAATTAGAGAGAATCAGAGAACATCCGGAAGACTCTGGACTATCTCGAAGAAATTCTAAAGACAGTGAATACGCTTTGGTACAGTACCAAAAGGCTCCTTCACGAGGAAGGAGGAGCAGAAGCAGAAGTCTGACCCCGAGGCGACGTAAAACTTCTCCACGAAAAGGGAGGAGCAGGATCCGAACACCCGAGCGAAGGAGGATATCTCCAAGAAAGAGGAGAAGCAGAGGTCGGAGTTCTACCCCCGAAGAAGAAGGGAGTAGAAAACATCATAGGGACAGGTACGAGAGGCCTGATTCCGATTGGGAACGAACTAGATCCAAGAAAGGACCAGAGGATGAAGCCATGACTGCACGGGAAGCAGCACGGAAAGCACTGCAGAATATAGCATCCTCCCCTTTTGCAAGAAAGTTACAGGAGGCTAGATTGCCGACCAGGGTAAAGCACGGGACATTCATCCTCTACGAGACAGACGCTGATCCCGTGGCCCATATACAGCATTACCAGCAAGCGATGTTTATGCATGAAGGGGATGATGCAATCATGTGCAAAATGTTCCCGTCGAGTTTGGGGAAGGTTGCTCTGTCCTGGTTCCACAAACTGGGCTCGCGCTCCATCCGGACATGGGTGCAATTGGCCGAGGAATTCACTGCACGGTTCTTGACGAGCAGGAAAGCTCCCAAAACCTTTGAGAGTCTTTCTTTTATGAAACAAGGAGAGGACGAGCCGATCAGAACTTATGCAAAGAAGTACTGGGAAACCTTCAACGAAATTGAAGGATGTAGTGAAGAATACGCTATAGCCACGTTCAAAACGGGCTTACCTGTTCGGGGGGAACTGCGTAAATCTCTAAACATGAGTCCCGTGCAGACATTGGCAAAATTAATGGAAAGGATTGAGCAGCACGCCAGGAACGAGGATGACATCCTACGAGAGGATGGAAAGTTGGCCGCCGAGCAAGCGAAGGGGCCTATAAAGAAAGTTGACAAGCCAGAGCCCAAAACTTATCGTGAAAGGAAAGACTATGGGCAGGCGAAGAAAGAGCAGTACAAGGATAAACAAGCTCCGGATCCCAAGTCATTCTTTTCAATAAACACGGTTTGGAAAGAACCCATTTACAGGATTCTTTATCGAATAAAGAATCAACCATACTTCAAATGGCCCCCAACTCTTGGTGGGAATAAAGATGCAAAACGTGCTACGAATCAGCACTGCAGTTACCATAAGGATTGGGGTCACATGACAGAGGACTGTGAGATGTTTAAACGACATCTTGATGATTTGGTCTCACGAGGTTACCTCAAAGAATTTATCCAAGAGGATTCCAAGGATAAAGACAAAGCAATGGAATTGGATTACGAACAAAATCCAAAAGGGGTAATCCATATGATACATGGATTAGCCGAACCTTATACGAGAAATGAGGTGAGATTGCTTCAGAGGCAAGTAAAACATAACCAACATGTGATGCAGTTGGGGAAGAAAAGAGGTCGCAACGAAGGGGCAAGCAACGAAGGCATAGTTTTTACTGATGAAGATCTGGGAGGAGTCCAGGTACCTCACAATGATGCTTTGGTCATAACCCTACGAGTTGGGGAATATGATATGGAGAGAATCCTGGTGGATTCAGGAAGTTGCACCGAAGTGCTATACTACGATGCGTTCAAGAAACTGGGGCTCACACAAGAAGATTTGGTACAATCAGTAACTCCATTGGTCGGATTTGGAGCAGGAGCAGTTTGGCCGTTAGGCAAAGTAACTCTGCCTGTTCGGGCTGGGACGGTGGTGCTGCGAACCGACTTCTTAGTGGTGGATGTACCGTCTTCCTATAACGTGATTATAGGAAGGACATGGTTGCACAAGATGAGGGCAGTCTCTTCAACTTTCCATCAGATGGTAAAGTTCCCAGGGTCTAATGGGATTGAGCACATCAAAGGTAACCAAAAGATAGCTCAACAATGTTTGGTTTCCATCATTAAAAGAGTCCATAATGCCCACCATGTTAATACCGTGGAAATTCCGGATCTGCCGACCATTGAGGATATTGGAAAAGACCCAACCGAGAGGGTAGTTGAGGATTTGAAGAAAACACTGATCAACGAGACTGATCCAGATAAGTATTTTCTAATTGGGGAATCGTTGCCAGAAAGGGAAGAAAATGAATTAATAAGTTTCTTGAAAACTTATGTCGATGTATTTGCTTGGACACCAGAGGAGATGCCTGGGGTAAATGCAGATGTTATTTGCCATCACTTGAATATAGATCCACAGCACAAACCGGTCATTCAAAAGAAACGAAGGGCAGCCGTACAGCACGTTGACGCTGTAATCGAAGAAGTGGATCACTTGTTGGAAGCCAAGGCAATAAGGGAAGTTTATTATCCAGAATGGCTATCGAATACTGTTGTCGTCAAGAAAAAGAACGGAAAATGGCGCGTATGTGTCGACTTCACAGATTTAAACAAGGCGTGTCCTAAAGACAGTTTTCCTCTTCCAAGGATTGACCAGTTGGTTGATGCAACGGCGGGATATGGACGGATGAGTTTTCTCGATGCATATCGAGGATACCATCAAATTGCAATGTTTGGGCCAGATCAGGAGAAGACGTCTTTCATTACACCACGAGGGTTGTACTGTTATAATGTCATGCCTTTTGGATTGAAGAATGCAGGGGCAACGTATCAGAGACTGGCGACCATCATGTTTAGAAAATTGCTCGGCAAAACTATGGAGGTTTACATAGATGACATGGTGGTAAAGAGTAAATCTGGGCAAGGCCATATAGCAGATTTGAGAGAAGCTTTCGAGATTTTGAGGAAATACAAGTTGAAACTCAACGCCTCGAAGTGTGCGTTTGGAGTCGGCTCTGGAAAGTTTTTGGGCCATCTTGTAACTCTAAGGGGAATAGAGGCAAATCCCGACCAGATAAAAGCCTTACAGAATCTAGAAAGCCCTCGGACAACGAAAGAAGTCCAACGATTAACAGGGATGGCAGCAGCTCTTAATCGATTTATTAGCCGATCAAGTGACAAGTGCAGACCTTTCTTTCAGTTATTGAAGAAAAGGGAAGGGTTCGAATGGGGAGCAGAATGTGAACAAGCCTTTCAGGATCTAAAGGGATATTTGGCCTCTCCTCCCCTTCTTTCGACTCCAGAAACAGGTGAGTCTCTGATTTTATACTTAGCTGTTTCTGAGCATGCTGTAAGTGCAGTACTTTTAAGAGATAAGGGATCCGAGCAAATCCCAGTTTATTATGTGAGCAAAACTTTGTTAGATGCCGAAACAAGGTATTTGCCCCTCGAGAAACTGGTCCTAGCACTAAAGACAGCAACTAGAAAATTGCCACATTATTTCCAGAGCCATAAAGTTGTGGTCTACACTGAGTTCCCATTAAAATCACTGCTCCGAAAGGCAGATTTCTCGGGAAGGATCTCAACTTGGTCCGTTGAGTTGAGCCAGTATGACATCGACTATCAGCCGCGCACAGCAATCAAAGGCCAGGTGTTGGCAGATTTTGTGGCAGAGTTCTCACCTGCGGTTGCACCTCTGCCTCCTACGAGAAAGGAGTGTGAAGCAAAGTCTCCTGTAACGAAGAAACAGGCATTAGCTGAACAAGATCCCCTGGAATGGAAGCTGTTTGTTGATGGATCAGCTTGCAACACCGGTTCAGGAATTGGAGTTGTGCTTTTGCCCCCTGAAGGGTCAATGTTAGAATTATCTGTTCGGCTAGGGTTCAGTGCGTCAAATAATGTGGCAGAGTATGAGGCACTCTTAGCTGGTTTGAGAAGTGCAAAAATCCTAAAAGCTAAACGAGTTAGGGTGTATTCTGACTCACAGCTCGTGGTCCATCAACTGTCCGGGCAATATGAAACCCGGAGCGAGAAGATGGCGGCATATGTACAGGTGACCAGAGATCTGCTCGATACCTTCGAAAGAGTGTATATTGAACAGATAAGTTCTGGAAAGAATGCTCATGCAGATTCATTGGCATGGTTAGCTGCAGCTGTGCCATCTGAGTTTAGAAGAAAAATAGCCGTAGAATATTTGGCTGAGCCGAGCATTGGCAGAAGTGTAGAGATGGTCTTGGACGTGAGCCAAGGACCAAGTTGGATGGACCCAATAGTGGAGTTTTTACGAGATGAAGTACTTCCTTTGGACAAAAAGGAGGCACATAAAATCAGGACCAAATCTGCTCGGTTCTGGTTATCCCCAGAGGGAAAACTATATAGGAAGTCTTTTATAGGACCCTACTTGCTTTGTGTGCATCCTGAGATGGTGCAAAAGTTCCTCCACGAAATTCACGAGGGGACTTGTGGAAGCCATGCTGGTGGTCGGTCCATAGCCCACCGAGCAATCACCCAAGGGTATTGGTGGCCGTACATGCAAGAAGATGCTAAGGTGTACGTAAAAATTTGTGAGAAGTGTCAGAAATTTTCACCAATGATTCGAACACCAGCCGAGGACCTGGTGCCACTGACAAGTCCTTGGCCGTTTGCTCAATGGGGAATGGACATAGTGGGTCCACTACACAAAGCAACTGGGAATCGAAAATTCCTATTAGTTGCAACAGATTGCTTCACTAAATGGATTGAGGCTGAGCCGTTGGCCAAGATTACTGAACCTATGATAGAAAGGTTTGTGTGGAAAAGCATCATAACTCGCTTTGGGGTACCCTATTCGTTGATTACAGACAATGGATCGCAATTTCAGAGGAAATTCAAAACTTTCTGTGCCCAGTATGGGATAAGAAATTATTATTCAACTCCAGCTTACCCTCAGAGCAACGGACAAGCAGAGGCTTCGAACAAAACAATCCTTGATGGGATTAAGAAACGTTTGGATAAAGCAAAGGGGAAATGGCCCGATGAATTGCCATTGGTCCTATGGGCATACCGAACAACGCCTAGGCGGTCTACGGGAGAGACCCCCTATTCATTAGCATATGGAACAGAGGCTGTTATTCCATTAGAAATAGGTCTGCCGACCAACAGGACCACTTTGGTTGAAAGTGGAGGAAATGACAAAGCCTTGGAGATTGAGCTAGACTTTGCCGAGGAACGACGAGAACGGGCCTTGGTGCACTTGGCCTCATACCAAGAGCAGCTCATCAAAGGTTATAACAAGAATGTACACCCACGAGAGTTTGGTGTTGGAGACCTTGTGCTACGAAAAGTGCTCGGCAATACTAAAGTGGCTAATGAGGGAAAGCTGGGGGCAAATTGGGAAGGCCCATATCGAGTTACAGAAATCGCAGGCATTGGGGCTTATCGATTGGCAGACTTGGATGGGAACCCAGTGCCAAGACCTTGGAATGTCCATAATCTAAGAAAGTTTTTTATATAATTTTTCTTTATGCACATCGTGATTGTGTGGGAGTTACGAATAAAACTCTCTTGTGTTCTAGTTTTGTTATTTTTACAAGGGATACGAGTAACGCCCTCTTGGGTTTTACAGTTTATAAATGAAGTTACGTTTTTTTTGTCTAGACTGCTGTTTTCTTGGTATTTGTTTTGAATACGAAATCACGACATTGGTTTCCCTCATTCGTATTGGGGAGCAGGGTATAGGATATCCTTTTAAGTACGTGATACTTGAACACAAGTTCGAAACACTTGTGTGAACTTCAAACAAGTACGAAATACTTGAGAGATTGTTCTAAGTACGTGATACTTTAAAGTACGTGACACTTGAAAGAACGCAAGTACGAACAAGTACGAAATACTTGAGAGATTGTTCTAAGTACGTGACACTTAAAAGTTGCAACACAAGTTCGAAATACTTGTGTAAATTTCAAACATATAAGTACGTGAAACTTAAACGTTTAAAGTACGTGAAACTTAAACTCTACGAGAAGTACGTAAAACTTGGAAGCATACGCATATATGCATAAAAGTACGTGAAAATTTTAAATACGTGAAACGAATTAAGTTCGAAATACTTAAAACATCTTAAAACATCCATATCAGCAACATGTGGACAAGGTATCTTGACAGGAATAATTCAAAAACAGATGTGAAGAAAGGCAGAGCTCATTCATCTTCTGTGAGATCTTGGACAGCTGCAGGAGTAATTATAGGAGCTACTGGAGCAGCCAGCTCTTCTATGGGATTTTCATCTCCAAGTTGACCATCACTGACTTCCTTTTGGCCAGGATTGGTCATATTAACTTGAGGCTCCACTTCAGACACAGGTTGCTCAGCAGACACGGTCACCTCCTGCTCATCATTTGTCTCCTCAGCAACATCCTCCTCTTGACTAGCAGCACTGGGTAGTTCAATGTTGGTCCATAGAGGAGATGATTCAGGAATCTCAGCCTTGGCAAGGCAAGCTGTCCAAGAGGCCACCCAGACTTGGTCTTGTATCCCAGGCATTTGGCTAGTATAGCTCTCCGTGGCAATCTTGATTCCTTCATTATATCCTTTCTCAAAAGCAGCTTTGGCTTCAGTCTGGGTCGTCTCAAGCTCCTTCAAAGTTTGAGCAAGACTGTCCTCCGCCCCCTTCAGTTGTCCCTTTAGCCCATCTGCCACTGCCAAGGCTTGGTTCCTTTCTTTCTCGAGCCTAATGATGGTACGTTGAAGCTTGGTATTCTCACTTGCAAGCTTGACACGTTGAGGCTCAGACTGGCTAAGCTTTTGAGCCATAGCCACCATTTTTTGCATCACCTGGAACGATCAAAATAGTTAAACATGGAAACCAAATGCTATGGTATGCTATGATTTACAAAAGCGAACTTTTTACCTTGGCATTGTGAGACATGAATGAGCTTAGAAGGTTGTCAGGCGAGCTTGCCACCTCCTTCTGCATATCTCCTGGCAGCAGAAAAGCTTGAGACAAGGCAAGGGCAGTGCCTTCTGACTCAACACTGTCCCGAACAGTGATAGCTCGGCTCCCGTGTGAGAATGGAGGAGCCCAGAGGGGAGCAGGAGATGAGGAGGATGTAGGGGGTCTTTCTTGAGTTTCCTCCACTCGTTGACGTTTTTCACGGTGAAGGGTTTCAATCTCTTCAAGGGAAAATCCAGGGGGAGCATCTGTTTGAGTTTGGAGGCGACGACCACGACCTTGAACATTTTGGCCCCGACCACGACCTCTACCAGGAATGGTGAGGAGGCTGCCCAAGTCAATTGGCCGGTTCATCTCTGAAGTTGAGAAGGTACGGCCGCTGGAAGACGAGTTGGATGTGGAACTGGAAGCTTCCTCAGCAAGGGGGATAGGCTCGTCAGAGATTGGAGGAGTCTGGGAACGCCTCTCTTCTTGTTCGGGAACTGGTCTTGAAGGACCAGCTACTGCAGGATTATCAGCTGCTCGGGTTCGCCGATCAATAAACCCACCATATGAAGCTTTGTAGCTGAGAAGTACTTGGGCTGCTCTTGCTCGGCCTGCAAGGTATGTCCCTTCGCCGTTGAATGCAAGTGCTCGTCTGATATCAGCTACGTGAACTTGAGGGGTTATAATGTTATAACCACGGTTGATATTTGATGCTGAAAACAAAAGGCACAACGAAATTAGAAGCACGAAAAAGCTCTTCCTATGAAAAAGGACAACACATATGAAATTAGGGAAAAGCACTAACGTGGGCTCCCGAATATGTGAGGGGCATGAAAACCAATCACTTGGCCGTCCTCATCTCTGGGTTCGAAGTTGCCCGTGACAATCAGGAAGTCGTCGTCATCCCCTCGAGCAGAGTCAGGGAGTTCAAGGACTAGCTTTTTTCTAGAATCCCTACTTTTTAGATAATAAGTAAGGGCATCCCCAGTTCTGGAAATACTGTATAGATGGTGAATATCATACAGGCCTAGCGAAGTTCCTAACATTTGGTTTAAGGTATTTATGCCCATAACTACCCTGAAGAAATTAGCAGAAACCTGCATTGGCGAAAGCCTGTAATACGCTAAGACTTGGCGGAGCAGAGGGGCTAGGGGAAACCTAACTCCGCCTTCAACGACGGCTACTACTGGAATATGAAGGGTGTCAAAATCGAAGCTTTCACGAATGGCATCCTCAGGAGCCAAAACAGTAGCTACGTTGTCAGGAATCCCATATCGAGATCTGAAACTAGCCATGGCTTGAGGAGTACTACAGTGCCTACGAAATCTACCCATTACCAGATAGGATTTTGGAATTCTACGAAGTGTAAAACAATGGGGACAATGAAACCCTAAACTGCGGTTGAAAACAATCCACTAGAGAAATGGAGTTGTAAGAAGAAGAAATGATGACTTACGAGAATAGTCGATGGAATCCTTAAAAGGAGAGGTCTTGAGACGATGAACAGAGCTTCAATGGCGGGCGAACGCTTGAACAGTTTTTTCTTCTGCAGAGGGAGTCTAAGGGGAAGATTGGGGTGTTTTGAAAAATGGGACGAAAACCCAAAAATACCCCAAAAGTGGGTGGCGTACGTGAAACGTCATACCAGACGCCGTTTGAGCGTTCCGTTTTCCCATAAACACGACAGCTCGTATTTAATGGAACGCAATACGATGATCGACGCGTGTAAAGGTTAGGGCTAAAAGCCTGTGACGGCCACAAGAAAAGATGATTTTTTCTTAAGCAAAGTGGTGAAATATTGCACCAATATGTGAAATAAGGTGCAGAAACAAAGTGAATTTGTTCGCTTAAAAGCTTTACTCGTCATCTGAGTAAAATATAAACGAGCAAAGCTGGGGAGCAATTGTAGGGAGGTATTCCCGAACAGGTGCAAAATGAGCCCGAGCATGGTCAACTGAGGGTCAACGCACTGTGGACCACTGATATGAGAAGTCAATAGTCCAGAGAGGTTGTACGATTCTCGGTACAATAACATGAGATGTTATTAGGACCAAATACAAGAAAAGTGACATGAGATGCCACTGTTCATAGAAACTTGTTCGGCAAGAGAGAGCCGAACAGGAGGAAAGCTCCTTACAAAGGATATGGTTCAAATTATTTCCTCAGGACCAGTAACACGTGAGGTAATTGGTCCAGGCCATCTGTTCGGCCATGAGATGGCCGAACAGAGAGAGAAGTACTATTTGAGGGAACATTCTGGAAGGTTCCAGAGTAGTCATATCCCATAAAGGGATAAAGATCCCAAGAATATAGGATCTGAGAAAGATACCCAACGAATATGGGATGTTCGGCTCTTAAAGGAAAAGATTCCTAAAAGGACTCTTTTCCATAAACTGATAAAGGAAACGAGACTCCTTGATATCCTGGGTTTCCTATACGAGTTAGGAATCCTATGGCAACATGGATGCTTGGACAGCAAGCATCCATAAATCTATAAATATGAGGTAAACCTAGAGGTGAAAGGTACGCAATACACTGCATTCTTATTGCTTTCCTACTGATAATTAGGGTTTGATCATTAGTACGAAATACTAACAAAGGCATCGGAGGGCCTTTGCCACGAGAGGCAAAGGTGCGCTCACTCCTTGTCTGTTTTGCAGGATAAGGGTTTCTCTGACGAATTAGGGTTACGTTCAAGAGGCACGTGAAGCCGCTGCATTCCAGTGCTGTTCAGAGCACTACTTGAATTTATCCACCTACAGGAGTAATAGCGCTGAATAGGATTTTGGGGACCCAACTGGGAATTTGAGACATCCAGTGGTGGTATAGCATTGTGCTAAACCCCGAATACAACACATTTTATTTCAAAGTTAGGAAAGCAGACAAGCGTCTTGTGCTCAATTTGCCAGATTCTGCTCGTGACCACGAGGTTGATTTTCTTTACGTAACGGGAGCGTTCGAGCCAATAGGGGAGGACGGCCAGGTGGTGGGTTTGCATTGCCCCCACATATGGGGTTACCCACGTACGCTCCTAATTTCACTTTGTAATTCTCGTTTACTTTCTTCTCATAGCTTTTCTATATGTCCAATTGTAACTTTGAATTTTGCTTTTGCAGCTGAAAACGCTAACAGGCGTCCAAGACGAGAGCTGAGCTACGTCCGAACAGAGGACATCAATAAAATTTTAAAATACTCAGGTGTACTTGGTACCCGAACAGCAGGTCGTGGTCGTGACGCTGATATACTGCTGGGATACGACCCTTCGTACAGAGGGGTTATAGACAGGAGACTCGCCAACCCAAGTACTAGTTCTGCCTCAACTTTGACTGCTCCCCAACCACGAAGTTCGAGATCCTGTGCTGGGGTTACTGTTGCTGGTCTACCTGGTGAAGTTCCCATTTCAGAAGGCATGCCACTTCCTCGTTTAAGACTCAGAAGATCTACACGTGGACTAGTTTCTGAACAACAACCTGAACAACTGGTTTCAAATCGTGATACCAGCCAATCTTCTTCTTCTGGTTATTCTCGATCCCCTCGTAATCCAGGTACAATGACCCGTCAACCTCTTAACCTGAGCTCGTTACTTACTGTGTCAGTACGAGGTCGAGGTCGGGGGGGGGGGGGGGGGGGCGGCCGAGCATGCTCCCCCACCACCTCACCGAACTAGGGGGTCTTTGACACGATCCTCCACCTCTCCTTGGGAACACGATAGTTCCCAGGAGGCTACAGATGCCAATCGGAACAAACGTCCTAGGAACGAGGACCAGAGTACTCTAACTGGACATGCTGACATAACTGGCAACCAGCCCCCATCTCTAAACTCCCAAATGCTTCCTCAAATATGGGCCCCTCAACTCATAAGGGGAGACCGACCCGTCCATATTGGGGACAGTGCTAGTTCCTCTGAGACTGCACTTGCGCTTGCACAAGGCTTGCTGCTACCTGTAGACATCCAGAAAGAGGCTGCATCTTCTCCAGATCGATTGGTGTCCACTGGTCTCGTCAGTGGAATCAAGGTAATAGGTCTTTCTGTACAAGTTGTTCTCGTAGTTTGTGTTTTTGGTAGGCTCTTGATTTCTAATAACCACTAGTTGCTTGCCAGTTTGTTCAAAAAATGATGATGCTGGGTCAAAAACTACAAGAGATTGAATCAGAACGCAATAGGCTCTTAAGAGACAACACCAGGCAACTGCAGACAATTACCAGACTTGAGAGAGAGAGAGATAAAGCTAAAGCTGAACTTGAGGGGACAAAAAGTAAGCTCGAAACTGCCGAGGGCAACCTCAGCCAGGCTTTATCTGAGATCGATGGTACAAAGAAGATAGCTTTTGAAGAAGGCCACCAAAAAGGTTTTGACACAGCTACAGCAAGTTACGTGGAACAGATGCCAGGAATTCAGGATCAAATTTGGGCATCCTGCTGGGAGGCATGTCTTACTAAATTAGGGGTTGCCGAGGACTCTCCTTTCTGGGTTGACAATGATCTGCCGAGCACTCGTGCCCAGAGCATTCAGGATCAAGCGGAGCATCCTGAAGATGACATTGAGCAACAGATTGAAGAGTTTGCCAACGCTGAAAGGGAGACCCCAACAGATACCCGTGAAGCTACGACGGAATGTTCACCTGTCCAGGACCCAGCTAATGAACCCATAAACTTGGAGGAGAATCCAGTCGAAGATGGTGCCTATACTGAGATCAACACCGACGTTCCAGAGGTTCAGAATGTGGACTGATTTGGTAAGTATATGAACTGTTTTGGTTGCTGGTCCTGCGTGACCATAAGCATATTTTGGCCCTGTGAGGCACCAGTACAATCAAATACTTTGTTAACACAGGTATTCGGCCCTTCGTGGCATAACCTTTATGTTTTGTTTGGCTATCTTCGTGTTTGCATCTGTTTGGATGCAAATAGTTTTAATCTTAAGTATTTTGTACTTTGATCCTGTTTTGCTTTCAATACATAGCAAATCTTGTGAATCATCATCGCCCGTACTTTTTCAGGTACTTTAAATGCTCTAAGTATCTCGTACTTTGAGAACGGCAGTTAAGTTTCACGTACTCAAAAAATTTCTAAGTATCACGTACTTTAAAAATACTTATGTTTGATAACATTTAAGTTTTACATACTTAAAAATCCATACAAGTGTTTCATACCTTCTAAGTGTCACGTACTGATAAAATGGTCCAAGTTTCTCGTACTTCAATAGTTGTGGTAACATGCTTGTTTTTCCAAGTGTCTTGTACTTTAAATTCCATACAAGTGTTTTCATACTTGTATTCGTTAAGTTTCACATACTTAAAGAATCATACTTGCGTTTAAGTTTCACATACTTAAACAAGGCATACAAGTGTTTAAGTTTCACGTACTTAAACAAGGCATACAAGTGTTTAAGTTTCACGTACTTAAATATATACCCTGCTCCCCAATATGAATGAGGGAAACTAATCTCGTAGTTCGTATTTAAAACAAATACCAAGAACACAATAGTTTATACTAAAAAAGTAACTTCATTCATAATCTGTAAAACTCAAGAGGGCGTTATTCGTACCCCTTGCAACTAGAGTAGCAAATCGAGAACACAAGAGAGTTTTATTCGTAACTCTCACACAATCACGATGTGCATAAAGAAAAACATATTCATATAAAAGACTTTCTCAAATTATGGACATTCCATGGTTTTGGCACTGGGTTCCCGTCCAGGTCTACCAATCGATAAGCCCCAATGCCCACGATCTCAGTAACTCGATATGGGCCTTCCCAATTGGCTCCCAACTTTCCCTCATTAGCCACTTTAGTGTTGCCCAGCACCTTTCGTAAGACCAGGTCTCCAACACCAAACTCTCGTGGATGCACATGTTTGTTGTAGCCTTTGATTAGCTGCTCTTGGTATGAGGCAAAGTGCACCAGGGCCCGTTCTCGTCGTTCCTCAGCAAGGTCTAATTCAATCTCCAAGGCTCTATCATTTCCTTCACTTTCAACCAGAGTGGTCCTGTTGGTCGGTAGACCTATTTCCAATGGAATAACACCCTCTGTTCCATATGCTAATGAATAGGGGGTCTCTCCCGTAGACCTCCTAGGCGTTGTTCGGTATGCCCAAAGTACCAATGGCAATTCATCAGGCCATTTCCCCTTTGCTTTATCCAACCTCTTCTTAATTCCATCAAGAATTGTTTCGTTAGAAGCTTCTGCCTGTCCATTACTTTGAGGGTAGGCTGGAGTCAAGTAGTAATTTCTTATCCCATACTGGGCACAGAAAGTTTTGAACTTCTTCTGAAACTGGGATCCATTGTCTGTAATCAACGAATAAGGGACCCCAAAGCGAGTGATGATGCTCTTTCACACGAACCTTTCTATCATAGGTTCAGTGATCTTGGCCAATGGTTCTGCCTCAATCCACTTAGTGAAATAGTCTGTTGCAACTAGCAGGAATTTTTGATTCCCAGTTGCTTTGTGTAGTGGACCCACTATGTCCATTCCCCATTGAGCAAACGGCCAGGGACTTGTCAGAGGCACCAGATCCTCGGCTGGTGTTCGAATCATCGGTGAAAACTTCTAACACTTCTCACAAATTTTAACGTACACCTTAGCGACTTCTTGCATGTACGGCCACCAATATCCTTGGGTGATTGCTCGGTGGGCTATGGACCGGCCCCCAGCATGGCTTCCACAAGTTCCTTCGTGAATCTCGTGGAGGAACTTTTGCACCATTTCAGGATGCACACAAAGTAAATAGGGTCCTGTAAAGGACTTCCTATACAATTTTCCCTCTGGGGATAACCAGAACCGAGCAGATTTGGTCCTTATTTTATGAGCCACCTTTTTGTCTGAAGGGAGTGTTTCATCTCGTAAAAACTCCACAATTGGGTCCATCCAACTTGGTCCTTGGTTCACGTCCAAGACCATCTCTATGCTTCTCCCAATACTCGGCTCAGTCAGATATTCCACGGCTATTTTTCTTTTAAACTCAGATGGTACAGCTACGGCTAACCATGCCAATGAATCTGCGTGAGCATTCTTTCCACAACTTATCTGCTCAATATACACCCTTTCGAAGGTATCGAGCAGATCTCTGGTCGCCTGTACATAGGCCGCCATCTTCTCGCTCCGGGTTTCATATTGTCCGGACAATTGATGGACTACGAGTTGTGAATCACAATACACCCTAACACGTTCAGCTTTTAGGGTTTTTGCACTTCTCAAACCAGCTAAGAGTGCCTCGTACTCTGCCACGTTATTTGATGCATTGAACCCTAGCCGAACAGATAGTTCCAACATTGATCCTTCAGGGGGTAAAAGCACAACCCCGATTCCTGATCCAGTGTTGCAAGCTGATCCATCAACGAATAGCTTCCATTCCAGAGGATCTTGTTCGGCTGATACCTGTTTCTTCGTTACAGGTGTCTTTGCTTCACACTCCTTTCTCGTAGGAGGCAAAGGTGCAACTGTGGGTGAGAATTCTGCCACAAAATCAGCCAACACTTGGCCTTTGATTGTTGTGCGCGGCTGATAATCAGTGTCGTATTGGCTCAACTCAACGGACCAAGTTGAGATCCTTCTTGAGAAGTCTGCTTTTCGTAGCAGTGATTTTAATGGGAACTCAGTGTAAGTCACAACTTTATGGCTCTGGAAATAATGTGGCAATTTTCTGGTTGCTGTCCTTAGTGCCAGGACTAACTTCTCGAGGGGCAAATATCTTGTTTCGGCATCTAACAAGGTTTTGCTCACATAATAAATAGGGATTTGCTCGGATCCCTTATTTCTCAAAAGGACTGCACTCACAGCATGCTCAGAAACGGCTAAGTATAAAACTAGAGACTCACCTGGTTCTGGAGTCGAAAGCAGGGGAGGAGAGGCCAAATATCCCTTCAGATCCTGGAAGGCTTGTTCACATTCTGCTCCCCATTTGAACCCTTCTCTTTTCTTTAACAGTTGAAAGAAAGGTCTGCACTTGTCACTTGACCGGCTAATAAATCGATTAAGAGCCGCTGCCATCCCAGTCAACCGTTGGACTTCTTTCGTTGTCCGAGGACTCTGCAGATTCTGTAAGGCCTTTATTTGGTTGGGATTCACCTCTATCCCCCTCAAAGTTACAAGGTGGCCCAAAAACTTTCTAGAACCGACTCCAAACGCACACTTCGAGGCGTTGAGTTTCAACTTGTATCTCCTCAAGATTTCAAAAGCTTCCTTCAAGTATGCTATATGGCCTTGCCCAGTTTTACTTTTCACCACCATGTCATCTATGTAAACTTCCATAGTTTTGCCGAGCAATTTTCTGAACATGATGGTTGCCAATCTCTGATATGTTGCCCCTGCATTCTTCAATCCAAAGGGCATGACATTGTAACAATACAACCCTCGTGGTGTAATAAAAGAAGTCTTCTCTTGATCTGGCCCAAACATGGCAATTTGATGATATCCCCGATATGCGTCGAGGAAGCTCATTCGCTCGTACCCAGCAGTTGCGTCTACCAACTGGTCTATCCTTGGAAGAGGAAAGCTATCCTTTGGGCAGGCTTTGTTCAGGTCTGTGAAGTCTACGCAGACTCGCCACTTTCCATTCTTTTTCTTCACCACAACGGTGTTGGATAACCACTCTGGGTAGTAGACTTCACGTATTGCTTTGGCCTCCAACAAACGGTCCACCTCTTCAATTACAGCGTCAACGTGCTGTATGGCTGCCCTTCTTTTCTTTTGAATGACCAGCTTATGCTGTGGATCTATATTCAAATGATGGCAGATAAAGTCTGCACTCACCCCTGGCATTTCTTCTGGTGTCCAGGCAAATACGTCGACATAAGTGTTTAAGAAACTTATTAATTCAATCTCTTCCTCTGCTGGCAGTGATTCCCCAATCAAAAAATACCTATCTGGATCAGTCTCGTTGATCTGTGTTTTCTTCAAACCCTCAACTACCCTCTCGGTTGGATCCTTACTGATATCCTCAATGGTCGGCTGATCTGGAATTTCCACTGTATTGACATGGTGGGCATTATTGATTCTCTTTATGATGGATACCAAACATTGTTGAGCTACCTTTTGGTTACCCTTGATTTGTTCAATCCCATTGGATCCTGGGAACTTTACCATTTGATGGAAAGTAGAAGAGACTGCCCTCATCTTATTAGGGCTGTTACTCGAAATCGGAAAATTGATCGAAACCGGAAAAACCGGACCGGACCGGATTTTTTAAACCGGTTGAATAATTTCGATCCGGTTCCGGTTTGTAAAATTTTATAAACCGGAAAAATAATTTCGATCCGGTTTATGTGTTTTAAAAACCGGTTGAAACCGGAACCGGTTATATATATGTATAATATATACATATATATATATATATATAATATATATATATATATATATATATATATATATTATATATATATAAACATAGGGGAGGAGTTGAATTATGGGTTTTTGGTTGATAATTTGTGGTGTATATTGGTCTAATAAATATATTTATTAGATAAAAACTATTTTTATGGGCTTAATTATGTTTTTATGGATTTTTTTTTATGTATTGGGCTCAAAATTGATCTTTTTTTGTTGGGCCCAAAAAAAAGGATTGAATTATAGATTTTTGGTTGATATTTTATGAGTTGATATGTGAATTTTTTGATGTGTTGAGCAAAAAATATGGCCCATGAATGAAAACCGGATAAACCGGATAAACCGGACCGAAACCGGTTGAGCCGGTCGAAACCGGACCGGTTTTATCTCAACCGGTTCCGGTTTCTAAAAATCTCAAACCGGATATCCGGTTTCGACCGAAAAATACACTCAAACCGGTCGAAACCGGACCGGTATCACCCCTAGTAACCATGTTCTCCTTATAATTAATCACGTTATAGGAGGATGGTACATCCACCACTAGGAAGTCGGTTCGTAGCACCACTGTCCCGGCCCGAACAGGTAAAGTTACTTTTCCCAATGGCCAGACTGCTGCTGCTCCAAATCCGACCAAAGGGGTTACTGATTGTACCAAGTCTTCTTGAGTCAGTCCTACTTTCTTGAATGCATCGTAATACAGCACTTCGGTGCAACTCCCAGAGTCCACCAGGATTCTTTCCATGTCATATTCCCCAACTCGTAGGGTTATGACTAATGCGTCATTGTGAGGTACCTGGACTCCTCCCAGATCTTCATCTGAAAAAACTATGCCTTCTTTGCATGCCTCTTCTTTTCGCCCTCTCTTCTTTCCTAACTGCATCACATGTTGGTCGTGTTTAATCTGTCTCTGAAGCAATCTCACCTCATTTCTCGTATAAGGCTCGGCTAATCCATGTATCATATGGATTACTCCCTTTAGATTCTGTTCGTAATCCAATTCCATTGCTTTTTCTTTATCCTTGAGATCTTCTTGGATAAATTCTTTATGATAACCTCGTGAGACCAGATCATCAAGATGCCATTTAAACATCTCATAATCCTCTGTCATATGGCCCCAATCCTTATGGTAGCTGCAGTGCTGATTCGTAGCACGCTTTGCATCTTTATTCCCACCTAGAGTTGGAGGCCATTTGAAATATGGCTGATTCTTTATTCGATAAAGAATTCTGTAAATGGGCTCTTTCCAGACCGTATTTATTGAGAAGAATGACTTTGGATCCGGAGCTTGTTTGTCCTTGAACTGCTCTTTCTTTGCTTGCCCATAATCTTTCCTTTCACGATAAGTTTTGGGCTCTGGCTTTTCTGCTTTCTTTATAGGCCCCTTTACTTGCTCGGCAGCCAGCTTACCATCCTCCCGTAGAATGTCATCCTCGTTCCTAGCGTGCTGCTCAATTCGCTCCATTAGTTTTGCCAATGTCTGCACTGGACTCATGTTTAGGGACTTACGCAGTTCCCCCCGAATAGGTAAACCTGTCCTGAACGTGGCTATTGCGTATCCCTCGCTACAACCTTCAATCTCGTTGAAGGTTTCCCAGTACTTTTTTGCATATGTCCTGATCGGCTCGTCCTCTCCTTGCTTCATAAAGGAAAGACTCTCAAAGGTTTTGGGAGCTTTCCTGCTCGTCAAAAACCGTGCAGTGAATTCCTCGGCCAACTGTACCCATGTTCAGATGGAGCGTGAACCCAATCTGTGAAACCAAGACAAAGCTACTTTCCCTAAACTCGACGGGAACATCTTGCACATAATTGCATCATCTCCTTCATGCATAAACATTGCCTGCTGGTAATGCTGTATATGTGCCACGGGATCAGCATCTGTCTCGTAGAGGATGAATGTTCCGTGTTTCACTCTGGTCGGCAACCTAGCCTCCTGTAACTTTTTTGCAAAAGGGGAGGATGCTATATTCTGAAGTGCTTTCCGTGCTGCTTCTCGTGCAGTCATGGTTTCATCCTCTGGTCCTTTCTTGGATCTAGTTCTTTCCCAGTCGGTATCATCAAGTAAATAAAAAAAAGCATAGATTGTAAACATAACTGCCGAGTAATTTTTTGTAATACTCGATCTGAACCGTTAGGATTTCACGTCTTACCAATTATAGCATCGTCACCAAAATCAAAGACCATTCGATATTAGCGACCACATAATCAAAAACATATTTAATGCGTTCGGAGACGTTTCAGTGTTATAGTGCACTAACCGAGCCCCGCCTGAGGCCTTATTTGGCAATCCAAATCATCTATCTTTTACGTAATACAAATTAGATCATTTGTACCAAGAATGAAGTTAATCATTCATACCAAGAATGAAGTTAACTCTATTTGAATAGATATTTGATCAGACAATAATATTCTTTTTAATTAACAATTTGTGTGCCGATAAACAGCTTTCCTTAACCCAATCAAGCAAAAAATTTACAAAAAATCTTATGATTAAGAAGGAAAAAAAATTGAACGGTTTCGATCGGGAAGGTTTCATCGTGTGATCGATGTCGTCGAAACAAATATTGATTTTCTTGAAATTTTGTTTCAAAGAGAGGAAAAATTTATTCTCCAACCAAATGTAATTTTAGTCAGCAAATATTTCTATTCCCTACTAAATTATTTAAATTATTTAGTTGGAAAATGTTTTTCATTTATTAATTTTTAAAATTTGCAAAAAAAATAGATATTCGCCGACTAAATGTAATTTTAGTCGGCAAATATTAATATTCCCTACTAAATTATTTAGTCGGGAAATGTTTTTTCATTCATTAATTTTTTAAATTTAGGAAAAAATAGATATTCGCCGACTAAATGTTTTAGTCGGTAAATATTAATATTCCCTACTAAATGGTTTAGTCGGCAAATGTTTTTCGTTCTTTAATTTTTTAAATTTAGGAAAAAAATAGACATTCGCCGACTAAATGTATTTTAGTCGGCCAATATTAATATTCCCTACTAAATTATTTAGTCGGCAAATGTTTTTCGTTCTTTAAATTTTTAAATTTTAGAAAAAAATTGATATTCGCCGACTAAATATAATGTTAGTCGGCAAATATTAATATTCCCTACTAAATGGTTTAGTCGGGAAATTGTTTTCATTAATTGGTTTTTAAATTCGGGGAGAAAATTGATATTCTCCGACTAAATTTATTTACTAGTCGGCAAACATTATTATTTCCCGACTAAAACTAATTTTAGTCGGCAAACATAATTATTTCCCGACTAAATAATTTTAGTCGGCAATTGTTCAATAATTGGCGACTAAATTTAGTTTAGTCGGGAATTTTAGTCGGCAATTGTGTAATTTCTTGTAGTGATACTCCTCGATCTCTTGTCTCTTCTTATCAAGAACGTCTTCACTACGGTACACACTCCTGGAGTGTGCAATCGATTCATCCCCTCGATGGGATTTAGTCCTTCTCGTGGACTTCGATGCCATCTCTCCATCTCTATTTTTGTAGTTGCCGTGGACGGTAAGGGGGCGGCCCTTACTCGTGGTCCTATTGTGTCCTCCCTCGGGCTTTCTCAGAGCCCCGGGTGGAGATTTATCCCCTCCTCCAACTAACACATCCTTTGGGTCGTGTGGTGTTGCTGGATCTACTTCCACCATGGTCGTATTTCAAAGGGAACTCTTTCGTTTCCCACAGACGGCGCCAATTGTAGGTGGACAAATTCAAGTAATGCTCTAAACAGCACTGGTTTGCAACGGCTTCTCGTGCCTCTTGTTCGGAACCCTAATTTGTCAACGAGACCCTTGATCTGCAAAACAGACAAGGAGTGAGTACACCTTTGCCTCTCGTGGCAAAGGCCCTCCGATGCCTTTGTTAGTATTTCGTACTAAAGAAACCCTAATTATCAGTAGGTAAATATCGAATGATGCAATGTATTGCGTACCTTTTACCTCTAGGTTTACTCTGTTTATATAGACATTCGTATGCTTGGCGACCAAGCATCCCTATTGCCATAGGATTCCCAATTCGTATAGGAAACCCAGGATATCAAGGATTCTCGTTTCCTTTATCAGTTCATTACAAAAGAGTCCCTTTGGGATTCTTTTCCATTACTGGCCGAACATCCCACTCTTATTGGGTATCTTTCTCAGATCCTATATCCTCGGGATCTTATTCCTTAACGGAATACCTCTGTTTCTGGATTCTTCCAGAATGTTCCCTATGCTCCAATACTTGACTAAAGTCCTTTCTTTTGTTCGGCCGTCTCATGGCCGAACAGACGGTTTGGACCAGTTACTTCATATGTAACTGGTACTTGAGCCCGTACAGCCTTCCTGGACCATTGACTTCTCATGTCACTAGTCCATATTGCCGATCATTTGTCTAGCATGATGACTGTCCTGTCTTATATTCAAACCATGGTCCCTCGTACCATTTGTTCGGATATCAATTGCATTGCTTTCAACCCATGATCCCTCGTATCATGTGCTTGGTTCTTACGTCATCTGTTCGGCTGTATCATAACCGAACAGTCTACTTGGACCAGCTACTTCACATGTAACTTGGCCCAAGGTAATCGGAATGTCTCTATCCGCCGAGCAGTAAGTTTATACCCATGACTTCTCATGTCATTGGCCCTTATCGCTGTTCAAAGCACTGACCGGCGATCAGTCATGCTCATTTTCCCACGTGTTCTTATACACCACGTGTTCGGCAACTAGATGTATCTGTTCGGGAATACCTCCCTACACAGCCTACTAGTCCTTCAATTCCAGTGTATTAATCATACAAATTATCTGAGCCAAATGTCCATTGGCTCAGATAATTGGATCTCCGATAACATTGTAAATGTCCCTTGTAAATAAAGTCCGTTATGTATATTGTGTATCTGCCGTTAAGTAATGAGACATTGGATCTCCGATAAAATTATATGCTTGTCTATCGGTCCATACGATCCGATATTGCCCAATATATAATTGTATCATCGATATGATTAGAAAATGTCAACATTGGAGCATTGTATCCCTCTCCCACGAAATCATGAACAATGGTTCTGTCCAGTTTCATCTCTAAAGGTATTGAATAATTTCTCCACCCACAAGGCTCAGCCACCTCAAATCCAATTTCAATTGTCATCCAAATTCGTTGCCATTTATTTGTTCTACCTTTTTTTTTAATAAATAACAACTAGATGAACTAGTTGGATGAGGACAGCAAATTACAAGCCAACAAAAATCAATCAAAAAAAAACCAAAAATAGAAACAAAGGACATTTGGAACTAAGGTTATCACTTTTTGACTAACATTATGACATTAATTTATATATAGTTTGGCAATGAAAGTACCAAATGTACTGTGGAGTTCAGAACCTCAACTACCATTCTCCGAGAAAGTTAGAGCAAGTATCAATTACTGAAAGAGTATATTTTATTTTCAACAAGACTACAACTTCGAATCATAGAGAGCATTTATTTCTTTATAGAAGTCTGGAGTATAGAATAGTATGTGTGACCCACCCCATATTCCACCAGGCCTTTTTGAAAGGGGCCCATCTAAGAAGCCTAGCGAATCTTGTCAGAAATCTACCACCAATATATCTTCACATACTGTATGGAGTTCAGCACCTCAATTACCATGGTCCGACGTTTGACTACCGTATGACCTCAACCAACTTATTCAAAAATTTCATAAGACCGAACTTACTAATCTAAGACAATTACATCAAATATCTGTGTACACCATATAATTAATGGAGTTTAATGCAGTAACAAGACATTTGTTGCATACAAAATTGATTTCATCTGCCTTAAAATGGCCCAAATAATTTACAACCTTAATATGGACATAATCTTGATCACATAGGTCCGTCAATCAAACCTGCGTAAATACAACGTCCATTAAGTTTGTCCCCTCCCTAAAAAAACATAACACCACAGAAGTCCTTGCTGTTTCACACTGCTTGAAATGCCAACATGGGCAGCCATCTGTGGGGATTGCTTGTTTCTGCGTCAAGCCAAATCAACATAATAATGTAGATAGCCACTTTAGGTCACCCCGGTTTGCAAGCATAACACCACAGAAGTGAATATGCTTGACAGTGCCAGAAGGGCTGCCATGACCAGTCTTCATCAACATGCTGCGGATCGTGACAACAAGTCAATATAATAATGTAAATAGCCACTTTAGTGGTTTTTTACCAACACCGCCCATAACATACCCACATAGATAGGTTCACACATGCAATGCACCTATCATCAATTTGATGGAAAAAGCAACTGCCTGGAAAAGCTCGTGAGATATTGTCAATGAAAACAAATGGATTTGTTGGTTTTCGAACATGTATCGAACTCAGCGTTCGAATTTGTGAGATATGCTCCAAATGGGTGTCAGAATGACCTAATAAGGTAGATAGCCACTTTAGTTTTTATTTACCAACACCGCCTATACCCATGAAGAATAACCCAACAACAAATGTATATAACCATAGAGTATGAAGGAAGGGCATTTCAGAAGTTTGGATTGTATTGTTTGTTTATGGGTTTTTGAACGGAAATGGACTGCATCTTGTTCACGCGAAGCAAGTAGAATTTTGTTAGGACAAACAAGTTGGGAAACTTAAGTTTGGATTGTAGTCAAAGCTGAGGTATGAAGAAAGTTGGGATGAGAATTAAGGGGAGCCATCAACCAATCTATGAGGCAAAAAGAAGACGAAGTCAGTATGTTGAGTTTTGATTGTAGTTATCATTGTGGGTTTATGACTATGTGAACCTAAGGTATATAGAAAGTTGGGATGGGACTTGAGGGGAGCCAACAAACATTGTATGAGGCAGAAAGAAGATGAAGATGCAAATTAGTTCCCTATCTCATATTTATTTATACACATCATTTAGTACGATAAATTAAATAGTGATAGTACTACGATTGCTATAGAGTTCAGCAGCTCAACTACCATTCTCCGAGGTAACAGGAGCAAGTAAATATTTCCCAAAGAGTACATTGTTTTTTCACAAAGAATACAATTTATAATCAGAACGAGCACTTTGTAATTTACGTAACTGTTGGGTATGGAATATTTAGTGTGAGGCATTCCCTATTCCAGCTGCCCTATGAAAGGGGGCCCTGTGAATCTTGTCATTAATGGACCCTACCAATAATTCTTGACTAACATTATGACATTATTTGGACATAGTTCCACAGTGAAAGTACTACCAGTACTATGGATTTCAATAGCTCAACTACCATTCTCCGAGGTAACAGGAGCAAGTAAATATTTCCCAAAGAGTACATTGTGTTTTCACAAAGAATACAATTTAGAATCATATGGAGCACTTTTTCATTTACATAACTGTTGCGTATGGAATATTAAGTGTGAGCCATTCCCTATTCCAGCTGTCCTAGGAAAGGGGGCCCACCACGGGGGGCCAGTGAATCTTGTCATTAATGCACACTACCAATAAATATTGACTAACATTATGACATTATTTGGACACTAGCGAATGGCCCGTGCATACGGCACTACCCATGTGGTTGGAATTACCTTTTGAATATTCGTAGTAGCTCAATCACTAAATCGATTCACGAAATAAATTACTTGAGAGAGATAATTTGATCATCTCATACCTAGAACTAAGTGAACTTCTCCACTAATTCATAGACCCCCCTTGCATGTGCATCAAAAACAACTGTGCAAAGCTCGTGAGATGTGGAACATAGTTGTGGAGGAAGTGAGATGTGGAAGTGAGATGGATTGTGGAGGAACTTCATGTTCTCTGATGGCATTGTTGTAATAAATGTGGGGATGTGGGCACTTTAATTAAATGAGAAGAATGCCTCTCCACCATTAAATCAAATCAATCCCAACCCTTGGATCAACATTGTCTTGTGTGGAGGCCCACACTCTTGTGTTTTATTAGGTACATAGTTCCACAGTGAAAGTACTATCATTACTATGGATTTCAGCAGCTCAACTACCATTCTCCGAGGTAACAGGAGCAAGTAAATATTTCCCAAAGAGTACATTGGTTTTTCACAAAGAATACAATTTAGAATCATAAGGAGCCCTTTTTCATTTACATAACTGTTGAGTATGGAATATTAAGTGTGAGGCATTCCCTATTCCAGCTGCCCTATGAAAGGGGGCCCACCACGGGGGGCCGGTGAATCTTGTCATTAATGGACCCTACCAATAAATCTTGACTAACATTATGACATTATTTGGACATAGTTCCACAGTGAAAGTACTACCATTACTATGGAGTTCAGCAGCTCAACTACCATTCTTCGAGGTAACAAAAGTCCCTATGCTAATTCAAATGAAAGAAATTTAGTACCCACTACAAAAGTCATAATGCTAATTCCACCATTATTCTCCTCCATTCCACCGGAGTTGAAGATGTACCTAATACACCATCCTTATAAGTTTCCATAAAGTTGTTGCATAAATCGAAGAACAATACTACTCCAATTTATAATTACAACAATGGAATGAAACACAATTACTCCTATTCGTCATCGGAGTAATCAGATACTTCAGGGTCGGACGCATACTGTGGATCCCTCTTAATTCCTGTAATAGACTCTCTAGGGTCGAAGCCGTCCCTTTCAGCTTCCCTTACTTTCTTGACTATCAAGCCTTGACGAATTAGTCGCCTGCACATGGTAATCTCAAGCTGCAGCCTTTCGCACATGTCGTTATGGAGACAGTTTGGCCTTCTTCCGTCCATCATATGCGCTGACCATGCTTTAGGCACCTTAAGTAGGTACTTATGACATTTTGCTTCCAACTTGTTCCTATGTACAAACATATTAGGCCACTTAAGTAAATCACCGGCTTCACCCTCAAATGAAGATTGGTTCCAATCTAGTTTGAAATAAGCATCTTCAGTTGCATCGTATTGCACCAAAGGTTCGAAAAATGTTCGTTTGCCACGCCTGTCGTATGTAGCAAGCGTATAGTCCAATCTTGGCAGGAGACATTGATCTTCACGTGGATTTACCATTGGCGGTGGTGGTTCATTGGCTATCCTTGGCCACTTATGAAATGAATTGCGCGACATGACCCCGCGGTACCCACGCATAAGGTGTATGGAAAAAGCATCACGAGTCCTTGCTTTGTTGTCGGCCAACCAAGCATCCTTAACAGAAAGCTGTGATTGTCGACGATCGTCCCCTTCATCCATCTCACTTGCTTGTCGGAAACGATGGAAACGGGAGTTGTTCGACAGATCAACACGTGGGGGGTTTACTGGTGGCGGCACTTGGATTGGTAATCCACCATATTCGTCTATCGATCGTTCCACAATTTCCCCGTTTGTTGTGAGAACTCTCATAGTTCTTCTTTGAAGTAAACGATGCAGTTCATCATCTTGTACCGAACCAAAGGAAGGATGGATGTTCGGATGTTGAACAGGTGGGGGGGGGGTGCCCGTGCCCGTGTACGAGAACCAGAACCAGAACCAGAACCAGAACTCTCGCCCTTTTGTAGTCTTCTTCCAAAAGGCCAATTTGGATCCATATCGTAATTGTGAGGAATGATTCATCAATGGCCCAGCAAGTGTGTATATAGACAGGTAACTTAGTTGATTTGACCTTTCACTGGCCTCCTTGTCGTGTATATGGGCCAACTTATTTTCATAGTAAGAGCAAGTAAATATTACTGAAAAAGTATAATTTTTTTCACAAAGACTACAACTTTGAATCACAAAGACCAATTTTTTTTTTTACATAACCGTGGAGTATGAAATATTCATTGTGAGGCATTACATAACTGTGGAGTATGAAATATTCATTGTCGTAGGTGAGTTTGCTTATGTTATTATATAAATGTGGACTATGGAATATTACGTGTGAGCTATCCCTTATTCTATCTGCCATTTTCAAAGGGGCCCAGCGAAGAAGTCCAGTGAATCTTGTCAAAAATGTACCCTACCAATAAATTCCATAAAATATTGGTTTGTACATTAGGTAGATATGTTGAGAGTAGTGATATTTGAGAGAGTATGTTGGTAATGTTATTTATGAGCGTTTGTGTATTTATTTTTGTTTTTTTGTGAAGGCACATTGAAAGAAGTTTGAACAAAATCATGGACAAGTCAGACCCAAAATGGAAGGGCAAAGGCATTGCAGAATGTAGTTCGGGATCAGAAAGGGTACGTCATCGAAGGATTCCCTGACCAGCTGGTGTTGTTCAAGAAGCATTACATCACTGAAGGGAAGGGGAGGGTGTGTTCGTAATGACTACACAAGAAGTAGTTCATAGAGCCCTTACGATAGAGAGTGAGGACACTGATTTCATAGACAACCCAACGTTAATAAATATTGTAAAGGAAGGATACCTTCAGTTGAGTTCAAATACAAAATAATTTATTCTAGAAAAAGAAGGCCCCAATCAAACAATTCAAACCCATTTATTTCTTTAATCCGTAGCCATATCAGTTTACATTTGGTTTTTTTTTCCTGTATGAAGAGGACAATAATGAAGAGGTGCTAAGAACCAAGCCACCCTCCAAACCTTCTTGAAACATATCAAACATTGTGCAAGCACATAAGATTGAAAGCTTTGGTGTTACTCAAAATACAAAGAACCATTGATATGGCCTGTCACCACTAGAATTGAATTGAAGGCTTTGATGTTACTTAAAAATCCACTACAAAACCACCAATACGTAGGACAACCAAGTTGGCTATTAACTACCATGATTTCAACATATGACCATTACACTGTAAGTCTCAGCAATACTTGTAAGAGAGATAAGGGCTAATTACCGTACATGCCAAAAAACAATAAAAAAGTTCAATTAGTGGTACAAGCAATGAAGTGGAAACAATTAACAAATGGCATCCCAACCATGTGGTCGCGGCCTGCTTCACCAATAGTTGGATACCTACTTACCAACCTTTGCTGCCAACAAAATCAGGAAAAAAATTATGATTAGAAGATGTTAACAACCCTACAATTATGCAAGAATTTCAGAATGTGCAATTCCATAAATTTGAACATCAATTCCATAAATTTGAACATTACATCTGACGTCACATAGGAGTAAGTATGGCACAAACTGTACATATTTTTTCAGGTCGATGAATGTAGTTTCGAAATCAAAAATCAGTTTACGATTTCATCGAGCATAAATTTATGGCCATTTCCTCAACATGTGTTGGTGCAGTCAACAGTTCTTAAATTGAGTAATGCTACGTTCAGAATTTATATAGAATAAAATTCCCCAAAATCAAACAAACATGGGTATTTCAATTCTGCAGAAATTGAAATATCTTTTCTCACTTCAACTACATACCAATACTGAAATTGTACTTCAAATCAATTATCCAAAGCATGTATTGAGCAAGTGTATGTGTGACATGTGGTAACATATGCTCCAACTCCTATTAACAAATAAAACAAGTCAATAACCCACATGGTTAGCCTAAAATGCAACATAGCAGTAACTCTAAGCACAATTAAAGGCCAGGGGTATTACAAGTTACTAAGGATAAGGCAAAAGAGTTTGACTTTTGTGTGAGTGTACCTATCATCCTGGTATTGCGGATTGGCATGTGCTACGGTTGTGCCCTGGTTCGTGACAGCGGCTGTAAAAAACTGTGCCCTTATCTTGTGTCTGTGACTCAATCCTTCTTTTCTTCGGTCGGTCGGCCGGCCTTTTCACAATGGGGGGACGTAAAAAAGGATCAGTACAAGAGGCACTCATAACATTATTATCGTTCAGGTCATTGACTGCCAAAAATGATTCAGCACTAGGCATGTCATGCAACGACACTGGGGACATGGTATTCTCATATATCGCCATTTGCATCTCCCTTTTTAGAAAAGGATCCACCATATCGTAAATAGAAAAACCAGAGCTTTGAATAGCACGAGCAGCATAAGCGCAAGGAATTCCAGACATCTGCCAAGCAAGACAACTTCAACTACGTGGGATCAGCTTGACTGCATAAAGTCGCCTAGTGTCATTAGCGACAATGAACTTAGTCGGCGAGGAGTTACGATGCGTAAATTTTTGTGCATATTCTTGAGACTTCTTAATGTCATCCTTAATTTGTTTCCCAACTGGCAATTTCCATTTCCTAACCTCGATATGCTTACGAAGCAACAACTCAGTGGTCTTGGACACGTGTCCTGTCATAAATTGGATGATGTCCAATTCCCTTAATGGCAATAGCCAAGAATTGAAACATTCAGCCAAATTTGTGTACATCTTGTCCCATCTCTTGTAAGGGAAAAAAGCATTCGACCAGTGCTTTGGATTGTTATCTTCCACCCATTTTGAAAGATCAGGACAAATCCCATACAACTTGCCCAAATGAGACTTGAATGAGTCTTCGGTCCTTGCATACGCAAGATCATTAACCACCTTTAGAGCCGTGTTCCGTCTTTCAGCTTTCAACCCCTTTGAGCTAGCAGACTTGCTGAAGTTTTCCTTTAGGTGACGGAGACACCATGAATTACAATCCCCGCCAAAAACCTTAATTATACTACTCAACAAAGAAGTGTTCCGATCGGTGACCAACACAACTTGACGTCCTCCAATAACTTCCTTAAGATTAATCAAGAACCATAACCAGTCTTCATCATTCTCACTAGACACAATGGCATATGCTAGGGGGTACAACCCATCGTCCGCATCATGTGCACTAGCCGATATAACATGGCCCCGATAGTATCCAGTCAAGAAATATGCGTCCAATTTCAACACAGGCCTTAAATAACCTTTTCTGAATGCAGCAATAGAGCAACCATAAGAAACAAATAGTTGCTTAAACTTGCCTTCATTTGTCGACGTCCATATTGCTCTCGTGTTTGGTATGGCTTCAACAAGCCGTCGACACATCCATGGGACTAGGTGGAAAGTCATCGAAGGAGGTCCTGTGATGGCTTCCTTTGCCTTTTCTTTCGCCCTCCATCCTTGACTGTAATTCAGACAACATTGGAAGGTATGCTCAAAGTCCCTGCAAATATCCCTCGGCAAATATCCAGGCTTGTCCACAATTCGGTTCTTGAAAAGCAAGCCCACTTGTTTACTGCGAAAGGTCAACTTATAATTACTAGCATCTTCTACATTATGTAGGTGTTCATTCCTAAACATTATGATACGAACCAAATCAGTGGAACCCTCACATTTTGCCGTAAGCTTCCAAGGACACCCCACTACTTTACATACCAATCGGTAGTACGTTCTACTATTATCCAAGTAATTGAAGCTAAACTTGTTCGATGCAGCAAATAGTAGTACTGATTGCTTGAATAGGTCAGGGCTATCAAATAGTTGACCCTTCCAGGTTAATATCTCATTTGCATTTTCCGGCAAGTACGGTACCAACCCCATCTCTTGGCTAGAACTATTGGTTACCTGACTGGGAGAAGGTACTGCCACTGTTCCTCCAGGCGAGCTAATGTTGTGAGTGACCATCGATTCCCTAACAAAATATATGACATTGGTTATTCAAATGCAAACAAATAAATTGTAAGTGTTAAATTAAGATGAAACAACTCATCTAACCTTGTTGAATCGTAAAAGGTCGGGATATTGTCATTATTTTGTCCTATATCTTCTACGAACAAGTCGACATCATCTTCGTTCAGGTGGAACAACATTGCAACACCGTTGTCATCATTCAATGTTACATACTTTGTCTTGTCCCTCTTTGTGTTATAGAAGTACAATTTACCTTCCAAATTCATGTTAAGGGCACCACAAACCTTCTCACGTAACTCATTTATTTTACTTCCTTCCTCAAGTAGAACAGCTACACACGTCCCACCGTTGTACAAGAAGGTGCCATTGGCATTTAACTTTCGTTCCCCACTCCAGTAGCAAAAACCTGTCAATGTTTTCTTTTCCGCATTCTCCATAACCTAAAAAGAAAATGTACCTAATGTATTTAATTCATGACCCAACTTATGTACACCATAACACAACAAAGTTATTACATTTCGTGTCAAACCACACAGATATAGATACGACAATATTAGATTAACATACACAACCATTAACCGTGTCAACAATACACATACACAAAATATTACCAAGTTTGTAATTTACATCCAACAAATTACCAAGTTTGTAATTTACATCTTAACATTATGGCATTTCAACCCATGTAAGTCAACGAGGTAACGCAATTCCCTCATCCCTAACCCCATAATTAAAAAAAATGCTTCCGCCTACAAGAACCAGCAGTGCCACGAGCAATTTCATCCAAATATTTATTTCCATTGTCCTAGCCTCCTTAATTTTCTTTCTTTCAATTCTCTTCATCTCCTTAATCCTCCACTCATAAACTTGAGTCATGTTATCAAACTCTTTTGCCTTATCCTCATACTCTTGAGCCTTCTTCTCATACTCCTTGGCTTTGTCCTCAAAGAAGTTGGCTTTCTCTCGCATATACTTAATCTGGTCATACAACTTGCCTATCATTTCCTTTTGTTCAAGAATAACAGCCTTGCCACGCTTGCATATGGGATCATCAACCCATTCGAAGAAACTGCAACGGTTTGGATCCTACAAAGTATACCATCAAATGACACTAAACCCTCTCTCTCCTCAAAGAATGAACTAAACAACAAGTGAACATAAACTTACCGGATATTTAGGACACCCAAGAAACCTCCTACCAGGATTCAAATCAGTTCCAGAAGGCTTCAAAACAACTTCATCACCACAATGGCACTTTCTCGTCAAACTACAACCTGAACTAACTGAACTCGAGGACATAGCCTTCAACAATGATCGAATACCATCAACCACAATTGTTATTTTAAAACTTCCCTAATCTAAGTCCATTTCCACAATAGTTTTTTGTTTTCCACCTTCCTATCGTCAATGTACAGTTGTCTAGGGAGAAAGTTTTTTAAGGAACACCAGTCTGGTGCATAGAGCGTAACAAAAGTTCTTATAAGGAGTTACATTAGGTAACTTAATAGAGTAACTATTATATTTTCAGCAAAAAAACATGTTACATGACTTGAACAAGAACCACATTTCATACATATCAACACACCTTTGTAAAGGGACAACCATTGAAATGAGTTAAAATATAAGTCACTGCCCTGGAGCATCCATTATTACATACAGAGCAACAAATTTTCTTACAAGGAGTAACATTAGGCAACTTAAAGAGCAAGTATTATATTTTCAGCAAAAAAACATGTTACATGACTTGAACAAGAACCACATTTCATATAGAGCCACACATCTTTTAAAATGGACAACACACATTGTATATTTCTGCTGTACAAACTACAATTTCCACGAAGGGGGATGGACGTAGGAAGGGAAAGTAACCTTATGCCAAATTAAGGTGATAGCCCAGAATCATCTCATGGCTACACTTAACAATAATTCCATCTCACCCTAAGAAATAGATAAGCATATATTAAAGGACTAACTCATAGTAATCTATATTTCCTTCTTTCTCTCATCCATGGGTGTTTATATTATTAACTTCTCTTTTTAGACAGAGGCGTTGGTTATATTTTAATAGAGATCAAATTTCACAAGAAAAAGGCAAAAACTAGAGTTTTTTAGTAGGGGGTAGGACACAGAAACCATTTTGGGAGCAAAAAAATTTCATACAATTTTATTTGAAAAATTAAACTAATAGATTTGAAAGAGATGAAACATAGAGAAACTAACAGCTGCCTGTCCCTCCAGCACATGACAAAAATGGGGAGTAATACAAACAAAATATGAGACATCCACCTACTCAATACCCAATTCTAGGGTTTCCTTAACCTTTTCTCCAAAAATTATAGGTTTTTATTAACTTTGCATCAATCAACCGAAAAAGAGAATCCATATTTTGCCAAGTTGGACGACATGTCTGCCTTTGAACACAACTTCCAGATTACAGAGACTCATCATTTCGTTGGTCAAAAACAATGCCAATGTCCATTGTTTTCCCAAAACCAAACCTAGTAGTACTTATCCTTGTCCACATATTTCCTATACAGAAACAAATAGACAGCACATGCAAAACCATTCTTATCAATTGAACAACTATTGTCCTTTCGAATTAATTCGTTTTGAACTTTAAAAAGTTACAAACTTGGATACATAGGTTTGCAGATAACATAAACAAGCATTGAAACAGTAGTAATGTCATCAAAACAACTTGATAGTATCAATCTAAAGTTAGACCAAGGAAGAAAAACAAATAAATAGCATTCAGCGAATGCCCATCAATGAATGGCATCAGTTCTATTTGTACCAAAGCTAGTCAAGAGTTTCCATCACACTAATCCTGCGCAAAATGTCCATTGTCCAACTATAGAGCAAAGGGCACGCATGAGAATTGGAACAAAGAGTTAAACTTAAAACCAGTTCAAAAAACCAAAATAGCCTCAACAGTTACACATACAGTTCATAGATCAGATTTTTTAGAAAGGAAAAGGAAAAAAGCAAGTGCTACAACACACAAACAAAGGACCTGAACACAATAACACCATAACAAAGAGGCCACTATCTCATACATGAAAAAAACCAAATTGCTTGCAAACAGATACACATGGACGAAATGAGAGAAGAGAAAAGAGAGAAAACTGCAAATAAAATTGAAAAACCCAAAACATTCCTTACCAGATGCGTACAGTTACGAACTCGCTTGGTCAGGGAGAAGACACTGCTTCTTCTTCGGTGGAATGGAGAAAGAGATATAGCTTACAGAGAGATGAAGTGAGAGAGGAAGAAGAGGTGAGGGAGAACGGTCATTGCAGCAAACGAGCAGAGGCGGAACCCTCCCCTGTAGGTCTCTCCTCTTCAGCAGTGTACGAGGGAAGGATGGAATGAGAGAACAGTGGCTGGGGATTCAAAATTGGGGAATTTAGGGTTTCTTTTAGCAAGGGCATATTAGTCATTCTAGGTTGCCCTCTTCATGTATAGGGGATTATTTTTCTCCTTCTAATGTCCAGATGAATTCAGGAAAAAGTGGTCCATGAACTGGGCAATATTTGCCCCTTGTTCCACTGTTTCGTTATTTCCCCATTAGTTTTCAACCGATTAGTTGGAAGAACCGAACTACCAATTCACCTAGTTACAATTTCCTAACCCTAATTGGATATTTTTGACCATCTTTGAGCCTTATGAACCTTCCTAACCCTAATTGAACCATTAGGCCATTAGAGATAATCATTAATATCACATGACTAGTCATTCAAGTCCATACCTACCTTCTTTATTTCTTTATCCATTGATTAATAAATGCTAGGGAAATTCTTATCCCTTGGACAATAGAACATTTGACTTACCAATGTGTATATAACTTGGACAAGACAAGTCATAGCCATCATGTTGCTTCCAAAAAGAAGCAAGCCTAGCCAGGCCATGCATGCAAACCTAGGGTATAGCCTTAAGCCTAATTACTCTAGGGTTACTTTCCTAGATGCACATATATACACACACACACACATACACACACTTATATACATGTATATATGTACTTCATAAGCTATAATAAGCATACCTATATGAGCCTATACTTGCATAAATACACTTTCTAGGAAATTTTCCTCCATTGAGTAGTCACTTGAAAACTCTCCAAGACTTTTTCTCTTTCAACTAGACTTAAGACTACCTAGACCTAAACCTACTTGGTATATAGGCATCTAGTACGAGAGAGAGAGAGAGAGAGAGAGAGGCCGAAAGAGAGGGAGAGAGAGAGAGAGGTGTGTGTGTGCATGCTTTTGTACACTCCATCAAGTTATCTCTTTTTGCCATTCTCACACTCAACCAAAGTACAACTTTACAACCATTTCTAGTCTTCCTAAGTATAATCTAGCCAATCATCTTCTTCTTCCTTGTAAGCAACCTATCCTAGGACATGACAAGACTGAAACCCTTCATAATAACCTAAGTTATGACCTAGAATAGAAGTGACAAGCCTTGGCATGCTTGAAAGTATTGATTTGACCAAACAATGGAACAAAACCAATGGGTAATGGGAGAGAGAGGGAGCCCAAATTTTGCTATAAATAGGACCCCCCTCATGCCATTCAACTCACACCTTCCAATCCTCGAACTTCTCTTTAGAAAATCCTTGTGTTCTTACTTTGTTCTTCTTGTTCTTGAGTGTTCTTGAGTTCTTCTTGTGTTCTTCAAGAAACTCAACCTAAACCACTTTTTCGATCCATAAAGTTTAGAAGTTTAGTCACAATCTAGTTTTGAGAGAAACCTTTCTCTTTCGAAGCTACCGGAAGCTTACCCTAGGAAGTTACTCTGCCCGACTGTCAACTTACTTTCCGTAGTCATCACTACCACCAAGAAGAAAGGTAGAGTCCCTTGTCCACTCACTCAATGTATAGCATAGAACCTTATGTTGGAAAGTATAACGCAGAATCTTCTTATACCTTATCTTTGAGTATATAAGGTTATCTATCACCTATAATGTTTGAAATGCAAGATAGTTAGTAAACTTATTTTCGCTAATGGAAGTATGAGCATGTTGGAATAATCGACTTTTACTCTAGTAAACATATGTTGTATTGAATTTCCCACAAAGGAAGAAAGAATGGTTATCAAAAGATAAAGACTTTATCATTGATAGAAGTATTTGTATTTTGATCTTTAGGATGATTATGAGCATGTATTATGAATTGTTTGTATTACTTGCCTTGTTGTAAAGCATAAGTGATTTTCAATCCAAAGGCGTCCGTACATGTGGCGTTATGCTTTAAGTAGGAATTTGAGCATGATTAGTAATATAGAGTTGGATGATCTTGCTAGTTAATTTCGATAATACCATGAATGATTTTTGTGACAATGTATGTGAAAAGTCATACTGCGGAGTCCTTGCACGAGAACAAGACACGAAAATCTAGAAAGTAGAAACATGGCACCTAGGGTGTGGTTAATGAAAATGCGTGTTTTGAAAAGGTAAAATGTTTTGAAAACCGTAATGTGGCCGGACGTGGTAGCCCATTGTGTGGTGTGTGTTTTGTGTGCCAATGGGAACCCGGTGCGGCGGAACCATTGTGAGGATACTCGGGAGACCGGAACGGCGGAACCGAGGTTGGGTGTGTGGCTTGGTTATCCACGGAGAGGAGCCAATGCAAAGTGTGCCAATGGGAACCCGGTGCGGCGGAACCGAGGTTGGGTGTGCTAAGATAACGATTTTGAAAATGTTGATTTGGTTAATGAAAAGTGGAACCAATGACACGGTCTACGAAATGACGTGTAGGAGAAACTCGAAAATAATGGACACCAACGATAGTAAATGTGGATGTATCGTTGTTAACTGTTTGACAGATATGCATGTGTTAAGTAGAATTTGCCCTAAAGTTTGTAAGTTAAGGGTTAGTGGGTATGTGTTATTCTATTGAGCTTTTGTAGCTCATGGTGTTACCCTTTGGTGACCCTGGCATATTATATTGGTGGCGACGCCGATATAATTTGTCAGATCTTGTAGATGAACAGGGTGAACTCTACAACTTGAAAGCTTTTGGAGCCGAGGAGCTGGCCAGGATGGAGGAACAAGCGGAGCAGTAGATAGAAACCCTAGTTCCCCCTTGTTTTGTTGAATAAAAGTACTTTTGTTAAGTTTATGATGTAATAACGAGCCAGACTCTATTTAGTTTTTCAAAGAAAATGTCTATTTAACGTTCCCAAAATTAGGGGCGTTACAATTTAGGTAAGACGTTGTAGATGATTAAAAAAAAACTATCATAGGTCATACTATTGAACATGAATTTTCTTTTCCCTTCCCCGTAGTGATTATCTTTTTCTTTCCATTTTCTGAAATGGTTCCCTAATATTATTTTTTCTTAGCCATTACTTCAGCCTTTCATTTATAATCAAAATCTTTAATGTAGAAACTAAGAGGTCATGACATGAAAAACTGATATTCTACCACGCCAAATAATTGATTTATTGAACCAATCGACCCAAACTATTTTACCATTTTCGAAGTTCGAAACCGAACAAAAGTCTTTCATAGGCTGTGTATTAGCAGAAATCAAACTCTCAATCAAAGTTTGGAAAATCAAACTCACAATCAAAGTTTGGAAAATCAAACTCACAATCAAAGGCAGTGTATTAGCAAAAATAACACTCCCAATCAAAGGTTGTGTATTAGCAGTGGGAAATCAAATTCCCAATCTAAGGCAATTACTGCAACAGGTCACATAACTTCAACAAAATTGCAATTTCGGGAAGCAAAATTGAAGATGAGGGGAGTCATACCGGAGAGAGAGAACCTAATTAATTTCATGGATATGGAGAAGATGCGTACAAAGATTGAGGCAATCAATACGAATTTGGATCACAAAAAATAGATTTTTAAAAGTTATTTTAAACCTATTTCAATTGTTTTTATACTCAAAATTGAAACATGCGAATCCAAATCAAGCCTAAGAAGCCCAAATAGTTGAAGACACGACCTTGCAGCCAACATATTCAAGTATGCGACCTTGATTTTCTCCGGTTGATTGGTGGGTGACAGCTCTTCTTCATACGCTGAGCAGTGGGTTCTGCGGAGAGAGAGAGAGAGAGACAGAGAGAGAGAGAGTAACTATGGAGGAAGGGAGGAAACACGATGGAGAAAGGAAAACTGCTGGGTAGACAAGCGTGAGTGAAGTAGGGTGAAATCAATAATTCAATCCAACGGCTATAACCTATTGGAATTTCGATTCGACGGCTATAAACGTGCTCATATTTGTATGGATAGACAAAAAAATAGCTCTGTTTTATTATATAGATTGTAATCGCTTCAAACTATCTCCTACCATCCTATTGTCGAGTCGGGAGAAAAAAATGTTTTCCTCAACAAATTGATCAACACAAGAGGTAGAGGATAACATTTTTTTTTTTGGAAGCGGAAGAGGACAACTTCTTTAGGTTTTTTAAAAATTTGTACTCTAATAAACTTTAAAAATTTAAACCTCAAGAATTTCATCCTCACCCATTTAGATAAGCCAAAACCATTACATCTTTCAATCGAAAGGCCATGTTCTACTAAGGGTTTTTCAAAAATAAGTACTTATTTGTAATTTTCAAACTTAAAGATAAAGTATTTAAGAAATAATTTATCGATTTTTTTTTGAACAGCAAAAAAATTTCATTAATCTTTGAAATTGTTACAAGACCAATAGGAACAAGAAGATTGACATCAAATTTCTAACAAAGCTAAGAAAAATCCTGTGCTCAATCCGAGACCCAAACCCTCAATTGGCAATAAACCAATTGAAGAAACCCAAAGGGCTCAAACCCACACCTAAAAGGCTGAAGCCCGAACACCAATTGGGACAAGCCCATCCTAAAGAAACCTCCCTAAACCATAACACCTGCCGCCCCAAAATACACCACTGCCGCCCCAACGCTGTCTACTCCCATCGTGTTAAGCATACTGGATTGATCCAGGTGACAAACCCACCGGAAGAAGCACCGCCCCCAGCCGCCCGAGCGCTCACATTGCCGTTAGGCAGACCCAGAATCATCCAAGAATGAAGATGAGAGGAGCACCAAGGCAAAGACTGCCGCAGCACGAGACACCTCTTGAAACAACCCCATCCATCTGGATCCCGTTGCTCCCATGCTCGCTCCACCCGCCTCCGCACCTCTTGCAAACAGCTTGCGATGAAGAGTAAGGAAGATGAAGACATCACGATAGATCCAAAGAAGAAGGAGATGAACGAAGTCAAGACAGCCCAAAAAATGACAACGAAAATGGGCCCAAAAAAATCCATGATTGGCGATGAAAAACCACAGATGGAAGACGAGAAAGCCGTGGGGGCTTGAAGAGGAAGAGGCTGCGGAAAAAGGTTAGAGAAGGGAGAGAGGGGAGGGGGGGAACCCGAGCTAGAAACTTTTGTAGAGGGAGTGTAACGCCCCGAATTTTGGGTACGTTAAATAAAACATTTTATTGAATAAAAGCTGAGTCCGGCTCTTTTATTACATCAAAAACATAAAAGGAGTACTTTTATTACAAACGGAAGGAAACTAAGGCTCCTAACTACAGCTCCGCTTGTTCTTCCATCACAGCTAGCTCCTCTGCTCCGAAGGCTTCCAAGGTGTAAAGTTCACCCTGTTCGTCTATGAAGTCTGACATATTATACCGGTGTCGCCACCAATATAATAAGCCAGGGTCACCAAAAAGGCAACACCGTGAGCCATAACGCTCAATAGAACTATCCAAACCCTCTAACCCTTAACTTATGGATGAAAGATCATAACAACAATTCTACTTTAGATCATGCATATGTTCAAACAAGTATTCAAATCCACAATCCTTACTTGACTAACGTTGTGTTCATTACTTAGACTCATCGTAGACCATGTTTTTACTTCACTTTCCTTTTTACCCAAAAACTCCTTTTTAACTCACCCAACCTCGGTTCCGCCGCGCCGGTTTCCCGAGTATCCTCACAATGGTTCCGCCGCGCCGAGTTCCCATTGGCACACAACCGCATTGGCTCCGTACCGCGGATAACCAAGCACACACCCAACCTCGGTTCCGCCGCGCCGGTTTCCCGAGTATCCTCACAATGGTTCCGCCGCGCCGGGTTCCCATTGGCACACAACCGCATTGGCTCCGTACCGCGGATAACCAAGCACACACCCAACCTCGGTTCCGCCGCGCCGGTTTCCCGAGTATCCTCACAATGGTTCCGCCGCGCCGGGTTCCCATTGGCATACACACACATAACTCACATAATGCACCTAAAACCGGTCATTATGTAGTTTCCAAAATATTTCCTCCCTCGGATACACATTTTTTTCTTTGTTAACACACCCTAGGTGTCATGTCTCTACTATCTTGTTTCTCGTGTCACGTTTATCATGCATAGACTCCGTGGTGTAGGACTTTCCACATAAACAAGCATTTATAAATTTCCAAAATGAATACAACAATATTATCCAACTCTTGATCACATAACATGCTTGAATAATAACAACATCATGCATCTCATACATTCTTATACAAAGATAACCTTATCTACATAATCTTAATGATCAAAGTTACTATCAAATGAACTTATTTTAGGGTTATGATACAAAACTTTGTTATACTTAGGAATAGGGATAAGGAATTTCTACCGGGATGGAAGTTAAGGAAATCCTACATTACACTTTAGGTATAGAGATAAGAAATCCTACCTTGCTTCTTGGCGGTAGTAGTCGGCTAAGAAGA
Source organism: Rhododendron vialii (assembly GCF_030253575.1). Taxonomy (NCBI): domain Eukaryota; kingdom Viridiplantae; phylum Streptophyta; class Magnoliopsida; order Ericales; family Ericaceae; genus Rhododendron; species Rhododendron vialii. Next base: position 4,075,265 of record NC_080567.1, read on the forward strand.
TTCGGTCGTCGGTTTTGGATTTCAGCGGCGTAACGGCGTCGATTTTGCTTCGAAAGGAAAAGAGTTGTACTTTCTTTTCCTAGAAACAACTTTCTAACTAACTAAGCTACTTTAAAAGATCTAACGGTGGTTTTGGGAGGTGGTTTGGTGGTTTCTCTCAATAACACTCAAGAACACAAGAAAACTAGAACTTGGAAAGCAAGAACTTTTGGAATTTCTAGAGAGAAGTTGGAGCAATGGTTGAAGGTGTGAGTTTAAGCTTGGAATGAGCTTCTATTTATAGGCAAGGGCTTCTCCTCTCCCTCTCTCAACCGAATCTCTCTCTCTCTCTACATCTTTGATTTCTTTCACTTGTCAAGCTTGATTGAAAGCTTGATGGGTGAAGTTAAGGCTTGGTTGGAAGATCAATGGCTAAATGGTAGGCTTGCATGGCTACTTTGGTCCTTGGATTTGATCTTTGGAAGATATGTTGGAAAGGGGGAGACATGGGTACAAGATTCATGGTTTAAACAATTGGAATTGGTACAAAGGAGGACAATGGTGGTAGATATGGAAGATATACATCTTCCAAGTTTGAAAAGATGAAGAATCACCAAGTACAAGTCCCATCTTTCTTCTTCTTCCTTCTTTCTTCCTTCTCTCTCTCTCTCCCTCTCCCTCTTTCTCTCTCTCGGCCTCTCTCTCTCTCCTCTCTCACGGCTCTCTCTCTCTCATCTCTCCTCTCTCTCTCTCTCATGTCCTAGCTATATATATATATATGTATAAGTATGTACAAACATGTAAGAATACAAATAAACAATAGGTACTTTTGTACAAAAGGGCAATTTAGTCTTTAAGGGTCAAGATTCACCCTTTAAACCAATACAAAAGGTACCGTATTTAATTAATAAAATAATGTACTTTTGTACTCCCGGAAATCTTAACAAAATATTAGTTTAATGGGATAAGTACCTTGTTTGAAAGATGAGCCTATTACCCAATGGTTAATAGAATCCCTAACGGTTATTATCCAAGGGATAATAAGGTACGGGTACTTTAAATACTAAACTAAGTTTTTGGAAAAGACTACATGTCCTTTTTGAAAATACACATGTGATAAATATATATGTACTTACCAAATAAAATAAAGAAAAGGCTTTTGTCCAATGGATAAAGATTACCCTAATGGTTATTGTCCAATGGTCCAAAGTTACTTGGGTACTTTTATTAGAAAAAATAATCAAAAGTACTTTTCAAATGTCATTTCTTTAAAAGATCAAAGTACTTGTTCAAATCTTTCAAAATCCTTTTAATATAAAGAAATGGGTTTCTATTATCCAATGGATAATAGTTCCCCTAACATTTATCGTCCAATGGATAAAGAATAAAACTAAAACAATAAAAGAAAAACAATTAAACCATTTCTAGTCTAGGGTTCAAAAGGTTCAAAAGGTTCAAGAGGTTCAAGATGGGCAAAACGGTCCATCTTTGGTTAGGGAAAGTAACGAGGTGACTTCCTAGTTTGGTTACTCCATCAAGCCGGTTAGAAGCTAACTAGGCTTGCTAAGTCGGACTTAATAGTCAAGAAACGATCTTTGAGGGCTAAAGTGCAATTAGGGTTTCTAGTTGAGAAATACGATGATAAGGCGATCGATTGCTTAAATACAACCACAAGGAAATCAAATAAGAAAATCAACGAGCAATTAAGAGAAATTAAGGAATTTCAAATAACAACGAGATTTTTATTGAACGAAAAATCGGAGTTGTTACAGGGAGAGGGGAGGCAACATGTCTAGAGAGAAGTAGTAGGGATGGAGATTTAGCATTTATTGATTTTTTTGCACCATTCAAAAGATCTCATTGAGATCTGTTAAATAAGATCCATATTACAAAAAAATTATTTCAGTAAGTCAATTATTTTTAAACTTAAAATTACAAATAAATACTTATTTTTTAAGAACCTTAAGTGGAATACAATAAATTAGATAGACACAGGAGTCGAGATGAAGTCTCCTGAAATTTAAAATAAACTACCATTAATTAGACACTAAGGTTTTTTACCCCTAAAAGTGATTATTTCTCAAAATATTTGGATAAGAGTAAAAAAAAGAAGAAGTTATTTTTCCGATTCCTCTCGTCGAGACGAATCAATAACCCACAAAATTTGAGTGCAAAAGTAACAAATGCGAAAAAAATTCAAATAAGGACAAAATTTCCAGATTTAAGTTCAATTCATCATTACGCAGCGTAAGTCTAAGGCCATCGCACAAAACCATCGCAAGTTCATGGGGCCTACTCCAAGCCCCATAAAAATACAAAAAAATATTCATAAATTTTAAAATATTTTTAAATGGGGCTCTATAAAAAATCAGCTCCAACGGATATCGGTAGGTATGTTTTTTGAATTTGTAATGGTTGAGCAGTTGATCGAGCCATTTGTAGGTGAAACTGAGCAATTTAAAAATATCCTTTTTAGGTTTTTTGTTTTTTGCGTACAGGCTTTTATTGAGAGTAGTTTTAATTCATTAAGATGTCAAGAATTTAGTAATTTTAGTAATTCATTAAGATGTCTAGAATTTTCAAAAGTGTTTGGACTACACGTCATCTATTCTAATATATAAAGGGAGAGCACCACTTTGGTGTCTCCCCTGTCATGTTTTTTCATTTCCAAAACTGCCCACAAAATATAAAAAGATTCACGCACAATTGAAGTTATAGAGGACTTAATTGTAGGGACATAATAGACAAACTAACACCAAATAACCACCCAACTCAATAACTACCCACCCAATGAACCCCACGTTAGTTTTCTCCCACTACAACTACTCCCCTATCAGAAAATCTACTTCGTTCCCCTTTGTTTCACCCGGTCACCCCTGAACATTACCTGTACCCATCTTCCTCCGTACACTTGCACCATTGGACACTTTCCACGCACAAGCTCTGTGATTCCTGTTGCATCAAGCGTTTGGTGTTCTTCATCATCCTCTGTGCAACTCTGTAAGTCCACATGATGCCCTCATGTAGAGTTTTTAACTTTACACTCTTCCTCTACCCATCGGACCAAACGATATTTATCATTTATATGTTACTAGAGATTGGGGCACACGCGATGCATGTACAAGTCGAATTTTTTTTAATCGTGACTCAAGTAATGCTATACAGACTAAAAATTTTGACAACAAAGGGGTAGCTAGCCGAATTAAGGGGGACCTGTGGTGACCCAACTAACTACAGGATTGTAATGCCCCAAACTGTGTCGTTTTGGGGCTACAAAGGGTAGGAGAAAAAAGCCTGTAATGCTTGGTTTGGGGGAAAGTCGAGAAAAAAAATCTACTTCTTTCTCCTTTGTTTCACCCGGTCACCCCTGAACATTACCTATACCCATCTTCCTCCGAACACTTGCACCATTGGACACTTTCCACACACAAGCTCTGTGATTCCTGTTGCATCAAGCGTTTGGTGTTCTTCATCATCCTCTGTGTGTGCAACTCTGTAAGTCCACATGATGCCCTCATGTAGAGTTTTTAACTTTACGGTCTTCCTCTACCCATCGGACCAAACGATATCTATCATTTATATGTTACTAGAGGCCGGGGCACACGCGATGTGTGTACAAGTCGAATTTTTTTTTAATCGTGGCTCAAGTAATGCTGTACAGACTAAAAAATTTGACAACAAAGGGGAAGCTAGCCGAATTAGGGGGGCCTGTGGTGACCCAACTCACTACAGGATTGTAATGCCCCAAACTGTGTCTTTTTGGGGCTGCAAAGAGTAGGAGAAAAAAGCCTGCAATGCTTGGTTTGGGGGAAAGTCGAGAAAAAAAATCTACTTCTTTCTCCTTTGTTTCACCTGGTCACCCCTAAATATTACCCGTACCCATCTTCCTCCGTACACTTGCACCATTGGACACTTTCCATGCACAAGCTCTGTGATTCCTTGCATCAAGCGTTTGGTGTTCTTCATCATCCTCTGTGCAACTCTGTAAGTCCACATGATGCCTTCATGTAGAGTTTTTAACTTTACACTCTTCCTCTACCCATCAGACCAAACAGTATCTATCATTTATATGTTACTAGAGGCCGGAGCACACGCGATGCGTGTACAAGTCGAATTTTTTTTAATCGTGACTCAAGTAATGCTATTCAGACTAAAAAATTTGACAACAAAGAGGTAGCTAGCCAGATTAGGGGGGGCCTATGGTGACCCAACTCACTACACGATTGTAATGCCCCAAACTGTGTCATTTTGGGGCTTTAAAGGGTAGGAGAAAAAAGCCTGCAACGCTTGGTTTGGGGCAAAGTCGAGAAAAAAAATTAAGTGCTCCAAATTTCAATTCGTTTGAATCGGTGCGAAAATCTTATTTTTTTGATTATTTTATCCTAAAGAATCATAATTAAATTTTGACTCTAGGGCTCTCGTTAATTGGCCATAAGAAAGTCTTAGAACCAAATATCTCTTAGGGCTAACTAACGAGAGCCTTAGAGCCAAAAATTAATTTTGACTCTTTAGGATAAAATGATCAGAGAAATAAGATTTTCGTACGGGTTCAAATGGATTAAAAATTGGAACACTTAATTTTGTAACCATATTTTTTACATAAACTGTCTAAAGATGGTTGAAAAAATAAGTGTTCTAATTTTCAATCCATTTGAACCGGTGCAAAAATTTTATTTTTTTTATCATTTTATCCTAAAGAGTCATAATTACTTTTTGGCTTTAGGGCTCTCGTTAGTTAGCCCTAAGAGATACTTGGTTCGACGACTTTCTTCTGGCCTATTAACGAGAGCTCTAGAGTCAAAATTTAATTATGATTCTTTAGGATAAAATAATCAGAAAAATAAGATTTTCGCACTGATTCAAATGAATTGAAATTTGAAGCACTTAATTTTTTTTTCTCGATTTTCCCCCAAACCAAGCATTGTAGGCTTTTTTCCCAACCCTTTGCAGCCCCAAAATGACACAGTTTGGAGCACTACAACCATGTGGCGAGTTGGGTCGCCACAGACCCCGAGGCCGGGGCAGTGGGGTCTCTGCACCTTCTAAAACTTGTAAAGTTTTTAGAACTAAGATTTAGGTGAATGAATTAAATATTTATGATATCAAAGAAGAAATCCGTCACCAAAAGATGTAGAAAAGTAATGTTTTGTCCTCAATTCAACTAACTTTAATTTCTTGTTCCGGGCGTGACTGTCAAACGAGCAGTACTGGGACATCTTGAGGAATATTTATTTGGCTGCAAATCGGCTGAGTGAGGCAATGGTGGCTGTTGGTGGGACAGGTCCGTTCGGGGAATGCGTAGCAATTAACATCCACCGGAAGGTATGCTAAAAATTAGCTTGGATGGTGCACGGAAGAAGGATTCATTAATTAGTGTGGTTTGGCTGGAATGAGGTATTGTCTTTGGACTGAATTCCTCCATTGTGGTTACTTACTCCCTTATTAAGGCTTCATTTGTTTGGACGTAAAATGTTTTCTAATAAAATATTTTACTTATTTCAATGTTTGGTTGTATAAAAAATGAGAAAAATATTTTCCATCAATTGGACGAAATACTCAATTTGCTCGACCATCAATTCTGACCCACGTTCAATTCCAATAATCTCAGATCTCTCCACCGTTTAAACCCCCCTCTCTCTATACTATTTTGTTGATTTGTGAAAATATTTTCAAGTATCAACCAAACACCAGAAAACAAAAATTTGAAGTTTGTTTTCTGAAAAAACATTTTACATTGTAAAACATTTTACATCGAAACAAATGAAGCCTAAGACGTTTGTTCCTCGTGATCTGTTTTGATGAGTTATAGTATCAATTGTTATCGTTGAAAAAAAAAACTTTTTCCGCTCACATGAGTTGGCCTTGTTGGTCATATCAAGTAGAGTGTGGGGCCTACATGTATGTGAGAGGTTGTGTTTGAATTATTATGTAAGTATCATTTTTATAGAGAGAGAGAGGGGGGGGGGGGATGTCATACAATAATGATAACAACAATGCTGTTGCCAAAAAAGGAATTTCTCAAAAGCTATTAAACCAGATTAATAAAATTTCTCTCTGTTGAGAAAAAAAGAAGAAGCTATTAAACAGTGTGTATTATTTTTGGAGCCGTCCCCTCACCAGTTTCTTGTTCTAGTCACTGTCAAGTATTTTATATCTGGTCGAGAACTTCAATCACTTAAAAAATCATGTTGATCGGATACCGTTTGATATTTGATCGTCACACATTTTATATTGAAAAAAAACAAAATGTTCACACTAGATTCAAACATATTTGTATGTATTTTTCCAATATAAATGGGTGCCGATATGGTATCTAATCAACAAAATTCTTCATGTAGTTGAAGATCTCAACGAGGTCTACAACACGAATGGCTTTGATTGTTGTTGTGGGTCCGGAATGAGCTCACAAAAATGCAAACTGAACAATGAAGAGAAAAATCGAAAAAGAGCCAGATCCGTTTTTATTTTCATAAAATAAAGAAAAAGCACACACCCACATAGATCCAGGGACCCTGTAGTGAGCAAAGTCACTATAGGGTTACGTGAGCAGTTTTAGCCGTCCAAAATTGCTTTAAATGGTTCAAAAAAAAACTTTTCCAAGAAAGAATTATTCTTTTCCATAGAATAGTTTCTTTAAAATCCAAACCGTTAATTGTTGAGATAGACAGCTGAGATGCTCACTACAATCCTATAGTAACTCTACTCACTACCGGGGACCCCAATTCCTATCGATAGCCACACCCTTGTGGCTCTATGCCTCTGCTTGTACTGAACTCTAAAGCCCGGCTCATTACTGCCTTACCCGCATGAGAAAGTAAATATAGCCTAGGTAGAAGATCAAGCCCGCACCATTTTTCAACCCACCATCACACCACACTCACTTGTCACTACTATCACCACGGCGCACGTATGGGTGCCGCAGTCAACCCTTACACCACCCACCCCCAGCCAATTTTTGTGATCGTAGACTTGTTAAAAAAATAATTAGTATTATCGAATAACTGTAAGTGATTGATTCGATTATCTAATTTTTTTTCAAAATCCATTAAGATTCCAGAATTCTAAATTATGAAAAATTATCCGATTGAACTGATTTTTTGGAAAATAATTTTAAAAATTGTTTCAAGATTATTGAACAGTTGGAAATTATTTGTATAAGACGCCGAAGAGGGCTCCACACACCAATCTGTGCATAGATCATCGTATCATAATGAACAAATAATAGTAATTCTTTCTCAACTTTCTCTACCTTTTCCTTTTCAAGTTTAACTTTGTTTTGTTTTTGTTTTCTAATCATTACCATATTTCTCTCTTCAATCATTATCATATTTCTCCAATTATTACTTTCATTGCTCTCTATCTCTCCTTACTCATTACCACTCTTTCCAATCACTACCCTATTTCTCTCTCCACCTACTATCAAAACTAAATACCCAAAGATAAAAACCAAACGAAAGCTTAGTATTTTGTGTTTCTTTCCTCATTGCAGGATGGTCCTTGTGAAAAGATATAAAAAGGTTGGACAGAAATCATGCCCACACCTTTTTCAGCCCACCATCACACCACACTGTGACTACTACCACCACGGCGCAAGTATGGGTGCACCAGTCAACCCTATCCCCACCCACCCCTCAGTCCCTAGAGAGAGAACAAACAAAACATCATTTAAGAGAGAGAGAGAGAGAGAGAGAGAGAGAGTGAGTGAGTGAATGAGTGAATTAGGTAATAGGAAAGGAATGGGTGGGTGGTGGGGTGGGGAAGTCCTATGGTGGTAGCATTCTGGTGGAGTAATTGTTTGGGGCGCGCACTTCAACCCCCTGGCGCACTGTAGCATCACCCACCCTAACCCCACTCACCATCCACTCACCCGGTGGCCCATCCCCCTATTCCCACTCATTACTCCCCCCATGCCCCCCCCCCCCCCCCCCCCCACACACACACACACACACACAACCCTATCCCCTCAACCTCACCATAACCTCTCTCTCTCTCTCTAAAATCATGTCCTCTCCTCCTCTGCCAGAGAAACCCCCTCGAAAATTCCTAGCCCTTTGTTGGACCCAATCCGAAACCCTAGCCCTGATCGACGCCTACCGCGATCGCTCGTACGCCCTCCGCCATGGCTACCTCTGCATGGCTGATTGGGACGCGGTTCCTACCGCCGTCACCGGCCGCTTCCTCAACGTCTCCCCTGCCAAGACCTCCGCCCAGTGCCGCCACAAGATGGAGAAGCTCCGCCAATGCTACCGCACCGAGAAGCAGTGCTCCTTCTCCTTCCCAGGCCACTTCTTCTCCTCCTGGCTCTTCTTTGAGAACATGGACTCCGTGGCCGGCGACAGATCGAACCCGAACCCTAACCTTAATTTAGGTAACAAGAAGATCGACACCGCAAAGTCGAATCCGAATAATCAGGAAGATCTTAGGGGTAGGAATCCTAGCCCTAATTATTGTTCTAGGGTTTTGAATAATGGGTATGAGCCGTATTTGGAGGATGGATCTGATGATGATGTTGGTGATGATGCTGATTTGGGGGAGGGGTACGGTGTTAGGACCCCGATTGATGTGAAATTAGCACCCCCAGTGTTTAGGGCTAAGAAAATAGACTAGATGCATAGGAACTTCAGGCCTAGTTACAATTTGAATCATGGTGGAGGCAGTTCTGTCAACAACGGTGGTGGTTTTTGCATAAAACCCCCCAGATTTTACAATTTTGATGGTGGGTTATATGTGAAAATTTTTGGAGAGAGATTTCTAGTAGCGAAAGTGTTTAGGACTAAGAGGTCTGGGAAGAATGATGGGAATCCGTGTGCGAATCCCGATCCTAGGTTTGCGAATGGGTTTTCGTCGTCTATGGGATTAGGGATAGGGGATAAGAGTGGTGATAGAGGAGGTAAGAGAGAGAGGGATCCGATTGGAGACGTGGTTTCGTCGATTAAGCTTTTGGGAGAAGGGTTTGTGAAGGTGGAGCAGATGAAGATGGAGATGGCTAGGGAGATTGAGAAAATGAGGATCGAGATGGATATGAAGCGTAGCGAGTTGATACTAGAGTCGCAGCAACAAATTGTCGATGCTTTTGTTGCAGTGTTAATGGAGAAAAAGAAGAAGAAAAGGGAAAGCACACCAGCAATGCCGGAGTCATAGTTAAGATAATTGAGGTTTTCTATCTTAGTTTCTCTTAAAAGTTTCTTTCCAGCCTTTGGAAAGAATGGGATCTCTCTGCTCCTTTAATTAGATAGAGATGGGCTAGGAAGATTTGATCTTTATTGTGCTATTTAGTTTGGGCAAGTATTTATTATTCTATTAGACCATGGAACATTTTGGCAAGCCTTTAGATAGAGATGGTCAAGTTAGATTTGATATGTTCTTTTCATTTACTTTATGTTTCCACTGATCTGCAGTTCAAAATGCTGTTATGCTGTGTGTCCTTGATTTGTTTACTGCAATGTACTCCATCTTTGTTTAGAAGTTTCATGTTGTACAATAATTCTCTCTTTATAGAATGAATGAATATTGAGGCATTGAACTGGAGGTTTTTCTTCTAATTGCTGATGCTGATGCTGATCGTTATTTACTTTTACTAAGATTGAAATGGAAAAATACTTTGGGGAGTTTGTGGTGGCTAAAGTGTCTGTAGACAACAACTACAAAAACTTGGGAGCTGAGTTGGAACCTTTAGGAGTTGAGTATATTGATATTGAAATTTGTGTCTTGAACCACATATCTTATGTCTTCGATTTGAAAGCAACCGATTGAACTGTTGGATCGAATGTCAGGCATTGATTTGCAATTCTGTGCCTTTTCCCTAATTTAGTCAATTAGGTTGGTGTGTAAACTTGAAACTACATTGTTACAATGCATTGAGGAATTTCAAGATCCTTTTATTTGATGTAATGTGGTGAACGATAATATTAGTTGCAGTTAAAATTGACTGGTAAATAAAACAAGCCTTGGTTGCATTGTATTATAAAAGAACTTGTATCCTCTTTTTATGTAACTAGTGGATACAATTATATGCATATTTGATAAACTTAATTGCATTGTAATAGAGATTGAAGGTTTTCATTTTTCTTGGAGACGGTTCAGAAATGAGGTAGCTTATGGACTTAATGACTGGTTATCACGCTTTTTATGTTTGTGACTCTTGTGGGGTCAATCTATGCGGACTTTGATCGGCCTTGTGGACGGTGAGATTGGTCAGTAGGAATTAGTCAGTTATGCACATAAGTTTGTATGCACTTTATGGTATCAAAACATCGACTACACTGAGGTAACTGTTGGATTGTTTTGTTGGTTCAACAGATTCAGTTTCTTTGCTCTAAACTTAAGGTTTGTGGATATAGTCAAGTCTTGATTATTATACAGCTACTTACCGAATTCACTTAGAATGCTGGTTGGGTATTTGCCAAATCAAGGCATATTTTCTAGCAAATCTCATGAAATATAACTGCAATTCTGGTGACACTCTCCTCACAGCAGTGCAGGCCCCTTAATATGTGGTAGATCTTGATGATGGTCGATCCCACAATTGTCGCCAAATTCTGTACTTCTTTTTTTTTTTTGGGTACACCAGAAATTTCTGTACTGTTTTCTAAAGACCACCCATAACGTACAGTATCTTAGTTTGATTCAGCCAGTCTCTTTTATGACCGAGAAAGCAAATGAGTAGTTACAAGGAGAATCGGTCTTGCTATTGTCAGCCCACTGGGCTGACGATAAGCACATTAGAAGGCAAGAAAATATGTATTTCTGTTTATTTTTTACACCCTTTAATACACATTTATACACCTACTATTGTAAGCCCATTGGGCTTATTTTCGAATTTTTCTTTTACTATTTTGCCCCTTCTTCTTAACTTTTTGTGTACATGTCAATTTTTAGTAAAATTTATGTTTTTAGAATCAACTCCTGACCCATATTATTTTGGACAAAAATACCCTTGGCTATGTGAACTGGCTTTGAGGACTGCCAATTCTCATAGCCAGTTAACATAATATTTCGAACAAAAATATCCCTGCCAGTTCACATGGCCCGAGTTAACATATTATTTTGGACAAAAATACCCTAGAACTATGGCTATGAGAACTGGGGCTATGAGAGCTATATTTTTAGAATCAATTTTTGAATCATATTAATTCAGAAAAAAATAGCCTTGGCTATGTGAACTGCCAAGTCTCATAGTCAGTTTCAGTTCTCAAAAAGAACTGGCTATGTGAACTGAGTTATGAGAACTGGCTATGTGAACTGTCAATTCTCATAGTCAGTCCTATGAGAACTGACTGTTCTCATAGAGAACTATCTTTGTGAACTGGTTAATAGAACTGGACTATGTGAATTGGCTATATTAATTGAAAAATACACAATTCACATAGTCTTACTACACACTAAAAAACACAGTTCTCATAAAAATACACGATTCTAATAGACAGTTCTCATGAATAATACATAGTTTTCATAGCAAAATGCGCAGTTCTTATAGAAAAATACACAGTTCTCATAGAAAATGTACACACGAACAAAAATTGAACAAAAACAAAAAAGGTAATCAAAATCAAATATAGTTATAAATGTTCTCACCGCCATGTCTTAAAAAAGTAATCAAAGTAAAAAAAATGAAATAGTTCACATACGAAATAAATTAATTTAGAATTGAATTTTTAACTGTCAAGTCTTATAGTCAATTCTATGAGAATTGATTGTTCTCAAAGAGAACTAGCTTTGTGAACTGGTTATAAGAACTGGACTATGTGAACTGAAAAATACACTGTTCACATAATCTTACCACACACTAAAATATACAGTTCTCATAAAAAATATATAGTTTTCATAGAAAATACACGGTTCTAATAGACAGTTCTCATGGATAATATACAGTTCGTATAGAAAAATACGTTGTTTTCATAGAAAAATACACAGTTTTCATAGAAAAATACAGTTTTCATAGAAAATACATTGACAAACAAAAATTGAAGAAAAACAAAAAAGGTAATCAAAATTGGAGCGATTCTATTTTTGATTTTGTTCTTTCGTACGTACTCACCCAAAAACCTCTCTCTCACCTCAAGTTTAAATCAGCGGACATTCAATCTCTTTCCACTTCTTTCTCATAGAATCTTCAGCATCCTTCCTCTCTGCTGACACCATTTCCACCACAATAACCAAGAAAGTTCAATAGCAAAGCATCCAAAGTAACCACTCAAAAAAGGTATTTCTGTAAAATTAATCAGAATATTTTCAATTTATCCAAAGAATCAAATAAAATACTTACGTACACGTTAGTGGAATTTACAATAGCAGATATAAACAAGCAGATCGGAGAACACCAGCACAACCAGCGCTGCCACCACGTGCTGGAACTTGCAGCGCGAGTTCCTTACCTCGCCAGAGCACTTTGCCGACACTGACTTCTTCCACCGCTTCCTCCAGCGCCGGCGTGCAAACAATCGGCGACTCCACCACCAGTCTTCTTCTCCATCCTCGTCGGGGAAAAACTAAGGGAGACGCTGAGATCAAACAACGTCGCCAGCGATCGGCTCTGCCTCGATGGGTTGAGCCCTCCATTGCTGTCGCTGATGACAGATTCTGTTGAGGGAGTGTTGGTGAAGGATGCGAAGAGGATTTTGGTGTTTTCGAAGTTGGAGAGGTTGAGATCCGCGGTTAGAGAGACGTCGACGAACTCGATTTCGTACGGGAAGTTTGTGAAGGATCTGTCGCGGAGAGAGAGAGAGAGGCATCAGTGGGATTCGTGGAAAGATCGTGGCTCTGGTTTTGAAGGAGCGTGGTTGGATTGAGGGTATAAAAGTCAGGATGCAAATAACCGAGCCTGTGGAAGTTTAGGAAAATATTTCAGGGTTGGGTTCAAACTGAACCTAAAAAATAGGGGCGGCCTCTAATTTTCTATAGTTGTTAATAGGCATGTAAAGCAAACTAGCGTTTGTGCCCGTTCGATGTATGGGATAAAAAAAATTCCTTTGGTTTATTTTCCATCCTCTGTATCAAATGGACAAAAATGCTAGTTGATAAAAATAATAGTTTAATATTTTATCCGGTCTCGTGTTCGATGCATGCTAGCATTGGTCTCATTCTCCCTTACCTTTTTGGTATCAATTATAAAAGTATTACAAAATGATATATGCTTCGATGTGAACAAGTTAAATTCTACAAGAGATGAATGTTTGAAGACATACTTTGCCAAGCTAAAAAAATAGTATGAAACATCAAGGGGCTTCCGTGACAATTCATTGTGCGGGCATAATTCATACTTCTGCGACTATAATTACAAGAAGATCAAGTGCTTTAAAAATCCTGTATTGTTTAGTTATTTTGGGGTAAAGAATTGTTTTAAGGCCCATTATACCAATTTGTAACAAGCCCAGTCCATCTCATTTTTCCACAACAATTCTAGTTCAGCCCATTCTTTTTTTTAACACCTCAGGTCCAGCTTCATTTTTTAGTGGGACAAAATTGCCCCTTCTTTAATAAACTGCAAACGATACGTTATACTAACTGACGATTACGAGAGAGAAAGAGAGAGAGAGAGAGAGATTGCGCAGTGTAGATCGATCAAGATTTCTCACCAGTTTGTGCGAGCTCTTTCGTGCAGTCTAGATCAAGACACAAGATCCTTTTCTCCGTTGATCCGAGCTCGAACTAAATCGATATGAGAAAAGGTTCATTTTAAGATGATTTCTTTTTGTTCTAATTTGTTCTAATCGATTATAGAAAAGGTTTTGATGACAGTGTTTGATTTGATGATACTTAAATGTTCAATTGTGACTTTGATGATAATGTTTGTTTTATGCCTTTGATGATAATGTAAGTTTTATTGTACCTTTGAGTTGAATGTTCAGTTTGTTCTTTCAATATCAACTTCTTAGGAAAGCTAACTTGACTATTGTGGCCCTAGTTCCTAAGGTCCCTATTCCATCGAAAGTAGGTGACTTTAGACCTATCTCTTGCCGTAATACAATTTACAAATGCATCTCTAAAATCCTTGCAAGAAGAATTCAGGTAGTACTTCCTAATTTAATAGATCCTGTGCAATCAGGCTTTGTTAAAGGGAGAAGGATTGCTGATAATATCTTCCTGACCTGGGAACTCATGAGAGGGTACCATAAATCATCTCCCTCTCCTAGGTGTGCCATGAAAGTGGATATCATGAAAGCCTATGACAATGTGAGATGGGAATTCCTTTGGGATGTACTAGCTACTATGAACTTTCACTCGACCATGGTTAAATGGCTTCAGGCTTGTGTCACCACTGCTAATTACTCGATAAGTATTAATGGTGAAGCCACTGGGTACATTCATGGGAAGAGAGGGCTAAGGCAGGGGAATCCTTTGTCCTCATACTTGTTTGTCATTGTGATGGAAGTACTCACTTTGTTGAGAGAGAAATCCCTTCTTTCGGATTTTCACTTTCATTGGAGATGTGGTAATACCAAGATTATCAACCTATGCTTTGCTGATGATCTGATGATTTTCTGTAAAGGAGATCTGTCTTCAGTTATTCACATTCATGATGCTCTCACTGAGTTTCAGGAAATGTCAGCCCTATCCCCTAGTCCTGGGAAGAGTAGCATCTTCTTCTCTAAAGTTAATGCCACCTCTAGGCTAGCCATTTTGAATGTCTTAGAGTTTAAAGAAGGTGCACTACATGTTAGATATCTTGGTGTACCTCTTATCTCCGCTAAACTCAAAGCCTCTGACTGTCAACGCTTAGTGTATAGCATTACTGCTAAAACAAAGTGTTGGACAAATAGAGATTTAACATATGCTGGTAGGGTGCAGTTGATAAAGAATGTTCTGTTTTCCATGCAAACCTATTGGTCCTCCTTATTTATCATCCCTAAAAAGGTGATAAAAGAGGTGGAGGCTATTCTAAGAGCATTTCTTTGGTTAGGCCCTGATCTCAGGAGAACTGGTGCTAAGGTCTCTTGGGAACACTTATGCTCTCCTAAACAGGAGGGAGGTCTTGGGTTTAAATCCATGCAAACATGGAATAAGGCGGCCATTGCCAAACATATATGGTTCCTCATTTCTGGAGGGGAACAGTCCATGTGGTGTCAATGGGTCAAATCCTACTTAATAAAAGGGAGGAACTTTTGGAATCTAAAAATCCCTAGATAATGTACTTGGGTTTGGAGGAAGTTACTAAACCTCAGACCTTTGGTGCAACCCTTTATTATTAGTATGTTAGGTGATGGCCATTCCACTTCCTTGTGGTATGATAATTGGCATCCACTTGGCCCCTTGATAGCAAACTTTTGTGCCAGGATTGCTTTAGATTCTGGTATACCTCGGGATGCTACTGTATCCCACATTATCCACAATTCAAATTGGGCTTTTCGCATTACACAAACTATTGATCTCAATGAGATCAGAAGATCCTTACCACCTCTTCTCTCCTCCAGGTTGGATGAGTCAGATTACATTAGATGGTCTCTTAATGCAAATGGCCAGTTTTCAATTGCATCATTATGGGATAAATTGAGAACTTCCTTCCCCAAAGTTGGGTGGCACAAGTTGGTGTGGTTCTCAGGCCACATACCAAAGTGTAGCTTCATTACTTGGCTGGCTGTACAGCAAAGACTATCCACTGCTGATAGACTTATGTTGTTTGGTGTTACCAACTCCACTCAGTGTAGCTTTTGTCAAGGAAGTGAAAGTCATGACCACCTTTTCTTTAATTGTCCATTCTCCCAACAGGTGTGGGGCAATATGCTTACCAAACTTCATGTAACTTGGCACTCTCGACCATGGTCTAAGTGGGTCACTTTTCTCTCAAACAAAAAGGGCAAATCTTTTAGTGTTGTACTTGCCAAACTGGTTTTTACAGCTACAGTTTATCATGTGTGGATTGAGAGGAATATAAGGAAATTTCAAGGCACATCTTGTTCTGGGGAGGTAGTTGCTCATAAAATTTATTCCATGGTGAGGGCGAGACTTTTATCATTACAAGCGTTGCCATCATCTCAAGCTGAATGGGTGGTAAATGAATGGAATCTTAGTAGCCAATAATATCTTGGTGTGGTTGGAAGTTAATTTCACAAGAGTTTTTCATTTATTTTCCTACCCTTATCTTCTTAGCTTGTGATTTACCCTTGGGAAAATTTGCCAGGTGCTGCCATTGTGGAGGGACTGAATTATGGGCTACTATTACTTCTATGTACAAGGTAAATACCTTACTCTTAAGTAGCTGCTTCTGCATTTGTTCGTGTGCTCTTAAATATTGGTCTGATGTGCGGATAACATTGAAGGCTGACTACTCCATTTGGGGGTAGCTGTTACCACTTTCTTTCAGTTCTAATATATTTGTGTGTTGACCATGAGTAGTGTGATTGCTTCCCCATTTCTTTTAAGAGGAGATAATATCTAGTGGGGTAATTATGTGAGTTCAAGCGGAGGGAGAGGGTGGAGCCATTCTTTCCTTGTCCTGTGTGAAAAGTAGAGAGGAAGGTGAGTATGTCGAGGGCGTCTTTGGTTGGTGAGCATCTATAAGGGCAAGTGAATCTCTTTCCTTCCTGTCCTTTGAATGCTTTTGTTATCTGATATGGCTTTAAAGTCAAGAGGATGTGTATGATGAATCCTTGGATCAGTTGTGGCTCCAACTGTGATCTTTTAATTGTGCTGCTGTTGATCAATGATGAATCCTTTTACTGCTACTACTGCTTTCAGCTACTACTATTTGTTGTTTGCTGCTGTTGGCTGCTGTTGTAATGGTAGCAAATTGCTGTTGTTTGTTGGCTTCTCTGTTTTGGCTGCTGTCAAGCTAAGATGGTCTGTCTATGGCTGCTTCTGGAATTGCTACTGCAATTTTCTTGGGTTATGGCTGCTACTGTACTCTGTTTCCTATGCTAGTGTCCAGCAAACTACTGTTAATGCAACTGATATGTTGATGCTACTACGGCTTCTGCTGCTGCTGTCAACAAACTACTGTCCAGCAAAGGAGAATTGCATCGTCGTCAAGAGGTAGAAGTCTCCCATTGTCCGACGTGATTATGTATTTTGGACAGATTTCAGAAATCAGTTGAGGCTTTCAAATGTTCAAAAACTATATTTAATTGGATCTCAATAGTAATATGTCTGATGCCTGCAATTGTCATGTTGGCTCCTTTCCTATCAGTCAGGTTACACCATGTGTAATTCTTTGGCCATCTATTTTGTCTCCCTCTGTTAGATGGATAGGAAACAAATGTTTGTATTGCTCCTAGTCCTATGTAGCCATTTGGCGTAGGTTATCACTGTTTTTTTCTTTCTTTCTTTCTTTTCCTCCTGGGGTATGCCCCTTATAGGCCGTATATTTGGTTAGCCTCTTTTTAATTTCAAGCTGTTTTACCCAAAAAAAAAATGAACATAGGATTCCCAATAACCACTCTCCTCCAAACCTTTTGCGCCATAGCAATAAACTGTGGGTGGTCAGCTAGGAAATCAAAAAATTTAAAAGGTTTACTAGAATTCCTATGACCAGGAAGGATGGTTGTAATGGCTGGGGAATGATCAGATATCCCAGGAGTGAAAAAATGAGCAATGGAACAATTGAAGACCCTTATCCAATGCTCATTAACTAACACTCGATCTAGTTTTGTGCTGACAAAATGAGTGGGATCCTGCTTGTTGGCCTAAGTGAGGAAGCAGCTAGAGTACCTAAGATCATCAAGTTGTGCATACAAGCAATTATTAAACTCATCCATATAAGAGGGCCAAGAAACAGTGCCCCATACTTTTTCTCTAGGGAATCAAATGACATTGAAACCACCAAGCACTATCCAAGGGGATGATGAACCTAGATGATGTAGACTTGACCAAAGGGCTTGCCTACTCAAATAATTGTTCTCTCCATATACAAAAGTTGCAAAGAAGGATGGATCTCCACATTTAGGTTGCACTTCACAATGAATAAACTGATCTGACTAATCAATAACCTGAATTTGGAGAACATTTGAGTCCCAACACACAAAAATCCTGCCCAATGGAGCATGAGGATAGTTCACAAAATTCCATTGAGGGCAAACATACTTCATCACCCTACTAGCCTTATCTTCCTTTATTTTATGCTCTAATAAATCCAAAAGTGAGAGCTTGTTATTATTCACAAAACTGTTAACCTCCTTTTGTTTAATTAGGTCATTAAGACCCCTAATGTTCTAAAAGCCAATATTAAAGGGTTGTTGAGCCATAAAATAAACTTAAAGCAAAATGGAAAATGTAAATGGCAGAATATGAAAGAATTAAGATACTGCCTTAACAAAAGGATGAGGATGCAAATGAGCTAATTCCTGCCCCTGGAGCGAGAACTTAGAGATTGTTCCCATGCAAGCTTCTTCATTCTTCTTTGAGCTTATCTCTGAACCTTGTGGAATTTCCCCTGGAGATCATCCTTTGTGGCTTTGACCCTTACCTCTGAACCTTGGAGATCCGGTGGCTTAGGAGAGAGGGATTGATTCATATCAAAACCCATGTCAGTCGCACGTACTGCAGAAGTTGAGGGTTCTTTTGCACTGATAGTGTCCGCCAATATGAATTGCATTTGCAGATCAGCTTCATGGGTGCTACAGACTACACCTTCTAGAACCTCCAACAATTCTCCCTTAGATTCATTCTCCCTCGCTGAAACTGTATCAATTGAATTACTACCTTGTGGCTGTTTAGGCAGAGATCTAGTTTAAGAGGAATCCATTGGTGCCTGAATGGGATCAGTTGATCATTGTTCTAAGGCAGCTATCTGCTTGCCATTACCTGCTTCAGACTCAAATTGGAAGGCAGATTTTAGAGAGTAAGAAGTGGCTCCCTTAGTACAACGTTCTGTTGAGTGACCAATACATGGCAATGCTTACAAATGGGGGGGGGGGGAGGACTAGATATTCAACAGCAACAAAAATAGCCTCACCTTCCACTGTGATTGCCACCTCATCAAGGAGGTCTTGTCAGCACTAATATCAATATAGATTCTAGCTGAAGTGGACTTAGTATGCAAGAGGCCATGCTGTTTGGGGGTGCTTTGGTATGGTATGGTACCGTTTTGGTATGGTATGGTACCATAACGGTGCTTTGGTACCGTTTTGGTATGGTATGGTACCATATGGGTGTTTTGGTACGGTATTGTACCGTATGGGAGCCTTCGTACAGTGTGGTACCGTTTTTGTAAGGTGTGGTACCGTTTTGGTATGGTGTGGTACCGTATGGGTGCTTTGGTACATTTTGGGAAGGTATGGTACCGTTTTGGTATGGAATAGTACCATAAGGGTGTTTTGGTACGATATTGTACTGTATGGGTGCTTTGATTTATTTTGGTAAGGTATGGTACCGTTTTGGTGTGGTATGGTACCATATGGGTGTTTTGGTATGGTATTGTACTATATGGGTGCTTTTGAACTGTATGATACCGTTTTGGTATGGTATGGAACCGTATTCGTGCTTCGGTACGTTTTGGGTGTGGTGTGGTACCATTTTGGTATGGGATGATATCATATGGGTGTTTCGGTACAGTATTGTACCGTATGGGTGCGTTGGTACATTTTGGTAAGGTATGGTACTGTTTTTGGTATGGTATGGTACCATATGGGAGTTTTGGTACGGTGTTGTAGTGTATGGGTGCTTTGGTATGTATTGGTAAGGTATGGAACCATTTTGGTATGCTATGGTACCATATGGGTGTTTTGGTAGCGTATTGTATCGTATGGGTACTTTGGTGCGGTATGGTACCGTATGGGTGTTTTGGTATAGTAATGTACTGTATGGCTGCTTTGGTACGTTTTGGTACGGTATGATACCGTATGGGTGCTTTGGTACGGTATGATACCGTATGGGTGCTTTGGTGTCGCTTTGGTATGGTATGCTATCGTATGGGTGTTTTGGTACGGTATTGTACTGTATGGGTGGCTTTGTACAGTATGGTACCGTTTTGGTATGGTATGGTACCGTATGGGAGCTTTGAAACATTTTGGGAAGGTATGGTACCGTTTTGGTATGGTATTGTACCATATGGGTGTTTTGGTACGGTATTGTTCCATATGGGTGCTTTGGTTCGTTTTGGTATGGTATGGTACCGTATAGGAGCTTTCGTACATTTTGGGATGGTATGGTGCTGTTTTGGTATGGTATGGTACCATTTGGTTGTTTTGGTACGATATTTTACCGTATGGGCACTTTGGTACGTGTTGGTAAGCTATGGTACTATTTTGGTATGGTTTTGTACCATATGGGTGGTTTGTTTTGGTATTATACCGTATGGGTGCTTTGTTATAGTATGGTACCGTATGGGTTTTTTGGTAAGGTATGGTACCGTTTTGGAATGGTATGGTACCATATGAGTGTTTTGGTATGGTATTGTACCGTATGTGTGCTTTGGTACGTTTTGGGATGGTATGGTATGGTACCATATGGGTATTTTGGTACGGTATTGTGCCGTATGGGTGTTTTGGTATGGTATGGTTACTGTTTTGTTATGGTATGGTATTGTATGGGTGCTTTGGTTCATTTTGGGATGGTATTGTTCCGTTTTTCTATGGTATGATACCATATGGGTGTTTCGGTACGGTATTGTACCGTAAGGGTACTTTGGTACGTTTTGGTATGGTATGGTACCGCATGGGTGCTTTGGTACGTAATGGGAAGGAGTGGTACTGTTTTGGTATGGTATGGTACCATATGGGTGTTGTGGTACGGTATTGTATCGTATGGGTGCTTTGGTACATTTTGGTAAGTTATGGTACCGTTTTGGTACGATATGGTACCCTATGGGTGTTTTGGTACGGTATTGTACCATATGGGTGCTTTGGCACGTTTTTGGAAGGTATGGTACCATATGGATGTTTTGGTACGGTATTGTGCCGTATGGGTACTTTGGTACGTTTTGTTTAGGTATGGTACCGTTTTGGTTTGGTATTGTACCATATGGGTTTATCCGTTTCCCCAACAGAGTTCAAACTCTTTTCCGATTATCTTGTGATGGTCTTCCTATCTTCGATCTCTCGATGCACGATATTTTTATATACTTGTCTGTATTTTCTGTTTGTTTTCTTCTGGATAGCCTTAACAGTTTATCTAGAAATACTTGACTTTACCTGTAGGGGTTCGATTTGATGGGACCTTGACTGTAGTTCTTGTTAGGTTCCTTCCTTCGCGGCTCCGCGCTCTTGCTGCTGGACCTGCAATAAGTCACTAGGGCTAGGGTAGCCCAGTGACCCTCCGACGACCAATTTAGATCTCAGGGGAAGAATGCTGATCTTGGGTTAGGGTAGGATGGCATACCTCTCCAGGTGAGTATCCATTTGTATTTATAGACCTAGGTTTTACTTGGCCTCCAAGCTAGCGCGTGGAGGATACGCTCGGGTAACCGCCTCGGGTGACATCATATGTGACGAATGGGGCAAAGCGATTACGAAGCACATGGCCAGATCTGATCCCAATGATTACGCTTGCCGCACAATCCTCATGGGCCCCATCTGGCGTAACTACTTCACTTGGGCGGCTTCGGGAACATTGAAACAGATACACTCTGTGCTATTAATAATTAATGAAGCAAGCAAAGGGGTCTTGTTATCGAGCGATAAATCGAACAGCACATAGGGACCTTTAGCTTTTACCTAGTTGCGGCCATGCCCCTCAAAGGGCATTGGTTCAAACCACTTGGCTCGGTTACCGAGACGGTAAACAAGGGCACCACAATAGCCCTTCAACTTTCTAGAGCATCTCTTCTTGGCTTTAGGGAGTTGACCCTTCTTGAACCACCATGCTTGAATCTTGTTCACTAAGGTTACCGAGACGACGAATGACTTGGGTAGTTGTCGGACTACTGGCCCCAATTTTCGAGGGCACGTATCGATCATCGCCGAGGTGCCAAAAGTTTATAGCTGTCTCGGCACGTGCCGTGTCAGATGATTGGTACAAAACGTCTTTTCGGGGGCATGTTTCATCACGCCAATGTCTCGGTAATCCGATGCTCCATCCTCGGTGCAGAACCTCCACTACTGACCGTCCAATGAGAACACGTGTCAAAGATCCAACGGCTCGGTGCACGACGCTTTGTTTCCCGCGTAGCCCTTCGAATGCTCCACTATAAAAGGAATGACAATAGAGTTAATCGGCCATCATTGCTCTCTATCATTGATGAACTGTTGCCGCTCGTTCAACCCAACCTTCGATCGAGATTTGGAATGCTTTGGAGGCAGATCTCCACACGAAAACCAGGTATGATGAACTCTAGACATTGGACTTCATGTATTGATTGTTTTTTTCAAGTTTTTCATCGTTTCTGACATGCATTGCGAGTGAGCCACTGCTCGCCGGCATTTGGTTCAGGGCGGCGCTGGATTCCTCCGGCGTTGTTCATGTTCTTCCTGAGGCCTAAATCCTTCCCGAGGCTTGAACTCATCCCGATGCCAATCTTCATCCCGAGACCATAGGAATAGTTACAGACCACAGGGACTCTTCCCAAGGAGGAGTGCTCTTGATAAAGTCTGAGACCTAGAGACCCCAAGGAGCGACGACCATTTTGTCCCAAGCATTAGATCCTTTTGCTTTCCCCTAGGCATATAGCTAACGGGTTTTTGCATACTCTCCTCTTTATTAGGTAAGGGCGAATGATCGTTGAACTCTCTTCGGACAGCTCCAGTAGTTCAGGCTCTTCACTTGTTGAGATTCCCGAGGACATCGTTCAGGTGGTTCGGCTTCGGGCATTCTGCCTAACACCGGTTGATCATATCGAGCTAGTTGACCACTTTAGAGCTCCTCGCGAGGTTACGACATTTGATCCTCGGGAGATGGAGGTCCCCAGCACATCAAACCAAGGATCGGGACCATTTGCGAATTCCCTCGAGGAGGTCCGGGGATGTAGGAGACCGATGAGGCCTTGTCCCTATCGAAATCAATACTTCAATGGCATCCCGGCCTCCTACGCTGAGTTCAAGAGATTTTATAGCATTCCTCCGGATGTCAAGGTCCCGCTGCTTCCGAACACCGACCCCAAGGATCTCCCTCACCGACAGGGGGAATTGATTTTTCCCTTGATGGCAATCACTGAGGGGGGAATCAAATTTCGCCTCCACCAATTTGTGCGACAAGTGCTCCGAATCCTAACTCTCACCTCATCCCAACTTACGGTGAATTCCTACTAAATCATTACCAGTATCATAGAGCTGAGGAAGCAGTACAATTTGACCTTCGGGCTGGAAGCACTCTTCGGAGTATACATGTTAGGGGTCAACCAAGAAAACGCTCGGTACTAGCTCTCCTGCCGGACGGGGTACGACACATTTTTGATTGATCGTTTGCCGGACTCCGAAGAGTGGGTGAGTATTTATGTCTCAGTCTCTAGGAACTTCATGTTCAGGCCCGGAGAGAGCATTGATACTGCGACCATGGTCCAATTCAAGACCGAAACTCCTGGTCGGTAGATTTCTTTCCTTAGTTTATATTTTGCATATATTGTTATGCCTTGTATATACTGACTTTGCTATCTCCCTTTTCGTCAGTTCTTTGCAGTTGACGGGGTCGTGTAAGGGCTTTGGGAGAGGGCAGTCCGGGCTCGCATCACAACTGCTTACGCCATCCCACTCACGAGCCGATACGCCCCAGACCTGCTCGGTTACGTCCCCACCTACATGAGCTATCTGAAGAAGAGACCGAGACACCAGGGGGTTCCGAGAGCGGGGCGGGGACGAGGAAGAGGAGGAAGACGAAGAGGCACACCTGAAGCGGAAAGGAGCACCTCCGGGCCTCGGGGAACTATACGTGAGGAGGTTGACCGAGAAAGGCCTGAAAGAACCGGGCTAAGCGGGGAAATGGCCGGCTGAGGCAGGAAAGTGCTGAATTTGAGATGCCAAAGGCCGAGGGGCCGAGGCGCAGGCTCTGTCTCTGGTACGCCTAGTGCCGGGACCTCGATGGCGGCTCCCGTTTCTCCACAAGGGCCCCCAGAGAAGAGGGCTCGGTATGAGGAGGGAGACGCCGATCGGAGTAAGGAAACAAAAACCATCCTCATTGCCGAGGAGGAGGAAGAAGAGTGGGGGCGTGAGACTGGTGGAGAAATCGATACCGAGACCAGGATCCAACCGAGGGATCTCCTTTGGGCTTCGGAGTTCCGCCATTATGCCGGACGCCAGATCCACCATGCCGACAGTGTTTCCAATCTTAGTATGGCATTCGGGGTGCTCCGGGCTTGCATTCTGCCGAGGGATACCAAAGCCATGCAAGGCTGCCCCGAGGACCTCACCGGGGAAATCCTACAGGCACTCCTCAATGTAAGTTTTGCAATATTTCATTTCTTCCCCTGAATTGGGAACTTTACTCTTGTAATACTTCCATTTTCTTGTTGGCAGGCTGGCGCTCGGGCCCTGACCATCAACGAAAGAAGTATAGCCCAGGAACAAGAGATCGAGAGCTTGAAGCAGGCCCTTGCACAGAGGGAGGATGATCTAAAAATGGCTCGGGAGACCTGCGACCTCTACCTGGCAGACTTCCAAACGTGCGACCGAGAAAGGGTGCTGGCTGAAGGCTGGGCTACAAAAGCCGAGGAAGATGCCACTACTCTGAGAGTTACCCGAGCCCGAGAAGTCGATGCTGTGAAGGAGAAGGGCTTTGATGAAGGTTGGAATGCGGCCGGAGTGGAATATAAGAAACAATTCCGGGAGATTGAGGCCGAGATGCATAGGGAGCATTTCTTGGACGAGCTACGCTACGGCCATGAGACCCTGCTAAGCAAACTCAATCTTTCAGAGGGTTCAGAACTCCGAGCCATCCGCCAACCGCCTCCCGAGGAGCTCGTGCTTCCCGAGGAAAAGGATGAGGTTGTGACAAATCCTGAGGCAGAGATTGCCCCCGAGGAACAAGCTGATCCCAACGGCACTACTCTGGTTGACGCTTAGGATCACTTGAGTCCATTGTTTGCTTTGGAAACGTTTTTTGAATTTTGATTTACCTTTGACTGGACGGTTCCGGACATTTGGAGTTTGCCATTCCAGGGTTTGTAAATATTTCCTGCTATAATAGGCGCTGAATGCCTGGCCGAAGCCTAATCACTTGTAATGGTTTAAGTAAGATTTAAACTTGCTATTCATTTTGTAACTTGTGTGAATGAGTATTTTCTTTTCCTGAACGTTATGTTTATCTTTGAAATGCTTGTATGAATTTATGGTTGCTGCTAGGGAGTTGTTCCCCCTGCTTCAGTGAGACTTGTAGAATTGTAAAACAAGTTTAACCGAAGCATGAACCGAAGCATTCGCCAAGCATACTTAGATAGTTCGGAAAAAAGATGGTTTGTGGGTGCCCTCGGCTTCGAGCTGGCCTGCTGTGTTAAACAAGCAGGGAAGGAATCGAAGCATAGGTCAATTTCTGAAGCACCTACCTCTGGCAAGGTTGGGAGGGGTCAAGTGACCTAATCCGAAGCAAGTATGTAGCAATTTTGAATTTCCATGCCCGTACTTCAGGTCAGGGTGGCTCAGCTAATTGTTAGGAAATTAGTGGAGTGATGGACACTCATGATAATGTAGGGTTACTAGGGGATGTGGGCTGGTGTCCCGAAGGGGAGGTGGCATCAGCTAGGAGTTCAAGATGCAATGAATCCGAGTAGTGGGTGACTTGTTGGTGGGTCAGAATAAGGGGCTCGGGAAAAAGCCGAGTATCCTTAAGGTGAGCGACTGAAAGTCCAGACGACTGCGAAGGCTAGGGTGACTTTGTGGGGATTTTGTTCGAGGGTATTACCTAGGAGAAGACATTACCCCTGAAGTCGATATAAAACGGTCCGAGTGACAACGAACCGAGTGGAAAAAGTAAACAACAGAAACGGAAATAACAAGCATTGGCAAGAAAAGAAAATTCTCATTGATACTTGTTTGGTACTATCGTTACATAAGCAAGTTGTCCCAAAACAAAATTACTTAGAAGATAAATACTGATAAAAAAGGAAGTCGACGGGTCCTTGGAACTGAGGCGCTGCTAGCCATATAACTTCTTCAGGTTATTTGCGTTACAGGACTCAGCAATAGGAGAACCGTCCAACTTCTCTAGCTTGTAATTTCCTGAACCGAGGTGCTTGAGGACTCGGTGGGGGCCCTCCCAATTGGGCATTAGCTTCCTTTTCTTGGACTTCTCCACCACTTTCTTCCAGACGAGGTCATCAGGCTTGAACGACCTAAGACGGACGCTACGGTTGTAGCCCTTGGCAACTTACTGTTGGTACGACGCAAGCCTAATCCTTGCATTTTCACGTTCCTCCTCGGCTAAGTCGAGGTCTGAAGCGATGTTGTCATTATTCACCGACTCATCGAAATTTTCAGTGCGCATTGATGGGAGCTCAACTAGGAGGGGAATGGCAGCCTCCATTCCAAATGCCAAGGAAAGGGAGTGCGAGCGGTGGATTGCCGAGGTGTAGTTCGGTAGCCCCGGAGCACCCTAGGTAGCTCCTCGGCCCATTTTCCCTGTCGTGACTCAAGTCGGCGCTTTAGTCAAGATGAAATTGCCTTGTCTGCAGCCTCAGTCTGCCCATTGCCCTGGGGGTAAGCCGGAGTGGATGTGTCTCATTTGATGTCGTACTCGTCCAATAGGGACTGGTATTTCTTCATAGTAAACTGCTGTCTGTTGTCTGTGATAATGGCGAAGGGAACACCGAAGCGAGAGATGATATTTCGCCAAACGAAACGAATGACGTCTGTTTCTTCAATAGTGACCAAGTGCTCGACTTCGACCCATTTAGAGAAATAGTCAGTGGCGGTTAAAAAGAACTTGAACTCACCAGGAGCAACGGGGAGCTTGTCGACGATATCCATGCCCCATTGAGAGAAGGGCCAAAGTCTAGTGAGAGGGCTAAGGTCACGAGCCGGTTGGAGGATAATGGGGGCGAACATCTGGCACTTCCGATAACGCTTGA
This sequence comes from Rhododendron vialii, assembly GCF_030253575.1. Lineage (NCBI taxonomy): Eukaryota > Viridiplantae > Streptophyta > Magnoliopsida > Ericales > Ericaceae > Rhododendron > Rhododendron vialii. The sequence continues at coordinate 4,102,104 of NC_080567.1, forward strand.
CAAACTCTTCAGAATCCTTCTTTATTGTTGGCCACCAATACCCCTGGGAGATGGCTCGGTGAGCGAGGGACCGTCCACCGGAGTGACAACCACTGTCACGGGCGTGGAGCTCTTCAATGATGCCTGGTACTTGGTGGGGATATGCAACTAGCAGATACGGGCCGGTGAATGATCTTTTGTAAAGCTTGCCATTCAGATTGAGCCAAAAGAGTGCGGCTTTATTGCGGAGTCGGTGAACGTCCTTCTTGTCGGTGGGGAGGGCATCATCTCCCAGGTAGCCAATGATTTTATCCATCCAGCTTGGACCAAGCTCTATGCTGAGTACCTCTTGGCTCAATACTTCAAGTTCAAAACTGGGCTTGTCAATGGAGCTGAAGGAGATAGAACGATGTCCCAAGGAGGAGCAAGCCGAAGCGAGCCCGACAAGGGCATCGGCATGGGCATTTTGTTCCCTAGAGATATGTTCGACTCGAATGGCTTTGAAATTGTTGATGAGCCGAACAGCAGAGCTGAGGTAAGTACGCATTCGGTCATCTCGAGATTCATATTCCTCCGAAAGCTGGTTAACTACTAATTGGGAATCACTGTAAACCACAAGCTCTTTGATGCCCAGAGCTTCGGTGGTCTTGAGCCCGGAGATCAATGCTTCATACTCAGCCTCGTTGTTGGAGGCTGGGAAGTTGATAGAGAGGGAACTTTCGTGTAAGACGCTGGAAGGGGAGAGGAGGACGACTTCGGCTCCTGCGCCTCGGCTGTTGGAGGTGCTGTTGACATACATCTTCCATACATCTCCATGGAAAAGCTTCCAGACAGTGCTAGGGTTCGCCTGGAGCACTGCTTTTGTGCTTGGAGCTGGAGCTGGAGCTGGAGCTGAGACAGGAGAGTCGGCTAGAGTGAGCTCGGCGATAAAGTTGGCGAGGACCTTAGCTTTGATTGATGTCCGAGGCTGGAAGTGGATTTCATAGTACGCAAGTTCGACAGCCCATTGAGAGATTTGGTTAGAAAGGTCTGCCTTCTGAAGGAGAGACTTAAAAGGGTATTCGATGAGGACAATGATGCGGTGTGACTGGAAGTAGGGAGTGAGTTACTTGGAGGCTGAGATGAGAGCAAGAATGGGTTTTTCCAGTGGTAGATAGCGTGTCTCGGTGGGGGTCATTGTTTTACTGGAGTAGTAGATGGGTTGATGTTCCCGTGCTTCCTGTCGGACGAGCACCGAGCTTATAGCATGCTGAGAAATGGCTAGGTATAGAAACAGGTTCTCCTGGTCCTGTGGCGTGACGAGGAGTGGGGCCTCGGAAAGGTATGCCTTCAACTACTGGAAGGCTCGATCACAGTCTTCTGTCCAATTGAAACTTCATCGGCTGCCCTTCAAAAGGGCGAAGAATGGCTGGCATTTGTCAGAGGAGCGACTGATGAACCAATTCAGGGCGGCGGCCATGCCTGTTAAAAGCTGAACGTCCCTCTTGTTGTGGGGATCCGAGAGTTTCTCAATGGCAAGTAGTTGAGCGGGGTTGGCTTCAATACCGCGTCGGGAGATGAGGTGACCAAGAAATTACCGGAGCTGACACCAAAGGTGCACTTCTCGGCATTGAGGCGGAGCTTGTGCTTTTTGAGCATGTCGAAGGCTTCGGTAAGGTGGGTTAGGTGATCACTGGCGAGCATGCTTTTGACCACCATGTCGTCAATGTAAGCCATCATGGTGTCGCCTAATAAATGCTCAAACATCTTGGTTATCATTCGTTGAAAGGTGGCCCCGGCGTTTTCAGTCCAAAGGGCATAACGAGGTATCCAAAGATTCCGTGGGGGGTGATGAAGGCCATGTTTTCAACGTCTTCTTTGGTCATGGCAATCTGATTGTAGCCCCGATAGGCGTCCATAAAACTGAGTCGGTCATGACTAGATGTGGTGTCGACGAGTTGGTCAATCCGCGGAAGGGGGAAGAAATCCTTCGGGCAAGCGTCATTGAGATTGGAATAATCGACGTAGACCCGCCACTTACCGTTCTTCTTGACCACCAAGGTGTTGGCCAACCACTTGGGCTACTGCACTTCTCGAATGGCCTTCGCATTTAGGAGTCGGTTGACCTCTTTGATGATAGCTTCAGAGTGGACCAAGGAAGTTCGTCTTGCTCTTTGCACAACTAGGCGTTTGGCTCGGTCGATGTTGAGCTCGTGGCAGTTAAACGAGGGATCGATCCCGGGCATCTCATACGGGGTCCATGCGAATACTTCTATGTTCTTCTTTAGGAAGTCAACCATCTCGTTCTGTTCGGTGTCACAAAGTGAGGAACCGATAAGGAAAAAACGGGAACCGTCTTTGGTGATGGGGATGGTGACAAGATCTTCTACTGCTTTCTCGTTGGTCGGTCTGCCGACATCTTCCAAAACTGGGGCCTCGGGAACCTCAATGGGGTTGACCTGGGAAGTTTGCTTATTGCTTCTGATCGCGTTGACATAATATCTTTTGGCCACGGTTTGATCTCCATGCAAGTCTTCCCGGCGTCCATTAGTGCCAATGAAGCGGACCACCTAATGATAAGTGGAGGCGATAGCCTTCAGCTTATGGAGCCAGGTGCGCCCGACAATTGCGTTGTAGGGGCCAGGGACATCGACCACCACAAACTCCATGTCTAGGACCATTGATCCTGTAACGACCCGAATTTTTACCCTATTTTTTTTAAATACAAATTTTAAATGTTAAATACTAATTCAATAATTAATTAGATTGAATAATTAAAGTACATTATTATGTGTATAATTGATATTACTTAGAAAATCGTATTCGAAATATATTATACTTTAGAGATATACATTCATCCCTTACCCTTCCTATCTAAACGTTAATTAGAATTCTATTGAAACTAAACCTCCACTTCCCTCTCACACTCTACCACCTCCATCCTTATCTTCCAAACTTGCATCTCACCTTCCTCCACTACTCCTCAATATTAGTTCCCCACCTCCCCCCAATTTCTCTACAAAACCAACTCTCACACTCCCCCTCCCATGTTTTCTGTAAAAAAAAAAAATTCCCCCCCCCCCCCCCCCCCCTCCACCCATTATTTTCGGCAAAGAGAGAGAGTTCACCTCCCCATTTCTATTTCATTGGTAGAGAGAGAGAGAGAGAGAGAGTTAGGAAAGAGAGAAAAGATCTGGAAAAGAAGAAGCAAAAGGAAGGAAAGAAAGGAGAAAAAGAAGTAGAAGAACGTTCGTTGCCGCAGCCGATCACCTCCATTTTTTTTTTTAATCCTAGCTAGAACTCCACGATCAAGGTAGATATCTCATTACACTTTAACTCTAAATATATTATGGAATGTTATGTGTTATATTATATCTTTACATAAGCCCAATCAACGAAACGCAGATTTTAGGAACGAACGTTGAGACCCATACGCATACTCGATGTCCAGGCCACCAAATCAAAACTCGCGCCCGCCACATGGGACCTCATGACCACTACATGTTAGTTCGCAATCGTAGACTCGGCTCCTGTACTTGACCATATTTTTCCTAGAAATTTACTTGGAGTTGGATTAGATCTTGTTTGGCTATGTTGGAATGTGGATTCTATTTTGATGGGGTTTGACGAACTGTTAGTGTAAAAAATTATAATAGCATTTTGAATCTTAGTGCTTGCCATAGAATAAAACTAGTTAAACTTAGGAATTTCTGGACTCAGTACAAAATGAAAAGAAAAATAATATAACACAAGACTTATATATTAGGTTATTATCTAAAGACTCTACTGAGTTTATACTAGGCTAATAATAGTAATATATATACTTAACGGATACCAACAGGACTAGGCTTTAATAGTTCAAAACCCCTAAAATTAGAGTATCACCTTTAATTGTGTAAAGTATTAACGGGAGTGGCAAAATCAACAGCCTTTATTTTTTTGCAAAATTATAAAATAAACCCTATCTCTGGTTGCTTAGGTACGCTCCGAATTCCAAACTTAACAAAATTTCTAAAGAACCATTTGGTTTACGAAATAACCTTTCAATCCTCAAATAATAGAAATTATAAAAATGAATCTATGTGCAAAATCCTAATGAAATCCAAAAGTCACAAGAACAAATCCGAATACTTTATGTGAAATTCAATTTGTCTTTTGAACTAATGATAATGTTATGTTTCATTGACTCTTTATGAACTGTTGTTATTATTGATACACTTGCAATTACTCTGGTATTGAAACATATCGAAATTGTTGTGAGGTTAGTTTGGACTTAAGCTCACTGGAGGTGGCCTACGGTGGTTCAATTATCTTGTGTATGTGGCGATATTATGATTTGTGTACTCACCAATTGAAATTATTGCTTTGTTGATTGAACTGAGAATGTAGAAAGGACATTTTGGACAATTAAATGATTTGTGGGCTTAGAAAACTTATGTAGACGTTGTTCTGGTTAGTGGAAAAAGGAAACAGATAAAAGGTTATGGGCTTAGCATGACCTCGGGGGTGGCTTGACAGGACCTTGTGTTATCGAGGGTAGCCTGGTAAGACCTTGAGGGTAGCCTGAAAGACCCAGTGTAGCTAGGGTGGCCAAGCAGGGCCTCAGGGGTAGCTTGGTAGGACCTTAGGTATTGAGGGTAGCCTAGCAAGACCTTAAGGGTAGCCTGATGGACCTAGAATTGTGAGAGTAGCCTGCTAGGACCTCGGGATGTTGAGGGCAGCCTAGTAGGACCTATAAAGTATGTCCAGTGAAATTTTTGAGTTTGGAACGTGGTGAATACTACAGTGTTGGAATGATTATAGAAGTTGAGATTTTGAAATTTACTTAAATTGATGGTTATATAATGAAATAAGTTTTGTGCTCTTCTATCTTACCTCCTTTTATTATAAATGTGATTGCTTGTAGAGTAAGGGTTAATGGGTAAGATTTATCTACTGAGTTTCAAAACTCATTATAGTATCGTTGGGATGGCGTTTCATGGCAGGTAATCAGGAGACTGAAGAACAGAATCCTCTACAAGATGATCAGTACCAGGGTGAGGACCTCCCAGCTGAGGTAGGGGAGTTTGTCAAGCCTTGGATGCCTTACCCTTAGAAGCTCTATTATTTTGGAGTACTGTTATTTGAATTTCTAAAAGTGTTATCACATTTGTCAAACTCTATTTTATTTTTGCTGAGTTGTAAGACAATTAAGTAGTTTTGAATTTAGTATTTGAGGGTTTTCGCTGCTAAACTCTGTTTAATAAAATTTCATTTCTTATATATTAGTTTTATGAATTATTAAATCAATTGAAAAAGATTTAATTAACGTATCCGAAAATCGGGGCGTTACAGATCCAGCACGGACGGGTAAAGTGATCATGCCGAGGGGCCATACCGGAGCCCCATTGAAGCCAACGAGGGGGACTTCGGAGAGACGGAGGTCGGTGTCTGAGATCTTCAAATCCTTGAACAGAGAATAGTACATGACCTCGGCCGAGCTGCCTTGGTCCACGTGGATGCGCTAGACGTTAAAGGTTCTGATGCGTAGCGTGACCACGAGGACGTCATTATGCGGGAGCTGGACATGGTCAAGGTCTTTCGCGGTAAAGGTTATGGTCCACTTGGAGCCATCGTCGGTTCTGGCTTACTTTGGCTCGGGACTGACCAATATGACCTGTTTGGAAGAAGAGGCATCATTCAGCTCGGAACAGATGATACGAGCGGCCTCGGAGTTCAGAGGGCCGTGGATAACATGGATCATTTGAACTTCTTCTTCGGTGTGGTTTTTGGCGCGCTGTGCTTGAGCTCTGGTCTTCTCGTGGTCAATGAAGTTACTGAGATGGCCTCCTGCCATAAGCTGCTCCAAGTAGGCCTTGAAGGGCTTGCAGGCAGTGGTAAAGTTAACTTGCTCGTTGTGGTAACTGCATCGGACGATAGGGTTTTTGATTTTCCCATTCTCGGTGCCGAGTTTTATTCAATGTACGATTTTCAGGTTTCACAAGAACAAATCCAACAACGAAAGCAACGATCTAGGGCATGATTCAAACACCAAATTAACACATAAACACATAATAGAAGTGAGAAATTCCTACCTCGAAGTCGAAGAACGAAACCCAAGCTCAATCAAGCAAGCCCTAGCTCCGAAAACCTTGAATCAACTGGATACTCCTCTCTGAGCTTAACCCAACGGACTATGAGCCCAAAATCACGTGTAGATGGTGAAATAGAGGTTAGGCTTCATGGGTTTTGAGTTCTTGGGTGAGATTTTGTGGGAGTGTGAGAGTGAGAGAGAGAGAGCCGGTCGAGAGGAGAGAAAGGCGTGAGTTGAAAGGATGAGAGAAAGTGATTCTCTACACCACACACACACACACCTATATATAGCCATACACTTATAATTTACACTTGCACCCATCCACTAAAAATCTTGCCACAATAACCCCAAATCACATAACCACATTATTATTCACATAATTTGCAATTCAAGCACTTATCAAACATTAGATTATTAAAATTTAATATGGGTCTCTACAACTTACATCACATTTGGCCATGACCTTTCATGATGGTACTTCCAGCTCAATGGGGAGAATCACTTCCATGCCATATACCAAATAATAGGGTGTTGCCCCCGTTGGAGTACATAAGGATGTCCGGTATCCCCAAAGAGCTAGTGGTAGTTGTTCGTGCCAATTCCTTACAGACTAAGTGGTTTTCTCGAGGATTGTCTTGATAGTTTTGTTGGCTGCTTCTACAACCCCATTAGCTTACAGGTGATAGACTGTTGACTTGTGCACTTGAATCTGAAATTCCTCAAGAACCTCTTGGGCTCGTCCTTTGAAATGCACCCCGTTATCTGACACAAAAGCTTGGGGAACCCCATACCGATAGATGGCATTTTACTTGATGAAGTGAGCCACTTGTACTGCCGTCAGTGTTGTGTAAGAAGTTGTTTCTACGCATTTTGTAAAATAATCAATTTTCAACTAGAATGAACTTGTGACCATTGGATGCCGCCGGGGTGATTCTACCAATAATATCGATGCCCCACACAGAGAAAGGCCAAGGTGCAGTCATTCGGTGCAATTCAGACGGTGGGACGTGCATGAGGTTAGCATGAGTCTGACACTTATGACACCGCCGCACATACTCTATGCACTCTGTTTCCATGGCGGACCAAAAGTACCCTTGCCTTGGAACTTTCTTAGCGAGCATCATATCATTCATGTGGGGACCACAGACCCTTTCGTGAATTTCTTGCATCACTTTGTCGCCTCAGCATCATGAACACATAGCTTGTGTAACCCGCAGTGCGACCTCGGTACAATCTTCCTCCGTAGATGATGTATTGGGTTGGCAACTTTTGAAGGGCAATTCAATCCTTCTTGCTTGCTTTGGGTGGGTACTCGCCTTTTTCCACCAAATTCCAGATGTCATGATACTATGGGAGCCCATCGTCGAGCTTGTCAATGACTAGGACATGACTGTATGCGGGCGTGTCCCTTTGTTAAATTATGATTGGTCTCATCTTAACACCGATTGGGATTTCTAACATCAATGCCAACGTCGCAAGGGCGTCGATGAATTGATTCTTCATTCTTGGCACATGAGTAAAAGTTACACTTTCAAAGCGACGAATAAGATCGTCGAGTTCCTTGTGATAAGGTTTCAACTTTTCCTCATTGACTTTCCAATCGCCGTTAGCTTGTGATACCACGGGGTTTGAATATCCGACCACCACGAGTTTCTTGATCCCAATTACCGGGGTCGCCTTCATTCCCATGATGCACACTTCATACTTAGCTTGATTGTTAGTAACCTCAAAATTCAGGTTAAACGAGAGTGGGATGTGTGACCCTTTTGGTGATATCAGTAGCACTTCAATTCCAAATCCCTTTCGATTGGCGGCCACGTCAAAATACAGCTTCCATACACTTTCCTCCATAGTCATTACTTCCTCGTCGGGGAATTTGAATTCGGCGTCTTCTAACCCTTCAATCGGATGGTCTGCCAAGAATTTAGCGATTGGTCTTTCCTTAACAGACTTCCTCATGACGTACTTGAGCTCAAACTCTGCTAGCAAGAGAAACCAACGTGCTAACTTACCAGTGAGTGCAGGTTTCTTGAATAGATATTTGAGAGGGTCCATTTGAGAGCTCAGCACCACTGAGTAAGTGAGCATGTAGTGTCTTAGCTTTTTGGAGGCCTAGACAAGAGCCCAACGTGTCTTTTCCAGTGAAGTGTATGTTTCCTTGCATCCAGCCATCTTCTTGCTTAGATAGTAAATTGCCTTTTCAACCCTATCGTCTCCCTCTTGTGCAAGCATGCACCCCATCACGAATGACGTAACAGATAAGTATAGGATCAAAAGTTTTCCTTGGACAGGTGGCATCAGAATGGGTGGATTTTGAAGATATCTCCGGATCGCGTCGAAAGCCCTTTGACACTTGTCATCCCACTTGAATTAGACTCCCTTCTTTGAGTAGACGAAACATCAGCTCGCAAGTTAAAGTTAACTTGGCGATGAATCAGCTAATGAACTGAATCTTCCCAAGGAAGCTTCGCACGTCCTTCTCAGACTGTGGTGGCTTCATTTCGAGGATGGCTTTGATTTTGGAGGGGTCTACCTCTATCCCTCGAGCGGTGATCATGAACCCAAGCATTTTTCTGGTGGTAGCTCCAAACATGCATTTTGCCAGGTTTAGGCGCATCCTAAACTTTTGGATTCTATAGAAAAACTTCCTTAGTGTAGGGAGGTGACCTTCCCTTTCTTTGGATTTGATGATCATGTCATCCACATAGACTTCCACCTCTTTATGTTTCATGTCATGTAGCAATGTAGTAGCAGCCCATTGGTAAGTTGCCCTACAGTTCTTTAACCCAAATGGCATGACTCGATAGCAGTAGGTGCTCCATTCTATAGTGAAAGTGGTTTTCTCATGATCTTCAGGCACCATGAGAATTTGGTTGTACCCCGAGAATCCATCCATTAAAGAAAGCAAAGCATGCCTAGCGGTATTGTCCACAAGTACGTCAATGTGGGGTAAAGGGAAGTCATCTTTGGGACTAGCTTTGTTCAAATCCCTAAAATCCACACAGATTCTAATCTTTCTGTCCTTTTTGGGGATGGGCACGATGTTTGTGACCCATTGCGGGTACTCAGTTACCATTAGGAATCCAACGTTAATTTGTCTAGTGTCCTCTTCTTTTATCTTTAGCACTCAATCGGGCCTTATTTTTCTCAGTTTCTATTTGACAGGCTTTGCATCGGGATAGAGGGGAATTCGTTGTTTTGCGATTTCAGGATCGATTCTAGGCATGTCCGCGTGAGACCATGCAAAAACATCTTCAAATTCTTTGAGTAAATTTATGTATTCTTGGCACTCCTCTGGAGACAATGCAGAACTGATCTGAACCATTTGGGGATTCTCCTCATCTCTCAAATTTGAAATTACTTCTTGTTTTACAGGCTGGGCATGCCTTTCATCTTCCCTTTAGACTAGAGATCTCAATTCCTTGGGGATGTCCCCATCAAACTCTATCCCTTCATCATCGGGGTCGACACAATTTATTTCGAAGACAAAGGGGTAAGCAAAATCAACAATTTCATTGACTTCATTGGAAGTTCCCTCGGGGGGATACACAACAGTTGACTTGATTTCAAAATAAAAGCTACGACATGGAGGGCCAAGAGGCACAAGCTCTGACTCACAACTAGACTCAGCAGACTCAGTGTCAGACCCAGAGGACTTAGTGTCAGTGCCAGCGCAAGTTACAATAAGAGTGAAAGTGCAATTTTTATAAGTTCCAGTGGCTTCCACATTGAGCGAGGTTGGGCCTTTGATAGCTCCGTCTCCCAGCATCAGCACCTATGCATCCTTAACTGAACCCCCGGGACTAGCTTCCTTAAATAGAGACTCAAGGCTGCTTGAATTAAAAACATCGGCCCAGTCTGATGTTAAAGCTTTCACCAGTTCCTCAAACTTCTCAATTTCCTCGCCATCCTTTGTGATCGCAGCCGCCCGGTGCTCGCATGACCGCTGCATGTGTGGGTAGACTTTACTGAAAACACAACGACCGGCACAACACTATCAAATACTTGTAATTAAACAAATACTCGACAAAACTCAGAGTCGCCACTTGGTTTAGGACCAAGAACCATGAATGACTCTTATGGAAGGCTTGATCCTTGCATCACCACAGACAAGTCTGGGGGCTAAGGTACCGAGTGGGAAGGTGTTAGGCACCCACTCTGCCCAATCTGACGATTGGCCTCTACCTATCACCATTGGTTCAAATCATCTCTATCCTAAATGCACGAGACTCAAGCAAATAGATAGGTAGGTTTTAGTAAACATGTTTTTGAAAAAGGAGTTTTTTACAAGAGGGAAAAATCATTTGAAAAACTACCTTCGTCGAATGCAGCACGCAAAAGAGAAAACAAAATCATTCAACTTATGGATGAGGGCCTAGAGATGAACAATCCATTATCATCCCATATCCACAGGTGATGATCAATAGCCATCCTTAGGTCCTCATATGGTCCCTAGATCTAAACTAGCACACAAGAAAGATTAATCCGCCATTGCGAATGCCGAAAGGGTCCTTACTTCTAGGAGAAGTTACCCTAAAGCTAACGAGCATAGCAAAGGCCTAAATTAAATGGGTGTATGCAACGTGTGATATTAAACTAGACATGCAACTAAACAAAAATAGGAAACATGCATGAACAAGGCTAGACATGGCTGAACAAACATGTGATATGAATGGATTAAGAAACTAGCTAAAACTACAAACCTAACTGGATTAGGAAACTTTCAAATTAGGAAACCCGACCAAATTAGCAAAGTAACCCGATTAGGAAACCACATGCATCGACAGACTACTCATGGATAGACCATGAGGGCAAAATAACTAATTAAATGAACATCATGCTAGTATGCGACATGTTGGGGGAGAAAAGGTAACTTGGCATGCTGGGGTGAAATTGCCAACATAGTGGCTGTAATCAAATAGACTAACAACCGTAATCAGGCAGCATAACGGTATGGGCTAACAGATCAAGGTGCATGTAGACAACATAACAACAGGGGTAAAATGGTAAATGTGCATGCAGGCAGAGTAATGACTACGTGGATGCACGTGCGGGTGAACATACGGACAGAATAATCTATTAAAGAACTAAAACGTGCTAAGTGCGACTAAACATGCATGAAGGGCAAATTAGTCATTATGCATGAACTATCTAAACCCTAAATTATCATACATGAAAGCTACGCTAGCATGCAATAGTAAAACAAATCGAAAAGCCTGAACTTGCATAAACTAGGCAAGAACATAAAATAAACCCTAAATATGCGACTAGCTAATTAAACTAAGCAATAATTAACTAGCAGCTAAACTAGACTAAACAATAAAGAAATAAAAATGAACGACAAACCTTGACTCCACAAGACCAAGCGAACCGCTCTTAGGAACTGAGTGGGAATTGAACTAGATTGCCCGTAGAGGAGCAACCTTGATGCAAGATGCCTTCGGCAGCCTAACGGCATAGAGAAGACTTTACTGTGCTTGAGTACTAGCCAAGAAACCTTGGCCTGCTCTTAAGCAAAATGATTTTTGAACAAGTTAAAACCTATGGAGGTAAGGGGTTTATATAGGATTGTCTGTGAGGAAAAATGAGTTAATTTTTTGATGTGGGACTGTGGAAAATACCGAAAACATGGAGTTTGAGGCGGCAAAACAAAATGACACCGAATCGATACAGGAAGGCTGGCCCAGCCTTGGGGGTGAGTTGGCCCCGTCTTGGCCCATGTTTATGGGCTTGGGTAGGCCTTTCTCAGTCCAGGCTTGGTCTGGGTCCATTCCAATGCATTTCGGCTAATTTTTGGGTAAAAAATAGTGACAATTTGGGCTAAAAATGAATTGTTTTATGGATTAAAAGGCTCAACATTTTTCAAAAGAATATTTTAAAATGGAATGCAACACAATTTAAAAGAAAGTTTGCAACTTGATAGAAAACATTTTGAAAGAAACGACAAAAGGCTATGTCCGAACATCAATGCATCAAGATCACTTTTCTAGGATAATCATAATCGAAAGCAACATTCTCATCATTGGGCGGCCACTTGGCGGGAGGCCTAAGCGTTACGAACTACCAAATGGGGTGTCTACAGATGCCCCTCTTCGGCAGAACTCATGGAACAACATGTGAATAGGAGAGAATGCCAAAGCCGTAGACAACACCTTTCAGGTTGGCCGTAATGCTTAGGCCGACCTTGCCTCAAAACATAACAATAAATCAAGCATGCAAGTGGTCGGGCTCGACAGAGCTGCCTACATATCTCTTTGAGAGAATTAGACCTGCGTAGTTCAATCAAGGTAATTTTGTGAAAATTTGAAACACATACCTGAGCGAGGAATCTTCCTCAACCACGGTCTGATGCTGCAATGAAAGCAATTGTCTGCTGGGGAAATTTTTCTGGAAACCAAATCTCTTTGGTGAATTGAATTTGTAGGGGCGGTTCGGAAGCCAAATCTTTTGGATGAAATGAATTTGCCGGGCACTTTGTAGGCCAAATCTCCTAAGTGAAATGAATTTGCCAGACACTTTAGAGGCCAAATCTCCTAAGCGAATGAATTTGCCAGGTGATTCAGATGCCAAATCTCCAAAGCGAATTGTACTTGCCAGGTGCCAGATGCTTCAGAGGCCAAATCGCTTAAGCGAAACAAATTTGCCAGGTGCCAGATGCTTTGGAGGCCAAATCTCCTAAGAGAATTGTATTTGCCAAGTGCCATATGCTTCGGAGGCCAAATCTCCTAAGCGAATTGTATTTGCTGTGACGGGTAAAAACCGTTGAAGGAAGATTAACACTCTAAGAGATCAACGCACATGGCTACTTCGCTGGAACCCTAAAACCTGCGACCACAAACACAAGTGAGCGCACCTTTGCCTCTCGTCGGCAAAGGCCCTCTAATGCTTAAGTTAGTGTTTAGTATACTTGAAAAACCCTCACTCTTAGAAGACAATATGTGCGCAAATAACAACGTACCTTTTCTCATCAGGTTTACCTCATATTTATAGATTTTGTGTGACTTGCTCTCCAAGTTCTTGTGTTGCCCTAAGTTTCTTATGCCATATTGGAAACTTAGCTTTCTGGGGCTCTTTCCAAGGGTCCTAATCTTGGTAGGATCATTTTACTCATATAGAATTTGTTCCATATAGTTAACTCTACCTCTGCCCTTCATGGTAGAATATCATATTCCCTTTTTTGCGGGATTCCCCTCTATCACGTAAGGAGCTCATTCTAGAACATTCTGGACCGTTTATGCTGCCTAACTTGTTTGGTTGGCTTATCTCGGCTAATACTTATGGGATTGTACCCCTTGCTCGGCAATCAGGTTGTGCACCATTGCCCCTTATCGTCTAACATTAACCTTGCTCGGCCTACCTTTTTGTGGTGTCGCCATGCTACCACGTACTCCATCCTGGATGCTCGCCTTGTGGTGCTCTCGTGGTCGGGTTTTATCCTCTTCGGTGCACCCCTACGTGGTACCCTGCTCTGCACGTGCTCTAGTGTATTTTCCTTTGTTCAGGGAAAACCTCACTACAATTGCTCCCTAGCTTTGCTCATTTTCGCTGCATGACAACTTGCAATGGGTAAAGCTCTTTCGTGGATTCAGCTTTGGTCGGGCGTTACTCAAGCGTCTTTTGCTTTTTTCAACTTCTTGGGTCAATCGTATATAGGGAGTTAGAGCAAATCTCCCCTTCCTGCCACGTGGCGGTTCACGCCTTCTTTGAATTTAATGTGAAGCGACGCTCCCTTTTTTAGATCAGCTCAAATCGTGTCCCATGGGTTCACCCCTACTTTTTGGGGTTTACACTCTTTTCGAGGTCCCCTTTTCAAAAAAAAATATATCTCTCTATTTCCTTTGCAACTCTTACTGTTCTTCTCCCTCAAATTGACTGCACTCACGCTACTTCTGAGTCTGATCGTCATGTTCTTCGATAGAAAACCTTTGCCACACTCTATTTTCTTCAAGTAAGTCCCTCATTACTGCTTTTTGTCCATCCCTTTCATGGGTTTACCTCTGTATTTTCTAGTATTTTCGCCCTAGTTGCACCCTGAAAACCTCACTTGCAATGGTGATTATGTCTGGCCACTTTAGGCGCTTGTGCGATACCCCTGAGAGGTTACAACAATTTAGGGAATGCTACGGTGTTCCCGACGACATTCATGTGGAGCTTGCTTCGGTTGATGCCATGCGAGAGGGCTCTGATAACCTCGTCCTCCGTGTCTCCATTATGTCTATAGTTAAGGGGGGGAGGGGGTTCACTTGCCTCTTCACCTTTTGCTCTGTCAAAACCTAAACACATATGACTCGCCCTTCTCTAGTGTACGATCAATTTTTTCTGCCTGGTCATGGGCATCATTGCCCTAAACGGGGTTTTAGACACCTGGCTTGGGTTCTGGGACATGCAGCACTTGTACAACATTGTTTGTACCCAAGATGAGGGCTCGTACTATCTTAAAGCCCGAAAAATGAGCAACAAGCTGGTTACCCATATGCTTCATTCCGCCCATGGTGACAACGACGATTTTCTCATCGTCACCGGCAACTGGGGAAAGAGAGACGAGGAAGGCAGGCCTTTTGGGCTCCATGTTCCCCATGCCTTTGGCCCACCCCGTGAGTCCCTCCTTCCCTTTTCTTCTTTCTTTTATCAGTATGCTATTTGTTTTTTGCTTGGCTTACCGTGTCTACATGTTTGCGTGCAGCCTCCAACATAAATGATAATCATCGCTCCATCAGCTCCTTGGTCCATCAGTTGGATATTTGTCATGCACTCGATTACAAGGGCATCCCTAGTGTGATCAAAACTGGTCTTGGTTGTGCCGCTCATATTCTCATAGGCTATACCCCCACGTACACGGGTGGTATTAATCTCCGTCCAGGAGCGTGCACACTATGCCCCTTCCCAGCCCTCGATCTCTATACTTAGGAACAGGCAAGTCCTTTTTGCACCAATAGTCGTCATCGCAACTGCCGAGCTCCCGCTATTACTGTTGCAGCGCACAACAAGGCGAGGTTGACCTTCCTAAAGGCATTCCTCAGGTTCATTTAAGTGACACCAGTGCCTCCACCTCCGGCCACGTAACTCTCATTCCCCCCTCCGAGTACTTTGCTGATCCCAACATGTCTCGCCATGTTAATCTCGCAGCCATGGTTGGTCTTTCTGGGTCTCGTACCCCTTTTGCTTCCCCGAGCACCACTCCGATTGCTTGTGCTCCGACACCCTCCAGCGCTCTGGCCCTTGGCTCTTCTACCTCTGGCCTACTTGCGGGCGCTCAATGTGAGCAAACCTGCCAGGATGCCTTCAGGGGGGGTGGGGGAGTTGATGAAGATGAGCTTTCTCTTCGCGAACTTCAGGAATCCTACTCCCCCTCCTATCTCCAGTTCTGGCGTTAGTAGCTCTTCCTTCGCTGTCGCTTGGGCCCCAGGAATCCTTTGTGGCTACTGTCCGGTCACCGTGGAGGATTCTATAGGCTCTTTCAAAACAGTTATTGCCTTAGCTCAGGGCCAACTCCTTCCAACTAACATGATTAAGGAGAAGGAGTCTACCATCGACAAGCTTGAGAGGACCACCGTTTCTCACAGCATTAGGGTAAGACATATGTTTGTTTGCATGCCCCTACTGTGTGCTTCTATTTTGCTAATTCCCTTTCCCCTTTCTCTAGTCTATTCAAAAGATGGTGGAGGTTTGTGAGAGGGCCAGGCAGGGGGATGAAGAGAATGCCAGGCTTATGGCAGAGAATGCCAGGCTTATGGCTAAGAGCAATAGTCTGGGGGAGGAAAACTTCAAGCACAGAGATATGACTGTGCAGCTTGATTAGTAGCTGGAGTAGGAGCAGGGTAAGAGAAAGGAGGCCAAGGCTGATTTTACAAAAGCGATGGAGGAGCTAGGGAAAGCGGAGGAGAACGTGAGGATCTTTGAAGAGAACATGTCCGAGTCCTTCAACAACGATTTTAATGACACATCCAGGCAATTTGAGCTGCAGGTGCCTGGTGTTGTCAGGAAGATCTGGGCCAAGTGCTGGGCGCACTGCCTAACTCATGTTAGCATGTCGGAGAACTCTCCCCTTTGGGACTAGAACCAGGTCCCGGAGGGTTTGGACCTCACCATTACTGAGACAAAAATCAGTGATGATGAGGCTGGACTCTCCGCTCCTTCTATGCTTCCATCGTCAAGTGTCGTCCCAGGCCAACTAGAGGCTGGGAGTAGTTCTATCGTGGTAGCTGCCAGTCTTCCTGCTTCGACCGAGTTAGCACCCCAAGCTAACCTTCTAGCTCCTGCCAATCCATCAGTGCCTATCAATCTACCAGAGCCTGGCAATCCACCTGCGCCTGTCATTAACATTGATCAAGAGAAAATCGCCCTAGCCGCCTAACTGTGTTAAGTTTGTTAATCATATTCTCTCATTCCTATCCTGCATGGTAGATGAAACAAGTTCCATGGCCCTGTCTGGCCGTTTTAACAAATTTTATCTGCTAGTTCCCTTCGTGGCATTTGACTCACACACTACTTTAACTTTCACATGGAGACCTTTCGAGGTGTTAATGATTCAGGTGGCCTTTCACACGGCCAAAAGACTCGTACTTTTCTCGGCCTTCCATGGCCCTTAGTTTTGGCAGCCCTTCGTGGCTTTAATATCGCTATTGCTTTTCTTGGCACTTTCTTGTATGCTCGTTTATGCCATGTGCTGGTTTTTACTTTACAACCCTAGCTTTTAGTTATAGCTTGGCTAGTAGCTTTTATGTATCTTTTTCCTGTTTAGATACATGCCTAAATTTCTCATACTTAATTGTATCAACGTTTATTTCCTTCTTAGAGCAGTTCCCGCTGCTTAGGCTTGAGTATTTCTGTACTCAACCTTCTTACACATTGAGCATTCTTTGTTGCTCGGGCCCAAGCATCTTCGTACCTGGCCTTTTTGTTTTTGAGCATTCTTCGTTGCTTGGGCCTAAGCGTCTTCGTGCTTGCCCACGTCTATGTTGAGCATTCGTTGCTCAGGCCTAAGCTTCTTCATGCCCCATATCTATGTTCAACTTTCCTTGCTAGGGGCCTAAGCTTCTTCGGCTTACCCTTACTTTATTTTGAGCATTCGTTGCTCAGGCCTAAGCTTCTCTGTGCCCGCCCCATATCTATGTTGAGCTTTCGTTGCTCAAGCCTAAGCTTCTTTGTGCTTATTTCGGAGGTGTTTAAATATTTCAAGTATGTGATACATCCACCAAGTTTTCAAATATTTTCAATATTTCAAGAGTTCAAGAGTTTGATACATTCCCCCATATTCATTGCTCCCCAAGTATATATGGAGTGAAATAAATAATTTTAGTCCAAACTCAAATAAAGGAAGTCCTAATTCAAACGCTTTCATGACTCCCTAGTATGGAGCTTAAGTAGGACAGTTTAGGTCCATACTCAAGCATACACATGCTCAGACCAACATAAGTCAAGCAATTAAGTCAATAATGCAATAAATATCAAAAATTGCAAGTTTTATTCATAACTGTACGAAAACATAATGGCTACAATGAAGTAGCATAATCTAAACATAGATGGACATGATAATATAGGGGCACAATGCTAGATATATTCGAAAGCAAAAAACACACAATCCTAAAATGTGGCACACCGCCAATTTAAACTAGAAAAGAGATCCTAAATGAAAATTTTCAAAAAACAAGCTACTTAGCTCTGCTGATACCCAAAATTTCTTCAAATTCTGCGTGTTCCATGGCCTAGGGATAGGATACCCGTCCAGATCTGCCAAACAATAGGCTCCAACTCCAGCCACTTTCGTAACTTTGTACAAACCTTCCCAATTTGGTTCGAGCTTCTCGTCATATTGATCTTGGTGTTCCCGAGCACCTTCCTTAAGACCAAATCCCCCACATTGAATTCTCTGTGGGTCACCCTCTTGTTGTAGCTCCTCATAAGTCCTTCCTGGTACGACGCAAGTTTTACTAGTGCCTGCTCCCTTCGTTCTCTAAAAAATCCAACTATCAAGCTAGGGCGCGATCGTTGCCCACACTTTTTACCAGCTTCGTGCGAATCGTTGGCAGCCCTATCTCGAGGGGTATTACCATCGGCACCTCGTCAGGCCACTTTCCTTTCTTCTTTTCGAGCCTCTTCTTAATCTTTCTAAGGATAGTTTTGTTCGGCCCCTCTACTTACCCGTTGCTCGGCGGGTAAGTTGGCATTGCATAGTAGTTTCAGATCTTGTACTGGGCGCAAAAAGCCCTAAACTTTTTTTGGAAATCACAGTAAGCGTGTAGATTTCGTACATTGAGTACCTCGGCACTCCATAGTCTCGCCAATAAAGCCTCATACTCTGCCACATTGTTCGAGGCGTTAAACCCCAGTCAAACGGCTTGTTCGAGAACTAACCCTTCCGGGGAAAAGATCACCACCCTGCCCCTGCCCCCTTATTGCACGCAGACCCATCCACATACATTCTCCACTCCTCGGGGTATTGCTCTGCGCTGGGGTTTTCTTGTTTGGTTGTTGCCTTTGCCCTTGCTTTGTCCCTTAGTATTGGTTCTCTCAATGGTGGCGGGGGCAAGGCTGATGGCTTGAATTCTGTTATAAAATCTACCAATAATTGGCCCTTGATCGCCATTTGAGGCTCATAGTCAGTCTCGTACTGACTTAACTCCGCCAACCAAGTCAAGACTCTTCCCGAGAAGTCTGCTTTTCGAAGTAGGGCTTTTAATGGGAATTCCATATACACGATGACCGGGTGGCTTTCGAAATAGTGAGGCAACTTCCTTGTTATTGTTAGTGAGGCTAATTTTCCAAAGGGAGGTACCTCATTTTCGCGCTCAGCAAGGTCTTACTCACATAGTAAACCGAAGCTTGCTCGACGTCTCTTACTCATAGGAGTGCCGCACTCACTACATGCTTCGATACTACCAAATATAGCGTCTGCGGCTCTCCTAGTTCCGGGGTTGTTAGTAGTGGCGGGGCAGCCAAGTAATGCTTCAGCTCTTGAAATGCCTGCTCACAATCGGCTCCCCACTCGTACCCTACCCTCTTTTTCAACAACTGGAAGAATGACATGCACTTATCGAACGATCAACCAATAAACCGATTAAGCACGGCCGCCATTCCTGTCAACCTTTGTACTTCCTTCCTAGTCTTAGGACTTGCCAAATTCTGAATCGCAGAGATTTGGTCGGGGTTTGCCTCGATACCCCTCCTCGTACCAGGTGTCCCAAGAACTTCCTCGAGCTTACTCCTAATGCGCACTTCGATGCATTGAGCTTCAAGAGTGTCCTTCAAGTCCTCCACATGGACTTCCTTTTCTCTACTCTTAACCACCATGTCATCGATGTAGACCTCCATGGTCTTTCCAAGTTGTTCCCTAAACATCTTGGTAACCAACCTCTGGTATATGGCCCCTGCGTTCCTCAGACCGAATGGCAATACCATGTAATAAAATAGCCCCCGTGGCTTTATGAACGACGTCTTTTCGTAGTCGGGACCGTACATGGCAATCTAATGTTATCCTCGGTACGCATCTAGAAAACTCATTCCTTGATACCCCACGGTGGCATCTACCAGCTGGTCTATTCTTAGCAGCGGAAAGCTGTCCTTAGGGCAAGCTTTATTTAGGCAAGTGAAGTCTACGCAAACTCTCCACTTGCTATTTTTCTTCTGTACTACCATGATGTTTGACAACCACTCAGGATAGTATACTTCCCTAATAGCATCCACTTCAAGAAGTCTATCAACCTCCTCAGTCATGACCTCCATATGCTGTATCGCAGATCTTTTTTTCTTTTAAACGTCTGATCTATGCTGGGGATCCACATTCAAGTGGTGACAGATTAACTTAGGATCTATCCCTGGCATCTCCTATGGTGTCCAAGCAAATACATTGATATGTTGTCTTAAGAACTTTGCAAGTTCTCTTTCCTCTTGCTCGGCCAAGGCTTTGCCAATAAGGAAGAAATTCTCTAGGTCATCCCCAATTTGGACTTTCCTCAACCCCTCTACCACCTTCTTGGTTGGATCACCTCCAACGTCCTCCAATGTTGGTTGGTCCTATACTTCCATTAAGCGCTTTTGGGGTCTTCTTTACTATCTGGACCAAGCACTGTTGTGCGGCCCTCTGGTTTCCTCGGATGCATTTGATGCCATCCGCGCTCGAGTATTTAACCATCTGGTGGTAAGTTGAAGAAATCGCCTTCATCCTATGTAGCCAGGTTCTTCATATGATCGCATTGTAGGAGGATGGTACATCTACCACTAGGAAATCTGTGGGCAAAACTACCAATCCTGCCCTTACATTCAAAGTTACTCTTCTGAGGGGCCACATATCATCTACGCTAAACCCGATTAGCGGAGTTATGGACTCCACGAGCTCTGCCTAATCCAACCCCATCTGCTTGAAGACTTTATAGTACAACATTTCGGGGCAGCTCCTCTGATCTACGAGGATCTTCTCAACATCTTAGTCTCCCACACGTAGGGTGACTACTAACACATTATTATAGGGAACCTGTACTCCATTCAGGTCATCGTCTATGAAGCTGATCACGTCCTCCGGCCCTCCATCCGGCTTCGCCTTCTTGCCGAGCTTTAGCACAAGGCTGTCGTGCTCAGCTTGCCTTCTTAAGATTCTCACCTCCTTTCGGGTGTACAGCTTCGCCAAACCATGTATCATCTGGATCAACCCCCATGGTGGCTGGTCAAATTCCAACTCCATGGCTGCTTCTCGGAGCTTTCTCGATGTACTCATCCAAGAGACCCTCTGCGACCCTTGCTTCCAGGAACCTTTTGTAGGACTAACAATTCTCCATCATGTGCCCTCGGTCCTTATGGTAACTACATCGCTCGCTGGTCCCCCTTCTGGACGAGAAGTCTCCTAGAATCTTGTCCTCTGGCCACCTGAACCAAGGTTTGTTCTTTATCCGAAAAAGAATCCTGTAAATAGGATATCCTTAAAGACCGTGTTCACAGCAAAGAATGAACTTAGGTTTGGAGCAGGCTTGTTCTCTTTCTTCCCCTGGCCGTATCTTTTGGTCCATAATCCTTCTTCTTTTCATAGGGCTTTTGCTCGAGTTGGGCGGCCTTTTTCGTGCCTCCCTTCGTTTGCTTGGCAGGGCACTTATTTCCTTCTCGTAGGATATCATCTTTTGCCCGAGCATGCTGATCTATCTTTTCCATCAGCTTGGCGAACGTATCTACGAGATACATGTTTAGGTGCTCTCGTAGCTTTCCTCCCAAGATCAGACTGGTCTTGAAGGTGGCCAATGCATACTCCTCGCCACAATTTTCAATCTTGTTAAAAACCGCCTAGTGAGCACCTTGAAGGTTTTTGGGGCTGCTCGGTGTGTCAAAAACCGCCCAGTGAACTCCTCTGAGAGTTGCTTCCAACTTCTAATCGAGTTTGGCTCTAACTTATGGAACCATGCAAGGGCCACCTTCCCCAGGCTTGAGGGGAACATCTTGCACATGATGGCGGCATCCCTTCGTGGATGAACAAAGCCTGTCTGTAATGCTGTATGTGGGTCACAGGGTTTGTGTCTGTCTCGTACGGTATGAACATGTTGTGCTTCACCTTGCTCGGGAGCCGAGCATCTTGCAGTCTTCTTGAAAGACGAGAGGCTGTAAGTTTATTGAAGGCCTTGCACGCCGCGTCCCGCACGTTCGTGGCTACCTCCTTGTGCCACTCCGACTTACGCTCCTCTTCCCTTTCCCAATTCAGGTCAGATATCTCGTAACTATCCCGGTGGTGCCTTCTTGACCATTTCTCGTCCGATGTTGGATTTCTTTCACTCCTCTCATGGGGGGATCCCCTTTGACGCTTCCTCGGAGTTTGGTCCCTGCTTTGGTACTCTCGTGTACTCTCTAACCTTTCTTCGTAGGTCCCTTGTTTCTTAAGGTCACGTATCTCTCGTTCACATCTTTTCATTTGCCTAGCATATTCCTTTAATTCTCGCTCCTTTCGCTCAAGACTATTATCGCAGTCCCAAACACTCACGGAATGTTTATCGGACTTCTCGCGCCGACCCTCCAGGAAAGACAGGGATTTGTCCTTCGTTCTCTTACTATCACCTGTCCTTCCGCTTCCCCCACCGCCTCTCTCCGAGAGCACGAATGGGGGTTTCTTTTGATTAGCCATCTTTTTATCCTTCACTTGCGGTGACTTTTTTGGTGCTATGGGCAGAACTTTACTTTCGCTTGCCATCTGACGCAAAGGGGTTTTTTGGATCCTCTTCAACCATAACCAAGATCTCTGAGAGTTACTTCCTTTCCTACAGACGGTGCCAATTGTGATGGGTAAAAATCATTGACGGAAGATTAACACTTCAAGAGATTGACGCACGTGGCTATTTTCCCGGAACCCTAAAACCTGCAACCACAAACACGGGTGAGCTCACCATTGCCTCTCATTGGCAAAGGCCCTCTGATGCCAAGTTAGTGTTTAGTATACTCGAAAAACCCTCACTCTTAGAAGATAATATGTGCGCAAATAACAACGTACCTTTTCTCATTAGGTTTACCTTGTATTTATAGATTTCGTGTGACTTGCTCTCCAAGCTCCCGTGTTGCCCTAAGTTTCTTATCCCATATAGGAAACTTAGCTTTCTGGGACTCTTTTCGAGGATTCTAATCTAGGTAGGATTATTTTACTCATATAGAATTTGTTCCATATAGTAACTCTACCTCTGCCTTTCATGGCAGAATATATATTCCCTTTTTTCGTGGGATTCCCCTCTATCACATAAGGAGCTCATTCTAGAACCTTCTGGACTGTTTCTGCCACCAATCTCATTTGGCCGGCTTATCTCGGCTAATACTTATGGGATCGTATCCCTTGCTCAGCAATCAGGTTATGCACCATTGCCCCTTATCGTCTAACATTAACCTTGCTTGGCCTTACGCATCTTCTTGCGGTGTCGCCGTGCTACCACATACTCCATCCCAGATGCTCCCCTCGTGGTGCTCTTGTGGTTGGGTTTTATCCTCTATGGTGCACCCCTACGTGGTACCTTGCTCCGCACGTGTTCTAGTGTATTTTCCTTTGTTCGGGAAAAACCCCACTACATCTACTAGGCGCTTCGGAGGCCAAATGTCCTAGGCGAAATGAATTTGCCGGGTGCCAAATATTTCGAAGGCCAAATCTCCTAAGTGAATTGCATTTGCCAGGTGCCAGATACCTTGGAGGCCAAATCTCCTTAGCGAATTATATTCTTTGTTTGCAAATGCCAATATGCCATGCCTCATCAGGAGACTTCTGTTTGCCCTCATCTGTAAATGCCATGCCAAATGTGATGTCACAACGGGAAGCTTTTATATGCCTTCGTCTATAAGTGTCGTGCCAAAATGCCTTGTAAAGTGCCATGCCACGTCGGGGAACTTGTGTTTGCCTTTGTTTGTAAATGTTGTGCCAAGATGCCATGCCAAATGTGATGCCGCGTCGGGAGGCTTTTATTTGCCTTTGTCTTGGCGAGGAATTTTTCTCAAAAATTGGCTAACTGTTGGGGAAATGAACTACCAAACGCTGCTGAAAAATGGTAGCTATGACTGAGAGCATAAACTCTGTTGGGGAGATGAACTACCGAACTTGGAGGGGATGGATCCCTTTGATAGATAAAAATTCTTCGGAGAGGGTAGATCCCTTTGGCAACATAAAAAATTCTCAGAGGGGATATAGATCCCTTTGGCAACATAAAATCTTTAGAGAGGATGCAACATAAAATCTTTAGAGAGGATAGATCTCTTTGGTAGGGGGTGGATGCCTCGACAGTTCTAGGTAAGTCACTACACTATAGGTTAATGCAGCAATCACTTTTCGTGACCATCCTTACTTGAACTGAGATAGTTTGCTAAGCAAACTAAATTTAAATAACGCCTCTTAGGGCACATTGAACTTGAACAGTGCTTTGGGGAATAGATCTCCTAAGCAGATTGAACTGTAGCATGTAACTTGTAACTGGGTCCTAGGAGATTTTTGTCGCCTCTGCTGGGGTTATTGCACGTTTTGCTGAGGAACAATGCACTTGAATGCTAAGCTATGAGAGATTTCCATCGCCTCTCTAGCCACAAAGAAGAACACAATCAGAGAGCTTTTCGTCATCTCCACTGATAGGGTGACTCATGAACATGCCTTGTGAGATTTCCATCACCTCTGTCGGCAAACTTAACAGATGTTAAGGAGATTTCCATCACCTCCACTAACGGGGTGATTCAATAACATGCCTTCGGAGATTTCCATCGCCTCCATCAGCAAACTTAACTGATGTTAGACAGATGCCCGTTGAAAAGATGATAAACCGCATCAGGGGGATGCCCTTCTGAAATATGATAAACTGCCTCAGGGGGATGCCCTTTGGAAAGTTGATATAAACTGCCTTAGGGGGATGACCTTCGGGAAGATAATTTAGGGGTTTCTGCTGGGGAGTGAAAAGATTGAAGCTTTCCACTTTGGTTCCTTGATAACCAAAAATTTCATGCTTGGGGAGCTTTCCATTGTCTCTACCAATTAATGCAATACTTGTGAAAAATAACGGGACTCATTGTGCTGCTATGTGCTCAAATCACGTCCATCCTTTGATTTGAGATTAGGGACACCAAACTTTGCAATTCCGATCACCTAAATACTTGCTTTTGCTTGTGCTTGTGCAAGGCCAAACTCAAATCAATATTGGCCACTTACTCATGATGCTCTCAGTATACTTGTAGAGTCAAGCGCGCGGCTTTAAAGCAGTAGGTTCTCATGCGCTCATCTAAGATGTGTATCTATTGGACAGGTTCGCTCTTCAAGACAAACTCATCGTTTAGCCATTGGGAGACCCTCAGGTCATGCTTGTGATGTTGGGTGAGGTCTAGGTGGAGGTTCCTTGCAATGTGATGGTAGAAGCTCTTCTTGGAGGAGACCTGCAAGTGAAATGGACGACACTCTTACTTTGGCTATAATGAGGGGGGGCCTAGTACTAGTGCTAGACCTAGTATTGCAAAGCGCAACACTATGCCCCTGAGACGCTCGTCTCACAAAACTCTGTTGCCTGCTTTCTTTATTAGTTTAGGAATGCCGTGAAATCAAGAAAAATGTTTGAAAAAGCCTTGAAGCTTTCATTGATTTCACCCTAGTGGAAGTCATGCAACTTGACTCAAAGATAAAGAAAAATACAATGGGGAATCAAAAAAGAATGAAGACTCAAAAAGGTTAACACTCCACCGAATGAAGACTCCTACATTGACCTTGAGTTTGCTTTAGACGACGATGCTAATGCTCCTTGGTTGGGTGGTGTTAACCCAGACTACGACTCAACTGGGGGAATGAGAGACTCAAAAGACACAAAAGAATAATGAAGAAAGGACACCTATTTTTCTCGTTTGCTCACTTCATTGTGCCATGGATTAGTTGATGTTCTTTATTTCCCTTATGCCTCTAGCTTGTGATTGTCTCAGAGTAAATTGGCAGCTATGCCCCTAGTATTGAACTTCAAGTAATGAAAATTTCCTTTCACAACTCTTGACTGTCTCTCAACCATGCTCTTTAATTGCTAAAAATGGTATCATGCTCTACAAACATAAGAAAACACTCGCTAACTCTCACTCAAGCCAACATAAATCCTTCATCTATTATCCTTGGAATTCAAACTCATCAAAATGGCCTTTGCCTTCGGGCAAGCGTTTCGAAGGAGATATGCCCTGTAAGGAGGTATTCCCGAGCATATACATTTAGTTGCCGAACACGTGGTGTATAAGAACACGTGTTCAAATTGAACATGACTGATCGCCGGTCAGTGCTGACTGATCAGCAGATAGCGACATTCCGATTACCTTGGACCAAGTTACATGTGAAGTAGCTAGTCCAAGCAGACTGTTCGGTTATGATATAGCCGAAAAGATGATATAAGAACCAAGCACATGATACGAGGGATCACGGGTTGAAAACAATGCAATTGATATCCGAACAAATGGTACGTGGGACCATAGTTTGAATATAGACAGGACAGTTATCATGCTAGACAGATCATCGGCAATATGGACTAGTGACATGAGAAGTCAATGGTCCAGGAAAGTTGTACGGGCTCGAGTACCAGTTACATATGAAGTAATTGGTCCAAACCGTCTGTTCGGCCATGAGACGGCCGAACAAAAGAAAGGACTTTAGTCAAGTATTGGAGCATAGGGAAGACTCTGGAAGAATCTAGAAACAGAGGTAATCCGTTAAGGAATAAGATCCCGAGAATGTAGGGTCTGAGAAAGATACCCAATGAGAATGGGATGTTCAGCTCATTATGGAAAAGAATCCAAAGAGGACTCTTTTAATGAGCTGATAAAGGAAACGAGAATCCTTGATATCCTGGGTTTCCTATACGAGTTGGGAATCCTATGGCAATAGGGATGCTTGGGCACCAAGCATACGAATGTCTATATAAACAGAGTAAACCTAGAGGTAAACGGTACGCAATACACTGCTTTCATATTGCTTTCCTACTGATAATTAGGGTTTGATTGCTAGTACGTGATACTAACAAAGGCATCGGAGGGCCTTTGCCACGAGAGGCAAAGGTGCGCTCACCCCCTGTCTATTTTGCAGATTAGGGTTCCGACGACGAATTAGGGTTCCGGTGAAGAGGCACGAACAAGCCGTTGCAATCCAGTTGATCCGAAGCATCAATTGTTTTCATCCCCCTACAATTGGCGCCGTCTGTGAGAAACGAACGAGTTCCCTTTTGAAATATGACCATGGTGGAAGTAACTCCAGCAACACCGCATGACCCAAAAGATGTGTTAGATGAAGGAAGGGACAAATCACCACCTGGGGCTCCGAGAAAGCCCCAGGGTGGGCACAGGAGGACCACGAGTAAGGACCGCCCCCTTACCGTCCATCACAACTCCAAAAATAGAGGAGATGGAGAGACGGCTTCGAGATCCACAAGAAGGAGTAAATCCCATCGGAGGGATGGATCGGTCGCACACTCTAGGAGTGAGCACCGTAGCGACGACCTTCTTGATAAAAAGAGGCAAGAAGTTGAGGAGTATGCTCGTCTGATTAAAAAACGAGAGCATGAGATCAGAGAATTAGAAAGAATCAGGGAACATCCGGAGGATTCTGGACTATCCCGAAGAAATTCTAGAGGCAGTGGATATGCTGTGGTACAATACAGAAAAGCTCCTTCACGAGGGAGAAGGAGCAGGAGCAGAAGTCCAAACCCAAAGCGACATAGGGCTTCTCCACGAAAAGAGAGGAGCAAGACCCGAACACCTGAGAGAAGGGTTTCTTCACGAAAAGGGAGGAGCAGAGACAGAAGTTCCACCCCCGAAGAGGAGGGAACAAGGAAACACCATCGAGACAGGTACGAGAGACCTGATGCTGATTGGGCCAAAGCCGCGGCTCACAAATCAAAGGAGTTCGAGGATGGGATAGTGACTGCACGAGAAGCAGCACGCAAGGCATTAAGTAATATTGCGGCCTCCCCATTTACAAAGAGGCTGTAAGAGGCAAGGTTGCCGAGCAGAGTGAAGCACGGTGCGTTCGTACTTTATGAGACAAATACGGATCCCGTGGCTCACATACAGCATTATCAACAGGCTATGTTTATGCATGAAGGGGATGATTCCATCTTGTGCAAGATGTTTCCCTCCAGTCTTGGCAAGGTGGCTTTATCCTGGTTTCATAAACTGGCCCCACGATCCATACGAGGATGGAGGCAGTTGGCCGAGGAATTCACTGCTCAGTTCTTGACAAGCAGAAAAGCCCCAAAGACCTTTGAGAGTCTTTCCACCATGAAACAGGAGGAGAACGAGCAAATCAGGGATTATGCAAAGAAGTACTGGGAAACTTTCAACGAGATTGAAAGTTGCAGTGAGGAATACGCAATAGCCACCTTCAAGACTGGTTTACCTGTTCGGGGGGAGCTACGCCGATCATTGAATAAACATCCAGTAGCCACTTTGGCTAAATTGATGGAACGGATAGAGCAACACGCCAGAATGGAGGATGACATACTCAGTGAGGATGGCAGGACGGTTGCCGAACAGCCGAAGGCACCTGCCAAAAAGGTGGATAAGCCAGAGCCCAAGACTTATAGAGAGAGAAGGGAATATGGGCAGGCTAAGAAAGAGCCGTACAAAGATAAGCAAGCTCCTGACCCAAAAGCTTTCTTTTCTATCACTACGGTTTGGAAGGAACCAATATACAGGATTCTTTATCGAATAAAGAATCAGCCATATTTCAAGTGGCCCCGAGTCTAGGCGGAGACAAGGATGCAAAACGTGCTACGAATCAGCACTGCAGTTACCACAAAGATTGGGGCCACATGACCGAGGATTGTGAGATGTATAAGAGGCACCTTGATGATTTGGTCTCTCGGGGCTATCTCAAGGAATTTATCCAGGAGGATCCTAAGGAGAAAGGGAAGGCTATGGAGCTGGGTTACGAGCAAAACCCTAAAGGAATAATCCATATGATACATGGGTTGGCCACACCTTATACGAGAAATGAGGTTAGGCTGTTACAAAGGCAAGTTAAGCACGATCAGCACGTGATGCGATTGGGAAACAAAAGAGGGCGAGAGACTGATGTGTGCAATGAGAGCTTGTAATGCAGATTGGATTTAGGAAAATAGTATTTTATTAGTATTTTATTTTACAGCTTTAGTTTTAGTATTTTGTTAGGAATCTTATAATTTAGGAGTGTTAATATAGAATAATTTAGTTTCTTAATTTAGGTTGATTCAGTTTCTTATTTTATCTTTTCTTGTTTTACAAGAAGTAGGGTTGCTTCCTAATATTAGTTTGTTATATTTAGAATATTATTTATTAGGAAACTAGGATATTTGATATCTTGTTAGGAATCTTCGAATTAGGTAATTAAGTATCTTGAATAATTAGTTTTCCTATCTTTGCTAGTTTCTTGTTCCCTACAAATTAATATTGATTTTATTTCCTTTTTAGTATTTTAGTAATGCTCTACTATAAATTGAGATGTAAGCCTCAAGGCAAAGGAGTTGTTTTATGATTTGATTAATGAAAATTTGAGAAGTTTCTCAATATCGTTTGTTCGTAGAGAGAGTATCTTTAGTTCAAACTTATTCGTGATTGTCCTTGTTGCACGTTCTTCTATTTCGACACGCCTCCCTGCATCAGCTTGGCATTGGCATTCAGTGATGATGACCTAGGAGAAGTCCAAATACCCCACAACAATGCATTGGTCGTAACCCTACAAGTTGGGGAATATGACATTGAGAGGATCCTTGTGGACTCAGGAAGTTGTACAGAGGTGTTGTACTACGATGCGTTCAAGAAGCTGGGATTGGCCCAAACAGATTTAGAGCAATCTACAACACCCCTGATCGGCTTCGGTGCAGGAGCAGTCTGGCCCCTTGGAAAGGTAACACTACCTGTTCGGGCTGGAACCGTGGTATTGAGGACAGATTTCTTAGTAGTCGATGTTCCCTCTTCCTATAACGAGATTATAGGAAGGACATGGTTGCACAAGATGAGGGCGGTATCCTCAACTTATCATCAGATGGTGAAGTTCCCAGGATCGAATGGGGTTGAAGTGCTCAGAGGCAATCAGAAAGTGGCTCAACAGTGTTTGATCTCCATCATTAAAACAGCCCCAAAGGTCCACCATGTTCATACGTTGGAAGCACCGGATCAACCAACTATCGAGGATGTTGGAAGAAGCCCGGCTGAAAAAGTGGTTGAAGGTTTGGAAAAGATTCATATCAGCGAAACTGATCCTGAAAGATATTTTTTAATTGGGGAATCATTACCAGCAGAGGAAAAGGCTGAGTCAATAAGATTTCTGAAGGAATATGTCGATGTATTTGCATGGGTACCAGAGGAGATGCCCGGAGTGGATGCAGATGTGATCTGTCATCATTTGAACATAGATCCCCAGCATAAACCGATCATTCAGAAAAAACGAAGGGCAGCCGTTCAGCATGTGGATGCAGTAATAGAAGAAGTCGATCGTTTATTGGAGGCTAAAGCAATACGCGAGGTCTACTACCCAGAATGGTTATCTAACACCGTTGTGGTGAAGAAAAAGAATGGGAAGTGGCGAGTCTGCGTAGACTTCACAGACTTAAACAAGGCATGTCCTAAGGATAGCTTTCCTCTGCCCAGGATTGACCAATTGGTTAATGCAACCGCTGGTTACGAACGAATGAGTTTTCTTGATGCATATCGAGGGTATCATCAAATTGCAATGTTCGGCCCTGATCAGGAGAAGACTTCGTTTATCACACCGCGAGGGTTGTACTGCTATAGTGTTATGCCGTTTGGGCTAAAAAATGCTGGGGCAACTTACCAAAGACTTGCAACCATCATGTTCAAAAAAATTGCTTGGAAAGATTATGGAAGTTTACATAGATGATATGGTGGTAAAAAGTCAAGATAAACAGGGGCATATAGCTGATTTGAAAGAGGTTTTTGAAATCTTGAGAAAGTACAAATTGAAACTCAACGCCTCGAAATGTGCATTTGGAGTTGGTTCAGGAAAGTTCCTGGGTCATTTGGTAACCATGAGAGGGATAGAGGCTAATCCCGATCAGATTGCTGCCCTACAGAGGCTACAAAGTCCCAAAACCACAAAGGAAGTCCAGAGACTGACTTGAATGGCAGCAACACTTAACAGATTCATCAGCAGGTCAAGTGATAAGTGCAGACCCTTTTTTCAATTGCTGAAAAAGAGGGAGGGATTTGAATGGGGAGCAGAGTGTGAACAAGCCTTCCAGAACCTGAAGAAGTATCTGGCCGAGCCCCCACTTTTGTCAACACCGCAACAAGGTGAGTCTTTAATTCTGTATTTAGCTGTTTTCGAGCATGCAGTAAGTGCAGTTCTGTTAAGGGGCTTAGGGATGGAACAAATCCCTATTTATTATGTTAGCAAGACATTGCTAGATGCGGAAACGAGATATCTGCCTTTAGAAAAGCTTGTCTTGGCACTTAGGATAGCCACGAGGAAGCTGCCACATTACTTCCAAAGCCATAAGGTTGTGATTTACACTGAGTTTCCATTGAAATCACTGCTACGAAAAGCAGACTTCTCGGGAAGGATCACGACGTGGTCCGTGGAGTTAAGTCAATACGATCTTAATTATCAGCCACGCACGGCAATCAAAGGCCAAGTGTTGGCTGATTTTGTGGCGGAGTTTTCTCCCACGGTGGCTCCCTAACCTCCTACGAGAAAGGAGCAGGCAACAGAGACATCACCCATAAAGAATCAACCCCTAGCCGAACAGGATCCCTTGGAATGGAAGCTGTATGTTGACGAATCAGCTTGTAACACAGGGTCAGGGATTGGGATTGTGCTTTTTCCCCCTGATGGAGTGATGTTGGAGCTATCTGTTCGGCTAGGCTTTAGTGCGTCAAATAATGTGGCAGAGTACGAGGCACTTTTAGCTGGCTTGAGGAGTGCAAAAACCCTAAAAGCAAGACTGGTTAGGGTGTATTGTGATTCACAGCTTGTGGTGAACCAGGTGTCCGGCGAATATGAAACTCGAAATGAAAAGATGATGGCCTACACGCAGGTGGCCAAGGACTTGCTTGATACCTTTGAAAGGGTATACATTGAGCAAATAAGTTCTGGATAGAATGCTCATGCAGATTCATTGGCTTGGTTAGCTGTAGCAGTACCAACTGAGTTCAAAAGAAAAGTGGCAATAGAATATCTAAGTAAGCCGAGCATTGGAAGAAGTGAGGACTTGGTCTTGGACGTGAACCAAGGCCCAAGTTGGATGGACCCAATCATGGAGTTCTTATGAGATGAGATACTCCCTTCTGACAAAAAGAAGGCTCACAAGATAAGAATCAAATCTGCTCGGTTTTGGCTGTCCCCAGAGGATAAATTATATAGGAAATCCTTTACAGGCCCATATTTGCTATGTGTGCATCCTGAGATGGTGCAGAAATTTCTTCATGAAATCCACGAGGGAACATGTGGAAGCCACGCTGGAGGCAGATCCATTGCCCACCGAGCAATTACCCAAGGCTACTGGTGGCCACACATGCAAGAAGATGCAAAAGTGTATGTGAAGATTTGTGAGAAGTGTCAAAAATTCTCACCAATGATTCGAACACCCGCCGAGGATCTGGTACCTTTGACAAGTCCCTGGCCGTTTGCCCAATGGGGGATGGACATCGTGGGTCCACTACACAAAGCGACTGGGAATCGAAAATTCCTGCTTGTGGCAACTGACTATTTTACTAAGTGGATTGAGGCAGAACCACTGGCCAAAATCACTGAACCTATGATAGAAAGGTTCATGTGGAAAAGCATCATCACTCGCTTTGGGGTCCCTTACTCATTGATCACAGATAATGGATCCCAATTTTAGAAGAAATTCAAGGCTTTTTGTGCTCAGTATGGAATACGAAATTATTATTCCACCCCAGCCTACCCTCAGAGTAATGGGCAAGCAGAGGCGTCTAATAAAACTATCCTTGATGGGATCAAGAAGAGGTTGGACAAAGCCAAAGGGAAGTGGCCAGACGAGTTACCATTGGTTTTATGGGCACACCGAACAACGCCTAGGAGGTCTATGGGAGAGACCCCCTATTCATTAGCTTATGGAACAGAGGCCGTCATACCTTTGGAAGTCGGTTTGCCGACCAGCAGGACCGTTTTGGTTGAAAGTGGAGGCAATGATAGGGCCCTTCAAATCGAGCTTGATCTCGCCGAGGAGAGGAGAGAAAGGGCATTGGTCCATCTGGCTTCCTACCAGGAGCAGGTAATGAAGAGCTATAACAAGCATGTTCACCCTCGAGAGTTTGGTGTTGGGAACCTCGTACTACGAAAAGTGCTCGGCAACACCAAGGTGGCCAATGAAGGCAAATTGGGGGCCAATTGGGAAGGCCCTTATCGAGTTACCGAGATTGTTGGTATAGGGGCCTATAAATTGGCAGATTTAAATGGTAATCCACTTCCGAGGCCTTGGAATGTCCATAATCTACGAAAATTCTTTGTTTAAAGAATCATTTCAGTTCTGTTTTAGATTTGCACATCGTGATTGTGTGAGAGTTACAAATAAAACTCTCTTGTGTTCTAGTTTTTGTTATTCTAAGTTGCAAGGGGTCCGAATAACGCCCTCTTGAGTTTTACAGATTAAGAATAAAATCACTTTTTAGTATAACCATTGTGTTCTAGTGTAACTGTTGGTATTTATTTTAAATACGAACTACGAGATTGGTTTCCCTAATTCGTATTGGGGAGCAGGGTAAATAGTTAAGTACGTGACACTTAAACACAAGTATGAAACACTTGTATGCCTTGTTTAAAGTACGTGAAACTTACACGCAAGTACGAAACACTTGTGTGATGTTCTAAGTACGTGAAACTTAACGAATACGAGTATGAATACACTTGTATGGACTTTACAGTACGAGACACTTGTAAAAATTTATTGGTATGGCTTAAAGCATAACGAATATATGTTAAGCCACACTAATTCAAGTACGTGAAACTAAAATTTGGTTGAGTACGTGAAACTTACATAACGAATATATGTTAAGCCACACTAAATTCAAGTACGTGAAACTTAACTTTGGTTGAGTACGTGAAACTTAACAATCTGTTGCAAACAATTTTTAGGTATGAATACACTTGTATGTATTTACGTGAAAAATACAAGTATGAAATAAGCTTGTCAACCGTACGAGAAACTGCGACGCAAATACATTTAAATACGAGAGATTTAGAATCAAAGTACGAAATACTTATGCAAACAGGCAGCATATATGATTAAAATGCTCAAGGTACGAAATACTTAAAGATTAAAACTATTTGCATCCGAATAGATGCAAACACGAGGATAGCCGAACAAAACATAAAGGTTATGCCACGAAGGGCCAAATACCTGTGTTAAACAAAGTATTTTGATTGTACCGGTGCCTCACAGGGCCAAAATATGCTTATGGTCACACAGGACCAGCAACAGTTTATATACCTAAACAGCTTAGTCCACATTCTGGACCTCTGGAGTATTAGTGTTGATCTCAGTATCAGCACTATCTTCAACTGCATTCTCTTCCAAGTTTATGGGCTCAAGGGTCGAAACCCGAGCAGGAGATTGAGCAGGGTGCACGTCTGTGGGTGTGTCTTCTTCAGCATTAGCAAATTCCTCAATTTGCTGTTCAATATCGTCTTCTGGTTGTCCTACTGGTTCCTGAACATTTTGAGAATGGGTGCTCGGCAGATAATTGTCAACCCAGAAGGGTGAATCTTCAGCAACACCTAACTTGGTCAGACATGTCTCCCAGCATGCAATCCATATCTGGTCCTGTATGGCTGGCATCTGTTCGACGTAACTAATTGTTGTGGCATCAAAACCCTTATGGTACCCTTCTTCATAAGAAGCTTTTTTGGTGTTATCAATCTCCAACAAAGCCTGATTTAGGCCCTCCTCAGCAATCTCCAGCTTGCCTTTAGCTCCTTCAAAGTCAGCTTTGGCTTTGTCCCTCTCTCTTTCCAAACGGGCAACTGTCCGAAGCAGCCGCGTGTGGTCATTTAGTAGCTTGATCCTTTCGGTCTCAGTTTCTTGGTACTTTTTGCCCAAAGTGACCATTTTTTGAATAAACTGGCAAAACGCCGAACAGTAAGTAACGAGTGAGGCAAAATTCGTGATATGTGGTATATGACATATACATGAAAACTTATATGGAAAAATCAAGCTATATTACCTTGATACCACTGACGAGTCCAGTGGAAACGAGCCTGTCAGGTGTAGATCCGGACTCCTTTTGCATATCAACAGGGAGCAGCAGCCCTTGAGCTAGGGCAAGTGCTGTTTCGGATGAACCAGCACTGTCCCCAACGTGAACGGGACAGTCCCCCCTAGTAAGTAGAGGAGCCCATGTCTGGGGAAGGTTTTGGGAAATTGGTTCAACAGGATGATGAGTTTCGGTATCTGCCTGAGAAGCAGTACCAATCTGGTCTTCAGACCTAGGCCGTTTGTCTCTATGAACATCACTGGCCTCTACGGAAGTGTCCACTTCACGAGGGGAAGCGGAAGACCGAGCAGAACCACCCCTGGTTCGACGGGGTGGTGGGGGAGCAAAACCAGAAGAGGCTGCCCGACCAGCACCACGCCCTCTGGATGAGACGGTAAGCAGAGAGCTTAAATTTAAAGGTTGGAAAGACATACTTGCTGAGTTTGGAGGAGAGGGAGAACATCCAGAAGAGGACGATTGGCTGGTGTCGAGATTCAATATTGGCTGTTCAGGTTGAAGAGGGATGACCTGTCTTTGAGAAGGTCTTCGGAGTCTCAAGCAGGGAAGTGGCACTCCTTCTGAGATAGGGACTTCACCCAGCTGTCCGGCAACTGTCACTCATTATTGGCTCTTTGACTCCTTGGTTGAGGAGCAGTTGAAGTAGAGGCGGCACTGGTGCTAGGGTGGGTAAGCCTCCTGTCAATGACACCTCTGTACAACGGGTCGTATCCAAGCAGCACCTCAGCGTTACGACCCCGACCAGCTGTAGAGGTACCAGGTTCGCCTTTATATTTCAAAATTTTGTTGATGTCCTCTGATCAGACGTAGCTAGGCTCTCGTCTAGGACGTTTGTTGACGTTTTCAGCTGCACAACCGGAGTTGTAAAATCAAAATTAGACACGTAGAAAGCTACGAGAGAGCAGTAAACAAACAAATAGCAAAGATTAAAAAAAAAGAGCATATGTGGGTATCCCCATATGTGGGGGCAGTGGAGACCCACCACCTGACAATCCTCTCCTAGTGGCTCAAAAGCTCCAGTTACGTAAAGGAAATCGATCTCGTGATCCCGAGCAGAGTCTGGCAGGTTTAGCACAAGACGCCTGTCTGCCCTTCTAACTTTGAAATAATAAGTGTTATATTCAGGGTTTAGTACAATACTGTACCACCACTGAATGTCCCAAATTCCTAACTGGGTCCCCAGAATCCTATTCAAAGCTATTACACCCATTATCAGCCTAAAGACGTTAGTTGATACTTGCATTGGGGTGAGACGATACCAGTTTAGGATCTGGCGGAGTAGTGGGTGAAGGGGAAATCGGACTCCACCTTCAACGATGGCCACAATAGGGATGCACATTCTATCCCAGGAGCCACCATCCCTATCTGCTCCTAAAGGGGCGAGTTCGAGCCCCACATTATCAGGGATGCTATACTCAGACCTAAATGCCGCCATGGCAGTTGGGGTTTCACAGAGTTTCCTAAATTTACTGGGTCTAGGAGGGTGATCATTATCATCAGCCATGAGTATATTCAGAAAAGAAGAAAAACTGGAAATGGGAACGAATTGAAACCCTAGAAACAACCCACGAATCTGAGAGTGAGATCTCAAAGGGAAACCTAAGCAGATGAAATGGAGTGAGAACGAGAATCTTACAAGAATACTGTGACGATTCCCTGGAATGCAATCGAGTTTGCAGACGGCGGCGATGGCGGAAGGCTTAGAGAGAGAAAAAACTGAAAGTACGAGTTGTATTTTGGGTAAAAACCCAAACGGCGCCCTTTCAGGGGTTTAAAAGCAAGAAACGGAGATGAAACGTCTCTTCTCACGCCGTTACAAGTTGAAGTAACGGAAAGCAAAAAACCGTTCTGACGCCGTTTCGAGGAACGTCAGTTCGAAATTAACGATAGGCATACGAAACGTGCCACGTGTAGTCGATGCCTCGGGATGGCACAAAGGCAAAAAGCGCCAAAGCATCAAATGAATATTAGAGCAGTGACCGCACGGGATCAGAAGAGTCTGATCTAAATAAATTTTTTGTTCCTAAAGCTTCATATATTGCCCCCGAACAGTGGTAAATGAATGAAGCTGGGGAGCAATTGTAGGGAGGTATTCCCGAGCATATACATTTAGTTGCCGAACACGTGGTGTATAAGAACACGTGTTCAAATTGAACATGACTGATCGCCGGTCAGTGCTGACTGATCAGCAGATAGTGACATTCCGATTACCTTGGACCAAGTTACATGTGAAGTAGCTAGTCCAAGCAGACTGTTCGGTTATGATATAGCCGAACAGATGATATAAGAACCAAGCACATGATACGAGGGATCACGGGTTGAAAGCAATGCAATTGATATCCGAACAAATGGTACGTGGGACCATAGTTTGAATATAGACAGGACAGTTATCATGCTAGACAGATCATCGGCAATATGGACTAGTGACATGAGAAGTCAATGGTCCAGGAAAGTTGTATGGGCTTGAGTACCAGTTACATATGAAGTAATTGGTCCAAACCGTCTGTTCGGCCATGAGACGGCCGAACAAAAGAAAGGACTTTAGTCAAGTATTGGAGCATAGGGAAGACTCTGGAAGAATCCAGAAATAGAGGTAATCCGTTAAGGAATAAGATCCCGAGAATGTAGGGTCTGAGAAAGATACCCAATGAGAATGGGATGTTCAGCTCATTATGGAAAAGAATCCAAAGAGGACTCTTTTAATGAGCTGATAAAGGAAACGAGAATCCTTGATATCCTGGGTTTCCTATACGAGTTGGGAATCCTATGGCAATAGGGATGCTTGGGCGCCAAGCATACGAATGTCTATATAAACAGAGTAAACCTAGAGGTAAACGGTACGCAATACACTGCTTTCATATTGCTTTCCTACTGATAATTAGGGTTTGATTGCTAGTACGTGATACTAACAAAGGCATCGGAGGGCCTTTGCCACGAGAGGCAAAGGTGCGCTCACCCCCTGTCTATTTTGCAGATTAGGGTTCCGACGACGAATTAGGGTTCCGGTGAAGAGGCACGAACAAGCCGTTGCAATCCAGTTGATCCGAAGCATCAATTGTTTTCATCCCCCTACATGCCCCTTGTGTCTCCAATCGATTCAATGCCTCTTGTGCATGGATTGCTTTAAAAATGCCCCTAGTATGAACGAACTGAATGAGTTACTGAACTTGGAATGTCCGGATCCCAGGGTGGGATTGCCTACGTATCTCAAGAGGAGAATCTGACCAAAACGTAGTTCGGCTTAGGTTCTCTAGGGTATTTTACTCACATTTTTTGTTTTTTTTGTTTTCTTTCTTTCTTCTTCTTTTTGTACTCTGATTTTCAGCTAGACTGCCCTTGGAGGTTTTCAATTAAGTGAGCATTTTTCTTTCTTCCAACCCTAACTTTTGCCTAGGCCGCCCTTTCGGGTTTTCAACCTAGCCGGCTTCTCTCAAGGGTAATATTTGTCCGACTATCCAAGTCAGTCGACTCAGTAAACTCATTTTCGTCAAAATCTGCCAAATGTGTAGCTCAGTCACTCAAGATCTTCCTCATAACATAAAAGCCTACCCAATGGGGCAGGAATTTCTCTCTGGGATTAGATACTAACGCCTTAATTTCTTTCCAAAACCATGTCTCCACTTTCAGGTTCCGAGGCCATACCATCTTGTTGAATGCCCTAGCAACTCTCCTTTGATAAACTTGAGTATCGTATAAGGCTTGGAGCTGCTTCTCTTCCATTAATGCCAAGTACTCGTATCTTTCTTTAGAGCACTTTGCTCCAATATGATCCGCAGAGAGAGAACTTTTGGGTTGTTTTCCGCAGGATCCTCTTGATATTCTTATTTGCTGCTTCCACTGCTCCATTAAATTGAGGCCTGCGTGTGATGGTTAATCCGATACTTTTCAACAACTCGAGGACTTCCTTCTTAAAGTGCGTGCCATGGTTCAAGATAATCTCATGCAGGATACCGCATCCGCAGATAATGTTATTCTCAATGAAATTGCTCCTGATTGAGGCATCGTCACTGGACACCGTCGTAGGACCTGTGGTACAGGTTATTTTCGCAAAGAACGAACTGTGGCACAAACCTTCAAATGGCCCTTTTGTCCTTTTTGTTTGCTCCTTCCGGATATCCGCCCTCGCCTATAAAGTTCTTAATATTTGTGTACGAAGGCAATCCATCATACTTCTTTGATTTTCACTAACCAGTCAGGCCTAATCCTACAGAGCTTCTGCTTTACAAGCTTAGTGTCAAATTAGAAAGGTGTATGGTGCTGGGCTATCTCATGATCTATTCAAGCCATGTCTTCATAAGAGCAAGCAAATATGTTTTTATATTCTTTTAGCATTTCAACCAATTCTTTACATTCTTCGAGCAATAGGGGAGAGCCAATCTGAACTAGCTCAGGGTCCTTCTCATCATCTCAATTCACAATGATCATCTCATCTACTATGGGCTTAGTTTCCTCTCTTTCTCTAATTCAATCAGTTCCTTAAGGGCTCTGGGAATTTCCTCTTCGTATTCGACAAGATTTTGAGGATCCACACAATTGATCTCAAGCACAATGGTATAAGCAAACTCAGTGTCTATTATGAATAACGGAAGACGGCGGGACT
Source organism: Rhododendron vialii (assembly GCF_030253575.1). Lineage (NCBI taxonomy): Eukaryota > Viridiplantae > Streptophyta > Magnoliopsida > Ericales > Ericaceae > Rhododendron > Rhododendron vialii. Next base: position 4,141,403 of record NC_080567.1, read on the forward strand.
GTATTAGACTCACAGTTTGAAAATAGAAAAGAGATGCGGACTAAGCAGTCCAATGAAGATGACAATGGAATTGACTCACAATGAAACTAACTCGCAATGAGATTGACTCAACCCTACTGTAACTCATGCATCTAGACTCAACAAGGAAATCAAACTCAAGCTCAAATGACTCAACTTCCACTAAAGCTTCCTCAAAATATCAATAACTAAATCTTCCAACAGCATTTAGGAATGAATTTGAAAAATTCCTTTTGAGGTCTTGAACCATCAGCACCATCACAGTAGAAAGAATCTTGAAACTAGCACAAGTCACTCACGTTCTATCCTTTCACCACTCATGAGAATGCTCAAGCCTACAAGAAGAGCATAGTGCACGCAAACACAGAAGGAAAAATGGCCTACAGGGTTTTGCCCTAAAGGATTGGTTCTACGGCTAGATACATGGACTAAAGGGTACCCCGCAAGCTAAGGTTTGCATACCTTTTTATCATACCGAGGGATGGTACATAGCTCGTGGGGGTGGCTGCGTTCCTCGGCCGGGGCTGCTTAGCAATGCAAAAGATTGAAGAAAACGTGAACTATCCTAAATGACTGAACCAATGGCACTTTGGAGTCTAGCCCTCTTAACCATTCCCAAACAAAGTCACCACTGTGAGCGCAACCACCCGATGACCATGTGACCACTGCACGTGTGGGTAGACTTTATTAAAACCACAATGACCGGCACAACACTGTCAAATACTCGTAATTAAACAAGTACTCTACAAAACTCAGAGTCGCCACTTGGTTTAGGTCCAAGAACCATGAATGACTCTTATGGAAAGGCCTGATCCTTGTGTCATCACAGACGGGTCGAGCGGCTAAGGTATCGAGTGGGAAGGTGTTAGGCACCCACTCTACCCAATCTAACGATTGGCCTCTACTCATCACCATTGATTCAAATCATCTCTATCCTAAATGCACGAGACTCAAGCAAATGGATAGGTAGGTTTTAGTAAACACGTTTTTAAAAAAGGAGTCTTTTGCAAGAGCGAAAAATCATTTGAAAAACTACCTCTGTTGAATGCAGCACACAAAAAAGAAAACAAAAGCATACAACTTATGGATGAAGGCCTAGAGATGTACAACCCATTATCATCCCGTATCCATAGGTGATGATCAACAGCCATCCTTAGGTCCTCATACAGTCCCAAGATCTAAACTAGCACACAAGAATGATTAATCCAACATGCATGAACAATGCTAGACATGGCTGAACAAACATGCAATATGAATGGATTAGGAAACTAGCTAAAAGTAGAAACCTATCCGGATTAGGAAACTTTCCAAATTAGGAAACCCGACCAAGTTAGAAAAGTAACCCGATTAGGAAACCTGACCGGATTAGGAAACTTTTCAAACTAGGAAATCGGGTCAAATTAGGAAAGTAACCCGATTCGGAAACCACATGCATTGACAGACTACTCATGGATAGACCATGAGGGCAAAACAACTAATTAAACGAACATCATGCTAATATGCGAGATGCAGGGGGAAAAAAGGTAATTCAGCATGCTGGGGTGAAATCGGCAGCATAACAGATGTAATCGGACAAAGTAACAACCATAATTGGGCAGCATAACGGTATGGGCTAACAGATCAAGGTGCATGCGGACAGCATAATGATAGGGGTAAAACGGTAAAAGTGCATGCGTGTAGAGTAATGATTACGTGGATGCACGTGCGGGTCAACTTACGAACAAAGTAACAACAGGATAATCGATTAAAGAACTAATACGTGCAACACTACGACTAAACATGCACGAAGGGCAAAATAATCATTATGCATGAACTATCTAAACCCTAAATTATCATACATTTAAGCTACACTAGCATGCAATATTTAAACAAATCAAAAAAGCCTAAACTTGCATAAACTAAGCAAGAACATAAAATAAACCCTAAACATGCAACTAGTTAATTAAACTAAGCAATAATTAACCAACAACTAAACTAGACTAAACAATAAAGAAAATAAAAAAGAACGACATACCTTGACTCCACAAGACCAAGTGGACCGCCCTTAGGAACTGAGCAGGAATTGAACTAGATTACCTGTAGAGGAGCAACCTTGATGTAAGATGCCTTTGGCAGCTTAATGGCGTAGAGAAGACTTTACTGTACTCGAGTACTAGCCAAGAGACCTTGGCACTCTCAAGCGAAATGATTCTTGAATGAGTTGAAACCTATGGAGGTAAGGGGTTTATATAGGCTTGTCCGTGAGAAAAAACGAGTTAATTTTTCGATGTGGGACTATGGAAAATACTAAAAACATGGACTTTGAGGCAGAAAAATAAAATGACGCCCATGTTTATGGGCTCGGGCAGGCCTTCCTCAATCCAAGCTTGGTTTGGGTCCATTCTGATGCATTCCAGGCTGATTTTTGGGTCAAAAATAGCGACGATATGGGCTAAAAATAGCAACGATATGTGCTAAAAATGAATTGTTTTATGAATTAAAAGGATCAACATTTTTCAAAAGAATATTTTGAAATGGAACGCAACACAATTTAAAAAAAAGTCTGCAACTTGATCGAAAACATTTTGAAAGAAACGACAAAAGGCTATCTCCGAACATCAATGTATCAAGATCACTTCTGTAGGATAATCATAATCGAAAGCAACATTCTCATTATTGAGCGGTCACTTCGCGGGAGGCCTAACCGTTATGGACTACCAATTGGGGTGTCTACACCCTCCCAAGTGTCAGCAGCAAGGATTTCAAATCGGGGTGCTGCTTTTTCTCTTCGGGATCCCAGAATGGTTTTGACTGCCCTTGATATGCTATTTCTATTTCTGGCACAAAACAGATGGAAAGGGGGTCTTGAAACAATGGCCTTCATACTTTGTTTCCCTTCCTTTCTTTCTTAGCTTCTTCCTTCGAAGGGTCAAATCCCAAACCGTATTGACCAGGGTTTGTGGGGATATTGGGAAATTCGGGTAGGCCCCCAAACCCATTTCGGGGAGGTACGACATCTTTCTCATCATCTCGATGGCCATGGAGCTAATGTAGAAGTCCTCGTCCATCTTAATACTCAAAACAGCCACAGAGGTATCAAAGGAAAATCCTCCTAGCAGGACAGCCTCCTCTGTGTGCTCAATTTCAAGTAAAGGAGCATAGTCTTCGCAGTGTGGGCGTATGCCTGAATCCCCATGGATGGTTAGAGTGCCAGAAGTTAGCCCCAGTTGGACCTTGTGGTGTAGAGTGGATGGCACTACCATGATATCAGGATGTTAAAGCCACGACCTGCCTAGAAGCAGGTTAAATGAGGAGGGAATATCTAAGATGTGGAATTCCACTCCCATTTTGTAGTTCTCCACCATCACCTTGATCATAACGGTGCCTTACTTCTTATGGATAGAGTTGTCGTAGGTGCGGACGCCTTTATCCGATGATGCAAAGTCCCTGTTTTTCAACCCCAGACAGTAAGCAGTGCGGAGTGAGCAGACGTTGAGGGCCGAACCATTGTCCACAAAAATGACCGGGACCCAATTCCGCATTCATTTGAGAGTGATGTGCAGAGGTTTATTATGTCTTGCTCCCTCTGTAGGTAAGTCAGCCTCAGTAAAAGTGACAGCATGTGCCTTGAAAGGTGGAGGGGTAAGTAGTGCTACCATATCTTCAGGGGTTGTTTCAGGTGCGATTTCCATTCGTGAAAGTACTTGAATTAGCTTTTGGTGATGTGCATAGGATTGAGAAAGAAGTCCCCAGATGGAGACAACAATAGGGATCTTGGCTAGTTGCCTTTGGATAACATCTTCCTCGGGAATGGTATTTTGGGCGACGAGGATGAAAATATCATCTTGAATCAGGGGAGGACGAAATGGTCCTCCAGCCTGAAGGTTCGAAGGCTTGTAAACGCATTTGCTCCTTGTCACATGGTTTACCAACTTCGGGTATGCTTCTCCCCATAGGTCAGGGTAATCATCATAAAGGTCAGTGAGATCAGCTTCGGCCTTGCGCCTTTCTTTATCAAGTCATGCTGCGGTCAAAGCTTCCCCTAATTCTTCCATAGTCTCGCAAGCCCACAAGTCATCTACTATTAGTTTTTCTTCCAATGCAGCTTTTCCAACGGTCCATTCTTCCTCTCCTACCCATAGGTCAATCATGCCGTCGTCTCCCAACAGGCCCTGCTTCCTAGATTGGACAACTTAAATGCATGGCATGGTAGGGATGTGGACAATGGGCTTCAGCTGCTAGTCACTAACAATGTAATTTTGAGGGCAAAATTCTTCATTGCCGAGGAGATTTTTGAGGTTTTCTGGTGGTTGTGCTGTAGACACCCCAATCTGGACTTTCCAGATTAGTTTACTTTCGGTATTTGATTCCCCGATGATGAACTGGATCAAGAACACACCAGGAATGTTGAGTGTTTGAGCTTTGAGTGTTTGACAGCCTTTTGAACCTAACCTAGCCTAAGCCAATTCAAAAGCCAGAAACCTACTTGCACGCGTTGGTCCTAAACCAGCTCACGCTGGTCCAAGTGCCACATGTTGATCATCGGTCAGTTTTGACCAATGACCAGCACGGTGTTGTATGGACCCGTCGGCGCCAGTCTTCGACACACGCGCGCCGGTCAAAGGCTGTCCCATCACCTTTATTCAGCCATGATCAGTAGGACTTTTGGGGTCGGAGGAAGGCTTTATTTGGCCCTAAAATCAGTCTTCACCAGGGGACAGCCCTTACACCCCATATTTCACCTTTTCCCTCTCATCCAATGAGGGGGAAGGCTTTGGACCAAAGCCACCAGCCCTTTGACTGGCTGAACCTCTCTCTCTCTCTCTCTCTCTCTCTCTCGCCCCATTGCCCTATAAATACACCTCTCTCTCACCCTTGCAAAGGGCTCCAAGCTTTTCCAAGGTTACAAGTTCACCAAGTTATAAAAAAAACAAGGTTACCAAGTTCTAAGAGCCTCCAAGCAAAAGTTCTAACCCTAGTCTCTTGTTCATCTTTTCCTTGCCAAAGAAAGCCATTGATAAGCTCCACTCTCACTCACTAGCAACACACATCCACCCAGCAAGCCTCAACTCAAAGTTCAAACACCTTTCAAACCCAAAAAACCAAAGGTATAATACCTTTGTACTGCTTTATGTTCTTATCCATGAGGGGGCTGGCAGGGTCAAGACTGGTAATCAATACCAAGTCCTGGCCCTAAAGTTGGCAAGGTTTCAAAAACCGTTGTGGTAGGAACCAAGGGTGCCAATTGTCTTTACGTGCGCACCAATCAATGGCTACGGGCGCAGGTCTTGCGTAGGGACTGGTGTCCTATTATTTTGTGTTCCACTTTGTATATAGACCACTACATGCATGATAAAAAGCAGTTTATTGCTTTCCTTAGTTAAAATTGTTAGTTCAAGTTCAATATTCATATCTGCTGCAATGGAATACCCCTTGGTTCCTTCTTAACATGTCTTAGAACTTAGAAATATGTAAACCAAGCACGGGTTTGAGGACTCAAACCTGTGCATAGTAGTGGGAGACCCGTGCGTGCAAGTCCATCTCTGATTAGTGGCTAGCCTTGCATGGGTAACAAGGCTTTGGCCTTTATTCTTATCCCCACACTGTTTATAGGGTGTCTTATTCTTTTGGTGGCTTTGCAGCCCTTTTAAATTGTCCATAACTACCTATTAACTGCCTATAAACTACTTGGTTTATCCTGCGTGTGCACTGTTCATTTCCAGAGCCTAGAGGTTTGAAAACAAGAGTTGTGGGTTTGAGTCTACCGGCGCGCACGTGTCTTGTTGTAGCGCGCGCAGGTATGATTAGCATGCAGTGACTTGATTAGTGTATGCTGGTTTTTTCCTGTGCACGTCACTTCAAAACAACGGCCTTCCAGTCTGTTCAAATTCCCACAGGAGTCTATTTTCATTTCTATACTAACTATTTTCAATAAGTGAGCATGCTATCTATCACATCCTGCCAACATGTTACAATTTTAGTCCCTTTAACTATTCCCCTGCCCTAAATTGGCTAAAAATTGATTAATGAGAGAGAAGCACAAACATTTTGTAAATGCCCTAGTAGAGACCGATCTCCGGATTGGGCGAGAGGGGTGCCTTAAAACCCTTCCCCTCTCATAACCTGACTCCTGAACCTCAGATTTCAAGGTGATGATGGACCAGTCTACGCCTTTTTCAAAATCAAACAACGTAGCAAAAACGTTTCAAGTTCAGTTCCTTGGGTGGCGACCTTCAAACCCAAGCGGCAACTCTGAATTGAGCATTTCGTCGTGCTTCAAAAAGGGGCGCACCCGCTTATTGCTATTGATTTTCGAGGCATGTGCCCACATGTGCGAATAGTATTGGAGTGGGTTGATCACGGACAATTTCTTCCTCGTACCGTACAAAGAGAAGAGGTAGCATGACATATTCCAATAGGTCAGCTTCCTCTATCATTTGTTATTTGTTAGGCGTCGGATCCCACTCCCATTCTTCTTCATCGGCGTCTGTGTGATCGACTTGGGCCATCAACCATCCATTGTCGATTTGGAGAGCTCCCATGATCTCATTTCCGAGTTCGGACTGATTTTTAGCATGAAGTTCCGCGGCTTCTCTTTCCAGCCATTCGTCCACAAGGTCTCCCTATATAATTGTCCACTTATATTCTACATACTTGATATAGCGGACCTCGCCCTCTTCGGGTACTTGGACTGCAGGCCTTGGTTCGATCAAAGGCTTGATGTATTGACTTGGGTCAAATGCTGTTGAGTTTAGGTTAATGTGGCTAACTTGGGAATTCTAGGTGTGCTTCAGGAGTGGGTTAGTAACGGTATTTGGCTTTGATGGCGGGGTATGAATGGTCCCAAAATTGATGAGATCTTGGAGTTTGTGTTTAAGGCTCTAGCATTCATCGGTGTTGTGATTGGGCATTTGATGGTAGTCACAATGGGAATTTGTGTTATGGGATTCCGAAAGTTTTTGTGGGAGAGGGGTTGGTTGAAGCGGTTTTATGACTCCTTTTTGAACAAGCCTTTCTAGGATGACATGTATGGGGATAGGGAATTTGGCGAAGACACGTGGTTGTTTTTGTTGTTGGGCATTGGCTTGGGTTGATATTTGGTTAACAGGCTCAGAGCGGTTTTGGCCAAAGGTAGGATTGGTGTAATTGGTGGCGTAGAGGTTGGAGTTGTTGTTAGGATAGGTCTTTCAGTTTCGAGTGCTTGAGTCCCCTTTCTCTAGGTTGCCTATTCGTAGCGCCTTTTCAACTGCAAGGCCGGCTTCGAAGAAAGTCTTGAAGTTAGCCGAGGCTTGGGCTAGAACCATGTTTTTGGCAAAAACAGGTTGTAGGTTGCAGGTGATCATTCAGATTTGGTCCCTCTCAATTGGTCGCTCCACCATTTGTGCAGGCTTTAACCTCCACCTTTTGACAAAGTCAGCGAAGGTTTCCTTAGAGTCCATTGTGGTCGACTCTAATTCCCAAGTGGTCATTTCCAGCTGTATTGGGCGACGAAGGCGGCGCCTATATCTTCCCAACTCTTCTTCTTAGACGGATTCAAAGCCAAGAACCAATCGAGGGAAGGCTCAGTCAGACTTTGATGGAACATTTGAGCCATTAAGTCCTTTTTTGATCTTACACATTGATAAATTCTGATACATCTGTGCAAGAAGTAGGGGCTGAGGAAATCTTTCTTACTGGGTTTAGTCTTGAAGAAGCAACCACCATACAAGCGATGATGGTTGAGAGAAGTTTTTACATAAGCACCCTTGCCATACAAATGATGAAGAAGCAGAACTACTTTTCTGGATTGGGTTTAGGCAAAAGATCCACAAGGGATCCCACAAATGGTTGATTTCCCGCACAATCAATATGCCTTTGGTCTTGGCTACACCCCGACAGAGGCCAAGATAGAAAAGAAGAAGAAAGAAAGCCTGGAAAAGGCTAAGGTAAAAAGAAGCATAATCAAGGAAAAGGCATTTGTGGTCCCAAAAACACTCAACGGTTGGTTTTGTAAGAGAAGGCGATGACTTCCCATTTTGTGGTTTCGCAAAAACATGGGAAGATCCAACCACCAAGCAAAGGTATCCTGGGATGCAAATCTTCTTCGATCAAGAATGGACTGATAGTGATGTACAACAAAGAACGGAAAAAGGGACAAGAATAAAGGAAACAAGTGCCTCTTACCCGATCACGAACTAGCCAAACTCAAACGTCTCTGTGACTTTTGCCTTTCCCACACAAAGTTCTCTCAAACTTCTTATCTTAGACATTCTCTCCAAATAAAAACCCTATACCGTGAAAATATATATCTCCTAACTTTCTAAAACTACCCACTACTCCCTATATTATAGCTAATTAGTTAATTAGAATAAGATAGAACGTAACACAATTTATAAAATTACCATTCGGTTCCACTATTTTACCCAACATCAATCTCATACCCCAAATATTACAATCGTGTCAATAATATCCATAGTGCGCACAAAATAAATAGTTGGGACCCAATCATAACACCAATAAATAAGGGCAATATAAATAATTAAAATAAACGAAAATGCTATGCTGTAACACGAGCAACATCCTAAACATTTTGCTTCTTATTACTTTTTAGAAGTTGTTCACTTATCAAATTTTTAATTCCTTACTGGTACAATCTTTCCAAATCCTTTATTCTCGTAAACTTCACTTTACTCTTTGAAGAATAGCAACCAGAAACCTTTTTGTTGCCACAAATTATCCCAAATATCAATTAGATATCTAATACTCGAACCTCAACCAGTTTTAAACCTATGAGGAATCGTCCATTTCCGTTATACTGCCTCAATATCATTTTCCAAAGAAATATCTACTTTTTTGCAATCCTCTGCTTTCAAGGAGTTTTCCTTCAATACATGTATTAGCAACCAAAATGGTGTTTCTTTCAAAAGCTTAAGATGTGGTTTTCTAAGTTTAATTGTTGGGATGTATTTTATTGCAGCCTGTAGATTTGCTCTATATGGCGAATGTTTTAAATAAGGACTACCATATTTTCTTCGGTTTGTTGATGATGATGTTGACTGCGTGCTAGGTGGTGTTGCAACAGAAGATTTCCTTGGTTTCCTCTTGAATGCTAGACCTGCAAACAATCTACCATTATAAGGTACGCAACATAAATAATGAACTAATTAAATATAAGCTATGAATATGTGTTACACATCAGTTCAAGAATGTTCAGTGCTCATTGTCCAGTGCTCATTCCTTAGCACTAGACAATTACCCTACAAAGGTCTGCGAAATTGTTCTATTTTTATTCACATATGAACAATTTCGCAGCCATATAACTCTGGATTTACAGATAAACAATTCACATACATATAAGGTAAAAAACATAAATAATGAACTGGTTAGGTGAATTTAGGGTTCGCGATTTAGGATCATAATTTTAAGACGATTTATGGTTCCATTGTTGATTGCTTTGCTCAATGCACTGTGAGTAATGAATAGATTAGAGGGATTCAGGTTTCTTACTTTTTTTCCTCATCTTCTCAATTGATTGTTTGCTTCAAAACTCTTGAAATTCGCGATTCGAGTGATGGAAACTAAATCTTCAATTATCTTGAAACTGAACCTTTGATCGCAGATGATCTGGAAATCAATCGTTAGATTATCTCGCAGAGAGAGAGAGCAAGCTAGGAGAGAGACAGAGGAGTTGGTGTAGAAGTTTTGCACAAGACAGACAACGAGAAAGATAGAGAGAAAGCACCCGTGGTTTATTACGAGGGTATTTTTCGTAACTTATTAGTCCGTATCCTTATGCGTGCATTTTGGGTTGGGCTTACACCTGGTGGAGTTTTGATCCATTTTTTTGACTGGCCAGTATATCGCCCTTATTTTTTTTGGCCCAAGTGAGGGGAAGTAATCTAAGTTCCACAAAATCTGCATTTTTGGCCCAAATGAGGCTTTTCTGGCCCAATTGAGGGCAAGTAATCTAAGTTCTAAAAAATCTGCATTTTTTGCCCAAATGAGGCTCAATAAATTTGTTTTTCAATTCTTTGTTTCATTTTCTGAGGCTCAAACAAGGCCCATAATTCAAAACCAAAAAACCAAAAAACCAAAACAAACCGACTGAAACCGATTGAACCAAAACCGAAAAAACCGATCACCTCTTCGGTCGGTTTTGGTAGTAGCTACATATAGAAAACCAAACGATTATTCGGTTGTTAAAAACTCCCAAAATCAAACTGACCGAACCGAAATCACCCCTAAATTGCTATATACTAGGGATTGTGCCCGTGCCTTCAGGCACGGCGCAACGCATTTTGAACACAATTAAATTGAATTACCCTTCTCTAATTCTAACTAACCCATGCGTGAAGGCACAACACAGTATTCTTCCTTGATAATCATAGTCACCCGCAAGCGAATTAAAGAAAATACGATAATATACACAAAATGAAACTAACACAATCCAATTCATGGTTGAGGCATTTCTTATAACAAATGCATTAGATTTAGCAAAAATACAATAGGAGTCAAGACACATGCTGTAACGACTCTGATTTTCAATAAATAAAAATTTCGTTATATATTGGAATTTCTTTTTAAATTACTTGACATTACTTTTAAAAATTCCTTTTAAATCCCTATAATCCACCATAATTAGATTTAAGCTCTTTAAAATTATATTTCTTGACAAGAAATCCTACATGGTAAGTAGAATTAGTTTTCAACCGATTAGTTGGAGGAACCAAACTACCAATTCACCTAGTTACAATTTTCTAACCCTAGATGAACCTTTTTTACCATCTTTGAACCTTATGAACCCTCCTAACCCTAATTGAACCATTAGGCCATTAGAGGTAATCATTATACCACATGACTAGTCATTCAAGACCATACTTATCACCATTATCCCACTACCCATTGGCTAATAATTGTTAGGGAAATTTTTATCCCTTGGACTGTGGACATTAGATTGCCAATGAATATGTGATTTGACAAGACAAATCATGGACCAAAGGAAGCCATCATTTTGCTTCCAAAAGAAGCAAACTTAGCCTTGCCATGCATGCAACCCTTAGACTAATAGCCTTAAACCTAAATTGCCCACCAAAGTTACTTTTCTAGATTCCCTAAGTACATATATGTGCTTATAAATAGGTATATAAACCTCATAGCCTATTATAAGCATGCCTATATATGTCTATATGTACATATATACTCTTTCTAGGAAAAGTGTTAACCATTGGACAATGTTCTTGTCATTGAAAGCCTTACCACTCATCATCTCCTTTTCCATAGACCTAATACGACTACTTAGTACTTAGGTATACTTATATATATATATATATATATACATGGTACTAGAGAGAGAGAGAAAAGTCGATAGAGAGAGGGAGGGGGGGAGGCCAAGAGAGAGAGAGAGAGAGAGAGAGAGAGAGAGAGAGAGAGAGAGAGAGAGAGAGAGAGAGAGAGGGAGAGTGTGTGTGTGTGTGTGTGCATGCTTTTGTACACTAGAAACATGCTACTTCTTTTAGCCACCCTCACTCTCAAGCCTAAGTACAACTTTACAACCCATTTCTAGTCTTCCTAAACTCAATCTAGCCCTATCATTTTGTTCTTTCTTGCAAGCAACCCAACCTAGGACAAGACAAGCCAAAAACCCTTCATGATTTCCTAAGTTATGGCCTAAAATGGAAGTGACATTACTTGGCATGCTTTCAAGCATGATTTGACAAGACCATAGAACAAATCCATGGGAGAATTGGAGAGAGAGAGAGGGCCGGCCAAGAGAGGGAGGGAGAGAGCTCAATGTTTTGCTATAAATAGCACCCCATTCACACCATTCAACTCACACCTTCAAGCCTTACAAACTTCTCTATCTAGAATTCTTGAGTTTGTTCTTTGTTCTTATTGTTCTTAAGTTGTTCTTGATGTTCTTCCTAAGTTCTTCAAGAAACTCATCCTAAGCCGCCACTCGACCACCCTTTCGATCCATAAAGTTTAGTAGTTTTAGTCAAGAACTAGTTTCGAGAGAAACCTTTCTCTTTCGAAGCTACCAAAAGCTTACCGTAGGAAGTTACTCCACCCGATTGCCAACTCATTTTCCATAGCCGCCCTACCACCAAGAACGGTAGAATCTTCTTATCACCTATCTTTATGTATATGTAGAATATTTCTACTCTTTACTTTAAGTATAATCGAAGTTTGTATATTGTTTGTATAATTTGAAAAGCATGAAGAAAGGTAGCTAGTATACTTATTTTGCTAAAGGATATAAGAGCATGTTGAATAATCGACCTTTACTTTAATAAACATATGTTGTTTTGAACTTTCCACAAAAGATGAAAGAACGGATTTTGAAAGATAGGAATTTAACGTTTGATTAGAAGTATTCGTATTTTGATCTTTAGGATGGTTATGAGCATGTATACATGAATTATTTGTATTACTTGTCTTGTTGTAAAGCATAAGTGATTTTCACTCCAAAGGCATCCGTACATGTGGCGTTATGCTTTAAGTAGGGATTTGAGCATGATTAGTAATATAGAGCTGGATGATCTTGCTAAGTTAGTTTCAAGATTATAATGAATGATTTATGTGTACTTACATGAAAAGTCCAACCGCGGAGTCATTGCATGAAACGAGACACAGAAATCGAGAAAGTAGAAACATGACACCTATGGTGTGGTTACTGAAAAGATGTGTTGTGGACAAGAGAAACGGTTTAAAAACCGCAATGTGGCTGGACATGGTAGCCCATTGTATGGTGTGTGTGTGTGTGTGCCAATGGGAACCCAGTGCGGCGGAACCATTGTGAGGATACTCGGAAGACCGGAATGGCGGAACCGAGGTTGGGTGTGTAGCTTGGTTACCGCGGAAAGGAGCCAATGCAAGTTTTGTGTGCCAATGGGAACCCGGTGCGGCGGAACCATTGTGAGGATACTCGGGAGACCGGAACGACGGAACCGAGGTTGGGTGTGTTAAAAACGATTTTGGAAATGTTGATTTGGTTTATGAAATGTGGAAAAATGGTGACACGATCTACGAAATATCGCGTAGGAGAAACTCAGAAATCATGGACACCAACGTTAATTTGGATAGTGAATGTGGATGTGTCATTGTTAGCTATTTTGTCAAATATGCATGTACTAAGTGGAAAACGTTAATTTTATGATCTAATGTTCATAAGTTAAGGGTTAGTGGGTATGGATTATTCTATTGAGCTTTTGTAGCTCACGGTGTTACCTTTGGTGACCCTGACATATTATATTGGTGGCAACACTGGTATAATGTGTCAGACCTTATAGATGAACAGGGTGAACTCTACACCTTGGAAGCTTGGAGCTGAGGAGCTGGCTAGGATGGAGGAACAAGCGGAGCAATACATAGGAACCCTAGTTTCCTTTCCATGTTTGAATAAAAGTACTTTTGTAAGAGTAATGTTGTAATATCGCGCCAGACTCTATTTAGTTTTCAATAAAATTGTCTATTTAACGTACCCAAAATTAGGGGCGTTACACATGCCCTGCAAGGGCGAGTCTACATGATATTTACCAAAAACCAATACGTAATGGACCACCTAAATTATCATCCCACACAACCAATCACCAATGAGCCTCCATATAAACTTAAAAAACAAAGTAAACTAAAAGCAAATGCCATTTCTTTACTTGCCCGTTCCAAGAGGCCAGTGCCTAGGGATTGTGCCCGAAGGCACTTACCACTGAAATCTGACAAAAACCTTTACTATCACTAAAGTTTACCCGCAATGCTCCCATCATCTAATAATCTGACTAATGCAAGAACACCTGGGTCAAGAAAACACGGAAAGAACTCAAAGAGGACAGAATGGAAGTCATTCGGGAAATAAGGATACAATGGAAGTCATTCAGAAGACAAAAACAATTAGGAAGAGGATAGCCAACAGTATATGAGCTCCACCACCACCTTCCATCTATGGATTTATCGAATCTAAACATTGGTAGGAGAGACATTTGACTTCCCAGATATATGGAGAGAGGAGAGACAACGAGAGAGATATGGCATGATTGGGATTGCTTACGTGAAAAGGAGAGAATAAAGTCCAAGAAATTGAGCCATGGAATGAAAGCAACGGAAGTGGTCGACGATGGCAGAATCGATGGTTCGCCAAACACCTTGTTAACCACCAAAGAGATTTTTGATCAAATTTATTTTTTTCTAGTAACATCACATCACGTCAGATGTGAACGATAAAGCTCATTTAACTGTAAAAAAGACACATAAAATAAGGGGCAAAATTCAAACCTCACAAAAACCATAGCTCGGGCTTCAAAACCTCAACCACGAAACCTCCCAGTTTCGTCTAGAGAACAATTCGAGCAGTTAAATAGGGCTCCGTTTGAAAACAGAGAGATCGATAATAGTTCTACATCATTTTGAGATTCCACTTGAGAGGCCATTGGCAAATTAAGAAAACCCATATTGAAGATGGGCGAGAGAGCTTACCTATGATGACAAAGGCAATCAAAACCCCCTTAGATGTGGTCTTTGCCGGAGGAGCATGATCAGTTTTGTTCGACAACAGAGAAAAAATGGGTTCTTAAAATGTTGCTTGCGTTCTATATTGTGAAAAATAACATCATACCTGAAGAAGAAAATTAAAGAGCTAACTTACCTGTAATAAGAGGTATTCTTTAGCTTATAAGAGCTGCTCAAATGTTGTCATATGATATGATGGAGTTTATCAACTCAAATCGCACTTCATCAAGTTCTGCTTTTGTGAACATCTTCCTTCCATTGTAGTTGCCTGGCAAATTTATAGCAATAAAGAAAATGATGTGAAAAGAACAAAGTTATGAGGTTGTTCATTGGAAATCTTAACAATTATAACTTACAGAGTAAAAATAGGCAAGGCAAGGCTCATTTCAACAAAATGAAAACAACACATGACCACCAACAAACATAGAACATGCGACACCATAATTCAAGATCATAGCAGCAAAGTAGTTCACAGTGTATAATTCCTTACAGTACTTTTTGGGTGGCATAAAGCTTCACCTAAACCTCGAAATTAATTGCTACTGAGAGATAAGAATCAAATTGTGAGTCAATCGGAATTGGAGTCATAAAAGTGTTACAACTGAACATCCACCACACTCTATACACATCCAGCACGTATTTGAGAACTGTGTCTTTTGGAATAAAAGTTAGAACCAAAGTTCTAGGCAAATTTAATTCAACTTTCAACAACTCAAACATAAAAATTGATCATAAAATTTTGAATGA
The DNA here is from genome assembly GCF_030253575.1 of Rhododendron vialii. Taxonomy (NCBI): domain Eukaryota; kingdom Viridiplantae; phylum Streptophyta; class Magnoliopsida; order Ericales; family Ericaceae; genus Rhododendron; species Rhododendron vialii. Next base: position 4,156,628 of record NC_080567.1, read on the forward strand.
CCAGATGAAACAATTACCTAACACTACTCACAATCACAAACCATTGCCTCCTCTATGCAACAAATTAGTCCGAAATGACTGTTTATGGCATGCATAATAAGTAAAGGACACGTAATAGAGTTCTAAACACAAAATGGGATTCTATATATAAGACACACACACACACACACACACACACAAAAAAGGTCATTGCTGATTAGTGATTTTGGCTTAAACCGAAAAATGTACCAAAGCAAAATGGAGCATTGTCCTACCTCTAGCATCCTTCACTTCCACAAACATCTTCGTTAATCCCTCCCTAAAGTCCAATTCTTCTCCCAACTCTGACCAATCATTTCAAAATAAGCATCAAACGGACAAAACATGTGAAAAAATCGTCACAAACTCCACCTAGTCAAACACTGTGTTAACAAAACCAACAACGGAAAAACACTACGATCACCGGTTCTTACCCTTGAGGAGTTTGAGTTTTCCGTCGAACGCTGCTTGGAGAAGACGATGCTTGGGACTTTCAACTGCAAGTACCAGAAACATCAAAATTTAAAAAGGCCCATATTTTGCCTTAAAAACCCTAACTTCTAGTACCAAAATGAAGAAAAAGAAGAAGAAGAACTGCACATAGATAGATGGAAGTCGAGCCGTTCAACGTCGGGTATTTCACTCACTCCGGTTCGATCGATGGTGGAGCTTTTCCAATTTTAGGGCCATCGATGCACAAACCTTCCACATCGTTCTCCAAATCACAGGTTTTGTAGAGCTTTTCAATTTTGAGGGTGTGAATTTTGTGGGTGTGAAGATCACATTAGAGAGAGAGAAAGGACCAAATTTGTGGGTGTTGATCGGTTGATAGGTCTTCAGAGAGAAAGAGAGTGAGAGGTTTTTTTGAACTCTCTGGTCAATAGAGAGAAGGGAAAACAAGAAAGAGAAACAAAATCCTATTTCAAATTTTGAACCCAAGTCATTGGTGACCATTGGATTGGTTTCTATCTCAGCCCTTAAACACTTTATTCTTTTGCCATTAAAAATACATAATATTTTCAAAAATGCCATTCAAAAGTTAGTTTGTGAGAGGGATAATTTTAGACCAATGGATGTGTGATAATGAAGGATTAAAATGGCAGAAGAAGGAATAAATTTTTGGCATCTTTGAAATACCTCCCCTCCCTTGTTATATTGATGTCCATGTCGAAAACTCATTAGAAAAATAGATATTCTCGAAAAACACAATAGAAAAAAAAATTGAGTTTATCATGCAAATTAGATGCATGCATCCCATGGAATAAGAGAACTCTTCCATGGCACCTATGATAAGCACCCGATAATGCAATGTAGGGTGCGCTAGTTATTTAGTTTTAGTTTATTTTATCGCTTAACTTAGTTGTTTTGATTGCTTTCTGCTCGCGAGGTATATTGGCTTTGTTTTATAGGAAATCACCTAATAACAGAGTTTCAAGACCCGATGACTAAGGCAAGGTGACCCGACGGCTCTCAAATTGGCAAGGCGGAGTAGATGACCAAGGGCTGGACTTAAGCACCTCAGTATCGGTACCATGAATTATTTCCAATCGGTACCGAGCCTCTTCGCGGCAGCCTCAAGCTTGCTCGGTATCGGTACATTCTTTTTGGTCCTATCGGTACCGAGATCCTTCAACAACAGTTTAAGCCCTTCTCCATTGATACCAAGAGCCTTAAAGAAGGTATCTTTGGAGCATCCTGGAGAATATTCCGGCGCGTACCTTGGAGGATATAAAAGCCCGTGATGTCATTGTACAACTAGTAGAATAGATTGTATTGCATAATTTAGATCTAGCCTAGATTTGCTTACTTTTTGAATTGTTCTTCATTTTCCAGCACTTTAACTTTAATTTTCTATCTTAGTTAATTAGTTTTTGCTATTGTTCTCTTCATAAAGTTGTAGCCGCTACTCCGATCTATTGTTTAATCTAGTTTTCTTCAAGTGTTATTATTTCATTATGCTTAGTAGATTTTTGCTCGCTCTTATCTTCATAGATATGTGTGAGTAGTTTTCTAGGGTTAGGTCATGGGGTGATTAGCACCTCATGGCTTGAGTAAAAATTACATTTTTCACCAATAAAGTTTAAATCTTTGGTTCAAAAATCGATGTGTAGTTCGAGTTTGTTTGTTAAATTGCCAAGGTGTTAAACTCCTTGATCATGTATAGGAAAGAGCATCGCCTACTTACCACACACGATGCTTGGAGCTTTGTCGCTCGAGGTGTTTGCTAAATAAATTCCAGAGCTAGCTTGGTAATTGAACCATCTTATCTTCCGGTTTAGGAACCTTAATTGAGTATCTTAAACAGCGTAATTGGGTGAAATTGTGATTTAATTCGAGTCGTGGGTGTTAGTAATTCCTAGACCTAACCTACCTTTTTATCCTAGTTTATTCGCTTTTAATTTAGCCATTTTACTTTCCACCGCAAATGTAAAACAAAGTTGGCTGCGTAAAGGCCGAAAACCCATGCTTACTTCTACAAATCCAACCAAGCTGTACTAATTATTCCTGTGGGTACGAATCCCGGTCTTTCGGATTATTATGCTTCAATTGGACGCTTATACCCTACGCTTCGGGTGATCTTATTCCTTATATCGGAGAGAAACGAAGCATTTTTGGCGCCGATGCTGGGGATTTCTTATTATGGCTTTCTTGGAGGTTCGACAAACCGCTGTAAGTATCCCGCTTTCATCTAATAGTTTAGTAGTTTATGTGCTAGTAACTCGTCTTTAGTTTGGTGAATACCTCTAACCTGGTTTCATACCAAACCTGAGGTGTAATGAAGCCAGGCTAAATATCGAGATTGTTCTTAGTTAGTGTAGTTAATTTAGTTAGCTAGTTTAAATTTGATTGCATTGCTTAGCCGAGGTGGTGGCATAACCCCTTGCATATTCTGTTTGTTGAGATGAGGTGGCGGCATAGCCCCTCCAGTCTGGTAGTTTGTTGGTAGTTAGTTAGTATTTGTTTTGTATATGCGTGTTTACCGAAGCCCAATTTCCAATCGGCTTCATCGTTCTTCTTCGCCGCCAAGAATCCGTAGCATTACCAAGCCGTATCCTCCCCACTCTCCATCTCGCAAATTAAATCGTAATAGTAAAGGCCCAATGGCCGAAGAAGCTCCAGTTCATACTCTGTGTGATTATCTGAATCTAGAACGGGCTCCTCAAGTATCACCTATCGTTATTCCAACTCTGACCGCTGGGAATGCATTTGAATTCAAAGCTGAGTATCTTCGGATAATTCCAAAATTTCGGGGGCGAGAATTAGAGGACCATATTTGCATATCCATGAGTTCGAGAATATTCTACATTCTTTCGTTACAATTCTGGGGCAACTTGATCAAGCTCGCCTGAAGTTGTTCCCATTCACTCTCAAGGACAAGGCAAAATAGTGGTTCAACTCTCTGAAGCCTCGATCTTTGCGTAACTGGGGAGATGTCCAGGATGCTTTCACCACTAAATTCTTTCCAGCCAGCTGGACGAAGTTACTTATCGTTCAGATTCAAAGTTTCAAGCAAAGGGATGGAGAGACTTACCACAAATATTGGGAGCAATACAAGGACTTGCTCATGTTGGTTCCTCATCACAACTTTCCGTTATATCTCAGATACTATGGGTGGAGGTGAGTTTATGGGGAAGACACTGGAGGATGCTTGGGATTACTATGAGTCACTAGCTGAAAAGACCCAGTCTTGGCAGTTTGCAGATCCTGGAGATAGGGCAATGTACAATCAAGGTCCTATTGGTCCAGGAAAGTTTTCTATTGTGGAGCATACAGCTTTTGAAACTCAATTGGAGGAGATTGCTCGAAAGCTTGATAAGTTGGAACTTAAGAGTGCTCAATCTCAGGAGGTGAAAACAGTATGCCAAGTGGAGGAAGTATGTATTATTTGTGAGATTGTGGGCCATTCTACCAAGACGTGCCCCAACATTCCTGCTCTTAAGAACGTGATTATTGGGATTGCTCCGGAAGAGGTACATGCAGTGCAACGTTTTGACCCCTATTCTCAATCTTATAATCCAGGGACTCCTCAACATCCGGCCGTCCGTTGGAATCAATCTAATGAAGGGAGTTCTTCTCAAGTCCCACCGCCTGCTTCTCAAGTGCCTTGGAAACAATCTCAAAATGCTTTCTGTTTCCCTCAAGCTCAAGGTCTGCCAGGATTTGCTCCTTCTGGTCTGTTCCCACATGCAAACCAAATTCATCAACCACCTGCCCAGTTCCAACAACAACCACCAAAGCGTTCTTGGAAAGATCAATTCAGTGCTCTCTTGCAAGGTCAAACTCTATCAATGAGCAACAAACTTAGATGATGAATGATATCAAAACCAGTTGGGGAAGTTGACAACTACGGTGGGTTTGTTACAACAAGAGAAAAGGAAGTTTCCTACTCAACCTCAACCTAATCCGCAAACTATGTCGAATCCGTCTAATGCACTTTCTCAAGGTCTTCACTTTGCTAGCTCTTCGGTGACTTTTCCCGAGCAAGCAAAGGCTATTATTTCTCTTCGAAATGGCAAGGTAGTGGATATTCAAGTGGTGATGCCTCCGGAACCTACCTTGTTGCTCTCTCCTATCGAGCGTTCAAATCCAACACCAATCCTTGGGGAATCTCCCAAGGAACCGAGCAAGGAGACTTTTGAAGAAGAAGGAAAGGATAAAGGCAAGAACAAGGAAACTGTACCGGATCCTCGATTTATTCCAACACCGGCACCATTTCCTAATCGTTTGAAGGCCTTGGCGAAATCAAATTAGAATGCAGAGTTGCATGAATTATTCAATCAAGTGAAGATCAACATTCCTCTCATGGATGTGGTCAAGCAAATTCCCTCATATGCAAAGTTTCTTAAAGATTTGTGTACTCGGAAGTGCAAGCTTAATATTCAAAAGAAGATATTCCTTACTGAGCAAGTGAGTTCTATCATTCAAACGAATATCGCTCCAAAGTACAAGGATCCAGGGAGCCTTACTATTGCTGTCACCATTGGAGGGAAGCGTATCGAACAAGCCTTACTTGATCTTGGTGCCAGTGTTAATCTACTTCCGTACTCGATTTATCAAGAACTTGGTTTGGGGGAATTGAAGCCTACTCGTGTTACATTACAGTTGGCCGATCAGAGCGTTCGTGTACCAAGCGAAGTAGTGGAAGATGTTCTAGTGCAAGTTGATCAATTTATTTACCCGGTGGATTTTGTGATTCTTGATACAAATCCAACCGATTCTTCTGCTACCTCTACTCTGGTGATTCTTGGGAGACCTTTTCTAGCCACGACAGATGCAATTATCAACTGTCGAAATGGACTTCTTAATATGACCTTCGGTACATGAAGACGGAGGTCAATGTTTTTAATGTGGGCAGTCAAATGGGGGATGACGAGAACATACATGAAGTAAGCCTTATTGATACTCTTGTAGAAGAACATGTGGACGAGTTGCTCTATAGTGATCCTTTGGAAGTTGCTCTTACAGCCGAAGAAGCCGAATTTCTCGAGTCTTCTGAAGTGAGTTATTTGAGTTCGTTGCTTGATGAGAAGGATGAAGTTTGTGCTATGAATTCTTGGACTCCAAAGTTTGAAGAATTTGAAAAGCTACCACCGATAGAGAAGAAGGTTCTTCCATCTAGTGTTGAGCCACCGAAATTGGAGTTGAAGCCCCTACCTGACACTTTGAAGTATGTTTTCCTTGGAGACAAGGAGACCTATACTGTGGTTATTTCCTCCTCTCTTGGGAATCTCCAAGAGATGAAGTTGATCAATTTATTGAGGAGACACATGAAGGCTATAGGGTGGACCATCGCCGACATCAAAAGGAATTGATACTACTCTTTGGTCACACCATATCGCTTTGGAGGATAATGTCAAGCCGTCTCGCCAGCCCCAACGCCGCTTGAACCCTATTATGAAGGATGTAGTACGTGCAGAAGTTTTGAAGCTGCTAGATGTGGGAATCATTTATCTCATCGCCGATAGTAAATGGGTGAGCCCAATTCAAGTTGTACTGAAGAAGTCTGGGGTCACAGTTGTGCGCAATGAGGAGAACGAGCTCATACCAACACGTGTTCAGACAAGATGGAGGGTATGTATCGATTATCAAAAACTCAATGCAAGCACCAGGAAGGATCATTTTCCCTTGCCGTTTATCGATCAGATCTTGGAAAGGATAGCCGACCACGCATTTTACTGTTTCTTGGATGGATATTCCGGGTATAATCAGATCAAAGTTACTCTAGAGGAGCAAGAGAAGACGACATTCACTTGCCCCTTTGGAACTTTCGCTTATCGTCATATGCCGTTCAGTTTGTGCAACGCTCCGGGGACCTTTTCTAGATGCATGATGGGGATTTTTAGTGATATGGTCGAGAAGATAGTAGAGGTTTTTATGGATGACTTCTCTGTATTTGGCGACTCATTCGAGTCATGTTTGGCCAATTTAGAGAAAGTGTTAACACGGTGTGAGGAGAAGAATTTGGTATTGAATTGGGAGAAATGTCACTTTATGGTAACCGAAGGCATCGTTCTTGGTCACATTGTGTCTTCCAAAGGTATCGAAGTGGATAAGGCCAAGATTGACTTAATTGGGAACCTTCCTACTACGAAATGTGTGAAGGACATCCGTTCTTTCTTAGGGCATGTCGGGTTTTATCGACGGTTCATAAAGAATTTCAGTGCCATTGCTCGATCATTATGCCATTTGCTTTCAAAGGATGTACCTTTTGAGTGGACATCGGCATGTGAGACAACCTTCTCCAAGCTTAAATCCTGTCTTACTTCACCACCTATCGTACGATATCCAGATTGGGAATTGCCGTTCGAGCTTATGTGCGACGCGAGTGACTACGCTGTTGGAGCTGTTTTGGGTCAAAGGAAAGAGAAGGAGACGTATGTGATCTACTATGTGAGTAAAACGTTGAATGAAGCCCAGATGAACTATTCGACTACAGAGAAGGAGTTGCTTGCTATTGTCTTTGCCTTAGACAAGTTTCGGTCTTACTTAGTGGGAGCTCCGATCACAGTCTCTACCGATCATTCCATGCTCAAATACTAATTAGATGGATTCTCCTCTTGCAAGAGTTCGACATTACAATCAAGGACAACAAAGGCGTAGAAAATGTGGTGGCTGATCACTTGTCTCGCTTGGAGTTCGAAGACCACACCTCTCACATCCCTATCGGTGACTCTTTTCCCGATGAACAATTGTTTGGTATCTCCTCAACCCCATGGTACGCGGACATTGTAAACTACTTGGTGACGGGTTTGACTCCGGCTCATTGGAATACTCAAGAAAGGCATCATTTTCTAGTCGAGGTGAAGAGGTTCTCCTTTGATGATCCATACCTTTTTAAATATTTCGCAGACCAACTTATTCGTCATTGTGTTCCTAATCCGAGCAACAAAGCGTGATCAAATTTTGCCACACGGAGGCTTGTGGTGGTCATTTCTCGTTCAAGAAGACCGCCGCTAAGATCTTGCAATGCTGGTTTTATTGGCCGAACTTGTACAAGGATACTTTTGCCTTTTGCCGGGGTTGTGCTTGATGTTAGCTCCTAGGGTGTGTTACTCAACGGAATGAGAAGTCTCTTACCCCCATCATAATTATTGAAGTGTTCGATTGCTGAGGTATCGATGTCATGGGCACTTTTCCTTCATCCTTCGGGTACCTCTACATTTTGTTGGCGGTCGACTACGTCTTGAAATGGGTAGAGGCAATTCCTACGTGCACTAACGATCATTCAGTGGTGGTCGAATTTCTAAGGGACAACATTTTATCAAGGTTTGGGATGCCGAGGGCTATAATTAGTGATCAAGGGTCTCACTTTTGCAACCGGTCCATTGCCGCTTTGATGAGGAAGTACTCCATTATTCATAAGGTTTCAACGGCTTACCATCCTCAAACAAATGGTCAAGCAGAGCTAGCGAATCGGGAAATCAAGAACATCTTGGAAAAGACGGTTAATCCTACCCGTAAGGATTGGTCAACTCGTTTGGTCGATGCTTTATGGGCTTACCGTACTGCGTACAAGACAATTTTGGGTATGTCTCCCTATTGACTCATCTATGGAAAAGCTTGCCATTTGCAGGTGGAACTTGAACACAAAGCGTATTGGACGATCAAGAAGCTCAATTTCAATATGCCTCTTGCCGGAGCCCATCGGAAGCTTCAATTGACATAAATCGAAGAGATGAGGTATGATGCTTACGACCACTCTAGCGCTTATAAGTATAAAATCAAAGAAAGGCATGATAAAAGAATTGTGATTAAAAACTTTAAACCTGGCCAAAAAGTGTTATTGTATAACTCTTGTTTGCATCTTCACCCCGGTAAATTGTGGTCACGATGGGCCGGTCCTTATGTTGTTAAAACTGTTTTCCCTCACAATGCAATAGAAGTAGAGAACATGAGTAACGGTTCCTCTTTTAAGGTGAACGGTCAAAGGCTTAAGCCTTTCCTTGGAGGCTTCGAAATTGGAGAGCCCGATGAAGATTTGGTCAATCCTGTTTACACGGATGACCCTGTTGGATAGTTTTGTTTTAACTTAAATTGCACAGGGAGCAACAGCGTAACTGCTGAATTTAATTTTTTGTCGGACCCGGCCCCCGGGTAGGGGGTACCCACCATTGACTTGGGTATATGTAGCTTCGCACGCCGCTACTAAAAAAAGGATCGTGTGCCCAGCTCCAGTTCGAAGGGCAAAATTTGATATCAGTGACATAGGGCTTTAATTAGCTTTTCTGATAGGAGTAATTCACAGTTAAACACTCACGTCTTCCAAATTAGCCCCAACGGGGGCGGCATAGATCCTTAGGTTAGGCATTGATATTCCCGTGCTTACGCACTTGGCTCTATCTTGATTGCTTGCCTGGTTATGATCTTAGGGGACGCTGGACTTCATTGTTTGGCGGAGTCTAGCTGTGACTTGGACTCTTCGAGTTCTAATATTAAATCTGTATATATTGTGCATATTTGTTCTTGTTTTTTGTTTTGCATGTTTTATTGTGTTTTGTTTGTTCTGTTCTGTATTTCTTGTTTTGAATGAAGTCTTGGAGACACCTCATATGCAAAAGATTACACCAACGTGCTAGTGTAAAAAGGACTTTCATTAGTCTTCCTTGGTAATAGTTTATCGTTAATGATCCATGCCCTCCGAAATTGCCCCTAATCGGTGGCATCTTAGGTCTGTGGGTGAGGCTTGATATTTCCTGGAGTGCACGCTAGGTTGTATCTTTTCTTGCTTTGTTTTGATCATAGGGGACGCTGAACTTGATTGTTTGGCGAGGTCGAGCAATAAATTTTATTACGGGCGCTAGCATAACAAATTTTCGACGGTCTAGTATAGCCACCCATTAAGCCCCACCGATAAGAAATGGGAAGAAATGTATGACTCGTGTGATCGCGTGAAGATCAGTTGGTGTTCATTTGTTTGTTTGGCTTTTCTTTGTGTTTTTCTTGTGTTTTCTTCATGCTTTGTTTCTTTATTTTCTATCTTTTCATTTTGGTTTTGTTTAAAGCCGGATAACACGGGCCGGTGGTTCTAGTGTCAATTGTTTTGTGGAAAGTCATTCTCTTAAGTCTTCTGCAGGGTTTATGTGCTACCACACCAGCTTTGGTAGTTTGGGCCTAAAGCTGGGGTGAGTGAGGCATTCAAGAGCCCTAAGCATGGGTGCGGCTACGAGCCGCGGTTGTTAGTCCGATAAAGCTTTGGATATGGCCCAGTATGACTAGTTGTGGTTCCGAGTTGGTAGAACCGAAGGAGTAAGCCCTGGAAGCATCTAATCTGACTAGAACAAGACATTGACATGAAATCCTTCGACTTGGTCGAGGTATTTAGGGGTTGACATTCCCCTTGGACGGTACATTCGCTCACTTTCCTTTCTTCGCTCTTGTTCTTATTGCTATGAGGGCATAGCATTGCTTTAAGTTGGGGGGAGGGGTTAGCTTATGCGCTATTTGTTTGCATTTTTGTGGAAAATTGGAGAAATTCAATAACACTTAAAAATTAAAAATCCAAAAAAAAAAATTGAGATAATGAAAATTTTCCATAAATAAATAAAGCTTTTTACTTGCAATTCTTCTTGCTGTCACGGTTTTTGGTTCTTTTTCATGACTTGTTACATGCTCAATAATTGTTAGTTGGCAAGAGTCCGTAGCAATCCTAAGAATTTTTGTGCTTCTCAATTTGCATGCTTAGTTGAAAATTGAATGGTTTAGGTTTTGAGTTAAGTTTTTGAGCAAACTTTGGTCCATATCCCCATCTTCTCAATAAAAATGCTTGTAGTTAGGAGAATAATCGCATGTTCATGTCTAATTGTGTGTCGTAACGACTCTAATTTTCATTGAATAAAAATTTCATTTAAATTTTTTATTTCTTTTTAATTACTCGATATTACTTTAAATATTTCTTTTTAATTCCTATAATTTGTCATAATTAGATTTTAGCCCTTCAAAATTCATTTCTTGATTAAAAGCCCTATTTGGCTAGTAAAGTTAGTTTCCAACCGATTAGTTGGACGAACCGGACCACCGATCCACCTAGTTACAATACTCTAACCCTAATTGGACATTTTTGACCATCGTTGAGCCTTATGGACCCCTCAAAACCCTATTGAACCATTAGACCATAGAGGTAATCATTATTACCCCATGACTAGTCATTTCAAACCCTAATTATATCCAAAATCCCTTTGACCATTGGACAATAAATGTTAGGGGAAATATTGTCCATTGGACAATAAATATTAGGCTTGGCCAATAAAGGTATGTATATGACAAGACAAGTCATACAAAGAATCCCATCATTTTGCTTCCAAAAGAAGCTACCTTAGCCATGCATGCATGCACACCTAGGATATAGCCTTAAGCCTAACTATCTTAGGTTTTACTTTCCTAGATGAATATATATATATATATATATATATATATATATGTACTTATATATACAGTCCGTCTCCCGTAAGGACCACCTCATTTTAATAAAATGCGGACCTCCCTTTCCCGATTGAATTTCGATGATCCGAGTCGCTCAATGTGTTCAGAACGTGATTTTAAGGGTACCCGTGAGAAATCAGCAAAAAAAATGACCGGAAAGGGTTTCATCCGAGCAGTTTTTGTTTATTTTTTATCGAACGATTCAAACAAAAACTGCTTGGATGAAGCCCTTCCCGGTCATTTTTTTTGCCGATTTCTCGTGGTTACCCTTAAAATCACGTTCTAAACACATTGAGCGGCTCGGATCATCGAAATTCGATCGGAAAATGGGAGAAATGAGGAGGTCCGCATTTTAACTAAAATAAGGACTCCCTCATTTGAGATTGACTGCTTATATATATACATGTATATGTTTGTGCATAGTGTAGAGAGAGAGAGAGAGAGAGAGAGAGAGAGAAGCCGAGAGGAGAGAGAGGCCGAGAGTGAGAGAGTGAGGTGGAGTGTGTGCTTGTGTTTTGATTACTTACACAAGTAACCTTTAGCCCATAAGCCTAAAACCTACTTGACAACCCATTCTAGTCTTTCAAAGTACAAAGTTAGCCAATGATTTTATTCTTTCTTACAAGCCAACCCATTTTAGGACTTGACAAGCCTTAAAACCCTTCATGATTACCTAAGTCATGGCCTAAAATGGATGTGACATTGCTTGGCATGCTTGGAAGACTTGCCATGCTTGAAATGACAAGTCCATGGAGCAAAATCCATGGGAGAAAACGAGAGAGAGGGCCGGCCAAGGGGGGAAAGGGGGGAGCCAAATTTTGCTATAAATAGGACCTCCCCACCCACCATTCAACTCACACCTTCACCTAGCAACTTCTCTCTCTAAGAAATTTTGTGTTCTTGCTTGTTCTTGCCTAGTTCTTCTTTGTTCTTGAAGTTCTTCCTAAAACACCTTTTCGATCCAGAAAGTCCAAGTAGTTTAGTCAAGATCAAGTTTCGAGAGAAACCTTTCTTTTTCGAAACTTTCGGAAGCATACCTTAAGAAGTTACTCCGCCCGACGTACTTTTTCCGTAGCCACCACTACCGCCAAGAAGAAAGGTAGAACCCCTAGTCCAATAACTCTACGTATAGCATAGAATCGTACGTTAGAAAGTAGATTAATGTTCTTGATTCAAAGTATCAATATCCTCATCGTTTTCCTTAAGTAGTTAAGGTTATCTATTGTTTAGTTTTCAAATAAATAAGGTTATCTATCGTTTATTATCGTCATGCATGGTAGTCAACAAGTGTATCTTAATAATGGAAGAATGAGCATGTTGAATAAGCTACTTTTACTCAAATAAACATGTGTTGTTTTGAATTTCCCATAAAGGAAGAAAGAACGGTTTTCGAAAGATAAGACTTTATCATTGATAGAAGTATTGGTATTTTGATCTTTAGGATGGTTATGAGCATGATTACTAATATAGAGTTGGATGATCTTGCTAGTTTAGTTTCGAGATTACAATGAATGATTTATGTTTGTGAAAAGTCCTACTGCGGAGTCTATGCATGAAAACGAGACACGAAAATCAAGAAAGTAGAAACATGACACCTAGGGTGTGGTTTGATGAAAAAGCGTGTTTTGAAAAGGTGAAATGTTTTGGAAACCGCAATGTGGCCGGACATGGTAGCCCATTGTGTGGTGTGTGTTTTGTGTGCCAATGGGAACCCGGTGCGGCGGAACCATTGTGAGGATACTCGGGAACCCAGAACGGCGGAACCGAGGTTGGGTGTATGGCTTGGTTATCCGTGGAGAGGAGCAAATGCAAAGTGTGCCAATGGGAACCCGGTGCGGCGGAACCATTGTGAGGATACTCAGGAACCCAGAATGGCGGAACCGAGGTTGGGTGTGTTAAACAGATTTTGGAAATAATGATAAGGTTAATGAAATGTGGAAAAATGATGACACAGTCTACGAGAAGTCGCGTAGGAGAAACTCAGAACTCATAGACACCTACGTTAGTTGAATAGTGAATGTGGTGTGTCATTGTTAATTGTGGTGTTAATCATGTACATGTCGAAATCGTTCAATTGTTTGTAAGTTAAGGGTTAGTGGGTATGGGTTATTCTATTGAGCCCTCATAGCTTACGGTGTTACCTTTGGTGACCCTGACACATTATATTGGTGGTGACACCAGTATAATGTGTCAGATCTCAAAGATGAACATGGCGAACTTTATACCTTAGAAGCTTTTGGAGCCGAAGAGCTGGCCCGAATGGAAGAGGAAGCGGAGTAGTATATACGAACCCTAGCTACCCCTTCTTTGTTGATTAGAAGTACTCTTTTGAAACTTATGTTGTAATATTGAGCCAGACTCCTTTTAATATTCAATGAAATTGTCCTATTTAACGTTCCCAAAATTCGGGGCGTTACAGTGTGATGTCAACTTTGAATCATTTTGGAATCCATGGCGCACTTAGGAAAGGATACAAGGTATTCTTTGCATGATCATACCACATATGTGTCACCTCGTCCTACTTTGCATCCTGTTATTTTCCCGTCCTTTGCTTAACCTAGGTAACCGGTTGTTCGGAGGGTTGTTGGGGTGTGATTTCATTGTTCAAAGGTGTTTTGGGGGTGTTGGATAAATTTTTGGAAGCTCTAGGGTTTCAAATTGAAGAAAGGCAAAATTTCTGAGTAAAGCAGCTCGGCATCGATAGACAGTGAAAGTTTCAATCGGTACCGAAAGGTTATGGGGATCAACCTAAATAGGTTCGGCATCGATAGGACGTATTTTTGCCATTGGTACCAAAGCCCCTATAGCAACAGCTCAAGCAGATCGCTATCGATGGAATGGATTTGGTCCTATCGGTACCAATGGGTCTATGGTTCAAATCAGTCCAATCAGGTCGTTCAAACCCAAAACCCCACTTCATCTTCTCAAACCTGACTGTCTTTCTCTCTACACCTCCATTTTCACCCCAAGCCCTAACCCTAAACCTTCAATCTCCAACCAAAAACCTCCATATTCTTCCATAAATCCTCCAAATCCCTCGTTTCCTTCAACAAACCTCAAGTTTTCTCCCTCTATTTCAAATTTTTTAGGCCCAAACCAAGGTAAATCCTTTTCCCCTTCTTTTAATCCAAAAAGTTTCATCTTTTTCCACATATATCCTTGTTTTCTTCCTATTTTTCACCTATTTATTCAACCCCACCATATTCTTACCCTACATTCTCATTTTTCCACTCAAAAATTAAAACTCTAGAAAAATCCCACAAAAATCCGAAAATACCCAAAAATAAAACCCAAAAACCCTTTCAACCTACAATGCCAAGGATTAAACAAACCGCACATCGGGCAGCTCCTTCTCAACCGGAGATTGAGGAAGAAGATGATTTTTTGGCAAAGGAGGAGGAAATTCAACCAGAGGAGGCCTCGGGTTCTTGGAGTAGGAAAAGGCGTAGGACTCTGGCTGAGATTGCAGCAGATAAAAGGAGAGATTGGGAGGGCAATTTTGTCAGCAAAAAATTCAAGAATGATCGTCAAGTGGATGCTGAAAAATTCAGACCTGATCATGTGGGCATCCAATGCATCATTCACAAAGGTTTGACCTTCTGGACTGAACCATTACTTGGTTATAATAAGAATGCTGTTATTGAGTTTTACAAGTATATGCCAATACCTGAACGTGATTGGGAATATGACCCGGCTGTCAAAATTACATCTCGAGTGGGCGGTATTGATATTGAAGTTACCCCCAATGATATAGCACGGTATTTGAAAATTCAGCGCCCCCCTCCTGAGTCTATTAATTATCCTAGGAAAGATGAGTCGTTGGATGTGCAAGTGGTGAACAGTGCTTTGTATAGTGACCCCACGCAAGCTACAGTACCCCACGTGCCTAGAAATTTCAAAGCTAATGTTAGATTCTTGAACAAAGTTGTCCATTTCAATCTATACCTTCAAGGCACGGAGCACAAACCAACTAGGAAAAGTGGCGAACTTCTGTTTGCTTTCATGACAAATGATTTGGTAGTAGATTGGGCAATGTTCATTTTCACTCAGTTACGAGATTTCAGAGCTAATACGTTGATCACTGCCAACATGCCTTTTCCCTATATGATTACTAGTTTGTGTTTGAAAAAAGGAGTTTCGGGGGCTGAATATGAGAAGTTGGAGGAACTTTCATCTGGACCATTTGATGATTCATTTGACGAAAAGAGTTTGTCTCAAACTCATGTTGCTAAAGATAAACAGGTTCTAAGGGGGGATTATTTGACCACAATGCCATCTAAGAAGGAGAAACAATCATCTTGGATTAAGAAGCTGTTTTGTCAAGGGGTTGTACTAATTAATTCTCGAAGGAAGGAGAAGGCTGAGAGGAGACAAATTATGAGGGAACAAGAGAGACAGAGGAGAGAGATAGCCTGGCAGACATCGATTCTGAAGCAACAGCACGGGGTGAAGTATGTCCCCGAACTGGTTGATGAAGGGGAAGTTAGTGATGATTTTGCAGGATATGAGAGCGAGAAATTGGTTGATTGAGTGGTGGTATGGTGATTGGAGGAGGTAGTGAGTCGGTGGTTAGAAATTCCCCTTACTTGGTCGGGGTCTAGGTTGGTTGACATGCCAACCACTCTATCCTTTTGTTTTGTTGCATTTCAGTTCGTAGTTTAGTTTTGCACATTATTTGTAGTTGGTTTATTGGTTTGGCCAGTTTGGCCCTCGACTTGGTTCATTTTGTGTTGGCGGCGGTCACTCGGGCAGATAACCAAGCTAGAAATAGGCCGTCGCCCATTTTTGCTAACCCTTTCTTTGTAACCAAGGTCATTACAAGCTGAAAAAGACCTTAGTTGATCCTTAGCGCGCATGGATTCCTTTGTGATTGACTATTTGATATTTGCATAGTTAGTTGCATGGCATGCTTTCCTTTCGTTATCCAGATTTCATCTACTAGTTTTCACTTCAGTTGAATAAAGTGCTTTCGTTGTTTGAGGCATAGTATTTCTTATTCGTTGTTGCCTGTTTATCAAGCACTTCTTCGGTGGATATGGTTTTAGTCTGAATTCGCAGGTTTTGTGTCCCGTATCCTCCCTTTGTTCGAGGACACAAACCTTTTTAGCTGCTCTTAGACTTGTTTGATACTTAGCCTGTTTGGTTTGATGTTGAAATTGTGGATTGTAGAAATGAAATAAAAGGCTAGAATGTTGAACTCTTGTTAATTTACAATGTTGAGCATGTTCAAAGTTGTTATAGCGGATGAATTGCAAAGTTGCTAAGTTTTCCAATTTTCGCATTTTATTTGCTAGGGACTAGCAAACCTCAAATTGGGGGGGTGTGATAAGCACCCAATAATGCAATGTAGGGTTTGCTAGTTATTTAGTTTTAGATTATTTTATCACTTAACTTAGTTGTTTTGATTGCTTTCTGCTCGCGAGGTATATTGGCTTTGTTTTGTAGGAAATCACCTAATAACAGAGTTTTAAGACCCGATGGCTAAGGCAAGGTGACCCGACGACTCTCAAATTGGCAAGGCGGAGCAGATGACCAAGGGCTGGACTTAAGCACCTCGGTATCGGTACCATGAATTATTTCCAATCGGTACCGAGCCTCTTCGCGGCAGCCTCAAGCTTGCTCGGTATCAGTACCTGCTTTCTGGTCCTATTGGTACCGAGATCCTTCAAAAGCAGTTTAAGCCCTTCTCCATCGATACTGAGAGCCTTAAAGAAGGTATCTTTGGAGCATCCTAGAGAATATTCCGTGCACGTACCTTGGATGATATAAAAACCCGTGATGTCATTGTACAACAAGTAGAATAGATTGTATTGCCTAATTTAGATCTAGCCTAGATTTGCTTACTTTTTGAATTGTTCTTCATTTTTCAGCACTTTAACTTTAATTTTCTGTCTTAGTTAATTAGTTTTTGCTATTGTTCTCTTCATTAAAGTTGTAGCCGCTACTCCGATCTATCGTTTAATCTAGTTTTCTTCAAGTGTTATTATTTCATTATGCTTAGTAGATTTTTGCTCGCTCTTATCTTCATAGATATGTGTGAGTAGTTTTCTAGGGTTAGGTCATGGGGTGATTAGCACCTCATGGCTTGAGTAAAAATTGCATTTTTCACCAATAAAATTTAAATCTTTGGTTCAAAAATCGATGTGTAGTTCGGGTTTGTTTGTTAAATTGCCAAGGTATTAACCTCCTTGATCATGTGTAGGTAAGAGCATCGCCTACTTACCACACATGATGCTTGGAGCTCTGTTGCTCGAGGTGTTTTCTAAATAAATTCCAGAGCTAGCTTGGTAATTGAACCATCTTATCTTCCGGTTTAGGAACCTTAATTGAGTATCTTAAACCGCGTAATTGGGTGAAATTGTGATTTTAATTCGAGTCGCGGGTGTTAGTAATTCCTAGACCTAACCTACCTTTTTATCTTAGTTTATTCGCTTTTAATTTAGCCTTTTTACTTTCCACCGCAAACGTAAAACAAAATTGGTTGCCTAAAGGCCAAAAACCCGTGCTTACTTCTACAAATCCAACCAAGCTGTACTAATTATTCCTGTGGGTACGATCCCGGTCTTCCGGATTATTATGCTTCAATTAGACGCTTATACCCTACGCTTGGGGTGATCTTATTCCTTATATCGGAGAGAAACGAAGCAACCTACAGTTTAAAGTTTCAATTTTTTCCCACCCAAAATTTATCAACTTCGCGTAAAAGCAAACAACCATCCACAATAGCAATCGGACAACTCTGAGGACCAACTTGAAGAGCACTGCACCACCTACTGCTAGCATAGCCACCGCTTCTATTTGTATTTTAGGAACATAAACTTTTCCTTTGCGTGGGTGTGTGGGTTGCTTACTTGGTTTAAGCAGAATGGAGCTGTTTATGTCTAATGCAACTTCAAGAAGGCCACAAATGCACAAAAGAATTAACTCTCGGAGGGGACAAAAAGATCTGAAAAAGAAATGAACAAATAGCCAACAAAAGTCCTAACAAAATTCATATTTGCCCGAGGGATTTCAACTCATCTCTTTATTCCCAATAAAATTTCACAAATACCAAGACCCTACAAAAAAGGCCATGGTTGTATTCTCGTTGTTGAAACTTGAGAAAATAGATGAGAAACTTACTCGAAATTGAAATAGAAGAGCGAGGGGCGATCTCTCATAAAAGTAGAGATCGCAATTCACTTTTTTTTTTGTGCGCGTTTAATCCTTGTTCTTTATTTCACAGATGATAACGTCCAAACACAAAAGGGTCACCCAATCTCATGTAAGCAACATGTCAACACCAATGGAGAAAAATAGCATCCTTTCTTTTTAACAACCTAAATAAAGCATCACAATTGACTAAGGAAAAATCATTTTATGCATGATCAAGAGACATAAAAGACGAACAGAGAAATAATATATAAGGAAATGTGGAAAAGAAGCCCAAAAATACTACTTGAAGTTGCAAAGATTGGAACATCAGCATCCCATATTCCCCGCTAAACGCGGACGCCTCATTTAATTCTCCTGTATAAAAATAATAAAAAAAAACCCAATGATATTGATATGCAGAGAGACAACTAACGTGCATATAATGATGAACATGAATTTCCGTTTGACCGAAAAAATATATATAATGATGAACATAAAAATGAGAAACCCATGCGAATTCGGTAAACAAACGCAGAGCCAAAACAGGCACAATACAGCGCAAAAGAAAATTTTTAATACACCAGTTCATACATCCAATTAATTCCAAATTCCAAAATCTGTAAAACAAACTCAACCTTCAATGTTGCAATTTGGGCAGTGTAGGTATGGTGGTGTCCGTAAAAGATTAGGAGGAGAAGTAGATATGGAGGAAAAGAGGAGAGAGAAGAGTGTTCTGCTAGTCCTTACTTGACCTCGCTCCCATGCCGATGGGAGACGATGGAGAAGGAGAAATGGGCCAGATGCACTCAAAGTTTAAAAACTGAAGTAATGATTATGGATTTTCGACCAGGAACTTTTTTTTTTATCGGTAGTTTTCTAAGAGTATATGTATGGGTTCAAATTGGCCCTTGACTGAAAACCACAATCCAGATTGCCTTCGATTTCAAATTTTTCGGGTGAAAGAAAATATAACCACCATGTGCTCATCAACTATCTTTCTGTAGTCAATTTCAGGAATTGCTTCCGTTGTGGACTTTTACCGAACACGTGGTGTGCAAGTAACAATAAAAATTTCAACCATGCACTTTAGCACAACCACGAACTACACAACTCCGAAGCCAGAGTAAAAATAAAAATCACAAAACTTGAGAAAATAATTTCGTAGAACTTACCAAGAGTGATTTCTGGAGTAGCCGGAGGTGGTGAACGGGATGAGCTTGGAGTCGAGCAGCTCGCAGATCGAGGAGAGCTGGAGGGGGCAACATGGATGACGTTGCCTCGGGACTCCTCCTTCTGGTCGATGGAGGAAATGATGCGCCAGGAGGCGCGGCGGGCGCCGGTGACATTCTTGTAGGCGACAGAGAGGAGGTTGTGCTCCACCACGATGAGCTCCTCGGATTCGTTCAGACCGGAGACCTCCATGAACTCTTCTCCATGAACTCAACAGATCCTCGGCGAGAGAGAGAGAGAGAGAGGAAAGTAAAGCAATTTTAGGGTATGTGGGTTTTAAATTTTGAAAACAAAATCGTAGTTTTACCAAAATGCCATTTTCCACTTTAGAGAATTGCCCTAAATCAGATTGATATATACTGAAATGCCATCTTTGTTCTCAGCCCCAGTAAGGCACACTATTTACAAAAATGCCATCCAAAAGTTAGTTTGTGAGAGGGATAGAATTAGACCGTTGGATTTGTAGGAATGGAGGGTTGAGATTTGTTTGGGGAGCAAATATTATATTGGAAAAAATCCCTCCCTTGTTATATTGATAATTGTCCAACGTATGATACATGGAAATGTAATATTCCAGCAAAATAAAGGGGACACAGGCTTAACCAGAAGCACAAGGAAAGCCTAACCAAAAGTAGAATACAACATGAATGCATTTCAGATATGTTCTTGCTGTACAGAGCTTAAGCTTCATATGGTAAATATCTTGCTGTACAGAGCTTAAGCTTCATATGGTAAAGGAGCCTTTCAACTAAATTGATACATCTTCCTCTACAATCACTACTTCCTAGCACGTGTAATTCACTGGAAAACCAAGTTGATCCTCATCCAACTTCTTAGGGGGAGTCTGCAAAGGGGACATTTTGATTTCATTCCAGCAGTTCACGAAGTCAAATCTACCACTGTGATGGGCATGGTTTCAAAATATCAGAACATCACAGACCTGCATTTGTCTCATGTAGTAACTGTGTTTCTTTCACCTAAACATAGGCTTTGCTGAAAGAAACAATGACCTTAGAGTCAATGGCTGGCAAATTTACTTTGTAGGCTGGACCAGAAACTGTGCAGAAGCATAACCAGACAAGATCATTGGAAGCTCAACAAGTGAAGGATCTATTGCTGGAAGCGCCATATATATATCCTCAGTAGAGAATGGAATGCTGCAACAAGGCACTAAAAAAATGTAAGAGAAATGCCAAGCAGGAGGGAAAAAGCATCTGGACAAGATATACCTAAAAACTGAACATTGATCTAAAAATGAACAGTTTTGAGGGGTCGCCTATTAGAATTTTTAAACAGTAATTCATGTCTGGGAAATGATTCACAAATAACAAATTCCTACAGCAAACTAGCAAAAATGTGGCAATGGCATTTTCGAAATATGAGCCAAAATCATGGACACCCACTTTAAAATGAAAGAACCACAAAAGGCCAAAACAATCAAATTTGCACGAACATTCTGTTTATATATAATTCTGTTTATGTCTTACTTGGCACAAGTAGCATTACCTTGTTTTGTTTATTTTCCTCATCAATGCAAGAATGCCAATTTGCCATCATTTAGAAATTCAAATACTTACACAACACAAAGGTAAGGGCGGGCTTGGCGCAACGGTAAGGTTGCTCCATTGTGACCTGGAGGTCACGGGTTCAAGTCGCGGAAACAGCCTCTCTTCTTGCGGGGGTAAGGCTGCGTACATCAACCCTTCCCCAGACCCCGAGATGGCAGGAGCCTCGTGCACTGGGTTAGCCCTTTTAACACAAAGCTTTAGAAGCATGCTAAGCAGTTAATGGTGTCGAACACTATCCTTATTAATGATAATATTGACAAAGTTATCCAAAAAAATATAACTCCTATATCTCTTCAATAAACATGAACAGAAAAATTATTTCTTAGAACACAAAAGCACAAAATGACCAAATAAACAAGTAGAAACAATTTTCTCAATCGGTATGAATTATGTGAAACAATTCGATATGATGATAGGTGTAAGTAGTTTACCTCAAATCGTCGTCCAGCAAAAAAGAATTCGAGGTTAGATTCTGGGAGTCCTTATTCAAAATCTCCCTCATCTGAGCAACTACCTGTGTAGCCATACAATGTTCAGAAACCATGGGCAACATTGTAACCAATTAACAACAACCAGGCAAGGAACTTTAAACTTGCCTCGTTTGATACGCTCTGAGTTCCATACTTGTCATCCCAGTACATAGTACTTATCCGATATATTTGCCTGACAGTCAATGCCTGCCCAGTATGATGATCTGTATAAGTGGAATGCTGAAGAAAATCTATGATAAAGAAGTGGCCAGATTTAAGAACTTACTGGACATAGATCTTGCCTTATTTCGTCCAGGGATTTTTTCCTTTTCTGATGTATCACCTAAATGATTTACAAGGCCCTTGAATAAATACAGCTCTGAAGTCAAAATCAATACAACTTTCCATTACAGGTGTAGCTCATACCAGAAAGCCAACAGCTTGTCTAATATAATTTAGCTCGTGCCATGAGGTTCCTGCAAACTGTATTTAGGAATGACTCAGATTCAGTAACACAAATTCCGATTTCTGCAGTAAATGCTTGCCAACAGAAGAGGAAAACTCTGTTTACCTCCTCTGTCGCACCAACAATCCATTTTTCTAGTTCCACCAAACCCGATTTCACATATTCTCCATTGGAAAATGTGCAACATTCTCGTCGCAGCAGTAGACTGAGAGAAAAAGATTCAGCTCAAGACCAAAGCCTAAATTCATTGTCATTGGAAGAACACAATGAACTCTAGGATCTAAACTACTTACCTGTTGAAAAGGGATATGTTGATGAAAGAGAAAACCTGGGTAGCAATCTTACGGACAAAAAATGAAGGTACCTGGAACCACATTAGTTTGGGGCACAAATTCATAAGTCAATGGGCACAACACTGAAAATAACAAAACAGAACAGAGAAAAAGAACCCATAAATTACTATCCCTGTGCAGGGACAAAAGAGTTTGGTAGCAAAATCAACCAAAAATCCACGCACGAGGAGCGATATACAAACAATTCAGCTGATCTTGCTAAGCTTTTACAGGGTTATTTCGACTGATAAACCAAAACAGTGTTGATTAATGCCACCTATTAATCGACATTTCAACCCCTCAATTTCTGTTTGTATGTTGGTCAAAAGACTCAAAACCACTGAGTTGCCACTGAATAGGGCTTTCTATACTATAGAATGAACTTTCATTCACATGTAATAAAGAGAAAAGTAATAGCCATTATTATCATCTTTACTCGGGTCGTATAAAAAACTTGACAATTTGGCAAGCTCCTTTCGCATCATGTAGTGGTTCCAAGTCTGCATCCTTGCTTAAGGAAGCTGTTATTGAACCCCACCATCTCGCTCAGTCAATTAGTCATCAACCCAAAATTGTTGCAACACCCTTCCTTCCCTCCAACTACCATGATATGATAACCACCATCATTCTGCTGTTGGAACTGACAGTTCCGATAATTAAAAACCTTGTACTTTGTTTAAAATAAAAGTAGCACTATTTTCATCAATCAAATTTGATGTACTTGTTGAAGATATTGGTCCTATTCTCTGATTTCTTACTAAGTACTCCCTCCATTCCATTTTGTTTGCTCACGTTTCCTTTTTCGGCTGTTCCAAATTGTTTGCAATTTTCCATAATTGGAAACCACCAAAAGGGCAAAGTTCCAACTATACCCTTTCAGTGTAAAATTCTAACACAATTATTAAACTATTAAAGTAATTCGAAAGGGTACGGAAATCTATACACTTTTCAACCCAAAGCCTTTAAGTCAATAAAATGGGACAGAGAGTAGTAAGGTTTTTATCTGTGTGTGACAGAGAAGTAAACTCGAGAAAGAACTATTGTAGTGTTGTAGACAATCAGCTTTGTGATTGTGGATCTATCAAAGAGATAATGGTTGAGATAAGAGAAAAAGGTACATTGATATAGTTGTGGAAACGTGGCATGGTGATCAGTTTTAATGGACGAAGATTGCAAAACTCAAACGAAATTGACTGAAAACAATACAACCTGCACAAATATAAATTGTAGAGCAACTGACTGAAATATAAACATGGCACGGTGAGTGCGTCGAATAAAAAGAGTAGAATCTTGTGTACTAGGCTGGAAACTAAATTGTAGAGCAACTGACTGAAATGTTTATACCAAGCACGCGAAGGCTGTTAAAGGACAAAGAAAGTGCGACAAAGACGACAAACGAGGCTAGAGGGATGAGAGCAACGCGAACGACAAATATAAATTTCTTTAGAAAGGTACACATTGACGAATGCATTATTTTTTTTTTTTTTGAACGGCGAATAAAGTTTTTTTAATCACAGTAAAAATTACCAAAAGTAGTAAAAATTACCAGAAGTAATGTTACAGAGATTAAAAGGATAGGAAGACTAGGCATCATAACGAACAAAATGCATCCCAACCAACACTCAATCTGCCCGCTAATCCTATGCCGCGAACTACCCTAAGAGCCAGCCACAAAACAATACAACCTGCACAAACCACTTGGAACCACTTGGAAGTGACTATCATCTAAAAAGCCCGCCTAAAGCAGACCCAATCACCACTCCACCCCACCCCACCCCGCCGTCCACCCACCATCGCCAAACAATGTCACCGGACGGAAACTTTGCACCAACAAAACCTGCAAGAGAACCCTTCATAAGGTTTAGGTCAAATCTTAGATCCAAACAAACAGCAACAAGAACCGACCAAGAAGTCAAATGGGACAGACCCGGAGATCAGACGCGCGACTCCACATTAGCCGTTAAGTGAAAAGATCGAATACACCCAACAGTGTAAGACCGGCGGGAGCCACGCCCAGATCGTCTATGCCATTAGGCCCATAAATCGGAAGCACCCAGTAGTGCTACCAGCGACAACCCAGGAGCTGGAATCGGAGAAAATCCACCGAAAACAACCCACCTCCACCGAGCCAACCAAAACCACCTCCCCCCGCCACAAAACACCACGGCCCCCTCCTCCACCCAAACCAGCCAATCCCCCCGCCAGATCTGCAGCCCCCATCGCCAGCCCCACCACCCCCCGCAACCCCACCGCCAGAAAACCTCCACTATAACTACAGACCCCACCACCACCAATCCCCACCGCAACCCCAAACCACCAGCCAAGCCCCAACCCACCACCATCAAAACCCCATCCAGATCCGCCAAACAAAAAAACGCAACAGCCACCGCCGCCACCTACACGATCGCGAGAGGACGGATCTAAAATAGAAAGAATCACCTCCAAAACACCACGCAGCACTTTAAAACACCACGCGGTATTTCAGAGCACCTCAACCCACTTTAGAGTGTCGTGCGGCATTCCTCAAGGCACTTTAGAGTGCCGTGCGTCAGAGGTTCTGGGCACGATCAGAAGCCCGTTGAATGGACTCAGTCTTCTTCCTCCACCTCCCACACTCCACCATAATCACCTTTGACCAAAAACTCTATAAATAGTCATTTTCAGCCATTTTTGGGGACTTCTCTCTCTCTCTCTCTCACTAACCACTCACCTCTCTCTCCACATCCCAAGTCTATACATTGATATACAATCCATTGCTCACCAAAATCTCGTTTTTCCATCAACTAGTCCATAAAACCCACCCAGAATCACTTCTAAAGTCAGAAATTCAACTGGCTTTAGGAGTTTCTAGTCTTAAATCAAAACTATTTTGCCATTTTCAAGCACATTCAAGCTCTAAAAGGTATAAAGCAAGTTCCTTAGGTCAAGCTCAGTCTTGGCCTTGAGGGGAGCTTACCGCGGTCGCTCAGTCTCTCTATACTGAGTATTGGCCTCAAAATAAGCTTCAAAAGCAGAAAGTAAAACAGTTTTTGCACTGGACTCACAGTGTCGTGCGGTGGTTCAAAATCCCGCACGGCATAGTGAAGTACGCCGCACGGTATTTTGGTTCTGACTTCCAGGTTGATCAGTGCCTGTGAAGTCAGAACCTCCTGCTTTTATACTCAAATCTCCTGTTTTTCTATTAAATACTCTTTTCCAGACTCATTTAATGTCTTAAAACTATTTTTGACGCCTCTTGGCATGGTATTTCATTTGAAAGCTTGAACTCAGAGGCTTATTAAACCATTTTCAGCGACAATATGTATAAAACCCATTTTCCAAGCTTGTAGTTCGAATTTTAACATGAAATATGTTGTTCTGGAAAAGTGCACAAACCAAAACCCCGCATGGCGTTTCAGTATGCCTGCGATGTTTTATGTTTCTTTATTCGTTTTTGACATTTCTGCAGGTTGTTTATTAGTACATTATTCACTTACATCTTGTACAGAACATTGGAGGCTGGCAAGGAATTGAAGCACGGGCAATGACTACATGAAGCAACAATACTGACTTCCTCCCAAACACGCATGATTGTTATGAGTAGCTGGAAGATTAGGACAGTTACGCATCAGAATGATCCCCATGGCAAAATGGGGATGCAAACGATGACATAATGGATTTAGAACACCACATTGTTTAGTCTGCGCTACTTTTCAGAATGATATATAATCTTGTGTTGATTCTTTTTTGGTTCACCAAATGTACCTAATAATAAGCCAACTGCTATTCTCTACTTTACATATGGAGTATCAGAATGCTAAAACAGTCAATGGCATGTATCCAGTTACAAGTTAACTTCTTAAACTAGAACTTGGCTTTTTACAAGCATAATGATTTCAGGTTCACTAGGCAATTCATTTAACTCAAAGCATCAAACAAAACCATAAGAAAACCGGAGAAATACAGCAACTAGAGAAAAAAAAACATGCCCCAGACTTGAGTAATGTGCTATACAAGTAGCATGGAGATGGGAGAACAAGCAATAGACGAATTGTTCAAGGAACGCGTAAAGAGGAAAAGAATGTCAGACGTACATGATTCTCACGCAGCCGACTCATAAGAGAATCCAAAAATCTGATGATGCTATCCCACTGACTGCATGGTGACTGCTGAGGAACACTACCAGGTGATCTAGATGACTTCCCACCGTGGACTCGTTGAAACTTTGGTGCCTTAACAGGTGCAGGAGTAGAACATTATATAGTTCCCTAGTTATGAACTACACTATTACCATACATATAATAGGACATAAAAACTAGTTGAGAATTGAGATTGAGATGATTGGAATTTGGCAACTTATCCACACATGATCACATGAAAAACCTAATTTTCTATTGAAACAGCCATCAAGAAAATAAAAAACCAAAAATCATGCTGTTACAACGCTTAACACAGATAAATAGGAGATGGAAGAGTAGCCAACAAAAATAAAAAGAAGCTTATTGCTGAGAAATCTGTTACGATAAAGACAAGAAAATCATTCACCTGAATGCATAAACCCAACAGCGGTGATATTTCTTTCTTCAAATTATCTCGTATCAAACCAAAAATCTTCTCCACACAAGCAGTTAATTGCTGTTTAAAAAGTATGGCTGGATATCTTGCTTCCACATGTGAAACACCATCCTCAAATCCAATGTACTTGAACGAAGATTTTAGGCCCTAAGAAATGAAACATAGATCAACTAAATCTCAACCCCATCAAGTTAGTAGCCAACAATTTTGGTTAGAGAGAAAGCACCACGAACTACTCGGAAAATATAATATATAGGGAGAAAAAAAGCATAGCAACCAAAACAAACCAAATAGAGCCCCAAGTCCCACTTAATCGGGCTCGGCTACATGAACTCATTTTCTCCATTGAGCTCTGTCAAAGGCATTGTGTTTCATGATATTCAACAAACCTAAGGCCCTTTCGAACTACCACTTCACAAGTTATGGTCTACCTCTCCTTAATACTACGCTCTACCATAACCATCTCACTCCTAACTACCGCATCTACCATTCAACATTAGTCTGCCTAGACCCTAAAGTCTAGGCATTGGGGATCCGCCTATCTACGCCACCCAGGTCAGACTTTTAGAACACTACGATTACTGTATTTAATTTATTTGTAAAATCCTAACACTAATTGCCTATTTCTATGATCTAGTGGGCTTAATTATTTTAGATAGAGCTTAATAGTTAGGACTAATCATAGATACGAACAAGTAAATTAAATACATGTGGCGTCTTCGTCCATAATTTTGTCGGAATTTATAGAGAATAAAAAAATGCTACGGTTGAATTTGTCACTCGAAATGAGTCCCCACATACTTTTCAGGATAGAATTTGAAGCCGTAACCATATTTCGTGTGAAACAAAAGTAATTAGACATCATTTGAGGCTCAATATAATTTTCCAAGTTCTGAAATTTTTCTACAGAAATCCGACACCTTCGCAATGACCCTAATATCAAATTAGTTATTCTAGAATTTTTGGGATTTTCCGAAGACCGCAGTCCAGACCGATATGTCAAAACCGGGCAAATTTTGATATTCGCCTAGCCTTAACAAATTCATACTAAGACTCCCTCTGTTCCAAATTGCTCGTCCCTTATACTATTTTGGGATGTTCCAAATTGTTAGTTCTCATTGAAAAGTAAAAACAAAATGGGTTCAATATTCCAAATTAATCCCTTTACCAATAACAATGATTTCATTCAAAAGTTAAAATATAAGGGCATTGCATCTTCTCATTTATTCCATGTCTCCTTCAGAAGTTGAAATTCCAATAAAGGACCAACAATTTGGAATAGAGGGAGTAGTAATTTGGGAAAACTCATTAATATTTTTATGTTCAAGTGCAAGCCCTTTGGAATTTTTTAATTTCACGACAAGTTAGATCCAATCCTTCGGTGAGTTGTGCTTACCTTGGTTACATGCGTTAAAGCATTCAACTCAAAACCAATTGGCAATTGGAGGAGATAATTAACCAATGTGGGACAAACTCCAACACTTCCACACACGTCTAACCCCCAACTCACACGTGGAGAGTTAAACAAACAATCCATAACACATGAATCACAACAAACAACGGTGCACTTATGGCACAAACAAGAGGGAACAAATTTTCCGAAACCTTAGCTCTTATACTGTGTTAAAGCTTCCAACTCAAAACCAATTGGGAATGAGTGGAAAGACCACCCAGGCTCATATACTAGTTTTGAAGAAAATAATTAACTAGTGTGGGACAAACTCCAACAACATTCATTTATTAAATGCTTTAAATTCAATTGCTACATGTTTGTAAAGGTAGGCAAATGTGAAAAATGTTCCTACATAAAAAAGTATTGCTCATAAATAGCAATTTACAAAAATGACTAGTTTACTATTGCTATGTTGTCATACTAATCCAGACCATGACAGTATGTTTGATAGCATGAATTCATTATTCGATAATACATGCTTACGATAGTATGACTCATTTGAACGGTGTCCAGAGTGTTAGAGGACGTTAAATGGACTAGGGACTTGAGAATATAAGGTTGGAGGTGCAACCATGCACTAACCGAGTACAGACATCACAATTCGCAAACACTCTAGAATGGGGTGACTCCCCAACCGAGTGGCAACAAAACCGTTGAATGGTATTATTCCAAATAGGCATGTGCAATGAAAATGGGTCTGACTACTAGGCTCCTGGACCGAAGAAAAGGATCCTTGTTCTAGGACTAAATGCATGAAGCTATTATTTTGCGATATTGCCACTTTCTATTCTTGGCAGAGTCATGAATATTTTTGACATGAATACTTTCATGATCAAACATGGAACCTTGGTATACAATTCTCATAAAAGCTTTTGCTTTTGAAAATCTCATATTTTTTTTCAAGTTAAAGTAGATAGCAAGGTTGTGGGTCGTGTACAGTTGCTCGAGTAGTAGTTGTAAAGAAAAAGTATGTAAACTAGGAGTACCTATAGCTCTTTCAATCGCAGCTCAAATTAGCTGTTGTAAATCGTAGCTCACCACTTAGTTACGCTGGAGTTGTATGTTAATACCGATTCCTTTTCTTTCTTGTAACATATTGTTTGAAAGCTCTGAATAATAGTAAGGCCTTGGTGACTGTCATCGGCTGGTCACATAAACCCTGTGGTAGAATCGGGTGGTCACACCCGTACTTTCCATTAAATTGACAATAGATATGTTACCAGAATATCCTATTGTTGGTTGTATAAATGGGCAAAATACCCTATATAGCTTTATAAAGACAACCAAACACCCTTTATTTTATCACTTATCATTGTGACCAAACATCCCTCCTACCACTCCCAAGTCCACCATTCCCTCTCAAGCTTTAATATCTCCTTCATTGCTCTCACAATTGGCCTAGTTTGGTATCACTTAAAAGGTGGCCATTTAATCTTCATATAATTTGGTTATTGGGTTATCACTTAGTGTAACTTTCACAAGATGTTATGTAAACCTATAACATGCGTGATTGAATAAGCTCCCACATAGCTTTTTAATTATATTTTTATGACTAAATGAAACAAAAAATAAATTTCAAGTATCTTTTTTTTATTTGGGTTTTGCTACACTAGGAAATTTTTATTTAACATTCTTGTTTCTATAAATTTTAACTCATAAGCTGACACTAATACTCCCTCCATCCCATAATTTTGGTCCCTTCAGAAACTACGTGCAATTTTCAAACTTAAAAATAATGTATTTACTAAAATAATTTTTTTTTTTTTTGCACTGTTCAAAAGATCTTATCGAGCTCTGTTCAGCTGACCTCAGAGGATTCCAGTCACCCGGCGCAGCATGTTTTATTATCGGCGGCAATTACAATCTGTTTCCCAGGGTCAAACCCAGTCTCAGTCCGCCTACGGTCTACCCGAAGGTTGAAGAGGAAGAGAATGGGTCAGATGGCAATTCGATTAAATAAAGAGGACTAGCTGTGAGCTTTGAGGAAAGCCTGTAATTTATCTTCCGACTTCCCCCTTCTCTTCCTGGGGAGAGCCACTAAGTAAGGCCAGTCAATTGAGAAATTAATAGAGTACAAAACTTATCTTCAAGCTTTACCTTATTTTGATCGTTCGAAGGGCAATCGCAGGGTCACTGAATGAAGTCCTCCGTTTATTTCGGAGATGCTGACCCGGAGCAAGGCAGAGATGACTAGAGCGATCACTTCATTGGCAATAGATGGGATGACTGTATTCGCATTCTGATGACCTTTTCCTCCTTTCTTCCATAAAGGTTCCCTTCACCGAACAGAATTAGTGCTTTAAATTGACTTCTTCTCATCCATCATCGGACTCGGTCCCGCCAATGGGGAAGATCCAAAGAACCCATCCGTTTCAAAAGCAGAGAAAATCAAAGAAACGAAACCCAGAGAGAGAAGAAAAGCTTACCGAGGATATCTTAGTGAAAAAAATTGCTTGTTTTCTTGGGGGAAGAGGAGTAAGACAAGGGCAGTTAGCGGGGTTGACTCAATATCAATATCATGATAGACAGAGGTCTAGGAAACTAGGCTGTTGACCGGGGTATGGTAACGAAATTAAACCAACGAAATGAAGGACTAACTTCCCCTATTAGATAGTACAGAGGAGGAAGAATCGATTCTATGAAAGAAGATTGTTAAGATAGCTCGCTACTCTGGCCAGTGCTATTGCCCTCAGAGATAGAGCGATTAGGAGAAGGAAATACAACCTATTATGTGCCAAAACTCAAAGCTATTTACTGCACAAAGTATGCTGCTACTAGAAGAGCAGTCCTACTAGCAACTGTCAGGCTTACCAGGGTCTAGGAACCTGGAACCTGCTTCCCAAAAAGAAGGGACGCTATGTATTCAAACAGAAAAGAACATAGATAGATATTCACTTTCAGAACTTTCCCTGAAAAAGAAGTCGAGGAAAAGGGTACAAGATCCCTGATCTCATCATTACATACGACATTTCGAGAAGAGAATGCTTTCTGTCTTGAAGCGACTTTGAGGAAATTTCTATGGAAGACTTAAGTTCAGGTGGAGCTAAAGTTTCTTGGGATGCGGTTTGTATGCCTAAAGATGAAGGTGCGTTGGGCCTGGTAAGGCTTGCTAGCTGGAATTAAGCCGCAATGTTGTTGAACAGTGAACGAGTACAGGAAAAGGAGAACACTTCACAAAATTAGCTTTGACAGTGAGCGAGATCATTGAAATTCAATCATAACAGCACTCAGTGAGTAAGAAATAGGATTGAAAGCAGGAGCAAGCAAAGGAGATGTTGATCTCAACGACGGGAAGATATATTGTGTATAAGAAGCTATCGAATACATCCCCACTACCCCCCGTACAAGGGGACATGCATGTGAATGCAATTAATGGTGACAATATTTAGCTCTCTCAAGAGCTCCTCAAGAACTTTATCTTTTTTTCTGGAAACATGGTCAACCAGAAAATTATTATACTCGCGATTCTTCATCCACCGATGCAGAAAATGCTCCAGTTTCCCATTCTCACGTGAGGCCGGAAAGTTTATTGGCAACAGGTCGGCACGAAATGATTCATCATGCTCAAACATCAATCTCGATCAATTGATGGGATTGCTGCAAAATCTCCAACTGGTGAGTATGCTGGGTCAGCTGCTGGCTTTGCTAAATCTTCTGCTGTTGGGTATTGAATTGTGAGGGGTGCTTAGCGAGGCACGGACGGACTGCCTTACAGAGGCAAAACTCCTAGCTCACAAATTAGTACAGTAGAACGACAAGCTGACTTGCTTCGGTTAATGAGCATAGTTTGATTATTGGCTTATTCGGATTATTTCGACCGTTGGACGATTTGGACGGTGTAGAGTAAATCTTCCTTCCGAGGTCTTACCCAGTGAGAGAAAGTTCGTGAGCTTATTTGGACCATTGTGAATGAGTCTTCCTTGGGTTTTCCTATTTCTTTCATGTCAACATTTCCTATAAAGCGCTTCTTGGAAACTTTGGACATTTTCAGTAGTAATCAAGCCCAGAGCGGGTTCCCGGTCTTGAGTTCCTGGTTGGTCGAAGTTTGGGACTTCGAACCTTCATTTATTGTCCTGTATCGTAAGCCATTTCACTTTGGTTGACTCTATATATCATCTTCCTCGTTCTCTCTTTCTCCACTTTGTAAGTCCATTATTTTTTTGAAAGAGTTGATTGAAAGTCGTCGTAGAAAGAAAAGTACCTTTGGAAGTGGCGCGGATTATTCTTTTCGACCGCTTTTTCTGTTCATTTCAACATTGATTTTTTAAACAAAACCATCGCAACAAAGTGACCGATAAATAAGAAGAAAGGATTCCTCCTTTTGCAGGCGCTTGCTCAGAATTGCCATGAATCAGACCTGTTTTTGACTATTTTGTCTAACCTTGTTCCGAAACTCAAAAGAAATAATCCTGTTGTGAGGTGTACGATCTAAT
Organism: Rhododendron vialii; assembly: GCF_030253575.1. Classification (NCBI taxonomy): domain Eukaryota; kingdom Viridiplantae; phylum Streptophyta; class Magnoliopsida; order Ericales; family Ericaceae; genus Rhododendron; species Rhododendron vialii. The sequence goes on from NC_080567.1 coordinate 4,189,206, forward strand.
CCCCCAGATCAATGAAGAAGGGAGAAGTCAGTTGATTCTTACGAAGAACCGGAAGTGAAGCGCTATGCTGGGGCGGGGGGACAAGAAAAGAAACTGCTCCAAAGAAAGAAATTGGGTTTCCCAATGCTTCTCCATGCCCAACGAGATGTGCCAACCTCGGGATGCTTTACTCCTAACCCCACAAGGTTCCAAGATGGCCCAATCTATCTAGAGTGCCCTTGATGTTCTTGTAGCGGAGGAAGGCGAGGTATTCTCAAACGGCAAAGCCTTAGCTGCAGTCCCATATATAATACCATGAAATATATCCTCTCATGCTATAACACTACAGGAGCTATTAGAGTCCTTATGTGACTGCTTACTACTTCAACTATAACAACATAGCTAAAAAGGGGCTTTCTCCATCCTTTGCTCCTTCTCGTGCAAGACCGCTTTCATTGGGAAAATCCTTCTCGTCAATCTCTACCCGTGGTCCTACTGATTCTAGCCAGTTTCTGAATGGATTACTCAGCGTGGGTGTCGAAGGTTCAATTCACACGAAATGTAAAAGAATGAATCGTACTTTACGTAGAAGCTAACCTCCATCCATTTCTCCTGATCCTTCTTTTCCCAGTGAGCTAACAGAGACCAATGAACCTCCAGACTTGAGATCATCAGCAACATCCTCATTTCCGGCAAGCGGACGGCTGCACCTCATCATTGCTACCCTCGAAATGAATTGGCTAGCTAGCTAGAATATGCATGTTGCTTCTCTTAGCACTTTTACTCACTACTACTTTCTTCCAGTCCCTTTTTCAATTTCAACTAAGCTTGGCACAGCCGCCTGGTAGTCGGTGAATGCGCTAATTGTAGGTGCGCGAATAATAGTAGTTGTCCGAAAGGGGATGTCATGCCTAATGCTAATTGGATTTGTAGTCCGATGTGGTAACTATCCTAAGGGGGAAGAGATCCAATAGTGGATTTCAAGATCGAACCGTTTCTTCTGACTATTTTCAGAGCCACAACTGGAGACGTGAGAGTGTCCCGTTCGATGAAGTCCTTCCGAATGCAAGGTGGTAATAAGATTTAGCGAAGAAATGTCACGTGACCAAAGACTTTGATGGGTTGGAATGCTCGTGATGTACCAATTTAGTGCGAGGAAAAAACCATATTTGCTAATAAGGAGGAAGTATTGTCAATGGGTGGCTTCTCTTTGTACAATGATTACATGATTATAAGTGGTTTAAGAGACCTACTTATATTTTGAATCATTCGTTGATGTAACATATGAGATAAGTTTTTAATCACTCAATCAATTAAAGAATTTAGTGATAATTTATTAGTCTCTCGTTCCCAAAGAATTTGAAAAGTTAGGACCAAATTTGAAAGAACATAATCTAAACCTGAACAAAATTCACTAAATCCAAAAACAAAAGGCTCATATTTTTTGGATTTTCTATTGGTGGCAAACATTTTTCTAGCTTCTTATAAACAGCTTTCATTTTTCAGATACTACATTTTGAACTGTGTGATAAGACATGTATCCGTGGCCTCCCACTAGAAGCGCCTAAACCCTCTTCACTGAGATATTCCTCGTGCTTCTCATTCATAGTCTATGAAAGTGGTTCTTCCATCTTCCTTTATTCTCCTCATCCTTCACCAATACCCTACATTCGTCATCTTTCATGCACTTATGTTGAGAAAAATCTCTTATTTTCTTTTCTCTCAATTTGTTAAGCTTATAAATGTTCTTTTCTCCATCCTTGTCATCTAGTTATGCATAGAAACCCTCAACTTGATCACATCTTCGCTTCCCCCACCAAAAGGCTCAAACTATGACTAAGTCCCCAGCAGCTGCAGATACAAAAGAGTGTCGCAGTGCCTACTTGCCAACTTCTTTGTAACTCTTAAAGTACTCTTCATTCAGGGACTTTGCCAATTTCTAAAGCACTCTTCTTTAGCTTTTAATATGGCTTGAACCTTGTTAGTCAACCACCATGACTTTTCCTTGGAACATCTAACCTTCGGCTCTCCAAGGACTTCTTGTGATATTTTCTGATGCAGCCTGCCATCGCATCGACATTTCCACTACCACTTTGTCTCTAAACAACTCCGAATTCTCCCCTTGTTTACTCTGTTATCTAATTCGTAGACTTTTACTTTCTTTAATCATTCTCTGATGACCTTGCAAGCAAATATGGACTATAATCATATGGTGAGACACCAAACACTCTCCACGATATGCTCATTAGTATTACAGAAGACGCCTACACCCAACATTTAATTTTCAGTGTAATTCAGCTAATACTTTACTGCATCTGAACTAGTGTTTTCATAATTTGGTTATTGTTCTATTGCATTTAAATTGAGGATTGTTCCTGAATTGAGATTAGATTAACTTTTTCATATTATTGATAAGAGTGTTGTTTCATTTATGAGATTTAAATGAGTAGAAGGTCATAAGACTTCCAATTTCATGTTGATCTATAACAAATAGTTTTGATCTGATATTTTTCTCAAGATGAATAGTCTTAAAGCTTTTAAAATTTACTTTGCGACTTGATTTCCATGCTTTAAATTTATGGTGCTCACTTGCTTTATGAGTTCCAATAATTTTCGTAGATGATAGTAATTTGTGCTTAAGTGACAAAGGTGTTTGTTGCATTATATGTATTCTATATTTTATTGAGCTTTAAAGTTGATGCAGGACATAATGGTATTATTACAATCACAAGAAATGTGTGATTGGTGATTGATTGGATATCTAGGTGATTGATTGGTAATAGATGGAAGGGGATTAGAATTTTTCTTTTCTGTTTTAGTAACATGTTCTGCCATAATCTTCGGTAGATTTAGATTTTTGATTGCTTTCCTTTTTGGTTAAGATCCTAGTAGTTAAAGTATTCTTGTAAGGCATAAGGCCAAGGCACTTAATTTTCCATCTTCAATAATATTTCTCTTGAGAGTCATTTCTCATTCTGGTGGATTCCAATCCCGTGGACTCAGGAATTAAAGAACTCACTTCCGACCTGCGTCAGTTGGTATCAGAGCAGTAACGTCCAAGAACAAAAGCTAGCAAATGAGCAGAACCAACAGCAGTTCGATGAAGTTCGACGTACGCTGGCGGAGATGCAGCAATCATTCGCGCACCTGTACCTTGGCGGCCACCGGGATCGGGGGTGCGTGTCAACGAGAATCTGCCTCGTGGCCGCTCGGATGGTGGTAACGATCTTATCAATCTGCGTAGGAAACCAGCCTATGTAGATGATTCCAGTGATGAGGAACTTGGCAATGTGCTGGTTGAATGGCGTCAGGATTACCCCGAGCGCAACGGCCGTGGCCATGGGTTCTCCAATTTCAAGGTTAAAGTGGACCTCCCCAATTTTAATGGCCATCTTCACGTTGAAGGTTTCCTTGACTGGTTATCTGAAGTTGAGAATTTTTTTGAGTGTATGGAGATCCCGGAGGAGAGGCAGGTAAAGTTGGTGGCTTATAAACTTAAGGGAGGTGCCTCTGCTTGGTGGGAGCAGATGCAACATAATCGCAGAAGGCAAGGGAAACAACCTATCCGTACGTGGAACAAGATGAGGCAGTTGATGCGAGAAAGGTTTCTCCCTCCAGATTATGAGCAGATGTTATACCAGCAGTACCAAAACTGCAGGCAGGGGTACCGGTCAGTCAGCGATTATACCGAGGAGTTTTATCGTCTGAATGCTCGTAACAACTTATCAGAGACAGAAAATCAGCAGGTGATGAGGTCTATTGGAGGTCTAGGCCTTCCAATACAAGATCAGATTGCGTTTCATACCGTTTGGAATTTGTCCGAGGCTGTAAACTTGGCTTACAAGGCGGAGTCTCAATTATCGGGGGCACCAGCCAAGACTCCATCCACTAGCAGATCAGTTTCTGATTCAAACCGAGCTGCAACTGATCGGGGCAAGCAATTCAACCCGCAAGTAGTTCAACATCAACAAGCATCTCAACGCATAAACCAACGTGATCCTATTTAGACCAAACAGCCAGCGATTTCTCAGCCTCATCGCAACAATAATCCTTATAAACGTCCAACCATTTATAAGTGTTATTGCTGCAACCAACCTGAGCATCATTCCAGCACGTGTCCAAACCGAAGGCAGGCTAATTTGGTTAATGCAACCGAGGATGATCCTGCAGATTTTGGGAATGAAGGAAGTGATGACTACGGAGATCAGAATGATGATGAAGAGGTCAAAGTTGTAGAGGGGGATATGGAGATCGAGTTGTGTGTGTTGTGCAAAGACTTTTGTATGCACCAAAGCATGAGTCTGACCTGCAGCGACATAACATCTTCAGAACTAGCTGTACCATCAATGATAAGGTGTGTGATGTCATCATTGATAGCGGTAGCAGCGAGAATATTGTGTCGAGGGCTCTCGTCGACAAGTTACAATTGAAGACCAAGCCTCATCCTTCTCCTTACAATATCGGATGGATCAAGAGGGGTGCCGAGATCAAGGTAACAGAAGTTTGATGTATTCCTCTTTCAATTGGTAAAAGTTATCGAGATGCAATAACATGTGATGTAGTAGACATGGATGCAAGTCATGTGCTGCTAGGGAGACCTTGGCAGTATGATGTTGATATAGTTCATAAGGGGAGGGACAATACATAGTTTAGTTGGAACAAGAAGAAAATTAAACTAGTTCCATTGCAAGAAGGACTACCTAAAGCTTCTAAAGTGGAGGGGAAATCCTTTGTTGCAGTTCCAGCATCTGATTTTGTTGACGATATGAAAAAGGCAGGTGAACTTCTTGTTTTAGTTGTCAAGGGACAAGAACCAGTGGTTGTAGATTCTAACATTCCTGGGGAGCTTCAACCTTTGTTGGAAGAATTTTCAGACATCATTCCTCATGAACTTCCTGATGGTTTACCACCCATGAGGGACATACAACACTGCATTGACTTGGTACCCGGTGCAAGCCTCCCGAATCTTCCACACTACAGAATGAGTCCTGCAGAGAGTGCAGAATTGCAAAGGCAGGTTGCTGAGTTGAACCGGAAGGGGCTTATTAGAGAGAGTATGAGTCCTTGTGCCGTACCGGCACTACTTACAACAAAGAAAGATGGGAGTTGGAGGATGTGCGTTGATAGCAAGGCAATCAACAAGATTACGGAAAAGTACAGGTTTCCAATACCGAGCTTGAGTGACATGTTAGACATGCTTGCAGGCTCTAAAATATTTTCGAAGATCGACTTGCGTAGTGGCTACAACCAGATAAGAGTTAAGCCTGGGGATGAGTGGAAGACTGCCTTAAAGACAAAAGAAGGACTATACGAGTGGTTAGTTATGCCATTTGGGTTGTCTAATGCACCAAGCACCTTTATGAGGGTGATGAATCAGGTTCTGAAACTTTTCATTGGCAGATTTCTTGTGGTGTATTTCGACGATATCTTAATTTACAGCTAGTCAGAAGTTGATCATATGAGCCACTTGCGAAAAGTTCTTCAAGTCCTTCGGGATAACAACTTATATGTCAATCTAAAGAAGTGTTGTTTTATGACAGAAAAGTTGTTCTTGGGATTTGTTGTTGGAGCAAATGGCATTCAAGTGGATGAAGAGAAGATCAAGGTAATCCAGGATTGGCCGACTCCAACAAATGTTAGTCATGTTAGAAGCTTCCATGGCTTAGCTACTTTCTACAGGAGGTTTATCCGGAACTTCAGTTGTATCGTGGCACCTATCACCGAGTGTATGAAGAAAGGAAAGTTTCAGTGGGGAACTGAGCAAGAGGAAAGTTTTGCGCTAATCAAAGAGAAGTTGTGCAGTGCTCCAGTTTTGGCATTGCCAGACTTTGACAAGCTATTTCAAGTTGAATGTGATGCCTCTATTGTGGTAATCAGGGCTGTCTTATCTCAAGAAGGTCGACCAATGGAATATTTCAGTGAGAAGCTTAGAGAGGCACGACAGAAATGGACTACCTATGAGCAGGAATTTTATGCAGCACTTCGGGCTGTCAAGCATTGGGAGCATTATCTTGTTCAGCGAGAGTTTGTGTTGTAGAGTGATCACCAAGCACTGAAGTTCGTAAATACACAAGGCAGCTTGAACAGAATGCATGCCAGATGGATTTCTTTCATTCAACGGTTCACTTCTATTTTAAAACATAGGACCGGGCAACAAAACAAAGTGGCTGATGCATTGAGTCGGCGAGCAGCTTTACTTACAACTCTTAGTTCGGAAATTGTTGGTTTTGAATTCATCAAGGAGTTGTATGAAGAAGATGAAGATTTTAGTAATGTTTGGAGGAAGTGTCAACTGAAACAGGATGCTGGAAATTATCATGTGCAGGATGGCTCTCTTTTATGGTAACCAATTATGTATTCCAAGGGCATCACTAAGGGAGAAGATCATTTGGGACTTGCATGGTGGTGGCCTAGGAGGTCATGTGGGACGTGACAAGACTATTGCTTTAGTGGGAGAGCGATATCATTGGCCACAAATGAAGAGGGATGTTGGCAAGTTCGTGCAAAAGTGCCTTGTTTGTCAAAAGGCAAAGGGGCAACAAAACACAGGCCTATACACTCCATTGCCCATACCAGAAAATTATATGGGAGGATCTTTCCATGGATTTTGTCTTGGGACTTCCAAGGACTCAACGAGGTATGGATTCTGTTTTTGTTGTAGTTGACAGATTCTCCAAAATGGCACACTTCGTTCCTTGCAGAAAGACATCAGATGCAACTCATGTGGCAAACCTCTTCTTTCGAGAAATTGTTCGATTGCATGGAGTTCTGAAAACTATTACTTCAGATCGTGACGTCAAGTTTCTCAGCCATTTTTGGAGAACATTGTGGAGGAGATTCGATACGAGTTTGAATTATAGTAGCACAAGCCATCCGCAGACTGATGGGCAGACCGAAGTAACAAATAGATCATTGGGGAACATGATCAGATGTGTCTTGGGGGATAAACCAAAACAGTGGGATGCAGCTCTTCCTCAAATCGAGTTTGCATTCAATAGCACAGTGAATAGGTCAACGGGAAAGACCCCTTTCGAAGTTGTCTACACTAATCCTCCACAGTTTGCACTTGATTTGGCTCCCTTACCAAAGCTTCCAGGTCAGAGCGTCGCAGCAGAGAACATGGCACAACAGGTTCAGAATATTCAGGTTGAGGTGAAACAGAGCTTAGAAGAGGCCAACAAAAAGTATAAAGCAGCTGCAGACAAACATAGTCGAGCTAAAGTGTTCAAAGAGGGTGATCAAGTGATGGTTTATCTACGCAAGAGCAGGCTCCCTACAGCAACTTACAGCAAGTTAGCGGACAGGAAGTATGGTACTTTTCGAATCAAGGTGAAGATTAATGACAACGCTTATATCATTGATCTTCCAGAGCATATGCAGATTTCTTCTACCTTCAACGTTGCAGATTTGTTCGAGTACTATCCAGATAAGCCGTTATATCCTGAGAGTAACTCGAGGGCGAGTTCTCCTGAAGTGGAGGTGACTGATGCAGGACATAAGACATAATGCTATTATTACAATCACAAGAAATGTGTGATTGATTGGATATCTAGGTGATTGATTGGTAATAGATGGAAGGGTATTAGAATTTTTCTTTTCTGTTTTAGTAACATGTTCTGCCATAATCTTAGGCAGATTTAGATTTTTGATTGCATTCCTTTTTGGTTAAGATCTTAGTAGTTTAAGTATTCTTGTAAGGCATAAGGCCAAGGCACTTAATTTTCCATCTTCAATAATATTTCTTTTTAAAGTCATTTCTCATTCTGGTGGCAGTCCCGTGGACTCGGGAATTAAAGAACTCGCTTCCGACCTGCGTCAAAAGTTCTGAAACTTTTGTGGAAGATTGTTAGAATATTATTTGAAAACTTCCAAAACATTGGTAACATAATTATATCATCTAACTTTCGCTTACAAGAGTTTTATTGCCTACTTATATAGAGAATTCTTTGGTTGCTTATCAGCCATTATATTGGGTCATTGCAAAATCATTATTCAGAAATGCATGTCATTGGCCATTAGATCTTCATATAGCTCTATGTATAGAGAAAGCTCTACATGCTTTTGTAAGGAGAATGATATGAGATAAGATGAGAAGGAAATATTCGATCATGTTACACAATTACATTTCAAATATTTTGTCGCATTCTTATAGGAAACTTTGATTGGTATGTGAACTCTGGATGAGGACGCTTGCAAGCATTGGGTTGGATCTGGGAGTCATTGACGTCCGCTAAATCATGAGGCGACACCAGTAACTTTTGGACAGCATCTACGCGCCACACAATCCCGCAGGCTACCCTTTTTGTTTTCCTCTAATTCTTGTGTTATATTCCCATGTTTTTTTTGGTAATTTAGATCATATTAAACCAAAACCAAAAACAGGAGCAAAGGAGCATACCTCAGAAACAGAAATACAATCAATCAAACTGACCCTATCTAACAACCCAACGAAAGCCATATGCAAACCATCTAATTCATCTACTCGTGCAAATTTTCAAACAATCTAAAGTTGTTTGTCTTGACTTTACATGTAAGACAATTTTATCGTGGAATGATTCTGGTAGTTTACTGGGATACCTAAATGAAAGCAAATTTTCTAACATCCAGTGCCCCTAGGTTTAAGGTGCCAAGGTGGGTTCAACGTGACCATGCCCATGGCTGGTTGCCCTTTTACCAAAAAAAAAAAAACACACTTATTTTCATCAAACAATGTTACTAATTAGATGACAAATACTATGTGGTATATTGTGTAACTGCAGAACTAACTTGGGAAATTCGTCCATTCATCCCAGAAGAACCTGCAGAACGTTGAGAAGTAGCAGTCAAAAGCCCATTCGAGCGTGAATTCTTTTGCAGGAAGCACAGAAGTGCAGAGGTATTAGACAACCAGTATGGCAAGGTAACATTCTCATCTCCCACCTAAAAGACAGTTATGACAAATACCATTATCTCTTCCAATAGTTCAGCAAAAACTCTACTACAGTAAACATTGCTCAACCCCAAAAAGAAAGAAGCATGCCCGGGATATTGGAAAGGATGAATGACCTTCAAGACCTCATTAATGCCCTCAATAATGTAGTCAAAAATAGAAGTCCTCTCTGAGTCGAAGGCATGCCACTGAACAAGGCATTTGTATATGACACAAGCCGCCACTGGTTTACCATCTTTAAACCCCAAATCCTCTTTGATACAGCTTGAGAGAAATTCATCGTTCTCCTGTACAACAATTTCACTTGTAGCCCTTGAATGTTATACAGATCTCATCAAAGAATTTACTGTTAAACAAACAGACTGTCATAAATACTAAGCTGTAATATAAAACAAATTAGGTAATAAGACCTGGTGCTTTTCAGTGGTTAACTTTGTCCTGCGAGAGTCAGATAAACCTTGTGAAAGAGGTGTTATAAGTTTTGTGGGTGTGGGTGTTTCCTGCGTCGAAAGGTATTACATAAGTCAGCAAAATGAAGAGAACTACAGTATCCAAGTAAATCATTGACCAATATCAGCCAGATCTTACATATACAGACTTCCTATCAGCACAGGGAAGGGCAAGTACACCAGTGTACTTCTGTTTCATCAGAAAACATTAAGTTGAAATACACTCTTAGTTTCTGTATGAAAAGTAAACTAACCAAGACACAAAGTACACGGGTACACATATACACACTCACCGACACACGCATGTGGCTGGAAAACTATAGAGACCAAATAAATGAATGACAAGTTACCTCTAAAAACGGCTTCACAACACCAGGACGGTTGCTCTTTGGAGAAGCAAACAATGTTTTTTGCCGCAGCACATGATTCTCATCCTCTAAACTGCAAAGCTTCTCCTCAAAACTTGTATTCAGAAAACATATTTTCAAATCAGGAAGGGAACATAAAAGACGAGCAATTTTTTTTGAAACATACTTAAAAAAGAAAAGAAGAATGCAATGCAATTTTTTGACGTCTGGAGGTACTTGTAGCAGTAGGTAATGGGAACCCAACCCCAAGATACAGGTACATGAGAACCCACGCCCAAGATTTGAAAAAAAAAAGATATGATAAAGATAATGACAAGAAGAATTGTCAACTGCATGAACTACTTTTAAGGAAAGGGAAATGCTAGGGACACATCAATGTGTGACACCCCAATCACACCTCTCTCACATGCATGTGTGGGAATTTCACAATATATTCTAGGGACCCGCTAGGGACCCACATGTATGTGAGAGGGGTGTGGTTGGGGTGTGATAAATTGATGTGCCCCTAGCATCTCCCGGAAAGGAAAAGACAAAACTAACAATTAACCAGCTCAGATCTTTAAGCAGTGATAGAACACCTTTGTAACTTCTGCTGCAGCTGCGAACATGTTTTTTCAACTTCCCACAACTTTTTCATTGTATCATTAGTATATTCTTTAGCCTTCACAAGCTCCTGCTCAAGAATTGAATTTTTCTTCTCCATAGCATTAATGAAATTCTGCAAAGTAACAAAAAAAAACACTTTCCAAAAGTCAACTTTCATCCATTGAACATGAAACAGTAGTGAAAAAAGACTCCAAAACAAGCTGTGTAACAACTCTTGGGAAGACCAACTTCCAAGAAGGCTTTGCATGATACTAAGCTAGAAAGATCAATCCATTGGCAAAGCTTAACCATGACATTCGGTTGTCATCCTTCATCTTAATACATACTTCTTTTCCAAGTTGATATGTAGGGAAAGATGCTATTAGTCGTAACAAACGTCAACTGCCAGGAAAGAATCCATCCGGTTGTGTTTGATGGACTGGCAAATTAATACAAAAGAAAAGAATCAAATCAAACAAAAGAGGTGATAGAGTTGGTTGCCTAGATTTACAAGAACATTAAAGCTTATCAAGTATATGCCAATGTTACAAACTGACCCCTGAGTGGAACCAAGTACCCAGCCAGAACATTGAAGTTCTGAAGACAAACGAAAAAATTGTACCGCTATATTAATCACAGCGGAATGCAAATATCTGAGTTCATCGTAAATATGCCTTCCATTTACAGAAATATCATTCAGATATGGATAAAACTTGTTACATTCTTTAGATCTTGCTCTAGATAGCAATATCGGTCTTCCAGTTGGTTGGCCATCAACGCATGAATAAAAAAATTACATATAATCAAGGATATGAATAATGCATTCATGTGAAATCACCTTCAAAGAAGAATTTTCATTTCTTAGTTCGGCCACAACAACCATCTCTCCTTCCATAGCAGATTTCTCCTTCATCGACAGCTCCAATTGTTTTTGCAGGACTGCATTCTTGTTGCACTCATTGACTGTGGCCATTTTAGCTGCATCTAAACCAAGCCTCAAAGACTCCACCGTCTTCTGAAGTTTTGACATTTCAATTGATTTAGCCTCTTCATTAGACAGCTGCATCCCAGGATATTATCATTACAAAATGGAGCCTTGCGTAGCCACTTTAACGTTACAATAGAACAATCAACGTGCAAACAATGAAGAAAAAAAAACATAACTGAAGGACACAGAAAACTCAAGTGAAATCATAAAAATAATTTCAATGTTGCTAACCCGTAATTTTTTTTCCAGCTGAAACCGCCATGTCAGATCTTCTAACTGCTTCTCAAGCTTAGTCTTTGCCAAACGCAAGGCACCTGTCTCATTAGCCTCCTGTAGACAATAAGTGCATTAAAAAAAAGGAGATACCTCAACAATTGATAGCAAAGGATTGACACCACGGAAAATTATGCCGATGTTTCATGAATTAACTATAAAACTAATGCATGATCAGCACAGTATTTCTCAAACAGCGCGCTTGCAAAGTACATGTATTTAGTCAAAATGTTCTCTCATTTCTCTGCTATCAAACACAATCACCAGAAGACCCGTATTCTAAGGTAATCTAAAAAAGTAGCTCAAACTTGAAACCATCCACCAAAGCCACCTCCAAAAGTTACTATTGCATCCATAAATTACTGCCCCAGTCCATTTTGTTTGTCTATCTTTACATAGTCGTGTACTGGATCACAAAGTAATACATTACGCGAGCAATTTTCTGTAACTTTTTTCACCAATCAAAAGATCTCAACCAATTCTTTTATCGGTAGCGATAAAAATAAAAAATAAAGATTTAAAAAAATTAATTACCTCAATTGACAGTAAAAACATTTGTATCATCAAATTACTATGTTCACGAAAATAATTGAGAAACAAAAAAACCCAGAGCTACAGTGCATACCATTTCAAACTCATAAGAATATTTTTTGGCACTATTTCATTTTAATTAGTTAATCTCACAATAGCTTATGGCAACCAAAGACTAATCTGATTTGCAGAAGAAAAAAGCTAACAGAGTTCGTTTCCACCCATCAACACAACTTGCATTTTCAGTTTAGAGGGTAAAATGGTGTCACGAACTAACATCAAGTACTTAATGCATAAAATGAGTTCTGAATCGTTATGTAGTAAATTTGATACGGTATACAAAATGTGTGCATGACCATCTAAAGACGCCAGAAGTATATCTCACGCCCTCATTCAAAACATTGACTGTCTGACAATGGTAGTCCACAAATTTAGAAGAGTTAGCGTAATGTAGCAGCCTCAAGCAATGCGGAAAAGATCAATCAAATACACGAATCACAGAAAATTGAGATTCCAAAGCTCCCCACCTCACTCCCCCTCCAATAATTAAATGAATACCTAAACAAATGCAAACTATTCTGCTACTGGTCCAGAACTTCCCACACAAGTCCTCCATTCCCACGCCAGTTAAAGTTTCCTTCCAATTTTTCTACCCTTGGCACTAGGTTTAAACTTTAAACAACTTTATATCACTGCCCACAGACAAGACTAGACTGAATAAAAAGTGAAAACCATCTACGATAAAGTTCACCTGCTTAAGCCTCCGAAGCTCTCTTTCTGCCAATTTTTGCCTCCAAAAACATTGTATTGCTATGATATTAGTTTGGCAACGTCGGAAAGCAGAACGGACCTTGCACATTCTCCAATGGGACTATGGATTGCACCATGTCAGCAAGGGATAAAAAAAAAGGGGCAAAAGAGGAGTTAAATACTGCAGATAAAATACTTCCAGGCAATGAAAGAGAAAGTTACCTGACAAGCAAAAACCAAAAATATATGATGTAATTCATGAATTGTTTTTTTGTATAATCCAATGCCATTAAAACTTGGATGCAGAATGCCAAGAGAACAACTTTGCATCCATGAACCAGGGCATGATAATTTAATTGTATCTAATCCTACATTCTTTTATAAAGTGCAGTTGACCATAACTAACTTAAACACAAGCTATATTAATCATGGCATATGGTATTGCAAGGCATACAATTATCTTCAATAAAAAGCAAGGAAATGTAGATTTTTTTTTAATAAAACCCTTGATCACAGGTGATCTAAAACATACAAAAGACATTGTGCGTGTTTACGAGAAATTATTTTTACAGATTTTGAAATTCTAGCTTTCAGAATCAGTTTGGAGTGTCCATAAGAAATTACAGATAAAAGATTCTCAAATTTTGAAGATTTTGAAATGCTAAAAAATGAATGAAATTAGGAAAACCCAGAAGCTGGGTTTGAGTAGCTTTTTGAGCTTTTCAAATCAGATTTTCAGTTTTAAGTTAAGTTTCATAAAAATTGATTTTTCAGCTTTTTGCAGTAAACATTACCACCTTTTACTGCAGCTTAATCATAATTTGATAGATACGGTACACATGTTTATCTAATCAAGTAAAATCTAAAATCTAGAATCTGCAGCAAAATCTAAAGGTAGAATCTAAAATTTGTATCCACAACTATCGCAAACACGGACATTATCGTGCATGCAACAGTAGAGAGGCCTTGATTATGCAGGGAAATGAATCATTTATATTCAAGGAAACATATGGGAAGTCATACATCATGGAACTTCCGAACATGAAAATCAAGTTCACCTGAATTAATGTGGCAGCTTTATGTTCATTTCTGTGCAAAAACATTTTCCGAGTAAAGAAACCACGGATGTTGGATTGTATGAGTACAGAAGAAAAGCGAAGCTCCGTATAGGCACCCACTAACAGCCATCTGCGGACATATTTCTGTATTGAAATAGCAGATGAAGTTTCCCTTTTTTCTGAATACCTTTTTTGAGCAAGACAACCTGGAAACATACAAACATTTTCAACACTTTTAGAGTGCCACCCAATGCTAAATCTGAAGCAAAACAATACAAAGACACAGAAAAGCAACACCGCCCTGAACTCCAAACAGTTCCAATGATATAAAAAGACGTACCCTGGAATTATAATGTATATGGGCAGATGAATAAAAAATGATATCCCTGAAGCTTTCATAACGAACTCTACGCAAACTTCCACAAAAAAACATAAATCGACCACCTCTTCTGCACAAGGAGCTCTACAGCTGCACCTTATCAGTTTCCATTCCTGGCCAATATCAAGCTAAAGACCTCCTAAGCGAATTACTGGTGGAGATAGTTCAATGAATTGTTTCTGAGAGAAAATTATGGAAGTTCCAACTACCATAGTAACTTTCTGAAATTCGCAATTAATATTCTTAAAGAACTCTTTAGCCAGAACACAATGGGTAATTCCGTACAGACTCTACTTATTGATTGGACCAATATTATTCAGGTTCTCTGACACAGTAGTTCAAGTAACACAGTTATGAACATGGGCCACCCCAACACTGACACTACGACATGACTTAGGCTGCGTTCTTCTAAACTTATAAGTCTGAAAATTATTTCGGTATTTTTTACTTTTCGTAACTTTTTATTTAACTTTTCGACGTAATTTTTGGGGTTAATCGTTTGTCTCGGACTGTACTCCAATTTAGGCGGGCTATGTATGGGATACGAGCCAATTCATACGTGATCCCACTCGTGAAGGCAATGAAGTGATCCTCCTCGCAGAGTCCCAAACCAGCTGCTGCTTGCCGAGTATGGAGGAATATGGACGGATGTTGAAAAAATTCAAATAAGAGGGCACTTTAGACAAAAAAGACAACCGTTTGATACTTTTTTCGTCTTTTGTCTTTAGCGAACTGTTTTTTGCTTTTGGACATAATTTTGTACTTTTTAGACTTCTCTCATTGAAATAGATGATTAATCCAAAAAATACCACGCAAATCTAACAAAAATTCAGAAAAGACTAATAAAACACACAAAACGAAGAAATTAATTAAGTTTACAAGAGCCCACCCCTATTTCTTATGATAACGAAGCCATCGAATAATTGCAACATGAAACCTAAATATCAAATCATGCCAGCAAGACGATAAAACAGTCCGCTGCTAAGCCTGCTATCCTTAGAGAGGGGTTATGGAAAAGTGTCCCGCTTTGGAGAAAGCTCGGGCAAGTGAGTCTTCGTTAGATAATCTATCCCAAATTTTCATTGATTAGTTCGCTACAATCAATGTTTCTGTTGCTTCCATGGCACTTTCTTATGTCGCTCTAAAGTGAAACTCTTTTAGAAATCTCAATGATTGTGAACCGATTGGAGTGCCGCCTTAGATGGCAATTCTTTTTCTGGCACTTTACTCGCATGAATAGTGTAGTGGGCCGAAATTACCAAAGGTTCGGAGAGTTCATAAGGGTCACAAGTTTGGACCCACTGTCCAGTTGTCTCAATTCGTCTGAAGTCAAGTTATGTCTCGGGAAGACCCTCTGTAGGTTTGCCAAACATTATCCGAATCCCAACTGCTCGGCTGAACGTCCTTTTTGCTCCTTGAGCACGATGCTCGGTAAGCCTTTCCTTCATTCGGCAGAGTGGTAATGCTCGGTGGGTCTTGTCACTCGGCAAAGCTCATTACTTGAGGAGTAAGGCTCATCCGTTAGTATTCAACATTCTTGTAGAAGCTTCCATGTCAGACCAAAGTGACATTCCTGACATTGACAAACGCGGCTCTGCACACCCTGGGAAGCGGCGCTCATTAAATGACTCTGACATGTGATGTCATCCGAGCGTAGCTACGCGCGTGAGAGGCACTGCCAACTTGTTGAACACTCCAAGGCTTTGCCTATAAATACGAGACCACCCCTTCTAGTGCAAGGGTCTGAAAAATCACTATTTGCTCTTCTCTCTCTCACCATACTTTCTTACTATACTTCTCTCTATCTTCTGCTACCTCCACCTACTGACTTGTTCGTCGGAGTTTCTTCCCGGAGGAACACTCCCCTCCGGTTTGTAGGTACACAAGCCGCCGCTTCATCCGACCACGGTTCAACAACGAGAAGGAAAAAAGTTCAAGAAGGTTCAAGGTTGATTCAGTCCCCCACATATAGCACTTGCCCAAGGACGGCCAAGAAGATATCACAAGAAACAACTTTTGAATAAAGATTACCCATTATGATTGCTCTAAACACCACTCAAAGACTAGAAAAATAAATAATTCCCTCAGTGTGGGTGTGGTTCAATGCCAAAAATTCCTATTTTAATGAAAGAGTTACAAAACACATTCATTGGGATCTCAACGATAACAAGTGTTGTTTGGGACAGAAGAAAAGTATTACCAAACCAAACCAAGCCTTGTGTCCCAATCAATTGGGATCAGCTACATGAATCCTATTTTTCCATTGAGTTATGTCCAGGGCTTCCTATTCACTTATATTTACTAAGACCAAATCCTTCTGTATCACAGTTATCCAAAATCAGTTTAGGTCTTCCTCTTCCCCTAGCCCTACTATCCACTACTATCATGTCTCTCTTCTTGATACTGCGGATAAAGGTCTACGGTTAATGTCCAAACCACCTTAGTGTATTTTCTCTCAACTTATCTTGTATAGGTACAACTCCTACCATCCCCCAAATAGTTTTGTTTCTAATTCTATCTCTCTTAGTCTTACCACACATCCACCTCAACATCTTCATTTCAGCTACACTCATCTTACTCGCTTGTTGCTTCTTGATAGAACAACTCTTCATCCCGTGTACCATCGTTGGTCGTTGCTAAAGGTTATACAATTTATATCAAGCTATCTAACAGTTGGTCCATATAGACTTCCTCTAGAAGCTCCCATGAAGGTAGGCTTTTTTTAACATCCAACTGAAACAATGACCAACCAAGATTGGCCGCAAAAGAGATAAGAAGAGGAGAGAAAGTCTCCGCATAATCAACACTATATGTCTAAGTATAACCTTTAGCAACAAGGTGAGCTTTGTAGCACTAGACAGACCCATCAGGATGGTACTTGACAGTGAACACCTAGTGACACCCAACGGTGGTTTTTCAAGACAGAATACCACCTCCCAAGTTTCGTTGTGATGAAGGGCAGACATTTCATCCTCCATAGTTGTCCCTCATTCAGAAATAGACAAGGAATAGAAAATTCTCACTATTTTTCCTTAATTGTTCATTGTTTCAAGTACAAGGTCTCCATTGAACCACAAAAAATTTAGTATATGCAAGCTGAAAATTCAGTTTTATCAAAATGTTTAGATAGAGGACGCAAAAACTTTCATATTTCACCATTCTAATTATGATTATATAAATGTCAGGTATAAGGTTTTCTATAGCACTGAGAAGTTCTCAATAAATTGACAAATTGCAAGCTGAAAGAATGCTGTTTTTGTCCAAAAAAAGAGTAGGAGACAAAGAACTGTTTATACCAATATCGTATTCGTGGCCAATACAAAATTCTCACTTTTGTCATTCATTGAAGAATCGGAAAAGTTTCAGTAATGCAAAATCGAATCCTCTAGACTAGTAATCAGGAAACCCTCATGAAACTAATGGTAATAATAAACATATCCCAACCCTAGATATAATGTTCATTTCTCAAATGAATTTGTGAAATTTTACGCCATGAAATAACCTTCAAAAGGGATAAACAAAATTCGCCACTTTTTGAAATCTGTAGTTCATTGAGCGGATTAAATCTCAAATGTCATTTGAATTATGAGGAACCAGAGAAATCGGTGAAGCGATGTCCCACATTGCGACACCTACGTACCAAAGTAGTATGAAGTATATAACCGTGAGGGAACCCTCACTTCATGAGCTACCTTTTGGGGTGAGTTCTACCCAAGACTATGTAACATGGTATCAGAGCTAGCTTTTGGGGTGAGCGTTGGGAAGTCAGCTCTATGTAACCTTATATTTTTCCGTAAGAGAATAATACATTGAGCAAGTTTAGCTGAGGAATAATGCGGTGAACGGATGGAAGACGGATAGGGCGCTAGCTATGGTGCTGGTGAAGATTATTGGAAAAAAAAATTACAAAGGGCTAGATTTAGCAATTGTTGAAGATAAGGGCATTTTAGGATTAGATTAATTTGTTTAAAAATTAAATGACTTTAAAAAGAAATTGGGGCTAGAGAAAATTTATTTCGGTTCATCTAGAACCACTCAATACTTATCAAGGTACTTATCTTACCATACGCAGCTAATAGAGGAGTGGGTAGCTAAGCACCCTATTTATAAAGCACGTATAAAGACAACCGCTGAAATTAATCAAATTGTGGCGGACAGCGTACACAGATCTTTGAATCTAAGAGAACAATAACTATAACAAGGAAATGCCTGAATGCAAAGACCATTTTTTTTTTTTGAACAGTGCACAACAACTAAGAGACATTGGAGGACAACGATGAGGAGGAGAACGGTGCAGTTACATTAACATAAATCATGTACAAGAAGTTGCTTAGGAAGAGTTTCAGACAAACCAAACAACCCAAACCGAGCCTTAAGTCCCAATCAATTGGGTCAGCCACATAATTTTGTTTTCTCCTTTGAGCTCTGTCGAGGCCATTGATTTCCAGAAAACTAAGACCCTTCTAACTAGGGGTGTGAACGAGCCGAGCTGAACCGAATATTGGCATGTTCAAGCTCGGCTCGATCAGAATTTGTTTGGCTCGAGCTCAGCTCGAGTTCGAATCGAGCCGGAAAATCTCAGCTCGAGCTCGGCTCGACAAGAATATACAAAGCTCGAGCTCGGCTCGTTAGTATTCGGTCTGAAATAAACGAGCGGGCTCGGCTCAAATTCGTCAACTTTTCAGCCTTAATATTGAAAAATTTGCTAAACTAGCCGAGTCGAACCAAATATTGGCATGTTCGAGCCAAGCCGAGCCGAACCTATATATTTCGAGCAGAGACGAGCCTGATCGCAAACCTATATATTGGCATGTTCGAGCCGAGCCGAGCCGAACCTATATATTTCGAGCCGAGACGAACCTGTTCGAGCTGAGCCCTGTTAGGTTCGAGCTCGGCTCGTTTATCAAATAAGCCGCAAAATCGGGCTCGAGCTCGCTTATTTATCCTTCGAACCAAGCCGAACTCGCGAGCTGCTCAGCTCATTTGTAGCCCTACTTCCGACCTACCTCTAAAGTCAATTTTGGTTTACCCCTTTCTTTAGAGCTACCATCTACCATAACCATATCAGTCCACCTAAACCGCTTTGACCGATCTATAATAGACATGTTCCAACCACCTTAATCAGTTTTCTCTCTTCTTATCTCCTAACGGTGCTAAACATTCTCATTCCACTTACACTCATCTTACTCGCAAAAAAAATATATGACAAGTTACGAAGAAATAGAAAACCTAAATGAAATAAATAAAACTATGAATGCATTCGCAAGACTTCAAATGTGAACTACAAAATAGAAGAAAACCTCTGCAGCATGCTTGTAGGGAAACTGCAGCAACCCTGGTTGACAAAAAATCCCTGCGTGCAACAAAAGTCCGCAGTCGCTCCTGAATACACTTTGCAGCATTATCCAAAACCTCAGCTCGTTGTGAATCCAAAACTCCAATCTGACCAGCCCTAAGAAAAACTTTGGTCTTTCCCAGCTACAAAAGTAAGAAAGGAACACCCAAAGATATAAAAATACAATGGTTTGCCCCATGATAAACAAGAAACCTTACAATGGAAAATTCAAGAAACTGAACATGAAAGGACTCCATACAAAAGCATACCTGATAATTCTCAAGCTTTAATTTCTTAAGTATCTTCTCCGTTGCTGTTTTCTCATTGTAACTATTACCATGTTAAGAGGGGAAAAAGTGAGAGAAAGAGAGAGAACACCGCAAAATTTAAAGGGGAACATACCTAAACAGAAAAACAAGATATTAGTAAGAAACAAGTAATTCTCCCCCATCCAAAATATTCACCACAAAGTATATGAAAGTATCACATTGCAATAGACAACATAAATTACAACTATTGATGGATCTAGATAAGTGTCTCCACTTGAATACTAACTCCCAACTACTGATTATTGGCTATATGGTCCTTTTATAAGTAGTTCCCAATGACAGACGTAGGTTCATTTTTCCTTTCCTCTATCTTATTTGTCCTCTTTATTTCATTTCCTAGAGGAGGGGCTAGCAATGGAAATTTTGAAGAATCTATCCAATATTGTGAAACCCTCTAGGTCATTTGGAGCTTACAATGCTACAGAGGAACAGGCTTATCTAAAATAGAAGGGGGGTAAGGAAGCAAAGCTTACAAGGCCTTAACAACTATAGTCACGCATTCACTGCCAGACAAACACAAGCATCAAGTAGCCTTTTCGGTCAAAAAATAAGTGTGAGGTAGTGTCATGGAACGGTATTTTGGTAACTCTAGAAGATTATGACCATGGACAGTAGGGTTGTTCAAAGGCCATCATGAACCCGCTAGTAACATGAAAATGCATTCAGATACATTAATCAATATTCTCTTCATTCCATGTAGCCGCCGTTTTAATTCATGTTCAATGTGTGCACTTATAACTAGGTCCACTAACATGACTTATTCAAATATATGCATTTATAACGAGCTCCATTAACGTGACTTATTCAATGTACAAATCCACTATTAAGTTCATTTAAGGACATTTAGGTTAATTCTACCTAGACTCCTCTGGCATGGCTTGTATACATGGAAGTAATTTTTTAATATAACAGTTGATAATTAAATTTGAGTTAATGAGGTTGTGTCCTTTGCTACAGGGGTTGCAGTCCTTGCAAAGCGTAAACCTTGTGAGAGTGAAGCAAACTTTCTCTATCTTCTTCTCTTTCTTCTTGGTTGCAAACATACTGCAAATATTAACGTTATTCCCTAACCAAAACCAACATGATTCCTATTGTGGGAAGCAATATCACATTTTCCTAAAGTTTTCCTACATCGCTTTGGCACCAGGGCTTCAAAATCTTCCATCCTTAAAATCGATATATAAATTACAATGGTGACAAAATAGTGAACAAATTTCGAAGGTTGAAGCCCTTTCCAAAGGCTTTGTTAGAATAGAGTTGGACTAAGTCCCACATTGGTTGTCTATGTTATGTAACTAGTCGCCACATAATATAAATAAAGTTTACTTGTGTTAGGGTTAGTTAACACCCTATACACCTTTCTTATTCTCTCTCATTCCAAACAACATGGTATCAAAGCGTAACCCTAATCCACCCTAAATTATATGCGTCTAAACCCACCAGCCCCAACTCACCATCCATCCATCCATCCATCTACTGACGTCATCAGTATCTATACCCTAAACCCAGCCCCCGACAGCCTTCTTTCTGAACCTAGACTGCATCTGATCCACACCCAGTGACCGGTGACCATTGCCGACCGTCGGCCAGCCACCAGCGCACCTTCAGCAACCTCCGAAACCCTCGCCTGAACTCCTATGAGAGAAACCCAACCTCCGAAACCCTAAAACGATTCTCAAAACCCCAAGAAAATCAAGACCCAGTCCCTACCATACCTCAAACACACTCGCCGGAGCCCCAACAGTGCTCGCCGGCCGTCGTCTGTCTCCGGCGACCTTCACCGGATGTTCAACAGTCCTCGTCGGACCTGGATCTGCTTCGAAATCTACTGGGTCTTAGTCTGGTACACCTACAGTGCCGTTCTCTCAGTTTGTATGTATTTTCGGTCGTTGTTAGCATGTTTTTGAGATCTCTTTGTCACTATTTGTTGGTGGTGATTAATGGCTTGTATGGACAGTACTGTTTTTTCTTCTAACAGTAGTGTATCCTGGTGGCTCTTGTTTCAGTTGTGCATTGGTTGGTAGTGGTGGCTATTGTTTCATTAGTGGTGGCTCTTATTTCATTTGTTGGTTAACAGTGGTGCATTGGTTGATGGTTGATTTTGTTAGTTCTGTTAATTGGTGTTGATTCGGTATAATGGACGAGTCAAAGTCTGGCTCTGGCGTTGTTTCGAGCTCTACTGTTGTTGGTAGTTTGTCTGGATCTCAGTTTCGTGAAAAGTTATCTATTTCTTCCACTCTTTTGAATGGTAAGAATTATACTGTCTGAGCTAGAGCCGTCGAGGTTTATTATGTGGGTCAGAAACTTTATTATTATTTGACTGACGATCCACCCGCAGCGACTGCTGCCACCTATGAGGCATGGGTATCTGTGGATGCTAGTATTCGGTCTGATTTGTGGAATAGTATGGAGGAACAGATTGCTAGTACGATGATCTTCTTACCTACAGCTAAACAAGTATGGACACAGGCTCAAGAGATGTATTCTGGTATTAATAATCTCCGTCGGGCGTATGAACTTCATCATTCTTTTTTTTCGATCTCCCAGGGTGATTTATCTTTGGAGGCTTATTGTGCCAAGTTTCGTGGTATTTGTGAGGAGCTTAATATATGTGAACCGATTTCCTCTGATGTTCAGGTCATGCGGCGCCAGCGTGAGCGTATGCAGATTGCTCGGTTCCTATCCGGTGTATCATCGACTACTTATGGTCCTGTCTGTACTCAGCTTTTGGGGTCTCAAGATTTACCTCCTCTCAGTGAGGTTTTTAGTCGACTTCGTCAATCTTCTGTTTCTGTGCCTGTGCCACCCTCTGATCGTTCAGCACTAGCTTCCGTTGTCTCTGGTATTTCTGGTATTTCATTTGGTCGTGGTCGCAGTCGCGGCCGTGATTTTGGGATTAGTGGTCGTAGTCGTGACTCTGGGTTTAGTGGACGTGGTTCTAGCCGTGGTTTTGGTGGTCGTGATTCTAGTATAGGTGCTCGTACTTCTGGTATTGGTGGAATTGGTCGTGGTTTGAGTTCTGGTATTGGTGGTTTTGGTCGTGGTTTTGGTGGTCGCATGTCAGGGGGTAGTGGTCGTGGTCGTGGTCGTGATTCCCAATTGTGTACTTATTATGGGGGGACCAATCATAATGTGGATTCTTGCTATGATCTCCATGGGTTCCCTCAGGCTCATCAGGCTGCTATTTTTGAGGATGTTGAGCCGCTTTCTCACCCTGCTGACCCTGTGGTGACTATTTCTGCAGAAGAGTATCAGCGCCTAGTGTCACGTCAGATTTCACCCTCTACTGCTACGCTCGCTCAGACTGGTTCCTCTGTTGCTTGTGTTGCCTCTTCTCGTTCCTCCACTCCTTGGGTTATCGATTCGGGTGCTTCTGATCATATGACTGGTACATCTTCGGTCTTTTCTAGTCGTCAGTCTGTTGGTACATCATCTCGTGTTACCTTAGCAGATGGTTCTACCTCTGCAATTACTGGTTTGGGTTCCGTTTCTGTTACTCCATCTCTTACTTTAGATTCGGCCTTTCATATTCCTAGTTTTCCATTTAATCTTATGTCTGTTAGTAAACTTACGAAATCCTTAAACTGCTCCATCACCTTTTCTTCTCATGGTTGTGTGTTTCAGGATCTAAAGACGGGGAGGAAGATTGGTGGGGGTACTGAACGTGGCGGCTTATATTATTTTACCAATGACATCTGTCCTGCGTCTGTTGCTCTTCAGTCGTCCGTTTCTCCCTATCAACAACATTGCCGTCTGGGCCATCCCTCTCTTCAGAATATGAAGCGTCTGGTTCCATCATGTAATTATGTTAAGGACTTACAATGTGAAGTCTGTGAGTTTAGTAAACACCGTCGAGTGTCCTTTTATCCTAGGATTGAGCGTCGTGTGTCGCGTCCTTTCCAGTTAATACATTCGGATATTTGGGGTCCTATTCATGTTCCCACTTTGGCTGGTTTTCAGTATTATGTTATTTTTGTCGATGATTTCTCTCGTATTACATATCTTTATCTTATGAAAACGAGGTCAGAGTTGTCTTCTGTCTTTAAGTCCTTTTATGCAGAAATAAAGACTCAATTTGATACTTGCATTCGTATTTTTCGTTCTGATAATGCACGTGAATATTTTCATAATGCTCTTTCGCGTTTTTTTGAAGATCATGGGATCATTCACCAGTCCTCTTGTGCTCGTACTCCACAACAAAATGGGGTTGCTGAACGCAAGATCCGACACTTATCTGAAGTTATGCGTGCCATGTTAATCCAAATGCAGGTTCCTAAGTCGTATTGGAGTGATGCTATTCTCACAGCCTGTTACTTGATTAATCGTATGCCCTTTACTATTCTTGGTGGTCAGATCCCTCACCAGGTTTTATTTCCTGGTCATTCTCTCCACTCATTACCCCCTCGGGTGTTCGGGTGCACATGCTATGTTCATGCACTAGATCCTGACCGGGACAAACTTGATCCTCGCTCGATCCGGTGTGTCTTTCTCGGTTATTCGCGCACTCAGAAAGGATATAAGTGTTACTCACCCTCTCTTCGTTGTCACTTTGTGTGTGCTGATGTCACCTTTAATGAGTCATTACCTTTCTTTTTGGGGACCCCTGAATCTGAGATGTTCTTTCTGAGTCTGAGTATGTTATTCCTATCGATGTTCCTACTGCTTCTGTGCCACCCTTGCAGGTATATGTTCGACAACGGCAAAGATTCACAGCCCCACCAGTGTCTCCCGCTGCGCCTCCTCCGTCTCAAGATCCCGCTTCACCACTGCCACCACCACCACTTCCATCTCCACCTCTCCCTTCTCCTGGTCTTCCTATAGCTCTTCGCAAAGGTATTCGGTATTGTACTACTCATCCCATTGCTCAGTTTGTTTCCTATAATCATTTGTCTCCGTCCCTTCGTGCTTTTACTACTTCTGTTTCGTCTATTTCTGTTCCTAACACTGTTTAGGAGGCCTTATCTATTTCTGAGAGGCGGACAGCAATGGAGGCTGAGATGTCTGCTCTCCATGACAATGGCACTTGGGAGTTGGTTTCTCTTCCGCCAGGAAAGTCTACTGTTGGCTGTCGGTGGGTATTTACCGTCAAGTATAATCCGGATGGTTCTGTAGAACGGTACAAGGCCAGTCTTGTGGCCAAAGGCTATACTCAAACGTATGGTGTTGATTATGCCGAGACTTTCTCTCCGGTGGCCAAGATTAACTCAGTCCGCATTCTTATTTCTCTGGCTGCCAATCTTGGTTGGCCCTTATTTCAGTTGGATGTCAAGAATGCCTTTCTACACGGTGACTTGCTTGAGGAAGTGTATATGGAGCAACCTCCTGGGTTTGTTGCTCAGGGGGAGCGTTCTCAGGTGTGCCGTCTTCGCAAAGCCCTCTATGGTCTTAAGCAGTCACCTCGAGCTTGGTTTGGCAGGTTTAGTGATGCTGTGTTGCAGTATGGTATGCGTCGCTCCCATTCTGATCATTCTGTCTTCTCTATTCAGTCAGATCGGGGGAAAGTAGTGTTGATTGTGTATGTGGATGATATCATTATTACTGGGGATGATCAGAAAGGTATTGATGAGTTAAAACAGTTTTACAGCATCAATTTCACACCAAAGATTTGGGGAAGCTTCGATATTTCTTGGGTATTGAGGTAGCAAGATCCAAGGAAGGGATCAGTTTGTCCCAAAGAAAGTATGCACTAGATATTCTAGAGGAGACTGGTTTATTGGGAGCAAAGCCTGTCGAGACCTCTATGGATCCAAACGTCAAATTGTGTGTTGATCAGGGGGAGATATTTCCTCATCCAGACCGATATCGTCGCTTGGTAGGAAAGCTGAATTATCTCACCAACACACGGCCTGATATCTCATTTGCTGTTATTATGGTAAGTCAGTTCATGGCAGCCCCTCGTCTTCCACATTGGGAAGCATGTCTTCGTATTGTGAAGTATCTCAAGGCTCATCCTGGACGCGGTCTCTTTTATCGTTCAAATGGTCATTTATGTGTTGAGGCCTTTACTGATGCTGATTGGGCGGGATCACCGTCTGATAGACGGTCCACAACCGGGTACTGTACTTTCGTTGGTGGCAATTTAGTTACTTGGAAGAGCAAGAAACAAACTGTGGTTGCTCGGTCCAGTGCTGAAGCAGAGTATCGTGCCATGGCTCATACTACTTGCGAGGTTGTATGGTTGAGAGCTTTACTCGAAGAATTGGGGTTTGACGTGACGTACAATTACCTATTCCTATGTATTGTGATAATCAAGCAGCAATACATATCGCTTCGAATCCAGTCTTTCATGAGAGAACCAACCATATCGAGGTAGATTGTCATATTGTTTGGGAGAAGATAGATAGTGGCGTGTTAGCTACCCCATTCGTGTCTACAGGAGCTCAGTTGGCCGATATCTTCACCAAACCTTTATTTAAACCACGTTTAGAGTTGTTACGTAACAAGCTGGGATTTTGTGATATTTATTCTCCAGCTTGAGGGGGAGTGTTAGAATAGAGTTGGACTAAGTCCCACATTGGTTGTCTATGTTATGTAACTAGTCACCACATAATATAAATAAAGTTTACTTGTGTTAGGGTTAGTTAACACCCTATACACCTTTCTTATTCTCTCTCATTCCAAACAACAGGCTTCATCAGAAATGCATTGCAACATTAAAGATTGAAATTGATACGGTAGGAACTGATGTTGCAGCATAAAATGAGAACAAGGGATCAAACCATCAATAGAAGATTGGCATCTTTCGTCCAAGGCCAAAATCCTGTTGGAGAGGGCACCGAAACATCGTGTACTACCTTTCCCTTAGTTTCAACAACTACTTTGGCTAATTCAAGTAATATCTCATGGGTTGCCAATACAACCTCATCTGGGATTCTAGGTTCTGGAACTAGCTCACATATATCTGATAATTCATTACTTCACTTGGATTGCATCCTAACCAACTTTATGTTAATGGAGCCAATGGTTCTTCTAGTCCCGTTAGTGAACAAGGTGTACTTCAAAAGTAGGAAGCGATACCTCATGTTATATAAACTTGTCCTACATAAGTGTTCATCCATCAAGAAAAATCTCGTGTGTCATCTTCATAAAAATCAACAGCTATATAAGCTTTCTACCTGTCCCCTCTTTATTACCCTACCCTCTACCAATGCTAGGCATCTAGTTTAAGAATAGGGGGTGATTATGATCAGTGATGTTTTCCCTCTTTCATCATGTGAGTACAGTGTCAGACAACCCATGGAGGATGCATGTAAATTGATCACCAGATTGCACAGCAATTGATCTCCTATAGCGGTTGTCCAACTACAAAACAAAACAAAAAAGGGAAGCAAACTAGATGACCATCGTCTAATGCGAAACCAAGACATCTAGTGCTACTATGAGACATGCAGGAAGGTTAAATTGTAGTTCAACATTACAACAAAAGACCATGAAAGAGGCTATTCTAGAGCATTCAAAAGGTAACAAAAAACTGAAATTCAGGATACAAAATGATTACTTGGGGAAGACCATTACTCACGAGTCACGCTAGATACAAAAGACCACATCGAAAATCATCAACCATAAAAAGTAAAGATACTAAAGTAAAAACAAAGGCTTTGTTTGGTTGAGAGTTTAGTTTAGTTTAGTTTAGTTTTGGTAGTGGATGAAGAGAGAAATAGGGTAATGATTGAAAAGAGGGGTAATGATTGGAGAGAGACAGAGAAAGATGGAAAAGTAATAATTAGAGAAATAGGGTAATGATTGGAGAAAAAAGTACGGTAATGATTGGAAAACAAAACTAAACTAATAACCGAACAAAGCCAAAGCATCTGTAACTTCATTTTCAGTAAATCAGTCCGACCTATGTTCCAAAAGCTACATCAAAGTTTACGTAACAGGCTAGTGCCACAAGAGAGCAAATAGTAGTGTAATGATACCCAATGCATTACTTATAAGGGTATTTGGGTCATGAATTAATCATGGGCGTATCCTCCTATATAACCAAATTGAACACAGCAAAGAGTACGCTAAAAGTATTGTGCACCGGGGTATATTAGCCGTGGCTACTTACAAACTAAGCTTGCCAACCGAAATACTATTATTGCCAAGAAAAAACATCAAAATATTAACATCGAACTGTCAAATGAAAAAATCAACCTGAAATGGGAGAATGAAACATGAATAAAATAATCAAATAATCCAGTACCAATACCTCGGATAAACAATACGAATAAACCCACCTTCCATCTATAACATCAAGAGCTATCAGTCCAAAACGATCCACAAACTCATGATATGTCTTCCGAGTGGGATAACCAGCCAGACTTATGCGAACAGCTTCTAAAACACCCTGAAGAAACCCCGATAACAACAATAAAAAGACCCTACATGTAACACTAATAAGAAACTTCTTCGCACAGTTCATAGTACATAAAGCTGCGGTAAATTCTACAGAGAGATGACACTCAAATAGACAAATTGCCACAGTATGTCCGTTATAAGATTTTTTTCTTTCGAGAAGAAAGGATTTAAACCTATCCACTTCTCATTTTGAGTTTACCGCAAATCAAATCCCATATCTATCATGCTTGGAATTCACGGAAACACAAGATTTGTTTAAAGAGACATCAATATTAAAGCTTAACAACTTTTCAAAAGATCCAAATTTTGTCATGGCTTCAACAGTGTAACCCTCAGCAAACTAGCCTCTTAAAGATAATGGTCTTCATTTCTGCCCAAAAATGTCCTGTATATGAAAAAGAAAAGAAAAAAAGAAAAAGAAATGGAATACAAACAATACAAGCACAAGTTGAAATTATCGGTGCGATAGTTAGGTCCCGATGGTACTGGAAGAGCAGTTGATGACTTTGGTGTACATGACATTTGTCTATTACTCGTTCAAAACTCAAAAATTTCAAAGAGGGAACCTATTTGAAAGGTTTAAGCTATTGGCCAAGTATTACTTTATCAGACTGCTGCAGCAAGTATAGCATTTTTTAAGGTATATCATTCTCCCTTGTAGAATGACCTAATGAATGACAATTGTCAAGGGAAGAATGGTGTGCTTACGATTGAATCTAACATTTCAAACGATATATTCTCAGTTCCAGACTTACTCACCAAAAAACAATGAACAAGTATTTAGATTTTAACCATGTAGCTCTTTGAATAACAAGTCAAATGAAATTTAGAAATTCCAATATTACTAACCCCACATCGTAACTGATGTAAGATGCTTTCATTCTCAAACTTTTGAGGCTGATTGAGAGAGTTTGGCTTCACACAGCGAATATAATGAGGCTCTGTTGAATTGAGGGTCTCCATCAGAGCTTGCAGTTGTTGCTAGAAGAAGAAGGAGAACACTTGACATATCAATTCCTATTAGAAAGGTATGGAATGAATGGATCTTGCAACAATGCAATCAATTCTTGTCATGCTTCAAAGCTCAAAAAGGAGAAGACACTAGGACAAGCATAAGCAGGACATGCTGAATAAATGATAGCAAACTGAATTAAAATTGAGCATAGGTGCACAACTAAAACGTATACCCAGTACCGCAGGACATGCTGAATAAATGATAGCAAACTGAATTATAATTGAGCATAGGCGCACAACTAAAACATATACCCAGTACCACAAAACTTGAGCAACCCAAGTTTTGAGCACTCCCAACTTCCACAAAACAATTTGTGCCAATGCCAAAAAGAAAAAACAACTAGCAGTCAATCAAAGGTGCAACATAATTACACTAACACCAATGGCCATTGAGTGAATGACTGAGAAGGGCCCAAAGCAGTCATCTATTGCAACCCGGCATGATAGAGCCACAACAAAGTGCCTAGCCTTATGAGGCGTCATAAACTAAGGAAGAGCCCAAAAGAATCAATCCTAAGGCTAGCGAGGAGCCTCAACTTAACAGTCCGTAATTTGGACACAACCACGACATCCTCGTCGGAACCTTGCTCGGCTTACAAATTCGGACCAACTCGGTGGTAGGCCTTTAGGCCTGAAGAAAATAAAGGCCATTGTTTCCTAAGCGGAGATGATAACAGGAATGACGTTTCTTCATCCCCAGGCCAGGCCATTGCGGCCAACCTCATTTCCATTATCAACTCAGCAATGATTTAGAAGAAATCAACACGGAGCAGAGTTGGGGGAACACCGTAAAAAGATAAGGCTTCAGGACAGGGAAGAAAACTTACAACTAATATTATGCTGAAATCTAAGGCTTCAGGGAGTTTAAATGCTAGAGTCTACAGAGGAAACACAGCCAGACGGGTTGTATGGATTAAATGCAACGTTTCGCGATGCTCGACTCAACCCCTAATAGGGCCAAGAAAGACCAACAAGATGAGGAAGATGCCCAAGAAGTTCCAAAGCTCCGAACCCATTGAAGGAAGGGAAGTCCTCAGCTCAATCTTTCCAGAGAGCCAACAAAACAAAGTAATCAAGGAGGTTAAATGCTCCCAACCCCTAAACAGAAAGGAAGTGCCCGACTTAGGGGAGCCAGGGAGACAAAGCAGCCATGAGGCTCAAGAAGATCAGGCGCTCCTGATCCTTCAAGGGAAGGTAAGTCCTTGGCTTAATCCTTTAAGAGAGACAAGGAGACAAAGCAGCCAAGAGTCTCAAGTACTCCTTACCCTTCAACGGAAAGGAAGTCCTTGCCACAAACTCTTGAGAGGGACAAGGAAACAAAGTAACCAAGGAAGTTAAGTGTTCTTAACCCTTTTAAGGGGGAAGGGTACCCTCGACACAAGCATTTGAGGGAGCCGAGAAAATAAAGTATTTAAGAGATTCAAATGCTCCTGACTGACAAAAGGATAGGGAGGTCACAAAGCCAGGGAAAGGATCTCAGCAGGAAAAGTTTAGCAATGCTGGAGCCCCAAATTCTTGGATCACCCTTCAATTCTGATTGCATCACCTTTCAGGGACCTAATAGTGACAGATGTAGATACTAAGTGGTTTCCGAAATTTACTCTACTCTTCTATGAATTTATACACGATGTCAAGGAGAGGGCATGCCCTTCAAAATCCCTGCTACTGTTTCTCGTTAACGACAATCCTGTAGATATGTATCTTTTCTTTCAATCTCTCCCAAATTGTAGTTGATAGCAACCTCTTAGCCAAGGGGCATAATTAACGGCATGAAAACAATTTATCATGAATTGGTACCCAAATACATCAATGATCAACCTACTCAGAAATTTTCAATATCAAGGGAGTCTAATGTAAGAACTTTTTATCTCTCGGTCTATCAACTTCTTAGATTTCCCTAATCATACTCGTTTCAGACAGCCAAATTAACTATAGTCATTATGCAGTAAAATTGAAAAGGATAAGCATTGGTTTGTGAGGTTCAAATACCTTGAATCTAGAGGCTACTGAAGAAAACTTGTATGATGATCTTGAAGATTCATCTGGTAATGAAGGAAAAAGACCAGCAATGAAGGGGCATTCTGAAGAAGAAAGCAGATTGCAATGTTCAACAACAACATAGTCACGATTTTTTTCCAAAAAAGTATTTGTCTGATACGTGACCTGCAAAAAATAATATAGGCAAAGGTAAAATACGGATGTAAATTTAATGACAAAAACCTTACTCCATTTTCAACAACTTTATTACATATGACATGCCTTGCCAGCATAGTGGGACATAGTGAAATCTGTTTCAGAGAATTTCGCCTTGTCCAACCTTGGGTGAGCCCGAAAATTCTGGAACAGCTTGGTTGTAAATGATCCATGGGTTGATTTGGGAAACATGCTGCATAAATAAATGAATATCGTGATAAGTATTGGAATACGCTACAACTAGTAATAAAAATGATCAGCAGGAACCAATTCACTTTGAGTAATCATATTGTACCAAGCTTCATCGAGAAGAGCAATGATTCCAATTGGCTTCTGCAAACAGAAGCACGAGGCTAAGAAAAAGTTTTCATGGAAATCAAAACAAGAAGGGAAAAAAAATGGAATGCGATGATCAGTCTCAAGGACTTGCATTTTAAAAAGTTAAGGAGGAATGTGTAATAAATAAATAAAGAGAAATGGGAATGGGAATCAGCTGTAACTACACCTGTTGGCTTGGGAATTGTTAATCCGATATTATCTAGTGCATAGTTAATCTAGTCTTCCTCTTTTTTCCTTCTTGAAAAAATTGGTTGATGAATTGCATTAGGTAATTTAATGCGTCGTCATATTTTGCTATAAAACATCAAATATATGTTCCATCAAGTAAAAGGTCAGGCAGAAAGAACGAAATATTCGAAAATTTGGTGTAAGGAGGGAAAACCTTCTCAATCAAATCAAGGACATCTTGATTGTCTATAAATTCAACATAGCTCCAGTTAATTTCCTCTTTGCGATACTCCTCTTGCTCCATCTTAAATACATGCTGAAAGAAGCACAAAACAAAACAAAACATGACACAGCAAAACATTGAAATAAGCTAGCATAGACATACTATAAAACAATGTGGCATCCTTTCTTACCTCATTGAAATGTTGTTGAAGCTTTTCATTCGCAAAGTTAATGCAAAATTGCTCAAAACTGTAGAAATAACATAAGAACCAATCAGGTAGGAGATGTGCAGCCACCAATTGAATCAATAGGGGATGGACAAAGTATGCAAATGCATGTCCACATCCAAAAGTCAAAACATAAAATCTTTAGATTTCCCAAACTATCCCTCCCAAATTGTTATGAATATTTCAAGGGGCATTGTTGGTAATCAACACATTTTGATTCGAGTTGGAGTGCATTAAATGTATGGCCCCTCAACAAGTGGAACCCCCAAAGGGACAAAACGGCGGGAAGGAGGGAGCATAACAAATTTAATGTCCAATTTGGCATCACTAAATGCCTTCTCTCTTCGCCACCAAAACAAAGAACAATAAAACATAAAAGTACTATTAATAATCCAAGCGAAGTGGGTCAATATTTTGCTTGAACCTTAGTTGCAGGGTATTCTACTGACCCTACAATTGGGCCACATCTTCCAGTACGGTTTATTCGTATCAGTACAGACTTGTAGACTTTTGGAGGGTGAACTTGGGTTGAACACAAAATGCAGAAAGTTGATAAGCGACTGCAACTAATTATGGAGCACTTTTAAACCTATTTGAATTGTTCCTAGCATAGGGGTGGGCTTTTTCACTGAGTTCTTTATCGCATATCCACCATAATGTTCCTCTTTCTATTCACTAAAGATGTCAATGGTTTCTTCCTGTATGAACAGACAAACTCAATCAACAACATATAGCCATACTGCATGGAAAATGAAGAATCAAGAGTAGACATAATCAAAATATGTTAAGGAGAAAAACTTCACCTGTTAATCTTGAAGCATTCAAATCCATAAATGTCAAGGACTCCAATTTGTATGAAAGAATCCTTATCTTGCCCGACAGAACTATTGATTTTATTGACAAGCCTGAAAGAAAGAAACGCAGAACGTACAAGTCCATTGGCAAAGCAAAATTTTAATCAAACAAGGGAAATACTACTCGCAAGGCATTAACAGCAAGCATACCAATCAAATACTCGAGCATAAACAGTCTTTGCCAAAGCATCCCGACTTGCAACAGCATCATTACAATCCAGGGCTTTGATAATAATCCCTTCACGAGTTTGAATTGAGCGTGTGCACAGCGTGGCCAATAATAGATTTACATCACACCTAAGAAAAAGTAATTCAATGAATTGGGACTATCAAAAGCTAACACCAAACAACCACCAGCTATGAAGCACGGGTACTTCAGAAATGTCGCCGTACGCGTACCGGGTACGGGTACGGGTACGGCGCCGGTACGGCAAAAACGTACCGGGTACGGCAAAATTTGATCGGGTACTTTTGATAATTTTGGGTACAGCATGGGTACGTTTTAGCCCAAAATGATTTTTTTTTCAAAATTTCAGGGATTTTTTTATAAATAATTATAAAATATGGGCTTATTGTGTAATTTTTTTGTCTTTTATATACACATACACGTTTACTGAGTCACTGAGAGAGGCAGCGGTCTAGGGCTCCAAATCGGAACAGAAGACGTAAGTTCTCTCTCTTTTATATACACATACATGTTTACACTGAGTCAATGTTTGTAAGTACTGTTGGTATGTAAGGAACAAGGAACTCGTCTAGCTTTGATCTAGGCACGTTGAACTTGATGTATGAACTTCGAACTTTTATCTATGTTGCTTTTTGTTGGTAAAATGGGTTTATATTTCATTTAAAGCAATAAAACTAGAAAAAAATTATATATCTATTCGCCGTACCCCCGCCGTACCCGTACCCTACTTTTTTGGGGTTTTACCGTTTTCCGTACCCGTACCCGTACCGCATACCCGTACCCGTGCTCCATAGACCACCAGTAATGAAAAGCCATCAACAGGTACCTAAACCTTAAAAGGTCTATAGTAGTTATGTCCCACTGTTGGCTGTTTGTGGTACATCATTTTGATACTACAGGACCCATA
Source organism: Rhododendron vialii (assembly GCF_030253575.1). Taxonomy (NCBI): domain Eukaryota; kingdom Viridiplantae; phylum Streptophyta; class Magnoliopsida; order Ericales; family Ericaceae; genus Rhododendron; species Rhododendron vialii. The sequence continues at coordinate 4,223,613 of NC_080567.1, forward strand.
TTTCTACTCTTATTCAAGCATCCAAGGATAACAAACTGAATCATATGGGCCAACATGAGTTCAGTAACATTTCCAACAGAGTGGTAAGTGCTAAGCACCCACTTGATGCTCTCCAACAGGAGTTAAGAGGTTAATCCCCTGAACCCTCAAACCAAGAGAGAGAGAGAGAGAGAGAGAGAGAGAGAGAGAGAGAGAGAGAGAGAGAGAGAGGGCTGTGTACAAACAGTATCTCTCCCTTGCTAGGGCAGAGGAGAGTTTTGCTAGGCAAAAATAAAGGATTCAATGGTGATAAATGGGAGACCAATGTACCTCATATTTCTTCAAATCTGTTAACAATCTTAGGAAATAGGAGTAAAATCACTAATCTGGTTTTGGATGATGGCGGCACTGTCACTCAGGACTTAGGAGTGATCAAATCCACATTTGTCAACTCCTACATCAAGTTTTTGGGTATATCTCACTCCACACCTCATCATGGTTCTTCCAGGAGTCATCAGCTCATTAACAAGAAGTTGTCTCCTAACCAAAGTCTTGCTATGATTGCTTTTGCTTTTTTCTTAACAGCAAAAAAATTTCATTAATCTTGAAAATGTTACAAGACTAATAGAAGCAGGTATACAGCATCATGCTCAAAGAGCAATCGTCTACCCAATCCAAGACCCAAAACCTACGATTGGCAAGAAGCCAATCAAGGACACCTTTTGGGACAAAAACCACCTAAATAGGTCGAAGCCCAGACACCCTTGAGGATCTAAAAACCCAAATAATACATTCAGCTCAAAAAACAAAAGCCTACTGCCAACAAAAGCCCACCGGCAATCGAGTCCCACCAAACAGCCCACCACCACCGGAGCACCATCCAAGCCCTAATTAGCCCAAGTCCAAACCACAGTAGAGAGGACAGCCCGCCGGAAACCATCTACCGGTGAACCTGTCGAACACCAGCCAATACCCAAGAAACCCTAACCAATCTTAAGCCCAAAATAGACCCAAACTCGCCAACAACCACCACGCCGCCGGTCACCATCCCTGCCACCACACCACCGCCCGGGAACCCACCAAGCCGGACAATCAGAACTACCGGACTCCGAACACAAAGGACAGCATCACCACGAAACTCGCACTGAGCACCGCCCCCATGCACCACCGTGTTAATGCCTCCCATGAAAAGCTCCGGTAGCTACCAGATCTGTAGCACCACAATCCTCGGCCGCTCCAAACGAAAGCTTCAAGATCTCCCCCTTGCCGTTAAGACACACCGGCATCACTCAGGAGTGATAAGCCATTGGGAGACCAAGAGCCACGCCCCACCAGCTGCCGCAATCCCAACTCGCCGTTAAGCCATCTGGTCTCCTCCAAGCAAAAGAAACCGGCGAGGGAAAGACAACAGCCCACGCGGTGAAGCGTAGGAAGAGGGAAACGTCAGAAAAATAGGTTGTGAGCTCAAATCTATAAAAAAAAAAAAGGGAAAAAGATGGGGGATAGATGAAAAAAGAAAGGAGATAATGTTAGGAGAAAAAGAGGTAGAGAGGAAAAGAGGGAGAGAGAAAGCCCGGGGGGAGGAGGAAGAGGGCATCCCGCCCGCCCGCCCGCCCGCCCGCCCGGAATTCACCCAAACTTTTCAAATTCTAGAGAGAGAGCGCTTTTTCTCACACATGAGGTGTAGAAATTAACGAATTTCTTGCACCTTTCTTGCTATGATTGTTGATGTCACAGATATTGAAATAAGGGAGACATTCAAATCCCTTAACCCCAACAAAGCTCCTAGGCTTTTTACAAGGCCTGGGATGTGGTGGGGCATGAAGTTATTGCTGCTGTTAGAGCATATTTTAGGTCTAGACAAATTTTAAAAAAGGCTAACTCCATTACTCCACACTAATTGTTCTTGTCCCCAAAGTCCCTAACCCCTACAAAGTTGGGAAGAGGTGTCAAACGGGCACGGCATGGGCACAAGCACAACACGGAAGTGGGCCGGGCACAGCATGACACGATACGATCTTAGGCGGGCACGGCATGGCACGGGCATGGCACACCGAATACTAATTTTAAATACCAAAATATATATATATATATATATATATATATTAATTTCTTATTTTCTACTATAACATAATATTTTACACTTTTTATGCTGATAAAATCTATCGTGCATACCGATGCTCTGGACTATCAATGAAGGAAGCATGGTAATGTGCACGTAAATTGATTTGGGTCTCTAGGCCTACCTTCTCTGAAGCCATTTGGCTTTGATTTGGGGGCATAGTTTTACAACAAAACGTCCTTGTAGCTCATCGGTTCTTGGAGGTTTAGGGGGGCCACTGTTTTAGTGGTATTCTAAGAGCAGCCACTTTGTGTATATATTGCCAAAGGTTAGGTCTGTCTCCAATCATCCCCGCCCATACCCCCAATGATTGGGGACTAGATGGGTTATGTTATGTTGTTATTGTTGTTGTGCTGATAAAAATTTTATACTTTTTCAGAGTTTTTTTCTTTCCAACAAAACTCAATTGGAGATGTGCCGACGTGGGTCAACACGATAAAGTAAATGCGTCAGCACAGCACAACACGGCACGATTAAAAAATGGCACGGGTACGGCACAGCATGACATGATTAAGTAAACAGGTCGGCACAGCACGATAAAGTAAATGGGTCAGCACAGCACAACATGAAGCACGGTTGGCAAGGAACTAAACGGATCGGGTTGGCACAGCAGCACAGCACAGCCTGTTTGACACCTCTAAGTTGGGAACTATAGGCCCATATCCTACTGCAACACCATTTACAAGTGCATTGCCAAGATCTTGGCTAAGAGGCTTCAGGTAGCTCTTACCTCTCTTATAGATCCTACTCAATCAGGCTTTGTTAACGGGAGGAGAATTGCTGATAATATATTTCTTACTAAAGAGTTGATGAGGGGTTATCATCAAAATTCCCCCTTCCCCAATTGTGCTATGAAAGTGGATATAATGAAAGCTCATGATAATGTCAGATGGGGTTTCTATGGGATGTTCTTGACATCCATGAATTTCCATCCTCAAATGTTTCAATAGCTTAGAGCTATTGTGACCACAGCCAATTACTCTCTTAGCATTAATGCGGATGTCAACAGCTATATCCCCGGCAAAAAGGGTTTGAGGCAAGGTGATCTCTTGTCCTCTTAGCTCTTCGTTATTGTCATGGAGGTATTAACTTGTATCCTCAGAGAAAAATCCTTGCTTCCAAGCTTTCACTTCCATTGGAAGTGTGGTTAATTAACCTTTGTTTTGCTAATGATCTCATGGTTTTCTGCAGAGGGGAGCTCAATTCAATTAAACACATCCATGACGCTTTGGCTGAATTTGAATCCCTCTCTAGGTTGTCTCCAAGTCCTGGGAAAAGTAATATCTTCTTTTCTGGAGTGCAACCTAGCGTCAAGTTGGCAATTTTGGATGTTCTTGGTTTTTAGGAAGGCACCCTTCCTGTGAGGTATCTGGGTCTCTCTCCTTTCAACCAAGCTAAAATACACTGACTTGCGCCCCTAGTGGATAGAATTACTACCAAGACCAAATCATGGACCAATAGGTACCTTTCATATGCTGGCAGAATCCAGCTTATTAAATCCATCTTGTTCTCCATGCAACCCTACTCGTGACTCCTCCCTATTCATTCTTCCCAAAAAGGTGATCAAGTGGAGTCCATTCTTAGAGCATTCTTCCAGTCTGGGCCTGACATCAAGAGATCTGGAGCTAAGGTCTCTTGGGATCATCCCTGCTCTCCTGCTCTCCAAAAAATGAAGGTGGGCTTCGTTTCAAGTCCATTCAGCCATGCAATAAAGCTGTTGTGGCCACGCATATTTGGTTCCTCATTTCCGAAGGGAAACAGTCAATGGGTTAAATCTGTCTTACTCAAAAAGAGGAATTTCTAGAGTCTTAAGATGTCTAGTAATCCCTCATGGGTGTGGAGGAAAATGCTCAATCTTAGGCCTCTTGTTCGCCCTCACATCAAGTACCACATTGGTAATGGTCTCTCCATCTCTCTGTGGTATGACAATTGGCATCCTCTTGGTCCACTGGTTGAGAGGTTTGGTTCTAGAATAATGTATGATTATGGCCTTCCTCGTGACACTATGGTCTCTTCCATTCTTTGTGACAATCAATGGGCTTTTCTAGTCACCCAAACATTTGATCTTAATGAGGTGAGGAATTCACTTCCCCCATTGTTGGCTCTAATTGGGGAAAATGATGATTGTTGCAGGTGTGTTACACGGTCTTGGGTAGAACTCAACCCCAAAAGCTAGCTTTTGAAGTGAGGGTGCCCTCACGCTTATATTCTTCATATTACTTTGATACCCAAGTGATGTGAGACTTCACTTCACACCCTCCCACACGCCCAACGTGCTCACTCGGCAGCATTTGCCGCGTGCAGGCCAAAGACATGCACCCTACCCATTCTTGGCATACCCGGCTCTGATACCATGTTACAAAGTCTTGGGTAGAACTCAACTCCAAAAGCTAGCTTTTGAAGTGAGAGTGCCCTGAGTAGAACTCAACCCCAAAAGCTAGCTTTTGAAGTGAGGGTGCCCTAACGCTTATATTCTTCATTTTACTTTGGTACCCAAACGATGTGGAACTTCGCTTAACAGTCCCTTACCCCTGATGGAAAGTTATCTATCTCATCCCTATGGGAAAATTTGAGAACCCAATACCCAAAAATAACTTGGAGCCATATTGTTTGGTTTCCTGCTCACATTCCTAAATGTAGTGTGGTTACTTGGCTTGCTATCCAGCATAGGCTCTCCACAGAGGACAAGTTGGTCCTGTTTGGCATTAAGTCCTCTTCTTCTTCTTGTCTTTGTGGTGGTAGTGAAAGCCATGACCACTTGTTCTTTAACTGTCCATTCTCCAGTCAGATTTGGGACAGTATCTCCACCAAACTTAATGTCCCATGGGCCCCTCAATCATGGACCAATTGGGTTGTCCTTTTATCCTCTTTTAGGGGCATATCACTAAGGGTAATAACTATCAAGTTAGCATTCACAGTAACTCACATATCACATTTGGATTGAGAGGAATAGTAGGAAATTCCAAAACAAAAGCTGCCCTGCCTCCATTGTTGCTCACAAGATTTGCTCTAAAGTGAGGCTAAGATTATTGTCTCTTCCCAAGCTTCCACAAGGGGCTTAGGCCAGTTGGTTTAAGTCACAAGGGAATTTGTTGTCTAGATAGCTAGTTATGCTGATAATGTAGTTCACATGGGATTTGGTTTTCTTTTAGTTTTGTTTTGTCTTTTTTTTTTCTTTTGTGGTTTTTCTTTTAGTTTTGCGGTGTGGCTTCCTTTACCTTTAGTTACTTGCTTCCTTTTCAGGTGTTTAGCATTTGTTGAACATCTGCTTGCCTCAGCCCTTGGTCTTTTGACACTGGTAGTCCAAGTGGAGTGTTTTGGCCCACTGCAGTTAATGGGATGGTGTGCTATTACTCCTATGCGCTGCTATTACTCCTATTCTAGCAGGTATATATCTTAATCATTTGTGACTACAAGGTGTGGCAGCCATTCAAGATCTGTGTGCCTTGTATATCGTGTGCATTCCCAATGAGCTGTGTACTTGTGCCTCAACTTTTTTGGGAGAGGAGGTAATAACTAGTGGGGGAATAATGTGACAACAAGTGGAAGGAGTTGTGGAACCTGAGTCTATTGCATGAAGAGGAAAGAAAGGAGGAGAGTCTTTTGAGGGTGTTGTGGTGTGAGCATATACCTGCAATAGGCTTTATCACTTTCCCTCTTTCATCTCTTTATGTTATATTTAAATGGTATCTTCATTTGTGAATGCTGTTGAGGGAGATATAAGTTGATTAGTACAAATTGGCTTGGGATACTTTTGGTAATATTATCTGCTTTTGAGCTCACTGTGTTCGACATCCCCACTATGCTACTGTCATCGTTGATTCGGTTCCATCTTGAGGGACTTGAACCATTCCATTTTGGTGAACTATTATTGTTATCTGTGCTTTGAAGACCTGGTACATTGTGGTGTTGGTGTATTGTGGTTGTTTACGGTATGAGGTTGTTTACTGCAATACGTTGACCTCTAGAGTTGTTAGAGCTTCATAGGCTGGGGTGCATCATAATCATTCGAAGGAAATATCACATAAATCACCAGACATCATATCACCCTAGTTTAAGGCATGCCTAGTGACAATGGCTAATAACATTCTCCATAAGAAGTGCCTATTCGGGTATCTATAATGGCATAATGCCATAATCAAAAATGGATAACGAAAAGTTGTCACATCAGCTTTTGATTATCCATTTAAGAGATTGGTAAGATTAGCAATGTAGAGATCCACAATGGCAAAATCAAAATTGTGCCACATCACCTTTTCAAACTACAAAAAACTATAAAACTAGGAACATAGAAAATAGTTTTTCTAAAAATTGTTTAAAACTAATAAAAACTATTTATCAGAAATAGAAAAAAAAAGTTCAAAAAAAGCAGTTTTTGTGTAACTACAGTTTTTGAAAAAATAGTCTTTATATAAGAAAAGGTTTTGAAAAAGAAAAGTTTTTTTTTGTATACTGCGATACGGTTTTCAAAAGTTGTTAAAAAAACAGTTTTTTGGGAAAAAAACAGTTTTTTGGGAAAAAATTTGTTTTTAGTTTACTTTTTAAAAAACTGTTTTTTAGTAAAATATTTTTTTGTAAACATTGTTGAGAGAGAGAGAGAATGTTTTTGCGTAATGATGGTTGTATTTGATTGAGAATATGTGGGGTTCATTAAATTTGGTTATTGACAAAAGGTTGCTAGTTTTGGTTATCCAAAGCCCAAAATTTGATTATTTCTAGGGAGGTTATTAAGTTTGATTATACCATTGTGATCCATATTTTGCACAAACATTGTTAACTTTAGAAACCTATTACTTTTGACTATGCCATTGTGGATACCCTTAGCAGTAAAATCTAACCTCAAACAATTGTAAACAATAACAAAATCTGTGCACGCGTATAAATAAATCATAAAGGTTGCAGAGAGCTTGAAGCATTGATTTCGATACTATAAAAAAATCAGATTCCATAATTAGATATGTCAAGTTAAGAATGAAACCGTTTCATAGCTCTCTCAAGTTACCTACATAAAAAGATTAGCAGCCATCTCCATATGAAAGCTAGATTTCTGGTCCTTTATAACTGATGAGTCATGCTCTTGGCCAGGAGAAAAATCTATGTTCCCCAAATGTAGAATGCCAGCCAAGATGCGAAATATGGCTTCCTGATAAAAGGAGAGCAGATGTAAAAAGAAAAAAAACAAAAACAGCATGCTACACGCTTGAGGAAACTGAAAGCTACAAGATTGCTAAGCCTTCTGAAAAAAGTTAAAAACCTGTTCGCCATGGCTAATGCCAACAATGTCCATTGCCCTTATTGTCTTCATGTACTCCTCTGCACTGTTTACTCCTTCCAACTCATAAGTCTTACTTTGATTTAAATAGTGGAAATGGCTGGGGTGGCCTAACTTGTACTTCTCTGCATCCTATGCCCATGAAGACAGAAAATCAGAAGTTTAAACGTCAAGCATACACAAGAAGTACTGTAGGATGGTTCTGAATCATCTCAGTAACCGGAAAACCCCACATGATGACAAGTAGGGCTGCTCAAAAAATCCGGCGAACCGTGAAACCGGTCCGAACCAATCTGTACGTTTTGGATTGGATCCGTGGATTAAATGGTCCGGACACGGATTCAAAATTTACAAAACCATGAGATACGGATCGGTCCAAGGACTCTCATTTAGAAACCGTGGATTAACCAAACCGGACTATATTTATATATTTTATATAAATATGTAAAAAAAAATTACCTATTGTTACAAATATTTTTAACTATTTAAGTATTTAACCTTAATGTGATAAAGTGTTTCAATATAAAACCTAAGGGGGTAAAGTGTGACTTTTTTAAATGGGAAAAAAACGTGTTATACATATAAATAGTGTACTCTTAAAGTCGACTAAACCAATAAACCAATTTTGTTTTACCTCAAATACTCGTAAACATAACTTCGATTTCCAGTTTTTGTATTAAGTCCAGGATTAAACATATCCACAAACAGTAAGATGTGTAATATAATATTAGAGATGCTGAAACTTAATTCCACAAAAAAAAATTGTGGTAATCCGTTGATAAAACCGGAACCAATCTGTGACTCAAGGATTGGATTGGAACAGAACCGTAGGACTTTAGGTCCGGACACCGATTGCATTTTCCAAGAACTGTGACTCGCGGTTCAGTCCTCGGATTCCTAGGAATCCGATCCGAATCGTGCGCAGCCCTAATGACAAGGACCCACAAATCCTCTAAAGTCCACCCCTATCAAAAATGGGCAACGAATTCATCTCCTATCAAAAGACACTAGAACCCACACTCGCAGAAGCCAAAGCTTACCTTTTGCATTCTGAATTTCAGATATACAAGGAAAAGCAATTCCGAAGTTCGAAGGTGAAAAAATAAAACAGAAATAAATTAAAGCTTGTGGCTCATCAAGATATTATATTTTATGCAAGTCTCAGTGCTTCCATGAGAGTGTAGAGTGCAGGCGACATAATTAACAAGTTTCCCCATAACTGCCGCCTCATTTTGACCGATCACCCTTGCAAGCCCAATGGGCAAGAAATCTTGACTTCAAACATGTGCCTCATAGACAATATATTAAAAAAATTCCCATGCATGTTGTCCAAACCCTTCTCATTTCTGAAACCAAAATTGCAGTCCAGGACCATCTAAAAAAAAGAAAGGAATCTGCAGTGGCTGTTGTTGGTCATGCGACTAAGTATAACCACCCTCTTTATATATTTTTTTGATAAGTATAACCACCCTCTTTATATGATATGAGTGATGAGGAAGAGACGCCTTTAGCCATTCTCTTTTCTTCTTCTGCCACAATATTTCTCATACTACAATAGTTTACTCCTTTCTTGCCTAATTCTCCAAGTTAAAGCAACACTCTCTAGGATATAGGGAGCTATTAGACTTCAAGCACTGCCAGATTGTGCCAAGAACAATTCTAATGGACAGTTTAGAGTACATTTATAAAAAAAGTGGAACGCACAAAATAATTTTCCTTCAAAAAAATGATCATATACCTTTTATGTGCAAAAAAATACGTCCATACTTTTCATTTTGGTAGCAATAAAAAAAGATTCTTCTAAGTACTGGAACCTAGCACTATTAAACTAATAGTTTTCCCTAGCGGAAACTAATGGAATTTAACGGCAAGGTGTACATTGATACTTGACTGAAAATGTGAGGGCTTGAAAAGTGGAATTGGAAGGGTAGGGGGCAAGTGACACCGAGTGTAAAGTGCACGGGTGCAACATTTACTTTACCCAAGTAATTTCTCATATGAAAATCAGGACAAGTATAATCATTTGAGTATCAAAATGATTAGTTCTGGAAAGAGATAATGTCAGAAAAAAAATAATAGAGGTAACGTTCGAGAGGGAAAAGAGATTACCCCTCCAGATGCACACAGTTGATAAAAGCAGTGATAATTCCTCTCGCCATCAGTTATCTGAACTACACGGGATCGTTCAAGCAGATAAGTTCTAATTGCCGCACCCGATATTTTCCCAATTGCATCAAACTGGATCTCGACAAACTTGCCAAAACGACTACAAAAACAGTTGTTAGAATTAATTTATCGAGCATTATCATCTTCGATGAATCTTATTATTCTCGATTCAGTTTGATTCTAGATATACAAATAAGGATTCAATTCATGACATGTTAGGTTTCTCAACTCTTCAAGTTACATGGTCTAGATGTCCAAATGCAAAACCTTAAGATATGTATAGAGTTTTTCCTTAACACAATGGCTATAAAACAAAAGCAAAAAACAGAAACATTCCCTAGTTCAATCCAGATGCGACAGACTGAATTGGGAAGACTAAGTCAAGCAATGGAGTGAGTCAGTAGATACTCCCTCCGTCAGTTTTTGTAGGTCTATGGTGTTATATAAATTCAAAAAAGAAGGGCAAGGCGGCACGTTTCAAATTTTGCTCTTTGACTTTTTAAAGTGGGAATTCTTTATCAGACAACCAAAAGTGAAATCATGTGTTTCTGGTGATCTGCTATTGGTGCTGAGGTATCTCTAATGCTGGATTGGGTTTTGTGTTGATGACTAATCAAAGGATGTCTATGGGGATGCTATTTGCTGTCACGATGTGGTCCAGAGTGGATTGTTCGAGGCATATTTCAGTGCTTTGCTTATAACATATGTATATTGCCATGTTTTGGTTGGTATCTTGCCAACTTGTACTCTTTTGGCTTAGTTTTTCAAGGTTCTCGGATTGGGTGCCAGCATAGTCGGGATGTGATCCTAGGGTCTTCATACCTTGCCTTCTAGTTCTTGTATCTCTTCTCCTTATTAATGAAATTCTTCTATGCTGATCAAAATAATAATAATGCATGACAGAGGGAGTGGCATGTGATCCTAAGACAGTCAGAGAGAAGGGCAATTGCAAAGGTTTGTGAGAGAACTCAGAGAAGTAACACTAGAACTGTCTTCGAGAATAACATTAACCCACCTTGAATTGTCATTTCTAACAGTTCTTGCATTGCCAAATGCCTCCAAAAGTGGATTCGACTGAATCATAACAGACCAATATTAGCAATGCAAACAGTTGAATATAAGCAGCAGAGCAAGAAGCAACAAATATCCTTACACAAATTACTAGAGCTAGCAAATGGGCGGGTTTGGGCGGGTTGAAATGGGTCATGGGTTGAATATGGGTGGGTCGAATATGGGTCAATAGGGGGCGGGTTGAGATGGACCAGGTCGAATATGGGTCAAGTCATACCCAAACCTACCCAACCCGTTTACTTTTTTTTAATGTAATTTAGTGAGGGTTTTTTTGGGCAATTTTAGTACATTTTCTGGGGTCAGAGTATCAATTTATTGTTGTAGTCGTTGAGTTTAATCGGATGAGGAATGGAAATTAAATAGTGTCAATTCAATCTATTTGTTGTGCAGTTACAATTCTTTTTCTTTTGAATCCGTAAAAGGTTGACATTTTCAAACTGGTACAATTGTGTTCGGAGCCGTTCGAGGCATGCGGATATATGTGCATCGAGCGGTTCAAACACAACGGTTGTGTTTGGTTAGGAGTTTAGTTTAATTTAGTTTTGGTAGTGGGTGGAGAGAGAAATAGAGTAATGATTGAAGATACGGGTAATGATTGGAGAGAGATAGAGAGAGATGAGAAAGTAATAATTGGAAAAATAGGATAATGATTGGAGAAAGAAATAGAGTAATGATTGAAAACAAAACTAAAACTAAACGGTAAACCGAACAAAGCCAACATTGTCCGGAGTTGCGTTTGTAAAGTTTTTTCCCTTGCTAATTTTGGTTCGAACACAGCATTGTCCGGAGTTGTGTTTTGAAGTTGTGTGTTTGTAAAGTGTTGTCCCCTTAAATGCTGATGACCCCGACACTTACATGCTCCACTGAACTGAAATATGTGGTCTCAACCAATTTGAAAGAAAGGGAGGAGAGAGAGAATTGGCAGGTGAGGAGAGAGAAAGAGAGGAGAGAGAGGGTCAGGGAGGAAATCGGAAAGAGAGAAGGATAGGGGAGGGCAAGATGGGTGTGGAGAGAAATGGGTGGGATGGTAACTAATTGAAAAGCCCCGGTAGAAGAATGGATGAGTTTTTTTAAGTTGGACCCATTTTCAACCCATCTAAACCCATAAATTCAGTGGGTTTATTAAGTTGGCCCAATTAGAACCCATATTTAAATATGGGTGGGTTTGGGCTAATTATAAATGGATGGGTTTTGGTGAAACCATATTACTAGACCCAAACCACCTCTACAAATTACAGATAAAACCAAGTCAATTAATCTGTTTGTGCAAATTGATGAACATACTTAGTAGAGATAATTAGTACTCCCTCCGTCCCATTTTGTTGTTCCCTTGTTCCATTTTGCGATGTCCCAAAATGTAATTCCTTTTCGAAAAGTCAAACAAAAAAGTGTTTAAATTTCCAAAACTAACCCTCATAATTGTATACAAATAAATTTAAAAGTGGGAATTAAAGGACAATAATGGAAATCAAAACCAACTTTTTGAGGACACATGCATTCATTGCAATGCATGTCCCCTTACAAAATTGGAACTCCCTAAAGGGACCAACAAAACAAAATGGGACGGAGGGAGTACAAAAGAAGCAGGCTTAATTGCTTCACTTACATACGCCCAATACCAAGCAGAAACCTGTATTCTATTCTAACGCAAATGCACACAACTGAAAAATAAATAATTGATCAACTTGCAATCTTACTTCAAGGACTTGTTGTTCAACAGTTCTGTCGTCACCAGCAGCACGGCCACCAACAAAAGTAAGATACTGCATAATCAATTTGGTTGTCTCAGTCTTTCCAGCCCCACTTTCTCCACTAACCAAAATAGACTGGCTTCTGGCCTCCTTCATCATTGCCCTGCACACAAACACAGACTAAACCATTTACTGAATGTATATCCTCACTTCGACACAATCAAGGAACGTTTACAAACCTGTAAGATGCATCAGCCACAGCAAAAACATGTGGGCTTAGCTCACCAAAAGGAGCTCCCTTATACTGCTCCATCATGTGCGCATTATAAAGATGTGGAAGCCTTGTGAAAGGGTTAACAGCAATCAAGATGCTTCCCGTGTACGTCTGTCAAAGATGTAGAACAGCCAACATGTAAAGATCAGCTTAAAGGAACAGCAGACAGTAAACAAAGCACAGAAATCTGAAATTCAAGGTCTGAGGAAAATCAAAATCCCATGATAAAACTAGGAGATAGGACATATTTACATTTATGGCAGCTGACCGAAAGATTATATATTTACAACGGTGACTGATATCAGTGTCCAGCTAGTTGAAGCTAATGGTGGATAGTGATAACTAATACTCCTACTATAAATAAAACAAAAAATTACCAAATAAACACTTGCCACTGTTGATGGGGTATTAAATCTAAGTGAAATTGGTGGCCCAATTCTCGCGAGTCTGTCGACATTGGAAGATAGCCCAACCAGTGTGCTTGTGGTTGGATGACGACATCTCTGGGCCCAACTAAAGATTTTAATAGATTTGTTTATTCTGTATTTATCTGGCTAGAAATTTATTTAGAGTCTTATCTTGCTAGGACTTTGTCTTGAGTATCACTATCTACGGAGAACCGCCACTCCTAGAGGTCGCCGTATCCATGTCCGACGTGCGGGGACACGGCAAAAAACCTAGATACATGCCACGTTGCAGTGTTCTAAAAGTCGCTGCACGCTAATTGGGTAAAAAGGGGTGCCTAGCGCCTAGAGGCCGGCTAACATTTGTCAATTTGTCAATAAGGCATTAGATAGGAGCCCTAACCTGAATATGAAGTGATTATAATAAAGATATGCATAACTAAAAAAAGTCCAACAAATATTGCCGGGTCCCTTTTCTGAGAATTGCCATGTCCCATGTACGTGTTTGTATCCGTGTCCGTGTCTGTGCCCGTGCTACGTAGGGAGGAAGGGTAGATATATAATCTTATACATCTATTTTTTGAAGTCCAATGATAATTAACTCTCATCACTTATGCCAACAAGAACAAGCATGATAGTCAACTAACATTAGTTCAATCCTGTCAAATTCAAGTAGTTATCCTAGAAGATCATTTAGTCTGATCGCTTTGGGCGTTATTAATTGTTAAACTTAACACATATATCACGAGATGCCAGAATTACTAAGCAATAACACATCGTTCAACGACAAAGTCACAACTCAAAAGGTAAAATGCCAAATTAGTAAAACCCAGTAGCATCATAATGCAAGTCCAAGCACAAAAGATATATTAACAATTCACTTACATATATTTCATTAAGAGTGTATCTCCTCTCCAAGTTGTCAAGAACTCCTGGTTCATTGAGATAAGTCAATTTCGTCATGTCATCAACTCCACCATGGTCCGCATCTTCGTCCCTCGAAAATAACTTCACAGGAAGTGTTACAACCTACACACAGTTTATAAAAACCATCGTATTGTTAAGTACTTGAGTATGGACCCAAGATCACTACTAACCAAGTTACTAGCTTAGCCGAACCAAGTCAGCATCATTCAATTGTTCGGCAGTTAATATGGTAATTTGTTTTATTTGTTAAAGCAGTTAGTTAGTTTGCATTTTACCAAGGTTAGTTATGAGTAAGGGGAGAGAGTGGTGAGGATGTGCCCCAATCAATTGTCCTTCTAACCTTTTCTCACATACACTACAATATATAATCGCTAAAAGGTTTGATGTTTTTCCAAATACCCAAAGTACCTACGCCCTCATGTTGTATATCATTCTTGAAGTATCTTCCATTTCATGTGTCCCCCCATCATCGCATAACTCCCATTTTGAAGTGAACAAAATTTGAAGCTGGCCAAACTATGCTTTACTCAATTCCCATGTTGTTTACCTGTAGACTTAGAACTATAACAGGAAAACATAGGACAAAAACAAAAACCAAAAAAAAAACACACTACATTCCATCCCACTTCCTGAATTGTCCATATCCAATCAATTTTCAATCTTGAACACATATTCCCTATTGCGCCACTATTACCTTTGCCGGCAATTTAGGCTCCATTCCCGAAATTGCATTTTTGGGTTCTGAATCTAATTGGCAGACGGATAGCGCCCCTCACTCTACCATGAGAATAAAGAAAGACAGCATTTCGTCTTTTTATCTCTGCGAACTTTGACTCTGAACCAAAAGGATGAAAGAGCGAGCCCCTTTTTGAAGGATCCTTCAGAGTTTAGACTAAATATGCGATCACCATTTCACGTATCGCTAACAGAAAAAGAGCTTACTTTACTATCAAGTGCCTCGATGGAAGTGTTAGTTTAACTTTTTGGAATAGGTTTCCACATTTCATGGCATTTCCAAGAACCTATCTGCTATAACCATTTGTGTTTTTCTTTAAAAATGAAAAACTAATCGCTTTAAATGACGCATTGGAGGTTTTACAGCAGGGAGAGGTTGGTACAAGTTTATTTCATTCTTATTTGAACTCAGAGTTGCAAATTACAATGTCTTCACATCTTACTCTTACCCTTACTTTCGACTGTCAGCTTCAAAACAAATTATTTTATTACTTTTTGTTTTCCAAAATGGTTTTCAATCATTTTTCCTCCTTGAAATCTTTTATTTTATCAAAGGTTGCATGGCTCTTCAAGAAATGGAAAGATCTTATTTTTCACAAGAGCACATGGAACAAGTGAATCTATTTTTTTTACTTTACAGTTCCACACATTTGTCATGAGACTTGGAAATTGGAAGTACTAAATTCATTTAACTTATTTGAAATCTTACTTTTGAACAAAGAATCAATCAAGTTGCTTTCCAAAGTTCACAATTGTAACACTTTGTGTATAAATAAGACTAAACTATACCATTATGAACAATACTTGTTGTGGCCCCGGAAATGGGGCTCGGACCATTCCCAAGCCAGGTACCACCGGACGTGCCCGCATCAGCCCATTGGGTTTACACGGAGCGCAGCTCCGTCCAGCGTTCTGATGTCTCGGAATCCTGTTGTTATATCGCTCGGTTACACGAATGGATCCTTGATGTCCGAACGAAATGGAAATAAGGACTTATCCTCGTGCACCCGAGCCCCCGGGCCATGTATGTCATCATGACACACGTGGATCATCATTATGGCCAGCTCAGGCCATGTGCTGCGTAACCACCTTCTCCGGTGCGTCATTTGTGACTTCACCTGAGGCGGTTACCCAAGCATATCCTCCACGCGCTTACTTGGGGACTAAGACAAGCGAGGCCTATAAAGGGGAAGGGACAACAACCTAAAGAGGTACGCTATTTCACCCTAACCCTAGACTTACCTTCTCCTTCCTAGATCTAACTTAATCGTCGGAGGGTCACTGGGCTGCCACTAGCCCTAGGGTCCGTTTGAATAGTGTGAAAGTGATAGAAAATGCAAGAAAGATAAACTAATGACACTTTTGTGGTGTTTGATTAGCATGAAAATACAAGAAAGTGTAAGAAAGTGAATTTTCTTGTACAACTCATTAAAGCATGAGTACATAGCTTCTACTTTCTTGCAAAGCAAGGAAATTTTATTTTCTTGTGAGAGTTGCCACATTTTATGACACTTCCCATTATGTCCATAACTAGTTTTCCTTTTATAGAATGATCCATAATATATTAGAAGGGTAAGGTAGTAAATATATTTTTTCCCTACAAGATTGTTACAAAACTTTTCATTTTAACCAAACACATGTAAGAAAATAATTTTTTCACTTTCTTTTCTTTTACTTTACTTTACTTTCTCTCATTTTCACTTTCCTACACAAATTTCTTTCTGATCAAACGGACCCCTAGTGACTTGTCACAGGTGAGCCGGAGGCCGAGCGGAGCTGCACGGACGGAACCAGAAGACGATTCTAAACCTACGATCCAAAAACCTAACTCCACGATACTAAACTACAGTATTATTTAACAATAATCGAATTGCCCGCATTGCATGTCCGATCCGGCTTCTAACATGGAGTAAAGTCTCTCCCTAGAAGAAGCAATTGTTCTTCTAATTCCGCCTTTACAATTCAGCTCCATAAAATTTTAAATCTTTTGGTTTGATTTTAGAACTATTTCACACAGGGAGGGACAAAGGGGAAGCGTGTGAGTGGCAACCGCATGCTAAAAAATTCAAAACCCTACTATTATAGAACAATTCTTTCTAATTTTGCATCAAGTTGTATAAGTTTTTGGAAGGTAGTACTATTTGCCACCCAAAAACTAAGCAGCAAAGTACAATCAGCAACTCCACATAGCATTCGTCTTCTTAGAAACGAAACAGAAGAAAAAGGAAAACAAATAGTAATAGTAGTAGTACTTGCTAGAAAAAGTGGCGACCTGAAGATGAGAGGGAAATGAATGAATACATTCATTAATTATTAATGTAATACCTTGTTCCCAGAAGAAGTGGCGACCTGAACTTGGTCCCCGACAAAATCGACGACTTCAGCAGCAACCCAAGCCAAGTCTCTATCTTCCACCCAAACCTTGGAGCCCTTACGGAGACTCATCTTCTTCCCCTAAACCCTAGAAATTGAATTGAATTCAAACAAACTACGCTTCTTCTTAAAACTACACCTTCTAGTGCATTGAATTTGCGAAAGCCCTAGAAGCAGTAATAGTAGGGACAGAGGCAGAAAGCAAGGGGGGGAAAAAAAGAAGCATTTCTTGCGTCCGGCAGACTGGCTTATAAACATCCCTCTGATGGGGGAATTCGACTGACTGACTTCCCGCCCTAACCAAATTTATTATTGGGACATAGGGAAATGGAACACGAAAACAGTCAAATACAGCAGCAGCAGTAGTATATTAGTAGTACTAAGTTTTTTCCTTCCGTTTAGGCGAAAACCTTGTATCGTATTCAACACGTCGGCTACAGGTAACAACTACACATGTACGAGTCTCTGTCTGTGATCTGTTTTGTGTATCTGTCCATAGACGAAAATACTAAGTCGGATAATCAAACAAAAAAGTTTATAAGGTTAGCAACATTTGTTTAAAAAGAGCTCACATTAGAATAACCAAACTTAGAAACATCTTAGCAACTCATCCCTTGGATAATCAAAACTACCAATCTTTTGTTAATAATCAAATTTAATTGTCTTCACATTTTCTCAATCAAGTACACCCTCATTATACAAAAACTTTCTTTCTTTCATTTTCAACATGTTTATAACAAAAATAATTTTAAAAACAATTTTTATTTTTTTGCAAAACTAGTTTTTTACACGTTTTTTTATTAAAACTGTTTTTCCCCAAAAAAATTTAAACAGTTTTTTTATTAAAACTTTTTTTTTAAAACTGTGCTTTCGAAAAGAAAAAAAAACTTTTTCTATTCAAAAACTATTTTTTTTTTTTACTTTTTCCCAAAAGCTGTTTTTTTTAAAATCAAAATTTTCAAAAAACTATTTTCTCTTTTTCTAATAACCTATTTTTATTAGTTTGAAAACTGTAGACACCCCAATCTGATTTCCCGATCGTTTTACTTCATTTTTCGGTTTCTTGTTTCCCCGATGATGAATCAAGTCGAAAAAAGGCTTGAGAACATGGAATGGCTTGAGTTTGGCATGCGTGTAACCCATCCTTAGCCCTGAAAACCCTTGAATCCAAACCTGGACCTCAGGCTTTACAGTCGCGCGATGCACTGGAACCATCGCGCGATGATTTGCTTGCCAGGTGTTAGTCAAAGTCAAAGTTTTGACTATTGACCCTTGCGGGGTGTAGCTTGACACTCGCGCAATGGACTCACTGTCTTGCGCGATGGTCAACACCTGTCATTTTCACCGGATTGCGTGGTGATCAGGGGGCTACAGGCCTATGTGACCCCGTTTCGTCGACTGAACAGCGTTCTGTGGGGCTCCCCTTGCACCACCTCTACCTCATTCTCCCATCACCTTTGCCACCCCACTTCTCCACCAAGCAATTGTGACCAGCCTTGTTGGCTGGTTGCATGGCCTTGTCTAGCCACCAACCAACTCCTTCTTCTATAAAAACCCCCCCCTCCCCCCCCCCCCCCCCCCCCCCCCCCATGCTTCATTTTAAAGGGTTACCAATTTTTCCTCAAGAAGGAAGAAGGAAAGTTTAAGCACAAGCACCCTATATTGCACCCATTCCCACATAATCCCAGTCCAAGCCTCACCACCTCATTCAAGCCATCACCAAGACACTCAAGCAAAGGTATAATACCTTTCTGCTTACTGTTCGAATCCCTGAGGGGGGCTGGCAGGGTCGAGGCTGGTAATCAATACCAGTTCTGGCCCTAAAGCTAGCAAGGTTTCAAGAGCCGTTGCCAAGCACTCCCTCGCGCGATGGTCCCGCTCACTCGCGCAACAGTTCTTTCTGCACGAGATTGGACCACGTGGGGAAGGGATGCTGGTCTTTAAGTTTATTGTCATGTTCATAGTCACTTTCAAGTCTTTTAAAAGTATTAGCTCATTGCTTTGCATGTTAAAAATCATAGTTTAGCTAAGTTTACAACTTCACTTGGTTCGGAATGCTCTTGGGATGCTCTTGAACACGTCTCAGAGCCCTAAGCATGCGAAGCATTTCCTGGAAGTCCAGTCTGAACAATCGCGCGCGTGTTTCACTTCCTCGCGCGATGGTTCTCTGTTTTCCCAGGGACTGCCCTTGCATGAGCAGCTTGGCCTTGGCCTCTGTTTAGTCACCCCCACTGTTTAGGGGTCGTGTTTCCATAATATTTCCATCTGTCTGTTGTAATATTGTTTACTTTCAAGTACTTATAAACTGTTTGGTTTGCACCTGGGTGAGCACTGGTCCTTCCAGAGCCCAGAAGGGGGTAAGATTCAAACCATTGGTGAGGCATCAACACTCGCGCGAGTGTATGGTATTGTTGCGCGATGGTTTGCTTGCATGCAGATGGATTCACGCATGCAAGCTGGCTGTTTGTTCGTGCCAAAATCATACACAGCACTGTCTTGATGTACGATTGATGTGTTGAACTTTATTCCATTTATTATTTGTTATCTCACCTATCCACGCCATATCTATCACATCCTGCAAACTGTTACAGTTTTAAATCTCCGATTAACTGTTCCCCCGCCCTAACTGGCTAAAAATTGATTAATGAAACAGAATCGCAAACAAACTCTTTTCCGCAAGTGCCTAAGTAGAGACCGATCTCCGGATTGAGCGAGAGGGGTGCCATAAAACCCTTCCCCTCTCGTAACCTGGCTCACGAACCCAGATATGGTTATGACGGACTGGTTCCTTAACTTTTTCAAAATCAAACAGCGCGGCAAGTGCTTCGAAATACGGTTCCTTGGGTGTCGGACCTTCAAAACCCAAGTGGCGACTCTGTATTTTGCGAGCGCTTGCTTCCCCGCTCGCGCTCCCTCGATCCGGGCCCTTGCACTTTGGAATCCGGAAATTCCAAGGGCACGCTGCCCACAAAAACTATTTTAAAAAAATTATTTTCTATGTCATAATTTCTACATTTTTATGAGTTAAAAAGGTGATGTGGCAAATTTTGGTTATTCAATTTTGATTTTTCCATTGTGGACTTCTACATTGCTAACCTTAGCAAGCGCTTAAATGGATAATCAAAAGATGATGTGGCAACTTTTGATTATCCACTTTTGATTATTCCATTGTGGATGCTCTAAGGAAATTGACGGGGAACCGACGGCCACGAGCCCAACTCTGGGCCCGCACAGATGAACCAAACCATTCAATAATTTAAAAAAAAAACAAAAAAAACTAGGCTTGCTTCTTTTGGAAGCAAAATAAGGATTATGACTTGTCTTGTCCAAGTCATACACACATGGGCAAGTCAAAGGTCCAATAACCAAGGGATAATAATCCCCCTAACATTTGTTACCCAATGAGTAAAGAAAAAGTAAGATTGACATGACATGACCCAAGGTTCTTTTCTTGACTTGTCACATCAAACTTTATTGGCCAAGCCTAATATTTATTACCCAATGGACAATATTTTCCCTAACATTTATTGTACAAAGGTCAAAGGGATTTTGGATATAATTAGAGTTTGAAATGACTAGTCATGGGGTAATAATGATTACCTCTATGGTCTAATGGTTCAATAGGATTTTGAGGGGTTCATAAGGCTCATAGATGATCAAAAAGGTCCAATTAGGGTTAGGGTATTGTAACTAGGTGGATCGGTGGTCCGGTTCCTCCAACTAATCGGTTGGAGACTAACTTTACTAGCCAAATAGGGCTTTTAATCATGAAATGAATTTTGAAGGGCTAAAATCTAATTATGACGAATTATAGGAATTAAAAAGAAATATTTAAAGTAATATCGAGTAATTAAAAAGAAATAATGAAATTTAAATGAAATTTTTATTCAATGAAAATTAGAGTAGTTACAAACTATCCCCCTTAAACAATTTCGTCCTCGAAATTAGGTGCACGCTCGGATTCGAACAGGTGAGGGTAATTCATCTTCATAGTTTCTTCTCTTTCCCATGTGGTTTCTTCAAAACCGCGGTGTTTCCATAAAACTCGCACCAACTTGACTGTCTTGTTTCGGATTGTCTTCTCACTTCGGTCCTGAATCTTTATTGGTTCTTCCTCGTATGTCGCATCTTCTTCGATGGTGAGATCTTCCCAATTGAGAACATGCGTGGGCAATGCAAGATACTTGCGGAGCATTGAAAGGTGGAACACGTTATGTACTCTATCTAGCTATGGCGGCAGTGCTAGACGATATGCAACCTTCCCGATTTTCTCCACGATGTCAAATGGTCCAATGCAGCGCGGGGACAACTATCCCTTTTTCCCAAATTTGATGACTCCTTTCTTCGGTCTGATCTTCAGGAATACACAATCTCTTACTGCGAAGGTTAATGGTCGGTTCCTTTTATCTGCATAACTCTTCTGTCGGCTTTGAGCGGTCTAGATCCTTTGCCTGATGGTTTTGACCTTCTCCATGGTATCCCGTATTATGTCAAGTCCAATCAATCCAGTTTCCCCAGCATCGGTCCAACAGACTGGTGATCGGCAAGGTCGACCGTATAGAGCTTTGTACGGTGCCATCTCAATACTCGCTTGATAGCTATTGTTGTAGGCAAACTCTACCAACGATAAATGCTGCTCCCAGTTTCCAGAAAAATCCAAAGCACAGGCTCTCAGCATGTCTTCCAGGGTTTGGATTGTCCTCTTCGTTTGTCCGTCTGTTTGAGGGTGGAAGGCTGTACTAAGCCTTACATCTATCCTCAATGCCTTCTGCAATCCTTTCCAAAAGTGTTATACGAAACGTGGGTCTCTATCAGACACTATCGAGATAGGTACTCCATGTAGGCGTACAATCTCTCTAATGTACAACAGACTCAGCTGTTCTACATTCTCTGTCATCTTAACAGGCAGAAAATGCGCAGATTTGGTGAGTCGATCCACGATTACCCAAATGGCAGTGTTTGACTTGGCGGATTTTGGCAGTCCAGTCACGAAATCCATTGAAATGTGCTCCCACTTCCAGATCGGTATCGGTAAGGGTTGGAGATCTCCTCCTGGTTTCTGATGTTCAGTCTTGACTTGCTGACACACTAGGTAGGTTGATACAAATTGAGCTACATCCTTCTTCATTCCTTCCCACCAGTACGTTCTACGCAGGTCATGATACATCTTTATACCGCCAGAGTGAACTGCGAAGTTCGAATGGTGAGCTTCTCGGAGTACAGCTTCTCGAAGGGTCCCAATATTAGGTACGAACACCTTTCCCTTGAATCTCAGGTTGTTATCCTTCTCGATCGTACATCCTGGTAGCGTCTTTCCTTCTCGAATTTGGTACCGAATGAACTCACAATCCTGCTCAAAGGTTTGGGCCAATAAGATTTCTCGATGAAGCACCGGTTCTGCAACCAGAGCGTACAATCGAGCGTTCTCGTTCTCTGATGATGGTTGCAAGTTGAACTCGTTGAGGGTATCCACCATCTCCCATTCCTTAATAGCTGTCTTGACCTTCTGTGCCCTATCCTTTCGGCTTAGAGCGTTAGCTACCACATTGGCCTTGCCAGGGTGATACTGAAGTGTAAACTTGTAGTCCTCCAAGTATTCCATCCATCGACGTTACCTCAGGTTCAACTCCTTCTGAGTGAAAAGGTATTTGAGGCTTTTATGATCGGTGAAGACCTCGAATTGTTCTCCCCACAAATAGTAACGCCAAGATTTGAAGGCGAATACTACTGCAGCCAATTCTAGGTCGTGTGTGGGTAATTCCTCTCGTGCGGTCAAAGTTGTCGTGATCCATAGGCTACAACTTTTCCATTCTGCATCAGCACGCATCCCAAGCCATCTCTTGACGTGTCACAGTAAATCGTATAATCTACACCCCGCTCGGGAATGATGAGTATCGGTGCGGTGGTCAGTCTTCTTTTCAGCTCCTGGAAAGACTTTTCGCAGGCTTCATTCCAATCCAACTTCACTCTTTGCTGAGTTAGCCTAGTCATTGGTTTGGCTACGGTTGAGAAGTCCTGTATGAATCTTTGGTAATATCCGGCCAATCCTAGGAAACTCCTGATTTCGAACACCGAGGTCGGCTGTTTCCAATTCAGTACTGCTTCAACCTTACTCTCGTCCACTGCAATTCCATCCTTGGATACTATGTGCCCCAAGAACTTAACCACTTCTAGCCAAAACTCGCTGTGGGCAGCGTGCCCTTTTCAAAAGGATTCTGTTCCTTTCAAAATGCCGGTTCGAGGGAGCGCTTAGCTGGATGACAAGCGCTCGCAAAAATACAGAGTCGCCACTTGGGTTTTGAAGGTCCGACACCCAAGGAACCGTATTTTGAAGCACCCGTCGCGCTATTTGATTTGAAAAAGTCAAGGAACCAGTCCGTCATAACCATATCTGGGTTTGGGAGCCAGGTTACGAGAAGGGAAGGGTTTTAAGGCACCCCTCTCGCCCAATCCGGAGATCGGTCTCTACTTAAGCATTTTGTGAAAAAGTTTGCGATTCTTCTTTTATTAACCAATTTTAGCCAATTAAGGCGGGGAAACAGTTAATTGGGGATTCTAAACTGTAACACCTTGCAACATGTGATCAAAGATAACATGGATGCATGGCATGCTTGAAAAATAAACGAGATAAAACCCAACACTATTACCGGGCATCAAAACAGTGCGTTGATATGAATGAGGCACAGGCAGCAGCCAACTTGCCCGCATGGCTCTGCCAGCATGCAAGTTAACTATCGCGCGACCAACCCATACCATCGCGCGATGGTTATATCCCTCCAACAGATTCAATTTCATCTCCTTCTGGGATCTGGAAGGACCAGTGCACACCCAGGATTCAAACCAAGCAATTTATATGTACTGAAAGTAAATAATTATTACAAACGGGGATAACAGGAATAAAATACAACCCCAAAACAGTGGGAGTACCAAAACAGAGGCCTTTAGACCTAATTGCCCATGCAAGGGCAATTGCTGGCAACAGGCTGACCATCGCGCAATGGAGTCAAATTGTTGCGCGAGGGCCATGACTGGACTTCCAGGAATTGCTTTGCATGCCTGGGCTCTGAGACATGTTCAAAAGCAACCCAGGGGCATTCCCAAGCTAAATGATTAGGAGTTCTAAATTAAACTACAAATTTTAGCATACAAGATAGTGGGTCTAGTTTTAAACATGCTTCACAGTGATTTAAAATACTATAAAACAGAAAATAACCAGCATCCCATCCCCACGAGGACCGTCACGTGCTGACTGAAACAGTCGCGCGATATAGTGAGTCCGTTGCGCGTGGGTTTGCTTGTTACACGGCTCTTGTAGCCCTGCTGACTTTAGAACCAGGACTGATATTGATTATCAGCCTTGGCTCTGCCAGCCCCCCCCAGGGATCAAAACAGTAAACAACAGGAATTATACCTTCGCTTGAGTGTCTCGAAAATGGATTGAACAAGGTCGTGTAGCTTGGAAAATGAGTGTATAGATGTGATTAGAATGGAGAGATATCAAGTGTGTTTGGGGTTTGTATGCCTTCTATTTTGCTTATTTTTTTTGTCACCCTTTGCAAGATGATCAATGGGGGGTATATATAGGAGATGAGAGAGTGTTTGGTGCGTGGCAAACAAGGTGTAAAGACCAGCCAACAAGGCTGGCCTTGGTTACTTGGTAGCCAAGGCCATCCCAAAAGGTGATGGGAGTGGTTGTGAGGGTGGTGCAACCCATGCACCTGCAGAATACTGTTTAGTCGACGAAAACGGGGTTCCTCAGGATAGTGGCCCCCTAATCATCACAAAATCCAGCTGGAAAAAGGTGAAAGTGACGGGTGTTGACCATCGCGCGATGGAGTGATACCGTTGCGTGATGGTTAAACAAGCCCCGCGATGGTCAACAGTCAAGGCTGGGACTTTGACCAACACCTGGCAGATAAAGCATCACGCGAGAGATCCAATAGATCGCGCGATGGTCAAACTTGAGGTTAGGGTTTTTTATTTAGGGTTTTTGGATTTAGGATGGGCTCCACTCACTCCAAGCTCAAACCATTTCACTCTCAAGACTGTTTTCGATCTGATTCATCATCGGGGAAACAAGAAATCGAAAAACGAAGTAAAACAATTGAGAAACCAGATTGGGGTGTCTACAGTAGTCTCTCTTTGACGGCACGCGAAGCACCATTGACTGGTACGGGTAACGTCAAAGATTTCTAGACACACATCCAATTTACCCAAAAGTCGATAAAATGGAAAATGCGAAAACATACCGTGCACCGATGGATCGGAGAGCTGACCAACCGTTTGAATAAACTCTCCTGGGGGAGCAAATAAGATGGACCGATGGATCGTCGTTGATTTTGAAAATGGATGGATGGATCGTCGCTGATTTTGAAAATGGACGGATGGATCGTCGTTGATTGATAATCAGACGGATGGATAGTCGCTGTTTTATAAAATGGACGGATGGATCGTCGTTGATTGATAATCGGACAGAAGGATCGTCGCTGATTTTGAAAATGGATGGATGGATCGTTGTTGATTGATAATCGGACGGATGGATCGTCGCTGATTTTGAAAATGGACGGATGGATCCTCGTTGATTGATAATCGGACAGATGGATAGTCGCTGATTGATAATCGGACGAATGGATCGTCGCTAATTTTGAAAATGGACGGATGGATCGTCGCTGATTTTGAAAATGGACGAATGGATCGTCGTTGATTTTGAAAATGGACGGATGGATCGTCGCTAATTTTGAAAATGGACGGATGGATCGTCGGTGATTGACAATCGGACGGATGGATCGTCGCTGATTGATAATCAGACGGATTGATCGTCGTTTATTTTGAAAATGGACGGATGGATCGTCGCTGATTGATAATCGGACGGATGGATCGTCATTCATTTTGAAAATGGACGGATGGATCGTCGTTCATTTTGAAAATGGACAAATGGATCGTCGTTGATTGATAATCAGACGGATGGATCGTCGCTGATTTTGAAAATGGACAGATGGATCGTCGTTGATTGATAATCGGACATATGGATCGTTGTTGATTGATAATCGGACGTATGGATCGTCGCTGATTGATAATCAAACGGATGAATCGTCGTTGATTTTGAAAATGGACGGATGGATCGTCGCTAATTTTGAAAATGGACGGATGGATCATCGTTGATTGATAATCAGACGGATGGATCGTCGCTGATTTTGAAAATGGACGGATGGATCGTCGTTGATTTTGAAAATGGAGGGATGGATCGTCGCTGATTTTGAAAATGGACGGATGGATCGTCGTTGATTGATAATCGGACGGATGGATCGTCGCCGATTGATAATTGGACGGATGGATCGTCGTTGATTGATAATCGGACGGATGGATCGTCGCTGATTTTGAAAATGGACGGATGGATCGTCGTTGATTGATAATCGGACGGATGGATCGTCGCTGATTGATAATCGGACGGATGGATCATCGTTGATTTTGAAAATGGACGGATGGATCATCGTTGATTTTGAAAATGGACGGATGGATCGTCGTTGATTAATAATCGGACGGATGGATCGTCGCTGATTTTGAAAATGGACGGATTGATTGTCGTTGATTGATAATCGGACAGATGGATCGTCGTTGATTGATAATCGGACGAATGGATTGTCGTTGATTTTGAAAATGGACGGATGGATCGTCGCTAATTTTGAAAATGGACGGATGGATCGTCGTTGATTGATAATCGGACGGATGGATCGTCGTTGATTTTGAAAATGGACGGATGGATCGTCACTGATTTTGAAAATGGACGGATGGATCGTCGTTGATTGATAATCGGACGGATGAATCGTCGCTGATTGATAATCGGACGGATGGATCGTCGCTGATTTTGAAAATGGACGGATGGATCGTCGCTGATTTAATAATCGGTGTGTGCGCAGGCAGACTAACGCTGGGGATGCAAAAAGTGATCCGGATTTGAAAATCATGCAATTCAAGGCGACCATCAAAAATTGCCGCGGTGTCATACCCAGAGACAATGGGCCTTTGTAAGGGAGGTAAACATGACCGGCCCTGTCCAGAAGCTGCATTGGGCCTAGAGACCCAACCAAACCATCGCGCGACAGATCCATTTCGTCGCGCGAGGGTTTCTTGTTAGGGCTTAGGCCTGGAAAGAGCCCAGACCCGGCCCACACCTGTTTTTCTTCCATACAAACGACGGGGACGTTCTGAAACCGCTCACAACAGTTTCAAACTCTCTCTAACTCTCTTCTCCCTCAAACCCCCAACTCAAACCCTAGGATTTCTTCCCAAAACCCATAAACCCGCGTACAGTAGTAAACATGGCAGATCACGGCAATGGTGGCGGTGGAAGAGAAGTGGTTGATCGTCCGGAGGACAAGAAAGGGCCAATGGAGGTCGAAATAGGAGACCAACGGCCAGTGGGGGCTGTCTTGGGTGCTGGTGTAGTGGTAATAGGCGGCGGTGATGGCTTACAAGGTCGCGAGTAGGAGGTAGGTGGCAGCGACGAGCATCGCGCGACGGAGTCAGATCGTCGCGCTACGGAGGAGACTGGGGCCACGGGGTCTGTTGTTCGGCCATTGGATCCGAGCATGGCAGTGGAAGGCTCGGTGGTGATTGGTGGCGGCTCTGGTGGCGCCGGGGATAGTGGTGTTGGTGGTGATGGCGTTGGGCCGAGTGGGTCTCCGCCAAGAGATCCTGCGAGAGGCAAGGGTGTGGCAACCGAGGAGGTAGAAACCACAGGGATTCCGTTTGTATACAGAGAGGAGGATGTACTCTTCCGGCCGGCGGCTACATCATCGCGCCATAGGCCGATCACGAAATAAGATGTCGCTGAGCTCCTGAGTGACGAGCAACTTGCCCAACTTTTGGAGGATAACCCTGCAGTAGGGGCTGCTGTTTTGGAGGCCCGGGAGGAGCGTGAGAGAGTGATAGGAGCTTCGGAGGCCGCGGCGAGGGCCGAGAGAGAGAGAGCCGAGGAAGAGGAGGTCCTAAGAGGTATGGAGGCCGAGGAGAGGACCGGAGCTAGGGTTTATGGGCCCAGAGTGATGGCAGTGACAGAGGCAGAGGGACTGACATGTGTCCCGTTCACAGCAGAGGGGTATGAGCCACCCCACACCACACTTGTTTGTACCGTCGGGCTTTGCAGCGTATAGGCCACGGCGGACGGAGTACGACTCCGAGCTTGTCTTGAGAGACCCCGAGACCCACATTTCAAGCAACTGGACAGAGGTAACTTTCCAAAATCCCCCTTTGTAGTTTCAATTTGAATTCGCCTATTTGTGCTTGAATGTTAAACGTATACGGTAATTCTTGAAAGAAAAGACCAAATTGCAATAACATGACCTTGCCATCGAATGCCATGCATGCAATATAATAACTTAAACCAACCATCCGTTGCCAAGCTACATTGATTACCTAGAACTTGAGAATGAAAATCTTGCATACTGACATATCCTCTTGCTGCGTGTTTTTGTTTGGTGTCTGCCACAGGAGAGAGCGAGGCAGAGGGACATCCGTGGCTTTGGAGGTGCATGCAGCTCTTTGGCATTGTACCAGGGTTTGCCTGCCAGGGTGAGGCAGTTAGAGGATGAGGCGGGCTTCGGCGAGTTCATTTAGACGCTTACTCCGGCCAGAAATGACCATGTCGTTTTAGTGGTACTAGCAGAGAGGTGGAGGGACGCTACCAACACCTTTCACTTACCTATAGGGGAGATGACAGTGACACCGGCCCATGCTTGATCTAGTTGCCCCGGGCCAGTAACAAATGTACTAACAGTAGTCTCGAATTCCCAAATATGAGCATAAGGATCCTCAAGTTCAAGCCTTCAAAATTTAGGTATACCCCGATGATATTCTGGCTTGAAAGCAAATGCATTGGCAGCATTGGTGTTCGGAACTACTATCGGTGAAACGTATGGAGCCCTTTTCGGAGTTAGATAATCCCGCAAAGTTTGAGCCAATGGATCTGCCATTGGCCTCAAAGGAGGTGATAACTCGCGCGGTGGAGAATAGGCCTAAATGATACTACGTACCCTCGGAGGAGAAGCAGACCTATGCAGCCAATTTGAAAGAGGGCTACGATACACATTGAGCATATGCCCTGCACAAATCTAGTTAACAGACTAGAGGGGCTATGCCGCCGCCTCTTTCTCACAATAGTCTTGTAGGGTTATGCCACCTCCACAGCTATAAAATCAATAAAAACAGTAAAAAGGCAATTCGTCAAATTTGCTTCATTACACCTCAAGTCGAATTGGAGGCTCAGTTAGAGGTATCCGCTAAGTTGAGTTCAAATTACACAAAGGAAAATAAATGGAGTACTTACAATGGTTTGTCGATCCTCCAAATAAGCTATAATAAGAAATCCCTGGCAACGACCCCAAAAATGCTAAACACTACAACCTCGCCTTCAAATAAGGTTGGAAACCCCAAGCGTAGGGCTAGATCGTCGGTAGCATAATAAACCGGTAAGACCGGAATCGTACCATAAGGAATCGAATATAGCTTAATCGGATTGTAGGTATTGTAAGGTGGATTGCAGCGTTGAAGACGGCCAACTTGGTTTTGCTTTTAACGGAGGAAATGCTAATTAAAAAGACTAGAAATGAACTTTGTAAACTAAAAGAGGCAAGTCTAGGGATCGTCTATCCCTCGACAAATGCCGCTACCGGTTCTCAATTATAACTCAAGCGAGAGTCACGACCGCGTGCTCACGCTCGAAAGATTTAGCTTTAAAGACTATATTTATCGAAAGATGTGATTAAACGGAACTAAACTAACCTATTTTTGCTAATGTATCTAACATGTAGGAGGCCACGAGCCCTTGGTATGCCGCTTGCTAAGACTGCTTGACTAAACCACATACCAAGGAGTTAACACCCCTCGTTTAGATCGAAATGGCTAGGTTAACTTAATTTCAAAAATCATGATTTTAAGCCTTAGAGTTTAAGAACCAAATAACTACCTAAGTCTTTAAGAAAGATTATCCCGAGACTTAGCCAAACGACTACTCACACATGGCTAAAGAAACAAATATAGCATAAAAACAAGACATGATTTTTAACCGATGAAAATGAATACAAACTTGATGTTAAGAAGGATCTAGTCCGAACAAGCAACTTTAATAAACGAGAAAACAACAAACGACAAATACTTACTAGAGTTCTTAAAGAAAAAGACTTAGAAGCTTGAAAAAGCTTTAATGGAGTAAAAACTTGATGTGAAATTTTAATGTACTCGCAAGCGCACGAATCGTACCGAAGTATAGTAATGCAAGAGCGAGGTCGAACCCACAGGGACTTATGATTCTTCTAGGAAAAATAAATAACTTAAACCGATTAAACCCTAACCTAGTTGACAAAAGTTGTGATTGATTTTTTAAACTAAAAGTAAAAAGTAAAAACAATAAACTAAATTATCAAAGACGAGAAAATTAAAGCTTCTTTTTAACCAAAGGAGAAAATACTAAGGTTTCGGAATCCACACCCATTAACTCGTATCATTATATATTCATGATCACTGACTTTACCCAAAATTTCTTCATGATAATCTGAAAGCTAATTCTGTTACCATGGAAAATATCATCGTGAAAATTCATCAAAAAGTCTAATGTTTGTTCCTCTCCGCTCGCAAGTATAAAACCGAATCATTAATTGTATCCGCTTTTGACAAATCACAATAAATATCCAGTTTTATAGTTAACAATGAAAATTCAGCGTTCAATGTTAAAGACAATTCCAAATCATGAGAAAAACATGATTGAACTCATATCCAAAATTTATCCCTAACAGTTGATTTGGAGTAAGAACAATTTAATCAAAATCAAACCAAATAATCGGGTAAAATCAAATCTCATGAACATATAAACAATAGTCATTAATAGGGCTTCATCCTCAACCCTAGTTGAAAAGTTTAGCCACTCATGGAATCAAAACACATAAACAAATAAAGATAAAACTCCATTGAACAAAGCTTACAAAAAGAGAACAAATAATTCTTTCTCCGTCTTCTTCTTCTCTGCGCCAAGATGCTACTGCTGCGTGCAGTGTGCCGAGTTGGTGCGTTGAAAAGGTCCTCTTCTGGGGTGTGGGAAGTCCTCTTTTTATACATGCCAAGAATTCTTATGCAAAAAGATCTCTTCCCTAATTAAATCCCATATTTAAAGAAATAAAGTAGATTTCCTAATTCCCTTCTAATTTGCCTTGGTCTCCCCTTCTTCTGAAGTCCAATTCCCATTAGTGCATCAAAAGGAACGGGTAAGGTGGATCCACCTTTAAAAGATATGGCCGAACTTTGATTCAACGTGAAATTTATTTCCTTTCTTCTAGCCAACTTCCATTCAGAATGGGACACGATCCGTCACTTTTCTGCAATTCCAGATTGACTTTGGACACTTTTAATTTACCCAAAATACCACTAATTATCATCTTTTCTTGTGCAAACAATAATCCAATATAAGTGATGAAAGATATAATAACCATAGGCAATTATGCGCATTTTGGGACTAACAAGATGTGACATGGGACTTCCATGTGTCAATAATTTGTGCTCATCAAATACCCCCAAACCTACTTTTTGCTAGTCCTCGAGCAAAAGAAATAAAATTAAGACAAAGAAAAAGAACAATAATAACTAATCCTTTTTCGGAGGAGTCTGATTGCATTTAGCATATGCAACAAGCCTTTAAACCCCTAGGTTGCCCTAGTGGACGAGTTATAGTCTCGTGAGGGTTTGCCGTGAATATACCCACAAAATTCTTAACAAGATGACACTCAATTAGAATTCCAAAACATAGTATATGGCCTCTCAAAGTAACTAGTGTGAGAATAACACAATTAGAGGCAAGATATTTCATCCATTAACAAAGTTAAACACGTGAACATTCTAATCTGAATTAGCACAAAAATTGTTCCTCCCACATATATCTGGATAGAAAGAAATCACAAGGCATGCGTGTAAAGTGAAAAGTCGCACAAAGATGTTCATTAACCTCGAAAACAATACACACACCTTCAATGCCTCAATACTCATCAAAATGCTTATATCAAATTATAGCCCCTCCCCTTTATTCTTTTTTTTTTCTTTTTCTTTTTTGCTATATATATATATATATATTTCCTGT
Organism: Rhododendron vialii; assembly: GCF_030253575.1. Lineage (NCBI taxonomy): Eukaryota > Viridiplantae > Streptophyta > Magnoliopsida > Ericales > Ericaceae > Rhododendron > Rhododendron vialii. The sequence continues at coordinate 4,255,748 of NC_080567.1, forward strand.
GGTCGTGCAATGCCTTGGTCCCTTAAGCTTTCTAATTGACCATTGTAGCGAGTTTTAGGCCAGTGACACCCAAACCAGACGGCTTTAGGGCACTAGATGTGGAGAACACCCCAACGGACTTAATCACTCAAGTCAAAAAGGCTACGAACCCAAGCTAACCACACATGACAATCGCGGAACTCTCCACTGTTTGACGCGAATACTCACTGCTTACTGAGGCAAGAGGCCCGGTTACTAAGTGAAAAACCCGAAAAAGCATGCACTTTATTCAATTTTTTTTTTTGGGAAAGGACATTAAGCATTCCAATAAGACATCTGACTCATACCGAGGCATCAAGAATATATGTACGGCGCTCGAGGTTAATTTCAAATCTAAGTGTAATAGTGCTTGTGCAAAGGCATGTACACAAGTGATTAATCGCTATCCAAACATAGGTGATACGAACCAGGTAGGTGCCTCTCATCAATGCCTATGTTCACAAGCTTAACTCTATCAATGAATTCATATCAAGACTCCAACTTGGGCAACAATCAAACTAGTACTGATTGAAAACCAACGACATCATCGGAAGTCAACATCAAGCATCTATATTTTTTTTCAACTTTGACTTTATTTTTTTCGTTTTTTTTTTAGGAGAAAAAAAAATGGTTAACTATGGAGTCTATGCACAGAACAGTCACAAATAATAGGTGAACCCTCCCCCAAACCTAAATATGACAATGTCCTCAATGTCATGAATGCAAACGCTTACAAAATAGACTGTAACATAAAAGTGAGAGAGGATAGGGTACACCTGATAAGCGCGATAAGACTGAACTAGCTATGTGACTCCTGCAAAAGAAATTATGGGTACATAAGAAAAGAAAAGAATGCCTACAAATATTGAATGAGACAAATAAAAATAAAATAAAATAAAATAAAAATAAGAGAAGAGAAAATACTAATCTCAACGAGTAATGTACAGTAGCATACAAAGATTACCAGTTTTGGGCAGACTAAATGGTTAATCCTGATAAACAGGATCCTCTAAAAGGATTTCCTCTACTTCTGGGGTTTTTAATTCCATAAACTGTTTCAACCGTTGCCCATTCACTTTAGACATGGAACCATCTTTTGGATTCTCAATTTCAACTGCCCCATGCGGATAGCTAGTGCGAACGACAAAAGGACCGGACCATCGAGAACGAAGTTTGCCTGGGAATAAATGCAAACAAGAATTATAAAGAAGGACTTTTTGACCAGAAGTGAAAGATTTTCTTAAAATGTTTTGATCATGAACCCTTTTCATACGGTCCTTGTACGATTTGGCACAGTCGTAAGCATCATCCCGAATTTCCTCTAGCTCAAGAAGTTGAAGCTTTCTGCGAATGCCTGCCTTGTCAAGATCAAAATTGAGTTTTTTGGTAGCCCAATATGCCTTGTGTTCTAGTTCTACAGGTAAGTGACATGCCTTGCCATAGACAAGTCGGTAAGGAGACATTCCAATTGGAGTTTTAAATGCCGTACGGTAAGCCCACAATGCATCATTAAGGCGTAAAGACCAATCTTTCCTATTAGGGTTCACTATTTTTTCAAGTATATTTTTAATCTCCCTATTAGATATCTCAACTTGACCACTGGTCTGGGGGTGATAAGCAGTTGCAACTTTATGCATTATGATATATTTTTTCATTAACTGCTCAAATACTCGATTGCAAAAATGCTTACCGCCATCACTAATAATAGCACATGGTGTCCCAAAACGAGCAAACACATTATCTTTCAAAAACTGGGCCACCACTTTATGATCATTAGTTTTACATGCAATGGCTTCACCCAACTTAGAAACATAATCAACAGCGACAAGGATATATAAATTACCAAAGGAATTAGGGAATGGACCCATAAAATCAATGCCCCATATATCGAATATCTCTACAATCAGAATTGGGTTAAGAGGCATCATATTTCTCCTTGTAATACGACCTAACTTTTGACAACGCTCACAAGCTATACAGTATGCATGCGCATCTTAAAAAATAGAAGGCCAATAAAATCCACACTGCAAAATTTTTGCAGCTGTCTTTTTAGCACTAAAATGGCCTCCACATGCATAATCATGACAAAAAGAAATGACACTTCGTTGGTCACTTTCAGGAATGCACCTTCTAATAATCTGGTCAGGGCAATATTTAAACAAGTATGGATCATCCCAGAAGAAGTACTTAACCTTGGATAAAAATTTAGATTTATCATGTTTGGGCCAATGCAAAGGTATCTCTCCAGTTACAAGATAATTTACAATATCTGCAAACCACGGTGAAGATAATTGAGACACATGCATCAATTGTTCATTAGGAAAAGTTTTAGAGATGGGCAATGAATCCTCGGTGAACTCTACAATTAATCTAGACAGATGGTCAGCTACCACATTCTCAGAGCCTTTTTTATCTCGAATCTCAATGTCAAATTCTTGCAGTAACAAAATCCATCAAATTAATCTAGATTTAGCATCTTTTTTAGACAACAGATACTTCAATGCAGCATGGTCCGAATAGACTACGACCTTAGAACCCAATAAATAAGCTCTAAACTTATCAAGTGCAAAAACAACTGCTAGTAACTCCTTTTTTGTTGTGGAATAGTTTAGTTGTGCATCGTTTAAAGTCTTACTAGCATAATAAATTACATGAGGAAGCTTATCGACACGTTGTCCTAAAACAGCGCCTATTGCGTAATCAGAGGCATCACACATAATTTCAAAAGGGACATTCCAATCGGGTGGTCGAATTATAGGGGCGGAGGTCAACTCACTTTTTAATCTCTCAAAAGCATGAAGGCACTCCTCGTTGAACACAAATGGGGCATCTTTGGCCAACAAATTACATAGAGGTTTAGCAATTTTACTAAAGTCTTTAATGAACCTCCTATAAAAGCCTGCATGACCCAAAAATGATCTAATCTCCTTTACAGTACGTGGGGGTGGAAGGTTAGATATCAAATCAATTTTAGCTTTATCCACTTCAATACCTTTATGCGAGATGATATGCCCTAATACAATTCCTTGCTTAACCATAAAGTGACATTTTTCCCAATTAAGCACAAGACTTTTTTCTTTACATCGCACTAACACTAGGGTCAAATGGTGTAAGCATTCATCAAAAGAAGATCCAAAAACTGAAAAATCATCCAGAAACACTTCCAAAAAACGTTCTACCATGTCAGAAAAAATACTAACCATGCATCGCTGAAAGGTGGCTGGGGCATTGCATAGTCCAAATGGCATGCGGCGGTAGGCAAAAGTACCATAAGGGCATGTGAACGTAGTCTTTTCTTGGTCTTCCGGTGCAATGGGAATTTGATTATAACAAGAATAACTATCAAGAAAGCAATAGTACTCATGTCCTGCCAATCTCTCCAACATTTGGTCAATAAACGGTAAAGGAAAATGATCTTTTCGTGTCATGGAATTTAATTTTCGATAGTTTATACAAACACGCCATCCTGTCTGAACACGGGTTGGAACTAATTCATTATCTTCGTTTTTTACTACCATCACACCCGATTTCTTAGGAACAACTTGAACAGGACTCACCCAACTGCTATCAGATATTGGATAAATAACGCCAGCATCTAAAAGCTTAAGAATTTCTGCTCTAACTACTTCTTGCATTGCAGGATTTAGACGCCTTTGTGGCTCACGTGAAGTTTTAGCATTTTCCTCTAAATTTATTCTATGCATGACCAATGAAGGACTAACTCCCTTGATATCATTTATGGACCACCTATTGCTTCCATGTGCTCTTTTAGGACATTCAACAATTTTTGTTCTTGTGTATCATCCAAATCAGAAGCTATGATTACTAGTAAGGACTCACAAAGGCCAAGGAATTTGTATTTAAGAGTGTTTGGCAATGGTTTGAGTTCTAACTTAGGTGGCTCCACTATAGATGGAAGTGGTGGTGATGAAGAGAGTGGAAGAGGGTTCACTTTTGGTTGCCATTCATCGATGCTCATTAACGGGGCATTGTCTAATAATGCATTAACCTGCTCAATTGATTCATCTATGTCAAATTCACACCCAAAATGTGCTAGGCAAGCTTCTAAGGGATCCTCATAACTTGACTGAACAAAAGTACTTCCAACCAAAGTGTCTATCATACAAACTGCACTAACCTCATCTTCATCTAGTGGTTGCTTGCTTGTATTAAAAATATTTAGCTCGACAGTCATATTACCAAATGATAATTTCATTACGCCATTTCTACAATTGATTAAAGCATTAGAAGTGGCTAAGAAAGGACGCCCTAAAATAACAGGAATTTGCCCATTAGAGTTTTGGACAGGCTGAGTGTCAAGGACTATGAAGTCCACAGGAAAATAGAATTTGTCAACCTTAATTAGAACATCCTCAATGACTCCTCTAGGAATTTTGACAGATCTATCAGCTAATTGGAGTGTTACTTGAGTGGGTTTTAACTCTCCTAACCCTAATTGTGAGTACACTGAGTAAGGTAATAAATTGACACTCGCCCCCAAATCTAACAAAGCCTGATCGATATGATGGTTACCTATAACGCAAGAAATTGTTGGACAACCAGGGTCTTTATATTTTATTGGAATTTTGCATTGGATAATGGAGCTAACCTGTTCAGTTAAAAACGCCTTCTTTGGAACATTTGTCTTCCTTTTTATAGTGACTAGATCTTTCAAAAATTTAGCGTACGAGGGCACTTGTTGAATGGCATCTAAAAATGGAATATTGATTTGTACTTGCTTAAACACTTCTAGAATTGTCTCCAAATTGTGCACCTTTCTTAGGAGCTACTAGTCGATGAGGATAAGGAGCTTTAGGGACAAAGTTCCTAATAGGTGGCTCTATTACAAGTGGTGGAGAAATAGACTCTTGAACTTTAGTAAGATCAACATGATTTTCTTCTTTTTCAGCTTCAACGAATTCCTCTGTTGGCATACTAACTTTATTATCAACTTCTTTCCCGGATCTAAGGGTAATGATTGATTGAACATGGTGTTGCTTGTTTGAAGGAGTAGAGGTGGTGCCTATAGAAAACTGCCCTTTTGGATTCACTAGAGTTTGACTCGGAAACTTCCCTTTCTCTCTCTCTGCAAGTTGACTAGCTAATTGACCCATTTGATTTTCAAGTTTAGCGATGGCTTGAGCATGCAAGTGAGTTGAATTTTCCATTTTAGCATCATTTTTTTCAATTTTAGCCATGATTGCTTTAAGGGTGTCCTCTAAGGATGATTGTTGCTGTGGTGCAACAGATTGGAAGTTCGGTTGAGACACGGGAGTTGGAGCATAAAAAGGCTGAGATTGAGTAGGATATGACTGTGTAGGAGGACGAAAACCTGGGGGAGATTGATTTTTTGAATGGAATGGTTGCCCACCTATATTTGTAGACGGTTGGTTCTGACGCCATGAAAAGTTTGGATGATTTCGCCAATTTTGGTTGTATGTTTCGGAAAAAGGACTAGCAAATGATTTTCCATAATTATTAAGTGCGTTCGCTTGTTCAACATAGCTGTCAGAATATCCATTAATGGAAGAACATGTTTGTTTTGTGTGCATGTGACTATCGCAAAGAGAACACCCCTCACTTTGAACTTGATTGGCTGACTCCATAGTTTTACTTAAAACTAACGCCTCAACCTTTCGAGTAAGATTATCTAACTTTATTTTCATGTCTGAATCTTCTTTCACCTCATATAATCCCTCTCTCTTAGGTGTAGAAGATTGTTTGTCTCTATGAGAAGTAAAATTCCACTGTTGAGAGCTCTCAGACAAATTTTCAAGAAATTCATACGCTACATCGCCCCTAAGATTTAGAAAACCACCCCCGTTCATTGACTCAAGCATATTGCTGTTCGACTGAGTTAAACCGTTATAAAAAAATTGAACTAGTCTCCATATTTCATAACCATGAGGGGGGCACTTTAAAATAAGATCTTTAAATCTCTCCCAACTCTCATAAAATTTTTCATGTTCTTCTTGACAAAAATCAGTAATCTCCCTCCTTAGAGTAGTTGTTCTTGACATTGAAAAGAATTTTGAAAGAAACTTTTTAACGAGGATGTCCCATGAAGTGATTGAGCCAGAAGGTAGAGAATTTAACCATGCCTTTGCTTTATCTTTCAGTGAGAAGGGAAAAAGGCGCAATTTAACAGACTCCTCAGAAAAATTTTGAAACCTAAAGGTAGCACAAATTTCAAGAAAGTCTTTAACATGCATGTATGGATCCTCTCGTTCAATCCCATGAAATTGAGGAAGAAGTTGTATTGTGTGATGTTTCAGCTCAAAATGTGTCGCATTTGTTGTGGGTAACACAATACAAGAAGGAGGATTTGTGGTTACGGGTGAAAACAACTCTCTTACAGGTTTTGTATCTTCTGCAAGTTCCGTCATTTTTAATTGAGTATGTTCCACTCTTTGAATGTTTAAGCTGCGTCTAAAGGTTCTCTCAATTTCTGGATCAAGAGGTATTAATTCTAACTTTTTCGAACGACAACCAAACATAAACTTATAAATGAAAACAAATAAGAGAAACAACTGAAAATAAAAATAAAAATGCAACAGAAGTGTCTGACGCTAACTAAAATGATTCTTTTTTTTTTCAAACACTAACTTACTAAGTACTTGATAAAGAGAACAAAAACAGATCAATAGCAAAAGTAAATTAAGATTAATTAGAACTAACCTGTGACTTGTTGCTTCTAAGTCCAACCACCGTGTTGAATGGTAAATATAGTGGTTCCCAAAATTATTTCAATCAAGCACTTGTAGCCGACTTGGAAATCTCGGCCAATAAAAACAAATAAAAAGGCAGCTCTACTGTGTGACAGCAACCACAAAAATACTTAGTGACGAAAAGCAATTACTACTAATCAGAGATTCACTGTATAGCAAATGCACGTGATGAACGTTTTTCTTTTTCTTTTTACTAACTAAACTAGTAGAAGAGTGAAATCAATTCAAATCTCTAGAGTTCCTAAAAAAGTAATTAAGTCCCCGGCAACGGCGCCAAAAACTTGATGTGAAATTTTAATGTACTCGCAAGCGCACGAATCGTACCGAAGTATAGTAATGCAAGAGCGAGGTCGAATCCACAGGGACTTATGATTCTTCTAGGAAAAATAAATAACTTAAACCGATTAAACCCTAACCTAGTTGACAAAAGTTGTGATTGATTTTTTAAACTAAAAGTAAAAAGTAAAAACAATAAACTAAATTATCAAAGACGAGAAAATTAAAGCTTCTTTTTAACCAAAGGAGAAAATACTAAGGTTTCGGAATCCACACCCATTAACTCGTATCATTATATATTCATAATCACTAACTTTACCCAAAATTTCTTCATGATAATCTGAAAGCTAATTCTGTTACCATGGAAAATATCATCGTGAAAATTCATCAAAAAGTCTAATGTTTGTTCCTCTCCGCTCGCAAGTATAAAACCGAATCATTAATTGTATCCGCTTTTAACAAATCACAAGAAATATCCAGTTTTATAGTTAACAATGAAAATCCAGCGTTCAATGTTAAAGACAATTCCAAATCATGAGAAAAACATGATTGAACTCATATCCAAAATTTATCCCTAACAGTTGATTTGGAGTAAGAACAATTTAATCAAAATCAAACCAAATAATCGGGTAAAATCAAATCTCATGAACATATAAACAATAGTCATTAATAGGGCTTCATCCTCAACCCTAGTTGAAAAGTTTAGCCGCTCATGGAATCAAAACACATAAACAAATAAAGATAAAACTCCATTGAACAAAGCTTACAAAAAGAGAACAAATAATTCTTTCTCCATCTTCTTCTTCTCTGCGCCAAGATGCTGCTGCTGCGTGTAGTGTGCCAAGTTGTGCCGAGTTGGTGCAATGAAAAGGTCCTCTTCTGGGGTGTGGGAAGTCCTCCTTTTATACATGTCAAGAATTCTTATGCAAAAAGATCTCTTCCCTATTTAAATCCCATATTTAAAGAAATAAAGTAGATTTCCTAATTCCCTTCTAGTTTGCCTTGGCCTCCCCTTCTTCTGAAGTCCAATTCCCATTAGTGCATCAAAAGGAACGGGTAAGGTGGATCCACTTTTAAAAGATATGGCTGAACTTTGATTCAACGTGAAATTTATTTCCTTTCTTCTAGCCAACTTCCATTCAGAATGGGACACGATCCGTCACTTATCTGCAATTCCAGATTGACTTTGGACGCTTTTAATTTACCGAAAATACCTCTAATTATCATCTTTTCCTGCGCAAATAATAATCCAATATAAGTGATGAAAGATATAATAACCATAGGCAATTATGCGCATTTTGGGACTAACAAGATGTGACATGGGACTTCCATGTGTCAATAATTTGTGCTCATCAAGTACAAACTAGATAGTGTAATGAGCTAGGTACAAAAGAGAGAGAGAGAGAGAGAGAGAGAGAGAGGTCTATTTATACAAAAATACATTCTCTCTCCTCCAAAATATCTAGATTACAGCCAAAAATGGAAAGTTACTACTTATGGAAAATTAAAATCTGCTAAAAAGTATGTCGGTAAGCCTTCTATATCGATACCAAAGGAACCGTATCAATACCGAGCTGCCTTGTCTTGAAGATCAAAATTCCCCGGAGGCCGCGCGCATCGATACAAGAGGAACCGTATCGATACGCAAACAATTGTATCGATACGCTGAAGCTTGGTTTTTCTTTTGTTTCGTTCCAATATCGATACACGAACAACCGTATCGATACCGAGCTCCTTTCTGGGCATATCTAGGTCTTTTTGCCCCGACTTGAAACCCGATGACTATTGGTCCTCTCCTGCTCTTCGGTTCTTCATTCTCAAGCCCCGATGGCTGAGTTCCACAATGCCTCGCCAACTCGATTACCCAAGGGTTGTCCATGGCGTCAAAACACGCCCTTTTATCGTGTTTTGCCTGAAACGCTCAACAAAATACCTACCGCGCAAAATTACTACGAACGACAAATAATCATACGATAAATGACATAAAACGGAACTAGTCGCACCAAATATCTATACTATTGGGTGCTTATCAATACACCCACAAGGTCCAAACTAGTCTAGCTTGTTCAATATCTTACAAATAATTTAGCTAAGCTGACACTAGTCCCACTAAGACCGTAGTTAAGAAATTGAAAGATAGACAAAGTTGTCATTAAATCATAAGCTAAAACAGAACAAGGAGTTGGAACAAGATTTTCCAATTATCAGATAGCGTTACATCTGACTAAGAGGTACGAGTCACCCACACAAACTCCTTCAAACACACGTACGCCTTCCATCCTGGCATCAAATTTATCCTCTAACCAAATTTTCCTTTTTTACCGGGTTTCCCTTATAAGTCTAATACACAAGTACCGTCATAAATCCCTCATAATACGTATATCATATCACAATTACCAAACATACATTCATACCAAATAAAAGTCCATACCGATATCATAACAACAGGTTACCGTAATTGAAAAGTCTATAAGGAGACAACAAAGCTGGTATCAACATTTCAAGCGATCCAAGGTGCCAAATCCAATTCAATGTTTATAGTTTCTCATCTAAATACTTCATTTTTTTTTTTGATTCCTTTCATAAACCACAAACATTCACATTCGACGTTAATAGCATGCAATCAAGGTGTAAATAACGATCTCATTTCACAATTTGAAACAAGGACACATGCTCATTGACCACTACATTTCCACCCCTTGAGTTGCAGTAAACATTATCCATTAATTGGGTCTTTGCATTACCATCCCTTGTGTTGCAGTAATCCTCACATTCCAATTCTTAACTACAGCCCCCCAAATCACACTAGTCTAGCAGCTTCACTATTAGACATTTTCTCAAATCAATACATAACAAAGCACGCCAACAAAACTAATTCATGGAGCAAACACACATAAATAATGTAGAGGCCCGTGTTTAATTTCAATAATTTTAATGTTAGAATAAAATTAGAATATTGAGGTAAAGAGAAAGTGTGATTTGAATATGTGATTTGGGTTGAATGTGATAGAATTTGGAAGTTTGGGGTGCAATTGTAATTGATGTGTGTGGTGGTATAAATAGGTGAGAGAGAGTGGTACAGAATCATTCTCCCACTCACGTCTCTCTCTCGGTCCTCTCTCCCTCCTGCCCGACTCTCTCCCTCTCTCTCACTCTCTCTCTCTCGAAATCAAGCCTATAAACTTGAGACCCACGAAGATTAACCTTCATTCCACCTTCCACACGCGATCTTGAGCTCGTATTTTGTTGGGTTTAGCTCGGAGAGGAGTATTCGGTTGATTCAAGATTTTTGGAGCTAGGGCTTGCTTGATTGAGCTTGGGTTTCGTTCTTCGACTTTAAGGTAGGGATTTCTCACTTCTATTGCGTGTTAATGTGTTGATTTGGAATTTGAATTGTGTCTTAAAACGTTCGTTTTGTTGTTGGACTTGTTCTTGTGAAATTTGAAAATCGTGCACTAAAAACCCAGGTCCTACCGGTAGGAGTTTTGGCCCTACCAATAGAAACGCTATCCAGTAGTGTTATTTTGTGAAATTCTGGTCTCCTACCGGTAGGAGATTGTGTTCTACCGGTAGGAAATGAAAAATCTGCATTTTGGTAAAACTTCGGAAGGGCATAACTTTTTCATCCGAACTCCGTTTTGGACAAATTTTATATCGAAATTGATGAACGAAAGGTCTACTTTCCAATGGTGGTGGTCTCGTAGCCTAATTCCAAGCTGATAAGATTTGATAGCCAAAATAAGATGAATATGTTTGTATACATTGGGTAATCCCTTTCCTTAGAATCATTTGGGTGAGACATGGACGTTCTTAGGTTCTCCTGAGTACTTAAATGAATGGTTTGATGAGGCTAGTGGTATACTCAAGGCTTTGTAGTGGTCATTGGGTTCCATATGAGTCTTTGACACCGAAACGAGGGTTTAGAGAACACAAGGAATATTGGTGGGCGAAAGTTGTATGTGTTGACATGCGATGTGAAAAACGAACACATAGGACACTCCTTTAAGTTAAACAACGCTAGGTGTGGACACATGATACACTCTCCTCATGTTCAATGTGTGGCACATCTCTCGTGTAGCTTATACGATTTAGAGAGTTGTAGGGGAAAACTTATGAACTATTGTAAGCGATTACATTTGATATGCGGTAGGTGAATGCTTATATGAAAAATTAATGGTGTAATGATGGTGAGTTGACTGAAGTGGAATTATCCCTATCGCTGCTGCTGCTACTACTACTACTACTACTACTACTACTACTATGTGAATAAGCTTTCATTGTGATGTCACTATATGTGATTGAGATGAATAACTAAATTGTAAAGTGTATCAGAGAAATTGTGGTATGATGACTTATGATGTGTGACCTAAATTAGCTCCATTAGTGAGGGAGGTACTAATAGGGAGTAACGGGACTCCGTAAATGGCCCGGCAGGAGCAAATGCTCATAATATATTCAGGACCTACCAACGGGTAAGGTGTCTGGTAGGGGGTTTCGGGATTCCTTAAATGGTCTGGCAGGAGCTTTTGCTTATGACACAGAACGATAAGGAAATTGTGACATGATGTGAATGAAAAGGGGGTATCATGGTGAAAGTATGAGTGGTATTAAAGACATTTGCATTGCGATTCTTTGATTACGATAAATTCATAAGTCAAGATATCGGATTGGTGATTTAAAATAAGATGAGGGGCAATGTTACTCATGACAAAATCATTTAGATAGTAAGTTCTCGTGGTCAAACTAGAGTCTTGGTGTGTAGTCATGGTACTTCATTTGTGTCATCGACTTTGGGGCGTTTACTAGTCGAGTTTTCTTTCTCTTTGAGATACCGTACCTTGCTTCTATTATACATTCTACCTGTCATCCCATTTGCATATAATGGTTGTGTAGCTCAACCTATCATTTTTCAAGTGAGATCCTAGAGTAGTAGCATGGAGTGAAGTGCATGCATTCTAGTGCATATTTTCGGAAGAGGTGGTAATGGAGACTCATGGATGTTTTGGTAAAACATATTTTGGGAATGTAATAGAACCATAACTCTATGTCTTTTAACGATGTAATATGTCCAAACTCTTGGAGTTGGATCTGTAATTTAATGACTAGGGCAAGATGAACTCTTTTGGGATATTATGTAAGATAATGTGAGCAGTTTTATTTATGAAAAGCTATCTTTATTTATGTTGAAAATTGAGGGCGTGACAAATAATCTCATCTTTACAATTTTAATAAGGACACAAAATTTCACATAGGAAATCAACCTTTATTTCACATCTTTTTTTACCACCTAATAGATCTCCTTCGTGATGTCCCCACGCATTAATGGTCTAACTTACAAGTACCTATAAAGACCCTTAACTATATAGCACTCATCAATACTTATCAACCATAAGTTCTTGCCAAGTAATTTTACCAAAGTCCATTCGTTGTACTACAAGTGTCAAATAAGCATTCTACCACTCAATGTCACATCACGACATCAATTAACTTATACATCACGTCAACAATTCACTTGTCGAGTTATCGTCAAAAGTATAATCCATTTAATCTATTTTCTATTCCAATTGCTTCATTAGATATCTAAATCTTCATTTCATAAAATAGTCCTCATTTATGTTACACATGACTTTTATATAATATGGTTATCCCCATTTCTAAGTTTTATCTAACCATCGACCATCTCACATTACCTATCTCCTATAACATTCCTTCAATCATAATGGCATACCACTGCCTCTCCAAGTATCAAGAATACATATACTAATTCATATGGGCGATAATAACCTTAATGCTTCATAGGTGTCCTTTTTTAAATCCTTTATGATAATAATTAGACACATTCTGACATTCCGAACATGACTCATACATTCCGGCTAACCCAAATCATTCACTCTTAGTCAAGGTTACCCACTCTAATAGTCACTATAACTCAACCCATTGGAGAACTCTACCTTCTATTGCAATAGCAACCTCCCTTATACTGATTTATTTAAAAACTCCCACAACGGATGATCACCATCCACCAATTATACCCTCTTGTCTTTCTACAGAGCGAAAAGAAAAGTGACGTCTCATCTTTCAAACACAAATCACATAAAGGTGACGTGGGACCATTTCACATTCCTCTACCTGAATTTTTTTTTTTGTTTATATAGTTATTACACATTCCCTTCACATAAATAAATGAGCTATCCAACACTATGACTTAACCACACTTAGTCTAATAACTTAAGGAGAAGAGATACATTTGGAGGTCTCAAGACTGCACAAAGCGTTCAACCGTCAATAATACTACAGCCCTAATTGCCTATATAAAAGGGTGAACAGGTAAGACTTACGGTGCACCTATCCACTCTCTAGGTGTAGTCAATCATAACAACCAGCTAGACTTAACTCCAAGTCTCCTCTCATTTAGTCTTACAAACTCTAGTACACTCATTGACCTTACAAGATTCACAACTTGGGCCCAGATCACTTGTCATATCACCATAATGACTCACCTTATGCCTCGGTCTAGATTCAACAGCGCACAACACCTAGGGTTGCCGGTTCACTCTCATGTAAGTAAGATCATATAAGCATATACTCCACTTAGCAAGAAGCACGTAAGCATGCATGTGTCAGGCAAACAGACACATAAGCGCATTACTTACAAAAGACAAGCATCAGTCAAACATTCAACTGGACATAAAATAGAGACCGAATCCTTACCTTTCAAGGTTCAAGACTGGAGATGTTCACAGGCTCTTCGTTATCACAAAGTAATTTATTCCACTATTGTTCCGATTTCATGAAGATAAACAGACAAGTGATCTTAATAGCATCTCCTGTTTTCCCATAATCCACCAATCTATCCATTAACTTTGGTTTAGATCCTAGTAAGCACTAGGCCCCTCGAACACTAACACTCTTTTCAAAACCAAACACCTACTTAAACAAAACCTTCGGAGTAACTAATCTAAAAGAAAAATAGTTGAATTCCTTTAACTCAGAGACGTAACACTTTACACCCTATCATGATATTGTGTCAAACTTTAGAAAGTCACTATCGACAACTCATTTCCCCAACTTATTTGAAAACCAAACAGTTTTTCACTAAGATTGGATAACACACATCTTTAAAAATATAGAGACACTTTCATAATGAACTCATTAGACAGCACGAGGTCATTAAACATGCATAATTGTTATAATGTTACTCTTTGTTCTTTTGCAACTTGAATTTACATATTAAGTATTCCCATATACGAAAGCATGAAATCAACAAGCAAGTACAATTTTTGACTACGACATCGCATGATCTATCTAAATTCAGTTTTATAAAAAAATGTAAATCTTTCCATTGTTTATCTTGTTTAAAGAGCATCTCTTCTAGATGTTCAATCATGAAGTCATGATGGCCAGTCGTACTTCAAGTTGAATATCCGGAATTAGATTCTCAAAATCTTAGAAAAATGAGTTCCACAATGATTATAAACATCCACCTTTAGTAATCAAAACATCTCTTAACATAAACATATTAAACAACTCTAGATTCAAGCTCCATCACTCAAGATAACACAAATAGGCACCCAGTGTATTTAGCATACGACAAAGATAAACACACAGAATACTTACAATAATGTAACAACCACAAGGTCTAATCACCTAACATCAACCACATTAAGACCTAACTTTCTACGAACACACGTATTCGCAGAACAAGTAATTTCAAGCCATCACAAGTGTTAAAGAAAGGGAGTAATCAACGGCAACCAAAGCACCTACAAGGTCAAGCCTCCAACTCCTAACACAGATTGACAACAACACGTCATTCTGTTCAAATGTAAGTGCAATGTCACTTAGTATAATGAACGTCGATCACACGAGCACATATGATTTATGCAGAAAGTTGTGATATTTTGAACCCATGAGACTAAATGTCTCCCCACGGTCTCAAAGTATTCAAACCTAGATGCTCTGATACCAATTTGTCACGCCCTCGATTTTGAACATAAATAAATAATCGATTTCAATAAAAGATTCTCGCATAAGATAAATAATACCCAAAAGAGTTCCCACCTGTTTAACTTTACAAACAAGTCCCCAAGTTTAAAAATATACAACATTGGCACTCTAGCCCCAAATAAGTTCAAGTACAAGTACAAATATTTTCTAAAATTACAAATGGTTTAGTCAAAAAGAATTCCAAAGTAATTAGTTACAAACTCATCCTTAACAAAAGAAATTCATTACAAAGTTGAAGAAGTAACTAAACAATGTTTGCTTTCCAAAAGTCTTCCATATCCAAGCACATGGTGCATGCATGCTATTGTCCGGCATTTGAACCTGAAAAGAATGATAGGTTGAGCTACACTAGCCTAGTAGGAAAATCTTTACCAATTGTAGGTACAAATATGGTGACAAGTGCAAAGGGAAGGATATAAAGGAATATAGTTCATTCAAAGGGTTGCAATCAACTCATAAGTGCGTCAACGTTCACTACGATCATTCTAAGACTTGCCATTATCATAATTAGCCACATAGTTCACAAGACTCATGCAACTCTAAAGTTTCTGACACGACTCACTATCCCAAATCTTCACTGTCTATATTTTCACCCCTTGCGTTACAGTATAACACCATGAGGATTGCCATATTACCACCCCTTGCGTTACGAGGAACTCTAACTACTTGGATCACCGTATTACCACCCCCTTGCGTTACGAGACTCTCTATTCCAACTTCCGACTCACACAACTACTTCCTTAATATGCAAACCAAGACCTTCTCATGATCACAATCATATGTGAAACATCATACGATATGCCAACATCACAACAAATGGGCCACAAACATTCACAAGTAACCAATAATCAATAAGATGCATTTCACTAAAGTTTTAACCAAGTAATTCCCTATTTGTTTCTCACTAACGAAAGGCCAACAGGTCAAGAATAACATCTACTAATCATAGGAAGTCATAACAATAAAATGAGAATCTTAGGAGTAACCAGCGGATATTGGCAGGCTGACACACTCCCACTCCAATGGTTATAACTTTATGTGTACTCAGAGTTGTAAAGTGATTCTGGTGGCAATGCAAAGCTAACTTCAAGAACTTCGAATCGATATAAAGTTTGTATGAATCAAACATCGGACGAGGAAGTTATGACCATTTGAAATTTGGCTGAAACCTAAAAGACGAGTAGAGTTTCCAGAGAGGGGAGGGATCGATCCCTAGTCTCATGGGGATCGATCCCCAAGGTGCAAAATATCCAGATTTGAAAGAGGGATCGATCCCATTTTGGGCGATTTCTGCAGATTTTGACAGACTTTCAGGAGAGCAAAGGAGGACGATCAAGGTTCAATTACCACACCAAATTAATGTAAAAACACATAAAAGAGATAAAGAAGTTCCTACCTCGCGACGATAACCAATATCCAAGCGATTTGAATAAGCCCTAGCCTCCATAAACTTCAAAGCTTCGCTCCAAGCTTGACCCAAGGAACTTCGAGCCCAAAAACACGATTAGAAGGCCGAAGGGAGGTTAATCTTTGATGGTTTTGTGAGATGGAGTGAGGTTTTGAGTGAGAGGGGTTTTGAGTGAGAGGCGGAGAGGGAAAGAGATTTCGGATGAGAGAGAGAGAGAGAGAGAGAGAGAGAGAGAGAGAGAGAGAGAGAGAGAGAGAGAGAGAGGAAGATAAGGAGACATAATTATCCCTTATACGCACACACCCACTATATATACTCCTATATCCTTTAATCACACACACACTCCTTCAATCTTCTATTCTCTCACTTCAATCCTTAATTCTAATAACCACCATTTAAATCCTATTTTCCACATTAGGCATTTAATAAACATTTCAATAATTAAAATTATCCGGGTCTCTACAATAATCATAGCATTCGATTTCTTGTTAATTATTTATCCTGGTGTGAAGAAGAACATCGACTTGGCCATCGATCCTTCGTCTGATACATCAATCCAGAAGGATCCCTCGGCCGTGACATCCATTCACCGGTCGCGGGATCCATTCCTTGGGACAACCTATTTTTTATCTTGATGCATGTTTCAATTGCTGTTCTCGCTCACCTTATTAATTGTTAAAGGCTAAAAAACAGATTACGTGTTTAGAATTAAATAAAGTAGGTATATACCATATGTCAAACAATTATGGGCCAGTCTTATGGCTCGGCAAAAAGAGGTGCCTAACACCTTCCCCTTATTGTACTCTTGGCTCTTGTACCCGGAATCTCTATCTGTTTTTCCTAGTTTTTATAAACTAGGTGGCGACTTTGTTTTAATGATAATTGTTATCGTGTGGCGATGTTCCTAGCCATGGGAATATCCACGATCTTGGTTTATGAAGTGGAACCAAACAAACATGATCAATCTGTATGGCAATATCCAATTTGGGAGGTGTCTACAAGTTAGCATCTAAGTCATCTGCTTTTCCGTTTCTAACTCATTTCCTCTATAGCCATTTTCAGCTCAACCAGCTCAGT
This sequence comes from Rhododendron vialii, assembly GCF_030253575.1. Classification (NCBI taxonomy): domain Eukaryota; kingdom Viridiplantae; phylum Streptophyta; class Magnoliopsida; order Ericales; family Ericaceae; genus Rhododendron; species Rhododendron vialii. The sequence goes on from NC_080567.1 coordinate 4,273,262, forward strand.
TTGCCCAGCCATTTGAGGTGATCGAAGAAGGTGGTATGGATTTATGTAGGATGGGTGGCCCAGCATTGACAGTAAAGCAAAAAATGGACTTAGAATGTGCCCATGTTGTGTTTGTTTGAAAAAGAAAGATGGTTGTGCATATGTCGTCGATGCCTTCCTAAGACTCTGCCCCTAGACTTGAATCCGATCTCGGTCTCACTCAAGACATTGCACATGAGTTTTGCAACAATCACGGGTAGGTCGTTGTCAGGCAGGTTAAATTTCATCGGTTCGGAATCAGAGTCAATCTCCTTATCTAAGACCCTCTGAGGCAGAGCAATAAGATTGTTGCAATCCCAATACTAACATTCTTGAGGTTAGACCGGGCTGGAGGGAGCCATTTGGGCACGGCGAACACTAAAGGTATCTCAACTCCGTGGATTTAAGGTCTTTTAGACCGACCTTAGAGACCTACTGTGATCTAAGTCTCACTTAAGGCGCTTGCACTAAAGATTTTCCAACAATTCGGGTACATCATTGTCAAGGAGGTTAAATTCCTCTCTTTCGGTAATCAGAGCCTATCTCCTTATCTATGTCCATCCGAGACAAAGAAATACGATTGCTGGAATTCAGATACAGATGCGCTTAAGGCTAGACTAGATCAGAGGGAGCCATTCGGGCACGACGAACACTAGATGTATCTCAAACTCCATGGATTTAAGGTCTCCTAGACCATCCTTAGAGACCTACCGTGATCCAAGTCTCACTTAAGGCGCTTGCACTGATGATTTTTTGACAATCCGGGTAGATCATTGTCAGGCAGGTTAAATTCCATCTGTTGAGAATCAAAGCCAATCTCCTTATCTAAGACCATCCGAGGCAAAGCAATACGATTGCCAAAATATCGAAGTGCTTAGGGCTTGACTAGATCAGAGGGAGCCGTTCGGGCACAGCTAACACCAAAGATATCTCAACTTCCACGGATTTAAGGTCTCCTAGACCGTGACTCAAGGAATGACAACCTACGAAGGATTGCATTAGTCCTCAGGGATTCTTTTGAGTGCGCATCCTTTGAATGACAAAACTTAGGAGATATCAAGACAAATTAAGTCCTTGACATTTTTCATTCGAAGTTTCTATTTTGATTTCAAAAATTGTTCAGTGTAGATGACATGATACTGAAACCAGGGCGGCGTAAGTGACATGGTGTCATTAGCCTAAGCGGTGTAAGTGACTTGGCACTATAACCTGGGTGGTATGGGTATCACGACATTGTAGTCTAATTGTTTCATTAATCTACATTGAATCCTTGATTGAAAAATGTATTGAAGGGTTAATGAATTTTGACATCCCCAAAACCTCATCATTCCAAGGACTAATTAATTTCAACAACGTGCCTTTAAAAAGGAATGACTCTTCATCGGTCCAGGCAATCCTAAACAAGTTGCGCGAGCGAGTCTAGGAGTTCTATACGCGACACGAAAGCATGAGATGCAAGGTGCGATGCGCGAGCGGGATATGTTACATAAGATTACAGTCTTTCGAAGGTTGCCTCATTCCTCAGAATTTCTGTCACACCCTCGATTTTCAACATAAATAAATAATCTATTTCGATAAAAGATCCTCGCATAACAATAATAATACCCAAAAGAGTTTCCCACCTGTTTAACTTTACAAGTCCCCAAGTTTATAGAGTTTACAACATTGGCACTCCAGCCCAAATTAAGCTTAAGTACAAGTATGAACAAGTTATAAAGTTACAAGTTGTTTAGTCAAAAAAAGTTCTTGAAAGAATAGTTACAAACCCATCTTTATCAAAAGAAAGTCAATTACAAAGATGATTAAGTAACTAATAAAGTTAGCTTCCAAAGAAAGCCTTCACATCCAAGCACAAGATGCATGCAATCTATTGTCTGATGTTTGAACCTGAAAATGAAGATTGGGTTGAGCTACACTAGCCTAATAGGAATATCTTTACCAATTCTATATGAAAACATGGTGATAAATGCAAAAGATGAAGACATGAAGGTATGGTTCAATCAATGGATAGCAATCAACTCAAAGGGATGCCAATCATTCACAATAATTGTTCTAAAACATGTCACTATCATCAATTGGCCACATTGTTCATAATACTCACGCGACTCTAGTAGTTCCGACATGACTCGCTATCACCAATCTCCACCATCGGTATTTCCACCCTTTGGGATACTGTATGACACTACTAGGGTTACTGTATTACCACCCCTTGCATTACAAAGAACCCTAACAACTTGGATCACCGTATTACCACCCCTTGCATTACAAGATCCACTCGAGTCTCCGTATTACCACCCCTTGCATTACGAGACTCCCTAAATCAACTTTCGACCCAAACAACTACTTTCTCATACAATATGCAAATTAAGATTCTCCCATGATAACATTCATATATGAAACATCATACAATATGCCAACGTTATCACAAATACGCCATAAACATTCACAAGTACCAACAATCAATAGAATGCATTCAAACAAAGTTTTAACCAAGTAATTCCCTATTTGTTCCTCACTAACGGAATGCCAATGAGTCAAGAATAACATCCATTAATCATAGAAAGTCATAACAACAGAACGAGAATCTTAGGGGTAGTTAGCGGATGATGGCAGATTGACACACCCCCACTAAAATGGTCATAAATTTCTATGTACTAAGATTATTAAGACGATTCTAATGGAAATGAAAAGCTGACTTCAAGACCTTCGAATCGATATAAAGTTTGCATGAATCGAACATTGGACAAGAAAGTTATGACCTTTTGAAGTTGGGCTGAAACCCAAAAGACGAGCAGAGTTTCCAGAGAGGGGAGGGATCGATCCTTCCTCTCATGGGGATCGATCCCCTAGGTGAAAAATCTAGTTTTAAGTTAAGGGATCAAACCCCCATGCTTGGGGGATCGATCCCTGGGCGATTTCTGCACTTTTTTTTGCAGCTTTCCAGAGAACGAAAAGGGACGATCAATGTTCGATTTTCACATCAAATCAACATATAAACACATAAAAGAGGTGAAGAAGTCCCTACCTCACGATGAAAACCAAGATCTACGAGATTTGAGCAAGCCCTAGCTTCCTTGAACTTCAAAACTTCGATTCAAGCTTGACCCAAGGAATTTCAAGCTTAAGAACGTGAATGGGAGGGCAGAGGGAGGTTGATTCTTGAAGTTCTTGAGAGATGGAGTGGAGTTTTGAGTGAGGAGAAGAGAGAGAGATATAGTCGGCTAGAGAGAGAGATGAAAATAATCTCCTACAATACACACACCCACCTTACATACTCTTATATTTTTTTTATCACACTCACACTCCCTCAAGATTCTATTCTTTCACTTCACTCCTCAATTCAAATAATCACCCAATAAACCGTATTTTTCCAATTAGGCATTTAATAAGCATTTTCAATAATAAGATTTTTCGGGTCTCTATAGTCTATCCTCCTTAAAGAAATTTCGTCCTGAAATTTACAACTCAAGTCAATCAAGACCATGCATCAAGAAATTCATGTTCATGCCACAACATATATAACTAAACAAATTAAGAATCATAGGGTTGAAACCTATAACTCACATTGATCAATTAGGAAAAAGATGTGGATGTTTTTCTCTAACTTCGTCCTCCCTTTCCCACGTCGATTCTTCCTTTCCAAGATTATTCCATAGAACTCGCACTAACAGAATGGTTTTACCCCTCAAAACTTCCTTGCTTGAATCTAGGATACGTATCGGCTCCTCTCCGTAAGATGCATCGGCTTCCAATTCTAATTCGACCACTCTAGAATTTGTGACGGATCTGGCTCATACTTCCGCAACATTGATACATGGAATACATTTTGAACACCCGATAGCCTCGATCTGTGGCAATGCCAATCGATATGCTACTTCCCCGATCTTCTTGATAATATCGAACGGTCCGATAAAACACGGTGAAAGCTTGCCCCTTTGCGCAAAACGAGATAATACCTGATGTAGTGATATCTTAAGGAACACGTGGTCGCACACTTCAAACAATAATGGTCAATGACGATAGTCGGCATAACTCTTTTGCCTATTTTGCGCGGTTAGTAATCATTGACGAATCACTTTGACTTGCTCAGTGGTTCTCCTTTGTGGCTCAAGAAGACGTTGACGAATCACTCTCATATTCTCAGAAGTTTCTTGGATCAATTCTAGCCCAACCAACGTAGCTTCGTCCAACTCGGTCCAACAAATGGGTGATCGACACGGCCTCCCATACAAAGCTTCATACGGTGCCATCTCAATACTAGATTGGTAACTATTGTTGTACGTGAACTTGACTAACGGTAGGTGATCCTCCCAATTACCCCAAAAATCCATAACACAAGCCCGAATCATATCTTCTAAAAGATCATTCTCTCAGATTGCCCATCCAGTTGAGGGTGGTACGCGGTGCTAAATAATAAGTTGGTGCCAAGAGCGGCCTGCAGACTCTGCCAAAAGCACGCGGTAAACTTTGGATCTCAATCTGACACGATAGAAACTGGAATTCCATGAAGACAGATAATCTCTTAGATGTATAAATGACTAAGTGTATCAATCGAATCTGTAACCTGAATCGGTAAGAAATGTGCAAACTCGGTCAATCGATCGACTATCACCCAAATGGCATCATGCCCCCTCGGCGATCTCGGTAAACCAGTAATGAAATCCATAGTCACGTTCTCCCACTTCCACTCGGCCACTGGTAACGGTTGCAACTCCCCTGCAGGTCGTTGATGTTTGGCTTTCACTTGTTGGCATGAAAGGCACTTGGACACGAAAATAACAACGTCTCTCTTCATTCCCGGCCACCAAAACTGTCTACGGAAGTCGTGATACATTTTCGTTCCCCCCGGATGCACGGCTAACGGTGAATGGTGAAATTCCCTCAAAATTTCCTCCCAACACGAAATGGGTACGAACAATTTTCCTTGGTATCGCAAACTTTGATCGGCATGAATCATCCACCCTTCTCAAGCATTTTCGCTAAGAAACTTGGTGCGAAATTCCCCCGCTTCTTCATCTTGCTGTTGAACCTCAATTACTCGAGACGGCAAGGTTTATTAAATGGTCAAGTTGCACAAAGTGACCCCATCTTGAACCTCCTCAAAATGCAATGCATAGGAGCCTAAGTCGTTCATCGTTTTCCACTCATGGATGGCTAAACTCGCAAGTTGTGTTGATTTTCTACTTAATGCATCCGCTACCACATTCGCCTTACCTGGATGATATTGCAACTCAAAATCGTAGTCTTCTAAGTGTTCCATCAAACGGCGTTGACATAGATTGAGTTCTTTTTGTGAAAACAAGTACTTTAGACTCTTGTGATCAGAAAAGACTTCGAACCTCTCACCGTAAATGTAATGACGCCAACTCTTTAATGCAAAAACGACGGCTGCAAGTTTCAAGTCATGGGTAAGGTAGTTCCGCTCGTGAGTTTTCAATTGCCGCTATCAATACGCTGCCACTTGCCCCAATTGCATCAATACGCACCCCAATCCCTCTTTCGAACAGTCACAATACATAGAATAACCGACTCCTCGTTCGGGCACAACCAAAATCGGTGCGATAGTCAACCTTCTCTTCAATTCCTCAAAGGCCTTCTCACACGCGTCATTCCAAACAAAGCGAGTTCCCTTACGAGACGATTTAGTCATCGGAGCTGCTAGGCGAGAGAAATCAAGGATGAAACAACGGTAGTACCCGGCCAAGCCCAAAAAACTACGAATCTCGAATACATTCTTCGGTCGTTGCCAATTCATTACGGACTCTATCTTTCCCGGATCAACAGACACCCCATCATTCGATACAACGTGACCCAAAAACTTGACTTCGGACAACCAAAATTCACACTTGCTAAGCTTGGCATATAAATGGTGTTCCCTCAATAGCTCAAAAACGATAAAAATGTGAGATTGGTGCTCCTCCTCCGAAGGCGAGTAGATAAGGATATCGTCCACAAAGACAACTACAAAGCGATCAAGATAGGCACGAAAGATGCGATTCATTAAATCCATGAAAGTTGCCGGTGCATTTGTTAGTCCAAAGGGCATAACAACAAATTCGTAGTGGCCATAACGAGTACAAAAAGCGGTTTTAGGAATATCTTCTCTCCGAACTCTCAACAAGTAATAACCGGACCTCAAGTCAATCTTAGAGAAACAAGTTGCGCCTCGAAGCTGGTCAAACAAATTGTCGATTCTAGGCATTGGATACTTGTTCTTAATGGTGACACGGTTCAACTTATGATAGTCGATACATAGACGAAGCAACCCATCCTTCTTTTGAGCAAATAAGGCCGGTGCTCCCCACGGTGATGTACTTGGGCGAATAAATCCCAAATCTTCCAACTCTTGCAACTGAGTCTGCAATTCTCTTAACTCGGTAGACATGAAGTGATAAGGAGGTACGGAAATGGAAGCGGTACCAGGAAGTAAATCAATAGAAAATTTGATTTTTCCCTCGAGTGGTAAACTAGGTAACTCCTTCGAAAATACATTCGGAAAGTCACAAACGACAAGAGATAACTCCTCATGCGTAGATACATCCTCATCTAAGGACAAACTTGCTAATAAAGCATACACCGATTCTTGCTCTCGAGACCCACACAAATATGGTTCTAACGGTTCCCGACGCTCCCCAAATAACTCGAGACAAGCACCCACAAGCGGACAAATTCGAACCCAACGCTTGAAGCAATCTATGGTAGAGTGAAACGTGGATAACCAATCCATTCCCAAAATGAGGCCGAACCCCGACATATTCAATACGATGAAATCAAAGGTAAAACGATGATCTTGGATGATAAGCTCACAATCCCGGCAAATACGATCTAACGGTGACCTACCTCCTATAGGTGTCTCAACGAACAATGGAGGACTAACATTCTCAATTTCCAATTCCAAAGCATAAGCAAAAGATGTAGCAATGAATGAAAGTGATGCTCAAGAATCAAATAGTACTCTAGCAAAGAAGTTAAATAGTAGAAATGTACCTCTCACAACTGAAGTTTCCGAGGCCTGAGAAGTAACAGGAGGTGCTGGAGGCGGAATAGTAGAAGTGATAGCAAAAGCCCTTCCTTGCGTAGTCTAACTCTAAACATGTCCACCCCGATGACTGGAACCCTGAGTAGGCATGGATGAACTCGTTCCTCTCTCAATCTGAGATCCTTGAGCCGACGTAGTTTGACGGAAGTGAGGCTACTACTGCTTTTGATTACCCTGAAATGTTTGCCGACTAGAACCCTTCCCACAAGTAAAGCATGTGTTCAAAAGTTGCAGACACTGGGCACGAATGTGCCCTGCCTGACCATACTCATGGCATACGATCGGAGGTCTATTGGAAACTCCCCGAGTCTCGAACAAAGAAGAATGTGGAGGCCTAAAGTTTGACAGACCCTGCGAAGTCGACATTTGATCTCATTGTCTCTTCCTCCCTTAACTACCGAAACTTCCCGATGAAGAACTCATACCCCCCATTGGTTTTCTCGGTTCCCAAACCTTAGGATTTTTGGGTGCCTCCTTCGGTTTCTCGATGCTCCTCGCACACTCAACGACTTCGAAAAACTTTCCTTTGCGTCGTGCCAAAACAAACTTCTTCACGGTGTCAGGCAAGCCCATTTTGAACTGTCTACACTTCTTTTCTTCAATAGCCACTAACTCCAGCGCGAAACGGGACAAGGATTGAAACTTTAAGGCATACTCCGATACGGCCATATCCCCTTGCTCTAGCTTTTCAAACTTGTCTCTCCATTGATCACGACTCATTTCCGGAAAATATTGCTCCTCGAAGAGCATCTCAAACTCGGCCCAAGTAAAGTTCTCCACATCTAGCTCATTTGCTTGAGCTGCGGTCCTTGCTGCTCTCCTTGCGTCCTTTCTCAATTCCAAAACTGACTCCCACCACTCATTCACCTCTCTGGTAAGTTGGACGGCCACAATATTGACTCGCAAGTCATCCTCCATGATCTTAAGAGCCCTAAAGAGTTTTCGGATCTGAGCTAGCCAATGATCGGCCACAAGAGGGTCATTGCTCGACCCATCAAATGTTGGTGGATTCCTACAGCTAAACTCTATCATTGCCGATAACGCACGACTATCCGCATTTTCCCTAGGAGCTGGGTTTAGAAGGTTTGCAGTCGCAACAAAATCCCTAGTGAAAGGATTTTGAACTACCGGTACTTCCTCGCCCTAACCATGTCCAGCCCCATCCCTTGGATTCCTATTTGAATTTTCCCCATGTTGGCTAACCTCATCCTCAACCGGCGCCTCTCGGCTACGACCACAGCCACCCCAACTTTCGACCTCACCTGCTCTAGCATGCGTTCTCGGAGGCATCTTACTACAAGTTACATAAGAAAAGAAAGGTTCATCAATAACGACGTCAATTTATGAAGTCAAAGCCCCGAACTATCCCAACACTGGTCAAAGCAACTTTACGCCACTCTACTATATTGAAATGTAAAGCCACATAAGCCAAGTGATGTCAATACACACAAGCACACATATGTTATGCAAAAGGCTTGACTTTTTGAACCCATAAGACTTGAAGTCTCCCCACGGTCTCAAAATATTCAAACCTAGACGCTCTCATACCAATTTGGCATGCCCATGATTTTCAATAGAAATAAATAATACATTTCGATAAAAGATCCTCACATAACAATAATAATACCCAAAGAGTTTCCCACATGTTTAACTTTACAAACAAGTCCCCAAGTTTAAAGAGTTTACAACATTGGCACTCCAGCCCAAATTAAGCTTAAATACAAGTACAAACAAGTTATAAAGTTACAAGTTGTTTAGTCAAAAGAAGTTCTTGAAAGAATAGTTACAAACCCATCTTTATCAAAAGAAAGTCAATTCCAAAGATGATTAAGTAACTAATAAAGTTAGCTTCCAAAGAAAGTCTTCACATCCAAGCACAAGAAGCATGCAATCTATTGTCTAACGTTTGAACCTGAAAAGGAAGATTGGGTTGAGCTACACTAGCTCAGTAGGAATATCTTTACCAATTCTATATGAAAACATGGTGATCAGTGCAAAAGATGAAGACATGAATGTATGGTTCAATCAATGGATAGCAATCAACTTAAAGGGATGGCAATCATTCACCACAATCATTCTAAAACATGTCACTATCATCAATTGGCCACATTGTTCATAATACTCACGCGACTCTAGTAGTTTCGACATGACTTGCTATCACCAATCTCCACTATCGGTATTTCCACCCCTTGCGATACCGTACGACACTACTAAGGTTACCGTATTACCACCCCTTGCATTACAGAGAACCCTAACAACTTGGATCATCGTATTACCACCCCTTGTGTTACAAGATCCACTTGAGTCTGCTTATTACCACCCCTTGCGTTACGAGATTCCCTAAACCAACTTCAGACCCAAACAACTATTTTATCATACAATATGCAACTCAAGATTCCCCCATGATCACATTCATAGATGAGATATCATACAATAGGCCAACGTTATCACAAATCCGCCATAGACATTTTCAAGTACCAACAATCAACAGAATGCATTCAAGCAAAGTTTTAACCAAGTAATTTCCCATTTGTTCCTCACTAACAGAAGGCCAATGGATCAAGAATAACATCCATTAATCATAGAAAGTCATAACGACAGAACGAGAATCTTAGGGGTAGCTAGCGGATGATGGCAGATTGATACACCCCCACTAAAATGGTCATAACTTTTTGTGTACTAAGATTTTTAAGACAATTCTAGTGGAAATGAAAAGCTGACTTCAAGACCTTCGAATCGATATAAAGTTTGCATGAATCGGACATCGGACGAGAAAGTTATGGCCGTTTGAAGTTGAGCTGAAACCCAAAAGACGAGCAGAGTTCCAGAGAGGGGAGGGATCTATCCCTCCTCTCATGGGGATCGATCCCCAAGGTGAAAAATCCAGTTTTGAGTTGAGGGATCGATCCTTCATGCTTGGGGGATCGATCCCTGGGTGATTTCTGCACTTTTTTTTTTACAGCTTTCTAGAAAACAAAGAGGGACGATCAAGGTTCGATTTTCACATCAAATCAACATATAAACACATAAAAGAGGTAAAGAAGTCCCTACCTCGTGATGAAAATCAAGATCTACGAGATTTGAGCAAGCTCTATCCTCCTTGAACTTCAAAACTTCAATTCAAGCTTGACCCAAGGAATTCCAAGCTCAAGAACGCGAATGGAATGTCTGAGGGAGGTTGATTCTTGAAGTTCTTGAGAGATGGAGTGGAGTTTTGAGTGAGGAGAAGAGAGAGAGAGAACGGAAGCGAGAGATGGGAGATGAAAATAATCTCCTACAATACACACACCCACCTTATATACTCTTATATCTTTTTATTACACTCACACTCCGTCCAGATTCTATTCTTTCACTTCGCTCCTCAATTCAAATAATCACCCAATAAACCATTTTTTCCAATTAGGCATTTAATAAGCATTTTCAATAATTAAGATTTTCTGGGTCTCTACGATTTCTTTTGACATTGTATCCTTTGTTGAAAAATGGCAAGGCTTGGGGGATGTCAGAACGAGCTAAGTCCTTAATTCATTCTTCTTTGAAAGTTTCAATTTTGACTTTAGGAATAACTTGGTAAGAACGTCGTGGCACCATAACCGGGGTGGTGTGAGCGATGTGGCGCTGTTAGCCAAAATGGTGTAAGTGTCACGGCGTTATCAATTGATCGTTCCCTCATTCTCCATTGGATCCTTGATTGAAAAATATATTGAACACTTAGCAAATTTTGATTTTTGCTAACACTTATCGTCTCAAGGATTAGTTCGCGCAACATGCGTCCGATGGAGCACAACTCTTCATCGGGTCTTGGCAACCTCTTTGGACCACAAGGGAAAGGACAAAAAGGTGGGGTGCGAGTCCCAGAGGACGAGGTGCGAGTGAACGCGAGTCCAAGAAGATGAGTAGACGAGCGACCTATGGATGTATGGCACAGATGGGTCCTTGTCTTAACTTCCTACGAACCTACCTTAGCTTCAAATCTCACATAGGATATGACTATACCAAGGGTTTCAACAGCCATGGGCAGGTCGTTGTTAGGCAGGTTAAATTCCATCCATTGGGAATCAGAGTCAATCTCCTTATCTAGACCATCCGAGATAGAGCAATAAGGTTGTCAGAACCTAGATATAAACACATCCTAAGGCTAGATCCAGACTAGAGGGGCCGTTCGGGCATGGCAAACACCGGAGGTATCTCAAACTCCATAGATTTTAAGTCTCCTAGACTGTACAAAGTGGTCCTTAGAGGTTGCTTTGATCCTCAGTGTTTCTTTTCACGATGTGTCCTTTATTGAAAAACAGCAAGGCGTGGGGGATGTCAGAATGAGCTAAGTCCTTAATTCATTTTTCTTTCAAAGTTTCAATTTTGACTTTAGGAACAACTTGGTAAGAATGACATGACATCATAACCAGGGCGGCGTAAGTGGCATGGCTCCATTAGCCTAAGCGGTGTAAGTGACTTGGCACTGTAACCTGGATGGTGTAAGTGTCACGGCATTATCAATTGATCGTTCCCTCATTCTCCATTGAATCCTTAATTGACAAATATATTGAAGACTTAGAGAGTTTTGATTTCCCCTCAGACTTATCGTTTCAAGGATTAGCTCAAGCAACGTGCGTCCGATGGAGCACGACTCTTCATCGGGTCTTGGCAACCTCTTTAGACCTTAAGGGAGAGAAAAAGAAGCTCTATGATGGACGTAACAGTAGAACTATACATGTGTGATGTAACATGATGATGCCATGTAACATGTAAGTAGGAAAAATGCAGCACATAAGCAAGATACATCACGTAGCCCTAAACCACGGGATCCTGTCCTAGTTTGGAAGGTTCTATGGTTATGTACATGTGCAAAAGGCCAGGTTTTGGTTTGAAAAGGGGTTCCTCAGACTCGGGATCACAGGTATGCCTCTTACTGCTGAACGTACGCTGAGCAATGGTTGATGGTAGTGTGACCCTTCTTCATTGGAGATTGTTGTGCATTTTGGGATTCCCTAACGTTTAATAGGATTGCCAAAATACGCCAGCACGGCTAGTGAACAATGCAAGTGTAAAGCAAAAGTTAAGAATATAAGCATTTTCAAAAATCCCACGAATATTTTTCAAGTTTGGCTTTCTTTAATCGATACACAAATGAACAATTGGAAAAGTCCCAGGTTGAAAAGGCAGGATGTGTGGGTCCAGTTAGAATCGCCATTTCCTTCCTCAACAAGCATAGAGCATTTGTTGTTTTTGACAGACTTTTGAGGGATTGTTCGCGAGTGTATTAAATTCAAAGCATGGATTAATTGTCCCCAGCAGAGTCGCCACTGTGGACTACCAGAGCCCAAAAGGCCTTTTCAAAGGACTCCCTGCACGCTGCTTGTTTCTTTTGGATTTATTGGAGATTGAAGAGTCGCCACCCAGGTTTTTGTAAAATGGTTTGTCACTCGAGAAACCTTGAACTCGAAAGTGATATTTGAGTTTGAAAATAAACCAAAGATCGTGGATTCGGAAGCCAAGTTACACTAAGGGAAGGCTTTTGTTCGGCATCCTTTTCGCCCGATACGAGGACCAGTCTCTACTAAATATTTGTGGGATTTGAAAAAATGCTTATATTTTAACTTTTTAAACACATAGCAAGTTGAATGTGTGATGTAGACACGTGCTAGAGTGTATAGTATGTACAAGAATGAAAGAGAACAAAAAGTTGCAGGTTATAAGTAAAATGAATGCAAACTGTCGAAAATCTGCAGAAGATAGGGGAAAACTCTTTTGTGCTAGGGAGTTAGTGCCCAGTGCAAAACACCTTCCGGGACAACTCCTTTGTGCTGGGGAGTTGGTGCCCAGTGCAAAGCAGTTGTCCAGATTAGTTTCTGAAAATATTTTATTTTTTCATCCAAACAGTAGATTAATTGGTAAAATACATGAATAATAGCTTTTTTGAGAACGTTTTGAGGTATTTCTAGATGCAAAAGAAGTAAAAAGATAATATTAAAAAGTATTGAAAATGAATAATAAGGGCTAGAAATGGACATCAAGGCCCCTAGACTTTACTGATATTGCAAAAATCAGCATGCCCTGGGAAAGATGCTCAGTGCTGGGGAGTGACTCCCCAGCACAAAGCACACGCAATCACATTCTTTTTTTGTGAAAGGCCCACAATTGCGTTAGGCTGTTCGTGGCCCTTCATTAGGTTCCTAATTTCCTCAGATGAACAGAAATTAGAAATGCAGGTAGTTTACTACCTTTTGAATGCTTGAACGAGACTTTGAGCTTCGGTTTGGAGGATTTGAGGATTGTTTAGAGTTGGTGAATGACAAAAGGGAATTATTATGGTGGAGTGTTGAGGAAATGAATATTTTTGGGATGGAAATGGGATTTTTCTCATCAAATATAAGATATTTTAGAATTTTCTTCAAGTATATATGAAGAAAACCCAAAATATATATTCTAGAGAGAGAAAGAGTGAGAGGGAGGGTGTATTGTGTATTATGGGGTGGAGTGTATGTATGTGTGTGTTGAATTGGCTCTAGGCACCTCTATTTATAGGGAAAAACTGAGGAGGAGCATTTATGTTGGCTCAGAGTCGGTTGCATGCTTAGTAGGGTCATAATTAGATTCTTGAGGCATTCAAGGCTATTAGAAATAGAAAAAGATTCCCAGCGCTGGGGAGTTGGTATCCAGCGCTGGGGAGTCTGTTGGACTATTTTGTACTGGGCAGTTGATGCTTTGCGCTGGGCACTTGATGCCTTGTGCTAGACAGTTGATGGGTTTAGGTTCTAGGGTACTCAAAAGTCATCGATCAAGCCTTCAAATTCGTGGTTCTGTCTCATATCATCATTGGAGATCTAAGATAGTTCAGGCAGTCTCAAATTGGGGTGTCTACAACACCAAAGTATCATCTTTATGTATTAATGTGAGAAACATGTATGTCAAAAAGGGATTCAAGCTTGTGCTGTGCAATGAGGTGCATAGAATCGTGATGTGCACCTCTGAGCCGTCAGATCGTGCATCCGACGGCTTGGATCTCATTTCGGCAACTAACGATCGAAAGCCGTTCATTATCAAAATGAGATTCGAGTCGTCGGATGCACGATCCGATAGCTCGGAGGTGCGTGCTGTGCTGCGCACACCATTGCACAGTACCATCCCCTAATTCGTCAAAAAGTACAGAAACTAAATTTGAGGAAGCCCATTTTCAGCTTGCACACAACAAAAAGATCAAAGTGGATGACATAATTAAGTACTTTTCCACTTCACAAAAAAAGGTAAAATACTTCATGAAAATTCACATTAAAAAAAAAGATTCACATCAGGACCAGAGGAGAATTTTTTTTTTCTTGCCTTCTTTTCTTGGATTTTGCTAGTCACGTTTTTACCTTTAGAGAGAGAGGGGGGGTAGGTAGGTACAATTTTTTTTTCTTGCTTTCTTTTCGAAAATAGTGTTCATTCAACGCCCGAATCCCAAAGAGTTTTATATATTAAAAAAATAGTTAAGAGATTAAAGTGTTCCAATTTTTAATCTGTTTGAACCGATGCGAAGATCTTATTTTCTTGATCATTTTATCCTAAAGAGTCATAATCAATTTTTGATTATAAGGCTTTTATTTTATCTTAATCTTATAACTATATTTGGTTCTACAGTTATCTTAGGGCTCTAACATAAAGGCTTTAGAATCAAAAATTAATTACGACCATTGGGGTAAAATAATCAGTTAATTAAGATATTCCCATCGGTTTAAATAGATTGAAAATTGGAACACTTAATTTTTAACTATTTTTTAAGACTTTTATATATTAAAAAAATAGTTAAAAGATTAAGTGTTCCAATTTTCAATCCGTTTGAACAGGTATAAAAATCTTATTTTCCTGATCATTTTATCCTAAAGGATCGTAATTAATTTTTGATTATAAGGCGCTCTCTCTCTCTCTCTCTCTCTCTCTCTCTCTCTCTCTCCCTCCTTTCATCTTTCGAATCCCCACCGAGGTCTACAAATCCCGTCGAAAGCAAGGCCAAGAAATATTCATTTGGGATTTTTGATTATTCCGGCGAAGCTGATTGAAGAAAGCTACGTGATAGCTAGGCCAAGAAAGCTCTTTGAAAGCAAAGGTAATGGGTCTAACAAATAAACCATTTTTTGAAAGCCGTGTGAAACATTCCTTTGGGATTTTTTTTTGGAGTTTTTGGTGTCTATTTCTTTCCAGAGTGCAAATAGTGCTTAAATTTCAATCTAGCTGTTGTTCCAGGTGGAGTTTGTGCCTGTTCCGAGTGTTCAAGAAATTTGGGTGATTTTTTTAGTGTGGGTGGGTGGGTGGATGTGCTGTTAAATGTTACACATAATCGAGTTTTGTTATTTTGACTCCTCTTGACGTTTCATTTTGAATGATAGTTTAGTAGTGTAGTCTGCGTCCAGGTCCATGTGTTTTTAGACCATTCTTTTTCTTTTTCTCCCTTCCTTTTTCTATTATCATCGGGTTGCCATACCTACATGGGTAGAAATTGATGCAAGTCTTGGTAGAAAATTGAACTCAGAATAGTAACTCCATGGGTACATAATTTTTAGCAAATTGAGCCAATTCCAATTGGGATGGGTAGTGTCGTAGGCACTAGTAAGCACTATGCCTCCGGTGAACGCTTACACTAAGGTATTTCAACCAAAGTCTGAGTTCTCTGTAACTTTTTTCGATAGCCTGTTTTTTTCTCGCGGTCCGAACTAATTTTTTTTTACTCTTTATATGGTTAGTTTATGGCGTTTGATAACTATTAATGATTGAAGTGACACTGATGTTTTGATTTTTGGGTTCTAATATGTTCTTTCATTTTCTGCAAATGGGTTTAATGTATGTGGTAGGGGATTCATAGTAGTGCTATTTTTACTTTTTTACTTGGTATTTACTGAGATTTCATAAGCAAATTGATAGTTCTTTATAGCTAGCTTAAAAGTTTAGTTGGGGGAGTGCCGTAAGCACGGGTAATTACTTTACACACTAATGAATTAATTTAGTGTTTGAGCCACCAGCTAGCAAGTGCCATAGGCACGAGCAATTTCAACAGGGGTGTGTAATGTCATAGGCACAGGGAAACACTAGTGTGTGTGTGTGTGTGTGTGTGTGTGTGTGTGTGTGTGTGTATTGTGGTTGCAAGAGGGTTCGAAAGAAATAGGGGAAATTGCAGAACAATGGACAAAGGGGCAAATAATGCCCAGGTCATGGACCACTTTTTCGGAATTGCCCAGTCATGGGAAGGAAAACAATAACTCCCCAAACATGATGTTGAAGACAAAAATATCCCTCACTGGGCAACTTAGATTCATACACGGGCAATGTAACGACCCTGATTTTTGGTAAATAAAAATTTCGTTAAATATTTAAATTTTATCTTAATTACTTGGATTTGCTACTAAAAATTTCTTTTTAATTTTTATAATCCGGCATAATTAGATTTGAAACTTATAAAATTATATCTTTCACGCCGAGCAATCTAGTCATTTTCTAAAGACAAGTATGCTTGTAGAAGCACTCGTATTTTTTTTCTAGTGAGTTAAAATAAAATCTTTAAATTATATTTCTTGGCTAGAAATCCTACTTGGCAAGTAGAATTAGTTTCCAACCAATTCGTTAGAAAACCTTAATTACCGTTTCAATCTAGTTACAATTTCCTAATCCTAGATGGACCTTTTTGACCGTCTTTGAGCCTTTTGAACCCCCGAACCCTAATTGAACCATTAGACTATAGGAGTAATCATTTTATTCCTATGTTTAGTCATTTCACTTTACCTAGCATCATTACTTACCCTACCTATTGGATAATAAAGGCAAGGGAAAACTTTAACCTTTGGTCCATAAATGTTAGGGAAAATATTATCCCTTGGACAATAGATTTCCATGACTAGTCATATCAAATTATTACCAATATCCCTTTACCCCTTGGTCCATAATTGTTAGGGGAATTTTTGTCCCTTGGTTATTAGACCTTTGACTTGCCTAAATGCATGACAACACAAGTCATACAAGAATCCCATCATTTTGCTTCCAAAAGAAGCAACCTTAGACTTGCCATAATGAGAACCTAGATTTGACTAGTCATTCAAGCCCATACTTACCTTCTTTAACCAATGGTTAATAAATGCTAGGAGAATTTTTGACCATTGGTTAATAGCAATTAAGTTGCCAATGAAGCCTTGATTTGACAATACAAAATCATGGGCTAAGGAATCTCATCATTTTGCTTCCAAGGAAGCAAGGCTAGCTTTGCCATGCATGCACACCTATGTTCTAGTCTTAAAATCCTAGACTTACTTTCCTAGATTTTCTTGGATGTATATAGATACAAGTGAGAGAGAGAGAGAGAAAGAGAGAGAGAGAGAGAGAGAGAGAGAGAGAGGAGGCCGGATGGAGAGAGTGGGGTGGAGTGTGTGCATGAGTTTTGATTACTTACACAAGCAACCTTTATAGCCTTAAGCCTATTTTTTTGACTACATGCCAACCCATTCTAGTCTTCCAAAGTACAAAGCTAGCCCATGATTATATTCTTTCTTGCAAGCAACCTCCCCATAGACTTGACAAGTCCAAAACCCTTCATGATGACCTAAGATTTGGCCTACAAATGGAAGTGACAAGTCATGGAAGACTTGGCATGCTTTCAAGCTTGATTGGACATGACAATGGAGCGAATCCATGGGAGGAAGGAGAGAAGGGGGGGGCCGGCCATAGAGGAGGAAGGAGAAGCTCAAGTGTTGGCTATAAATAGCACCCCATGCCTTCCATTCAACTCACACCTTCACTTCTTGCTCTCACTTCTCTCTAGAAACCATTTCTGTTTTTCCAGGCAGCCTACTGCCCTTCGTAAATCCTCAGTTTTCCCCTGCTTAGGCTAGTTTTTAGAACCAACTCCCTTCGAGAAAGTTGTAGAGCACTTCGAAACCTTCAAGTTAGACCCAAGAACATCCAAATCGGTGAAGAAATGCCAAAGATATTGGCATCCGAAGTTCAGTAAAAATCTCGAATTTCCATTTCCTGACAGCATACTGTCTCTGCCTTTATCACCATTTTTCTCCTACCTAAAGTAGTTTCTAGGATCAACTTCCTTCACGAAAGTCGTAGAGCACTTCGAGAGCTTCAACTTCGACCCAAGAACGATCGTATTCGGCCAAATATTGACCAAGTTACTGCCATCCAAAGTTCGGTCCAGATTTGCAAGTTCACCGCCCGTAGAAAATCTTCCAACTAGCTTATTCGGCCCCGACTAAGTTTCGGATCAAGGTAGATAAATCTCCACTCATTTTCCCTAGTATAACTTTAGTTATTTTGCTTATGATAGGGCAAGTTAAAGTATTAAGAATAATTAGCAAGCTCGTTTTACAAAATCTTGAAATGACATTACAATCATGTAGATTTTCTCTACTCACTTCCCTAAGTATAAGTAGAACCCTAGTCCAATGACTCTACGCATAGTATAGAATTTACGTTAGAAAGTAGCATGTTCTTGATTCAAAGTATCAATATCGTAGATAAGATTATCTATTGTTTGGTTTCAAGTAAATAAGCTTATCGTTTAAAATGTATGATTGTCAATAAGTTTATCTCACTAATGGAGGTACGAACATGTTGGATAAATGACTTTGTCTTAAATAAACATATGTTGTATTGAATTTCTCAAAAAGTAAGATATAACGATTTTCGAAAGATAAGATTTTAACGCTTGATTTGAAGTATTCATATTTTGATCTTTTCAAGCATGCTTAGTAATATAGAATTGGATGATCTTGTTAGATTACAATGAATGATTTATGGTTGCGTATGCGAAAAGTCCTACCGCGGAGTCTATGCATGAAAACGAGACACGAAAATCGAGGAAATAGAAACATGACACCTAGGGTGTGGTTAACAAGAAAAATGTGTTTTCGAAGGAGAAAATATTTTTGAAACTACATAATGACCGATTCTGATGGCATTATGTGAGATGTGTGTGTGGATGTGTGCCAATGGGAACCCGGGACGGCGGAACCATTGTGAGGATACTCGGGAACCCGGAACGGCAGAACCGAGGTTGGGTGTGTGGCTTGGTTATCCGCGGAGAGGAGCCAATGCAAATGTGTGCCAATGGGAACCCGGGACGGCGGAACCATTGTGAGGATACTCGGGAACCCGGAACGGCGGAACCGAGGTTGGGTGTGTTAAAAAAAAAAAAACGGATTTTTGAAAGTGTTGATTTGGTGATGAAAAGTGAAAATGGAGACACGGTCTACGATGAGTTGCGTAGGAGAAACACCGAGAAACATGGACACCAACGATACTTGAATAGTGAATGTGAATGTGTGATTGTTACTATTCGTCGTATATGATTTACTGTTTGTAAGTTATGAGTTAGTGGGTAGGGTTTACTCTATTGAGCGTTGTAGCTCACGGTGTTGCCTTTTTGGTGACCCTGACATATTATATGGGTGGCGACGCCGGTATAATGTGTCAGATTTCTTAGATGAACAGGATAAGATGTACACCATGGAAGCTTTTGGAGCAGAGGAGCTTGCTAGGATGGAAGAGCAAGCAGAGTAGTATTAGGAACCCTAGTTTCCTTCCTTGTTGAATAAATGTACCTTTTCCTTATGATGTATTTATGATGTAATAATGAGCCAGACTCTCTTTATTATATAATAAATGCCTCATTTAACGTACCCAAAATTGGGGGCGTTACAACTTGGTATCAGAGCTTTAGGTTCAAAATCTCGGCCATGGGTAGAATGGGTAGATCCATAAGATAGTTTGACCATTGCACAAACGTAAATTGAGTTTAAGTTTACCTTCCCAAATTGGGTGGAATTCTGTCAAAACAATCTCCGGATTGAAGCAAGGCGCGGAATTGGCAGTACAGCCGAGCTGGGAATTCCCGAACAATTGGATGATGACTTAAATCAAGAATCGAATGTGGAACCTAGAAACTCGAAAAAAAAAAAAACATTTTTTTTGGTGTTAGTAAACCTTTGCGGCTCGTTTTTGGATAAATATTTTTCACACCTCTTAAACGACGAGAGCGGAACCTAGCACCGAGTGCCGAGCACAACCCCATTAGGCGCGGCAAACCGCACCCCCCCTAACCTTCAAATTTCAACCTCCAAAATTCAAATTTCAAACTTCAAATTTAAATTTCCAATCTTTCCCTCCACAACACCCCTTTTCCGTCCCCTATATATACCCCACCACCACTTCCATCTCATCATCTCCCTCACCATCATAACTCCTCCAAATCTCCATCCTATCCTATCAAACCGAACCGAACCAAGCCGAGCCATGGCAACCCGACGACGAGGATTTCCGGAAGACGCCATATTCCGAGAAATCGAGCGAGCCGAAATAACCATAACAATCCAAACCTTATGGTTGCAACTCTTCGCCCTCATTATATTTTGTGCGGTAGTCACAATAGGCATGCCACGGTGGTTCGCCGTGAATAACCGTCTCAACACCTTCTGGTACGGGACTCTCGTCGTGGCCGTCGCACTCGCCGCAGTCATAAAGGAGTACGAACGTCAGTTGCGCCACGCTTACAATGAAAGATGGTAGAGAATCTCGAGGATGGGCGAGACCTGAACCCAACGACGCCATTTAGACATATATTAGGCCGATTGTAATCCTTCGGGATGTAGGATGTTAAGGATTAAGATCGTGTTCAACTTGTATTAGGAATCTTGTTCTTTTTATAGTAGAACTCTATGTTTATGATTATAATTTCCTTTTATTTATGAAAAGCTTGCTTTATTTTAAAAAGTACGGTTGCATGCTATGTGATAAAAATTGCTTTTGACCTTTAAAAAGATACACCATTTGTTTTAATAGACAAAAAAAAAAAAAAAAAACCCTTTCGATTTTCCCTCGTAGATAGTGATTACGCGCCACGGAATTGGATACGATAACGGAGAACCCTCTAAACGCAGAATAGGTCTAACTAAGCTATTGTAGCCATTCTTAGCACTAACCAACCCTAGGCCTAAGCGGCCGGAACCTTAACCGAATTCAATTGCATACTATTCTATTGCTGCTTTGAAAATTTGTTCACGTTTCAAAATCTCGATTGTCTTTTCTCACCTCATCACCCTTTCACTAAGAGTAAGAGCCTTGCGATTTCAAGTTACACGCCGTTTGGAAACTAGATTGTGAATAACTCCCTTCTAACACTAAAAAGGAAGGACTACGAGAGCAAGTCAAGATGCTAGCACCAACGGTAAAGCCGCCACCGCAAGCTACAAGGGCGACATTGATACAGAAGTTAAAAGAGCATCCCAACACAACGTCTGAAGCCAACAAGATCAACCATTATTCCCCAAGCTTCCATTCTAACCTCTAACACCGTGAGATTCCTTGGAATCGTAAACCGACAAAGGAAGGCATGAAACTGTCCGAGGGCTGCAGACGCTAACCACCTATACCGGACGCAAATTGGGAACACTTAGATCGAAGAGTTCGTTCAGATTAGGAATGCTCAAAGGGAATGACAATTTCTTCCGCCAGTTAAATCTTGATAGGGAGCATATATCAATCGGCTAGTCATATCCGTACCGTTTCCTAACTACATTACTTCTCTCAAATCTCTAGTCGAAATCAACATATCCTTGTGAAGGAAATCATCCATTTTAACTCTTTACGACACTTATTGACAAGAGTGGCGTAATCCTGGGTATCTTTTGTGACCTAACCTTATTGGCTAGCGATTCAACTCAGTAGTACCTCCTATGGTGTTACTAATCCTAACTATTATCATTTAGAACCTTTCACTATCCCTCGAATTTTTCGTAACTCTTGAGTTTTGAACCTCGAGAATCATAGCAACCATTTTCTTCTGATACAACTTTTATTGACACTTTCGATAATGATCGGCAATGTCATTTCGCAATAACTAAGATTTGATGATTGGTCCATTCCATCATTAATAACTATTCCATTTCGTTCGTAATCAATAAATTCAGATCATCTCTTGATGATATTCAAATCATTTCGGAAAAACTCCTTGTTTCATTCTTATGGTACGATCATTCAAATTTGTTTGAAACTAATCTCCTTAGGAGATGGGTACCTTTCCTTGAACTAACTAGGTATCATCAATTCCTTATCAAAAGCTTGCGCTACTTGAGGGCAGCTTAACTCAGTCATTCCCGTCCCGACATCTTGGATTATCTTGGATTTATAAAATTTTGTTTTCAAGATAGCCGTACCTCTGAAATTATTGCCAGAAGTTGATGCCGCCCAGGTTTATTTTCCCGTGACTGCATAGGTTCTTTCAATGCCTTTGCTAATAATATCCGAGTTTGTAGAATATAGTAGGACTTGCTTGCAGATGTTCGATTTCCCCCTGAATAAGGATGGAGTACTTACGCTGTACGATAATGGAGGGATTCTGCCCAAGCAATCCGTTGTTTCCTAGTTTAGAAATGGGTTTAATATCGTTAGGTGGGAAGCATGCTGATTTGATAGGGACGTGATAAGAAAATGCTTGTGGGATACGAGTCCGCATGATGATTTGGTAGAAGTTTTGCATTTGGCGTTGG